>NC_091287.1:110499832-111909768 GCF_032444005.1 Ranitomeya imitator | reverse complement strand
CAACGATCTTCTAGCTTAGGGAGACTTACACGTCTTCTCGCTCTAGGAGACTGGCTCAGGGCCCTGGAATATGCAAATCTTAGCCTCCTGAAGCTTGAATCCCTGGTTGTCAGCTTTCGAAGCAGCTGGTCCCAGGCTTGTACCCAACGATCTTCTAGCTTAGGGAGACTTCGCTTCTCCCAGAAGGCACCTGGAATATGCAAATTAGCCTCTCCTGAAGCTTGAATCCTCTGGTTTGGTGATGCTTTCTAGAAGCAGCCTGGTCCCCGGCTGTACCCAACGATCTTTCTAGCTTAGGGAGACTTCGCTTCTCCCAGAAGGCACCTGGGAATATGCAAATTAGCTCTCCTGAAGCTTGAATCCCTGGTTTGGTGATGCTTTCGAAGCAGCTGGTCCCGGCTGTACCCAACGATCTTCTAGCTTAGGGAGACTTCGCTTCTCCCAGAAGGCACCTGGAATATGCAAATTAGCCTCCTGAAGCTTGAATCCCTGGTTTGGTGATGCTTTCGAAGCAGCTGGTCCCGGCTGTACCCAACGATCTTCTAGCTTAGGGAGACTTCGCTTCTCCCAGAAGGCACCTGGAATATGCAAATTAGCCTCCTGAAGCTTGAATCCCTGGTTTGGTGATGCTTTCGAAGCAGCTGGTCCCGGCTGTACCCAACGATCTTCTAGCTTAGGGAGACTTCGCTTCTCCCAGAAGGCACCTGGAATATGCAAATTAGCCTCCTGAAGCTTGAATCCCTGGTTTGGTGATGCTTTCGAAGCAGCTGGTCCCGGCTGTACCCAACGATCTTCTAGCTTAGGGAGACTTCGCTTCTCCCAGAAGGCACCTGGAATATGCAAATTAGCCTCCTGAAGCTTGAATCCCTGGTTTGGTGATGCTTTCGAAGCAGCTGGTCCCGGCTGTACCCAACGATCTTCTAGCTTAGGGAGACTTCGCTTCTCCCAGAAGGCACCTGGAATATGCAAATTAGCCTCCTGAAGCTTGAATCCCTGGTTTGGTGATGCTTTCGAAGCAGCTGGTCCCGGCTGTACCCAACGATCTTCTAGCTTAGGGAGACTTCGCTTCTCCCAGAAGGCACCTGGAATATGCAAATTAGCCTCCTGAAGCTTGAATCCCTGGTTTGGTGATGCTTTCGAAGCAGCTGGTCCCGGCTGTACCCAACGATCTTCTAGCTTAGGGAGACTTCGCTTCTCCCAGAAGGCACCTGGAATATGCAAATTAGCCTCCTGAAGCTTGAATCCCTGGTTTGGTGATGCTTTCGAAGCAGCTGGTCCCGGCTGTACCCAACGATCTTCTAGCTTAGGGAGACTTCGCTTCTCCCAGAAGGCACCTGGAATATGCAAATTAGCCTCCTGAAGCTTGAATCCCTGGTTTGGTGATGCTTTCGAAGCAGCTGGTCCCGGCTGTACCCAACGATCTTCTAGCTTAGGGAGACTTCGCTTCTCCCAGAAGGCACCTGGAATATGCAAATTAGCCTCCTGAAGCTTGAATCCCTGGTTTGGTGATGCTTTCGAAGCAGCTGGTCCCGGCTGTACCCAACGATCTTCTAGCTTAGGGAGACTTCGCTTCTCCCAGAAGGCACCTGGAATATGCAAATTAGCCTCCTGAAGCTTGAATCCCTGGTTTGGTGATGCTTTCGAAGCAGCTGGTCCCGGCTGTACCCAACGATCTTCTAGCTTAGGGAGACTTCGCTTCTCCCAGAAGGCACCTGGAATATGCAAATTAGCCTCCTGAAGCTTGAATCCCTGGTTTGGTGATGCTTTCGAAGCAGCTGGTCCCGGCTGTACCCAACGATCTTCTAGCTTAGGGAGACTTCGCTTCTCCCAGAAGGCACCTGGAATATGCAAATTAGCCTCCTGAAGCTTGAATCCCTGGTTTGGTGATGCTTTCGAAGCAGCTGGTCCCGGCTGTACCCAACGATCTTCTAGCTTAGGGAGACTTCGCTTCTCCCAGAAGGCACCTGGAATATGCAAATTAGCCTCCTGAAGCTTGAATCCCTGGTTTGGTGATGCTTTCGAAGCAGCTGGTCCCGGCTGTACCCAACGATCTTCTAGCTTAGGGAGACTTCGCTTCTCCCAGAAGGCACCTGGAATATGCAAATTAGCCTCCTGAAGCTTGAATCCCTGGTTTGGTGATGCTTTCGAAGCAGCTGGTCCCGGCTGTACCCAACGATCTTCTAGCTTAGGGAGACTTCGCTTCTCCCAGAAGGCACCTGGAATATGCAAATTAGCCTCCTGAAGCTTGAATCCCTGGTTTGGTGATGCTTTCGAAGCAGCTGGTCCCGGCTGTACCCAACGATCTTCTAGCTTAGGGAGACTTCGCTTCTCCCAGAAGGCACCTGGAATATGCAAATTAGCCTCCTGAAGCTTGAATCCCTGGTTTGGTGATGCTTTCGAAGCAGCTGGTCCCGGCTGTACCCAACGATCTTCTAGCTTAGGGAGACTTCGCTTCTCCCAGAAGGCACCTGGAATATGCAAATTAGCCTCCTGAAGCTTGAATCCCTGGTTTGGTGATGCTTTCGAAGCAGCTGGTCCCGGCTGTACCCAACGATCTTCTAGCTTAGGGAGACTTCGCTTCTCCCAGAAGGCACCTGGAATATGCAAATTAGCCTCCTGAAGCTTGAATCCCTGGTTTGGTGATGCTTTCGAAGCAGCTGGTCCCGGCTGTACCCAACGATCTTCTAGCTTAGGGAGACTTCGCTTCTCCCAGAAGGCACCTGGAATATGCAAATTAGCCTCCTGAAGCTTGAATCCCTGGTTTGGTGATGCTTTCGAAGCAGCTGGTCCCGGCTGTACCCAACGATCTTCTAGCTTAGGGAGACTTCGCTTCTCCCAGAAGGCACCTGGAATATGCAAATTAGCCTCCTGAAGCTTGAATCCCTGGTTTGGTGATGCTTTCGAAGCAGCTGGTCCCGGCTGTACCCAACGATCTTCTAGCTTAGGGAGACTTCGCTTCTCCCAGAAGGCACCTGGAATATGCAAATTAGCCTCCTGAAGCTTGAATCCCTGGTTTGGTGATGCTTTCGAAGCAGCTGGTCCCGGCTGTACCCAACGATCTTCTAGCTTAGGGGAGACTTCGCTTCTCCCAGAAGGCACCTGGAATATGCAAATTAGCCTCCTGAAGCTTGAATCCCTGGTTTGGTGATGCTTTCGAAGCAGCTGGTCCCGGCTGTACCCAACGATCTTCTAGCTTAGGGAGACTTCGCTTCTCCCAGAAGGCACCTGGAATATGCAAATTAGCCTCCTGAAGCTTGAATCCCTGGTTTGGTGATGCTTTCGAAGCAGCTGGTCCCGGCTGTACCCAACGATCTTCTAGCTTAGGGAGACTTCGCTTCTCCCAGAAGGCACCTGGAATATGCAAATTAGCCTCCTGAAGCTTGAATCCCTGGTTTGGTGATGCTTTCGAAGCAGCTGGTCCCGGCTGTACCCAACGATCTTCTAGCTTAGGGAGACTTCGCTTCTCCCAGAAGGCACCTGGAATATGCAAATTAGCCTCCTGAAGCTTGAATCCCTGGTTTGTGATGCTTTCGAAGCAGCTGGTCCCGGCTGTACCCAACGATCTTCTAGCTTAGGGAGACTTCGCTTCTCCCAGAAGGCACCTGGAATATGCAAATTAGCCTCCTGAAGCTTGAATCCCTGGTTTGGTGATGCTTTCGAAGCAGCTGGTCCCGGCTGTACCCAACGATCTTCTAGCTTAGGGAGACTTCGCTTCTCCCAGAAGGCACCTGGAATATGCAAATTAGCCTCCTGAAGCTTGAATCCCTGGTTTGGTGATGCTTTCGAAGCAGCTCGGTCCCGGCTGTACCCAACGATCTTCTAGCTTAGGGAGACTTCGCTTCTCCCAGAAGGCACCTGGAATATGCAAATTAGCCTCCTGAAGCTTGAATCCCTGGTTTGGTGATGCTTTCGAAGCAGCTGGTCCCGGCTGTACCCAACGATCTTCTAGCTTAGGGAGACTTCGCTTCTCCCAGAAGGCACCTGGAATATGCAAATTAGCCTCCTGAAGCTTGAATCCCTGGTTTGGTGATGCTTTCGAAGCAGCTGGTCCCGGCTGTACCCAACGATCTTCTAGCTTAGGGAGACTTCGCTTCTCCCAGAAGGCACCTGGAATATGCAAATTAGCCTCCTGAAGCTTGAATCCCTGGTTTGGTGATGCTTTCGAAGCAGCTGGTCCCGGCTGTACCCAACGATCTTCTAGCTTAGGGAGACTTCGCTTCTCCCAGAAGGCACCTGGAATATGCAAATTAGCCTCCTGAAGCTTGAATCCCTGGTTTGGTGATGCTTTCGAAGCAGCTGGTCCCGGCTGTACCCAACGATCTTCTAGCTTAGGGAGACTTCGCTTCTCCCAGAAGGCACCTGGAATATGCAAATTAGCCTCCTGAAGCTTGAATCCCTGGTTTGGTGATGCTTTCGAAGCAGCTGGTCCCGGCTGTACCCAACGATCTTCTAGCTTAGGGAGACTTCGCTTCTCCCAGAAGGCACCTGGAATATGCAAATTAGCCTCCTGAAGCTTGAATCCCTGGTTTGGTGATGCTTTCGAAGCAGCTGGTCCCGGCTGTACCCAACGATCTTCTAGCTTAGGGAGACTTCGCTTCTCCCAGAAGGCACCTGGAATATGCAAATTAGCCTCCTGAAGCTTGAATCCCTGGTTTGGTGATGCTTTCGAAGCAGCTGGTCCCGGCTGTACCCAACGATCTTCTAGCTTAGGGAGACTTCGCTTCTCCCAGAAGGCACCTGGAATATGCAAATTAGCCTCCTGAAGCTTGAATCCCTGGTTTGGTGATGCTTTCGAAGCAGCTGGTCCCGGCTGTACCCAACGATCTTCTAGCTTAGGGAGACTTCGCTTCTCCCAGAAGGCACCTGGAATATGCAAATTAGCCTCCTGAAGCTTGAATCCCTGGTTTGGTGATGCTTTCGAAGCAGCTGGTCCCGGCTGTACCCAACGATCTTCTAGCTTAGGGAGACTTCGCTTCTCCCAGAAGGCACCTGGAATATGCAAATTAGCCTCCTGAAGCTTGAATCCCTGGTTTGGTGATGCTTTCGAAGCAGCTGGTCCCGGCTGTACCCAACGATCTTCTAGCTTAGGGAGACTTCGCTTCTCCCAGAAGGCACCTGGAATATGCAAATTAGCCTCCTGAAGCTTGAATCCCTGGTTTGGTGATGCTTTCGAAGCAGCTGGTCCCGGCTGTACCCAACGATCTTCTAGCTTAGGGAGACTTCGCTTCTCCCAGAAGGCACCTGGAATATGCAAATTAGCCTCCTGAAGCTTGAATCCCTGGTTTGGTGATGCTTTCGAAGCAGCTGGTCCCGGCTGTACCCAACGATCTTCTAGCTTAGGGAGACTTCGCTTCTCCCAGAAGGCACCTGGAATATGCAAATTAGCCTCCTGAAGCTTGAATCCCTGGTTTGGTGATGCTTTCGAAGCAGCTGGTCCCGGCTGTACCCAACGATCTTCTAGCTTAGGGAGACTTCGCTTCTCCCAGAAGGCACCTGGAATATGCAAATTAGCCTCCTGAAGCTTGAATCCCTGGTTTGGTGATGCTTTCGAAGCAGCTGGTCCCGGCTGTACCCAACGATCTTCTAGCTTAGGGAGACTTCGCTTCTCCCAGAAGGCACCTGGAATATGCAAATTAGCCTCCTGAAGCTTGAATCCCTGGTTTGGTGATGCTTTCGAAGCAGCTGGTCCCGGCTGTACCCAACGATCTTCTAGCTTAGGGAGACTTCGCTTCTCCCAGAAGGCACCTGGAATATGCAAATTAGCCTCCTGAAGCTTGAATCCCTGGTTTGGTGATGCTTTCGAAGCAGCTGGTCCCGGCTGTACCCAACGATCTTCTAGCTTAGGGAGACTTCGCTTCTCCCAGAAGGCACCTGGAATATGCAAATTAGCCTCCTGAAGCTTGAATCCCTGGTTTGGTGATGCTTTCGAAGCAGCTGGTCCCGGCTGTACCCAACGATCTTCTAGCTTAGGGAGACTTCGCTTCTCCCAGAAGGCACCTGGAATATGCAAATTAGCCTCCTGAAGCTTGAATCCCTGGTTTGGTGATGCTTTCGAAGCAGCTGGTCCCGGCTGTACCCAACGATCTTCTAGCTTAGGGAGACTTCGCTTCTCCCAGAAGGCACCTGGAATATGCAAATTAGCCTCCTGAAGCTTGAATCCCTGGTTTGGTGATGCTTTCGAAGCAGCTGGTCCCGGCTGTACCCAACGATCTTCTAGCTTAGGGAGACTTCGCTTCTCCCAGAAGGCACCTGGAATATGCAAATTAGCCTCCTGAAGCTTGAATCCCTGGTTTGGTGATGCTTTCGAAGCAGCTGGTCCCGGCTGTACCCAACGATCTTCTAGCTTAGGGAGACTTCGCTTCTCCCAGAAGGCACCTGGAATATGCAAATTAGCCTCCTGAAGCTTGAATCCCTGGTTTGGTGATGCTTTCGAAGCAGCTGGTCCCGGCTGTACCCAACGATCTTCTAGCTTAGGGAGACTTCGCTTCTCCCAGAAGGCACCTGGAATATGCAAATTAGCCTCCTGAAGCTTGAATCCCTGGTTTGGTGATGCTTTCGAAGCAGCTGGTCCCGGCTGTACCCAACGATCTTCTAGCTTAGGGAGACTTCGCTTCTCCCAGAAGGCACCTGGAATATGCAAATTAGCCTCCTGAAGCTTGAATCCCTGGTTTGGTGATGCTTTCGAAGCAGCTGGTCCCGGCTGTACCCAACGATCTTCTAGCTTAGGGAGACTTCGCTTCTCCCAGAAGGCACCTGGAATATGCAAATTAGCCTCCTGAAGCTTGAATCCCTGGTTTGGTGATGCTTTCGAAGCAGCTGGTCCCGGCTGTACCCAACGATCTTCTAGCTTAGGGAGACTTCGCTTCTCCCAGAAGGCACCTGGAATATGCAAATTAGCCTCCTGAAGCTTGAATCCCTGGTTTGGTGATGCTTTCGAAGCAGCTGGTCCCGGCTGTACCCAACGATCTTCTAGCTTAGGGAGACTTCGCTTCTCCCAGAAGGCACCTGGAATATGCAAATTAGCCTCCTGAAGCTTGAATCCCTGGTTTGGTGATGCTTTCGAAGCAGCTGGTCCCGGCTGTACCCAACGATCTTCTAGCTTAGGGAGACTTCGCTTCTCCCAGAAGGCACCTGGAATATGCAAATTAGCCTCCTGAAGCTTGAATCCCTGGTTTGGTGATGCTTTCGAAGCAGCTGGTCCCGGCTGTACCCAACGATCTTCTAGCTTAGGGAGACTTCGCTTCTCCCAGAAGGCACCTGGAATATGCAAATTAGCCTCCTGAAGCTTGAATCCCTGGTTTGGTGATGCTTTCGAAGCAGCTGGTCCCGGCTGTACCCAACGATCTTCTAGCTTAGGGAGACTTCGCTTCTCCCAGAAGGCACCTGGAATATGCAAATTAGCCTCCTGAAGCTTGAATCCCTGGTTTGGTGATGCTTTCGAAGCAGCTGGTCCCGGCTGTACCCAACGATCTTCTAGCTTAGGGAGACTTCGCTTCTCCCAGAAGGCACCTGGAATATGCAAATTAGCCTCCTGAAGCTTGAATCCCTGGTTTGGTGATGCTTTCGAAGCAGCTGGTCCCGGCTGTACCCAACGATCTTCTAGCTTAGGGAGACTTCGCTTCTCCCAGAAGGCACCTGGAATATGCAAATTAGCCTCCTGAAGCTTGAATCCCTGGTTTGGTGATGCTTTCGAAGCAGCTGGTCCCGGCTGTACCCAACGATCTTCTAGCTTAGGGAGACTTCGCTTCTCCCAGAAGGCACCTGGAATATGCAAATTAGCCTCCTGAAGCTTGAATCCCTGGTTTGGTGATGCTTTCGAAGCAGCTGGTCCCGGCTGTACCCAACGATCTTCTAGCTTAGGGAGACTTCGCTTCTCCCAGAAGGCACCTGGAATATGCAAATTAGCCTCCTGAAGCTTGAATCCCTGGTTTGGTGATGCTTTCGAAGCAGCTGGTCCCGGCTGTACCCAACGATCTTCTAGCTTAGGGAGACTTCGCTTCTCCCAGAAGGCACCTGGAATATGCAAATTAGCCTCCTGAAGCTTGAATCCCTGGTTTGGTGATGCTTTCGAAGCAGCTGGTCCCGGCTGTACCCAACGATCTTCTAGCTTAGGGAGACTTCGCTTCTCCCAGAAGGCACCTGGAATATGCAAATTAGCCTCCTGAAGCTTGAATCCCTGGTTTGGTGATGCTTTCGAAGCAGCTGGTCCCGGCTGTACCCAACGATCTTCTAGCTTAGGGAGACTTCGCTTCTCCCAGAAGGCACCTGGAATATGCAAATTAGCCTCCTGAAGCTTGAATCCCTGGTTTGGTGATGCTTTCGAAGCAGCTGGTCCCGGCTGTACCCAACGATCTTCTAGCTTAGGGAGACTTCGCTTCTCCCAGAAGGCACCTGGAATATGCAAATTAGCCTCCTGAAGCTTGAATCCCTGGTTTGGTGATGCTTTCGAAGCAGCTGGTCCCGGCTGTACCCAACGATCTTCTAGCTTAGGGAGACTTCGCTTCTCCCAGAAGGCACCTGGAATATGCAAATTAGCCTCCTGAAGCTTGAATCCCTGGTTTGGTGATGCTTTCGAAGCAGCTGGTCCCGGCTGTACCCAACGATCTTCTAGCTTAGGGAGACTTCGCTTCTCCCAGAAGGCACCTGGAATATGCAAATTAGCCTCCTGAAGCTTGAATCCCTGGTTTGGTGATGCTTTCGAAGCAGCTGGTCCCGGCTGTACCCAACGATCTTCTAGCTTAGGGAGACTTCGCTTCTCCCAGAAGGCACCTGGAATATGCAAATTAGCCTCCTGAAGCTTGAATCCCTGGTTTGGTGATGCTTTCGAAGCAGCTGGTCCCGGCTGTACCCAACGATCTTCTAGCTTAGGGAGACTTCGCTTCTCCCAGAAGGCACCTGGAATATGCAAATTAGCCTCCTGAAGCTTGAATCCCTGGTTTGGTGATGCTTTCGAAGCAGCTGGTCCCGGCTGTACCCAACGATCTTCTAGCTTAGGGAGACTTCGCTTCTCCCAGAAGGCACCTGGAATATGCAAATTAGCCTCCTGAAGCTTGAATCCCTGGTTTGGTGATGCTTTCGAAGCAGCTGGTCCCGGCTGTACCCAACGATCTTCTAGCTTAGGGAGACTTCGCTTCTCCCAGAAGGCACCTGGAATATGCAAATTAGCCTCCTGAAGCTTGAATCCCTGGTTTGGTGATGCTTTCGAAGCAGCTGGTCCCGGCTGTACCCAACGATCTTCTAGCTTAGGGAGACTTCGCTTCTCCCAGAAGGCACCTGGAATATGCAAATTAGCCTCCTGAAGCTTGAATCCCTGGTTTGGTGATGCTTTCGAAGCAGCTGGTCCCGGCTGTACCCAACGATCTTCTAGCTTAGGGAGACTTCGCTTCTCCCAGAAGGCACCTGGAATATGCAAATTAGCCTCCTGAAGCTTGAATCCCTGGTTTGGTGATGCTTTCGAAGCAGCTGGTCCCGGCTGTACCCAACGATCTTCTAGCTTAGGGAGACTTCGCTTCTCCCAGAAGGCACCTGGAATATGCAAATTAGCCTCCTGAAGCTTGAATCCCTGGTTTGGTGATGCTTTCGAAGCAGCTGGTCCCGGCTGTACCCAACGATCTTCTAGCTTAGGGAGACTTCGCTTCTCCCAGAAGGCACCTGGAATATGCAAATTAGCCTCCTGAAGCTTGAATCCCTGGTTTGGTGATGCTTTCGAAGCAGCTGGTCCCGGCTGTACCCAACGATCTTCTAGCTTAGGGAGACTTCGCTTCTCCCAGAAGGCACCTGGAATATGCAAATTAGCCTCCTGAAGCTTGAATCCCTGGTTTGGTGATGCTTTCGAAGCAGCTGGTCCCGGCTGTACCCAACGATCTTCTAGCTTAGGGAGACTTCGCTTCTCCCAGAAGGCACCTGGAATATGCAAATTAGCCTCCTGAAGCTTGAATCCCTGGTTTGGTGATGCTTTCGAAGCAGCTGGTCCCGGCTGTACCCAACGATCTTCTAGCTTAGGGAGACTTCGCTTCTCCCAGAAGGCACCTGGAATATGCAAATTAGCCTCCTGAAGCTTGAATCCCTGGTTTGGTGATGCTTTCGAAGCAGCTGGTCCCGGCTGTACCCAACGATCTTCTAGCTTAGGGAGACTTCGCTTCTCCCAGAAGGCACCTGGAATATGCAAATTAGCCTCCTGAAGCTTGAATCCCTGGTTTGGTGATGCTTTCGAAGCAGCTGGTCCCGGCTGTACCCAACGATCTTCTAGCTTAGGGAGACTTCGCTTCTCCCAGAAGGCACCTGGAATATGCAAATTAGCCTCCTGAAGCTTGAATCCCTGGTTTGGTGATGCTTTCGAAGCAGCTGGTCCCGGCTGTACCCAACGATCTTCTAGCTTAGGGAGACTTCGCTTCTCCCAGAAGGCACCTGGAATATGCAAATTAGCCTCCTGAAGCTTGAATCCCTGGTTTGGTGATGCTTTCGAAGCAGCTGGTCCCGGCTGTACCCAACGATCTTCTAGCTTAGGGAGACTTCGCTTCTCCCAGAAGGCACCTGGAATATGCAAATTAGCCTCCTGAAGCTTGAATCCCTGGTTTGGTGATGCTTTCGAAGCAGCTGGTCCCGGCTGTACCCAACGATCTTCTAGCTTAGGGAGACTTCGCTTCTCCCAGAAGGCACCTGGAATATGCAAATTAGCCTCCTGAAGCTTGAATCCCTGGTTTGGTGATGCTTTCGAAGCAGCTGGTCCCGGCTGTACCCAACGATCTTCTAGCTTAGGGAGACTTCGCTTCTCCCAGAAGGCACCTGGAATATGCAAATTAGCCTCCTGAAGCTTGAATCCCTGGTTTGGTGATGCTTTCGAAGCAGCTGGTCCCGGCTGTACCCAACGATCTTCTAGCTTAGGGAGACTTCGCTTCTCCCAGAAGGCACCTGGAATATGCAAATTAGCCTCCTGAAGCTTGAATCCCTGGTTTGGTGATGCTTTCGAAGCAGCTGGTCCCGGCTGTACCCAACGATCTTCTAGCTTAGGGAGACTTCGCTTCTCCCAGAAGGCACCTGGAATATGCAAATTAGCCTCCTGAAGCTTGAATCCCTGGTTTGGTGATGCTTTCGAAGCAGCTGGTCCCGGCTGTACCCAACGATCTTCTAGCTTAGGGAGACTTCGCTTCTCCCAGAAGGCACCTGGAATATGCAAATTAGCCTCCTGAAGCTTGAATCCCTGGTTTGGTGATGCTTTCGAAGCAGCTGGTCCCGGCTGTACCCAACGATCTTCTAGCTTAGGGAGACTTCGCTTCTCCCAGAAGGCACCTGGAATATGCAAATTAGCCTCCTGAAGCTTGAATCCCTGGTTTGGTGATGCTTTCGAAGCAGCTGGTCCCGGCTGTACCCAACGATCTTCTAGCTTAGGGAGACTTCGCTTCTCCCAGAAGGCACCTGGAATATGCAAATTAGCCTCCTGAAGCTTGAATCCCTGGTTTGGTGATGCTTTCGAAGCAGCTGGTCCCGGCTGTACCCAACGATCTTCTAGCTTAGGGAGACTTCGCTTCTCCCAGAAGGCACCTGGAATATGCAAATTAGCCTCCTGAAGCTTGAATCCCTGGTTTGGTGATGCTTTCGAAGCAGCTGGTCCCGGCTGTACCCAACGATCTTCTAGCTTAGGGAGACTTCGCTTCTCCCAGAAGGCACCTGGAATATGCAAATTAGCCTCCTGAAGCTTGAATCCCTGGTTTGGTGATGCTTTCGAAGCAGCTGGTCCCGGCTGTACCCAACGATCTTCTAGCTTAGGGAGACTTCGCTTCTCCCAGAAGGCACCTGGAATATGCAAATTAGCCTCCTGAAGCTTGAATCCCTGGTTTGGTGATGCTTTCGAAGCAGCTGGTCCCGGCTGTACCCAACGATCTTCTAGCTTAGGGAGACTTCGCTTCTCCCAGAAGGCACCTGGAATATGCAAATTAGCCTCCTGAAGCTTGAATCCCTGGTTTGGTGATGCTTTCGAAGCAGCTGGTCCCGGCTGTACCCAACGATCTTCTAGCTTAGGGAGACTTCGCTTCTCCCAGAAGGCACCTGGAATATGCAAATTAGCCTCCTGAAGCTTGAATCCCTGGTTTGGTGATGCTTTCGAAGCAGCTGGTCCCGGCTGTACCCAACGATCTTCTAGCTTAGGGAGACTTCGCTTCTCCCAGAAGGCACCTGGAATATGCAAATTAGCCTCCTGAAGCTTGAATCCCTGGTTTGGTGATGCTTTCGAAGCAGCTGGTCCCGGCTGTACCCAACGATCTTCTAGCTTAGGGAGACTTCGCTTCTCCCAGAAGGCACCTGGAATATGCAAATTAGCCTCCTGAAGCTTGAATCCCTGGTTTGGTGATGCTTTCGAAGCAGCTGGTCCCGGCTGTACCCAACGATCTTCTAGCTTAGGGAGACTTCGCTTCTCCCAGAAGGCACCTGGAATATGCAAATTAGCCTCCTGAAGCTTGAATCCCTGGTTTGGTGATGCTTTCGAAGCAGCTGGTCCCGGCTGTACCCAACGATCTTCTAGCTTAGGGAGACTTCGCTTCTCCCAGAAGGCACCTGGAATATGCAAATTAGCCTCCTGAAGCTTGAATCCCTGGTTTGGTGATGCTTTCGAAGCAGCTGGTCCCGGCTGTACCCAACGATCTTCTAGCTTAGGGAGACTTCGCTTCTCCCAGAAGGCACCTGGAATATGCAAATTAGCCTCCTGAAGCTTGAATCCCTGGTTTGGTGATGCTTTCGAAGCAGCTGGTCCCGGCTGTACCCAACGATCTTCTAGCTTAGGGAGACTTCGCTTCTCCCAGAAGGCACCTGGAATATGCAAATTAGCCTCCTGAAGCTTGAATCCCTGGTTTGGTGATGCTTTCGAAGCAGCTGGTCCCGGCTGTACCCAACGATCTTCTAGCTTAGGGAGACTTCGCTTCTCCCAGAAGGCACCTGGAATATGCAAATTAGCCTCCTGAAGCTTGAATCCCTGGTTTGTTCAGAAAGGGTCTCTCTGAAGCCCTTAAGGATGTCATGGTGGGATTTCCTATGCCTGCTGGTTTGAATGAGTCTGTGTCTTTGGCCATTCAGATCGGTCGACGCTTGCGTGAGCGTAAATCTGTGCACCATTTGGCGCTATTACCTGAGCTTAAACCTGAGCCTATGCAGTGCGATAGGACTTTGACCAGAGTTGAACGGCAAGAGCACAGACGTCTGAATGGGCTGTGTTTCTACTGTGGTGATTCCACTCATGCCGTCTCTGATTGTCCTAAGCGCACTAAGCGGTTCGCTAGGTCTGCCACCATTGGTACGGTACAGTCAAAATTTCTTCTGTCCGTTACCTTGATCTGTTCTTTGTCATCGTATTCTGTCATGGCATTTGTGGATTCAGGCGCTGTCCTGAATTTGATGGACTTGGAGTATGCTAAGCGTTGTGGGTTTCTCTTAGAGCCCTTGCAGTGTCCTATTCCATTGAGAGGAATTGATGCCACGCCTTTGGCCAAGAATAAGCCTCAATACTGGACCCAGCTGACCATGTGCATGGCTCCTGCACATCAGGAGGTTATTCGCTTTCTGGTGTTGCATAATCTGCATGATGTGGTCGTGTTGGGGTTGCCATGGCTACAAGCCCATAATCCAGTATTAGATTGGAAATCCATGTCGGTGTCCAGCTGGGGTTGTCAGGGGGTACATGGTGATGTTCCATTTCTGTCAATTTCGTCATCCACCCCTTCTGAGGTTCCAGAGTTCTTGTCTGATTACCGGGATGTATTTGATGAGCCCAAGTCCGATGCCCTACCTCCGCATAGGGATTGTGATTGTGCTATCAATTTGATTCCTGGTAGTAAATTCCCAAAAGGTAGACTGTTTAATTTATCCGTGCCTGAGCACGCCGCTATGCGCAGTTATGTGAAGGAATCCCTGGAGAAGGGGCATATTCGCCCGTCATCGTCACCATTAGGAGCAGGGTTCTTTTTTGTAGCCAAGAAGGATGGTTCGCTGAGACCTTGTATAGATTACCGCCTTCTAAATAAGATCACGGTTAAATTTCAGTACCCCTTGCCATTGTTATCTGATTTGTTTGCTCGGATTAAGGGGGCTAGTTGGTTCACCAAGATAGATCTTCGTGGTGCGTATAATCTGGTGCGAATCAGGCGAGGAGATGAATGGAAAACTGCATTTAATATGCCCGATGGTCATTTTGAGTATCTAGTGATGCCATTCGGACTTGCCAATGCTCCATCAGTGTTTCAGTCCTTTATGCATGACATCTTCCGAGAGTACCTGGATAAATTCCTGATTGTGTACTTGGATGACATTTTGATCTTCTCGGATGATTGGGAGTCTCATGTGGAGCAGGTCAGAAGTTTTTCAGGTCCTGCTTGCTAATTCTTTGTTTGTGAAGGGATCAAAGTGTCTCTTTGGTGTGCAGAAGGTTTCATTTTTGGGGTTCATCTTTTCCCCTTCTACTATCGAGATGGATCCTGTTAAGGTCCAAGCCATCCATGATTGGACTCAGCCGACATCTCTGAAAAGTCTGCAAAAGTTCCTGGGCTTTGCTAATTTTTATCGTCGCTTCATCTGCAATTTTTCTAGTATTGCCAAACCATTGACCGATTTGACCAAGAAGGGTGCTGATTTGGTCAATTGGTCTTCTGCTGCTGTGGAAGCTTTTCAGGAGTTGAAGCATCGTTTTTCTTCTGCCCCTGTGTTGTGTCAACCAGATGTTTCTCTTCCGTTCCAGGTCGAGGTTGATGCTTCTGAGATTGGAGCAGGGGCTGTTTTGTCGCAGAGAGGTTCTGATTGCTCAGTGATGAAACCATGCGCTTTTTTTTCCAGGAAGTTTTCGCCTGCTGAGCGAAATTATGATGTGGGCAACCGAGAGTTGCTGGCCATGAAGTGGGCATTCGAGGAGTGGCGTCATTGGCTTGAAGGAGCTAAGCATCGCGTGGTGGTATTGACTGATCATAAGAACTTGACTTATCTTGAGTCTGCTAAGCGGTTGAATCCTAGACAGGCTCGTTGGTCGCTGTTTTTTGCCCGTTTTGACTTTGTGATTTCGTACCTTCCGGGCTCTAAAAATGTGAAGGCGGATGCTCTGTCTAGGAGTTTTGTGCCCGACTCTCCGGGTTTGTCTGAGCCGGCGGGTATCCTCAAGGAAGGAGTAATTGTGTCTGCCATCTCCCCTGATTTGCGGCGGGTGCTGCAAAAATTTCAGGCTAATAAACCTGATCGTTGTCCAGCGGAGAGACTGTTTGTCCCTGATAGGTGGACCAATAAAGTTATCTCTGAGGTTCATTGTTCGGTGTTGGCTGGTCATCCTGGAATCTTTGGTACCAGAGAGTTAGTGGCTAGATCCTTTTGGTGGCCGTCTCTGTCGCGGGATGTGCGTGCTTTTGTGCAGTCCTGTGGGATTTGTGCTCGGGCTAAGCCCTGCTGTTCTCGTGCCAGTGGGTTGCTTTTGCCCTTGCCGGTCCCGAAGAGGCCTTGGACACATATCTCTATGGATTTTATTTCTGATCTTCCCGTTTCTCAAAAGATGTCAGTCATTTGGGTGGTCTGTGATCGCTTTTCTAAGATGGTCCATCTAGTACCCTTGTCTAAATTGCCTTCCTCCTCTGATTTGGTGCCATTGTTCTTCCAGCATGTGGTTCGTTTACATGGCATTCCAGAGAATATCGTTTCTGACAGAGGTTCCCAGTTTGTTTCAAGGTTTTGGCGAGCCTTTTGTGGTAGGATGGGCATTGACTTGTCTTTTTCCTCGGCTTTCCATCCTCAGACTAATGGCCAGACCGAACGAACCAATCAGACCTTGGAAACATATCTGAGATGCTTTGTTTCTGCCGATCAGGATGACTGGGTGTCCTTTTTGCCTTTGGCTGAGTTCGCCCTTAATAATCGGGCCAGCTCGGCTACCTTGTTTTCGCCATTTTTCTGCAATTCTGGGTTCCATCCTCGTTTCTCTTCAGGACAGGTTGAGTCTTCGGACTGTCCTGGTGTGGATACTGTGGTGGACAGGTTGCAGCAGATTTGGACTCATGTAGTGGACAATTTGACCTTGTCCCAGGAGAAGGCTCAACGTTTCGCTAATCGCAGACGCCATGTGGGTCCCCGACTTCGTGTTGGGGATCTGGTTTGGTTATCTTCTCGTCATATTCCTATGAAGGTTTCCTCTCCTAAGTTTAAACCTCGTTTCATTGGTCCGTATAGGATTTCTGAGGTTCTTAATCCTGTGTCTTTTCGTCTGACCCTTCCAGATTCTTTTTCCATACATAACGTATTCCATAGGTCATTGATGCGGAGATACGTGGCACCTATGGTTCCATCTGTTGATCCTCCTGCCCCGGTTTTGGTGGAGGGGGAATTGGAGTATATTGTGGAGAAGATTTTGGATTCTCGTGTTTCTAGACGGAAACTCCAGTATCTGGTTAAATGGAAGGGTTATGCTCAGGAAGATAATTCCTGGGTTTTTGCCTCTGATGTCCATGCTCCCGATCTTGTTCGTGCCTTTCATGTGGCTCATCCTGGTCGGCCTGGGGGCTCTGGTGAGGGTTCGGTGACCCCTCCTCAAGGGGGGGTACTGTTGTGAATTCTGTGGCAGAGCTCCCTCCTGTGGTCACAAGTGGTACTTCGGCTGATTCTCTCTGTGAGCTTCTGTTGGTGGAGGGAAGTGGTACTGCGGCTTCTGAGTTTCCTCCCTCAGGTGATCTGGTGAGGTCGTTAGGTGCTTCTCTACTTAACTCCACCTAATGCTTTGATCCTGGCTTCCTGTCAATGTTCCAGTGTTGGACTTGCTTTTCCCTGGATCATTCCTGTGGCCTGCTGCTCTGCATAGCTAAGTTCTTCTTTGCTATTTGTTTGCTATTTTTTCTGTCCAGCTTGTGTAATTTGTTGCTGGAAGCTCTGGGACGCAAAGGGTGTACCTCCGTGCCGTTAGTTCGGTACGGAGGGTCTTTTTGCCCCCTTTGCGTGGTTTTCTTTAGGGTTTTGTGTAGACCGCAAAGTTACCTTTTCTATCCTCGCTCTGTTAAGAAAGTCGGGCCTCACTTTGCTGAATCTATTTCATCTCTACGTTTGTCTTTTCATCTTAACTCACAGTCATTATATGTGGGGGGCTGCCTTTTCCTTTGGGGTATTTCTCTGAGGCAAGGTAGGCTTATTTTCTATCTTCAGGCTAGTTAGTTTCTCAGGCTGTGCCGAGTTGCATAGGCAGAGTTAGGCGCAATCCACGGCTGCCTCTAGTGTTGTTTGGAGAGGATTAGGGATTGCGGTCTGCAGAGTTCCCATGTCTCAGAGCTCGTTCTATGATTTTGGGTTATTGTCAGATCACTGTATGTGCTCTGACCGCTATGTCCATTGTGGTACTGAATTGCCTTTCATAACAGATAGGATGACATCGTGTTTGTTCAGTTGTGCTTTCACCAACACTTAATCCACACATCGAACACCAATCCAATTCGCACTTCCACCACAACCTCACTTTTTCCTACTCATATTGTATGTATCCTTCCCCTCTTTTAACCAGATGTTTCACAACCTTAGGCTCACACCTGTCAATCAACTCTCACTAAATTAACAATGACTATTTATTTTCTTAGACTGTCTGCCTGTACAACACTGTTATACCTAAAGATTTTGATGAGTAAATGTGACCTCCTGATTCTTCACTGCAACAAAGTTTTATCCTAAAATGATTTTAATTAGCAAATAGGGCCTCCTGGCTGAATCCCTATATTAGGCCTAACACTAGTGTTGAGAGATACCGTCCGATACTTGAAAGTATCGGTATCGGATAGTATCGGCCGATACCCGAAAAATATCGGATATCGCCGATACCGATATCCGATACCAATACAATTCAATGGGACACCAAGTATCGGAAGGTATTCTGATGGTTCCCAGGGTCTGAAGGAGAGGAAACTCTCCTTCAGGCCCTGGGATCCATATTAAGGTGTAAAATAAAGAATTAAAATAAAAAATATTGATATATTCACCTCTCCGGCGGCCCCTGGACTTCACGCTGGTAACCGGCAGGCTTCTTTGTTTAAAATGAGCGCCTTTAGGACCTGCGAATGACGTCGCGGGTTCTGATTGGTCGCGTGCCGCCCCTTTTGTGACCGCCACGCGACCAATCAGAAGCCGCGACGTCATTCGCAGGTCCTTAATTCCTAGAATTAGGAGTTTAGTGAATGACAATGACGTCGCGGCTTCTGATCCGGTCACATGAGCTGCACGCGACCAATCAGAACCCGCGACGTCATTCGCAGGTCCTAAAGGCGCTCATTTTAAACAAAGAAGCCGGCCGGTTACCAGCGTGATGTCCAGGGGCCGCCGGAGAGGTGAGCATATCAATATTTTTTATTTTAATTCTTTATTTTACACATCCCTATGGATCCGATACCGATACCCGATACCACAAAAGTATCGGATCTCGGTATCGGAATTCCGATACCGCAAGTATCGGCCGATACCCGATACTTGCGGTATCGGAATGCTCAACACTACTTAACACTTTTTAAGTGTAAATCTGGCCTTTTGATTTCTCACTGAAATACAATTTTATCTCAGATGATTTGGATTAGCAAATGGAGCCTCCTGAGACTACAGCACAGTTTTTTGCACAATCTAGTTAGATGCTTGAAGATTGATTTCACACAGGACAGGATCCTATCTAGCTAACTGACAAGTTCACTTGCAGCATTAGCAGGAGCGGCTTCTCTGCACTGTGACACTGAGAAAATGGCACCAGCAAAGCAAGATGTCCGCTTTTTATATGGCCAGGAACATGTGACTTCGGCTGCCAATTACAGAAGAACCTGTGTCATGATGTTGTGGATAGTTTCTGTGCCCTGATTGACTGCTGGAATAAACAATAAATTAAAATTACTGAAGAAAAAAAATTCAACTATGCAGTTCCTCTGATCTAGACACATTTCTTCCCCTCAGCAAACACGTCCCCCCATTTCCCCGCTCATAATGCAGCACAACTATCCTAGCCAAAGCAATAACAAAAGCATTAGTGGAAATGTGATGATTTACCAAACTGTGACCGAATTTTGCTGACTTTGATTAAAAGTGCTTGTGAAACTGAACACGAATACAAATGTGCTACGTTCATGCCAAAATTGAGATTGGCGAACATTTTCCCAACAAGATCTCTGATCTTTACTATATGCTTTACATAACTGCAGATGGATAAAACCTGTTTTGTTTCCTCTTCTGTTGATTGGTCAGATTGTTACTTCACTGTTATTCACTGGTCACACAAATAATTCATGATTTTGCCTTTGTATAAAAAAAAAGTTATCATGTCATCCTACATAGGACGCGGTAAGAGTAACGGTAAGAAATTTAATAGAAAAAAAGAGCATTGCAAGATTATTTTGTAAGTAGGATTTATTGCTGTTTGGTTAGTTAAAAAAATGAGTTTGTGGGTTAACATTTAGAATTGGAGAGATAGATCAACGTTATGGCTCCTGATCGCAAAATGATAAAACGGCACTAAATAATATCAGGATCTATGTAATTAAATGGAATACTGTATGGTTAGAGAAAAAAAATATATTAAGTTGTTTCTTCATAGAGAAAATGTGAACATTTCGGGAAAAATGAAGTGATATGTTTTTATCACAATCTGAGGTTACAGGAGTAGGCAAGCTGTATTGTAACATCATTATTCTCTTTATTACTACTACTACTATTAAAGGGAACCTGTCAGCAGGATTGTGCTAAGTAATGTACAGGCTGTGTCAGGTTGGCGCCGTTATACTGATTAAAATGATACCTTTGTTGATGATATGCTCGTGCTCTGGGGCGGGACTGTGGGGGGGGTCTTTATTCAGTGCTCTGATTAGGTATTCATCTGTATTGCTTCTGACAGGTCCCTCATCCCTCAGTGACCCGCCCCTTATTTTACATAATAAATATTAAATATGTTGAAAAAAAATCACCTGAAGCAGGCAGGCATTCACTGGCGACGCCTACGCTGCAGCATGATCACATGTGCAATGTGTATTAAATTGTTTTATTTGATGATATAAGTAGATTCATGAAAAAATCCTCTTCAAAGATGGCACCGCTGCCGCCTGTGCAGTAGCATCTATTGGATCGCCATCTTAGTGGAGACAATTTTTTTTTACTCTAGCAAAATGGTGCTGCCTGCGCAGTAGCATCTATAGGCGATCCAATAGAAGCTACTGCGCAGGCACCGATGGCACCATCTTCGAGGAAGCTTTTTTTTTCCAATGAATTTACTTATAATCAAATTAAACTATTTCATACACATTACACATGCGATCATACTGCAGCGCAGGAGCTGCCGCTGGCGGCTGCCTGCTTCATATGATTTTTTTTACAATATAAATAATATTGATTTTCAACCTTTTCCCACATATCATGCTTCAAACATAAAGATACCAAATGTAAATTTTTGGTGAAGAATAAACAACAAGTGGAACACAATTGTGAGGTTGAACAAAATGTATTGGTTATTTTACATTTTTTTCGAAATTCAAAAACTGAAAGTGGGGCGTGCAATATTATTTGGCTCCTTTTACTTTCAGTGCAACAAAGTTACTCCAGAAGTTAATTGTGGATCTCTGAATGATCCAGTGTTGTCCTATATGCCTAATGATGATAAATAAAATCCACCTGTGTGTAATAAAGTCTCCATATAAATGCATCTGCTCTGTGATAGTATCAGGGTTCTGTTTGAAGCACAGAGAGCATCATGAAGACCAAGGAACACAACAGGCAGGTCCGTGATACTGATGTGGAGAAGTTTAAAGCTGGATTTGGATACAAAATGATTTACAAAACTTTAAACATCCCAAGGAGCACTGTGCAAGCGATCATATTGAAATGGAAGGAGTATCATACCATTGCAAATCTACCAAGACACAGCCGTTCCTCTAAACTTTCATCTCAAACAAGGAGAA
Source organism: Ranitomeya imitator (assembly GCF_032444005.1). NCBI lineage: Eukaryota > Metazoa > Chordata > Amphibia > Anura > Dendrobatidae > Ranitomeya > Ranitomeya imitator. The sequence continues at coordinate 111,888,856 of NC_091287.1, read as the reverse complement.
GACTCACTCTGGATGAACTGCAGAGATCTACAGCTGAGGTGGGACAGTCTGTCCATAGGACAACAATCAGTCGGACACTGCACAAATCTGGCCTTTATGGAATAGTGGCAAGAAGAAAGCCATTTCTCAAAGATATCCATTAAAAGTGTTGTTTAAAGTTTGCAACAAGCCACCTGAGAGACACACCAAACATGTGGAAGAAGGTGCTCAGGTCAGATGAAACAAAAATCTAACAATGCCAAACGATATGTTTGGCGTAAAGGCAACACAGCTCATCACCCTGAACACACCATCCCCACTGTCAAGCAAGGTGGTGGGCCTGCTTTTCTTCAGTAGAGACAGGGAAGATGGTTAAAACTGATAGGAAGATGGATAGAGCCAAATACAGGACCATTCTTGAAGAAAACCTGTTTGAGTCTGCAAAAGACCTGAGACTGGGACTGAGATTTTTCTTCCAACAAGACAATGATCCCAAACATAAAGCAAAATCTACAATGAAATAGTTCACAAGTAGTGTTGAACTTGAGCGATACCTTCCGATATTTGGAAATATTGGGATCAAATTGTATTGGCCGATATCCAAAAAATATCGGATATTGCCGAAACCGGAAACCAATGCAAGTCAATGGGTTACAAATATCGGAATGAAAATAAGCCCTTTCTTTCCTTGCACATCCTGTTCCAGAGGGGGGAAGAGTGTGGGTGGTGCGTGGGCAGAGACTGCGTGTCTGTGTGGGACCATGGGGGGTCTGTGCGGGCCTGCCGGGGGTCTGTATGGGCCTCTCGGGGGGTCTGTGCAAGCTGCCGGTGGTCTGTGCGGGCCTTTTGGGGGTCTGTGCGGTCTGCCGGGGATCTATGCAGGCTGCCGGGGGTCTGTACAGGCCTCTCGGGGGTCTGTGCAGCCTGCCGGGGTCTATATGGGCCTCTTGGGGGTCTGTGCGGCCTGCCGGGGGTCTGTGTGGGCCTCTCGGGGGTCTGTGCAGGCTGCCGGGGGTCTGTGCGGGCCTCTCGGGGGTCTGTGTGGCCTGCCGGGAATCTGTGCAGCCTGCCGGGGGTCTGTACGGGCCTCTCGGGGGTCTGTGTGGCCTGCCAAATGTCTGTGCAGCCTGCCGGGGGTCTGTACGGGCCTCTTGGGGATCTGTGCGGCCTGCCTGGGGTCTGTGCGGCTTGCCGGGGGTCTGTACGGGCCTCTCAGGTGTCTGTGCGGCCTGCCGGGGGTCTGTGTGTGCAGGCATCGTCCGATGGGACTACAAGTCCCATCGGGCTATGCCTGATACAATGGCAGTGATTGACACATTAGCCAATGATGGGACAGTAGTAGTCCCATCATCCGTCTAATGTGTTGAATGTAAAAAAACAAAAACAAACTACATATTACATACATACTACATACATACTACATAAACACTACATACATACTACATCCTATATACATACAGCATACTACATACATACTACATACCTACATACTACATACAACATACATACTACATACATACTACATAAATACTACATACAACATACATACTTCATACATACATACATACTACATACATACTACATACAATATACTACATGCATACATACATACAGCATACTACATACATACTACATACATACATGCAATACATACAACATACTACATACATACTACATACATACTGTACATAAATACATACTACATACATACTGTATACATACTACATACTACATACTCCATACATACTCCATACATACTACATACATACTACATACATACAACATACATACTATATACATACTACATACATACATACTACATACATACATACTACATGCATACTGCATACATACATACATACATACAACATACTACATGCATACTACATACATACGACATACATACTACATACATACAATATAATCATACATTACATACAATACATACATACAGACATACAGTACATTTAACATAGAGTACATACTCACCATCACTTGTCATTTCGAACCCCTGAGGAAGTCTCGACGAAACGTGCGTTGGGGCGGCAGGGACCAATTTGTTACCAGCACTCAGCCCTCTTTCACTTAGTAAGTATATCATGCCCTGATTCTCAGCTTGATTTCGTTCTCTTATGGTCTGTTTAGGCCCTTCATGCTGTATGCACTTTGCACTTTTCTAATTATGTGATTTCTTAGCTACAAAACTTTTGCACGGACAGTTTGTCTAGCCTTTTCCTATATGCAATCAATAGGGCATTGAATAACTACTTATTTCAATTGTTATTACTGGCTTAGTGTGCTGGTCACTTTGTGTCCTGTATATTGGTTTTCAGTGGTTCTTATTTTATTGTGTCTATTATTTATTTACTTGTCTTGAATTGTTGCAATAAAATTAATATTTTAGGATTATACTCAGTTGTGGTGTGTTTATATCCACCTATTGTTGTAATATGTGCACATGTTGCGGATTAGGCTTAGGAATTTCTGGTGCGGATTCTGCTTCTCCTAGTAGAAAATGCACCTGCGGATTGGTTGCATTTTTTGTGCGGTTCCGCAGCGTCTTTTGTGCATTTTTGCTGCGGTTTTCTTGCGGATTTGCTGCGTTTTTGACCCCTGTGCTTTTCTATAATGGAATGGGCACAAAAACGCTGCAGATTCACAAAAAAGAAGTGACATGCTACTTCTTTTAAATCGCAGCATTTCCGCAGCGGATTTTCCGCAAAGTGTGAACAACAAAATAGGCCCCATATAATGCTCCATACAGTTCATTATGGCCCCATAAGATGCTCTATATACAAATATGCCCCATAAAATGCTCCATGCAGTTCATTATGGCCCCATAAGATGATCCATATACAAATATGCCCCATATAATGCTCCATGCAGTTATGGCCCCATAGATGCCCCATATAATGCTCCATGCAGTTATGGCCCCATATAATGCTCCATGCAGTTATGGCCCCATAGATGCACCATATAATGCTCCATGCAGTTATGGCCCCATAGATGCACCATATAATGCTCCATGCAGTTATGGCCCCATAGATGCCCCATATAATGCTCCATGTAGTTATGACCTCATATAATGCTCCATGCAGTTATGGTGCCATAGATGCCCCATATAATGCTCCATGCAGTTATGGCCCCATATAATGCTCCATGCAGTTATGGCCCCATAGATGCCCCATATAATGCTCCATGCAGTTATGGCCCCATAGATGCCCCATATAATGCTCCATGCAGTTCTTGCCATGCATTGTGCCACATGTAATGCTGCTGCACTAAAAATAAATAAAAAATGACATACTCACCTCTCGTCGCTGCTCCTCAGCGTCCCATCTCTCCGATGTGACTGTTCAGGCAGAGGGTGGCACGCACACTAATACGTCATTGCGCCCTCTGACCTGAACAGTCAAAGCAAGAGGATGGGAAGACGGAGCGGCACCCGGCGGGTGGAACGCGGACAGGTAAATATAACATACCTGCTCCCGACGCTCCTGACACGGTCCCTGCATGTCCCACTTCTCCGGGAGCGGCAGCTTCTTCCTGTAGTGAGCGGTCACATGGTACTGCTCATTACAGTAATGAATATGCGGCTCCACTCCTATGGGAGTGGAGTCCATATTCATAACTTTAATGAGCGGTACCAGTGACCACTGAACAGGGGAAGAAGCTGCAGGCGCCCGAAGACCGTGGGACATGCAGGGACCGCGTCAGGAGCGCTGGGAGCAGGTGAGTATTTGACAGGCGTCGCTCCACCTCACCCACCGTCCCCCCTCCCCCCCGCCTTCCATGACTCGAGCCCATTTTTTTGGGCTGAAAATCTCGGCTAATACTCGAGTATATATGGTAATTGGGTACAATTTGGAGATTTTTACTTAGGGGTGTACTCACTTTGTTGCCAGCAATTTAGACATTAATAGCAGTGTATCAAGTTATTTAGAGGGCACACCAAATTTACAATGCTATACAAGCTGTACACTGACTACTTTACATGGTATCAAAATTTCATATCTTCAGTGCATGATAAGATTTAATAAGACACAAAACTGTGAGGGGTGTACTCACTTTTGCGAGATACTGTACATATATATATATATATATACAGTGGGGGAAAAGAGTATTTGATCCCTTGCTGATTTTGTAAGTTTGCCCACTGACAAAGACATGAACAGTCTATAATCTTAAGGGTAGGTTAATTTTAACTTTGAGAGATAGAATATAAAAAATAAAATCCAGAAAATCACATTGTATAAATTATTTAAATTATTTAAATGTATTTGCATTTTGGAGTGAGAAATAAGTATTTGTTCCCTCTGGCAAACAAGACTTAATACTTGGTGGCAAAACCATTGTTGGCATGCACAGCAGTCAGACATTTTTTGTAGTTATTGAAAAGGTTTACGCACATGTCATGAGGAATTTTGGTCCACTCCTCTTTGCAAATCATATCTAAATCTTGCACAAAATCAGCAAGGGATCAAATACTTATTTCCCTACTGTATATTGCAAAAACTACTATATTTCTGTTTTTTTTCAGTCAAAATGGAGTGCAGACTGTACATTAATGAGAAAAAAATGAACTTTTTTGAATTTACCAAATGGCTGCAATAAAACAAATAGTGAAAAATTTAAAGGGTTATAAATACTTTCCGTACCCACTGTATATATTATATATAGGTATGTATATATATACAGTATATGTCTATTTATATGTATACAGACACACACACACACACACACACACACATACAGTACTGTGCAAAAATTTTAGATGTTTTAGGCTTGTTTCACATTTGCGTTTTTTGCCGCTGCGTTTGTAACGCATAAAAACGCATGCGTCTTGTTTTCCTATATTTAACATTAAAAATGCATGCTTTTTTTTGTACGCGTTTGGCCGCGTTTGACGACGCATGTGTCATTTCGATGCATGCAACTTGGCGCGGAAATGCAACATGTAGTAATTTCTAGAGGCGTTTTTTTGCCGCAGAAAACGCATGCGTTTGATTGTGTCAAAAAACCTATTGCTGTCTATGTAAACGCATGTGTTTTTAACACATGCGTTTGGTTGCGTTTTTGAACGCTTGCGTTTCCATAGAGAAAAACAAGTCTAGACACTGATAAGCCACCCCCCATCATAAAGGTGATAAAGGTGTCCAAACCCTAACCCTAACCCTAGCTCTAACCTTAACCCTAACCCTAAGCCAAAAGGATCCAAACCCTAACCCTAACCCTAACCCTAAGCCAAAAGGGATCCAAACCCTAACCCTAGCCCTAACCCTAACGCTAACCCTAACCCTAAGCCAAAAGGAATCCAAACCCTAACCCTAACCCTAGCCCTAACCCTAACCCTAATCCTAAGCCAAAAGGGATCCAAACCCTAACCCTAGCCCTAACCCTAACCCTAAGCCAAAAGGGATCCAAACCCTAACCCTAACCCTAGCCCTACCCCTAACCCTAACCCTAAGCCAAAAGGGATCCAAACCCTAACCCTAACCCTAGCCCTAACTCTAACCCTAACCCTAGCCCTAACCCTAATGGGAAAATGGAAATAAATACATTTTTAAAAATTTTTAATTTTTCCCTAACTAAGGAGTTGATGAAGGGGGTTTGATTTCTATTTATAATGGGTTTTCTAGTGGATTTTTATGATTGCCAGCTGTCACACACTGAAAGACGCTTTTTATTCCAAAAAATATTTTTTGCGTTACCACATTTTGAGAGCTACAATTTTTCCATATTTTGGTCCACAGAGTCATGTGAGGTTTTGTTTTTTGCGGGACGAGTTGACATTTTTATTGGTAACATTTTAGGGACAGGACATTTTTGATTGCTTTTTATTCCGATTTTTGTGAAGCAGAATGAACAAAAAACAGCTTGTGAAATTTCTCATCATGCGTACCAAAAGCGCAAACGCAGGAAAAAATGCATGTAAACGTGTACAAATGCGGCGGTTTTTTTAACCGCATGCGAAAACGCAGCGTTTGTACGCGTTCACATGCGTTTTTTTCACCACTTGCGGATGCGTTTAAAACGCTGCAGATTTAAATGCAAATGTGAAACCAGCCTTAGGCGCGAGTGGCAAAAATGTGGCACAAATAGGATTGTTAATTTTTCAGTTTTGTCAATTAACAAAATGCAAGGGGAATGAATAAAAGAGAAATCTAAAGCAAATCAATATTTGGCATGACTATTTTTTGTCTTCAGAACAGCGTCAAAGCATCAATTCTTCATATATAAATATATATAAATATAAGTTCGGATTCTTTAAAGGGAACCCGTCACCCCGTTTTTTCAGATTGAGATAAAAATACTGTTAAATAGGGCCTGCGCTGTGCGTTACAATAGTGTATGTAGTGTACCCTGATTCCCCACCTATGCTGCGAAATACATTACCAAAGTCGCCCTTTTCGCCTGTGGCGTAGTGGTGTGCGCATGTCCAAGTGCCGAATCCACTGCGCGCCATTTTCCCGAAGCCGAGTTTGCATCTCGGCTTCAGGAAAATGGCCGCCGCGATCTCCATCTGCGCACGCGCGGCCATTTTCCTGAAGCCCCGTGCAGCAGAGCACTCCATCTGCGCACGCGCGGCCTCAGGAAGATGGCCGACCCCACCGATGACAAGGGTAATAGCGCAGATCTCGCGCTTTTTTTTCACCTGCGCGCAGTCGATTCGGCACTTGGACATGCGCACACCACTACGCCACCAACGGAAAGCTGGGGAAGAAACAGCGATGTCACCACGCCCACCTGACCTGACCAGCCTGATTGACAGGCGAAAACGGCGACTTTGGTAATGTATTTCGCAGCATAGGTGGGGAATCAGGGTGCACTACATACACTATTGTAACGCACAGCGCAGGCCCTATTTAACAGTATTTTTTATCTCAATCTGAAAAAATGGGGTGACAGGTTCCCGTTAAGACAGGCAATGTACACAACAGCCTTAATGAAGGGGGTGCAGCAAAATAATCCCCATCTTAAAAAAACACTCCAGTATTTCTTATTTATTTTACTGCTGGTGGGAGTCTTCTAATCTAAGTTACCATCGGTCTACAACAGTTTGTGACTTGCCAGATTGCTCCAGTGTTTGCAGGAGAGGACCGCAGGTCACTTTCAATGCAAGTCTATGAGGGCCTTGTTCTGACTTTCATAGACTTACATTGAGAGCTAGAGATTGTTACTTCTAATTTCTGACCAGTCAGAAGTTGCTGTTACGAGATGGTGCCGCGTGATTGGAGTGGTCTCTATAAAAGGTGAAGATGATGGTGGTTAAGGATAAGAAATTGGCAAGAACCTTAGATTAGAAGTACCGCTCCAGAGCTGAAAAAAAAGTTTTTCTTTATTAGTGCTGTATGTGTTTTAATTATTTTCCTCTATTTTGTTTTTAATATTGTATAGTGACAAGAGGGTTTGAAGGATTATGTTTTTCTACGTGACCTTTATCACATACTTTTGTGGGTCACTACAGAGGGACATTAAACGACTTCTTCATTTGGAAATAACATGGCTCATGGAGCATATAGAAGGACGTGTGTGGACGTATACGCTTTGAAACGGACCATATGGAGATAATCCTAGTTCGACGATCGTCCCTATTTTTGCTCTGTTCGTCCTTCTTCAAATGTTCCCCTTTTTCCTTCTCCCTCTTTTCCCTTGTTCTTATTAATGTTTTTATGTTCTTTAGATTATCACTGGTTTCATACCGCAGGCTTTTCTAGTGACCGCAATGCTCAGTACCGTTGCCCACACTCCGTCAAGTTTTCAAGATGGTCGCCGCGCTGTGCGCCTGTGCGGTGCGTCTCCAGGGGTGCTTGCATCGCTGAAGGCATCCTTAGGACCGGGCGTGGGATTTTGACGTCACAGGAAATGTTTTCCTGACCCGCGCCGTGGCCCGGATGGCCGGATGTGACGTCTGGCACTGGGGGGAGCACTGCACATGCGCCACACCGGGCGCGGCGATTAAGGCATTATTTTCTATAGTATATATACTGGGCATTGTAGGGTGAAGTATACAGCCCCCGAGGAAGCCAACTACGTGAAATGCGCGTCCGGGTTTGTATATTCAGCCTGTCGAGGTCTCTCCTTCCCACACGGGTAAGCACATGCTATGTTTAGGCCAATGAGCAATCTTATATTTGTTTGTACTAAGACCGGCAGTTGCCGATATGGGCTCCCTATTGATAGATAGACTGGCCAGGATTGGGGGGTGCTTTTTTCCTTACAACTTTCACTTGCTCTAGGCTTTAACAAAAATGGAGACACCTTGAGTGGCTGTTTTGTTACATTTTACTGTGTTCTCTTCCCGTCTCACCTCTCGTCATGCATTTTGTATTTTGGCAGATAGCCGTTATTTATTGTAAGTGAGCTTTGTATAATAAATAGTGTTGAGCGATACCTTCCGATATTCGAAAGTATCGGTATCGGATTGGATCGGCCGATACCGGCAAAATATCGGATCTCGCCGATACCGATACCAATGCAAGTCAATGGGAGAAAAATATCGGAATTAAAATAAACACTTTATGTCCTTGTAGCCTAATTCCACATGAAGGAAAACAACTAAGAATAACGTAGAATGTATCGGAGGAGGTGGAGGAGACATTAAAGGCATAGAGGTTTAGCTCATTCAAATGGAATAGCAGGAATTATAAATTTTTTAAGATGTTTGGAGTTACAAAGATTTTGACTATGTTTAGATTTGTTAGATTTTGTCAGATATTTATGTTTCTCTACTTCCATGCTCGGCACCTTTTTTTTTTTACTTCTACCACACTTTCTTCTTCATCATCCTCAGCAGCATCTTTTTCATCAACTTCTTCTCCACCTTATTCATCTTCTTCTTCACTTTCTTCCTATTCTTCTATTTTCAAAAAATCTTCATATACTTCTCATTCAACTCTTCTTCTTCTCCATATTCAACTTCATAATCTCCTTCATATTCTTCTTCTTCATCAAAATCTTATGTGTGACCGGCATTCCTGTAGTTGTTATCTATCAAAGTTTGAAGATTACACCTTCCGTTCTGCCTGTCACAAAAGATTTAAAACTGCACTTGTCCGCATTCAGTTTGGCCTGCAGCAGCAGGTTTTATCCCGGGGCACCACGAGGAGGAACGGACTCACCCCCATACACTGCTTAGTCTTCTTCTGCTTATAATTTAGATAATATCTTTTGCTCTGATTTTTAGTCTTATGCTTAATGTTCTGCTTTTTGTTCTGCAGCTTCTTGTTTTTTTGCTTTTTGGTCTTCAGGGTCGTCATGCTTAGGCTCTTGAACTTGGAACTGTAGCAGGAGGTACAAGAAGGCCAAGGAACTGCCGAGAACCAGCTGACGGTAATGGAACCCGGATGGCTACCCGAAGGTAGAAGAGCCAATGGCACGACCGAGGACCAGCTGACGGTCCTGGAACCCGGTTACTAAGCAGGAGGTACCCATGCTACAAAGCACTACCAAGGACTGCCTGACGTTGGCGGAACTCGGATACCCAGAAGGAGGCACCTAAGCCAAAGGCTCTGCCCGGAACCAGCTGACGGTACTGGAACCAGGATGGGGAGCAGAAGGTACAAGAGCAAAAGACACTGCCGAGAACCAGCTGACAGTACTGGAACCCGGATAGCTACCCGAAGGTAGAAGAGCCAATGGCACGACCGAGGACCAGCTGACGGTGCTGGAACCCGGTTACTAAGCAGGAGGTACCCGTGCTATAAAGCACTACCAAGGACCGCCTGACGTTGGCGGAACTCGGATACCCAGAAGGAGGCACCTAAGCCAAAGGCTCTGCCTGGAACTAGCTGACAGTACTGTAACCAGGATGGGGAGCAGAAGGTACAAGAGCAAAAGACACTGCCGAGAACCAGCTGACGGTACTGGAACCCGGATGGCTACCCGAAGGTAGAAGAGCCAATGGCACGACCGAGGACCAGCTGACGGTGCTGGAACCCGGTTAATAAGCAGGAGGTACCCGTGCTACAAAGCACTACCAAGGACCGCCTGATGTTGGCGGAACTCGGATACCCAGAAGGAGGCACCTAAGCCAAAGGCTCTGCCTTTAACCAGCTGACGGTACTGGAACCAGGATGGGGAGCAAAAGGTACAAGAGCAAAAGACACTGCCGAGAACCAGCTGACGGTACTGGAACCCGGATGGCTACCCGAAGGTAGAAGAGCCAATGGCACGACCGAGGACCAGCTGACGGTGCTGGAACCCGGTTACTAAGCAGGAGGTACCCGTGCTATAAAGCACTACCAAGGACTGCCTGACGTTGGTGGAACTCGGATACCCAGAAGGAGGCACCTAAGCCAAAGGCTCTGCCCGGAACCAGCTGAAGGTACTGGAACCAGGATGGGGAGCAGAAGGTACAAGAGCAAAGGACACTACCTGGAACCAGCTGATGGTGCTGGAACCAGGTTGGGCAGGAGGCAGCACCCGTGCCAAAGAGACTTCTGAGCAGCAACTGGCGGTGTTGGAGCCCAGGGATTGCATGACAGAGTGTAGGCAGAGGCCTCATTGGAGCAAGATGAAAGGGAACCTTTAACCCCCCAAGGCGTTAGTAACTGAAAGAACCACCTTGTGCAGCACTAATGCAGCAGAAGGAAAAGGTGGCTCTTTTAAATTATGCTCCTTGCACACGCTGAACTAAACACTTATAAAATGTGTCCCCTGACACCGTGAAACCTCCCCGGAGGTGGGACTTTCCTTCGTAATGACATGCAGCACAGTCGGCATTCATACCCTTTTGGCGCCAGGCGTGGCCTCCTCAGCGTTGTTTGAATCTGTCACAGAGCCCGCGCTGTTGTGTTAAACCTTGGCCATGCGCAGTTAGCGCTGCCCATCTTCTGACATCTTTTGGTGTCAGGATGACTGCGCCTGTGCGGCCACGCAGCCCGAGATCCCGCCACACAGTGTCTTCTGATTTATTCACACTGTGGGGCTGGGATTCATGGCCATGCGCAGTGTATATCTTTGCCTCTCACTCCTCTACATCCACCTTCTTCAGAGTGTCTGGCGTCAGCTGATCCCTAATCACATGCCACCGCCGTGACGCCACACAGTCAGAGGGAGGCGGAAGGAGATGAAAAAGAGGCGATTGGCGAAGATATGCACAGCGCATTCCCATGAATCCCAGCCCCGCAGTGTGAGTAAATTGGAAGACACTGCGGGGCTGGGATTCATGGCCTTGCACAGTGCCTGTCTTCGCAACTCACTCATCTCCTTACGCCTTCCACAGAGTGGGCGGCGTCAGCTGAGCCCAAATCACATGCCACAGCCGTGACGCTGCACAGTCAGAGGAAGGCGGAAGGAGATGATAGAGAGGCAATTGGCGAAGATATGCACAGGGCATTCCCATGAATCCCAGCCCCGCAGTGTGAGTAAATCAGAAGACACTGCGTGGTGGGATCTCGGGCTGCGCGGCCGTACAGGCGCAGTCATCCTGACACCAAAAGATGTCAGAAGATGGGCAGCGCTAATTGCGCATAGCCAAGGTTTAACACAACAGCGCGGGCTCTGTGACAGATTCAAACAACGCTGAGGAGGCGGCGCCTGGCGCCAAAGGGGTATGAATGCAGGCTGTGCAGCGCCTCATTGCGAAGGAAAGTCCCACCTCCGGGACGATTTCACGTTATGAGGGGACAAGTGCAGCATCTGCAAGGAGCATAACTAAAAGACCCACCTGTTCCTTGTGCAGCATTACTGCTGCACAAGGTGGCTCTTAGAGTCACAAATGCCTGAGAGGGGGGGACAGGTTCCCTTTAATTGCTGTTATTGTGCCAGCGTGGCGGTCGCATGACACGTTGCCGGATACACAGCAGGGGAGCAGCTGGCGTTACTGAACCCCACTAACACATTGGCGAGGTGTTTGGCTCTGTGAAAACAGCACTTCCGGGCAGCAACCAGCGTTGTTGGAGCCCAGGATCAGCAGGAGGAGCAGAGTGTAGGCCGAAGCCTACACTGGTGGCATTTAAATGTCTGTTATTGTGCCAGCGTGGTGGTCGCATGACACGTTGCCGAATACACAGCAGGGGAGCAGCAGGCGTTACTGAACCCAGCAAACATTTTGTCGAGGTGTTTGGCTCTGTGCAAACAACACTTCCGGGCAGCAACCAGTGTTGTTGGAGCCCAGGATCAGCAGGAGGAGCAGATAGGAGGTTTTGCCAGATACACAGCTGGGAATCAGCTGACGTTACTGAAACCCGAGAACACGGCAGCAAGTGTTAACTGTGCAGCCAGCACTTCCAGGCACCAACTAGCGGTGTTAGAACCCAGGGACAGCAGGAGGAGCAGATTTGAGGTATTGCCACGCACACAGCTGGGGAACAGCTGAAGTTACTGAACCCCAATAACAGAGGAGCCACTGTTGACTGTGCAGACAGCACTTCCAGGCACCAACTGACAGTGTTAGAGCCCAGGGACAGCAGGAGGAGCTGAGTGTAGGCCGAGGCCTACTTGGATCAAGTTGAAAGTGAACCTTTAACCCCCCCATGCGTTAGCAACTGAAAGAGCCAACTTGTGCAGCACTAATGGTGCACAAGGACAAGGTGGTTCTTTTCATTATGCTCCTTGCCCACGGTGAACTAAACACTTATAAAATGTGTCCCCTGATACCGTTATGCCATCCCACAGGTGGTACTTTCCGTCGTGATGAGATGCAGTACAGCCAGCATTCATACCCCCATGCCGACGGGCGCCGCCTCATCAACGTTGCTTGATTCTATCACGGACCACGTTAAACCTTGGCCATGCGCAGTTAGCGCTGCCCAGCTTCTAACATCATTTGGTGTCGTGGTGGCTGTGGCTGTGCGGCCACGCTGCCAGAGATCACGCTACGCTGTGTCTTCTGATTTAGTCCCACTGCGGGGCTGGGATTCCGGGGCCTGCGCAGTGCAAATCTTCGCCTCTCCCTACTCTACATCCACCTTCTTCGGAGTGTGCAGCGTCACGGCCGTGGCATGTGAATTGGGATCCGCTGACGCCACACTGTCTGTAGAAGGCGGAGGGAGAAGAGGGAGAGGCGAAGATATGCACTGTGCAGGCCCATGAATCACAGCACCACAGTGTGACAAAATCAGAAGACACAGCGTGGCGTGATCTCTGGCAGCCCGGCCACACAGGCACAGGCACCGTGACATCAAATGATGGCAGAAGATGGGCTGCGCTAACTGTGCATGCCCAAGGTTAAACATAACAGGCTACGGGACAGATGCAAACAACGCTGACGAGGCGGCACTCGGCACCATAGGGGGTATGAATGCCGGCTGTGCTACGTCTCATAGCAAAGGAAAGTCCCACCTATCGGACGGTGTCACGGTATGAGGGGACACATATTTAATAAGTGTTAAGTGCAGCATGTGCAAGAAGCATAACAAAAATAGCCACCTGTTCCTTGTGCAGCATTACTGCTACACAAGGTGGCTCTTTAAGTTACAAGCGCCTGGGGGGAGGGGACAAGTTCCCTTTTATTTGCTGTTATTGTGCCAGCATGGCTTGTGCTGGACATGTTGCCACTACACAGCAGGGGAACAGCTGGTGTTGCGGAACCCCACTGACACGTGAGCGAGTGTTTTTCTGTGTAGCCAACACTTCCAGGTGACAACTGACAGTGTTGAAACCCACGGAATCAAAGAGGAGCAGAGTGTAGGCCAAAGCCTGCACTGGAGGCAGGAAAATGTCTGTTATTGTGCCAGCATGGCTTGTGCTGGACACGTTGCCGGCTACACAGCAGGGGAACAGCTGGCGTTGTGGAACCCCACTGATACGTGAGCGAGTGTTTTTTCTGTGTAGCCAACACTTCCAGGTGACAACTGACAGTGTTGAAACCCAGGGAATCAAAGAGGAGCAGAGTGTAGGCCGAAGCCTGCACTGGAGGCAGGAAAACGTCTGTTATTGTGCCAGCGTGGCTTGTGCTGGACACGTTGCTGGCTACACAGCAGGGGAACAGCTGGTGTTGCGGAACCCCACTGACACAAGAGCGAGTGTTTTTTCTGTGTAGCCAACACTTCCAGGTGACAACTGACAGTGTTGAAACCCAGGGAATCAAAGAGGAGCAGAGGGTAGGCCGAAGCCTGCACTGGAGGCAGGGGAACAGCTGGCATTGGGGAACCCCACTGACACATGAGCGAGTGTTTTTTCTGTGTAGCCAGCACTTCCAGGCACCAACTAGCGGTGTTAGAGCCCAGGGACAGCAGGAGGAGCAGATTTGAGGTATTGCCGCGCACACAGCTGGGGAACAGCTGACGTTACTGAACACCAATAACAGAGGAGCCACTGTTGACTGTGCGGACAGCACTTCCAGGCACCAACTAGCAGTGTTAGAGCCCAGGGACAGCAGGAGGAGCTGAGTGTAGGCCGAGGCCTACTTGGATCAAGTTGAAAGTGAACCTTTAACCCCCATGCGTTAGCAACTGAAAGAGCCAACTTGTGCAGCACTAATGGTGCACAAGGACAAGGTGGTTCTTTTAATTATGCACCTTGCACACGGTGAACTAAACACTTATAAAATGTGTCCCCTGATACCGTGATACCGTCCCACAGGTGGTACTTTCCGTCTTGATGAGACGCAGCACAGCCGGCATTCAGACCCCCATGGCGCCGGGCGCCGCCTCATCAGCATTGCTTGAGTCTGTCACGGAGCCCGCGCTGTTATGTTAAACCCTGGCCATGCGCAGTTAGCGCTGCCCATCTTCTAACATCATTTGGTGTCATGCTAACTGTGCCTGTGCGGCCGCACCGCCCGACAAACTGGCTCGCAGTTTCTTCTGATTTAGTCCCACTGCAGGGCTGGGATTCCTGGGCATGCGCAGTGCATATCTTCGCCTCTCACTACTCTCCATCAGCGTTCTTCAGAGTGTGCGGCGTCATGGCCGTGGCATGTGAATTGGGATCAGCTGACGCCACACTGTCTGTAGAAGGCGGAGGGAGAAGAGGGAGAGGCGAAGATATGCATTGTGCATGCCCAGGAATCCCAGCCCCACAGTGTGACAAAATCAGAAGACACTGCGGGGCGTGATCTCTGGCAGCGCGCCTGCACAGGCACAGTCAGCATGACATCAAATGATGGCAGAAGATGGGCTGCGCTAACTGTGCATGCCCAAGGTTAAACATAACAGCGCAGGCTACGGGACAGATGCAAACAACGCTGAGGAGGTGGCGCTCGGCACCATGGGGGTATGAATGCTGGCTGTGCTACGTCTCATAGCAAAGGAAAGTCCCACCTACGGGACGGTGTCGCGGTATGAGGGGACACATATTTTATAAGTGTTAAGTGCAGCGTGTGCAAGAAGCAGAACTAAAGGAGCCACCTGTTCCTTCTGCAGCATTTGTGCTACACAAGGTGGCTCTTTCAGTTACAGATGCCTGGGGGGGACAGGTTCCCTTAATTGCAGTTGTAGTGCCAGCGTGGCGGTCGCTGGACACGTTGCCGGATACACAGCAGGGGATCAGTGGACGTTACTGAAACCCAATAACACTGGGTCATGTATTGTCCGGCACTTCTGGGCAGCAACTGGCGGTGTTGGAGCCCAGGGATTAAAGTTCAGGTGGTTGAAACATGAACACAGCTGGAGACCTGGATACTGTTGGCAACCAATTATTTAATCGGTAAGAGGAGTGGCAAATTCCGGTGAGATCCAGGCCTTGTTCATTTTCAAAAAAGTAAGCTGGTCAACGTTATCGGATGATAGTCGCATGCGACGGTCTGTTAGTACACCACCTGCGGCACTAAAGACACGTTCCGATATTACACTGGCAGCAGGGCAAGCCAGCACCTCCAATGCATACTGGCTAAGCTCTGGCCATGTATCCAGCTTAGAGACCCAAAACTTGAAGGGGGAAGAGCCGTCTGGGAGTACGTTGAGAGTGCAAGACAAGTAGTCTGTCACCATCTGACGGAAACGGGGCCTCCTGCTGACTGTATCCGTCACCATCAGTGATGGCGTAGACATTTGTGGTGGGCACACAAAACTTTGCCACTGTTGGAACAGACTGGTCTTGGCTTGTGCTGGGCCACTGCTCCTGCTACCTCTTTGTGCAGAGATTCCTCCACTGCCTCTACGCACAGAGCTGCTTTGTAAAGCTGTAGCTGGCGCAGCACTTCTCTCGATTGGACTGTAGAAGATGATGGACTGCACCAGTGTGTCTTGGTACGGCCGCATTTTCCGCTCCCGCTGCAATGGTGGTATGATGGTTTGCAAATTGTCCCTGTAGCGCGGGTCGAGGAGGGTGTACACCCAATAATCAGCTGTGGTAAGAATGTGGGCGATGTGGCGGTCGTTTCTCAGGCACTGCAGCATGAAATCCACCATATGCTGCAGACTGCCAACTGGCCAAGAAACGCTGCCCCCTGCTTGAGGCGTGATGTCTGCCTGCTCTGCATCACCCCACCCTCGCTGTAGATACTGACTACTAGAGATTTGTATAAGTCCCTCCTCTGGAAAGATGTCTTCCTCCTCCATTGACTTCTCATCCTCCTCACCAAAGGTCCCCTGCCTAGTCCTTTGTGAGGAACCACGTCGCGCAGCCTGTCCAGAAGCCGATGGCATTTCTGACTCCTTATCCTCTTCCACCACCTCATCCCTTAGCGCTTGCAGGGTTCTTTCAAGCAAGCAGATAAGGGGGACAGTCATGCTGACTAGTGCATCATCTGCACTAGCCATCTGCGTGGATTCATCAAAGGCCCGCAAAACCTGGCAGATGTCCTTCATAGTGGCCCACTCAGTGGTTGTGAAATCAGAACGGCGCGCACTGCAACTTTTTTTGCACTTGATGCAGCTGGTACTCCATTACTGCTGGCTGCTGCTCACACAACCGCTCCAACATATGTAACGTGGAATTCCACCTGGTGGGGAGGTCACATATAATGCGATGTTCCGGAAGACGGAATCGGCACTGCAGACTTGCAATGTGTGATCTGGCCATGCTGGAACGCCGCAAGTGAGCACACTCAAGGCGGACCTTGTGCAGCAGTGCATCAAGATCCGGATAGTCCCTCAGAAAACTCTGCACAACCAAATTGAGCACATGTGCCAGACATGGGAAGTGAGTGAGGTTGCCAAGGGCCAAAGCTGTCACCAGATTTCGGCCATTGTCACACACTACCATGCCTGTCTGGAGATTCGCTGGCGCAAACCACTTATCGCTCTCAGAATTGATGGCATTCCAGAGCTCCTGCGCTGTGTGGCTTCGATTCCCCAAAGAAATTAATTTAAGTACGGCCTGTTGACATTTGGCCACAGCTGTGCTCATATCGGTTGTAACAGGTAAGCATTCACGGGTCAAGGTGGAGGTAGACCGTGACGGCTCCTGCAGCGATGATTCTGAGAAACTGGAGTATGAGGAGGAGTCAATGTGCACAGACTGGATTCCTGCAATCGTTGGCGTTGGCAGTACATGTACAGCGCCACTCGCCATGTCTGTACCCGGCTCCACAACATTGACCCAATGGGCAGTGAGGGAAAGGTATCGTCCCTGTCCATGGTGACTGGTCCACGCATCGGTGGTGAGGTGGACCTTGCTACTAATGGCGTTTAGTAGCGCATGTTTGATGTTTGCCTCCACATGCTTTTGCAGGGCAGGGACGGCTTGCCTGCTGAAATAAAAGCAGCTGGGCACATTGTATTGTGGGACTGCCAATGCCATCAAGTTACGGAAGCTGTCAGTCTCTACCAGCCTGAATGAGAGCATTTCCAGTGACAGAAGTTTGGCAATGCCTGCATTCAGAGCCTGTGCTCGTGGGTGGTTTGCCGAGAATGGCCGCCTTTTCTCCCTTACTTGTGCTACTGATGGCTGTAGACTGGGCAGGGAGTGTGAGGATGACTGGGAACGTGGTGCTGTGGGTGGAATTACACTGGGTCTCTGGACAACAGTGCCAGAGGTTCTTCCATGGCGATCCTGTGAGGATTCCGAACCAGCAGTGTGTGAGCTGGAGGAAGAGGCAACAACACGAGCTGAAGAGGTGGTGGGTTCCGCTGGACGTTGGCCTAGGTCTTCAGTGTGTTTTTGTAACTCCACCGCGTGCTTGTTCCGCACATGTTTCCACATGTTTGAGGTATTGAGGTTGCAGACATTTTTACTTCGTTTGATTTTCTGACTACACAGCTTGCATTTGACAAAGCAAATGTCATCTACAACTGTGTCAAAAAAGGACCAGGCAGTGCAAGTCTTGGGAGCGCCCGCTTTGGATTTTGGAAGAGGCATGCTCCTAATGGGTGCTGAAGTGGAGGCTCCAGGCCCTGCAGTCTTCCCCCTCCCTCTCCCAGCCGTTCGGGGAATCTCTTCCTCAGAGCTGCTCCCACCACCTTCCTGGCCCTCACGCCATGATGGGTCGAGGACCTCATAATCTACTCTACCCTCTGCCACCAACTGCTTCTCCTGGGTAATCTCAGCAGCACAGTATGCACCAGAAACTGGCACCTGGGTCTCCTCATCTGATGTGTACTGAGAAGTGGTAACCGTCCCACCCGCCTCTTCTGATTCAGAGAGACAAAGCTGTTGTGCATCACTGCATACAGCCTTTTCTTCTGATTCTCGAATGCTGCTTGGCTGGCCCCCTGTTTCCAAGCCAAGAGATTCAGAGAACAGAAGTAGAGTGTTGTGAATTCTGTGGCAGAGTTCACTACTGTGGTCACAAGTGGTACTTCGGCTGATTCTCTCTGGGAGCTTCCGTTTGTGGAGGAAAGTGGTACTGCAGCTTCTGAGTTTCCTCCCTCAGGTGATCTGGTGAGGTCGTTAGCTGCTTCTCTACTTAACTCCACCTGATGCTTTGATCCATGCTTCCTGTCTATGTTCCAGTGTTGGACTTGTGTTTCTCTGGATCATTCCTGTGGCCTGCTGCTCTGCATAGCTAAGTGCTTCTTTGCTATTTGTTGCTATTTTTTCTGTCCAGCTTGTCTATTTGTTTTGCTGGAAGCTCTGGGACGCAAAGGGTGTACCTCCGTGCCGTTAGTTCGGTACGGAGGGTCTTTTTGCCCCCTTTGCGTGGTTTTCTTTAGGGTTTTGTGTAGACCGCAAAGTTATC
Organism: Ranitomeya imitator; assembly: GCF_032444005.1. Taxonomy (NCBI): domain Eukaryota; kingdom Metazoa; phylum Chordata; class Amphibia; order Anura; family Dendrobatidae; genus Ranitomeya; species Ranitomeya imitator. The sequence goes on along the minus strand of NC_091287.1, from coordinate 111,869,868 downwards.
TTTCCTATCCTCGTTCTGTCTAGAATATCGGGCCTCACTTTGCTGAATCTATTTCATCCCTACGTTTGTCTTTTCATCTTACTCACAGTCATTATATGTGGGGGGCTGCCTTTTCCTTTGGGGTATTTCTCTGAGGCAAGGTAGGCTTATTTTTCTATCTTCAGGCTAGTTAGTTTCTCAGGCTGTGCCGAGTTGCATAGGGAGCTTTAGGCGCAATCCACAGCTGCCTCTAGTTGTGTTTGGAGAGGATCAGGAATTGCGGTCTACAGAGTTTCCACGTCTCAGAGCTCGTTCTATTATTTTGGGTTATTGTCAGATCACTGTATGTGCTCTGATCGCTATGTACATTGTGTTACTGAATTGCCTAGCATAACAGTACAGGAAGCCAAAAGTACTAATGATTCTCAATAGAGGGAAAAAAGAAGTTCTGAGACCATTTTTTTTCCTTTGCACTGTGATTTGTCTTTTTTTTCCCCTAGACATTTGGGTGGTTCAGGACACAGGTGTTACAATGGACATTAAAGGTCTATCTTCATGTGTAGATCAGCTCACGGCAAGAGTTCAAGATATTCAAAATTTTGTGGTTCAGAATTCTTTGTTAGAACCGAGAATTCCTATTCCAGATTTGTTTTTTGGAGATAGAACTAAATTTCTGAGTTTCAAGAATAATTGTAAACTGTTTCTGGCTTTGAAACCTCGTTCCTCAGGTGACCCAGCGCAACAGGTTAGGATCGTCATTTCTTTTTTGCGTGGCGACCCTCAGGACTGGGCATTTTCTCTTGCGTCAGGAGATCCTGCATTGAGTGATATCAATGCGTTTTTCCTGGCGCTTGGATTGCTGTACGATGAGCCTAATTCAGTAGATCAGGCAGAAAAAAATTTGCTGGCTCTTTGTCAGGCTCAGGATGAGATAGAGCTATATTGCCAGAAATTTAGAAAATGGTCCGTGCTTACTCAATGGAATGAATCTGCGCTTGCAGCCATTTTCAGAAAGGGTCTCTCTGAAGCCATTAAGGATGTCATGGTGGGATTTCCTATGCCCGCTGGTTTGAATGAGTCTATGTCTTTGGTCATTCAGATCGGTCGACACTTACGTGAGCGTAAATCTGTGTACCATTTGGCGGTGTTACCTGAGATTAAACCTGAGCCTATGCAGTGCGATAGGACTATGACCAGAGTTGAACGGCAAGAACACAGACGTCTGAATGGGCTGTGTTTCTACTGTGGTGATTCCGCTCATGCTATCTCTGATTGTCCTAAGCGCACTAAGCGGTTCGCTAGGTCTGCCGCCATTGGTACTGTAGAGTCAAAATTTCTTCTGTCCGTTACCTTGATATGCTCCTTGTCGTCGTATTCTGTCATGGCGTTTGTGGATTCAGGCGCTGCCCTGAATTTGATGGACTTGGATTATGCTAAACGTTGTGGGTTTTTATTGGAGCCCTTGCAGTGTCCTATTCCATTGAGAGGAATTGATGCTACACCTTTGGCCAAGAATAAGCCTCAGTACTGGACCCAGCTGACCATGTGCATGGCTCCTGCACATCAGGAGGATATTCGCTTTCTGGTGTTGCATAATCTGCATGATGTGGTCGTGTTGGGGTTGCCATGGCTACAAGCCCATAATCCAGTATTGGATTGGAATTCCATGTTGGTGTCCAGCTGGGGTTGTCAGGGGGTACATGGTGATGTTCCATTTCTGTCAATTTCGTCATCCACCCCTTCTGAGGTTCCAGAGTTCTTGTCTGATTACCGGGATGTATTTGATGAGCCCAAGTCCGATGCCCTGCCTCCGCATAGGGATTGTGATTGTGCTATCAATTTGATTCCTGGTAGTAAATTCCCAAAAGGTCGACTGTTTAATTTATCCGTGCCTGAGCACACCGCTATGCGCAGTTATGTGAAGGAATCCCTGGAGAAGGGGCATATTCGCCCGTCGTCGTCGCCATTGGGAGCAGGGTTCTTTTTTGTGGCCAAGAAGGATGGTTCGCTGAGACCGTGTATAGATTACCGCCTTCTTAATAAGATCACTGTTAAATTTCAGTACCCCTTGCCATTGTTATCTGATTTGTTTGCTCGGATTAAGGGGGCTAGTTGGTTCACTAAGATAGATCTTCGTGGTGCGTATAATCTGGTGAGAATCAGGCAAGGCGATGAATGGAAAACTGCATTTAATACGCCCGAGGGTCATTTTGAGTATCTAGTGATGCCGTTCGGACTTGCCAATGCTCCATCAGTGTTTCAATCCTTTATGCATGACATCTTCCGTGAGTACCTGGATAAATTCCTGATTGTGTACTTGGATGACATTTTGATCTTCTCGGATGATTGGGAGTCTCATGTGAAGCAGGTCAGAACGGTTTTTCAGGTCCTGCGTGCTAATTCTTTGTTTGTGAAGGGATCAAAGTGTCTCTTTGGTGTGCAGAAGGTTTCATTTTTGGGGTTCATCTTTTCCCCTTCTACTATCGAGATGGATCCGGTTAAGGTCCAAGCCGTCCATGATTGGACTCAGCCGACATCTCTGAAAAGTCTGCAAAAGTTTCTGGGCTTTGCTAATTTTTATTGTCGCTTCATCTGCAATTTTTCTAGTGTTGCCAAACCATTGACCGATTTGACCAAGAAGGGTGCTGATTTGGTCAATTGGTCTTCTGCTGCTGTGGAGGCTTTTCAAGAGTTGAAGCGTCGTTTTTCTTCTGCCCCTGTGTTGTGTCAACCAGATGTTTCTCTTCCGTTCCAGGTCGAGGTTGATGCTTCTGAGATTGGAGCAGGGGCTGTTTTGTCACAGAGAGGTTCTGGTTGCTCAGTGATGAAACCATGCGCTTTCTTTTCCAGGAAGTTTTCGCCTGCTGAGCGAAATTATGATGTGGGCAACCGAGAGTTGCTGGCCATGAAGTGGGCATTCGAGGAGTGGCGTCATTGGCTTGAAGGAGCTAAGCATCGCGTGGTGGTATTGACTGATCATAAGAACTTGACTTATCTCGAGTCTGCCAAGCGCTTGAATCCTAGACAAGCTCGTTGGTCGTAGTTTTTGGCCCGTTTTGACTTTGTGATTTCGTACCTTCCGGGCTCTAAAAATGTGAAGGCGGATGCTCTGTCTAGGAGTTTTGTGCCCGACTCTCCGGGTTTATCTGAGCCGGCGGGTATCCTCAAGGAAGGAGTAATTGTGTCTGCCATCTCCCCTGATTTGCGGCGGGTGCTGCAAAAATTTCAGGCTAATAAACCTGATCGTTGCCCAGCGGAGAGACTGTTTGTCCCTGATAGGTGGACGAATAGAGTTATCTCTGAACTTCATTGTTCGGTGTTGGCTGGTCATCCTGGAATCTTTGGTACCAGAGAGTTAGTGGCTAGATCCTTTTGGTGGCCCTCTCTGTCGCGGGATATGCGTACTTTTGTGCAGTCCTGTGGGATTTGTGCTCGGGCTAAGCCCTGCTGTTCTCGTGCCAGTGGGTTGCTTTTGCCCTTGCCGGTCCCGAAGAGGCCTTGGACACATATCTCTATGGATTTTATTTCTGACCTTCCCGTTTCTCAAAAGATGTCAGTCATTTGGGTGGTCTGTGATCGCTTTTCTAAGATGGTCCATCTGGTACCCTTGTCTAAATTGCCTTCCTCTTCTGATTTGGTGCCTTTGTTCTTCCAGCATGTGGTTCGTTTGCATGGCATTCCAGAGAATATTGTTTCTGACAGAGGTTCCCAGTTTGTTTCGAGGTTTTGGCGAGCCTTTTGTGTTAGGATGGGCATTGATTTGTCTTTTTCCTCGGCTTTCCATCCTCAGACAAATGGCCAGACCGATCGAACCAATCAGACCTTGGAAACATATTTGAGATGCTTTGTTTCTGCTGATCAGGATGACTGGGTGTCCTTTTTGCCTTTGGCTGAGTTCGCCCTTAATAATCGGGCCAGCTCGGCTACCTTGGTTTCGCCGTTTTTCTGCAATTCTGGGTTCCATCCTCGTTTCTCTTCAGGACAGGTTGAGTCTTCGGACTGTCCTGGTGTGGATACTGTGGTGGACAGGTTGCAGCAGATTTGGACTCAGGTAGTGGAAAATTTGACCTTGTCCCAGGAGAAGGCTCAACTTTTCGCTAATCGCAGATGCCGTGTGGGTCCTCGACTTCGTGTTGGGGATCTGGTTTGGTTATCTTCTCGTCATATTCCTATGAAGGTTTCCTCTCCTAAGTTTAAACCTCGTTTTATTGGTCCGTATAGGATTTCTGAGGTTCTTAATCCTGTGTCTTTTCGTCTGACCCTTCCAGATTCTTTTTCCATACATAACGTATTCCATAGGTCATTGTTGCGGAGATACGTGGCACCTATGGTCCCATCTGTTGAGCCTCCTGCCCCGGTTTTGGTGGAGGGGGAATTGGAGTATATTGTGGAGAAGATTTTGGATTCTCGTCTTTCAAGACGGAAACTCCAGTATCTGGTTAAATGGAAGGGTTATGCTCAGGAAGATAATTCCTGGGTTTTTGCCTCTGATGTCCATGCTCCCGATCTTGTTCGTGCCTTTCATGTGGCTCATCCTGGTCGGCCTGGGGGCTCTGGTGAGGGTTCGGTGACCCCTCCTCAAGGGGGGGGTACTGTTGTGAATTCTGTGGCAGAGTTCACTCCTGTGGTCACAAGTGGTACTTCGGCTGATTCTCTCTGGGAGCTTCCGTTTGTAGAGGAAAGTGGTACTGAAGCTTCTGAGTTTCCTCCCTCAGGTGATCTGGTGAGGTCGTTAGCTGCTTCTCTACTTAACTCCACCTGATGCTTTGATCCATGCTTCCTGTCTATGTTCCAGTGTTGGACTTGTGTTTCTCTGGATCATTCCTGTGGCCTGCTGCTCTGCATAGCTAAGTGCTTCTTTGCTATTTGTTGCTATTTTTTCTGTCCAGCTTGTCTATTTGTTTTGCTGGAAGCTCTGGGACGCAAAGGGTGTACCTCCGTGCCGTTAGTTCGGTACGGAGGGTCTTTTTGCCCCCTTTGCGTGGTTTTCTTTAGGGTTTTGTGTAGACCGCAAAGTTATCTTTCCTATCCTCGTTCTGTCTAGAATATCGGGCCTCACTTTGCTGAATCTATTTCATCCCTACGTTTGTCTTTTCATCTTACTCACAGTCATTATATGTGGGGGGCTGCCTTTTCCTTTGGGGTATTTCTCTGAGGCAAGGTAGGCTTATTTTTCTATCTTCAGGCTAGTTAGTTTCTCAGGCTGTGCCGAGTTGCATAGGGAGCTTTAGGCGCAATCCACAGCTGCCTCTAGTTGTGTTTGGAGAGGATCAGGAATTGCGGTCTACAGAGTTTCCACGTCTCAGAGCTCGTTCTATTATTTTGGGTTATTGTCAGATCACTGTATGTGCTCTGATCGCTATGTACATTGTGTTACTGAATTGCCTAGCATAACAGTAGAGATGGCTCCTATCCTGGGCTCTCCGACTGCCTGGGCAATTTGGCAGGTGGTGAAGAGACAGATGGTTGCTCTTCAGTGCTCTGTGCCTGAGAGGATGTGGCACTAATTGAAGTCGATGAGTTAGCTGCCATCCATCCGACATCGGCTTCAATTTGTTTGTCCCGCAGCAGCGGGGTACGGCGAGCTCCAACAAAGCTGCGCATGAAGGTCTGCTCCCTGCTGAAAATGGGGGATGGTGAGTCACCGGTGCCCGCAACTGGCACAGAATCCCCACGTCCTCTCCCTGCTCCACGCCCATGCCCATGTGCCTTACTCCCTGCCCTCTTCATCATGATAGACTGAGTGATAAAGATAGGCAGAAAAGTACCAACGACTTAGTGTGTGCTTGTTCCTGAACAGCTGCTAACAGGTATAAGAAACACTTATTTTAGGGAGTGTGGACTAGACTTTATTATGTGCTTATGTGGCCTACACAACAGTAAAGTGGAGTGTTTGGTGAACTTTGGGTTTGTTTTGTAGAACAGACACTACAGAGTGAGTGCAGTACTCACACACAGACCATGCAAACAGCCACGAATGGCGCTGCAAGGCCAAACAAAGCTCCTCTATCTAATCCTATATAGTGATTTTCCACACTCTAGCAGGATACAGATGGAAAGCCACTAATATAGGATATATTTGAAAAAATGTGCAGCAGGCTGCACTAATTGCAAAAAAAGGACTATGGATTTTGCAGTATGAGGCAGTAACGCACTCTGAGCTGAACACAACTGGCTATGGCTATGGATAGACAGCAGAGTGAGCTGCACTCACACAGACCGTGCAGACAGACGCGAACGGCGCTGCAAGGCCAAACAAAGCTCCTCTATCTAATCCTATATAGTGATTTTCCACAATCTAGCAGGATACAGATGGAAAGCCACTAATATAGGATATATATGAAATAATGTGCAGCAGGCTGGACTAATTGCCAAAAAAAAAAAAAAAGGATTAAGCAGTATGAGGCAGTGAAGCACCCTGAGTTGACAACAACCGGCTATGGCTATGGACAGACAGCAGAGTGAGCTGCACTCACACACTCAGACCTTGCAGACAGCTGTGAACAGCGCTGCAAGGCAAAAGCAAGGTGAACACACAGCGGTTGCTAATTTAGCCTGGATTAAGCACAATTAAGCAAATAGCAATCTCTAAACTGGCCCTCAGTCAGAACACAGCGTCCTGTCCCTAACTGAATTCACAGCCGAGTGATCGCAAAATGGCGGCGGCGGCGACTTTTAAAGGGCGTCGTGACATCATTTCAGCAGCCAATCACAGCCATGCCAGTCGTTACATGCCCACCATGCAGAACAGGATGTGCCCACACTTAAAATCATTCCTCATTGGCTGATTCATAAAAACCCGGGAGTTTGCATGATAGGAATTTCCGATTCCGGTTTCCGATACACTGAAAGTATCGGAACCCGGTATCGGAATTCCGATACCGTGAATATCGGCCGATACCCGATACTTGCGGTATCGGAATGCTCAACACTATTAATAAAAATTTTTTGATATTATATTCAAAGTATTTTGGCTTTACTTATTACCCAATTTGTACCCATGAGAGTATATACTCCTAGTTCTCTGTAGGTTTAACATAGTTGTTTGGAGTCGCGGTTGCGCTCTCATTCGTAGGTCCTGAGTTTAGGACCATTACTTCTAATGTGTTTCCAACATGTCAGTGTTTGTTAACTAAGAACATTAGATTAGAAGTACCGCTCCAGAGCTGAAAAAAAATGCTGGAGTGTTTCATGGTCCAGTACGGAGTTTGTTTTATGCTTTCTTCTCTCTCTGGACTGGTCATGCGGGGGTTAATCCCCTCTGACTCATTTTGGAGATGGCTGGGCTTTTTCAGCCCTCTGACCAGCATCAGCAATAGTTCTTGCTTCCAGGCTAGAGCTGCTGACCAGTAAACCCTAATGATCCTTCTGCCTCTGACTTCCCGTATTTGTGTGAAACCTGTTCCCAATCCCTGACTTAGTGTTCATCTGGTGGTTTTCCTTTCAGTGTTTGACTCAGCATGGTCTCTGGACCCCGCCTCTTGCTTTTCGTCTCTGATACCTTGTTCCACGACCGACTTTGACTTCTGGCTTGCACCCCGACTTCGTCTTACATCTCATGTTTTGGATACCCCCTGGTGGAAGTTGCACTAAACTGCACTGCAGCCACATGATATTATCACTGACCATACATTTAAAAGGGGATTTTGCATTTTTTTTTCTATGGTCATGGATCCACTTGGTAACTTGGCAGATCAAGTGTCCAGTTTAACACAGATGATGCAAGATTTTTCAGTGGAACATCGAACCCTTGCCACGTCTCATATTCACTTAAGAAAAAAAGCTGACAGAGACTGTTAAGACCGTGCAGGGAACCACCCCTCATGCTGTTAGTCGACCTGGTGATTCAGTAGATGTTGTTTTGCACTCTCCTGAACCCTCAGTTAAGATTCCTGACACCTTTTCTGGTGAAAAAGATACATTTTGTACTTTTAGGGAGAATTGTAAATTATTGTTTTCTTTTAGACCCTGATCGTCTGGGAATGAGACTCAGCAAGTAGGGATTATTACCTCCTTACTTAGGGAGGGTCCCCAATCTTGGGCTTTCTACTGCTCCTGAACAGATGTTGGTAGATAGGTTCTTTGAGGTCCTAGGACTTATCTATGATGAACCAGACCGTGTCAGGTTGGCAGAGGACACTATTATGGGTCTGGTTCAGGGAAAGTGCTCAGCCGAGTGGTATAGCTCCGAGTTCCATAAATGGTCCACTGAAGTGTCCTGGGATGACTGCGCTGAGATGTCAGTTCAGGAGTAGACTGTTGGATTAAAAAACACCAGAACACAGGCAAAGTTGCTTAGTACCTGTCACGGCCTCTGACCAATTGCACTATCAAGGTGCAGCAGACCCAAGTTAAGATGGCAACTGCATAGATGCAATAATACCGATAAGGCAGCCAGCCTACAATGAGGGATTAGCCGCTTGGTACACCAGTGCAAAAAAATAATCTGTATGTGGCATGTTCACACAGAGAATGCAGAGCATATGGCTCAGCCTATTAATGACGCCATATGGCGAGCTAACCAGTGCTGATTAATGCATCCTGTGTGAACAGAGGTCACAGTTTACAGAGCCATCTAGAGCCCAACTGCACCCCGAAAAATATAAAGTGCACAAAAACATAACAATGTATGCAAGGTATTGGTTGATATTATGGCCACAATACTTAAGCTGGCAACCCACGTCAAGGGTCCTTACATCTTGCCATTCCTAATCTAACAACAAAAAACCATAAGAGGAAAAATCTCCACTAACTATAGACAAAAAAACACCAGAACACAGGCAAAGATGCTTACCTGTCACAGCCTCTGACCAATTGCACGATCAAGAAGCAGCGGACCCAAGTTAAGATGGCAACTGCACAGGTGCAATAATACCAAAGAGGCAGCCAGCCTACAATGAGGGATTGGCCACTTGGTACACCAGTGCAAAAAATAATCTGTATGTGGCATGTTCACACAGAGAATGCAGAGCATATGGCTCAGCCTATTAATGACGCCATATGGCGGGCTAACCAGTGATGATTAATGCATCCTGTGTGAACAGAGGTCACAGTTTACAGAGCCATCTAGGGCCCAACTGCACCCCGAAAAATATAAAGTGCACAAAAACATAACAATGTATGCAAGGTATTGGTTGATATTATGGCCACATTACTTAAGCTGGCAACCGACATCAAGGGTTCTTACATCTTGCCAGTCCTAATCTAACAACAAAAAAACCATAAGAGGAAAAATCTCCACTAACTATAGACAAAAAAACACCAGAACACAGGCAAAGATGCTTACCTGTCACAGCCTCTGACCAATTGCACGATCAAGATGCAGCGGGCCCAAGTTAAGATGGCAACTGCACAGGTGCAATAATACCGATGAGGCAGCCAGACTACAACGAGGGATTGGCCGTATGGTACACCAGTGCAAAACAATAATCTGTATGTGGCATGTTCACACAGAGAATGCAGAGCATATGGCTCAGCCTATTAATGACGCCATATCGCGGGCTAACCGGTGCTGACTAATGCATCCTGTGTGAACAGAGGCCACAGTTTGCAGAGCCATCTAGGGCCCAACTGCACCCCGAAAAATATAAATTGCACAAAAACATAACAATGTATGCAAGGTATTGGTTGATATTATGGCCACATTACTTAAGCTGGCAACCCGCGTTAAGGGTCCTTACATCTTGCCAGTCCTAATCTAACAACAAAAAACTATAAGAGGAAAAACCTCCACTAACTATAGACAAAAAAACACCAGAACACAGGCAAAGGTGCTTACCTGTCACGGCATCTGACCAATTGCACGATCAAGGTGCAGCTGACCCAAGTTGAGATGGCCACTGCACAGGTGCAATAATACCGATGAGGCAGCCAGCCTACAATAAGGGATTGGCCCCTTGGTAAACCAGTGCAAAAAAAAATCTGTATGTGGCATGTTCACACAGAGAATGCAAAGCATATGGCTCAGCCTATTAATGACGGCTCAGCCTATTAATGACGACAGATGGTGGGCTAACCAGTGCTGACTAATGCATCCTGTGTGAACAGAGGCCACAGTTTACAGAGCCATCTAGGGCCCAACACTGGGCCGGTTCCAGGTTTTCATGGGCCCTGGGCGAAAGAGTCCCAGTGGGCCCCTTTAACACAAACCACAATTCATAATGCATCGATACGGCAGAGAAATAAAGTATAGTACAATGCCAAATATTTCAGTTACTTCTTACATTACATGAGTGATACCTATTGTAAATTCTACATTAGCGCAGAAACCGGACAGTATAGTCCTCTATACAGAATAATGAGCCCCATATATTGCTCCAAACAGAATAATGAGCCCCATATTATTATTATTATTATACATTTTTATAGCGCCATTTATTCCATGGCGCTTTACATGTGAATACGGTGCAATATATTGCCACATACAGTATAATGGCCCCATATAGTGCTCCATACAGTATAATTGGCACCACATAGTCCTCTATACAGAATAATGAGCCCCATGTATTGCTCCAAACAGAATAATGAGCCTCATATAATGCTCCATACAGTATAATGGGCACCACAGAGTGCTCCATACAGAATGAGCCGCATATATTGCTCCATACGAAATTGACCCCATATAATGCTCCATACAGTATAGTGAGCCACATATAATGCTCCATACAGTATATGATCGGCCCCATACAGTATACAGAGTCCCATATATTGCTCCATACAAAATGGGCCCCATATGATGCTCCATACAGAATGGGCCCATATAATACTCCTTACAGAATGGGTCCCATATAATTCTCCAAAAATAATTGGACCCATGAGATGCTCCATGTATAATGGGCCCCATATAATGCTCCATATATAATTGGCCATATAAAATGCTCCATATATACAGTTAAGTCCATATATATTTGGACAGAGACAACATTTTTCTAATTTTGGTTATAGACATTACCACAATGAATTTTAAACAAAACAATTCAGATGCAGTTGAAGTTCAGACTTTCAGCTTTCATTTGAGGGTATCCGCATTAAAATTGGATGAAGGGTTTAGGAGTTTCAGCTCCTTAACATGAGCCACCCTGTTTTTAAAGGGACCAAAAGTAATTGGTCAGATTAAATAATTTTAAATAAAGTGTTCATTTTTAGTACTTGGTTGAAAACCCTTAGTTGGCAATGACTGCTTGAAGTCTTGAACTCATGGACATCACCAGACATTGTGTTTCCTCCTTTTTGATTCTCAGCAAGGCCTTCACTGTGATGGTTTTCAGTTGCTGTTTGTTTGTGGGCCTTTCTGTCTGAGGTTTAGTCTTTAACAAGTGAAATGCATGCTCAATTGGGTTGAGATCAGGTGACTGACTTGGCCATTCAAGAATATTCCACTTCTTTGCTTTAATAAACTCCTAGGTTGCTTTGGCTTTATGTTTTGGGTCATTGTCCATCTGTAGTATGAAACGATGACCAATCAGTTTGGCTGCATTTGGCTGGATCTGAGCACACAGTATGGCGGCTCTGAAGACCTCAGAATTCATTCCTGTGTCACATCATCAATAAACACTAGTGACCCAGTGCCACTGGCAGCCATGCATGCCCAAGCCATCACACTGCCTCCGCCATGTGTTACAGATGATGTGGTATGCTTTGGATCATGAGCTGGACCACGCCTTCACCATACTTTTCTCTTTCCATCATTCTGGTAGAGGTTATTCTTGGTTTCATCTGTCCAAAGAATGTTCTTCCAGAACTGAGCTGGCTTTTTTAGATGTTTTTTAGCCTTTTTCTTCTTGATGCTTATGAGTGGCTTGCACAGTGCAGTAAACCCTCTGTATTTACTTTCATGCAGTCTTCTCTTTATGGTAGATTTGGATATTGATACGCCGACCTCCTGGAGAGTGTTGGTCACTTGGTTGGCTGTTGTGAAGGGGTTTCTCTTCACCATGGAGATTATTCTGTGATCATCCACGACTGTTGTCTTCCGTGGGCGCCCAGGTCTTTTTGCATTGATGAGTTCACCAGTGCTTTCTTTCTTTCTCAGGATGTACCAAACTGTAGATTTTGCCACTCCTAATATTGTAGCAATTTCTCGAATGGGTTTTTTCTGTTTTCGCAACTTAATGATGGCTTGTTTCACCTGCATGGAGAGCTCCTTTGACCGCATGTTTACTTCACAGCAAAACCTTCCAAATGCAAGCACCACACCTCAAATCAACTCCACGCCTTTTATCTGCTTAATTGAGAATGACATAACAAAGGAATTGCCCACACCTGTCCATGAAATAACCTTGGAGTCAATTGTCAAATTACTTTTAGTCCCTTTAAAAACAGGGTGGCACATGTTAAGGAGCTTAAACTCCTAAACCCTTCATCCAATTTTAATGTGGATACCCTCAAATGAAAGCTGAAAGTCTGAACTTCAACTGCATCTGAATTGTTTTGTTTCAAGTTCATTGTGGTAATGTCTATAATCAAAATTAGAAAAATCTTGTCTCTGTCCAAATATATATGGACTTAACTGTAATTAGTCCCATAAGATGCTTCATATATTATTGGCCCCATATACTGCTCCATATGTAATTGGCCCCATATACTGCTCCATATTGGATTGGCCCCATAAGATACTCCATATTAAATTAGCCCCATAAGATGCTCCCTATATTATTGGCCCCATAAGATGCTCCATATAGAATTAGCCCCATATAATGCTCCATATATGGGCCCCTTCTGATGGTCCCCATATATTGCTCCAAATAAAAAAAAATGAAATACTCAAATGCTTGACGCTGCTCTGCTCTGGACTCCTCACTGTCGGCTTCTTCCTGCTCTCTGTGCTGTGACTGCTCATGCAGAGGGTGCACACTGGTGACGTCATCGCGCCAATCTGACCTGAACGTCACAGTCAGAGGATGGAAGACGCTGCAGCGCTGGAACTGGGAGAGGTAAGTATCGCAAGTGCTGGGGCCCGCAGCAGGTGGGTGGTCAACTCGCGGGGGCCAGCACTATAGCGCGCCCGTGTCCCTGATGGCCAGTGGGCCCCCTGCCTGCTCAGGGCCCCGGCATTTGCCTGGGTGCACCGGGTGCTGACATCAGCTCTGGTCCAACAGCACCCCGAAAAATCTAAAGTGCTCAAAAACATAACAATGTATGCAGCTGACACTATTATGGGTCTGGTTCAGGGAAAGCGCTCAGCTGAGTGGTACAGCTCCGAGTTCAGTCAATGGTCCACTGAGGTGTCCTGGGAAGACTCTGCGCTGAGATGTCAGTTCAGGAGTGGACTGTCAGATTACCTGATGGATGCTCTGGTTCTCCATCCTCCTCCCAGCTCATTGGAGGAAGCTATGACTAAGGCTATCCATATAGATCGGATGCTGCAGGAGAGAGGTGTTACACAGCAAGAGGCTCCATTGCTCCCTGCTAGTTCTCTTGTTTTGCCTCCTTTTAAACCTATCGAGGTGGGGGGCCCCAACCTTGAGGAGACAGCGATTTGTAGGAAAGCTGTGTTTTTACTGCGGAGATCCCGGACATTAGAAAAAGGACTGCCCCTCCTGTCCACCGACTACTAAGCGGCTGAGTCTGGGTGATTGTCGTGGAAGTCACCCAGACTCTCAGGTATCTTTTTCTGCATTATCAAAAATTTTGTTGGAAGTGGAACTTTGTTGTTGGAGTGGCTCCGCGCCAACTTCTGCCTTCGTGGATTGCGGGTCGTCCATGAACTTTATTGACTCTGACTTGGTGTCCAAGTGTAAGTTAGGGACAGTTAGACTGGAGACTCCTATTCACGCTGTTGCCATTGACAAAACACCACTTGCTAAAAATGTCATCAAATGTGTTTCGGAGGAGTTTCTCCTTAAAGTGAGTTCCTTACACCAGGAACGTATTTCATGTTTTGTTATGGACAATCAACCTGCGGGACTGATGTTGGGGTTACCCTGGCTACAATTACATAATCCTGTGGTAAACTGGGAATCTTGGGATATTGTTAAATGGGGTCCTAATTGTAGTAAAAATTGCCTCACTGCTGTACTTGTGTCACCTGTCAGTCTGGAGGATATTCCAAATTGCCAAAAGCCCGTTTGTACAACCTTTCTGGCCCTGAGCGGGCCGCTATGAAGGAGTATATCCGTAAAGGGCACATTCAGCCATCTGTCTCTCCCGTGGTGGCGGAGTTCTTTTTTGTGAAGAAAAAGGATGGTGGTTGACGCCCATGCCTCGATTTTCGAGAACTTAATAAAATCACTGTAAGAAACACTTACAGTTAGGTCCACATATATTTGGACAGTGACAACATTTTTCTAATTTTGGTTATAGACATTACCACAATGAATTTTAAACAAAACAATTCAGATGCAGTTGAAGTTCAGACTTTCAGCTTTCATTTGAGGGTATCCACATTAAAATTGGATGAAGGGTTTAGGAGTTTCAGCTTCTTAACATGTGCCACCCTGTTTTTAAAGGGACCAAAAGTAATTGGACAGATTCAATAATTTTAAATAAAATGTTCATTTTTAGTACTTGGTTGAAAACCCTTTCTTGGCAATGACTGCCTGAAGTCTTGAACTCATGGACATCACCAGACGCTGTGTATCCTCCTTTTTGATGCTCTGCCAGGCCTTCACTGCGGTGGTTTTCAGTTGCTGCTTGTTTGTGGGCCTTTCTGTCTGAAGTTTAGTCTTTAACAAGTGAAATGCTGCTCAATTGGGTTGAGATCAGGTGACTGACTTGGCCATTCAAGAATATTCCACTTCTTTGCTTTAATAAACTCCTGGGTTGCTTTGTCTTCATGTTTTGGGTCATTGTCCATCTGTAGTATGAAACGACGACCACGTTTGGCTGCATTTGGCTGGATCTGAGCACACACTATGTCTCTGAATACCTCAGAATTCATTCGGCTGCTTCTGTCCTGTGTCACATCATCAATAAACACTAGTGACCCAGTGCCACTGGCAGCCATGCATGCCCAAGCCATCACACTGCCTCCGCCGTGTTTTACAGATGATGTGGTATGCATTGGATCATGAGCTGTACCACGCCTTCGCCATACTTTTCTCTTTCCATCATTCTGGTAGAGGTTGATCTTGGTTTCATCTGTCCAAAGAATGTTCTTCCAGAACTGTGCTGGCTTTTTTAGATGTTTTTTAGCAAAGTCCAGTCCAGCCTTTTTATTATTGATGCTTATGAGTGGCTTGCACCGTGCAGTGAACCCTCTGTATTTACTTTCATGCAGTCTACTCTTTATGATAGATTTGGATATGGATACGCTGACCTCCTGGAGAGTGTTGTTCACTTGGTTGGCTGTTGTGAAGGGGTTTCTCTTCATCATGGAGATTATTGATCATCCACCACTGTTGTTTTCTGTGGGCGACCAGGGCTTTTTGCATTGATGAGTTCACCAGTGCTTTCTTTCTTTCTCAGGATGTACCAAACTGTAGCTTTTGCCACTCCTAATATTGTAGCAATTTCTCGGATGGGTTTTTTCTGTTTTCGCAGCTTAAGGATGGCTTGTTTCACCTGCATGGAGAGCTCCTTTGACCGAATGTTTACTTCACAGCAAAACCTTCCAAATGCAAGCACCATACCTCAAATCAACTCCAGGCCCTTTATCTGCTTAATTGAGAATGACATAAAGAAGGGATTGCCCACACCTGTCCATGAAATAGCCTTGGAGTCAATTGTCCAATTACTTTTGGTCCCTTTAAAAACAGGGTGGCACAAGTTAAGGAGCTGAAACTCCTAAACCCTTCATCCAATTTTAATGTGGATACCCTCAAATGAAAGCTGAAAGTCTGAACTTCAACTGCATCTGAATTGTTTAGTTTAAAATTCATTGTGATAATGTCTATTACCAAAATTAGAAAAATGTTGTCTTTGTCCAAATATATATGGACCTAACTGTATCTTATTAATACTTTGCATTTTTTTTATTTAACAGTTCTGTCTGGTGCAATCCCCATTAGGAAATGTGCTCTACTATTGTTAATGCCATCCAGTGCACATCTTGCCACATGTATGCAGTCCTTGATCAGCCGGTCGAGGGTGCATACTGCTGTGCGAGATGTGAGCTCGTTGTGCATTTGGAAGCCCAGATTCTGGATCTAAATGTGCAGCTGGCAACACTGAGATCCATTGACACCATGGAAAGGAGTCTTCTGCTCACTGAGCAGACGCTCAATGGGATAGATGAGGTGGGGGATGGTAGGATGAAGCTGCAGAACAGTGAAGTAGCAAGCTGGGTGACAGTTAGAAGGCCGGGTAGAGGGAAGAGTGCCAGGGAGGCTAGTCCTGATCTGGCACACCCCAATAAGTTTGCTAAGTTGGCAGATGAGGGGGGTGCCAGTACAGGGGTAGCAGTGCTGCAGCAAGGCATGTCATCTGAAAGCCGGAGGAGTGACTGCTCCAGTAAGGAGGGAAATAGTAGAGCAGGGCAGGCCAGACAGGTGTTGGTAGTGGGGGACTCAATTATTAGGGGAACAGATAGGGCAATCTGTCACAAAGACAGGGATCGTCGAACAGTGTGCTGCCTACCTGGTGCTCGAGTCCAACACATCGCTGATTGGATGGACAGATTACTGGGAGGGGCTGGTGAGGACCCAGCGGTCATGGTGCACATTGGCACAAATGACAAAGTTAGAGGTAGGTGGAAGGTCCTTAAAGATGATTTCAGGGAATTAGGCTGCAAGCTGAAAGCAAGGACCTCCAACGTAGTATTTTCCGAAATACTGCCTGTACCACGTGCCATGCCAGAAAGGCAACGGGAGATTAGGGAGGTTAATAAGTGGCTCAAGAATTGGTGTAGGAAGGAGGGGTTTGGGTTCCTGCAGAACTGGGCCGACATCTCAGTTGGCTACAGGCTCTACGCTAGGGATGGGCTGCACCTCAATGGGAAGCGTGCAGCTGTGTTGGGGGAGAAAATGGCTAGAAGGTTGGAGGAGTGTTTAAACTAGGGATTGGGGGGAGGATATTCATTTTATAGGAGGGGGAGATAGTGCAGATAGAGACCTGGGCACAAATAAGGAAGATGGGAGTGGCGGTGGCATGGGGGGTGGGGTTAGAACAGTTAATAATTTAAGAAAGAATAGAGGTACAGAGAGGAACATTAAGTGCATGTATACTAATGCCAGAAGCCTTGCCAACAAAATGGACGAATTAGAATTAATGTTGTTGGAGCATAATTATGACATGGTGGGGATATCTGAAACGTGGCTGGATGAGAGCCATGACTGGGCTGTTAACTTGCAGGGTTATAGACTAGTCTGTTCAGAAATGACCGAATGGATAAGCGAGGGGGAGGGGTGTGTCTATATGTAAAATCATCCTTAAAACCCATCCTGTGTGATAATATAGGTGAATCTAATGAAAATGTAGAGTCCTTGTGGGTGGAGATAAGGGGAGGGGAAAAATAATAAATTACTGATAGGGGTTTGTTATAAATCTCCAAAAATAATGGAAGCAATGGAGAATATCCTCTTAAAGCAAATAGATGACGCTGCAACTCAAGGGGAAGTCATTATTATGGGGGACTTCAACTACCCTGAAATAGATTGGGGAACAGAAAGCTGCAGTTCCAGCAAGGGTAATCGGTTTTTGACAACTATGAGAGAAAATTACCTTTCACAACTGGTTCAGGACCCAACAAGAAGGGGGGCACTGCTAGAACTAATATTAACTAGCAGGCCAGACCGCATATCAAATTTAAGGGTTGGGGGTCACTTGGGAAATAGTGATAACAAAATAATAAGTTTTCATGTATCCTTTAATAAGATGTGTAGTAGAGGGGTTACAAGGACACTAAATTTCAGGAGGGCAAATTTCCAACGGATGAGAGAGGATCTTGGTGCAATTAACTGGGACGATATCCTGAGACATAAAAATACACAAAGAAAATGCGAGACATTTATTGGCATCATGGATGGGACCTGTGCACAGTATATACCGTATGGGAATAAACATACTAGAAATAGGAGGAAACCAATATGGCTAAATAGAGCTGTAAGGGATGCAATAAGTGACAAAAAGAAAGCATTTAGAGAATTAAAGGAAGTAGGTAGTTATGAGGCATTAAATAAATACAGAAAATTAATAAATTCTGTAAAAAGCAAATCAAAGCAGCAAAGATTGAGACAGAGAGACTCATTGCCAGAGAGAGTAAAAATAATCCCAAAATATTCTTTAACTACGTAAATAGTAAGAAACTAAAAAATGATAGTGTTGGCCCCCTTAAAAATAGTCTGGGTGAAATGGTGGATGAGGATGAGGAAAAAGCCAATATGCTAAATGACTTTTTTTCATCAGTATTTATACAAGAAAATCCCATGGCAGACAAAATGACTAGTGATAAAAATTCCCCATTAAATGTCACCTGCTTAACCCAGCAGAAAGTACGTCGGCGTCTAAAAATCACTAAAATTGACAAATCTCTGGGCCCGGATGGGATACACCCCCGAGTACTGCAGGAATTAAGTACAGTCATTGATAGACCATTATTTTTAATCTTTAAATACTCCATAATAACAGGGTCTGTACCACAGGACTGGCGTATGGCAAATGTGGTGCCAAAATTCAAAAAGGGAACAAAAACTGAACTCGGAAATTATAGGCCAGTAAGTTTAACCTGTACTGTGGGTAAAATCCTGGAGGGCATTCTAAGGGATGTCATACTGGAGTATCTGAAGAGGAATAACCTCATGACCCAGTATCAGCATGGGTTTACTAGGGACCGTTCACGTCAGACTAATCTGATCAGCTTCTATGAAGAGGTAAGTTCCGGACTGGACCAAGGGAACCCAGTGGACGTAGTGTATATGGACTTTTCAAAAGCTTTTGATACGGTGCCACACAAAAGGTTGATACATAAAATGAGAATAATGGGGATAGGGGAAAATATGTGTAAGTTGGTTAAGAGCTGGCTTAGGGATAGGAAACAAAGGGTGTTATTAATGGAGCACACTCGGACTGGGTCATGGTTAGCAGTGGGGGGTACCACAGGGGTCAGTATTGGGCCCTCTTCTTTTTAACATTTTTATTAATTACCTTGTAGGGGGCATTCAGAGCAGAATTTCAATATTTGCAGATGACACTAAACTCTGCAGGGTAATCAATACAGAGGACAATTTTATATTACAGGATGATTTATGTAAACTAGAAGCTTGGGCTGATAAATGGCAAATGAGTTTTAATGGGGATAAATGTAAGGTCATGCACTTGGGGAGAAGTAACAAGATGTATAACTATGCGCTTAATTCTAAAACTCTGGGCAAAACCGTCAATGAAAAAGACTTGGGTGTATGGGTGGATGACAAACTCATGTTCAGTGGCCAGTGTCAGGCAGCTGCTACAAAGGCAAATAAAATAATGGGAAGCATTAAAAGAGGCATAGATGCACATGAGTAGAGAATAATTTTACCTCTCGCTAATGCTGAGACTCTATCAAAACTGTTCATTGAGCATGTGGTCAGATTGCATGGTGTTCCTGTCATTGTGGTGTCTGATAGAGGGGTGCAGTTTGTGGCAAAATTCTGGAGCGTTTTTTGTAAAAGGCTGGGTATCAGTCTGGCATTCTCATCGGCCTACCATACCAAGACCAACGGTCAGACTGAAAGGACTAATCAGTCTTTGGAGCAAATATTGTGGTGTCTTGCCACTTCTAGACAGGATGACTGGTGCTCTGCGGCACCCATGGCGGAATTTGCTTTCAATAATCGTGTCAATCAGCCAACTGGTGCTTCCTCATTCTTCTGCAACTATTGGTTTCACCCCCACTTTGGTGAGTTTTCCCAGCTAGATTCAGGGTGTCCAGGGGCTGATTCAACCTTCCTGTGGTTGGGGGGGGTTCTGGAGGGTGATTGCAGATAAATGATGTTCTGTGGGGCCAGCTTACCAGGTGGGGGATAAGGTATGGTTATCCTTCAAAAATATAAGATTGAGGATTTCCTCTGCTAAGTTGGATACCAAGTTTATTGGCCCTGATGAAATTTTAGAGCTGGTTAATCCTGTGGCCTTCGCTTGCCTCTGTTGTTGCGGATCCCCAATGTGTGCCATAAGGCGCTTCTGTAGCCATTGGTGTTAGGTGTCAAATTCCTGCCTTTGCACAGGGGGAATCTCGAGCCATCTCTGCTGCGGTCTCCCATTCTTCTCCTGCCGCAGTGGAGCCTGTTCAGCAGAGGCATCGGTCCCAGCGTCATGCTCAGTCTGACACTGTGCGAAGGGTTACTGCTGTCCTTCCAGCTTCTGCCTTTGTAGCCAGTACTGGTCAGCAGCGAGCAGACGTCTTTGGGACTAAGTCCTACTTTTACCCTTCTGAGCATGCCCAGGGTAAAATCTCTCATTGGAGATCAAAGGTCACATGCTCAGGTACTGCAACAAATCCTATTGGTCCTCTAGGAAGGTCCTGAATGTGTTCAATGTCTGTGGCAGCCTCTCATTGGTCCTTCTAGGAAGGTCCTGTACTTGCTGCAGCTATAAGAGGTGTCCATGACCGCATGGCCATGCGCTAGTATCAATTTATGTAAGAGCTCAGTGCCAGTGTGGTCATGTTTGTATGCAGTCAGGGACCCGCCTGAAATAAGCCCCTAGAATGCTGGCACCTCAGGCGAGGAGTTTCATGTGTGTGTATTCAGGGACCCAGCTGAAATAAGCCCCTAGAATGCTGGCACCTCCAGCGAGGAGTTTCATGTTTGCATTTGACTGCATGACCACCATCTGCTCTACTAAGTAGCTGTGTTCCTCTGTGAGCCAAACAGGGAACAGCGTTATCTTTGCTAACAGACTCTGTGAAGTAACAGAGTTTGTTTATACTACTATATTGTACCGCCATATCTAGCTGCAGGTGCTTTCCTGCACGGTGGATCCCGGGTTGCGAACGCACCAACTTCTTCTAATAAATATATTTTCGGTGCGTTCCGCCAACCCTAACAATTGGTGCCTTCCTCAGGTAGGTCTCCCTTGCACCTGCTGCTTGTCGTGATGGATGGCCTGACCAAGTTTGTGGTGGAATGGATACTGGATTCTCATATGCTCTGCCATTCACTTCAGTACTTGGTCAATTGGAAAGGTTACAGTCCTGAGGACCAGTCGTGGGTGCCGCCTCGTTTGGTCCATGCGAATTGGTTGGTCCGGACCTTTCACACTCGTTGTCCAGGGAAGCCTGGGGGTCCAGTGGTCCCCATTGAGAGGGGGATACAGGAATGATCTAGTCCAGAGTTTGTTTTCTGCTTTCCTCTCTCTTTGGACTGGTCATGCGGGGATTAACCCCCTCTGACTCGTTTTGGAGATGGCTGGGCTTTTTGATTCTTCTGTAGACTGCTGGCCAGCGTCAGTGATAGTTCATGCTTCCAGGCTAGAGCAGCTGACTCATATACTCTGGTGATCTTTCTGCCTCTGACTTCCCGTATTTGTGTGAGACCCGTTCCCTATCCTTGACTTAGTGTTCGTCTGGTGGTTTTCCTTTCAGTGTCTGATCTCTGAACCCCGCCTCTTGCTTTCAATCTCTGATACCTCGTTCCCCAACCGGCTTTCACTTCTATCTTGTACCCTGATTTCATCTGATGTCTCATGTTTTGGATACCACGCTCCCGTTTGGCTCTGACTTCTGGCTTGGCTCTGACTCCTTGCATTGTTGTGACCTCTGGTGCTTCTGCTCCTGACAGTTTCGGACTCTGCTTGCTGACCACTCTTTCGTTACCTGTGACACCTGTGCGCTAAACTGCGCTGCAGCTGCATCACAGAGTGGTGCTTTAAAGATTTAGCTGCATCTTGTAAATGTTGTATGCCTCTGGGCTCCTCACCAGAAATGTTACTCCAGTCAAGGATTGGAGTACATTTCTGGCATAAGTCTCACCAACAAAGTGGTGTAACTTTTGAAAAATTTGTCAAGGATGCTTCACTGCACCCTGTCCCAACAACTCTTGACCCACTTTGGCAGATCTATATGTGTCTGGAGTGAAACCACCATAAGTCACAACATTTTTTGCACAAAGTTTTGTGACCTGTCAAAGTTTTTTACTCCACAAACCTGGTGAAAATACTTTGATGAATCTGGGTTACAGTGTTAGTCAAGCAATAAGGCTATGTGCACATGTTGCGGATTCTGTGCGCATCCGCAGCGTTTTTTGTGGTGCAGAAGCGCCGCAGATCCGCAAATGATGTACAGTACAATGTAAATCAATGAGAAAAAAAAAGCTGTGCACACTTTGCGAAAATCCGCTGCGGAAACGCTGCGGTTTAAAAGAAGTAGCATGTCACTTCTTTTTTGTGAATCTGCAGCATTTTTGTACCCATTATAGAAAACCGCAGGGGTAAAAAACGCAGCAAATCCGCAGAAAAACCGCAGCAAAAACGCACAAAAAATGCTGCAGAACCGCACAAAAACCACGACAAATCCGCAGGTGCGTTTTCTGCCAGGAGAGGCAGAATCTGCATGAGAAATTCCTAAGGCTAATCCGCAATGTGTGCACATAGCCTAACAAGAAAGGTTGTAAATTCTGAATTGCTTTATGCAACTGTAGGTTTACAAGAATCAACAATTTTAGGAGGGTTCTTTTATATTTATATGGAGTTTTTTAATTGTGTAGCTAGTGCTAAGTGTTTCAGTAACTGTTGTTCCAACAATGTGGACAATTTCCTAAAGTAGATATAATTACCTTTACCTTACAATAGCCAATATGTCACATCTTATAGAGAATGTTTAGATGAAGCAAAGAGATGTATTGTATCACACTGACCCCTTCCCCATAGTGTACTTACAGTTTTGTCTCTCCTCTCCCTTGAGAAATCTGTGGAAGCAGAGAGTGAATTCATGAACCATGCTTTTTATAGCCGTTTGGCAGGCTATTACATTGGCAGTAAACAGAGAGACAATGTTTGATGTGAACAATAGAAAATGATACAGCATCTGTACATAAACGTGCAACAGCAGGAAAAATGAGCAGCAAACATCGATCAGGTCAATGGTATGACACCTGACAAAAGACCTTATTCTAAAGACTCCAAAGTGATGTTTACTGTGAACATCACTGATATTTATTTTAAAACTCACATCAGATACTGTGAACCATAGACCATGTCTGCTGGGCACATAATCGATTCATCATGAAATGTTTCTAGTGTTACCTGCTTGAGTGGCATCATGTACTCAAGCCCAGAGTTGCGGTACAACATCTGACATGATGAGTATCTATCCTCTATTGACAGTTTTACCTGTCTCTCAAGGGACAACTGTGGTGATGCCTCAGAAAGCAAGCCAATCACTGTCATGACCTTCTCTAAGATGGTGGGGACCGAGACCTATGTCATCACGCTGCCCACACTCTGCGTCCGCCTTTATTGGATGAGAAATGGCGCTGAAAGCATCATACGAAATGCGACTTTGGCGCGAAGATCGCCAACCTCATGTGCGATCCCACACTAGGATCGGGTCGGGTTTCACGAAACCCAACTTTGCCAAAAGTCGGCGATTTTTGAAATTGTCCGATCCGTTTCGCTCAACCCTATGGCTGGAGATTCGCTGGCACAAACCACACGTCGCTCTTCTGCTTGATGGCATTCCAGAGCTCCTGCGCTGTGTGGCTTTGATTCCCCAAAGAAATTAATTTCAGTACGGCCTGTTGACGTTTGGCCACGGCTGTGCTCATATTGGTCGTAACAGGTAAGCATTCACGGGTCAAGGTGGAGGTAGACCGCGACGGCTCCTGCAGCGATGATTCTGAGGAACTGGAGTATGAGGAGGAGGCAATGTGTACAGACTGGATTCCTGCAATCCTTGGAGTTGGCAGAACACATCCTGCGCCACTTGCACGATCTGTACCCAGCTCCTCAACATTAATCTAATGGGCAGTGAGGGAAAGGTATTGCCCTGTCCATGGTGACTGGTCCACGCATCAGTGGTAAGGTTGACCTTGCTACTGATGGCGTTCAGTAGCGCGTGTTTTATGTGTCCCTCCACATACTTTTGCAGGGCAGGGACGGCTTGCCAGCTGAAATAAAAGTGGCTAGGCACATTGTATTGTGGGACTGCCAATGCCATCAAGTTACGGAAGGTGTCAGTCTCCACCAGCCTGAATGACAGCATTTCAAGGGACAGTAGTTTTGCAATACTAGCATTCAGAGCCTGTGCTCGGGGGTGGTTTGCTGAGAATGGCCACCTTTTTTCCCATGCCTGTGCTATCAATGGCTGTAGACTGGGCTGGGAGTGTGAGGATGACTGAACATGGTGATGTGGGTGGAATTACACTGGGTCTCTGGACAACAGTGCCAGAGGTTCTTCCATGGTGATCCTGTGAGGAAGCCGAACAAGCTGTGTGTGAGCTGGAGGAAGAGGCAACAACACAAGCTGAAGAGGTGGTGGGTGCCGCTGTAGGGTGGCCTAGGTCTTCAGTGTGTTTTTGTAACTCCACCGCGTGCTTGGTCCGCACATGTTTCCACATATTTGTGGTATTGAGGTTGCTGACACTTTTCCCTCTTTTGACTTTCTGATGACCCACCTTGCATTTGACTAAGCAAATGTCATCTGCAACTGTGTCAAAAAAGGACCAGGCACTGCAAGTCTTGGGAGCGCCCGTTTTGGATTTTGGAAGAGCCATGCTCCGAATGGGTGCCAAAGTGGAGGCTACAGGCACCGCAGTCTTCCCCCTCCCTCTCCCTCTTTGGGCCGTTCGGGGAATCTCTTCCTCAGAGCTGCTCCCACCACCTTCCTGTACCTCACGCCACGATGGGTCAAGTACCTCATCATCTACACTACCCTCTTCCACCAACTGCTTCTCCTGGGTAGTCTTGGCAGCACAGTACGCTCCAGAAAGTGGCACCTAAGTCTCATCATCAGATGCATACTGAGGTGTGCTGACCGGAGGCACTGGCCCACCCGCCAGCATACTGAGGTGTGCTGACCGGAGGCACTGGCCCACCCGCCTCTTCAGAATCAGAGAGACAAAGCTGTTGGGCATCACTGCATACTGCCTCTTCTTCCATTTCTCCAATGCTGCTTGGCTGGCCCCCTGTTTCCAAGCCAAGAGATTCAGAGAACAGAAGTAGAGATGGCTCCTGTCCTGGGCTCTCTGACTGTCTGGGCAATTTGGCAGGTGGTGAAGAGACAGATGGGTGCTCTCCAGTGCTCTATGCCTGAGAGGATGTGGCACTAATTGAAGTCAATGCATTAGCTGCAATCCATCCGACAACAGCTTCAATTTGTTCTTCCCGCAGCAGCGGGATACGGCGATCTCCTACAAAGCTGCGCATGAAGGACTGTTCCCTGCTAAAACTGGGTGATGATGAGTCACCGGTGCCTGCAGCAGGCACAGAATCCCCACGTCCTCTCCCTACTCCACGCCCATGCCCACGTGCCTTACTCCCTGCCTTCTTCATCTTGGTAGACTTGTAAAGATAGGCAGAAAAGTACTAAGGGCTTAGTGTGCTTATTCCTGAACAACTCCTAACAGGTATAAGAAACGCTAATTTTCTAAAGTGTGGACTAGACTTTTATATGAGCTAATGTGGCTTACACAACTGTAAAGTGGTGTGTTTGGTGAACTTTATTTATTTATTTTTTTGGAAAACAGACTACAGAGTGAGCTGCACTCACAAACAGACCGTGCAGACAGCCATGAATAGTGCTGCAAGGCAAAAACAAGCTCCTCTATGTAACCCTATATAGTGTTTTACCACAATCTAATAGGATACGGAGGGAAAGCCACTAATAGGATAAATTTGAAAAAATGTGCAGCAGGCTGCACTAATTGAGAAACGGACAATGGGACGGTATGAGGCAATGACGCACCCTGAGCTGACTACAACCGAATGTGGCGGTAGAACAGACTACAGAGCTAGCTGCACTCACACACAGACCGTGCAGACAGCCGTGAATGGCGCTGCAAGGCCAAAACAAGCTCCTCTATGTAATCCTATATGGTGTTTTACCACAATCTAGCAGGATATGGAGGGAAAGCCACTAATAGGATAAATTTGAAAAAATCTGCAGCAGGCTGCACTAATTAAGAAATGGACAATGGAACGGTATGAGGCAGTGACGCACCCTGAGCTGACTACAACCGGCTGTGGCGGCAGAACAGACTACAGAGCGAGCTGCACTCACACAGAGACCGTGGAGACAGCCGTAAACGGCGCTGCAAGGCCAAAACAAGCTCCTCTATGTAATCCTATATAGTGTTTTTCCACAATCTAGCAGGATACAGATGGAAAGCCACTAATAGGATAAATATGAAAAAATGTGCAGCAGGCTGCACTAATTGCAAGAAAGGACAATGGATTGAACAGTATGAGGTAGTGATGCACCGTGAGCTGACTACAACCAGCGGTGGCTACGGACAGACTACAGAGTGAGCTGCACTCACACACACACAGACCTTGCAGACAGCTGTGAACAGCGCTGCAAGGCAAAAGCAAGGTTCTCACACAGTGGTTGCTAAATTAGCCTGGGTAAAGCACAATGAAGCGAATCGCTATCTCTAAACTGGCCCTCAGTCAGAACACAGCATCCTGTCCCTAACTGAATTCACAGAAAAGTGAGCCCAAAATGGCGGCGGCGACTTTTATAGTGCATCATGACATCATTTCAGCAGCCAATCACAGCCATGCCAGTAGTTACATGCCTACCATGCAGAACAGGATGTGCCCACACTTCTAATCATTCCTCATTGGCTGAATTTGGGCTCTTTGAATTATGGGAACTTCCGATTCCGGTATTCGATATACTGAAAGTATCGGAACTCGGTATCGGAATTCCGATACCGCAAATAACGACCGATCCCCGATACTTGCGGTATTGGAATGCTCAACACTAGTAGCAAGACATAGTCGTAAAAACAGTCAAACTAAAATAAATGGTCAAAAATGTTTACGCGAATAATCAAGTCCTAGAATTAATTGTCAGATGACCTGACTTTTCAACAACCTTTTAAGGGATCCAATTTCTGAAGTATACATACTTGGGTATGTGGACGAGAATGTGTCTGAATCATAGTTTGATATGTGATTGATCAAGTTCTGAATTTAATTGTCAGATGACCTGACTTTTTTCAAGAACATTTGTGGGGTCCACATTCTGGAATATACAGATGTAGGTATGTGGACAAGAATTTGTCTGAATAATAGTTTTATAGGATTGATCAAGTCCTGAAATTGATTGCGAAATGGAGTAAAATGTGTTTTAATGATAAAAGTATTCTATTTACTACTTATCCAAAAACAAATTCCTCACTACTGGAGCCCACTAAACTGAAAATATTAATTATTTGAATAATAAACAAAGACGCTACCACACAATTTGGTCACAATTCATGTCTAATAATGAGAAGTTGTAAGGTAGATTTCAGAACTGGGGGTGACACAAAGGGTTGGTTGGGATGGGCACATGGGGCAATAATATCGGGAATCACTCCTACCATGCTTCCTACAAATCCGACATCTTTTTTGAGGATGGTTTTGGATGGGAGTGGCAGGGTCAAGGAGAATAAAATGTTGCTCCGATTGTCTCCGTACATCCTTTAACTCGAAGACTGCTTCCTGGGCCTGCATTAAATCAAATAGGAGACACTTGAGAATTTTCTCCTGGTACTGAAGAAATATCAGCGCCCCTTGTGACCTTTTATAGAGCACAAAACTATTATAGGTATCAATCTGAATGAGGTAGAGTGCTACCTTTTTGTACCAGGCCTTGGTCTTCCACTTTACTAGATACACTTGAAGCACCTGGTCCGACAAGTCAACACCTCCCATGTATTTATTATAGTCTGTGATGCAGATTGGCTTTTGCTTGTCCCTGGTGATGCCCCTGTCTCTGGCTGTCACAGTGGTGTCTGCATGCAGCGTGGTCAGCATGTACATGTCCTTCTTTTCATTCCACTACACTGCAAGGAGTTGGTCACTTGCAAGTGAGTATGACGCCCCTTCTCCAAACGTCTAGACACCAACTGTGAGGGAAACCCCACTCTACTTTTCCTGACTGTCCCACAGGCCCCTGTATTTGCAGCATGGTGGGATTGGTTGTCATGGGTTTACTGTGACAGACAGGAGCCAGAAGACCTGTTGTATGTGTGAGTATATACAGTATGTATGATTGTAATTTTTCATTACCCCTGTTCGTATTACCTTGTTAGTCTGGTTCGTGTATTACGGTTCACTACTACTCCTTTCTTCCCTGGGTAGGGGAAGAGTACAGACTGAGAGCAGATTCAGGAGCTAAGGCAAGGTATGTGACCCTGGCTTCTTCACCATCAGAAGTGATCTGGGGAAAAGGGCGAGCTAGGGCTCACCTAGTGTTAGGGACAGGGAAGGAGCCCTCGGACACCATACAAAAAGAGTTGTGACATTGGTATAGGGCAGACCTGGGCAAAGTACGGCCCGCGGGCCACATCTGGCCCTCTGGCTGTCGCAGTCTTGCCTGAGGACCGAGAAAGCTGTGGAGCTGGAAAGCAGAGGCACACGGCCCGCACAGTGCTCGCTCGCTGTCTCCATAGGTGCTGACTGCATTGGCGGAAGAAGGGCCTCCGGCCACTTCAACCCCGATCAGATTGTGAAACAGCTGATGCGATGATGTCATTTCATCGCGTCATCTGTGTACTACAAAGTCAGTGCACCGGAGGCAAGGAGGCAAGCAGAGTGGCAAGGAACGGGATCGAGGTGAGCATGTGGTGTTCTTTTTTTTCATGTATAAGAGATGTCTGGTTGGGCATGGGGAGTCTATGGGGGTGTAATGCTGCACAAGGGGAGACTATGGGGGCATCATGCTGCACCCGTGAAGGCTATGGGGATATCGTGCAGAACACTGAGAGGATATGGGGGTGTCATGCAGAGTATGGGGAGGCTATAAGTGTGTTGTACAGAACATGGGGAGGCTATGGGGGTGTCATGGAGAACTTGGGGAGGCTATGTGGGTGTCATACAGAACATGGGGAGGCTATGGGGTGATGTGCTGCACATAGAGAAGCTATGAGGGTGTCATGCTGCACATGGGGAAGCTATGGGGTGTCATGCTGCACATGGGATGGCTATGAGGGTGACATGCTGCACATGAGGACGCTATGAGGGTGTCATGCTGCACCTGGGGATGCTATGGGGCAGTCATGCGGCACATGGGGAGGCCATAGGGGGACATGCTGCACATGAAGAGGCTATGGGGGTGTCATGCTGCACATGCAGAGGCTATGGGGGTGTAATGCTGCACATGGAGAGGCTATGGGGGTGACATGTTGCACATGGGGAAGCAATGAGGGTGTCATGCTGCACCTGGGGATGCTATGGGGGTGTCATGCTGCACATGGGGAGGCTATGGGGGTGACATGCTGCACATAGAGAGGCTAGGGGGTGTAATCCTGCACTTTGGGAGGCTATGGGGGCCTCATGCAGTATATGGGGAGGCTGCGTGAGACTCATGCTTTATATAGGGAGGCTGTGTGGGGCTCATGAAGTGTATTGGGAAGCTATGTGGGGCTCATGCAGTATATATAGGGAGGCTGTGTGGTGCTCATGCAGTGTATATGGGGAGGCTGTGTGGGGCTCATGCTGTATAAAGGGAGGCTGTGTGGGGCTCATGCAGTGTATATGGGGAGGCTGTGTGGGGCTCATGCTGTTTATAGGGAGGCTGTGTGGGGCTCATGTAGTGTATATAGGGATGCTGTGTGGGGATCATCCTCTATATCAGTAGGCTCTGGGGCTCATGTTGTGTATAGGGAGGCTGTGTGAGGCTCATACTGCATATGAGAGAGGCTGTTTAGAGCTCACGCCTCATATGGGGGAGGCTGTGTGGAACTCATGCTGCATATGGTGAAGGAATGTGTGTGGCTCATGTCGCATATGGGGGAAGCTGGGTGGGGCTCATTCCACATATGGGGGAGGCAGTGTGGGGCTCTTACAGTATATGGGGGCCTCAAATGATATACTGAAAGGGCTGTACTCAGGTTCAAGTGATATATAGGGGGATGTCAGCATACTTAATTATGCTCAATATTAAGAGCTATAATTAATATTAATATAATTATCAATAATATAATAATTAAAAAAATATCAATATTAATATTGAGTAGAATTAATTTTGACCAATTGGTTCGGCCCTCCACAACAGTCACGGTCTCTTATGTGGCCCCTTGGGAAAATTAATTGCCCACCCCTGGTATAGGGAGATACTCTTGTAATAGTTGTCGGTATGCATGTGGTACCCCTGATGGAAAAAGGGCGTCATTAGCTCCCAGGCATATTTACCTAGAATGCCAATTGTCCTGGGGCAGTTTATGGGGCTAATTTGGTGGTCCCTACATTCACAAATTATAAGGGCGGATGTGTAGCCTGTTGCGCTCTTGCACATTTTCTAGAGCTTGGTGCCGTATTTGGCTCTCTTGGAGGGGAGTAATTGGTGGAACAACAGACGGCTCTTGAAACTCATCAAGACTCTTCGACTGCCACATTTTGCTCCAGGGTATAGGAATTAGGAAATTAAACTTTCAAGATGGAAATTAGGGGTCTCAATTTGTTCAGCCGATCGTAATTGGGGTCAGTTATTGGGGGGCTTGGACAGTATCACTAAAACGTAGGAATCTCAGTAGGGCTTCATAATGGGCTTGGGACATGGCATCTGCAAATGCAGGGGTGCTGTGGACATATTTAGTTGCCCAGTAGAAGCGGGATGTTTTTTTTTTTTACTAAGCATATGTTCAGGGTAATGCCTAAATTCTTTTTATTTCGGGGACATTTGTGGGATCCAGGAACCGGAATGAAAGGCAGTGGGTTTTTGTTAAATATATTGACATATAAATTGGTTTGGTGGGCAATCAATTGTAGGACTTCAGGAGTAATGAAAATTTGGAAAAAATCAAAGGGGGTAAAATTGGTGACATTGTTATACCTGGAGCTGCTAAAAAAATGAGGAATTTGTTGGGAAAAGGAATTGTTGTGATACCACAGTGGTGGAGGACTAAGATACTTGGTCCTGCCTCTGAAGCTTCAGCAATGATGACCGCATCCACTACCACTAGGCTGTGGGATCCCATGGAGGAAGAATTGTCATCACTGGCTGAAAACTGTTTTGCTTCAGATTCAATTTCACAGTCGTTGCTGCCGTAGCAAAGCAGGCTGTACACTTGCTCCGCGCTAAATATTCTGCGGGCCATTGTTATTTTATGCGCCTGCCTAACAAAAAACTAAACACTAGTCTAACACTACTAGACCTAAACCTAATCTAACGCTACTAGCCCTAAACCTAATCTAAAACTAGTATTGTTTTTATATATATATTTTTTTTAACATAAACCCTAACTGCAAAAAATGAAAAAAATAAAAATTATGTAAAAACAAAACAAAAATCTATTCAGACAAGGGAGATAACAGAAAGGAGGCATTGATCAATGAGGTTTAGGGGGTAGACACGAAAGTAGAAGTTTGATTTTTGTGAGTTTTCTTCTCTGACAGGGCAACACTCGAATGTAGTGTATCTCTCTTCTCTCCCAAAATAACTACAAGGAGAGAAGAGAGAGGTACAGCCCAAGTGGTGCCATATTTACTAATATTGGGGGTTTTGATTTTTGTGATAGGGTCTATCACAGTAATCAAAAGCCAGCCGCCAATCCAAAATATCCCAATGGTTGCCAAGTGCAGGGAGGCAGATCTCAGCCGGTGCACTGAGCATGTGCCCGCCATTTTCTTTCATGAGAAGGAGAGGGGCCGGGGCTGCTCATGAACTCTATTTCTCTCTTCTCTGACATGTTAAATCATGTCAGAGGAGAGAGAATCTATCTTTTTTTTAGATCACATGTTATTTGTCCGTCATCGTTGTTATTCATTGAATAACGTTGATCACGTGATCAGGGACCGTAAAAACTGGCCGTGATGATGGTAGCTGAAACCCCAGAGAGTTTGCGACTTTGAGGTGTGCTATAGGCTTATTCGCAAACGCCATTTTCGGTAATGTTATTAGTCTTTTTAGGGATTATATTATATTTATAAGTAGAGAAACTTTGCAGACTATTATATATATATATATAGACTACTGTATATTCATTTTAGAACAAAATAAAAAAAATGTTATTGTACAATGCCAAGACCAAACAATATCTAGTTATGGGGCAAAGGAAGCACTGAAAGCATTATTCCATGGGCGTAGGATTAATGAGTGCAAACTCTACTTATGTCTTAATAAAAACAGATTAATGTCTAAAAAAATAAAAAAAATAAAAAATAAACAGTTACTGAAGCTCTGAGTACTATCCACATGCTGTAAAATAAATATATCTACTCTTAAATGTAAGAATTCTTACTGTCAACAGCTATTAGTCAAAAGTCAGGGGGAAGATGAATGAAAACCTCTCCCAAGATAATTCATTTAGCAGAGTGGATTCATAATGGACTCAGATTATTTATGGCACATTAGTTTCTACTGCAAAATAGCCAGGCACATTAGCCATTAAAGAATAGTCAGGCATATTTGCAATTATTGCGATCATAACCCAGAAATAAGCCAGGATCGTGCTTCGCATGATTGACAGGACCATATCATGCACATTTCACCAACATTTTTCCTTTTAAAGGGACTCTGTCACCTGAATTTGGAGGGAATAGAATAGAATATATATGCAGTTCTCAGCATAAATGGGCATACCTCCTATGGAAAGTAAGATTTTAATCAATATCTTACTGAACACAAGAACAATTTTCCAAAATTTTGACAAGACTGAGTTTCAAAGAACATTTTTTAACCCACAACATCAAAGTAAGGTTAATAATATAACTTTCTTTACAAAGTCTTCAGTTTTACTGAAATTAGCTGATGCAAAAATGAATCACCCTTCATCAACAACAACTACATCTAGTATTTTGTATGACCTCCATGATTTTTAAAGACAGCACCAAGTCTTCTGGCATGGAATGAACGAGTTGGCGAGATATTGCAACATATATATTTTTCCATACATCAAGAACAACCTCTTTTAGAGCCTGGATGCTGGATGGAGAGTGATGCTCAACTTGTCTCTTCAGAATTCTCCATAGGTGTTCAATTGGATTAAGATCAGGAAACATGCTTGGCTACTGAATCACTTTCACCCTATTTTTCTTCAGAAATGCAACAGTGGCTTTACAAGTATGTTTTGGATCATTGTAGTGTTGGAAAAATGAATTCATGAACATGATAGTATCAATGAAATATAACTCCCTGACACCAGAAGCACTCATGCAGCTTCACATAAGGACACTGCCACCACCATGTTTTACTTTAAGCACTATGCACCTTTGCAGCGCCGTACATTCTTGAAGACATCAGTTCCACTAAATATTTATCTTGGTCTCATCATTCCAGAATATAGAGCACCAGTAGTTTTCATACTTTTCGACATATGCAATGGCAATTTGTAGGTTAACTTTGTGTATGAGTTTTAGGAGAGGTTTCCTAAGTTGATGACACCCATTCCTCTGCAGGGTACACTGTATTGTAACATGGGAAACACTCATCTCGGTTTGGCTTTCTGCTTCTTTAGTGCAGTGAATTTGCATGTCAAATGTCTACGAATCTTCTCATCAGAAGACACTCCTATTAAGATGTTAACTTCTTTGTTCGGCCTTTATGTCTTTGTGAGATGGTTAAACTTTTGTATCACTTTTGCTACAGTATTCTGACTGATAAGTAAAGATTTATAGGGAGAAAAATACTTTATCTAAAAAACTAATTAAAGCTGCCAAAAAGGAAACAGAGAAGCACATTGCTAAGGAGAGTAAAACTAATCCCAAACTGTTCTTCAACTATATCAATAGTAAATGAATAAAAACTGAAAATGTAGGCCCCTTAAAAAATAGTGAGGAAAGAATGGTTGTAGATGACGAGGAAAAAGCTAACATATTAAACACCTTCTTCTCCACGGTATTCACGGTGGAAAATGAAATGCTAGGTGAAATCCCAAGAAACAATGAAAACCCTATATTAAGGGTCACCAATCTAACCCAAGAAGAGGTGCGAAACCGGTTAAATAAGATTAAAATAGATAAATCTCCGGGTCCGGATGGCATACACCCACGAGTACTAAGAGAACTAAGTAATGTAATAGATAAACCATTATGTCTTATTTTTAGGGACTCTATAGCGACGGGGTCTGTTCCACAGGACTGGCGCTTAGCAAATGTGGTGCCAATATTCAAAAAGGGCTCTAAAAGTGAACCTGGAAATTATAGGCCAGTAAGTCTAACCTCTATTGTTGGTAAAATATTTGAAGGGTTTCTGAGGGATGTTATTCTGTACTATCTCAATGAGAATAACTGTTTAACTCCATATCAGCATGGGCTTATAAGGAATCGCTCCTGTCAAACCAACCTAATCAGTTTTTATGAAGAGGTAAGCTATAGGCTGGACCAAGGTGAGTCATTGGACATGGTATATCTTGATTTTTCCAAAGCGTTTGATACCGTGCCGCACAAGAGGTTGGTACACAAAATGAGAATGCTTGGTCTGGGGGAAAATGTGTGTAAATGGGTTAGTAACTGGCTTAGTGATAGAAAGCAGAGGGTGGTTATAAATGGTATAGTCTCTAACTGGGTCGCTGTGACCAGTGGGGTACCGCAGGGGCCGGTATTGGGACCTGTTCTCTTCAACATATTCATTAATGATCTGGTAGAAGGTTTACACAGTAAAATATCGATATTTGCAGATGATACAAAACTATGTAAAGCAGTTAATACAAGAGAAGATAGTATTCTGCTACAGATGGATCTGGATAAGTTGGAAACTTGGGCTGAATGGTGGCAGATGAGGTTTAACAATGATAAATGTAAGGTTATACACATGGGAAGAAGGAATCAATATCACCATTACACACTGAACGGGAAACCACTGGGTAAATCTGACAGGGAGAAGGACTTGGGGATCCTAGTTAATGATAAACTTACCTGGAGCATCCAGTGCCAGGCAGCAGCTGCCAAGGCAAACAGGATCATGGGGTGCATTAAAAGAGGTCTGGATACAAATGATGAGAGCATTATTCTGCCTCTGTACAAATCCCTAGTTAGAACGCACATGGAGTACTGTGTCCAGTTTTGGGCACCGGTGCTCAGGAAGGATATAATGGAACTAGAGAGAGTACAAAGGAGGGCAACAAAATTAATAAAGGGGATGGGAGAACTACAATACCCAGATAGATTAGCGAAATTAGGATTATTTAGTCTAGAAAAAAGACGACTGAGAGGGCGATCTAATAACCATGTATAAGTATATAAGGGGACAATACAAATATCTCGCTGAGGATCTGTTTATACCAAGGAAGGTGACGGGCACAAGGGGGCATTCTTTGCGTCTGGAGGAGAGAAAGTTTTTCCACCAACATAGAAGAGGATTCTTTACTGTTAGGGCAGTGAGAATCTGGAATTGCTTGCCTGAGGAGGTGGTGATGGCGAACTCAGTCGAGGGGTTCAAGAGAGGCCTGGATGTCTTACTGGAGCAGAACAATATTGTATCATACAATTATTAGGTTCTGTAGAAGGACGTAGATTTGGGGATTTATTATGATGGAATATAGGCTGAACTGGATGGACAAATGTCTTTTTTCGGCCTTACTATGTTACTATGTATGTTACTATTACAAATTTGTGGCAGAAAATGTTGATATCAGAAGGAGAGAGAGAGAGAGAAAGTATTTTCTCTATTTAAATCTATAATGTATCCCTTTAACGATGCTGCAATTTTTTTTCAATTCTGCATTCTTTAAGACACAGCTTTTTAATTTTATTAAAAGCTGCACAAGAGCTTATTTTTGTAGTGTTTTTTAAATAAAACCATTTTGAGGGTACATACAGTAGCTTTTATGACATCTCATTCTAAATCCATAGGCAGTATTAATAACTAGAAAATCCTACAATCAATGGAAGCCAATGCCAAGTATTCAAAAAATATTCAATACATCTTTATTTAACAATCACATTAAAAACATACAAATAGAGATACAAATGCAAAAAAAAATGGTACCGCCATATACAAGTATGTACGAATATGAAAAGTATATATTCAAGGTCCTTCAAATAAATATCTAGTGAGGTTACAGTTTAAATATAATTAAGGTTTGCAAGCCAAACCAGCAATAAGAATATCACATGGACCTGAAGAAAAGGCAAAACAAAAAAACTCCTACCAATTGGATACACATCCTTTTTCCCTTCAATAAAGTGTCTAGTACAAATATATCCTACCAGCTGAAAATGCACCCCTAGTCTCTCAAACCAAGGGCTATAAAAAAAAGTGCCAAGTGCACTGGATCCTTTAAGGCCACATTCAAACATTCAGTATTTGGTCAGTATTATACATCAGTATTTGTAAGCCAAAATCAGGGGTAGAACAATCAGAGGAAAAGTATAATAGAAACACGTCACCACTTCTGTATTTATCACCCACTGCTGGTTTTGGATTACAATACTGAGTTTGTGAATGTGGTCTAATACAACCCCTGGCAAAAATTATGTAATAACCGGCCTTGGAGGATGGTCATTCAGTTGTTTAATTTTGTAGAAAAAAAGCAGATCACAGACATGGCACAAAACTAAAATAATTTCAAATGGCAACTTTCTGGCTTTAAGAAACACTAAAAGAAATCAAGAACAAAAA
The DNA here is from genome assembly GCF_032444005.1 of Ranitomeya imitator. Taxonomy (NCBI): domain Eukaryota; kingdom Metazoa; phylum Chordata; class Amphibia; order Anura; family Dendrobatidae; genus Ranitomeya; species Ranitomeya imitator. The sequence continues at coordinate 111,833,327 of NC_091287.1, read as the reverse complement.
ATATGGATATTTGTGTAACTCACCATAAAATCCTTTTCTCCGAGACGCTCATTGAGGGACACAGGAAGGTGGGCGTATGCTACTGCCGCCAGGAGGCTGACACTAAGTAAGCATAAAACAGTTAGCTCTTCCTCCACCATATAGCATCATAAACATCCTTAAAAAATTTATAGATCAACAGGATTCACGTGTTCCGTGCTGCTACAGATATTTTTAAAATTTTTACCCCCCATGGGGAAATGTTTGTCAGCCCATACACTTAGTGTATGGGCATTACAAGTCTAGTAGACCCACTCCTTTAAATTGGGCCTAGTTTTTAATGAGGCCTTCCTCCACCTCTCATCATTTTCCACCACTTGATCACCAGGGTTCACGTGTTCCATGCTGCTACAGACAGTCAATTTTTTGGCAAGTGTGTCTGTGATCCCCATTTTTTAAAATTTACCCCCTCATAAAACATTGCAATTTTATGGGCGTGCCCATACTATTGCAATGTTTTATTATGTATGTTAAATCTATTACACATCTTCCCCTTTTGCACCTAAACTATTGGTAATTTTAACTAATAAAGTTTTTACAATTTTCTATATACTATGGACCCTAGTTTCATTTTGTTGCACTGTTAAAAGTTTTATTGGCAGTCGTTAAGGAGTTACCGTATTTTTCACACTATAAGACGCAGCAGATCATAAGACGCACCTAGATTTTAGAGGCGGAAATTAGGGGAAAAAATTTTGAAGCAAAAAAATGGTCAATTCCGCAGCTGCTGGCACCGGAGCAGGACGCTGCGAGGGAGCGCCGTGTAGGTGAGTGTAATGTTTTTTTTTTCATCTTTCTTGATGGGGCCATGCATACCAGGATGGGATGGGGCCAATCATACCAGGAACAGGATGGGGCCATTTATACCAGGATGCCAGAAAAATGAATATGCATTGCCCTCAACTCCCATCGGCATGGAATGCAGTGCATATTCATTTCTCTTTAGCAGCAGGCACAGGAGTTAGCCAGCCTCCTGTGACCCGATGCACCGCCAAACCACTCCCCTACCTCACCACCACAGCCAGACCCCATACATATGGACTAGGGTTGAGCGAAACGGGTCGTTCATTTTCAAAAGTCGCCGACTTTTGGCAAAGTCGGGTTTCATGAAACCCGATCCGACCCCTGTGCGGGGTCGGCCATGCGGTACGCGACTTTCGCGCCAAAGTCGCGTTTCAATGACGCGAAAAGCGCCATTTCTCAGCCAATGAAGGTAAACGCAGAGTGTGGGCAGCGTGATGACATAGGTCCTGGTCCCCACCATCTTAGAGAAGGGCATTGCAGTGATTGGCTTGCTGTCTGCGGCGTCACAGGGGCTATAAAGGGGCGTTCCCGCCGACCGCCATGTTACTGCTGCTGATCTGAGCTTAGGGAGAGGTTGCTGCCGCTTCGTCAGAAGCAGGGATAGCGTTAGGCAGGGTCCATTAACCACCAAACCGCTTGTGCTGTAGCGATTTCCACTGCCCAACACCACCTTCGGTGTGCAGGGACAGTGGAAGCTACATTTTTTTTTTTTCCCTCAGCGCTGTAGCTCATTGGGCTGCCCTAGAAGGCTCCCTGATAGCTGCATTGCTGTGTGTACGCCGCTGTGCAAACCAACTGCTTTTTTCAAAGCACAAATCCTCTTGTTCCTTCCTTTCTGCACAGCTATCTTTTTTGTTTGTCCACACTTTTTATTTGTGCATCAGTCCACTCCTTATTGCTGCCTGCCATACCTGGCTGAGATTACTGCAGGGAGATAGTAATTGTTGGACACTCCCTGTTTTTTTTTTTTTTTTTTGTGGGAGATTAAGATTGACATTTCTGCTAGAGTGCCATCCCTGTGTGTGCCATCTCTCACTCAGTGGGCCATAGAAAGCCTATTTATTTTTTTGCTTGATTTGGGTTATAAAATCTACCTGAAAAAATCAGTACATCAATCAGTGGGAGAAAAATATTGGCCTCAGGGCTTGTGTGCCACTCTTGACTCCTGTGTGTGCCATCTCTCAGTCAGTGGGCCATAGAAAGCCTATTTATTTTTTTGCTTGATTTGGGTTCTAAAATCTACCTGAAAAAATCACTACATCAATCAGTGGGAGAAAAATATTGGCCTCAGGGCTTGTGTGCCACTCCTGACTCCTGTGTGCATCATCACTCACTCAGTGAGCCATAGAAAGCCTTTTTTTTTTTTTTTGCTTTATTTGAGTTCTAAATTCTACCTGAAAAAATCAATAAATCAATCAGTGGGAGATTAATATTTGCCTTTGGGCTTGTGTGCCAGTCCTAAGCGTGCCATCTCTCTCTCTCAGATAGTGGGCCATAGAAAGCCTATTTATTATTTTTTTTATTGGGTTTATAAATTTTCCCTGGAAAAAAAAAAAAAGTGGGAGATTAATATTGGCCTCTGGGCTTGTGTGCCAGTCCTGAGCGTGCCATCTCTCTCACAAATAGTGGGCCATAGAAAGCCTATTTATTTTTTTGGTTGATTTGGGTTCTAAATTCTACCTGAAAAAATCAATAAATCAATCAGTGGGAGATAAATATTGGCCTCTGGGCTTGTGTGCCACTCCTGACTCCTGTGTACTTCATCTCTCACTCAGTGGGCCATAGAAAGCCTATTTTTTGTTTTATTTGTTTTATAAATTCTCCCTGAAAAAAAAAGGGAGATTAATATTGGCCTTTGGGCTTGTGTGCCAGTCCTAAGCGTGCCATCTCTCTCTCTCAGATAGTGGGCCATAGAAAGCCTATTTATTATTTTTTTTATTGGGTTTATAAATTTTCCCTGAAAAAAAAAAAAAGTGGGAGATTAATATTGGCCTCTGGGCTTGTGTGCCAGTCCTGAGCGTGCCATCTCTCTCACAAATAGTGGGCCATAGAAAGCCTATTTATTTATTTTTTTTTGTTTTATAAATTCTCCCTGAAAAAAAAAAGGGAGATTAATATTGGCCTTTGGGCTTGTGTGCCAGTCCTGAGCGTGCCATCTCTCTCTCTCAGATAGTGGGCCATAGAAAGCCTATTTATTATTTTTTGTTTTATTTGTTTTATAAATTCTCCCTGAAAAAATCATTTTATTTTATTTGGTTTCTAAATTCTTCCTGAAAAAATCATTTTTTTTTATAATTTTTTTTTGTAAAGTCTCCCTGGAAAAAAAAAAAAAAATCAAATCAGTGGGAGATTAATATTGCCCTTTCTGCTTGTGTGCCAGTCTTGACTCCTGGGTGTGCCATCTCTCTCTCTCTCTCCAATTGTGGGCCATAGAAAGCCTATTATTTTTTTAGCTTGATTTGGGTTCCAAAATCTACCTGAAAAAATCACTACATCAATCATTGGGAGAACAATATTGGCCTCTGGGCTTGTGTGCCACTCCTGATTCCTGTGTGCGTCATCTCTCACTCCGTGGGCCATAGAAAGCCTATTTTTTCTTTTATTTGTTTTCTAAATTCTCCCTGAAAAATCATTTTATTTTATTTGGTTTCTAAATTCTTCCTGAAAAAATCTTTTTTTTTTATAATTTTTTTTTTCTAAAGTCTCCCTGGAAAAAAAAAAAAATCAAATCAGTGGGAGATTAATATTGCCCTTTCTGCTTGTGTGCCAGTCTTGACTCCTGGGTGTGCCATCTCTCTCTCTCTCTCTCTCTCTCTCTCTCTCTCCAATTGTGGGCCATAGAAAGCCTATTTTTTTTTTTTAGCTTGATTTGGGTTCCAAAATCTACCTGAAAAAATCACTACATCAATCATTGGGAGAACAATATTGGCCTCTGGGCTTGTGTGCCACTCCTGACTCCTGTGTGCGTCATCTGTCACTCAGTGGGCCATAGAAAGCCTATTTTTTCTTTTATTTGTTTTCTAAATTCTCCCTGAAAAAATCATTTTATTTTATTTGGTTTCTAAATTCTTCCTGAAAAAATCTTTTTTTTTATAATTTTTTTTTTTCTAAAGTCTCCCTGGAAAAAAAAAAAAATCAAATCAGTGGGAGATTAATATTGCCCTTTCTGCTTGTGTGCCAGTCTTGACTCCTGGGTGTGCCATCTCTCTCTCTCTCCAATTGTGGGCCATAGAAAGCCTATTTTTTTTTTTTAGCTTGATTTGGGTTCCAAAATCTACCTGAAAAAATCACTACATCAATCATTGGGAGAACAATATTGGCCTCTGGGCTTGTGTGCCACTCCTGACTCCTGTGTGCGTCATCTCTCACTCAGTGGGCCATAGAAAGCCTTTTTTTGTTTTATTTGTTTTCTAAATTCTCCCTGAAAAAATAATTTTATTTTATTTGGTTTCTAAATTCTTCCTGAAAAAAACATTTTATTCTATTATTTTTTTTTCCTAAAGTCTCCCTGAAAAAAAAAAAAAATCAAATCAGTGGGAGATTAATATTTACATTTATGCTTCAGTGACAGTCCTGCGTCTGTGGCATCTCTCTCATTTGTTGCCACCAACAACAGAGTGTGTAACATTGTGCCTGATTTTCGTTGTGGTCTCACTCACCTGTAAAGGGGTAGCTAAATCATACTGAAGTTATAGCTCACCGTGTAAGTTGTGTGACAGCAACAAATACCGTTAGTTTTGTTACGTTTTTAAAACAATGAGGAAGTCTGGTGGAAGAAGTCGTGGCCGGGGGTGTTCATTGTCAGCTGGTAATGAGGGTAGTGGTAGTGGTGGAGCATCAGCTGGTCGTGGGAAAAAAAATATTGCACCTAAGTCTGGAGCTGTGGAGCCAGGTTCGTCGTCTGGCTACACAAGGCCTCGAACGCTCCCTTTTCTGGGAGTAGGAAAACCGCTTTTAAAGCCGGAGCAGCAAGAGCAAGTTTTGGCTTATCTTGCTGACTCAGCCTCTAGCTCTTTTGTCTCCTCTCGTGAAACTGGTAAATGTCAAAGCAGCGCGTCGTTAGTGGATGTTCACGGTCAGGGACAAGTCGCTTCCTTGTCCTCTTCAGCAAAAACAACAACAGAGAAGAATGCAGCAGGCGACACAACGGGTTACTCCATGGAGCTCTTTACACATACCGTCCCTGGCTTAGAAAGTGAAGCAGTTAACAGTCCATGCCCATTACAAGTTGAATCTGACATGGAGTGCACTGATGCACAGCCACAGCCAGACTACTATGCTGGTCCTTTGACTCAGACCACAACATTGCCCTCGCAGGGTAATGATCAAGAATCAGACCCTGATGAGACTATGTTGCCCCATCACGAACGCTATACCACCGACCGACACGGTGACACAGACGAAGTTGCACACGAGCTACAAGAAGAGGTAATAGATGACCCAGTTCTTGACCCCGATTGGCAGCCATTGGGGGAACAGGGTGCAGGCGGCAGCAGTTCTGAAGCGGAGGAGGAGGGGCCGCAGCAGGCATCAACATCGCAACAAGTTCCATCTGCCGGGCCCGTATCTTGCCCAAAACGCGTGGCAAAGCCAAAACCTGTTGGAGGACAGCGTGGCCATCCGGTTAAAGCTCAGTCTGCAATGCCTGAAAAGGTATCCGATGCTAGAAAGAGTGCAGTCTGGCATTTTTTTAAACAACATCCAATTGATCAGCGCAAAGTCATCTGTCAAAAATGTTCAACTACCTTAAGCAGAGGACAGAATCTGAAAAGTCTCAATACAAGTTGCATGCATAGACATTTAACCACCATGCATTTGCAAGCCTGGACTAACTACCAAACGTCCCTTAAGGTTGTAGCACCCTCGGCCAATGAAGCTAGTCAGCAACGCAACATCCCTTCCGGCAGTGTAGGGCCACCATTTTCCGCACCACCTGCAGTATCTGTGCAGGTTTCTTTGCCAGGCCAAAGCAGTCAGGGTCAGGGAATCACCAGTTTCGTAGTAGGAAACACTGCATCTAGGGCACCGGCGGCAACAATACCATCTCCCACCGTCTCTTAGTCTGCCATGTCCACCGGCACCCACGCTAGTTCCACGATCTCCAGCTCTCCAGTCCAGCTCACCCTACATGAGACTATGGTTAGAAAAAGGAAGTACTTAGCCTCGCATCCGCGTACACAGGGTTTGAACGCCCACATAGCTAGACTAATCTCGTTAGAGATGATGCCCTACCGGTTAGTTGAAAGCGAAGCTTTCAAAGCCCTGATGGACTACGCTGTACCACGCTACGAGCTACCCAGTCGACACTTTTTTTCCAGAAAAGCCATCCCAGCCCTCCACCAGCATGTTAAAGAGCGCATCGTCCATGCACTCAGGCAATCTGTGAGCACAAAGGTGCACCTGACAACAGATGCATGGACCAGTAGGCATGGCCAGGGACGTTACGTGTCCATCACGGCACACTGGGTGAATGTTGTGGATGCAGGGTCCACAGGGGACAGCAAGTTTGGGACAGTTCTGCCTAGCCCACGGTCTAGGAAACAGTTGGCTGTAGCCGTTCGCACCCCCTCCTCCTCCTCTTCATCCTCCTGCAGAAGCGAGAGCTCGTCCACAGACCGCAGTCGCACAACCACTCCATCCGCAGCTGCCACTGTTGCACACCAGGTCTCCCATTATGGGGCAGCTACTGGCAAACGTCAGCAGGCTGTATTGGCTATGAAGTGTTTGGGCGACAACAGACACACCGCGGAAGTTCTGTCCGAGTTCTTGCAGAAAGAAACGCAGTCGTGGCTGGGCACTGTAGATCTTGAGGCAGGCAAGGTAGTGAGTGATAATGGAAGGAATTTCATGGCTGCCATCTCCCTTTCCCAACTGAAACACATTCCTTGCCTGGCTCACACCTTAAACCTGGTGGTGCAGTGCTTCCTGAAAAGTTATCCGGGGTTATCCGACCTGCTCCTCAAAGTGCGTGGACTTTGCTCACATATCCGCCGTTCGCCCGTACACTCCAGCCGTATGCAGACCTATCAGCGTTCTTTGAACCTTCCCCAGCATCGCCTAATCATAGACGTTGCAACAAGGTGGAACTCAACACTGCACATGCTTCAGAGACTGTGCGAACAGAGGCGGGCTGTTATGTTTTTGTGGGAGGATACACATACACGGGCAGGCAGTAGGATGGCAGACATGGAGTTGTCAGGTGTGCAGTGGTCGAAGATTCAAGACATGTGTCAAGTCCTTCAGTGTTTTGAGGAATGCACACGGCTGGTTAGTGCAGACAACGCCATAATAAGCATGAGCATCCCCCTAATGCGTCTGCTGATGCAAAGTTTGACGCACATAAAGGATCAGGCGTCTGCAGCTGAGGAAGAGGAAAGCCTTGATGACAGTCAGCCATTGTCTGGCCAGGGCAGTGTACAGGACGAGGTAGCGGGCGAAGAGGAGGAGGAGGACGAGGAGGATGATGGGGATGATTATATTTTTAATGAGGAAGCTTTTCCGGGGCCACTGGAAATTGGTGGCGCGGCAAGGCCGGGTTCTGGTTTTTTGAGGGACACAAGTGACGTTGATTTGCCTGAAACTGCCCCTCAACCAAGCACAACCGCAGATTTGAGAACTGGAACTTTGGCCCACATGGCGGATTATGCCTTACGTATCCTCAAAAGGGACACACGCATAACTAAAATGATGAATGATGACGATTACTGGTTGGCCTGCCTCCTTGATCCTCGCTATAAAGGCAAATTGCAAAATATAATGCCACATGAGAACTTGGAACTAATATTAGCAACCAAACAATCAACTCTTGTTGACCGTTTGCTTCTGGCATTCCCTGCACACAGCGCCCGTGATCGTTCTCACACGAGCTGCAGGGGCCAGCAGACCAGAGGAGTTAGAGGGGCAGAAATCAGAAGTGGCGTTGGCCAGAGGGGTTTTCTGACCAGGTTGTGGAGTGATTTTGCTATGACCGCAGACAGGACAGGTACTGCAGCATCAATTCAAAGTGACAGGAGACAACATTTATCCAGTATGGTTACAAACTATTTTTCATCCCTTATCGATGTTCTCCCTCAACCGTCATTCCCATTTGATTACTGGGCATCAAAATTAGACACCTGGCCAGAATTGGCAGAATATGCATTGCAGGAGCTTGCTTGCCCGGCAGCTAGTGTCCTATCAGAAAGAGTATTCAGTGCTGCAGGTTCAATACTAACAGAAAAAAGGACTCATCTGGCTACCCAAAATGTAGATGATCTAACCTTCATTAAAATGAACCACAACTGGATTTCGAAATCTTTTGCCCCACCTTGCCCGGCTGACACCTAGCTTTCCTATGTAAAGGTCTTGCCTGTGGACTATTCTGAATGCCTTTTCCAATCTCGTAATTTTCTGCACCTGATTGTCCAGCATACGACATGTTTACACCTCACTAAATGGCCAAACTCCCCACACGGGGCCGTGGTATCGACACTTGGCGCCAGCACCCGTGAGAGTGCTGTTTGTCTGAAGAGGTGGGTGTGCCCGCTTTTGGTCGACGGCACTGCCACTGGGTCCCTCCTAGTACAATAAAGTGTCTCTGGCGGTGGTGGTGCGCACCCAACGTCAGACACACCGTTGTAATATGAGGGGCCCTGGGCCTGTACCGCCGGCCACAAGACAGTCCCCCTCCCCCAGCTCAAACAGTGCTCTACCACTTGCAAAATTATCTCACTGCTCCACCAATGTTTAGTCTATGCGCTGACATCCTTCAATGCCTGCCACTGGCAATACCATTGTATTGACATTTTTGTTATGTTAGGCCTTCGAAGCCTGTCTGCGGTCACTCCTTCCACTATGCCTCCACTGACCACACCACTGCTGCCCGTGTACCCCTGGAACCAATTTAAAATTGCCTACAGCCATGTGTTATTATTTTAGGCCTTCGATGCCTGTCTGCGGTCACTCCTTACAATATGCCTCCACTGACCACACCACTGCTGCCCGTGTACCCCTGGAACCAATTTAAAATTGCCTACAGCCAGCCCAATTTTTTTATTTTAGGCCTTCGATGCCTGTCTGCGGTCCGTTCTTTCTACTACTACTACACTGACCAGGCCACTGCTGCCCGTGTACCCCTGGAACCAATTTAAAATTGCCTACAGCCATGTGTTATTATTTTAGGCCTTCAACGCCTGTCTGCGGTCACTCCTTCCACTAGGCCTCCACTGACCACACCACTGCTGCCTGTGTACCCCTGGAACCAATTTAAAATTGCCTACAGCCAGCCCAATTTTTTTATTTTAGGCCTTCGATGCCTGTCTGCGGTCCGTTCTTTCTACTACTACTACACTGACCAGGCCACTGCTGCCCGTGTTCCCCTGGAACCAATTTAAAATTGCCTACAGCCATGTGTTATTATTTTAGGCCTTCGATGCCTGTCTGCGGTCACTCCTTCCACTAGGCCTCCACTGACCACACCACTGCTGCCCGTGTACCCCTGGAACCTATTTATAATTGCATAGAGCATCCTTTTTTTAATAGTAGGCGTACAAAGTCTGTCTGTTCACTATTGAAATTGTCCTCCACTGCCCAGAGCACTGCATCTTGTGTACCCCTGTAACTTTTTTCTGCTGCAGTGAGCCACATTTTTGGTTTGAGTCCTACTACCTGTGTCTGTCTGCGCCACTCAATTCAGCTGTGTTCCTTTGAAAAATGCTGAGCGTCAATAGTCTTGTTTTCAGCCTCTAGGAATTTTAAAACTGCATTGGGTGTACAACTTTGGTAGGGCCTACTAACGGTGTCTGCCTCCCCAAGGTGTTCCCCAGGTTTCCTCTCCATTGCTTCAATCTTCATGCTCTCGTTTAGTAGTTGTTGGAAACTACGCTGCATTAGGCCTACAAATTGGGTATGGGGTGTAGAGAGATGGTGTGTTACACTCCAAGGTGTTCCCCAGGTTTCCTCTCCATTGCTTCAATCTTCATGCTCTCGTTTAGTAGATGTTGGAAACTACGCTGCATTAGGCCTACAAATTGGGTATGGGGTGTAGAGAGATGGTGTGTTACACTCCAAGGTGTTCCCCAGGTTTCCTCTCCATTGCTTCAATCTTCATGCTCTCGTTTAGTAGTTGTTGGAAACTACGCTGCATTAGGCCTACAAATTGGGTATGGGGTGTAGAGAGATGGTGTGTTCCACTCCAAGGTGTTCTCCAGGTTGCCTTTCCTGAGCTTCAATCTTCATGCTCTCGTTTAGTAGTTGTTGGAAACTACGCTGCATTAGGCCTATAAATTGGGTATGGGGTGTAGAGAGATGGTGTGTTCCACTCCAAGGTGTTCCCCAGGTTTCCTCTCCATTGCTTCAATCTTCATGCTCTCGTTTAGTAGTTGTTGGAAACTACGCTGCATTAGGCCTACAAATTGGGTATGGGGTGTAGAGAGATGGTGTGTTACACTCCAAGGTGTTCCCCAGGTTTCCTCTCCATTGCTTCAATCTTCATGCTCTCGTTTAGTAGTTGTTGGAAACTACGCTGCATTAGGCCTACAAATTGGGTATGGGGTGTAGAGAGATGGTGTGTTCCACTCCAAGGTGTTCTCCAGGTTGCCTTTCCTGAGCTTCAATCTTCATGCTCTCGTTTAGTAGTTGTTGGAAACTACGCTGCATTAGGCCTACAAATTGGGTATGGGGTGTAGAGAGATGGTGTGTTCCACTCCAAGGTGTTCCCCAAGTTTCCTCGCCATTGCTTCGATCTTCATGCTCTCGTTTAGTAGTTGTTGGAAACTACACTGCATTAGGCCTACAAATTGGGTATGGGGTGTAGAGAGATGGTGTGTTCCACTCCAAGGTGTTCTCCAGGTTGCCTTTCCTGAGCTTCGATCTTCATGCTCTCGTTTAGTAGTTGTTGGAAACTACGCTGCATTAGGCCTACAAATTGGGTATGGGGTGTAGAGAGATGGTGTGTTCCACTCCAAGGTGTTCCCCAGGTTTCCTCGCCATTGCTTCGATATTCATGCTCTCGTTTAGTAGTTGTTGGAAACTACGCTGCATTAGGCCTACAAATTGGGTATGGGGTGTAGAGAGATGGTGTGTTCCACTCCAAGGTGTTCTCCAGGTTGCCTTTCCTGAGCTTCAATCTTCATGCTCTCGTTTAGTAGTTGTTGGAAACTACGCTGCATTAGGCCTACAAATTGGGTATGGGGTGTAGAGAGATGGTGTGTTCCACTCCAAGGTGTTCCCCAGGTTTCCTCGCCATTGCTTCGATCTTCATGCTCTCGTTTATTAGTTGTTGGAAACTACGCTGCATTAGGCCTACAAATTGGGTATGGGGTGTAGAGAGATGGTGTGTTACACTCCAAGGTGTTCCCCAGGTTTCCTCTCCATTGCTTCAATCTTCATGCTCTCGTTTAGTAGTTGTTGGAAACTACGCTGCATTAGGCCTACAAATTGGGTACGGGGTGTAGAGAGATGGTGTGTTACACTCCAAGGTGTTCCCCAGGTTTCCTCTCCATTGCTTCAATCTTCATGCTCTCGTTTAGTAGTTGTTGGAAACTACGCTGCATTAGGCCTACAAATTGGGTATGGGGTGTAGAGAGATGGTGTGTTCCACTCCAAGGTGTTCTCCAGGTTGCCTTTCCTGAGCTTCAATCTTCATGCTCTCGTTTAGTAGTTGTTGGAAACTACGCTGCATTAGGCCTACAAATTGGGTATGGGGTGTAGAGAGATGGTGTTTTCCACTCCAAGGTGTTCTCCAGGTTGCCTTTCCTGAGCTTCAATCTTCATGCTCTCGTTTAGTAGTTGTTGGAAACTACGCTGCATTAGGCCTACAAATTGGGTATGGGGTGTAGAGAGATGGTGTGTTCCACTCCAAGGTGTTCTCCAGGTTGCCTTTCCTGAGCTTCGATCTTCATGCTCTCGTTTAGTAGTTGTTGGAAACTACGCTGCATTAGGCCTACAATTGGCTATGGGGTGTAGAAAGATGATGTGTTCCACTCCAAGGTTTTCCCCAGGTTTCCTCGCCATTGCTTCGATCTTCATGCTCTCGTTTAGTAGTTGTTGGAAACTACGCTGCATTAGGCCTACAAATTGGGTATGGGGTGTAGAGAGATGGTGTGTTCCACTCCAAGGTGTTCTCCAGGTTGCCTTTCCTGAGCTTCGATCTTCATGCTCTCGTTTAGTAGTTGTTGGAAACTACACTGCATTAGGCCTACAAATTGGGTATGGGGTGTAGAGAGATGGTGTGTTCCACTCCAAGGTGTTCCCCAGGTTTCCTCTCCATTGCTTCGATCTTCATGCTCTCGTTTAGTAGTTGTAGAAAACTACACTGCATTAGGCCTACAAATTGGGTATGGGGTGTAGAGAGATGGTGTGTTCCACTCCAAGGTGTTCCCCAGGTTTCGTCCACATTGCTTCGGTCTTCCGACTCTCGTTTAGTAGTTGTTGAAAACTACACTGCATTAGGCCTACAAATTGGGTATGGGGTGTAGAGAGATGGTGTGTTACACTCCAAGGTGTTCTCCAGGTTGCCTTTCCTGAACTTCTATCTTCAGGCTCTCATTAAATTGTAGTTAAATGGAACAACTGCATTTGGCGTACTAGTTGGTTTGGGGCCTACTATCGGTGTCTGCCACTCCTTGCTGTTCTCCTGGTTTCCTGTCCTGAAATTCCATTTTCAGGCTCTTGTTAAGTAGTTGTTAATGTTAGACTGCATTTGGCCTACTAGTTGGGTTGGGGCCTACTATCGGTGTCTGCCACTCCTTGCTGTTCTCCTCAACTGAACAAAGCTGGGCCGCCTGTTTACTACGGTTGCCAATTTTGAACTGCATGTCGACTACTTACTGATTTGGGCCTACTCTCTGTGTCAGCCTCTCATTCCAGTTGTCCTCCACTGCAATGCCCCCTGGTTAGTCCTGTGTTACCAATTTTGAACTGCATTTAGCCCACTTTATTCTTTGGGCCTATATCTGTGTTTCCTCCTCATCCTGCCCATTGCCCAGCCAGTGATAGATGAGTCTGCTGGTACATTGACCCATAATGCAAAATTCCCCGTGCACGCTACACAGCAAGATTGTGACCCTGCTGAAAGTCAGGTTCCTCTTCACGCATACCATACCACCTTACACGGGGACAAAGAGGAAGGTGCAGATGAAAGTGCAGGTTCCTTCATCAGGTGGGGGGAGGAATACTAGTTGGCGACGTCACTGGCACAGGGCCTCTCATAGTACGCAAAAGTGTTGCTGCCGGTGGGAGGCGCCCCCGCCGTGCAAACACACCGCTGTACTTTGAGGGGCCCTGTGCCAGTGCCAATGCCAACGAGTGGGCCCCCCCTGCTTGCTCAGGATCACAGCACTTGCAAAGTTGAAATACTTACCTCTCCCTGCTCCATTGCCGTGACGTGGTCCAGATTTACTGGGCCCACTAATTACTTGAACCAGCCCTACCCCCCACAACTTTAGCCAAATGACCCCCAATTTCAAATGCCTTCCAATTATTATAAGGTAAATTACGATTGACAAGCTTCTTTAACAAGAATGGATGTTTTTGCCATTAAAATGGGCAGTGTAGGTGTTTTCCTGGCCTCCACTCACTGCCGACTATGCTCCCCCATTGACTTGCATTGGGTTTCGTGTTTCGGGCGATACCCGACTTTTCGCGATAATCGGCCGATTCCACTCGACTCGACTTCTAAGATAGTAGGGTTTCGCGAAACACGGCTCGACTCTAAAAAGGTCAAGGTCGCTCAACCCTAATATGGACTTTAAGACACCCCCCCATTTTCCTCCACATTTTGGGAGGAAAAAAGTGCGTCTTATAGTCCAAAAAATATGATGATATTGTGTTAAAAAAAACCTTTTGCTTCAACAAAATGGCGCTGGTAAACCTGCCAGATGCAACACAAACCGCAGAGCAGGATATACTATATAAAGGGAGAGATGACATACAAGTATATTCTATATACAGGAGGAGATGACATACAGGTATATACTATATACAGGAGGAGATGACACACAGGTATATACTATATACAGGAGGAGATGACACACAGGTATATACTATATACAGGAGGAGATGACACACAGGTATATACTATACACAGGAAGAGATGACGAACAGGTATATACTATATACAGAGGAGATGACTTACAGGTATATACTATATACAGGAGTAGATGATATACAGGTATATACTATATACAGGAGGAGATGACATACAGGTATATACTATATACAGGGGAGATGACATACAGGTATATACTATATACAGGAGGAGATGACACACAGGTATATACTATATACAGGAGGAGATGACATACAGGTACATACTATATACAGGGGAGATGACATACAGGTATATACTATATACAAGGGAGATGACATACAGGTATATACTATATATAGGAGGAGATGACATACAGGTATATACTATATACAGGGGAGATGACATACAGGTATATATTATATACAGGAGAAGACATACAGGTATATCCTATATACAGAAGATGACATACAGGTATATGCTATATACAGAGGAGATGACATACAGGTATATACTATATACACGGGAGATGGCATACAGGTATATATTATATACAGGAGATGACATACAGGTAAATACTATATACAGGAGGAGATGATATACAGGTATATACTATATACAGGGGAGATGACATACAGGTATATACTATATACAGGAGATGACATACAGGTATATACTATATACAGGGCAGATGACATACAGGTATATACTGAGGGGAAAATGAGAGGTGTGGGGTGAAAATGAAGAGGTGTACGTGCAAAATAAGAGGATTGAAGGGAAAATAGTGGAGTGGTCAGAAAATGACAGGTGTGAGGTCAAAATGACAGATGTTAAGGGGGAAAATGAGAGGAGTGAGGGGGAAAATGAGAGATGTGAGGGGAAATTGAGAGGAGTGAGGGGAAAATGAGAGATGTTAGGGGGAAAATGAGAGGTGTGATGGGAAAATGAGAGAAGTGAGCTGCTATAACTAACCACAGTTAGTTACTATGCCTGGGCAATGCCGGGCTCTTCAGCTCGTGTAAAATAAAGATGAAAAAGTCACTGCCTATAAGTCAAGTTATTACATTGTGCCTAACATGCATATTTTGAGACTGTTTCATCCTCCTTGTTTTCTATGTAAATGATTTTTTTTAATTCACCAAATCAGTCGAGGTCCCTAGGGTTTGATATGCATGATCATAAAGATATACCATCACGTTATAAAATGTTGAATAAACCTTTCATGCTTGACATAACTTTTTTAGTAGCAAAAGAGGTTCTGGACATTTTCAGAGAGATTCTAGACAGTGAAAGAAGAACTATAGGACCCTAGAAGGTGAGGAACATGCAAATTGTACACCTAAGATATGTTTCAGAGATTCATGTATTCAAAATTATTGCACATCATACAAAAAATATGTTTTTATGACACTGGGTTGATATGCTTTATTAGATCAGAAAAAGATGCCTGTTTTTTTCATCCCACCAGTATATTGCTGAGATGATGCTCTGATGAACCTTTTTTTTATTTTCTCTTTGGTAAATTTTTGTTTTCTAAAAAATTAGAGTATTTAACCAAATTCAAGAAAAGATAATAGTGGGCAACTCTTTATGTAAAGTTATGTAAAGTGCTACACAGGTGTAAGAAGGGGGGGAGGGGAGGGGACTCCAAACCTGTGAGAAAGTCACCCTCAAAATGGTGTTGTTTGCAATCGGAAATCCATGTATGACTTTTTCCAAATGCAATTTAAAAAAATGCTTTTTTAAGTGACATGTCACTTTTTGAATTGTTTTATGTGTGGGGTAGACACGAACTGATAGGTCTCATTGAAAGGGACTAACCCGTGTGCGTACCCTCAGCAGTTCCAACTGAAAATCGACATTAGAAACCCAATGGTCAGTCTTGAATTCATGCTGTGGATTCTACTTCAAAAATATAAAAAAATTTACACTTTTCCAGTGTAAAAAAATGTTAGTGTGAACATTCCCTAACATTGATCAAGTTCTGATCATCAATAGAATCTTTAAGGGGGTTGGGAGTTGAAAATTTGGGCATAATTTTAGTGGGTGTAGGTGCAGCAGTCAGCAGCCCCAGTCCAGGTGGAATAGTTGACCTAAGTTTACAACGATATTATGAATGAAAAATGGTACATGGAAAGCCAATACTACAGATTTTTTATATATTTTTAACACCAATTATTTAAGCTTTGCTAACCAAAACATAGCAAGAAATACTAGGTAGGTAGATACACATATAGGGAAGCAAAATGTGGCAGGCTGCAGCATAGGAATGGCATGACATATTAAACCAATAAAACAGATGTGCGAAAACTGACACCCAGAATTAAATGTTTACATTTTTTATTTTTTAACAAAATTCAACCCCCTTCCTAAAATGACAATAAGAAATGCTACATAGTCACACATACAAAAAGCCAACATTTGCAATAGTGTACTGCATTGATATGTGCACATATGTAATATTCGTGAGGTAGACGGTCGCAGTTAAATGTCTGGATTTGGAGAAATTGAAATTCATATTTTTAAAATACAGTTATTTTCCCTTCAAAACAAGAATTGCATAAGAAATCTAATCACACTGGCTCTGCTACTAGCACATTGCGTATAACTCTTGCCCTATCAATTGAATCTGTACTTTTGCACATTGCTATGCACTAGTCAGTGCTACGTTTGTGCAAAATATTACTGTCCAGAGTATTAGACCAATGTTTTAGTACTTTCACTTCCTATCCCTAGTCTATTTGAAATCACACTTAAATGTCTGCTGCATTCCCTGCTTTGGCTGTTATACAGGCCAGTAGCATAGCTATCAGGGTTGGGAGTGGGAGGGAATGATCAACCCCAGCCCCTCACTCAGAGGAAAATCACCCAGAGAGACAGCAACTTTCAACTATATTGGTGTATATAGCAAGCCGATACAATTAAACTCTACGATAGAGCAGAGAGACATGGTCTCTCTACAGTATCGTTCTCCATTCTGCAACCCCCTCGTTCCCAAATGTTTGATCTTCTGCACCTTGTCCAAAAGTGGTTGCGGACGGAGTCCTCTACCCTTGGGCAGATGGTAAAACAAATTGTAATGGACTGGTTTGTGCATTCCCTTCTGAGTCAGATGCAGACTTGGGTTGCCCAGGAAGATCCTGCACAATGCTAATGACTTCATAGATGTAATGAAAGTGGTGGAACCACTGTGCCATAGTTCGAGGAGAGCTTGGAGGGGCATAAATAGGTGAACACCTGACTCTTCACTAGTGCCCTTGAGGGTGGTATTAGACTTGGCTCCAGATGGACACCGTGTGCAACATCAGGATGGACCTTAGATGCACAGCAGCTGACTCCCAAGGGGCAGGAAGCTGGAATGGCCCAGAAGGAAAATTCAGCTGGTACAGGTATGCACAGCAGGAACACAGGAGCAGCAGGTGCAGACAGGTATAGCTGGTATACAGGCAGGCACTGGCAAGTGCTGATTGGTACGGCTGCAATTCAGGCAGGTACTAGCAGGTGCAGGCTGTTATGGCTGGTATGCATGTAGGTACTGGTGGGTGCAGGCTGGTACATTTGGTATAAAGGCAGGTGTAGGCTGGTATGGCTGGTATACAGGCAGGCACTGGCAGGTGGAGGCAGGTATGGCTGGAATACAGTAACACACAGCAGGTACAGGAAAACTTACACAGGCAGGAACAAGCATGGACACATACTGCCAGATACTAGCAGATACAGGGGACTTGAGAACTAACAAGCGTGCAACAAGGCAGAGCGAATGCATTGCTCTGGCACCTCCCAACATGTGGAAGTGCTTTAAATAATAAGTCTAACAACCATTGGCTGTGGATACCTTAGGATGGCACGCATTGTTCCCTCAAGAGGGTAGAAGCATGCGCCCTAAGCACAGTGCCTGGGGATCTGCAAGCCATGCACAGACCGAGGGCACCAGCAGCAGTAGGAGGAGGAAGTGTGGAATGGAATCCAGGGTGGTGAGTACGTAGGCATCCCTGCCAGGAGAGGCAGGACACGAGTACTCTTCTTCAAGCCCACAAGAAATCTATGCATGAGGAGAGGTGCATGGATAATCTTCCTTGGATCTCATGACCACTCCTCAGGACCGAACCTTTTCCAATCAACAAGAAAAATGTTTTTTCCTCTTAACCTTTGTAGCTAGAATTTTCTCTACCTTAAAATATTTTTAGTGCTGACAGGAGCAGGAGTTGTTCCTGGGTCCTTGACGAAGGGACCGAGGGCAACAGGCTTGAAGAGAGACACGTGAAATTAATTGAAGATTCATATAGATGCCGAGAGTTTGAGCTTGTAGGAATTGGCATTAATCTGTTTGAGAACCTCGAATGGACCGATGAAGCAAGGACCCAATTTATATGAGGGTAGCTTGAGACAAACAAACTTTGATGAAAGCCAAACCTTTTACCCATGGAGAAAGAGAGGCAGGACCAGATATCTCTTGTCCGCGTTTCTTCACATCCATTTGGCAGATTTCATTAACCCCTTTCTGCCATTGGACATACTATTTCGTCCATGTGACCTGGGCCCTAATTCGCATTGACGGAATAGTACGTCACATGCGATCCGTGCTCACAGAGGCAGCTGATTGCGGACGGATTTCAGCTGATTATCACAGCTGACACCCAGTACTAAGTGTCGAGAGCAGTCACGGACCACTCCCGGCATTTTAACCCATGGAACACTGAGATCAAACTTGATTGCAGCATTCCGGAGCTGGCAGAGGGGCTGGCAGCCCCTCTGCCTTTGGATCGGAGAACCCGTGGCATGATGAGGGGTCCCGATTGTTGCCATGGAGACCCGATGTCATCACGACAACATCCGGGTTTCCACTGCTGAAAGACTTCCTGTCATGCACAGTGATTACCAGGAAGTCTCTCAGGTCCGTGTGCAACTCCGTGCAGCGCTGACAGCTTCTATAACATGCATATTTGCATGCTATAGAAGTGATCAGCCTGCACAAAATGAGTGTCCCATAGTGGGACACAGTGTAAAACTAAGAGTTCAATAAAATAAATTTTTTAAAAATATTTGTAAAAATATTTTAAAAATAATAAAAAATGATAATAAAAAAATCAATATTTATTCCAGGCGTGGGGAACCTCATGCCCCAGGGCCATTTACAGCCCTAAATTACCTTTTATCAGACCCCGGAGCATATTCTCAGGGATCGCATTCTTGGGCAAGGAGGTGTATTTTGATTATAACCAGTTCATTAATTTCTTCTTGCTCTGTTAGCACACACATGCAGTGTTCACTACTGAACACTGAAGGGCATGCCAGAAAAGATTACATCCTGAAACCAGTGCCACAGTCATGATGCACTTTGTGGGTGGAGTTTGTATGGCCACCAAAGGATGGTATAAATATCCAAATGGCCCTTGGCAGAAAAAAGATTCCCCACCCCTGATTTATTCAGCGGCTCTCCAAACGCAACATGACCCCGTGGACCATTCCATCAAAGTCTGCATTCCAAAACATCACTACTTCCCTTCCGAGCCACGACGTGTGCCCATACAGTAGTTTTCTCCCACATATGGGGAATCAGGACAAATTGGACAACAACTTTTTATGTCCAATTTCTCTTGTTACCTTTGGGAAAATAAAAAAATTGGGGACTAAAAGATCATGTTTGTGGAAAAAATATGATTTTTTATTTTCACGCCCGGGCATTATAAACTTAGTGAATTACCTGGGAGTTCAAAGTTCTCACCACACATCTAGATAAGTTCCTTGCGAGGTGAAGTTTCCAAAATGGGGTCACTGTTTTGGCAAATCAGGGGCTCTCCAAACGCGACATGGCGTCCGATCTCAATTCCAGCTAATTTTGCATTGAAAAAGTCAAACAGCGCTCCTTCCCTTCTGAGTTCTGCCATGCGCCCAAACAGTGGTTAACCCCCACATATGGGGCATAGTGTACTCAGGACAAATTGCACAATAACTTCTGGGGTCATGTTACCCTCGGGAAAATTAAAATTGGGGGTGAAAAGATCATTTTTGTGGAAAAAATATGATTTTTTTCATTTTACAGCTCTATGTTATAAACTTCTATGAAGCTCTTAGGCATTCAAAGTACTCACCACACATCTACATAAGTTCCATGGGGGGCCTAGTTTCCAAAATGGTGTCACTTATGGGGGGTTTCCACTGCTTAGGCACATCAGGGGCTCTCCAAACACGACATGGCATCCGATCTCAA
Source organism: Ranitomeya imitator (assembly GCF_032444005.1). Lineage (NCBI taxonomy): Eukaryota > Metazoa > Chordata > Amphibia > Anura > Dendrobatidae > Ranitomeya > Ranitomeya imitator. The sequence continues at coordinate 111,813,267 of NC_091287.1, read as the reverse complement.
TTCCAGCCAATTTTATATTAAAAAAGCCAAACGGCGTTCCTTCCCTTCCGAGCTCTGCCATGCGCCAAAAGAGTGGTTCCCCCCATGAATGGACTAAAAAAAGACAGGAAAACATGTGTTTGTAAGTCGTCTTGCTACATGCATCAGGAGAGCTTTAAACTAGAACAATGTGGGAAGGGAAGCAAAAGGCCAGAAAAAGCTATACACCTGACAAAAACTATTGAGAACTCTCCTATTAGAAGTGGAAAGGAAGAACAAAGACAAAATATCTACATAATATAAATATTGGAGGAAGAGAAACTAATCACAAACTAAAATGTTTCTATACAAATGCACAAAGCATGGGCAACAAACAAGGAGAATTGGAACTACTAACACAGGAGAAGAAATATGATGTCATTGAAATCACTGAAACGTTGTGGGACGATACACATGATTGGAATACAAGGCTAGAAGGATACAACTTATTTGCAAGAAAAAGACTTGATAAACGAGGAGGAGGTGTCACATTGTATGTTAGAAAAGCGTATATCTGCACAGAGATTGAAGCTTCAGAGACTGGGAGTTCTGTGGAAACTGTTTGGGTAAGAATACAAGGAGAGAACAATGGAAAGGACACCATTGTAGGCATTTACTGCAGGACATCTGTGCAAGCTGAAGATATGGATAGGCTTGAGCGAAACGGATTGGACAAATTCAAAAGTTGCCGATTTTTGGCAAAGTCGGGTTTCATGAAACCCGACCCGATCCTAGTGTGGGATCGGCCATGTGGCCGGCGATATTCACGCCAAAGTCTCGTTTCGTATGACGCGTTTAGCGCCATTTTTCAGCCAATGAAGGAGCGTGGGCAGCGTGATGACATAGGTCTTAGGGGTGTTGCCATCTTATCGCTTGTGCTGTAGCGATTTGCAACACCAGCGTTTCTGGGAGAGAGAGAGATTTTTTTCCCATTGACTTGCATTGGGTTTCGTGTTTCGGTCAATCCGAAACCCGACTTTTCGCGATAATCGGCCGATTTCACACGACTCGACTTTTGAGGAAGTCGGGTTTCGCAAAACCCGACTCGATCTTAAAAAAGTAAAAGTCGCTCAACCCTAGATATGGATGAACTCTTTATGCATCAAATGGCCAAGTTCTCCAAAAAATATGACACAGTGGTCATGGGGGATTTCAACTATCCCGACATTTGTTGGGAATCTTTTTCAGGTAAAACTAACAGGTCAAGCAAATTCTTATCCTCTCTTGCTGACAACTTTATCTTCCAAAAGGTAGGGGGGAAAACAAGGGGATCTGCTACCTTGGATCTAATCCTTATAAACAGGGAGGAAATGTTTGAGGAGGTAAGGGTGGCTGGGACCCTAGGAGGTAGAGACCATGCTATTTTAGAATTTTGGATAACTAGAGGAGGAAGACCTGTGAAGGCTCAGACTTCAAGGTTAGATTTCAGAAAGTCAGATTTTAAACTTTTTTCAAACTTGGCGTACAGATGGTTCTTCCTCAGTCTCTGCAGAACCTGGTGAACATCCCTCTTGTGTGTAGGCAGATCGGGAGAGAACATCAATATGTCATCCAGGTAACACCACCAGACACGAGTAGAGAAGGTCCTGGATGATATCGTTCACCTGTTCTTGGAAGACTGCTGAGGCATTACAAAATCCAAATGGCATTACGCAATATTCATAATGGCCATCATGGGTGTTAAAGGCAGTCTTCCATTGGTCCCCCTGGCAAATACGGATCAGGTTATATGCCTCTGCAGGTTAGAACCCTGCTCCAATCGGGGATGAAGACTTACAGGTAAATCTCTTGACTTGGTTCTCTTTGATATATTTTTACATAGTTTGGGTTTCAGCCTGGGACAGAGGGTAGATACGGCCTCAAGGAGGAGCCTAGTCAGGGAGGAAGATCTACCTATCTACCACGTTGCTATGTCGATGTACCTAGCTTTAACTGTACTGTCATCTCTTACTAAGTTCATTATATGTCAGTAATATAGGTGTTGATCTTTGTGTAAAGATTTATCTTCAGTAACATCATATGCTGAGATTCCCCTATAACCACGATTAGGATGCTCCACGATAGTTATAAACAAACATGACATGATTACCTGGTTAGGGGCTCATTCAGATGTTTTGTGCCACCTTTGCTGAACATGTCTGACAAAGGCTATGATATCCATCCTGATTGGAGGCGCTTTCCCATGTGATGTGATAGATGCAATGCATTATTGGGAAGCCTGTGCAGCTGTGCCTGAGGTCATGTGAATCTGTTGCGACTGATGGAACTTTATTCAATGGGTAAGGTTTTGCTGGCATTTTTTGGTTAATTCACTTGAATCAAAGCACAAATTGTTGGAATTTTCTAGGATCTGCAAATTTCATCCATTTTGATACAAACTCGAGTTGCATCAAATTTACAGTATTTTCTCATTTCTCTTTCACACATGAAATTAAATCTACAACAAATTTCTCAAGTTTTTTTTTCCATTATTTAATTCACTTATATAATATTGTTATTATATATTGTAGTGCATCTATATATTCAGAATTTCTTCCTTAATACACAAAAAAATCTTTTTCAGTCACTGCAACACTAATAAACAACAGGAAAGCATATTAATCTCTGCTGATATCAGAGTTGCATTAGAAATGCCCTGTAAAAAAAATAAGAAACCTTGCCACAATTCACATTGTTCCTTCCTGTACATCTTTTAGAACATAAGTGCTTATGTGAAGCAATTAAAATAAATTTTTACTCAACAGCATCTATGTAGTGTTCAGTAGATGTTGGAAATAAGTTCTGCTAACTCATCCAAAAGCATGTAAACTCTCATAAGTACCATCAAATAAATTCTGTTAACATACACACGTGGTCAAAATTGTGGGTACCCCTCATTTAATTGACAGAAAAACCCACAATGGTCACAGAAATACTGTATATACTCGAGTATAAGCCGACCCCCCTAATTTTGCCACAAAAAACTGGGAAAATTTATTGACTCGAGTATAAGCCTAGGGTGGAAAATGCAGCAGCTACCAGTGAATTTCAAAAATAAAAATAGATGCTCCATACATTTCATTATTGCCCCATAGATTCTCCATATAAAACTGTGCCACATATAATGCTCCATACATTTCATTATTGCCCCATAGATGCTCCACATAAAGCTGTGCCATATATAATGCCCTGCACCGTTCATTATGGCTCCATAGATGCTCCACATAAAGCTGCGCCATATAGAATGCTCTGCACAGTTCATTATGGCCCCATAGGTGCTCCACATAAAGCTGTGCCATATAGAATGCTCTGCACCATTCATTATGGCCCCATAGATGCTCCACATAAAGCTGTGCCATATAGAATGCTCTGCACTGTTCATTATGGCCCCATAGATGCTCCACATAAAGCTGTGCCATATAGAATGCTCTGCACCGTTCATTATGGCCCCATAGATGCTCCATAAAAAGCTGTGCCATATAGAATGCTCTGCACCGTTCATTATGGCCCCATAGATGCTCCATAGAAAGCTGTGCCATATATAATGCTCTGCACCATTCATTATGGCCACATAGATGCTCCACATAAAGCTGTGCCATATAGAATGCTCTGCACCGTTCATTATGGCCCCATAGATGCTCCATATAAAGCTGTGCCATATAGAATGCTCTGCACCGTTCATTATGGCCGCATAGAAAGCAGTGCAATATATAATGCTGCTGCTGCAAAAGAAAAAACGACATACTCACCTCTCTTGCTTGCAGCTCCTCAGCGTCCCGTCTCCGCACTGACTGTTCAGGCAGAGGGCGGCGCGCACACTAGTACGTCATCGCGCCCTCTGACCTGAACAGTCAGAGCAAGAGGCTTATACTCGAGTATATACGGTAACTTGAATCTGACAAAAGTAATAATAAATAAAAAATCTGTGAAAATGAGCAAATAAAAGTCAGACATTGCTTATCAACCATGCTTCCACAGAATTAAAAAAAAAAATACAACTCATGAAATAGGCCTGGACAGAAATGATGGTACCCTGTTGTGAATTCTGCTTTTGGGCTCCCTCCGGTGGTTGTAGGTGGTAATGCAGTTGTCCCTGGGCTGCAGTCCTGGTCAGGTGTATCTGCTGATTGCAATTCTGACTGGGGTATTTAGGTTTGCAGGATTCATTAGTCCTTGCCAGTTGTCAATGGTTATTGGGAGGTGTTGGACCTCTGTCTGGTTTCTTCTGCTTAGCTGCCAATTCAGCAAAGATAAGTGTCTGTTTTTTACTGTTGTGAATTCTGCTTTTGGGCTCCCTCCGGTGGTTGTAAGTGGTAATGCAGTTTTCCCTGGGCTGCAGTCCTGGTCAGGTGTATCTGCTGATTGCAATTCTGACTGGGGTATTTAGGTTTGCAGGATTCATTAGTCCTTGCCAGTTGTCAATGGTTATTGGGAGGTGTTGGACCTCTGTCTGGTTTCTTCTGCTTAGCTGCAAATTCAGCAAAGATAAGTGTCTGTTTTTTACTGTTGTGAATTCTGCTTTTGGGCTCCCTCCGGTGGTTGTAAGTGGTAATGCAGTTTTCCCTGGGCTGCAGTCCTGGTCAGGTGTATCTGCTGATTGCAATTCTGACTGGGGTATTTAGGTTTGCAGGATTCATTAGTCCTGGCCAGTTGTACTGTTATGATCCGGTGACCTTGGAGCCGCATGAATAACTTTCACTGGAGTAGGTGGTAACTGTACTGACCGCAAATCCTGATCTGACACCGCAACTAGAAGTAGCCGTGGGGTGTGCCTAACAAACCCTAGATACCTCGTCACAGCTGGAGGACTAAATACCCCTGTAGATGGAAATAGGAATACTACCTTGCCTCAGAGCAGAACCCCAAAGGATAGGCAGCCCCCCACAAATATTGACTGTGAGTAGGAGAGGAAAGACACACAGGCAGAAAACAGGATTTAGCAAAAGAGGCCACTCTAGCTAAAATAGGAAAGGATAGGACAGAATACTGTGTGGTCAGTATTAAAACCCTTCCAAAAATATCCACAGCAGATTATACAAAAAATTCTTCCATCTAACTAAAGACGTGGAACGTTTATCTGCAACTCCAGAGAATCCTACACACAGAGCAGAAATACAATAAAAAATCCAGCGCACAGCATGTGTGCCATAGGAAAAAAACCAGACACTTATCTTTGCTGAATTTGCAGCTAAGCAGAAGAAACCAGACAGAGGTCCAACACCTCCCAATAACCATTGACAACTGGCAAGGACTAATAAATCCTGCAAACCTAAATACCCCAGTCAGAATTGCAATCAGCAGATACACCTGACCAGGACTGCAGCCCAGGGACAACTGCATTACCACCTACAACCACCGGAGGGAGCCCAAAAGCAGAATTCACAACAGTACCCTTAACTTAATTTTTTGTTGCACAACTTTTTGAGGCAATCACTGCAATCAAATGATTCCTGTAACTGTCAATGAGACTTTTGCACCTCTCGACAGGTATTTTGGCCCACTCCTCAAGAGAAAACTGCTCCAGTTGTCTCGTGTTTGAAGGTTGCCTTTTCCAGATGGCATGTTTCTGCTCTTTCTAAAGATGCTCAATATTATTTAGGTCAGAGCTCATAGAAGGCCACTTCAGAATAGTCCAATGTTTTCTTCTGCTCAATAGGATTTAGGTCAGGGCTCATAGAATGCCACTACAGAATAGTCCAATGTTTTCCTCTTAGCTATTCTTGGGTGTCTTTAGCTGTGTGTTTTGGGTCATTATCCTGTTGTAAGACCCATGACCTGCGGCTGAGACCAAGCTTTCTGACACTGGGCAGCACATTTCTCTCTAGAATCCCTTGATAGTCTTGAGATTTCATTGCACCCTGCACAGGTTCTAGACTCCCTGTGCCAGATGCAGCAACGCAGCCCCAGTACATAACTGAGCCTACTCCATGTTTCACAGTACGGACAGTGTTCTTTTCTTGATATGCTTCATTTTTCCGTCTGATGTGCTCCGGCATAAAGTTCCATTTTTGTCTCATCTGTCCATAGGACATTCTCCCAGAAGCTTTGTGGCTTGTCGACATATAGTTTGGCAAATTTCAGTCTGGTTATTTTATGATTTTTTTTCAACAATCGTGTCCTCCTTGGTCGTCTCCCATGAATTCCACTTTGGCTCATACAATGACGGATGGTGCGATCTGACACTGGTATTCCTTGAGCTTGAAGTTCACCTTTAATCTGTTTAGAAGCTTTTCTGGGCTCTTTTGTTACCATTTGTATTATCCGTATCTTTGATTTGTCATCAATTTTCCTCCTGCGGCCACGTTCAGGGAGGTAGGCTACAGTCTGATGGATCTTAAATTTCTGAATAATATGTGTAACTGTAGTTACAGGAACATCAAGCTGCTTGGAGATGGTCTTATAACTTTTACCTTTAATATGTTTGTGAGTCGCCCCGCAGGCTAGTGGTACTCGGTACCGGGTTCGGTTTTCACAGGGGGATGTCACGGTGGCTGTGACCCGGTCTGTGGCCCTGGGCGCCGATGTGAAAGGGAAAGGTCTTTAAAGGGATAAAGATTATGCTCGTGATACCACCTGTGATATTCAGTCAGTGGGGACCAACGCTGCTTTAAGGGGGCCGCTGGGGTGATCTTATGGCAGCTAGATGGTATACCTTCCCACAGGTGAAGTATATCCCCAGGGCTCCCGGTGTGTGGATAGTGATATAGTGAGAGGTGCAGAGAAGAACGAGGACACAAAGTTGCAGTCTCTTTACCTTTACTGAAGACCTCAGCATCCACAGTCCAGGGCACCAGACCACAGGGCAGGCAGAGAAGTCCGGGCAGTCCAGAGACAAGCAAGTTCCCCCGGGTAAGTCAGGTGGGAGCCTACCACTCTGCGCTTTCTGTCTCTAAGTCCCTGCTGCCACTAAGTGTCTTAACAAGGTCTTTAATCATTCTGCTGTCCTAGGACAGGTACCTGTATGGCAGGCAGCTCGGGCCGTGTGAACTGAGGTCTGTTCTCGGTGACTCCAGGCTCCTAGGTGCTGCTGTGCCCCAGGTAATTATGGGCAAAGTCCTTGTAGAACAATACCCTCCGGTTCTGCTCTGTGTTTTATAATCCACAAAAGCCTTGGGCTCCCGGTACCCGGATTCTTGTGCTGATACTCTTCAGGAGCCTGCTCATGGCCTCCTGGAGCTCTCACTTTCCTCTGTGCTCTACTCCTGTCTGTCCTCACACACAGACTCCTGTTACAAACTCAGCTCTCTCCACCTCCAAACCAGGATCTTTATTGAAGGAAGCTGCTCTAAAACAGGGCTTGGAGCTCCCCCTCCTGGCCTGGAAGTGAAAAAGTGGAAGGTGTTGTGTGTGTGTAAACCTACCAAAGGAAACCTCACTTGTCTCCAAACATAGCACTATCCTCCCCATGAGGAAGACAGCACTACTGTGGTACCTGAACTCCTGGGGTGCCACATTTGTCTATAATTTTCTTTCTAATCTCCTGAGACAACTCTTTCCTTCGCTTCCTCAGGTCCATGTTGAGTGTGATACACACCATGTCACCAAACAGCACAGTGAGTATCTGTAGCCCTATATATAGGCCCACTCACTGATTCCAAGATTGTAGACATCTGTGATGCTAGTTAGTGGACACACCTTGATTTAACATTTCCCTTTTGTCACATTATTTTCATGGGTACCATCATTTCTATCCAGGCCTATTTTATGAGTTTTACTTTTTATAAATTCTGTGGAAGCATGGTTGAAAAGCAATGTCTGACTTTCATTTGTTTTCATAGATCTTTTATTTATTATTATTTTTGTCAGATTCAAGTTATTTCTGTCACCATTGTGGGTTTTTCTGCCATTAAACGAGGGGTACCAACAATTTTGACCACATGTGTATATTACAGTATTCAGAGGTCTGTCAAATACACTGTATTTGTTTTATGATCTTGGGTTTAATGCTCCTTTATGACATAAACTCAGTTTTGGTGCTGTATTTATGTTGTTGGCTTAGTTTTGTTGCTGTATTTGTGCTATGAGCTTGGTTCCCATGCTGCATTTATGTTATGAGTTTGGTTTTGGTGCTGAATTTATACTATGAGCTTTGCTCTTATGCTGCATTTATGTTATAAACTTGGTTTTGGTGTTGTATTTATGTTATGAGCTTGGTTCTTATGCTGCATTGTAGATATGAGTTTGGGTATTATAATGCTTTTATGTTATGAGCTTGGTTTTGGTGCTGTATTTATGTCATGGTTTGGGTTTTAGAACTTTTTTGTGTTATGAGTTTGGTCCTGAGAAAAAAATGTTATGATCTTGCTTCAGTGATTCTACACTCCAACTGGGAACTTGTTGCTAAAAAGTTGAATCCCACCCCTGTGTATTTTCTTTGGTAGAATCGTTCAAAGTTTTCTTTTTATTTTTGGAAGGCTTACTGGTTGTGTTTATATATACATGTGCATACTGTGAACATTGACTCATTATTATTGGTTACCAATAAATCTCTGTGTTAAGCCTAGTGCAAAAATAAATTAAAGCTGAGACCCCATTTTATTAGAATTATAGATTAGTCAATGACATGTTTGTGACTATATGGACGGTCTTGTTCTTCTGTGATAACTGTTTCACGTCAGCTTATCTCATAAATGTGGCAGCTAGCCAAACCACTCAAAACTTTCTGGGTCATCTTACAAGCAGGATATGATTTCAATCCATATATCATAGGAGAATCTTTCTGACAAGTAGACATGGCATGATTAAGCAAAGTTCACATTTTTCATTGCACACATCAACAATGTTGATGTTTTTACATTATTGGAGATGACACTTGCTGCATTTTAGAACAGACTTTACAAATTCTTGAATCTGTCGGCATGTCGTGTTCTAATTGTTGATTTTGTGCTTGTTGAAATGCCATGGACATGCCCAGGATCAGAATGGAACTCAAAACGTAAAGATTGCAACAAGTGAAACTCACAGTGCAAAATCTGACCGACTAGGACTAGTATCTTAGAAAGAAGATGCTACTAATTAATATTATTTAAATTAGAGGACAGCAACCACAATGATTTTTTGTACAATCAATATAGTATGCGGTGTTTGCTTTATGGCAGGTGAAACAAATAGAAAAAAAGAAATCACAGATTAACGTGATATATTAAAAATGTATCTGCGGCGCCCCAGGGTCCTGGTAGTGGTTTTGCTTTCCTCTCGGGGAGAGTGATACTACGTTTGGAGGCAAAGAAGGATAACTGCATCCAGGTGTCACAAACATGCAACACATTTCACACTCCAGACCACCAGGAAGAGCTTCTGCTCCTATTTATAAGGTTACTCCCCATATATATATATAACTGGTAGTCTGTAGGAAAAGTTAGAACGTTCCCGACAGTAGTCTGAGGTGGACAGAGGGTCAAAAGGAGCTGTGCATGCCCTAAGAGCTGCAGCTCCCACAAAGAGACATTCAGAAGGCAGAATTGTATTGCAGCGAGCGTGAAGAAAGTCGTAGCAAAAGAGAGGATACCAGAAGGGGACCAGCCCTACACAGGCTGCCTACTTCTGAGGTGCAGAATCCCGGTAGCCAGAACACCGAGAGAGTAAGGACCTTTATGCTTTGCTCCAGAGACCGGCAGGACAGCTAATTGCAAGTTACCTGTCGTCCCCTACACCCAGGAGGCACGGTGGCAACCTTTGGAGGCCGGGGCGTGCTAGAGTCCCTATGAACAGCCTCAAGAAACCAGTCATACGGGTTTGTCCTTTCCTAAATGGGGGACAGAGAGAGAGACATTACATCTGTGAGGACCTTATGTGAAGCCTTAGGCAGTAAAGAACTACACCACCACAGGTGGTGTCTCGAACACAAACTTTATTCCTTTAAAGTCCTTTCCCTTTTACACGGATGTCCCAGGGCTATGGATCGGGTAAGCCACCGTGACATCCTCCTGTGAATCACAGTACCCCACGGCCCCATAGGGGCGATCCAACTTTTGCATCACGAACAGGATCTACTAATCTAAACTAAAATCTGACTAAATCGGGTCATGTGCACCTAGAGACTGTGCCAGAATTGAAAGACTGTGTATTGCAAAAGACCGCCAAAATTGCTGGCAAAACTGCCACCATTACAGCACCTGCTAGAGAAAAAAAAATGGAGACACAAAGCGCAAAATAGGGTCTTATCCTCTAGATAACCAAGAGAGCTTTCTTAGAATTGCTCACCAGATTTTGTTGAATGAAAAGCATGTAGCGATTTCGCCTGCTGCAGATCCACAAGCCGATCAACGGCCGTATGACAATATAAACTGTGCAGGAGGTGTGGATTAAATCCGCGCTGCCTTAATGATGAAGTTCCAACCTTTTAAATTTATTATCCTTGGAACTTCATCATTAAGGCAGCGCAGATTTAATCCACACCTCCTGCACAGTTTATATTACCATTACAGCACCATGAGGAGCACTGGAGAAGAAGGGCGTGCCATCGTGGGCAGGAACTAAATGAGAAGCGCAAAAAATAATGGCCACCCACTCAAAGTACTACTGTACCATGCGGACATGTCCATCAGCAACAGAGATCCGCCTCCTGATCCTGAATGGTGGGAGAAAGAAGAAGCTCCGCCCCAGAGGAGAGAGCAGGAAAGAGACCAGGGCAGAGAGAGCCATGTGGAAGACGCCATGGCCAGCAGCCCGGAACCAGAGCATGGGATGGAAGCGGAGGACTCCCCCAGCCACCTGGAAACACACCGTGGCCAGGCATCACCAGTTGGCCCTGACTTCCTGCAGGCCGGAGTGGAGGAGCTCATCGACCAGCTCCTACAGATGCAGCTGAGCGCCAAGGCCACGTGTTGGGCTGCGCCCGCGGAAAGCTCACCAACACCGTTTCCAGCACCGCTTCCTGCCAAACAGTCTCCGCCACTGACAGGACCGATCGGCACCAGAAACACTGCTGCGGCAGGTCTAAACACCGACCCTGCCCCGGTGACCGAGAAACTGTTAGTAGGCCCCATAGCAGCACCACCTCCCCACAGGTCCAGCCAGCTCCAAAATCTTGAACCATGGGACCAGGTCACGGGGATGGAGAGTTTCATGAAGGTTCCGATTGCACCTACCACTTTGCTGGTGAACTATATGCAGAGAAGACCATGTATTGCTGGGTCAACCCTGGACCCAACCTCATGGGGTTCCCCGGGACCGCTAGGCAGGAGGGAGAAACCCTAGTGGTCCTGAGCTGGGATGAGTACCAGCAGCAGCTCGCCCGCAGATGGGAGGAAAAGGAGGAAGAGCACCAGGCCCAGCGCAGAGCCTTTGACAAAAGGGGTCTGCAGGCCAAAGACCAGGCCCGCAAGGACCACTCTGTCAACCAGGCCCCGCTTAAACAGGGCATAGTAGTGACCTTTAAACTGAAAGGAGGCTAGGGCTTCATCAAAGAGCAGGGACTCTATGCGGAGATCTTTGTCAACAGGAGGGACGTGCAGTCTCACTTGTAGGAAGGACACCCGGATAGGGATCTGTACCCAGGGGATCGAGTCACCTACACCAGACACTTTGGCGAAAGGGGTTGGTATGCCTTAAATGTTCATAAGCACAGGGACTCCATGCCCAAGACACCCAGCTCCAAGGCACCACCAATGTCACCTCACGTGGTAATAGCGCCCCCTTGTGCTAAAGCAGCTGCCACTACCACTACCCCTACTGGCACCCCTGCTTGCACTACTACAAAGACTATGGTGTGCACCATTACTACTACAGAGACTGCAGTAGCCACAGGATCAATAATCACCTGCACTCCTGCCGCAGTAGAACAGAGATCAGTGGGCACTCAGACCCCCGTCTGGAGTGAAGGAGCCCCATACGTAGCACCTGGTAGCCACCCATACCCATAGGGACTGCCATTACCTGTGCTACCTCCAGAGCTACTCAAATAGGTGAAATTTGACATGACTGTAAATAGTTAACTGTTTGCCTTTTTGCTGCTAAAGTTTATTGAACCCGGCCAGGACTATTTCTAAAAGGGGTCCTCAGTTCCAGGAGGATCCTATGTTTTGCATAAGTTTTACACATGTTTTCACAAGTTGCCTTAACGAACTGGGAATCATGAACTGTGCATGATCGGAACTTTGCTGCATATAGTTTGCACCTTCTTAAAGGTGCTTCCTACTGGTTTTACAAAGGAAGCTTTTACAGAGACTGCTTCTAAAAGCGACTGTTTCTAATCTAGTTGTGAGAACTGCTTTGTTTTATAGAGACCTGAAGAAAAACCTGTTTGGCGCGGCAGGATTCCATGTCTGGATACACGCCTTGTAGCTTGCCCAAGCCAGCCTTGGGGGTTAATAACGGGCCCCTCGCTTCGTTCCTGCTGTTACAGCATTATTGACTGACTTGAGTATTGATACTTTGCACTACCTCATTAAGAAAGACTTGAGTATTTGAGTATTGTTTAAACCCTTAAAGGGAATGTTTGCTATTTGCACTTTGACAGAGTATTTTGAAGAGTTAATATGGTTAATGTAGTAATGAAAGCTGAAGTTTGAATTTAGTCAGAAGGTTGTTTCAATATAGCCGATAGTGAGTATTGATATCCTGATACACTTTTGAATAAAATAGAGAAAATAAAGTAACCCACGGGGGTTGGACAAAAACTTTGCTTGAAAAAGAATAAAAGTAATAAGATGTTGATTTGCACTTTGAAGGCTTAATAGATAGTATACCCATCCGGGTAATCATATTTCATAGTTAGTAACTGTTTTCTACTCTTATTAAAAAGTGGATCCACAATGTAAATATGTTTTGTTATGCAAGGTTCATGTGTCCTCACCTCCCATAAAGGGAAGCATCAAATTGCACTATTTGTTCACAAGTTTTATAGCATTTCAAAAGTTTGTATGTCTTTTGCTAACCTCTAACTGTTGTTTTCTTTTCCCAGTCTGGGAGTACTTGATTTAACGGGGGGGGGGGGGGATGGTAGTCTGTAGGGAAAGTTAGAACGTTCCAGACAGTAGTCTGAGGTAGACAGAGGGTCAAAAGAAGCTGTGCATGCCCTCAGAGCTGCAGCTCCCAGAAAGAGACATTCAGAAGGCAGAATTGTATTGCAGCGAGCGTGAAGGAAGTCATAGCAAAGGAGAGGATACCAGAAAGGAACCAGCCATACACAGGCTGCCTTCTTCTGTGGCGCAAAATCCTGGTAGCTGCAACACCGAGGGAGTAAGGACCTTTATGCTTTGCTCCAGAGACCGGCAGGACAGCTAATTGCAAGTTACCTGTCTTCCCCTACACCCAGGAGGCACGGTGGCAACCTTTGGAGGCCGGGGCATGCTAAGGTCCCTATAAACAGCCTCAAGCTACCAGTCATACGGGTTTGTCCTATCCTATATTGGGGACAGAGAGAGAGACATTACATCTGTGAGGACCTTATGTGAAGCCTTAGGCAGTAAGGAACTACACCACCACAGTGCAAGGGAAGGCTACTGATTTCCACCTGGACAAGGTAACTCTGGATTTGCTTCAAAACTGACCCTGCCTGCCCTGTGATCTGGGGCCCTGGACTGTGGATGCTGAAGTCTTCAGTAAAGGTAAAGAGACTGCATCCTTGTGTCCTCGTTATTCCCTGCGCCATTCACCATATCAACATCTACATATCGGGAAGCCCTGGGGAAATACTTCACCTGTGGGAAGGTATACCATCTAGCTGCCATAACATCACCCCAGCGGACCCCTTAAAGCAGCGTAGGTCACCCTGACCAAATACCACATGTGGCGTCACGAATACAAGCTTTATCCCTTTGAAGACCTTTCCCTTTTACACAGACGTCCCAGGGCCACGGACTGGGTCAGCCACCGTGACAGTCCCCTGTGAACCGCAGGACCCGATACCGAATACCCCACGACCCCATGGGAGCGATCCTTATCTATGAAGTATAGGAATATATAGTACACCCTGCTCTCAGTCTTTCAAAAACCAAAGAGTGAGAAATGAACATGTAAGCAGGTACTGGGATGCAGAAATGCAGAGCAAGGGTTAACAATAATGCAATTTAATTTTAACAATAAGGAAAGTCCATGCAGGGAGAAGACAGGTAATTAGCAAATGGGATTGCAATATAACACAACAGTCTTGTAATTAAACTTATCGTGACTCCAATGTTCCTCAGCCGCATGCAGTCCGATGAGGGTTGTAGTATCAGCAACGGCCAGTACGGCGTCTTCAGGCTTTACCCACCAGCATACGACCAAGTTTCTGGTGGCAATGGGCAGTCTCTGGTTTTACCCATTGAGTCCCTAGTCCATTAAACCATAGAGCCAAAGGGGGTAACACTGTGGAAGTCTCTACCAGGTGCGTGCTCTGAAGCACGCCTGTTTACACAGGGGAAAACAGCTCATGAACTGGCACCTGGCAACCATTCCTTGTTGCAATCACCTCACACTGTCTGGTGGTGTGCAAGATGCTCTGCGTGCTCCCTGGTCCCATGGTACCCTCACGTAATCCCGGATGTGTCTCAGTTTCGTGCTCCCTCTTTGTCCACAAAGCGTGGTGCACACCTGTCTCTACTCTCTGCCGGCGGGAAGCTTCTGACTCTTCCCACGCTTCTTGCTATCTTGTCCCTCTGCTCACCATGCCCCCTCTCACCAGATCTACAGTCCTATCCGGTTTCCCATCCTTTCCCCCCAGCAACACTGGATGCAGCCCTGACAGTTTCGGACTCAGCATCACACAGGTACCCGCAGCCCAGTCTTCCTCCTTACAAACAGACACAGGGACTGATTCATTAATACTGGAGTAAAAAGTGAACATATATTCCCTTAAAAAATACTATTTTAATGATCCAATATTAAAAAACACCTACTGTTATGATAAGGTAATTCAGTACCACAATGGACATAGAGGTCAGAGCACATACAGTGACCTGACAATAACCCAAAAACATAGAACGAGCTCTGAGACGTGGGAACTCTGCTGACCGCAATCCCTAATCCTCTCCAACAACACTAGAGGCAGCCGTGGATTGCGCCTAACGCTCCCTATGCAACTCGGCACAGCCTGAGAAACTAGCTAGCCTGAAGATAGAAAATAAGCCTACCTTGCCTCAGAGAAATACCCCAAAGGAAAAGGCAGCCCCCACATATAATGACTGTGAGTTAAGATGAAAAGACAAACGTAGAGATGAAATAGATTTAGCAAAGTGAGGCCCGACTTTCTGAACAGAGCGAGGATAGGAAACTTTGCGGTCAACACAAAACCCTACAAAAACCACGCAAAGGGGACAAAAAGACCCTCCGTACCGAACTAACGGCACGGAGGTACACCCTCTGCGTCCCAGAGCTTCCAGCAAGCAGGAAAAAACAAATAGACAAGCTGGACAGAAAAAAACAGCAAACAAAATAGCAAAGCAGAACTTAGCTATGCAGAGCAGCAGGCCACAGGAACGATCCAGGAGGAAACAGGTCCAATACTAGAACATTGACTGGAGGCCAGGATCAAAGCACTAGGTGGAGTTAAATAGAGCAGCACCTAACGACTTCACCACATCACCTGAGGAAGGAAACTCAGAAGCCGCAGTACCACTTTCCTCCACCAACGGAAGATCACAGAGAGAATCAGCCGAAGTACCACTTGTGACCACAGGAGGGAGCTCTGCCACAGAATTCACAACAACCTACCCAGTGAAATATCTGGAATATACCATTATAAATAGACCAACCAAAAAACAAGCCTACAGTGACCCTGCAATGAGCCTTACTGAGAAACCTGCCTGACTGTGGAGGTTGGCACCCTAATGACGAGTTTGGCGCCCCCACTCACCGAGGACTATCCCTCACTCCCCTAATTCACCCTACCAATAAAGGTGGGAAAACAATATTAATATAGGACAGTGATGAAAAAAGCAGGAGACCATACAATATAATAAAGTATACACGACTTGCAAGTATGCAGTAGGCCAAGAAAAGATATAAGTATAAATAACAATATTAAATTATCATCCCACACACTGATCAGTGTTCCAATATTATCACTAATGGCATACTAATAGTTCCTGCCCAATCCATAGGTCAGATGCTGTTTATGCATTATCAAAAAAAACAAAATACCAAAATGGAATCACTTATCATGTGTAGAATGCACCCCGATGCGTTTCCCCGCTTTAACGATTCATGAGGAGGTAAGAATAACAATATCAGATGTCGGATGCCATGATGGAAAAGCTTTTTGTTGTGGATTCCTTGGTTTATTTTTGATTTTGGTACAAATATTAAGACTGGAGTACAATACATCTAATTCATTAAGTGGCAAACACCACCTAATGAATTAGGTGCATCTGTTAACCAGCGTGAGATGCCACCTGAAGTATTTACTTGGAAGAAAAGACAAAGCAGATTCTTCCACAAATATTCTGGCACATCCAAAAATTAAACTTTAATTTTACTATCAAAGAAAATTGAACAAGGAAAAATTACAGTAATTAAAAACACTTAGCATAGCAAAAAAGTCAAGAAATTTCCATTTTAGCATAGAGCTAAAAACTGGAAGTGAACCCCCATGTAATGTCCAAAACTGTGGACTATTAAGCAAGTGAATCCCCACACTAATATAAAACATCCAATAAAAATAACATGAGAAAATCATCTAAGAATATATGGTACATAAATACATATAAGTTGTGTGGATTACATTTAAAGATCATATAAACGGGAAACAAATGCATTCCTGCACATCTAATACACAATTGGGTGCAGTGCTGACCAAGGTGCGAGAGGCCTTGTAGAACTATTATCATGCACTCATTTCTAACCAGATCCACTGCTTTGAACAAATTTCATTGCTTTTTTTGTGAAGTTTGGTTCTAATTTTTAGCGCTTGTGACTTATGAGATGAGTGTTCTTTATAGCCCACATTATGTAAAAGAAAATAATGCCCAAATCAGTCCATCCATCCCTGCTTGAAAGTATGTAATGTAGGTTGCATTTATTACTTAAGTAAACAACTTTTTTTCCCCGTTCATCTATTTTCTAGGACAGTATACTGAAAAATCTTTTTCTAACACTGTGAGCTAAATATTTAGCACAAGCATTTCTAATATAATTGTGACAGCCTGACAGGCACTTGTGTTACCGCCAGTATTGGCATCCATGTTGATCCCCTAGTGTGCATGCCTCAGCTGGTGCCTGTCAAGTGGAACTGGTATTGCAGTTATTGTGCAATGAAGAGAATCATTCCTGGCCTTTGGTCACTAGTGGGTTGAGGCAGGTGCATTAGCTACAGAAAACAATGGACATTTACATATGAAATATTAAGAGGCTGTAGCAATAACGCAGAGCTGAAAAAGAGTAGAAAGAAATGTAATATTGAAAACCTATTAATAATTAAATGTTTTATTTCCTGTTCATATTTCTTATTTTCTGAGATATTTATAATAATATGTCATCATATGTCTAAAATATATTGCACTGCTCGAAAGTTGTATTTATTATAGAGGTGCATGAAAAGCCTCTTTCCAATTTGGTGGAAAAATGTAATATTTAAAATGTTTGAAGAGCGTCCACAGCTCGAAATATCTGTTTTTTATTCAATTGGCTGTGGGATTAACCAGGGCTGGCATTGGGGGGAGTGTAAATTGGGCAATTGCACAGTTAATCCATACTGATAATATAGATGAGCGAATATGTTCTGAAAACAATCGCCAAACATAAATTCGGCATGAACATGGTACATTTGGAATTCTGATCGGTAGCACGAGCATTTTTCTTAAAATTGGAAAAAGTCGGTAACGTTCGGTAAAAGATAGAATTCAAGCTGGCAATTCATATGCCGAGTTCAGTAAAATCATAGCATGACAGGTTAGAATAGAATAGATAGAATAGCTATGTACACATAGAATACATATATATTGTAGTGCATCGGTAGCACCGTACGCAGTGAAGAGGCAGTGACCCACAAAGTTCAAACACAAAAAGTTCCTTTAATGTGTTACTTCACACAGTCCATTCCTCACAAGTGCATAGAATTCATGTTTAGTTCACATAAACTTTGCACTACATAATACATGGCATCTTCCAAGTCACAATCCCTACACACGCCGGACTTCTCTTTGCCCAGTTTCCATGGGGCGACTGCAGGTTGTGACCAAGTTAGACACACAGCTTCATATGTTGCTGACACTACACACTCCTGTCCTCCTCTGACTAGTTCCCGTGGGTGTCCTGCACCACTGTATCACAGTCTTTTTACTCACACAGCTTTTACTCACAACTCCATTGGTTTGTGGCCACTAAACACGCTGGTCCTCCTCTGACCATTTCCCGTGGGTGGCGGCAGCGCTGTGTTAGCTGTGGATCCCAGGCATCTCAGCTCCCCGGCTGCTTGGCTCCGCTCTGTCCTGTGTCACCACACACCGACAAAGCCCCGCAGAGCCTCTTGCTCTGTCCTCCTCCAAACACCAGCCGGACACTGACTCTGACCCTGACACCTGACACACCCATACTCTTTACTGCAGGGTTTTTAACAAACAAACCTGTGGCTCCCTGCCACATGGAAAACCTGGACCGGAAATGAAACGGACTGCACCATTAACATACTGCAGTCAGTTTCATAACACAAAACCCAGAGCAGGTTTTACCTAAATCTGTCTTGGACAAACAGTATGTCCAAGACTAACCTTATTTATTATTACATTTAACCTGCATTGTAGTCACCGCTATGCCCATGACTGCCATGCACACCTATGGACTTCATACGTCTCCATGCACAACCTGGGGACAACACACAGAGACCCCTAACTGTGATATTGGTCACTGCTTCACTATTGCAATCACAGCTACACCTGCGACTGCAATACCATGGCCTCACTATGCCTACGTGCACATTCTGGGGAGCACAAACAGCGTCCCCTAGCTGTAACAGGAAAATGGTATGATCATACCTGAGGAAGACTATTTTTAATAAGCATATAGCCGAAACGTGTTATTCTATATATTGTGTTTTTATCTCAAGTAAATTACTGAAGATTTGTAATACCTCTGCCTGGTGCCTGTTACCTGGGAGCGCTGAACAGACTGGATAAACCCTTTTTTTCTGAACATCACTCCACAGTCTCCTGGCTGAGAGATTCGTTGTATCCAGGCTATAGCTGCATATCAGGGAGACAGGGCATCTCATTCAGACCACAAAGGTCGATCGATACGCTATGATACAAGCCACCCCAAAGGTGAGCAATTTAGCCTTTGAAAATTGAGTTGAACTAAATAATCTGCACTTAGATCTGTGCCCTGCTTCTTGTCTTTTTCCCCTCTCCTAGACCCTGTAGCCTCGAGGTCATATATTTCTAGCTGTAACAGGGGTCACTGCCTCACAATACATATAGATGTCAGTGACACACGCACACACATATATATATATATATTACATAGATAGAAGAAAAGCCGGCAATTCAGCAGCCGCGGTAGTACAAAATCACTGCAGGAGCCAACAGGATAGAAGAGATGGATTACATACAGTAAATACAAATAGAATAGGTTGATATACAGATGGCAGTGACAAATACAATTAGTACAGTGTGTGCAGCTTACTTACATGTGTTTATTTAATTAAAAGATTTCTGAAAAAAAATGGCATGGGCTCCCACGTAATTTTCATAACTGGCAGAGGGAAAGGGAGTAATACACATAGAGCTTCCCAGGCTATTAATATCAGCTCAGAGACGAGATCTGATTCTGAGCATGCGCCGCCCACAGCGGCCATTTTCCTGGAGGCCACCGCATCGCAGCAATGGAGCTGCCAGTGCCTCCAGGCTGTGAGGAAATGCCGGTGGAGCCCCAATGCTGCACGAAGATACGCCACCGCCGGCCCACAGCACAGAGCCCTGACGCTGCACGAAGATACACTGCCGCCCCACAGCACAGAGCACCCATGTGGCACAAAGAGGAGCCGCCGCTGCTGCTCCCCACGACAGAGACCCCACGCTGCCACAATGAGGTAATAGGGGGATACTCCACTCACACTTCCCTGTGCGATGCCCCCTCTCTTCATCATCGGAAACCCCCCCCCCAAAAGGCACATTAGTCACCCGCCCCAAAATAAGACAACACATGGCATATAAGAAGACCCCCGACTTTTAAGATTTTATATTTCTACTGGAAAAGTTGGGGCATCGTCTTATACGCCCAGTCGTCTTATAAACCAGAAAATACGGTAATTGAACATGTGACCCAAATGCAAGAGAGTATTGCCAAAGTGATGCCCATTGGGAAAGAACACCTCATCAAATCACAAGAGGTACAGTCAAGGGTGTACAATAAATCAGCGAGGGAGAGACACTTCAAACCTGGGGATCGAGTACTGGTGCTGGTGCCTACGGTGGAGAGCAAATGCCTAGCAAAACAGCAGGGCCCCTATGAAGTAGTTGAAAAGGTTGGCGATGTCAACTATAAAGTCCACCAACCAGAGACAAGGAAGCCCTACCTGGTGTACCACGTCAACCTGATTAAGCCATGGCGAGATAAGGAGCCCGTGGAAGCTCCATGTTGGGTGGTTAAGTATGAAGCCGATGTGGAAGAGCTAAGGTGGCAGAGATGCTGTCATGTGCCCAAAAGCAACAGTGCCAAGAGTTGCTACATCAGAACAGAGACCTGTTCTGAGAACTACGAGGTTGTACTAGGATCATAGAGCATGAGATTCTGACAGAGCCTCTTGTACGGGTAAACTTAAAGCTGTATTGGATTCGAGAAGCACACCGAGAAGTGATCTCGAAAAAGGTTAAGCGGATGCTGAGCCTGGGAGTCATTGAAGAGTACAAGAGTGAATGGTGCAGTCCCATAGTCTTAGTGTCAAAACTAAATGGAGAATGATGGTTTTGCAATGACTATAGGAAGCTGAATGAGGTCACAATATTTGATATGTACCCAATGCCTCATATCGATGAATTGATTGAATAGCTAGGGCCAGTCCGGTACATTACCACTCTTGACCTCACAAAAGGGTATTGGCAAATTCTCATGTCCCCAGATGCCAAGGTGGAAGACTGCCTTCTTAATGCCAGACAGATGTTTCCAGTACACAAAAATGCCTTTTGGGCTACAAGGAGCTCCAGCCACTTTTCAGAGAGCCATGGACCAGATCTTAACTCCCCACAAGAGGTGAGCAGCGGCCTATCTGGATGACATACTGCTCTACATCCAGGATTGGGGAAGCCATCTGAGCAAAGTCCAGGTGATATTTGATGCTCTACAGAAGGCGGGCTTTTAATAAATCTGAAGAAATGTGCCATATGAATGGAGGAAGCTAAATACTAGGGCTATGTCATAAGCAGGGGTGAAATAAAGCCCCAAATAGATAAAGTTGATGTGTTCCAGAGGTGGCCATAACCCCTCTCAAAGAAGCTGGTCAGAGCGCATCATGGGCTATTACATTGTTTTTTCCTAACTTTGCCATGATTGCCAACCTCCTCCAAAGTCGACTATGGCTAAGTGGTCTCAAGAGCTCAACATGGCCTTCCAGGAACTGAAGCTATCCCTGTGTAAACAGCCAGTGCTTGTGGCACCGGATTTCTCGAAGGAGTTTGTAGTCCAAATGGACGCATCAGATGTCAGGCTGGGCACTGTCTTATCACTAGAGATGAACAGGGAAGAGCACCCCATAATGTATCTTAGTCAGAAGTTGTCATCCTGCGAGAATAATTACACTAAAGTGTAGAAGGAATGTTTGGCCATCAAGTGGACGTTGGACACTCTAAGGTACTACCTCTTATGCAGGAAGTTCAGGCTAGTGTCAGACCATGCCCTACTAAATTGGATGAGGGAGAAGATGTGAAACAATGCCTCAGTGATGAGGTGGTTCCTATCACTTCAGGATTTTAACTCCCATGTAGTGCATAGTTCAGTGAAATTGCATGGCAATGCTGATGCTCTATCGAGAGTCCACTGTTTGATGGCAGAAGGTGCCAAGCTCTCCAGCTATGGGCAAGGGGGCATGTAAGATGGTACCTGACAGGTCCTTGATCGAAGATGTGTATCATCAAGGTTGGTAGCTTCGGTGTTATAAGCACGAGAAAGCATGCTCCAGAACGTATAGTGCTGAGAGAGTCAATAGGGCGTTTCAGGGCCGGGTTTTTACGAGCAGTCAAAAGAGATGCCCACGCCGGGGGCGTGGTTTGGCAGATAAAATGGAGACCTAGTGTCTCATTCATTGGCTGGGTCTGGAGATGTGTGGTCTGTGCTATGGCCTTAAGAACTGTACACTAACTTGAGCGGGCGAACCTGCAAAACTGTATGGACTTTTTACTTTGTGTAAGTACAAACCTGGGAAGAAAGGAAAAATGTGCAAATACACAGTGCACAGTGTCATATAATAAGATAACTGCAATATTTTAAGAGGATAAAAACTTTGATGTGAGTGCTTCTTTATTATTGCATAGAAACCTAGATAGTTGTGAATGAGGGTAATGTCATATTTGTAAGTAGCTAAACTTTGGACCATAAGAGTCAAAGTTACTTGTGTGCCCTTAGCACTCAGGGAGATTCTGATAGTTGCTAACAGGAACAATTCCTGAATATTCACCCAAAGAAAACCGACACCTCTGTGAATAGTTTGTGGGTGAAGGATGTATATAATAAATTCTGTCTGCTTTTCCATTTTGTAATAAATCCTACTGTCCACATCCTGTTTGGTAAGGAATATGTTGACGCAATATTATCAGACACACTGTTACAACACATTACAAAAATACATATTGATGTATACAACTAGAAAATATTAGGAGATTTTATTAGTATAGAAATACAATATATGAGCAGACTATCAGTATCCCACATACAGGTGCTTCTCACAAAATTAGAATATCATCAAAAAGTTAATTTATTTCAGTTCTTCAGTACAAAAAATGAAATTCATATATTATGTATAGTCATTACAGAGTGATCTATTATTGTGTTAATGTTGATTATTATGGCTTACAGCCAATGAAAACCTAAAAATCTTTATCTCAGTAAATTAGAATACTTTAAAACACCAGCTTGAAAAATGATTTTAAAATCCGAAATATTGGCCTACTGAATTGCATGTTGAGTAAATGCACTCAATACTTGGTCGGGAGTCCTTTTGCATCAATTACTGCATCACTGTGGCGCGACATGGAGGTGATCAGCCTGTGGCACTGCTGAGGGGTTATGGAAGCCCAGGTCTCTTTGATAGTAACCTACAGCTCATCTGCATTGTTGGGTCTAGTGTGTCTCATCTTTCTCTTGACAATACCCTATAGATTCTCTAAGGGGTTAAGGTCAGGTGAGTTTGCTGGCCAATCAAGCACAGTGATACTGTAGTTTTTAATCCAGGTATTGAAATTTTTGGCAGTGTCGATAGTTGCCAAGTTCTGTGGGAGAATGAAATTTCCATCTCCAAAAAGCTTGTCGGCAGGGGAAGCATGAAGTGCTCTAAAATTCCTGGTAGATGGCTGCTCTGACTTTGGTCTTGATAAAACACAGTGGACCTACACCAGCAGATGACATGGCTCCCCAAACTATTACTGATTGTGGAAACTTCACACTAGACTTCAAGCAGCTTGGATTGTGGCCTCTCCACTCTTCCTCCACACTCTGGGACCTTGATTTCCAAATGAAATGCAACATTTACTTTCCTTGTGGAGTGTGTCAATGACTGCCTTCTGGACATCTGTCAAATCAGCAGTCTTCCGCATTATTCCTTCTAACACAGGCTAAGGGACCTTTTTAGATGCTTAGGAAGCCTTTGCAGGTGTTTTCTGTTAATTATTTAAATTTACTGAGATAATGACATTTGGGTTTTCATTGGCTGCAAGCCATAATCATCAACATTAACAGAAATAAACACTTGAAATAGATAACTCTGTTTGTAATGACTCCATATATGAGTTTCACTTTTTGTATTGTAGAAATGAAATAAATTAACTTTTTGATGATATTCTAATTTTGTGAGAAGCACCTGTATGGGGGATCCTGATAACTAGAAAATGTAAATGCAGGTTGGCTGAAATGCTTGTTCCAAGCATTTCGCTGAAGAAAAGTCTTTGTTTATCAAAAGAACTTAAAACAATTATAGCTGATACTTCCCTCTCATGACAGACTATAAATCTTCCTGATGATTGCTGTTCTTTCTGGCTGACTCTTGCACAAGACTAAATCAAAACACTGTTTAAAGAATTTGTATGTAACAGTTTTCTCCTGGCTGCTTGTACACATTATCTATCATTTCTTCAAAAACGTGAAAAATGTGAATTTACGTCTGAAAGACTGTAAACTAGAAACAGAGGTTCTAGTACACATTAAGCTTGCTATTATTTTTCTGGCACCACTTTATGAGCAGCATCTATTTCCCAGTAACCTTTTATATACATTATTTTCCAAAGTCATTCTTTCCTCCCATGGCTCTCTGTGTCTTTGATGAGCAGAGTATTCTCTTGAGCAATTTTCCAAGTTCATTCAGCCCTGATTTTGTTTGAAAGGAACATTTCCCTACAGAATTAAAAAAGATCGAATTATTAATTAACAGCAATGCCAGTATCCTCAGTAAAGTTCCACAGACATGTCAAAATTAATGTCGTGCTAAGTAGACATGGGGCCTGCTTTCTTCCTTTTTCTTTTTTGACCAGCTTGTTATTCTTGACTGCTTGAGATATCTGTGTAAGAATATTTTTTACACTTTTTTTCCCATCAGATTATGATCAGTTCTCATGAAGTATGAGTAGAATATTTGATCATACTTGAGTATAATATATTAATCAAAAAAAGACAGAAGAGAATCTCGTTAGAAAAAGTTTACTGCAGGAACATAGTTTTATATTGTCATGATATGATAATACTCAGTCATATGCTGAACTCTACAATAAGCTAATGTGGGGCAAAAAAAATCCAAATTCTACTTACATTTGCTTTTATGGATAGAATTATCTATACTTAATATAGGCCGGTGCCTATAGACAACATAGATAGCTCCAAGGACAAACACTTAAAAATATTTAAATACTTGACTTACATTGTGGCCTACCGAATGCCATAGACCCCATCTATACCTAGAGGATCCTGAGAATTAAATCCAGAATTGTCTACACCGATCACTAGCTATTTTTCATTTGTTGATGATTCAAATATTATCAATATTGGACTATTTGGCATTTACAGCTTCTGTACTTCACTGTAAATTGCAGACTGCCGAATGAGTTAACAGTAGAGATGAGCACTACTCTGGTTTGGCATCAGGAAGCAAAAAAAAAAACCAGACACACAATAACCACTATAAAGTCATAGTGCTTATTGTATGTCTGTTTTTTTTTTGCTACCTGAAGAAGGCTGCACTGTAAAAATAGCAGCCTAAACGTGTTGTACAGTATTTTAAAAATATTTAATAAATATAATTTATTTTTTAAATTTTTTTCCTTTTTTTGTTTTGAGAAAATAAATTAATTTTATTAACATTTTTCACTGGAAGTGGATGCATTCAAAAAATCCTAAGGTGCTTAGCTCCACATTTGCTGGGAGTTTATTTTTCCTTTGAATTAACCATGTCACAAACATACTGACCTTAACAGCTTACACCTTACTGACAAAAAAGATAGAAAGCTTACATTCTACAGGAGAGAGAGGATCCCGCTGACTATAAGAGCTTACACTCTACAGCAGAGAGAGAGAGAGACTTAACCAGTGATTCTGGAGATGATGGAAAATGACTCTACCGGACAAACTGTGCTATACCGGAAACTGGTGATGGTGATGGTGATCTGTGATGGGCCAAGTACTAACTGCGTAGCTGCAGAGCATTATGGGGAAGGCCACGCAGCAATGCAAAATAATGGTATCCCAGTTTCTAACGCATCAGCATTGTGGACAATGCTGCCAGGCAAGTTTTTTTTTGCAAACCGCAAATCTAATCTAAAAATGTTCAAATTTGAGTGAAACCACAAATTTTAGAAATTTCGACCTAAGCTCAGTCCTGTGTGAATTGATCCGTTCATCTTAACCTGAGTATTTTAGAAATTAAAGGGATTTGTTTTGTTTTTCTTAGAAAAATAGATATGTTTGCAGAATTATTGATAAACTACTAGTGCGCAGAATTATTATCAGTTATTATCATTATCAGTGACCCTTCAGCCATCCTTCTTTTTAATATCAGTCATAAACCTTTCATCCATAGAGTCTGAAAGTTTCTTAATCTGTTGACACTCAACTTTTTGGGCAGCATCAACCACAGCTTCCTAAGCAATATTCAGAGAGATGTACTGAGTCTACTGACTACCTGTACCATTACCATAAATCTCGCATTTAAGAGTGTCCCACAAGTTCTTAACCCCTTTATCCCATATGATATACTATCCTGTCGAGCTGACCTGGGACTTAATTCCCAGTGACGGTATAGTACGTCATAGTGGATCGGCCGCGCTCATGGGGGGAGCGCAGACGATCGCAGCTGGGTGTCAGCTGACTACCGCAGCTGACATCCGGCACTATGTGCCAGAAGCAGTCACGGACACCTGGCACATTAACCCCCGAATGCTGTGATCAAAGATGATCACAGTGTTCCGGCGGTATAAGGAAGTATTGCGCAGGGAGGGGACTCCCTGCCTGCTTCGCTGAGACCCTCGGAGCAATGCGATGTGATCGCATTGCTGCGAGGGTGTCCTTCCTCCTCCCCCCTGTAGGCCCGGATCCAAAATGGCCGTGGGGGCCTTCTGGGTCCTGCAGGGAGGTGGCTTTCAAGCGTCTGCTCAGAGTAGGCGCCGGCAGGCCTCCCTGCAGTGCCTGTGTCAGATCGCTGATCTGACACAGTGTATTGCAAAGTGGCAGATCAGCGATGTGATAATATATAGTGATGTCCCCCCTGGGGCAATGTAAAAAAGTTTAAAAAAAATATTTACATGTGTAAAAAAAAATTAATTAATAAATAAAGAAAAAAAAACATTGTTCCAATAAATACATTTCTTTAGCTAAATAAAAAAATAAAATAAAAGTACACATATTTAGTATCGCCACGTCTGTAATGACGCGACATATAAAACTGTCCCTCTAGTTAACCCCTTCAGTGAACACCGTAAAAAAAACCGAGGCAAAAAACCACACTTTATTATCACACCGCTGAACAAAAAGTGGAACACGCGATTAAAAAAACGGATATATATAACCATGGTACCGCTGAAAATGTCATCTTATCCTGCAAAATTATTGATAAACTACTAGTGCGCAGAATTATTATCAGTTATTATCATTATCAGTGACCCTTCAGCCATCCTTCTTTTTAATATCAGTCATAAATAGTGTTGAGCGATACCGTCCGATACTTGAAAGTATCGGTATCGGATAGTATCGGCCGATACCCGAAAAATATCGGATATCGCCGATACCGATATCCGATACCAATACAAGTCAATGGGACATCAAGTATCGGAATGTATCCTCATGGATCCCAGGGTCTGAAGGAGAGGAAACTCTCCTTCAGGCCCTGGGATCCATATTAAAGTGTAAAATAAAGAATTAAAATAAAAAATATTGTTATATTCACCTCTCCGGCGGCCCCTGGACATCAGCGGGAGGATCCGGCGTCCGGCACGGCTTCTTTCTTCAAAATGCGCGCCTTCAGGACCTGTGGAATGACGTCCCGGCTTCTGATTGGTCGCGTGCCGCCCATGTGACCGCCACGCGACCAATCAGAAGCCGCGACGTCATTCCTCAGGTCCTAGAAGGCGCTCATTCTAGGACTTTAGCTGAGGAATGACGTCGCGGCTTCTGATTGGTCGCGTGGCGGTCACATGGGCGGCACGCGACCAATCAGAAGCCGGGACGTCATTCCACAGGTCCTGAAGGCGCGCATTTTGAAGAAAGAAGCCGTGCCGGACGCCGGATCCTCCCGCTGATGTCCAGGGGCCGCCGGAGAGGTGAATATAACAATATTTTTTATTTTAATTCTTTATTTTACACTTCCGATACCGATACCCGATATCACAAAAATATCGGATCTCGGTATCGGAATTCCGATACCGCAAGTATCGGCCGATACCCGATACTTGCGGTATCGGAATGCTCAACACTAGTCATAAACCTTTCATCCATAGAGTCTGAAAGTTTCTTAATCTGTTGACACTCAACTTTTTGGGCAGCATCAACCACAGCTTCCCAAGCAATATTCAGAGAGATGTACTGAGTCTACTGACTACCTGTACCATTACCATAAATCTCGCATTTAAGAGTGTCCCACAAGTTCTTAACCCCTTTATCCCATATGATATACTATCCTGTCGAGCTGACCTGGGACTTAATTCCCAGTGACGGTATAGTACGTCATAGTGGATCGGCCGCGCTCATGGGGGGAGCGCAGACGATCGCAGCTGGGTGTCAGCTGACTACCGCAGCTGACATCCGGCACTATGTGCCAGAAGCAGTCACGGACACCTGGCACATTAACCCCCGAATGCTGTGATCAAAGATGATCACAGTGTTCCGGCGGTATAAGGAAGTATTGCGCAGGGAGGGGACTCCCTGCCTGCTTCGCTGAGACCCTCGGAGCAATGCGATGTGATCGCATTGCTGCGAGGGTGTCCTTCCTCCTCCCCCCTGTAGGCCCGGATCCAAAATGGCCGTGGGGGCCTTCTGGGTCCTGCAGGGAGGTGGCTTTCAAGCGTCTGCTCAGAGTAGGCGCCGGCAGGCCTCCCTGCAGTGCCTGTGTCAGATCGCTGATCTGACACAGTGTATTGCAAAGTGGCAGATCAGCGATGTGATAATATATAGTGATGTCCCCCCTGGGGCAATGTAAAAAAGTTTAAAAAAAATATTTACATGTGTAAAAAAAAATTAATTAATAAATAAAGAAAAAAAAACATTGTTCCAATAAATACATTTCTTTAGCTAAATAAAAAAATAAAATAAAAGTACACATATTTAGTATCGCCACGTCTGTAATGACGCGACATATAAAACTGTCCCTCTAGTTAACCCCTTCAGTGAACACCGTAAAAAAAACCGAGGCAAAAAACCACACTTTATTATCACACCGCTGAACAAAAAGTGGAACACGCGATTAAAAAAACGGATATATATAACCATGGTACCGCTGAAAATGTCATCTTATCCTGCAAAAAATGAGCCACCATACAGCATCATCAACGAGAAAATAAAAAAGTTATAGTCCTCAGAATAAAGCGATGCAAAAATAATTATTTTTTATAAAAAATAATTTTCATCTTCTAAAAGCGCCAAAACATAAAAAAAATAAATGAGCTATCGCTGTAATCGTTCTGACCCGTAGAAAAAAACTGCTTCACCAATATTATCAAACATGGAACGGTATAAGCGCCCCCCCAAAGAAATTCATGAATAGCTGGTTTTTGTTCATTCTACCTCACAAAAATCGGAATAAAAAGTGATCAAAAAATGTCAAGTGCCCGAAAATGGTACCAATAAAAACGTCAATTCGTCCCGCAAAAAACAAGACCTCACATAAGTCTGTGGACCAAAATATGGAAAAATTATAGCTCTCAAAATGTGGAGACCCAAAAACTATTTTTGCAATAAAAAGTGTCTTTTAGTGTGTGACGGTTGCCAATCATAAATATCCGCTAAAAAACCCACTATAAAAGTAAACCAAACCCCCCGTCATCACCCCCTTAGTTAGGGAAAAATAATAAAATTTTTAAAATGTATTTATTTCTATTTTTCCATTAGTGTTAGGGTTAGGGTTGGGGCTAAAGTTAGGGTTAGGGCTACAGGTAGGGTTGGGGTTAGAGATGGGGTTAGGGTTGGGGTTAGGGTTGGGGCTAAAGTTAGGGTTAGGGTTGGGGCTAAAGTTAGGGTTAGGGTTGGGGCTAAAGTTAGGGTTAGGGTTGGGGCTAAATCTAGGGTTGGGGCTAAATTTAGGGATTGTATTACATTTACAGTTGAGATTAGGGTTGGGATTAGGGTTAGGGGTGTGGTTAGGTTTATGGTTGGGATTAGGGTTAGGGGTGTGTTTAGGTTAGGTTTTCGGTTAGAATTGGGGGGTTTCCACTATTTAGGCACATCAGGGGCTCTCCAAACGTGACATGGCATCCGATCTCAATTCCAGCCAATTCTGAGTTGAAAAAGTAAAACAGTGCTCCTTCCCTTCCGAGCTCTTCCGTGCGCCCAAACAGAGGTTTACCCCAACATATGGAGTATCAGTATACTTAGGACAAGTTGTATAACAACTTTTGGGGTCCAATTTCTCCTGTTACCCTTGGGAAAATACAAAACCGGGGGCTAAAATATAATTTTTGTGGAAAAAAAATTTTTTTTATTTTTACGGCTCTGCGTTATAAACTGTAGTGAAACACTTTGAGATTCAAAGTTCTCACAACACATCTAGATCTAGATAAGTTCCTTAGGGGGTCTTCTTTCCAAAATGATGTCACTTGTAGGGGGTTTCAATATTTAGGCACATCAGGGGCTCTCCAAATCGACATGGCGTCCCATCTCAATTCCAGTCAATTATTGATAAGTCAATTAGAGCTCCTTCCCTTTCGAGCTCTGCCATGCACCCAAACAGTAGCTTACCCCCATATGTGGGGTATCAGCGTACTCAGGAAAAATTTTGAAACAACTTTTGGGGTCCAATTTCTCCTGTTAACCATGGTAAAATAAAACAAATTGGAGCAGAAGTACATTTTTTGTGAAAAAAAGTTAAATGTTCATTTTTTTAAGCATTCCAAAAATTCCTGTGAAACACCTTAAGGGATTAATAAACTTCTTGAATGTGGTTTTGAGCACCATGAGATGTGCAGTTTTTAGAAAGGAGTCACACTTGGGTATTTTCTATCATATAGACCCCTCAAAATGACTTCAAATGTGATGTGGTGCCTAAAAAATAATGTTGTTGTAAAAATGAGAAATTGCTGGTCAACTTTCAACTCTTATGAAAATTGATTTTTGGTTCCAAAATTGTGCTGATGTAAAGTAGACATGTGGGAAATGTTACTTATTAAGTATTTTGTGTGACATATCTCTGTGATTTAAGGGCATAAACATTCAAAGTTGGAAAATTGCAAAATTTTCCAAATTTTCGTTTTTTTCACAAACAGTCGTAGGTAATATCAAAGAAATTTTACCACTGTCATAAAGAACAATGTGTCATGAGAAAAGATTGTCAGAACCATCAGGATCTGTTGAAGCGTCCCAGAGTTATAACCTCATGAAGGGACAGTGGTCAGAATTGTAAAAATTGGCCGGGTTATTAACGTGCAAACCACCCTTGGGGGTTAAGTGGTTAATAGGATTTAGGTCAGGTTAGGAAGGGGCCATGTCATTATTATTTGATCTTTACTGCCAGCCAAACAGTGAAGACTTCAATGCATGAGATGGAGCATTGTCCTGAATAAAAATCATGGTTTTCTTGAAAGAGGAAGACTTTTTCTTGTACCTCTGCTTGAAGAATGTGTCTTATAAAAATTTGCAGTAGGTATATTTTGAATCTAACTTTGGACCCAAAATTGTCCAACTAGCTCATCATTAATGAAACCAGCCAATAGCAATACCCCTCCTCCACCTTCCTGGTGTCTAAGTTGAGGAGGAGCTCTGAGCCTGTCACTGATTCAGCTGTGGGTCCCTCCATCTGATATGTCAAGAATCACTCTCATCTCACGAGTCCATCAAACCTTTGAAAAACCTGCCATCAGGTATGTCTTGGCCCAGTCTTGATGTTTTAACTTATGTGTATTTTTCAGTGGTGGTTGGGTTTCAGCCTGCCTTAAAATGGCCATTTATCTCAGCACTGAACACCTCGTACTTCTGGACACTCCAGGGAGGTTGCAGTTATGGAACATGACAGGGCTGGAGGAAAATGGGTTGATGATGGCTTCACTTTATTTAATCTCAAATCTTTGGCATTTAATGTGCATCATTTTTTCTCAACACATTTTTCGCAACCCTTTTTGACTGTTTGCAACTAAATTTTTGATGGCCCAATATGCTAACAATTTCAAGAGTGCTGCATCTCTTGGTACGACTTGTAACAATTGTTGACTTTCAGAGTCAGTTAAATCTCTTTTTTGGTTCATTTTGCCTGAGAAAACAAGCTGCCCAATAATTCTGCCCACATTGATAAAGGGTTTTCCATCCTTAAGCCTCAGTCTCCTCATCACACAAATACATGTCACCTGATCTGCTTAAAACCAATAAGCATTCAAATTTATACAGAGGACTTTGGAGAATTTGCATAAAATTGAAGATATGTTTAAAATACTCACTAGCTAAATAATAGTGCACACTTATATAATGAACACATGATGCATTTGCAGTTCTGGCAAAAATTAAGAGACCAGTGCAAAATGTTCAGTTTGTCTGATTTTTTTCTTTATAGGTATATTTTTGAGTAAAACATAATTTTTTTTATTCTATAAACTTCTGACAACATGTCTCTGAATTTCCAAGCAATAATATTTGTATTTTTTTCTGACAAAGAAAAGTGGTCAAAATTTAAAAAAAATCACAAGGGCTTTCAGACTTCAAATAATGCAAAGAAAACAAGTTCATAATCATTTAGAAACAACAATACTAATGTTTTAACTCAGGAAGAGTTCAGAAATCAATATTTTGCTTTCATACGTCTTGGCATGCTTTCTACCAGTCTTTCACGCTGATTCTGGTGCAAAAATGTAAGCAGTTCTTTATTTGATGGCTTGTGACTTTCCATCAACCTCTTGAATACATTGCAGAGGTTTTCAGTCGGGTTCAGGTCTGGAGATTGGGCTGCACATGACAGGGTTTTGATGTGGTGGTTTGTTAATTTTTGCCAGAGCTGTTTATATACAGTTGAAATCAGAAGTTTACATACACTATATAAAAAGATACATATGCATGTTTTCTCAATATCTGACATGCAATCAGAATAAATCTTTCCAGTTTAAGGTCAATTAGGATTACCATAATTATTAATTTTGTCAAATGACAGAATAATGAGATAGAGAGAATGTTTTAAGGGATTTGTATTACTTACTGCAAAGTAAAAAGTTTACATACACTAAGACTACTATGCCTTTAAACAATTCTAGATTGACCATATGATGATGTCATGTGTTTGGAAATTTCTGATAGTTTTTTTGGCAACACCTGAGTTAATTAGAGACACACCTGTGGATGTATTTTAATGCACACCTGAAACACAGTGGAGTGGGAAAAAGGGAGCGAAGCACAAGAGCTGGAAGTGCAGTTTCCATCCCCTGCATTTGCGCTTAATATTTCAAGGCTGGTTATATCTACGATTTACAAATACTGTGAGCAAGGTAAGGATTTAATCAGAATTAACGGGCCTTTCCACACATGCCTTTATTTAGGGATCTAATATCCTGATTATAGGTTCCCGATAAAGGGAACCTGACAGCTTATACACATCTTTAAACAGCCGCCATTTATTTATTCTTATCTTAATACCCTTCCTGTGTGCATGATTACATGATTTGCAAGAGATGTCATCATCACTGATCCTTGCACATCAGTGCACATTTGTATCTTTCTTGTAATAGCACAATGAAGCAGAGTGTACATTCCCCAGCTTCATAGTTGGGCATGTGTTTGTTAGGTGTCGAGTTCCCGCCTCTGCACAGGGGGAATCTCGAGCCATCTCTGCTGCGGTCTCCCATTCTTCTCCAGCCACAGTGGAGCCTGCTCAGCGGAGATGTCAGTCCCAGCATCTTTCTCAAGCTGATAATTTGCGACTGGTTACTGCTGCCCTTTCAGGCTCTACCTTTGTAGCCAGCACTGATCAGCAGTGAGCAGGTCTTTCTGGGACTAAGTCCTGCCTTTCCTGTACTGAGCATGCCCATGGGATGACCTCCCATTGGAGGTCAGGGGTCACATGCTCAGGTCCTGTTGTGGCTCCTATTGGACCATCTGGAAGGTCGCGTAGCACTGCTGCTGTAAAAGGTTCGCACGGCCATGCTCTAGTGTATACTTGTAAACGTGTGTGTGCAGATGTGTGAAAGTCGCTCATTAATCATCCCCCTTCCTAGTGTTGTTGACTGCTCGCGTATGGTGGATGCTTCCTATCTAACACCCGACAGTGCTATCTGCACCTAACACACGATACAGCGTCTTATTGCTGTGACCGCCAGTGCGGCGCCGTGCGCTATTAGAGCGCTTTCCTGACCCAAGTCTGGGTGGTGAGTGGCGTCTGCCAGAGCGGCACTGCACGCACTCTTGTGCATTAAATTATTATTTCTGTCAAACTCTGACACCCCAGTAGCAGTGTCGAGCGCAAGACGTCTAGAGGAACTCTAATCCTGAGTCTTGGGATAGAGTTCTGTGACTCCTTGCTTGCGCTTTTTGTGCGGTTCCTCGGCCCTGTGACGCAACAGGGTTCGCTTCCTTCATACCGGGTGAAGCTAACCCATGTGTGTATCCACATTGTGCTGCCATATAGTTCGTCTTTACTCAGCA
The DNA here is from genome assembly GCF_032444005.1 of Ranitomeya imitator. Classification (NCBI taxonomy): domain Eukaryota; kingdom Metazoa; phylum Chordata; class Amphibia; order Anura; family Dendrobatidae; genus Ranitomeya; species Ranitomeya imitator. The sequence goes on along the minus strand of NC_091287.1, from coordinate 111,778,902 downwards.
GCAGGTTCCATCTCTGCACGGTGGACCCCGGGCTGCGAACGCACCTTATACTATCTTCCTAGTTATTTGGTGCGTTCCGCTAGCCCTAACAGTGTTGGAAGCGCAGACATACTTACAATGCTCTCCTTCCCGGTATTACCTTTGGTGAATGACAGATGATATTGTCATGATGTGCTCTCCAGGCATGAGTAGTGCACATATGAAGCTGGGGAACATACACTTGGCTTCAGTGCACAATGACACACCGGGTGACACTGGCTCTTGCAAATCATGTTAGCACACCCATAGTGGCAAGATAACATGATTAAGTGGCATAACAAGTCTGAGGAAACCAATGCTCCCTTGACTTGACATTAACTAGCATAATACAACTGGATTTACTAAATTGTCTTTGGCCGTACAGTGTAAACAAATATACAGTGCAAAGGGCTTGTTACAAAGGGTTAACATGAGAATGCATACATGGTGATGGGTTGTAGGCCATGGGGGAGCTGTCAGGTTCCATTTAAATGAGTTAGTTAGATGAAAATTTTGTTTTCACTTAACTTTCTTAATCTTGCTTGAAAACTAAACAGATCTTGTACATTTGGCATACTCATTTTTATTGACTGGATGGCAGGGGAGTACGATAAATTCATTTAGCAGTTTGCATCTGAAGTGTAGAATCACTTCTATACTGATTCAGAAGGCTGCTGACAGATGTTGAGTCATAGCCTACTACAGCATGGAGCTCTGGGCTCTTTAATCTTTGATATTGCGGTGTAAATTGTATTTTATTTGTGCGGTCAGGAATATCTAATACATTTCATTCTGCAAATAGTCCAAAAGATTTAGTATGTTAGGTAATAATGTGGAACAATGCAGGATAGCATACAGTGATACTAAGAAAAGATGAAATAAAACAAAGTCTAAATGTTAAAATATTAATACTGTATTCAATAAAGCTACTCACATAGTCACCATTTAATCAAATTGATACACCATTAGGAATTTTCATGTGGTGTAATAGCAATAAAATAATTTGAAATCACTACGTACTCTACAGCATAAAGGACATTGCAACACATAATATTAACCCCTTAATTACCAGGGGTATTTTTGGTTTTGAATTTCCATTTTTTGCTCCCCTTTTCCCAGAGCCATAACTATTTTATTTTTTGGTCAATATGGCCATGTGAGGTCTTGTTTTTTGTGGGACAAGTTGTACTTTTAAATGACACAGGGCGGCACTCATAGCAATCTGGCAATGACAATCATAGAGGTCTGCTGCAGACCTCTGGTTATCATGCCGACTCATCGATGACCTGTGATCATGTGACAGGGTCACTGATGGGCGGGATTAGTGATGCGTTTCTGGTAAGCGCGAGTTAAATGCTGCTGTCAGAGATTGACAGTAGCATTTAGCTAGTTAACAGCCACAGGTGCATCGTGATTCCACCCGTGGCCATTGCGGGCACATGTCAGCTGTATAGATCAGCTATCATGTGCCCAGAAAGTTGCGGGCTTTGACATGGGCATACTATTACGCCCCAATGTCGGAAAGGGGGTAAAGAAATGCTAAAAACAGAAAATCTATCCCTGTAATTCCTCTTTTAATCTAATTCTTTGTTTATATAATACAGTTATATGAAAAAGTTTTGGCACCCCTATTAATCTTAAGCTTAATGTTTTATAAAAATAGTTTTTTTGCAACAGCTATTTCAGTTTCATATATCTAATAACTGTTGGACACAGTAATGTTTCTGCCTTGAAATGAGGTTTATTGTACTAACAGAAAATGTGCAATCTGCATTCAAACAAAATTTGACAGGTGCATAAGTATGGGCACCCTTATCATTTTCTTGTTTTAAATAATCCTACCTACTTTTTACTGACTTACTAAAGCACTTTTTTTTTGTTTTCTAACCTCATTGAGCTTTGAACTTCATAGCTAGGTGTATGCAATCATGAGAAAAGCTACTTAAAGTGGCCACTTGCAAGTTGCTCTCCTGTTTGAATCTCATCTGAAGAGTGGCATCATGGGCTCCTCAAAACAACTGTCTAATGATCGGAAAACAAAGATTATTCAACATGGTTGTTCAGGGGAAGGATACAAAAAGCTGTCTCAGAGATTTAACCTGGCAATTTCCACTGTGAGGAACATAGTAAGGAAATGGAAGAACACAGGTACAGTTTTGTTAAGACCAGAAGTGGCAGGCCAAGAAAAACATCAGAAAGGCAGAGAAGAAGAATGGTGAGATCAGTCAAGGACAATCCACAGACCACCTCCAGAGAGCTGCAGCATCAACTTGCTGCAGATGGTGTCACTGTGCATCAGTCAACTATACAACGCACTTTGCATAAGGAGAAGCTGTATGGGAGAGTGATGCAAAAGAAGCCGTTTCTGCAAGCACGCCACAAACAGAGTCGGCTGAGGTATGCAAAAGCACATTTGGAGAAGCTAATTTCTTTTTGGAAGAAGGTCCTGTGGACTGATGAAACCAAGATTGAGTTGTTTGGTCATACAAAAAGGCGTTATGCATGGCGGCCAAAAAACACAGCATTCCAAGAAAAACACTTGCTACCCACAGTAAAATTTGGTGGAGGTTCCATCATGCTTTGGGGCTGTGTGGCCAATGCCGGCATCAGGAATCTTGTTAAAGTTGAGGGACGCATGGATTCCTCTCAGTATCAGCAGATTTTTGACAATAATGTTCATGAATCAGTGACAAAGTTGAAGTTACGCAGGGGATGGATCTTTCAGCAAGACAATGATCCAAAACACTTCTCCAAATCTACTCAGGCATTCATGCAGAGGAACAATTATATTGTTCTGGAATGGCCATCCCAGTCCCCAGACCTGAATATCATTGAACATCTGTGGGATCACTGTCCATGCTCGACGACCATCAAACTTAACTGAACTGGAATTGTTTTGTAAAGAGGAATGGTCAAAAATACTTTCATCCAGGATCCAGGAACTCAGTAAAAGCTACAGGAAGCGACTAGAGGCTGTTATTTTTGCAAAAGGAGGATCTACTAAATATTAATGTCACTTTTCTGGTGGGGTGCCCATACTTATGCACCTGTCAAATTTTGTTTGAATGCAGATTGTACATTTTCTGTTAGTACAATAAACCTCATTTCAAGGCAGGAACATTACTGTGTCCAACAGTTATTAGATATATGAAACTGAAATATCTGTTGCAAAAAAAAAACAATTTTTATGAAACATTGAGCTTAAGATTAATAGGGGTGCCCAAACTTTTTCATATAACTGTATCTTTTATCATTGCCTTATGTGTGGCTGTGAGACATCTGACAGCAGCAGGAGCTTCAGTGCTGAGCCTTGTCTATAGTAGGACAAAATGTCCCTTAGCCCCACATATTGACTTAAGAGGGACTTCAGCTACCACTAGAGAAACAAAGAGCAGAACAGCAGAAAATTAACCAGTGTGTACTCTGCAGTAGGGTTGAGCGAAACGGGTCGGCCATTTTCATGAAACCCGACCCGACCCCTGTGTGGGGTCGGCCATGAGGTTGGCGATCTTCTGAATCTGGTATCGGAATTCCAATACTGAGTTCCGATATGTTTGCAATATCGGAAATCGGTATCGGAATCCATATTTAAGTGTAAAATAAAGAATAAAAATAAAAAATATTGCTATACTTACCCTCTGACGCGCCCTGGTACTAACCGGCAGCCTTCCTTCCTTAGAATCAGCGCGTGAAGGACCTTAGATGACGTCGCGGCTTGTGATTGGTCGCGCGACCGCCCATGTGACCGCTCACGCGACCAATCACAAGCCGTGACGTCATCTAAGGTCCTTCACGCGCTGATTCTAAGGAAGGAAGGCTGCCGGTTAGTACCAGGGCGCGTCAGAGGGTAAGTATAGCAATATTTTTTATTTTAATTCTTCATTTTACACTTAAATATGGATCCCAGGGCCTGAAGGAGAGTTTCCTCGCCTTCAGACCCTGGGAACCATAGTATCCCATTGCACTGCATTGGGTTTCATGTTTCGGCTGACCCCGACCCCGACTTTTCTTTAGGATCGGACGATTTCACTCAACCCGACTTTTGAGAAAGTCGGGTTTCGTGAATCCCGACCCGATCCTATAAAAGTAAAAGTCACTCAACCCTACTCTGCAGGTTTTCTACAAGACTCACCATTTTAGGATCATGCAGAAAATTAGGTCAAGAGGTTGAGAACAGCTATAATAGTGAAGGCAAATATATTTCTTGGCATTCATTTAAAGATTCATTTCTAGATTTAATATTCCTTTAAAATAAGCAGTAAAAATTGAAAATGGAAGAAACCATTCCCTATCATTCCACAGATACAAAGTAACTGAAGACGCTAGAAACTGGGAATATTATAAAGTCCCTATTGGAATACTGACACATTGCAATTAAAAACAACATTGACCGCCATACTGGACATATGCTGTTGCCGTCAGCATTTATGAGATGTTATGTTGCCAGCTGTCAAAGCGTGTTTGTGGAAAAAGGATTACATTAAGCTTTCAGATAAATTAATGAAAAAAACACAACTTTTTTGTGAATGGAAAGGGTCCCATTGCCTTATTTACACGAACCCTTATAATTCTCAGGTCATCCTTGTTTTCTTTTCCATTTCTGCGAGATGTGCATTAAATAATAATAATCTGTCAATTTCTTCATAGAGGCTACAATATTTGTGCATCATGACAACTTGCTGAGTTAAGAGGACAGAGTAGGTATAAATATCACATATTTAGTATGGTGACAGCTAAACTTGACTATTACAGTTTTATTCATGGTTACATGTACACAAAGCTAGTTCATGACTTTTGCCAAGTGAATCATGCTGACCCATATATGATGCCAAGTATAACACACTCAGTCTATTTTAAAACATCGACATATGCGATCAAGGAGAATTTAAAGACACACATTTGTTTATAAGAGAAATGTAGTACAATGCACTAATCCAAAATCCCATGCAAGCTGTAATAGGTGGAACCACACTGATTTTCATCGTAGCAATTTTGATAATTGTTTTAAAGTATAAAAGGGTGAAAAATATTTTGACTATGGTGTAACTGCATGAATTATTTGTAACATTAACATTTTGCAAAAAAAAAAATATATTGCATGTGTCGGCTGCTGTGCTTGGCCAATTCTTGCAGTCCCTAGAGAAAGAAAAGAAAACAGGTGCTTAACCTCTGTTCTTTTTGGAAAAGGCTCTTCTGAGACACAATCATTGGATGGTGAGGGAATCTTTCAATGACAATGTAAAATATAGTGTAGCTAAGCCAGTTAGGCTAGAGTTGAATCCTATCTCTACAGGTTCTGATTAGATCACCTTGCTAGCCTTGAATGCAGCCAGGCTAGCTGTTCTCCATAGTCATACAGCTCAGGTAAGCTGACCAGACTGGATGTGCCTTGAAGCTGAAGAGAGTGGCAGGCCAGAATACCTCTCTGAGAAGAGTCTGCTCAGGCCATGAGCAGAGAACCGCAAGTATCAGTGGTTGCTATGGACAATAGCTGCTTTTTTTTTTAGCTGGGGATAGCTCAGCCACATATGAGTAGCCAGGGTCTGTTCTGTTTAGTTAGCACCTGGACAAGGCTAGGCATTTATGTTTATGAATTTGCTTTGGTGCTGTGCAACCTTCGGAAAGCAGGAGTAATAGCATATGTTTGTACCAAAACTGCATTGCCTTTGTGAAAGCTACCCAAAGCTGAATGTCTAATTCCTAACCAGAGAGAGTGAATCCTTACAATTGATGGATGAAATGGGAGTGTAAAGTACCAGAGAGCATAGGTGATTGCAGTGTAAAAATTGAATGTCCTGGGTAAAGGCAGCAACAGTAAAGCGAATACAGTCTGAAAGCATGGAGGAGTTTGTTAAATAATTAGTCCAGGTGCAGCAACAGCAGCAGAAAGAGCAGTAGCAGGAGCAGCAGACCCAACAAGAAACCAACAAACTCCTGATCCAGAAATGTGTCAACAGCAAAAGAAGGAGTTAAAGCAGCAGCTTCTACAGCATCAGTTTCAGCATCAGCAGCACTTACAGCAGGATAAGCAGTAGCATCAGCATCAGATGGCTCTCCTGGTAGAAACTGTCCTGGTTACCTTACAGAAGGTCAGGGCCGTATTTAGAGTTTATGCTGCCCTAGCCACTTTTAGTGCTGCCTTCCCCTTTGGTGAGTATGACACTATCGGCAGTGACTTTGGCAAGAATCGCTGATGTGAAAGTCGCCTTTTGCAGCAGATTCGGCAGTTTTTCTGCATCTGCTGCGTAACGGATCACTTACAGCAACACTGCGTTTGACCTCATTCATTCCCTATGGGATTTGCGGCACTTGACGTGATCTGGCAAATGCAGTACCATACCTCCCAACTTTTGAAGAAGGGAAAGATGTATAAAGCTTGCAGCGCGCGTAGTGCGCCGCGGCAAATTTTAGGCCCCGCCTCTGACCACATCCATTTCACATGGGAGCCACTCCCATCTTGTATGGCTCATCTCTCCTCTCCCCCCTGGCCCCCTCCATGCATGGCTCATTGGCTCGGCTCCCCGCCGCTCCTATCTTGCATCATGGCTCATCTCTCCCCCTGGCCCCCTCCATGCATGGCTCATCGGCTCGGCTCCCCACCGCTCCCATCTTGTATGGCTCGGCTCCCCGTCCTCCCTGGCTGGCTGTCATACTCACCATCCACACCGCGCAGAACGGAATCCTCCAGCTCCACCTCTGTCCCGACTCCCGGCGCAGCACCTTCTGCCTGCATGAGCGGTCACGTGGTACCGCTCATTAAGGTCACGAATATGCGTACATATTCATCACCTTAATGAGCGGTACCACGTGACCGCTCACACAGGAGGATCTGCAGTTGCTGAGACCAGACCAGGCATCGCTGGAGTAGGTGAGTATGAATCATACTGTATGATGTCTTCAAGGAGGCAAGCGGGCGGGTGCGCAAGGGGGGGTTTAAGGTGACCCCGGCTGGACTTTATAAAAATAAACTTGCTCAGGTGCCGCCCTCCCGCATCCTGCCGCCCTAGGCACATGCCCTCAAGTGCCTAGTGGCAAATACAGCCCTGCAGAAGGTGACTCTTGAAGACAATGTCAAAGCTTTCCTGACTATTTAACACGGTGGCAAGCAGAGAGAAACTGTCCCCAGAGCAATGGGCAGAGGTATTGGTTCCATACCTTATGGGGAAGCACAGAAAGTGTACTATGACCTTGCACTGTAGGTTACCAAGCAGTATGACAAACTGAGGACAGAGATTATAGCTTGTTTGGGTGTCACCCTGACAGACTGCACAACGGGCACACCTAAAGCACTACTAAATGAACAAGACACCCTGGTCCCAGATGTTCCACCTGGGTTAAAGAAATAGATGATCTCCAATCTGAATAAAATAGGAATTACTGAATATTGGTTGTGCAAGAGGTCATATGTTTTCAGTTATCATCTGACTACGGGTGGACGATTTCCCGGACATTCCACATAACCGTGGTCAGTAATTCTCAGAATTGTCAAGGACATCAGTTGTTTTTCTCTAGATTAACGATATGTGTCTGTTTTTGTCTGTATCCACCCAAAATCCTGAATATTTAGCCAAAATCTCATAAAACGCAGACATGTGCAAAGCACCCCCACATTCTTCTCATGTGATCTATCTTGAATCCCAGGATGTGTTTGACAATCCATTGTATGATCTATATTCTTGCCAATTTATTATGTAACTCTATATTTCCTTTTGATCTTTGGGCTTTAAAAAGGCCAGGCCCTGAAAATAAATTTGGACATACAACAAGCAGTGTGTCTCTGATTATTGCTTCATTGCTTGGGTACCTAAGATACAGAACACCTGAGTAGGTTAGAAATCCCTTAGGCTGCTGTCACACATCAGGTTTTTGGTTTCAGGCACAATCCGGCAGTTTCAGGCACAATCTGGATCAGTTTTTTTCTTACGCCTGATCCGTTTTTTCCCCATAGAGTTGTATTACTGCCCGATTGTGCCTGAAGGACATGCGTTTCATCCGTTTTGTGCCGGATCCGTCCCTTCAGGCTTTTTTGCCGGACACAAAAAACGTCTCCTGCAACGTTTTTTGTGTCCGGCGAAAAAGCCTGAAGGGACGTTTCCGGCAATAAACGCATGGAACTGATGTGTGAAAGAGCATTTCCGGCGAGCGACTCCATTTTTAACACACTGAGCATGCCCAGAAGCTTTGTTTTTGATTCTAGGCATGGAGAACTCTCTCTCTCTCTCTCCCTCTCCCTCCCTCCCTCTCTCCCTCCTCAAAACCCATGCCCAGGAACTCAAAAAACATGCGCAGTACATAGAGCCGGATCCAGCTAAAAAACAGATCCGGTGCATCAGTTTGCATCCGTTTTTTCACTATGTACACTGGATCCGTTTTTTAGCAAATTTGCCGCATTGTGCCTGAAACCAAAAACCTGATGTGTGAATGTAGCCTAACACCTGTTACACCTAGTGAAAAAATGGATGCAGCCTGAGACATTGTTTCAAGCACAGATACTGGAAAGAGTGTTTATGGGCCGATTTATCCTCTCACAACCAAAATCCATGCAAAGCTGGGTTGCCCAAGGAGATCTGCAGAATGCAGATTAACTTGTGAGCCTCATGGAAAGCTACTTGGCCATGGAGAAATCCCTGTGCAATCACAGACACCTAAAGTCACATTTCTCGGAGACCCAAAAGAAGAAACACAAGCTGCCATCTGAGGGGTGCATAGAAACTCTGGAGGGGTCAGAGCCGGGTCCAAAAGTTACATCTTGTACTATTACTTTTATTGTACTATATGAAGTGCATTAAATCCCCACCTGGTATGCTCATCCAACCAGCTCTCCTGCTTTGTCTGTCTATATGAAGTGCATATAATCCCCACCTGGTATGCTCATCCAACCAGCGCTCCTGCTTTTTCTGTCTATTTGAAGTGCATATAATCCCCACCTGGTACGTCACCCCACTTTCCACACAGACTCTTACCTCTGCTCCTAGCATTCGTGTGGTATGTCTTTCAACTAACCCCAGCTATACCCTAGTGTTATTTATGACCTTGTTTACTTTGGTTTGATTATATGCATCTGGTCCACTCTTAATTCTCTGACCAAGATGAACAGAGACCACTCCTCTCTGCTTCACACCTGAATGCACTTTGTAACACATATATTGCATAGCTCAAGTCTGCCAAGACTTTAGTCTGCAGTGTGTATCCTATAAGTGAATCATACAAGTGTGAAGATCAGAATTAAAACCAGAATTGAACCAGAAGGGAATTGAAGGTAACTGGACACAGTCACTGCAAACAATGTTTCTATTTATTTTCACTCTCACCCCTATAATCCTTCACTTTCTGCTAACTCCCCTAATTCCTTCACCTAGTAATGAACTGTTCATCCCTTTTTCAATCCTCCCCATCCATCTCACCTCCTCCTCATAACTGTTCCTCAACATACAATCGTCTGTCTCCAAACACAGACAGCCAACTCATGCCCTCGCCTGCTCCCACCTGCTAACACTTTTTCCGCTCCTTCTCACTGCTGGTGATATCTCTCCAAATCCTGGTCCTCCTCACCACATCCCCACAGTAATTTCTACCTCCCATTCACGCTCTATCTCAACTTTCCGTAACCTCTCTAACCTTATACCCATTCGCCCAGCCCCCGCTTCCCCAGTCCCACTAACAGGAGCTCTGTGGAACGCTCGCTCTGTCTGCAACAAGCTTTCCTACATCCATGATCTTTTTGTTACTACCAAACTTTCCTTCCTCGCCATCACCGAAACCTGGCTCACCCCTTCTGACACAGCCTCTCCTGCTGCACTTTCCTATGGTGGATTCCACCTTTCTCACACACCCCACCCCAGCAGCAAGCATGGTGAAGGAGTTGGTTTTCTCCTGTCAGATAACTGCTCTTTCACCCCAATCCAATTACCACCCTCTGTTACCCTCCCTTCCTTTGAGGTGCACTCTGTGCACATCTACTCCCCCTCCAACCTCCAACTGGCTGTCATTTACCACCCCGCAGGGCCAGCCACCACCTTCTTTGACCACTTTATCACCTGACTACTCCATTTCCTCTCCGCTGACATCCCCACCATCATCTTGGGCGACTTCCACATCCCCATTGACACTTCCCTCTCAGCTGCAACCAAGCTTCTATCTCTCACTTCCTCTTTCGGCCTCACTCAATGGTCTTCTACAGCCACCCTCAAAGATGGCCACACACTGGATCTCATTTTCACCCGCCTCTGCTCCCTATCTAACCTCTCTAACTCACCTCTTCCTCTTTCTGACCACAACCTACTCACATTATCTTCCCTCTCCACTCCTTGTCTACCACCCCCAACCCACAAACTTGCACAACCTCGCAGAAATCTTAAACACTTCGATCTACACTCACTCTCTGAATCCCTTTTCCCGCTTACAGAAATAAGTTCCCTACACAATGCAGATGCCACTGCTGCTCTATATAACACCACAATAGCTGTAGCTTTGGAATTTGTTGCCCCTCTCACACATACCAAAGCTTACAAATCAACAGACAGCCCTGGCACACCAGCCTGACCAAAGAACTGAGGTGAGCTTCCAGGGTTGCTGAGTGGAGATGGAAAAGATCCCACTCCACCGAGCACTTTATCACATTCAAGCAGTCCCTCACTACTTTCAAGGCCACATTCCCCACGGTTAAACAAATCTACTTCTCATCTCTCATATCCTCCCTTTCACACAACCCTAAACAGTTATTCAACACCTTCAATTTTCTCCTTGATCCCCCGGCACCTCCTCCCTCCCTACTTATCTCAGCTGAAGACTTTGCCTCATTTTTCAAGCAGAAGATTGATAACATCAGAGGCAGTTTTAGTCGACAACCCCCAGAGCCCTTCCTCCCAACTGCCCAGCCCTCCACCTCCAAAACCAACTTCTCCAACATTATAGAATATTGACTCTCCACTCTAGTCTCAAAATCGCATCTCACACCTGTGCACTTGACCCTATTCTTCTCACTTCATCCCAAACCTCGCCACAGTCTTCATCCCAACCCTAACCCATCTCTTCAACCTATCACTAACAACTGGTGTTTTCACTTCAAGCTTTAAACATGCCTCAATCACACCTATCTTCAAAAAGCCCTCTCTTGACCCATCCTCTGTATTAAGCTATCGCCCTATATCACTTCTCCCCAATGCCTCAAACCTACTGGAACAACACATCCATCTTGAACTGTCTTCCCATCTGTCTTCCTGCTCCCTCTTTGACTGCTTACAATCTGGATTCCTGTCACACCACTCCACTGAAACTGCCCTAACTAAGGTCACCAATAACCTATTAATCACCAAGAGCAAGTGACACTACTCTGTCCTCCTCCTCCTTGTCCTGTCCTCTGCCATTGACACAGTGGACGATTCCCTATTATTACAGACCCTCTCATCCCTTGGCATCACAGACTTGGCCCTATCCTGGATCTCGTCATACCTAACAGACCGGACATTCAGCGTCTCCCACTCACACACCATCTCCTCACCTCGCCTCCTATCTGTCGAAGTCCCACAAGGTTCAGTGCTAGGGCCACTACTCTTCTCCATTTACACCTTTGGCCTGGGACAGCTCATATAATCTCACGGCTTTCAGTATCTCCTCTATGCTGATGACACACAGATTTCTAAAACTTAACATGGACAAAACAGAATTCATCATCTTTCACCCATCTCACACGACCCCCCCAACTAACCTATCCATTACAGTAAACGGCTGCCCACTCTCCCCAGTCCCACAAGCTCGCTGCCTTGGGGTAATCCTTGACACTGATCTTTCCTTCAAACCACATATCCAAGCTCTTTCCACTTCCTGCTGCCTTTAACTGAAAAATATTTCACAGATCCGTACATTCCTAAACCAAGAATCTGCAAAAACCCTAGTCCACGCCCTCATCATCTCCCGCCTTGACTACTGCAACCTCCTGCTCTGTGGCCTCCCCTCGAACACTTTCGCACCCCTCCAATCTATTCTAAATTCTGCTGCCTGACTAATCCACCTGTCCCCCTACTATTTCCCGGCCTCTCCCCTCTGTCAATCCCTTCACTGGCTCCCCATTACCCAGAGACTCTAGTACAAAACCTTAACCATGACATACAAAGCCATCCACAACCTGTCTCCTCCATACATCTGTGACCTCATCTCCCGGTACTTACCTGCACGCAACCTCCGATCCTCACAAGATCTCCTTCTCAACTCCCCTCTTATCTCCTCTTCCCACAATCGCATACAAGATTGCTCTCACACATCACCCATACTCTGGAACGCTCTACCACAACATATCAGACTCTCGCCTACCATCAAAACCTTCAAAAAGAACGTGAAGACCTACCTCTTCTGACAAGCCTACTACCTGCAGTAACCACCGATTGACAAAACCGCTGAACGACCAGCTCTACCCTCACCTATTGTATCCTCACCCATCCCTTTTAGATTGTGAGCCCTCACGGGCAGGGTCCTCTATCCTACTGTACCAGTCGTGACTTGTGTTGTTTAAGATTATTGTACTTATTTTTATTATGTATACCCTTTCTCACATGTAAACCGCCATGGAATAAATGGCGCTATAATAATAAATAATAATAATAATTATCAGTTGGAGGTGTTGAGTTACGGGTCATATATAAGCCTTTTGTCCTTTTACCTCAGAGGCCAACGCTACTTCTCCTTCCCCCACCCTACCTGCAGTGCTGTTCCTTAAGGAATGCCAGGTGACAGTGAACAGTGTCCAAGTGACAAGACTTCTGGACTCAGGAAGTTTGGTGACCCTAACAAGGGCCAAAATTTTGCATGTGCTAGAACCTGAGAAGCAGATGGGGTTAGGTATATCCATGGAGATGACAAGAACTATCCTATAGCCCAGGTTGACATGCACACAGACTGTGGTTCCATGTCCCATCAAGTGGGAGTGGTCAAGAACTTGTAACATGCTATTGTTATCGGTCAAGATTTTCCTTTGTTCTGGGACTTGTGGGCTAACTCTGCGGCACCCAGCAGTCCAATGTGTCCCAAGATTCAATTATGGCAACAAAGTCACATGATTTCTTGGTAGAAAGGAGGATGATTAAGCATCCCCTGAAGCCAATATCCCTGACCTGGAGGCATCCCAGGACAACTTTGGGACTGCCCAGCTCAGAGACTTGGCAGTAAAAGGTACTTCGTAAAATGTGAATGGATTTCCGTAGGAACCAAGACTAGTGTTGAGCGATACCTTCCGATATCGGAAAGTATCGGTATCGGTTTGGATCGGCCGATATTCAAAAAATATCGGATATCGCCGATACCGATACCCGATCCCAATGCAAGTCAATGGGACCAAAATATCGGAATTAAAATAAACCCTTTCTTTCCTTGTAGGTTCATTCTACCTGAAGGAAAACAACTAAGAATAATGTAGGATGTATGGGGGAGGTGGCGGAGACATTAAAGGCAATGAGGATTAGTCCAATCAAATAGAATAGCATGTTTTTTTTTTTTTTTTAAAGACGTTCGGATTGAAAAAGATATTGAGTATGTAAATTTTTTTTATTTTGTCAGATATTGATGTTTCACTATTCCACGCCCTTCCCCTTCTTTTTTTTCTTTTTTTTTTTTTCTTTTCCCACACTTTCATCTTCATCATCATCAGCATCCTTGACATCAACTTCTTCACCTTATTCATCTTCTTCTTCATCTTCTACCTATTTTTTTTTTTTATTACATTCTTCATATTCATTTTCTTCAACTATTATTATTCTTCCTATTCTACATATTCTTTTTATTCCACTGTTATTATTCTTCCTATTCTACTTCTTCATCATATTCTCATTTGTGACAGGCATTCCCGTAGTTGTTATCTATAAAAGTTGGAAGATTACACCTTCCGTTCTGCCAGTCACAAAAGTTACATTTGTCCGCGTTCAGTTTGGCCTGCAGCATCAGGCTTTATCCAGGGGCACCACGAGGAGGAACGGACTCACCCCCATACACTGCTTAGTCTTCTTCTGCATATAATTTAGATAATATCTTTTGCTCTGATATTAAGTCTTATGCTTAATGTTCTTCTGCTCTTTGTTCTGCAGCCTCTTGTTCTTCTGCTTCTCGGTCTTCCATGTTGTCGTCTCCAGGGTCTTCGTCTCCAGTGTCGTCATCTCCGCCGTCGTCGTCTCAGCCGTCGTCGTCTCCGCCGTCGTCGTCGTCGTCGTCATCGGGGTGGTCTTCCGGGTCGTCGTCATCGGGGTGGTCTTCCGGGTTGTCGACGTTAGGGTCTTCAACTTGGAAATGTAGCAGAAGGTACAAGAAGGCTGAGAAAATGCCAAGAACCAGCTAATGGAACTGGAACTCGGATGGCTACCCGAAGGTTCAAGAGCCTATGGAACTACCGAGGACCAGCTGACGTTACTGGAACCCGGTTACTAAGCAGGAGGTACCCGTGCTAAAAAGCACTACCAAGGACCGCCTGACGTTGGCGGAACTCGGATACCCAGAAGGAGGCACCTAAGCCAAAGGCTCTGCCCGGAACCAGATGACGTTACTGGAACCAGGATGGGGAGCAGAAGGTACAAGAGCAAAAGACACTGCCGAGAACCAGCTGACGGTACTGGAACCCGGATGGGTAGCCGAATGTCCAAGAGCCAATGGAACTACCAAGGACCAGCTGACGTTACTGGAACCCGGTTACTAAGCAGGAGGTACCCGTGCCTGAAAGCACTACCAAGGACCACCTGACATTGGTGGAACTTGGATACCCAGAAGGAGGCACCTAAGCCAAAGGCTCTGCCCGGAACCAGCTGACGGTACTGGAACCAGGATGGGGAGCAGAAGGTACAAGAGCAAAAGACACTGCCGAGAACCAGCTGACGGTGCTGGAACCAGGTGGTGGACCCGAAGGCCCACAGGAGAGGAGAGAACAGCTAGGCCGCGAGGCAGCCGCAGTTACCGAACCCCAACAGTCCTACAGGGGGAGCTGGGCCTACTGGCACTACAGAACCAGCCTTGACTACCAGTTCACGCAGCCCACATAGGAAGCTCCTAAACTGGAGGCACCCTGGAGTTGGCTAACTCGACCGCCCCACGACGGGGCAAGCATAGGCGTCTCAGTGAAGTTGACACAACCCGGAAACAGCTGACGGTGCTGAAACCAGGCTTGGCACGAGGGAGTACCTGTGACAAGAACACTGCCGAGAACCAGCTGGCGGTGCTGGAACCCGGATGCGTTGCCCCAGTGTGCAAGAGCCAATGGCACGACCGAGGACCAGCAGACGGTGCTGGAACCCGGTTACTAAGCTGTAGGTGCCCGCGCTTAAAAGCACTACCAAGGACCGCCTGGCGTTGGCGGAACTCGGATACCCAGGAGGAGGCACCTAAGCCAAAGGCTCGGCCCGGAACCAGCTGACGGTGCTGGAACCAGGTGGTGGACCCGAAGGCCCACAGGAGAGGAGAGAACAGCTAGGCCGCGAGGCAGCCGCAGTTACCGAACCCCAACAGTCCTACAGGGGGAGCTGGGCCTACTGGCACTACAGAACCAGCCTTGACTACCAGTTCACGCAGCCCACATAGGAAGCTCCTAAACTGGAGGCACCCTGGAGTTGGCTAACTCGACCGCCCCACGACGGGGCAAGCATAGGCGTCTCAGTGAAGTTGACACAACCCGGAAACAGCTGACGGTGCTGAAACCAGGCTTGGCACGAGGGAGTACCTGTGACAAGAACACTGCCGAGAACCAGCTGGCGGTGCTGGAACCCGGATGCGTTGCCCCAGTGTGCAAGAGCCAATGGCACGACCGAGGACCAGCTGACGGTGCTGGAACCCGGTTGCTAAGCTGTAGGTGCCCGCGCTTAAAAGCACTACCAAGGACCGCCTGGCGTTGGCGGAACTCGGATACCCAGGAGGAGGCACCTAAGCCAAAGGCTCGGCCCGGAACCAGCTGACGGTGCTGGAACCAGGTGGTGGACCCGAAGGCCCACAGGAGAGGAGAGAACAGCTAGGCCGCGAGGCAGCCGCAGTTACCGAACCCCAACAGTCCTACAGGGGGAGCTGGGCCTACTGGCACTACAGAACCAGCCTTGACTACCAGTTCACGCAGCCCACATAGGAAGCTCCTAAACTGGAGGCACCCTGGAGTTGGCTAACTCGACCGCCCCACGACGGGGCAAGCATAGGCGTCTCAGTGAAGTTGACACAACCCGGAAACAGCTGACGGTGCTGAAACCAGGCTTGGCACGAGGGAGTACCTGTGACAAGAACACTGCCGAGAACCAGCTGGCGGTGCTGGAACCCGGATGCGTTGCCCCAGTGTGCAAGAGCCAATGGCACGACCGAGGACCAGCTGACGGTGCTGGAACCCGGTTACTAAGCTGTAGGTGCCCGCGCTTAAAAGCACTACCAAGGACCGCCTGGCGTTGGCGGAACTCGGATACCCAGGAGGAGGCACCTAAGCCAAAGGCTCGGCCCGGAACCAGCTGACGGTGCTGGAACCAGGTGGTGGACCCCAAGGCCCACAGGAGAGGAGAGAACAGCTAGGCCGCGAGGCAGCCGCAGTTACCGAACCCCAACAGTCCTACAGGGGGAGCTGGGCCTACTGGCACTACAGAACCAGCCTTGACTACCAGTTCACGCAGCCCACATAGGAAGCTCCTAAACTGGAGGCACCCTGGAGTTGGCTAACTCGACCGCCCCACGACGGGGCAAGCATAGGCGTCTCAGTGAAGTTGACACAACCCGGAAACAGCTGACGGTGCTGAAACCAGGCTTGGCACGAGGGAGTACCTGTGACAAGAACACTGCCGAGAACCAGCTGGCGGTGCTGGAACCCGGATGCGTTGCCCCAGTGTGCAAGAGCCAATGGCACGACCGAGGACCAGCTGACGGTGCTGGAACCCGGTTACTAAGCTGTAGGTGCCCGCGCTTAAAAGCACTACCAAGGACCGCCTGGCGTTGGCGGAACTCGGATACCCAGGAGGAGGCACCTAAGCCAAAGGCTCGGCCCGGAACCAGCTGACGGTGCTGGAACCAGGTGGTGGACCCGAAGGCCCACAGGAGAGGAGAGAACACCTAGGCCGCGAGGCAGCCGCAGTTACCGAACCCCAACAGTCCTACAGGGGGAGCTGGGCCTACTGGCACTACAGAACCAGCCTTGACTACCAGTTCACGCAGCCCACATAGGAAGCTCCTAAACTGGAGGCACCCTGGAGTTGGCTAACTCGACCGCCCCACGACGGGGCAAGCATAGGCGTCTCAGTGAAGTTGACACAACCCGGAAACAGCTGACGGTGCTGAAACCAGGCTTGGCACGAGGGAGTACCTGTGACAAGAACACTGCCGAGAACCAGCTGGCGGTGCTGGAACCCGGATGCGTTGCCCCAGTGTGCAAGAGCCAATGGCACGACCGAGGACCAGCTGACGGTGCTGGAACCCGGTTACTAAGCTGTAGGTGCCCGCGCTTAAAAGCACTACCAAGGACCGCCTGGCGTTGGCGGAACTCGGATACCCAGGAGGAGGCACCTAAGCCAAAGGCTCGGCCCGGAACCAGCTGACGGTGCTGGAACCAGGTGGTGGACCCGAAGGCCCACAGGAGAGGAGAGAACAGCTAGGCCGCGAGGCAGCCGCAGTTACCGAACCCCAACAGTCCTACAGGGGGAGCTGGGCCTACTGGCACTACAGAACCAGCCTTGACTACCAGTTCACGCAGCCCACATAGGAAGCTCCTAAACTGGAGGCACCCTGGAGTTGGCTAACTCGACCGCCCCACGACGGGGCAAGCATAGGCGTCTCAGTGAAGTTGACACAACCCGGAAACAGCTGACGGTGCTGAAACCAGGCTTGGCACGAGGGAGTACCTGTGACAAGAACACTGCCGAGAACCAGCTGGCGGTGCTGGAACCCGGATGCGTTGCCCCAGTGTGCAAGAGCCAATGGCACGACCGAGGACCAGCTGACGGTGCTGGAACCCGGTTACTAAGCTGTAGGTGCCCGCGCTTAAAAGCACTACCAAGGACCGCCTGGCGTTGGCGGAACTCGGATACCCAGGAGGAGGCACCTAAGCCAAAGGCTCGGCCCGGAACCAGCTGACGGTGCTGGAACCAGGTGGTGGACCCGAAGGCCCACAGGAGAGGAGAGAACAGCTAGGCCGCGAGGC
Source organism: Ranitomeya imitator (assembly GCF_032444005.1). Taxonomy (NCBI): domain Eukaryota; kingdom Metazoa; phylum Chordata; class Amphibia; order Anura; family Dendrobatidae; genus Ranitomeya; species Ranitomeya imitator. Next base: position 111,760,757 of record NC_091287.1, on the reverse strand, counting down.
AGCCGCAGTTACCGAACCCCAACAGTCCTACAGGGGGAGCTGGGCCTACTGGCACTACAGAACCAGCCTTGACTACCAGTTCACGCAGCCCACATAGGAAGCTCCTAAACTGGAGGCACCCTGGAGTTGGCTAACTCGACCGCCCCACGACGGGGCAAGCATAGGCGTCTCAGTGAAGTTGACACAACCCGGAAACAGCTGACGGTGCTGAAACCAGGCTTGGCACGAGGGAGTACCTGTGACAAGAACACTGCCGAGAACCAGCTGGCGGTGCTGGAACCCGGATGCGTTGCCCCAGTGTGCAAGAGCCAATGGCACGACCGAGGACCAGCTGACGGTGCTGGAACCCGGTTACTAAGCTGTAGGTGCCCGCGCTTAAAAGCACTACCAAGGACCGCCTGGCGTTGGCGGAACTCGGATACCCAGGAGGAGGCACCTAAGCCAAAGGCTCGGCCCGGAACCAGCTGACGGTGCTGGAACCAGGTGGTGGACCCCAAGGCCCACAGGAGAGGAGAGAACAGCTAGGCCGCGAGGCAGCCGCAGTTACCGAACCCCAACAGTCCTACAGGGGGAGCTGGGCCTACTGGCACTACAGAACCAGCCTTGACTACCAGTTCACGCAGCCCACATAGGAAGCTCCTAAACTGGAGGCACCCTGGAGTTGGCTAACTCGACCGCCCCACGACGGGGCAAGCATAGGCGTCTCAGTGAAGTTGACACAACCCGGAAACAGCTGACGGTGCTGAAACCAGGCTTGGTACGAGGGAGTACCTGTGACAAGAACACTGCCGAGAACCAGCTGGCGGTGCTGGAACCCGGATGCGTTGCCCCAGTGTGCAAGAGCCAATGGCACGACCGAGGACCAGCTGACGGTGCTGGAACCCGGTTACTAAGCTGTAGGTGCCCGCGCTTAAAAGCACTACCAAGGACCGCCTGGCGTTGGCGGAACTCGGATACCCAGGAGGAGGCACCTAAGCCAAAGGCTCGGCCCGGAACCAGCTGACGGTGCTGGAACCAGGTGGTGGACCCCAAGGCCCACAGGAGAGGAGAGAACAGCTAGGCCGCGAGGCAGCCGCAGTTACCGAACCCCAACAGTCCTACAGGGGGAGCTGGGCCTACTGGCACTACAGAACCAGCCTTGACTACCAGTTCACGCAGCCCACATAGGAAGCTCCTAAACTGGAGGCACCCTGGAGTTGGCTAACTCGACCGCCCCACGACGGGGCAAGCATAGGCGTCTCAGTGAAGTTGACACAACCCGGAAACAGCTGACGGTGCTGAAACCAGGCTTGGCACGAGGGAGTACCTGTGACAAGAACACTGCCGAGAACCAGCTGGCGGTGCTGGAACCCGGATGCGTTGCCCCAGTGTGCAAGAGCCAATGGCACGACCGAGGACCAGCTGACGGTGCTGGAACCCGGTTACTAAGCTGTAGGTGCCCGCGCTTAAAAGCACTACCAAGGACCGCCTGGCGTTGGCGGAACTCGGATACCCAGGAGGAGGCACCTAAGCCAAAGGCTCGGCCCGGAACCAGCTGACGGTGCTGGAACCAGGTGGTGGACCCGAAGGCCCACAGGAGAGGAGAGAACAGCTAGGCCGCGAGGCAGCCGCAGTTACCGAACCCCAACAGTCCTACAGGGGGAGCTGGGCCTACTGGCACTACAGAACCAGCCTTGACTACCAGTTCACGCAGCCCACATAGGAAGCTCCTAAACTGGAGGCACCCTGGAGTTGGCTAACTCGACCGCCCCACGACGGGGCAAGCATAGGCGTCTCAGTGAAGTTGACACAACCCGGAAACAGCTGACGGTGCTGAAACCAGGCTTGGCACGAGGGAGTACCTGTGACAAGAACACTGCCGAGAACCAGCTGGCGGTGCTGGAACCCGGATGCGTTGCCCCAGTGTGCAAGAGCCAATGGCACGACCGAGGACCAGCTGACGGTGCTGGAACCCGGTTACTAAGCTGTAGGTGCCCGCGCTTAAAAGCACTACCAAGGACCGCCTGGCGTTGGCGGAACTCGGATACCCAGGAGGAGGCACCTAAGCCAAAGGCTCGGCCCGGAACCAGCTGACGGTGCTGGAACCAGGTGGTGGACCCCAAGGCCCACAGGAGAGGAGAGAACAGCTAGGCCGCGAGGCAGCCGCAGTTACCGAACCCCAACAGTCCTACAGGGGGAGCTGGGCCTACTGGCACTACAGAACCAGCCTTGACTACCAGTTCACGCAGCCCACATAGGAAGCTCCTAAACTGGAGGCACCCTGGAGTTGGCTAACTCGACCGCCCCACGACGGGGCAAGCATAGGCGTCTCAGTGAAGTTGACACAACCCGGAAACAGCTGACGGTGCTGAAACCAGGCTTGGTACGAGGGAGTACCTGTGACAAGAACACTGCCGAGAACCAGCTGGCGGTGCTGGAACCCGGATGCGTTGCCTTGCCTATTAAAGATTGTCTTCCTAGAGCCCCAACTAGCGGTGTTGGAGCAAAGGGTAAGCAGGGGGAGATGAGTGTAGGCCGAAGCCTGCACTGGAGGCAGCTTTGTGTCTGCGTTGCGTTTGCAGGACACTTTGCCGGCTACACACTGGGGGAACAGCTGGCGTTGCTGAACCCCACTAACACAATGGCGTGTGTTTTTATCTGTGCAGCTAGCACTTGCGGGCAAAAACTAGCGATGTTAGAGCCCGTGTTGAAGCAGGAGGAGGAGGAGAGGAGCAGAGTGTAGGCCGAAGCCTAGTTGAACCAATTTCAAAGGAAACCTTTAACCCCCCCCTCAGGTGTTACAAAGTACAAGAGACACACCTTGTGCAGTATTAATGCTGCACAAGTGAAAGGTTGCTCTATTAATTTGTCTACTTGCACACGCTGAATGAAAGACATACACAATTTACCCCATTCTACAGTCAAACTGTAGTGGATGCGTGACTTGGTTTTTTGATGAGACGCAGCACAGGTGTCCAAAATAACGCCTTGGTGCTTGGCGCAGCTTCCTGAGCGTTGTTATTTGCTGTACAGGAGTCTGCGCTCTTGTGTTATCCCTTGGCAATGCCCTGTTAGCGCTGCCCATCTTATGACCTCATTTCATGTTGGCCGGTGCGGTTAATGATGGCCATAAATCCCAGACCCACAGTGTCTTTTCATAAAGCCACACTGCGGTGCTGGGATTCGTGGCCTTGAGCAGTAAATATTTTGGCCGCTCACACACGTCCTTACACCTGCTTCAGACTGGGCGGCCTCTGCTGATCCCTTCTCGCATGCCGCGGCCATGAGGCTGCACAGTCTGAAGAAGGCGGAAGGAGATGAGTTAAGACAGGCGAAGATATGCACTGCTCGTGCCCATCAATCACACCCTCGCAGTCAAAATAATTAAGACAACGAGGAGCATTTTATTCAGGCAGGGCGGACGAACAGGCGCAAGTAGCCAACCAATGATGTCAGAAGACGGGAAGCGCTACCAAGGGGGGTGCTGCGTATCATTAGAAAGGAAAGTCACACCTCAGGGACAGTGGAATGGTCTCAAAGAGACACATTTTGTACGTGTTGAGTTCCACGTGGGCAAGGAGAAAACATCAGCCACCTTGTACAAATGCAGCAGTACTGCTGTACAAGGTGGCTGTTATACATAGAAACACATGGGGGTGGGGGCCAGGCTCCCTTCAATTTCAGTTCATGTGCCTGCGTGGCGTTTGCAGGTCACGTTGCAAGCTGCACAGCAGGGGAACAGCTGGCGGTGCTGAACCCCACTAACACATTGGCTGGTGTTTTTCTCTGTGCAGCTAGCATGTCCGGGCAGAAACTGGCGTTGTTTGAGCCCAGGGTCAGCAGGAGGAGGAGAGGAGCAAAGTGTAGGCCGAAGCCTGCACTGGTGGCAGCTTTTGTTCTGTTGTGCCAGCGTGGCTTGTGCTGGACACGTTGCCGACTACACAGCAGGGGAACAGCTGGCGGTGCTGAACCCCACTAACACATTGGCTGGTGTTTTTCTCTGTGCAGCTAGCATTTCCGGGCAAAAACTAGCGGTGTTTGAGCCCAGGGTCAGCAGGAGGAGTAGAGGAGCAGAGTGTTGGCCAAAGCCTAGTTGAACCAATTTCAAAGGTTACCTTTAACCCCCCCCTCAGGTGTTGCAAGGTACAAGAGCCACACCTTGAACAGCATTATTGATGCACAAGTCAAAGGTTGCTCTATTTAATTTTGCTCCTTGCACACGCTGAATTAAACACGTACACTATTTAGCCCATTATACTGTCAAACAGTAGTGGAGGCGTGACTACTAGTCTTTTTAAGGAGACGCAGCACAGGTGTACAAATTTACACCTAGGTGCTGTGCGCAGATTCCTTACCGTTGTTATTTGCAGTACAGGAAACTGCGCTCTTGTGTTATCCCTTGGCAATACCCTGTTAGTGCAGGCCGTCTCATGACCTCATTTCATGTTGGCCGGTGCGGTTAACGATGGCCATAAATCCCAGACCCACAGTGGCTTTTCCTAAAGTCACACTGCGGTGCTGGGATTCGTGGCCTTGTGCAGTAAATATGTTCGCCGCTCACACATGTCCTTACACCTGCTTCAGACTGGGCGGCCTCAGCTGATCCCTTATCGCATGCCGCGGCCATGAGGCCGCACAGTCAGAAGAAGGCGGAAGGAGGGGAGTGAAAACAGGGGAACATATGCACTGCTCGTGCCCATCAATCACACCCTCGCAGTCAAAATATATGAGACAACGGGGGGCGTTGTGTCGGGCAGGGGGGACGCACAGGCACAGCCAGCCAACCAATGATGTCAGGAGACGGGCAGCGCTAACAATGGGGGTGCTGCGTGTCATTAAAAAGGAAAGTCACACCTCAGGGACATTGTAATGGTCTGTAATGAGACACATTTTGTACTTGTTGAGTTCCACGTGTGCAAGGAGAAAAAGTCAGCCACCTTGTACAAATGCAGCAGTACTGCTGTACAAGGTGGCTGTTATACATAGAAACACCTGGGGGGGGTGGGGGGCAGGCTCCCTTCAATTTCAGTTCATGTGCCTGCGTGGCGTTTGCAGGTCACGTTGCAAGCTACACAGCAGGGGAACAGCTGGCGTTGCTGAACCCCACTGACACATTGACTGGTGTTTTTCTCTGTGCAGATTGCATGTCCGGGCAAAAACTAGCGGTGTTAGAGCCCAGGGTCAGCAGGAGGAGGAGGAGAGGAGCAAAGTGTAGGACGAAGCCTGCACTGGTGGCAGCTTTTGGTCGGTTGTGCCAGCGTGGCTTGTGCTGGACACGATGCCGGCTACACAGCGGGGGAACAGCTGGCGGTGCTGAACCCCACTAACACATTGGCTGGTGTTTTTCTCTGTGCAGCTAGCATGTCCGGGCAGAAACTGGCGTTGTTTGAGCCCAGGGTCAGCAGGAGGAGGAGAGGAGCAAAGTGTAGGCCGAAGCCTGCACTGGTGGCAGCTTTTGTTCTGTTGTGCCAGCGTGGCTTGTGCTGGACACGTTGCCGACTACACAGCAGGGGAACAGCTGGCGGTGCTGAACCCCACTAACACATTGGCTGGTGTTTTTCTCTGTGCAGCTAGCATTTCCGGGCAAAAACTAGCGGTGTTTGAGCCCAGGGTCAGCAGGAGGAGTAGAGGAGCAGAGTGTAGGCCGAAGCCTAGTTGAACCAATTTCAAAGGTTACCTTTAACCCCCCCCTCAGGTGTTGCAAGGTACAAGAGCCACACCTTGAACAGCATTAATGATGCACAAGTCAAAGGTTGCTCTATTTAATTTTGCTCCTTGCACACGCTGAATTAAACACGTACACTATTTAGCCCATTATACTGTCAAACAGTAGTGGAGGCGTGACTACTAGTCTTTTTAAGGAGACGCAGCACAGGTGTACAAATTTACACCTAGGTGCTGTGCGCAGATTCCTTACCGTTGTTATTTGCAGTACAGGAAACTGCGCTCTTGTGTTATCCCTTGGCAATACCCTGTTAGTGCAGGCCGTCTCATGACCTCATTTCATGTTGGCCGGTGCGGTTAACGATGGCCATAAATCCCAGACCCACAGTGGCTTTTCCTAAAGTCACACTGCGGTGCTGGGATTCGTGGCCTTGTGCAGTAAATATGTTCGCCGCTCACACATGTCCTTACACCTGCTTCAGACTGGGCGGCCTCAGCTGATCCCTTATCGCATGCCGCGGCCATGAGGCCGCACAGTCAGAAGAAGGCGGAAGGAGGGGAGTGAAAACAGGGGAACATATGCACTGCTCGTGCCCATCAATCACACCCTCGCAGTCAAAATATATGAGACAACGGGGGGCGTTGTGTCGGGCAGGGGGGACGCACAGGCACAGCCAGCCAACCAATGATGTCAGGAGACGGGCAGCGCTAACAATGGGGGTGCTGCGTGTCATTAAAAAGGAAAGTCACACCTCAGGGACATTGTAATGGTCTGTAATGAGACACATTTTGTACTTGTTGAGTTCCACGTGTGCAAGGAGAAAAAGTCAGCCACCTTGTACAAATGCAGCAGTACTGCTGTACAAGGTGGCTGTTATACATAGAAACACCTGGGGGGGTGGGGGGCAGGCTCCCTTCAATTTCAGTTCATGTGCCTGCGTGGCGTTTGCAGGTCACGTTGCAAGCTACACAGCAGGGGAACAGCTGGCGTTGCTGAACCCCACTGACACATTGACTGGTGTTTTTCTCTGTGCAGATTGCATGTCCGGGCAAAAACTAGCGGTGTTAGAGCCCAGGGTCAGCAGGAGGAGGAGGAGAGGAGCAAAGTGTAGGACGAAGCCTGCACTGGTGGCAGCTTTTGGTCGGTTGTGCCAGCGTGGCTTGTGCTGGACACGATGCCGGCTACACAGCGGGGGAACAGCTGGCGGTGCTGAACCCCACTAACACATTGGCTGGTGTTTTTCTCTGTGCAGCTAGCATGTCCGGGCAAAAACTGGCGTTGTTTGAGCCCAGGGTCAGCAGGAGGAGGAGAGGAGCAAAGTGTAGGCCGAAGCCTGCACTGGTGGCAGCTTTTGTTCTGTTGTGCCAGCGTGGCTTGTGCTGGACACGTTGCCGACTACACAGCAGGGGAACAGCTGGCGGTGCTGAACCCCACTAACACATTGGCTGGTGTTTTTCTCTGTGCAGCTAGCATTTCCGGGCAAAAACTAGCGGTGTTTGAGCCCAGGGTCAGCAGGAGGAGTAGAGGAGCAGAGTGTAGGCCGAAGCCTAGTTGAACCAATTTCAAAGGTTACCTTTAACCCCCCCCTCAGGTGTTGCAAGGTACAAGAGCCACACCTTGTGCATCATTAATGCTGCACAAGTAAAAGGTTGCTCTATTTGTTTTGCTCCTTGCACACGCTGACTAAAACACGTACACTATTTAGCCCATTATACTGTCAAACAGTTGTGGAGGCGTGACTTGTCTTTTTAACGAGACGCAGCACAGGTGTCAAAATTTGCACCTAGGTACTGGGCGCAGATTCCTGAGCGTTGTTATTTGCTGTACAGGAGTCTGCGCTATTGTGATCCCTTGGCCATGCGCTGTGAGCGCTTCCTGTCTTCTGACCTCATTTCATGTCGGCCGTTGCGGTTAGCGATGGACATGAATCCCAGACCCACAGTGTGTTTTTAAAAAATCACACTGCGGTGCTGGGATTCGTGCCCTGGTGCACTAAATATGTTTGCCGCTCACACATGTCCTTACACCTGCTTCAGACTGGGCGGCCTCATCTGATCCCTTATCGCCTGCCGCGGCCATGAGGACACCCAGTCTGAAGAAGGCGGAAGGAGATGAGTGAACACAGGCAAACATATGCACTGCACATGCCCATCAATCACACCCTCGCTGTCCAAAAAAATAAGACACCGAGGGCCGTTGTTTCGAGCAGGGGAGATGCACAGGCGCAGCCAGCTAACCAATGATGTCAAAAGACGGGCAGCGCTAACAAGGGTGGTGCTGCGTGTCATTACAAAGGAAAGTCACACCTCAGGGACATTGTAATGGTCTCTAATGAGACACATTTTGTACGTGTTGAGTTCCACGTGGGCAAGGAGAAAAAGTCAGCCACCTTGTACAAATGCAGCAGTACTGCTGTACAAGGTGGCTGATATACATAGAAACACCTGTGGGTGGGGGGCAGGCTCCCTTCAATTTCAGTTCATGTGCCTGCGTGGCGTTTGCAGGTCACGTTGCAAGCTACACAGCAGGGGAACAGCTGGCGTTGCTGAACCCCACTGACACATTGACTGGTGTTTTTCTCTGTGCAGATTGCATGTCCGGGCAAAAACTAGCGGTGTTAGAGCCCAGGGTCAGCAGGAGGAGGAGGAGAGGAGCAAAGTGTAGGCCGAAGCCTGCACTGGTGGCAGCTTTTGGTCGGTTGTGCCAGCGTGGCTTGTGCTGGACACGATGCCGGCTACACAGCGGGGGAACAGCAGGCGGTGCTGAACCCCACTAACACATTGGCTGGTGTTTTTCTCTGTGCAGCTAGCATGTCCGGGCAGAAACTGGCGTTGTTTGAGCCCAGGGTCAGCAGGAGGAGGAGAGGAGCAAAGTGTAGGCCGAAGCCTGCACTGGTGGCAGCTTTTGTTCTGTTGTGCCAGCGTGGCTTGTGCTGGACACGTTGCCGACTACACAGCAGGGGAACAGCTGGCGGTGCTGAACCCCACTAACACATTGGCTGGTGTTTTTCTCTGTGCAGCTAGCATTTCCGGGCAAAAACTAGCGGTGTTTGAGCCCAGGGTCAGCAGGAGGAGTAGAGGAGCAGAGTGTAGGCCGAAGCCTAGTTGAACCAATTTCAAAGGTTACCTTTAACCCCCCCCTCAGGTGTTGCAAGGTACAAGAGCCACACCTTGTGCAGCATTAATGCTGCACAAGTAAAAGGTTGCTCTATTTGTTTTGCTCCTTGCACACGCTGACTAAAACACGTACACTATTTAGCCCATTATACTGTCAAACAGTTGTGGAGGCGTGACTTGTCTTTTTAACGAGACGCAGCACAGGTGTCAAAATTTGCACCTAGGTACTGGGCGCAGATTCCTGAGCGTTGTTATTTGCTGTACAGGAGTCTGCGCTATTGTGATCCCTTGGCCATGCGCTGTGAGCGCTTCCTGTCTTCTGACCTCATTTCATGTCGGCCGTTGCGGTTAGCGATGGACATGAATCCCAGACCCACAGTGTGTTTTCAAAAAATCACACTGCGTGGCTGGGATTCGTGGCCTTGTGCAGTAAATAGGTTTGCCGCTTACACATGTCCTTACACCTGCTCCAGACTGGGCGGCCTCAGCTGATCCCTTATCGCCTACCACGGCCAGGAGGCCGCACAGTCTGAAGAAGGCGGAAGGAGATGAGTTAAGACAGGCGAACATATGCACTGCTCGTGCCCATAAACCACACCCTCGCTGACAAAATAAATATGACAACGAGGGGCGTTGTTTCTAGCAGGGCGGATGCACAGGCGCAGCCAGCTAACCATGATGACAAAAGACGGGAAACGCTACCAAGGGGGGTGCTGCGTATCATTACAAAGGAAAGTCACACCTCAGGGACAGTGGAATGGTCTCAATGAGACACATTTTGTACGTGTTGAGTTCCACGTGGGCAAGGAGAAAAAGTCAGCCACCTTGTACAAATGCAGCAGTACTGCTGTACTAGGTGGCTGTTATACATAGAAACACCTGGGGGGGTGGGGCCAGGTTCCCTTTTAATTTCAGTTCCTGTGCCTGCATGGCGTTTGCAGGTCACGTTGCCGGCTACACAGCAGGGGAACAGCTGGCGTTGCTGAACCCCACTAACACATTGGCTGGTGTTTTTCTCTGTGCAGCTAGCACTTCCGGGCAAAAACTAGCGGTGTTTGAGCCCAGGGTCAGCAGGAGGAGGAGAGGAGCAGAGTGTAGGCCGAAGCCTGCACTGGTGGCAGCTTTTGTTCTGTTGTGCCAGCGTGGCTTGTGCTGGACACGTTGCCGACTACACAGCAGGGGAACAGCTGGCGGTGCTGAACCCCACTGACACATCACCTAGTGTTTTTTTCTGTGTAGACAACACTTCCAGGTGGCAACTGACAGTGTTGAAACCCAGGGAATCAAAGAGGAGCAGAGTGTAGGCCGAAGCCTGCAGTGGAGCAAGTTGAAAGGGAACCTTTAACCCCCCCCCCAGGCATTTGTTGCTGAAAGAGCCATCTTGTACAGCAGTAATACTGCACATGGAAAATGGTGGCTCCGAAAATTATGCTCCTTGCAAACGCTGAAGTACACACTCATATAATGTGTCCCCTCACACCGTCAAACCATCCCGGAAGTGGGACTTTCCTTTGTAATGTGACACAGCACAGCCGTCATTCCAACCCCCTTGGTGCCGGGCACCACCTCCTCAACGTTGTTTGGTTCTGTCACGGAGCCCGCACTGTAATGTTATCCCTTGGCCATGCACAGTTAGCGGTGCCCGTCTTCTGACATCATGTAGGTGTCAGGCTGGCAGTGCCTGTGCGTCCAAGCTGCCCGAGATCCAACCTTGCAGTGTCATCTAATGTAGTCCCACTGCGGGCCAGGGATCCATGGGCATGCGCAGTGCATATCATCGCCTCTCACTCACCTCCTTCCTGCTTCTTCAGACTGTGCGGCGTCACGGCCGTGGCATGCTATTAGGGATCAGCTGACGCCGCCTAGTCTGAAGAAGCGTGAAGAAGGGGAGTGAGAGGCTAGTATATGCACTGCGCATGGCCATGGATACCAGGCCCACTGTGGGATCACATTAGACGACACTGCGAGGTGTGATTTCGGGCAGCGTGGACGCACAGGCGCAGCCAGGACGACAACAAATGATGTCAGAGGACGGGCAGCGCAAACTGTGCATGGCCAAGGGATAACATAACAGCGCAGGGTCCATGACGGAATCAAACAACGCTAAGGAGGCAGCGCACGGTGCCAAGGGGTTAGCAATGACGGCTGTGCTGCGTCACATTACAAAGGAAAGTCCCACCTCCGGGACGGTTGGACGGTGTGAGGGGACACATTACATGAGTGTGTAGTTCAGCGTTTGCAAGGAGCATAATTTCAAGAGCGACCTTTCCCTTGTGCAGTATTAGTGCTGCACATGGTGGCTCTTTCAGTAACAAACGCCTAGGGGGGGCGGGGACAGGTCCCCTTACATTTTAGTTGTGCCAGCGTGGCGGTCGCATGACACGTTGCCGGATACACAGCTGGGGATCAGCTGACGTTACTGAACCCCAATAACAGAGGAGCGACTGTTGACTGTGCACACAGCACTTCCAGGCACCAACTGGCGGTGTTAGAGCCCAGGGACAGCAGGAGGAGCAGATTGGAGGTATTGCCGCACACACAGCTGGGGATCAGCTGACGTTACTGAACCCCAATAACAGAGGAGCGACTGTTGACTGTGCACACAGCACTTCCAGGCACCAACTGGCGGTGTTAGAGCCCAGGGACAGCAGGAGGAGCAGATTGGAGGTATTGCCGCACACACAGCTGGGGATCAGCTGACGTTACTGAACCCCAATAACAGAGGAGCGACTGTTGACTGTGCACACAGCACTTCCAGGCACCAACTGGCGGTGTTAGAGCCCAGGGACAGCAGGAGGAGCAGAGGAACAGAGTGTAGGCCGAAGCCTGATTGGAGCAAGTTGAAAGGAAACCTTTAACCCCCCCCCCCCAAGACGTTTGTAGCTGAAAGAGCCATGTTGTGCAGCACTAAGGATGCAAAAGGAAAAGGTTGCTCTTTTAATTATGCTCCTTGCAAACACCGAAGTAAACACTAAAAATGTGTCCCTTTATACCGTTAAACCGTTCCGGAGGTGCGAATTTCCTTCGTAATGGGACACAGCACAGCTGTCATTCCTATCCCCTTGATGCCGTGCGCTGCCTCCTCAGCGTTGTTTTAAGCTGCCACGGAGCCTGCGCTGTTCTGTTAGCCCTTGGCCATGCCCAATTAGCGCTGCCTGTCTTCTGACATAATTTGGTGTCAGGCTGTCAGTGCCTGTGCGTCCACGCTGCTCCAGATCCCACCTCGCAGTCTCATCTAACGTAATCCCACTGCGGGCCTTGGAACCATGGGCATGCACAGTGCATAACCTCGACTCTCACTCCCCTCCTTCCCTCTTCTTCAGACTGTGCGGTGTCACGGCCGTGGCATGCTAGGGATCAGCTGACGGCGCACAGTCTAAAGAAGGCGGAGGGAAATGAGCGAGAGCCCGAGGGGAAGATATGCACTGCGCATGCCCATGGATCCCAGGCCCGCAGTGTGACTCAATCAGAAGACACTGCGAGGCGGGATCTCGGGCACCGCGGCCGCACAGGCGCAGCCAGCCTGACACCAAATTATGTCAGAAGACAGGCAGCGCAAATAGGGCATGCCCAAGGGATAACAGAACAGCGCAGGCTCCGTGACAGCTTAAAACAACGCTGAGGAGGCAGCGCATGGCACCAAGGGGGTAGGAATGACGGCTGTGCTGCGTCACATTACGAAGGAAAGTCCCAGCTCCGGGACGGTATAACGGTATCAGTGAACACATTTTATAAGTGTTAAGTTCTGCGTGTGCAAAGAGCTAAAAAAAAAGAGCTACCTTTTCCTTGCGCAGCATTACTGCTGCACAAGATGGCTCTTTCAGTAACAAACGACGGGGGGGGGGGGAGAGGTTCCCTTACATTTAGGTTGTTGTGCCAGCGTGGCGGTCGCAGGACACATTGCCGGCTACACAGCTGGGGATCAGCTGACGTTACTGAAACCCAATAACACTGGGTCGTATGTTTTTACTGTGCAGCCTGCACTTCTGAGCCGCAACTGGCGGTGTTGGAGCCCAGGAATAGCAGTTCAGGTGGTAGAAAGATGAACACAGCAGGAGACCTGGATGACACCCAATTACTTAATCAGGCAGAGGAGTGGCAAATTCCTGCGAGATCCAGGCCTGGTTCATTTTCAGGAAAGTAAGCCGGTCAACGTTATCGGAGGATAGTCGCATGCGACGGTCTGTTAGTACACCACCTGCGGCACTAAAGACACGTTCCGATAAGACACTAGCCGCAGGGCAAGCCAGCACCTCCAATGCATACTGGCTTAGCTCTGGCCATGTATCCAGCTTAGAGACCCAAAACTTGAACGGGGAAGAGCCGTCTGGGAGTACAGTAAGAGGGCAAGCCATGTAGTCTGTCACCATCTGACGGAACCGTTGCCTCCTGCTGACTGGAGCCGCCGGTGATGGTGTAGACATTTGGGGCGGGCACACAAAAGTGTGCCAGAGTTGTGCCATACTGGGCTTGCCTTGGGCAGAGGCACTGCTTCTGCTCCCTCTTTGGGCAGAGCCTCCCCCACTGCCTCGACGCACTGAGCTGCTTTGTAAAGCACTAGCAGCACTCCTCTCAGTTGGACAGGAGAAGATGATGGAATTCACCAGTGTGTCGTGGTACTCCCGCAATTTACGCTCCCGGGTCAACGCAGGGATGAGGTTTTGGACGTTGTCCCGGTAGCGAGGATCGAGGAGGGTGAACACCCAATAATCAGGCATGTTGAGAATGTGGTCGATGCGGCGGTCGTTTCTCAGGCACTGCAGCATGAAATCCACCATGTGCTGCAGAGTGCCAACCGGCCCAGAAACGCTGTCCCCTGCTTGAGACATGATCTCTGCCCGCTCGTCATCACCCCACCCTCGCTGTACACACTGACCACTGGACAATTGTGTCGCTCCCTCCTCTGGACGGAGCTCTTCCTCCTCCATTGACTCCTCCTCATCCTCCTCACAAATTGGCCCCTGCGTACCCCTTTGTGAGGAACCACGTGGCGCTGACTCTCCAGAAGCTGATGGAAAAGGTGACTCCTCATCCTCCACCTCTTCCACCACATCATCCCTTAACCCTTGCAAAGTTTGCTGAAGCAGGCAGATAAGGGGGACAGTCATGCTGACTAGTGCATCATCTGCACTTGCCATCCGCGTGGAATAATCAAAAGGACGCAAAACCTGGCAGACGTCCTTCATAGTGGCCCACTCTGTGGTTGTGAAGTCTGATCGGCGCTGACTGCGACTTCTTTGCGCCTGATGCAGCTGGTACTCCATAACTGCTTGCTGCTGCTCACACAACCGCTCCAACATATGTAACGTGGAATTCCACCGGGTAGGTAGGTCACATATGATGCGGTGTTCCGGAAGGCGGAATCGGCGCTGCAGAGCAGCAATGCGGGATCTGGCCAAGCTGGAACGCCGCAAGTGAGCACACTCTAGGCGGACCTTGTGCAGCAGGGCATCAAGATCCGGATAGTCCCTCAGAAAACTCTGCACAACCAAATTGAGCACATGTGCCAGACATGGGATGTGAGTGAGGTTGCCAAGGGCCAAAGCTGCCACCAGATTTCGGCCATTGTCACACACTACCATGCCTGGCTGGAGATTCGCTGGCAGTAACCACACATCGCTCTCCTGCTTTATGGCATTCCAGAGCTCCTGCGCTGTGTGGCTTCGATGCCCCAATGAAACTAGTTTCAAGACGGCCTGCTGACGTTTGGCCACGACTGTGCTCATGTCGGTCATAGGTAAACGTTCACGGGTCCATGTGGGGGTGGACTGTGACGGATCCTGCAGAGAGGAATCAGAGGAACTGGTGTAAGAGGAGGAGTCGATGCGTACAGACTGGATTCCTGCAATCCTTGGAGTGGGCAGGACACGTCCTGCGCCACTCGCACGATCTGTACCTGGCTCAACAACATTAACCCAATGGGCAGTGAGGGAAACATATCGCCCCTGTCCATGCTGACTGGTCCACGCATCGGTGGTGAGGTGGACCTTGCTACTGACGGCGTTCAGTAGCGCATGTTTTATGTTTGCCTCAACATGCCTGTGCAGGGCAGGGACAGCCTGCCTGCTGAAGTAAAAGCGGCTGGGCACCTTGTACTGTGGGACTGCCAATGCCATCAAGTCACGGAAGCTGTCAGTCTCCACCAGCCTGAACGAGAGCATTTCCAGGGACAACAGTTTGGCAATGCCTGCATTCAGAGCCTGTGCTCGGGGGTGGTTGGCCGAGAATGCCCGCCTTTTCTCCCATGCCTGGACTACCGATGGCTGTAGAGTAGACTGGGAGTGTGAGGATGACTGGGAAGGTGGTGCTGTGGGTGGAATTACACTAGGTCTCTGGGAGGAAGCCAAACCAGCTGTGCGTGAGCTGGAGGAAGAGGCAACACGAGCTGAAGAGGTGGTAGCTGCCGCTGTTGGTTGGCCTACATCTTCAGTGTGTTTCTGTAACTCCACCGCGTGCCTGGTCCGCACATGTTTCCACATATTTGTGGTATTGAGGTTGCTGACATTTTTCCCTCTTTTTACTTTATGATGACACAGCTTGCATTTGACAAAACAAATGTCATCTGCAACTGTGTCAAAAAAGGACCAGGCACTGCAAGTCTTGGGAGCGCCCTTTTTGGCTTTGGAAAGAGACAGGCTCCTAACGGGTGCCAAAGTGGAGGCTACAGGCTCCGCAGTCTTCCCCCTCCCTCTCCCTCTTTGGCCCGTAAGAGGAAGCTCTTCCTCTGAGCTGCTCCCACCACCTTCCTGTTCCTCACGCCACGATGGGTCAAGGACCTCATCATCTCCACTACCCTCTGCCACCAACTGCTCCTCCTGGGTAGTCTCAGCAGCACAGTACGCACGAGAAAGCGGCACCTGAGTTTCATCATCAGATGCGTACTGCGCTGTGGTCACCGGAGGCACTGGCCCACCTGCCTCTTCAGAGTCAGAGAGAAAAAGGTGTTGGGCATCACTGCACACTGCCTCTTCTTCCATTTCTCCAATGCTGCTTGGCTGGCCCCCTGTTTCCAAGCCAAGAGATTCAGAGAACAGAAGTAGAGACGGCTCCTGTCCTGGGCTCTCTGACTGCCTGGCCAATTTGGCAGGTGGTGAAGAGACAGATGGCTGCTCTCCAGTGCTCTGTGCCTGAGAGGATGTGGCACTAACTGAAGTCGATGCCGAGGCGTTAGCTGCCATCCACCCGACAACGGCTTCAATTTGGTCTTCACGCAGCAGCGGTGCACGGCGCTCTCCGACAAAGCTGCGCATGAAGGACTGTTCCCTGCTGAAACTGAGTGACGACGAGTCACCGGCGCCCGCAGCAGGCACAGAATCACCACGTCCTCTCCCTGCTCCTCTCCCTGCTCCGCGCCCACGCCCACGTGCCTTACTCCCTGCCCTCTTCATCTTGGTTGACAGATAAAGATAAGCAGAAAAGTACTAAGGCCTTAGTGTGCTTATTCCTGTAATGCTCCTCCTAACAGGTGTAAGAAACACTAATGTTGTAAATTGTGGACTAAACTTTATTATTTTTCAAATGTGGCCTACACAAGTGTAAGTTGTGTTTGGTGAACTTAACCTTTTTTTTGGTGCAGATCGGGCTACAGAGCTAGTTTAAATCACACGGAGACCGTGCAGACAGCCGTAAACGGCGCTGCAAGGCCAAGAAACCCTCCTCTAGGTTATCCTATATAGTGTTTTTCCACTATTTAGCTGGATACAAGTGGAAAGACACTAATAGGAATTTTTTTTTTCAAATTTTAAACTGGCTGCACTATTTGAAAAAAAGGAAATTGTTTTTCAAGGTATGAGGCAGTAACGCACCCTGAGCTGAATCCAACCGGCTATGGCTGCACACAGACTACAGGGCGAGCTGCGCTCACACAGAGACCGTGCAGACAGCCGTAAACGGCGCTGCAAGGCCCCCAAAAAAACCTCTAGGTTATCCTATGTAGTGTTTTTCCACAATTGAGCTGGAGACTGGTGGAAAGACACTAATAGGAATTTTTTTTTTTTTCAAATTTTAAACAGGCTGCACTATTTGAAAAAAAGGAAAATTTTTCTCAAGGTATGAGCCAGTAACGAACCCTGAGCTGAATCCAACCGGCTATGGCTGCACACAGACTACAGGGCGAGCTGGGCTCACACGGAGACCGTGCAGACAGCCGTAAACGGCGCTGCAAGGCCAAAAAACCCTCCTCTAGGTTATCCTATATAGTGTTTTTCCACTATTTAGCTGGATACGAGTGGAAAGACACTAATAGGAATTTTTTTTTTCAAATTTTAAACAGGCTGCACTATTTGAAAAAAAGGAAAATTTTTCTCAAGGTATGAGCCAGTAACGAACCCTGAGCTGAATCCAACCGGCTATGGCTGCACACAGACTACAGGGCGAGCTGGGCTCACACGGAGACCGTGCAGACAGCCGTAAACGGCGCTGCAAGGCCCAAAAACCCCCCTCTAGGTTATCCTATGTAGTGTTTTTCCACAATAGAGCTGGAGACTGGTGGAAAAACACTAATAGGAAATTTGAGAAAAAATGTGCAGCAGGCTGCACTAAGAGCAAAAAAGAACAACTGTGTGAGGCAGTGTGAACCCCCCCTGAGCTGAATACAACCGGGTATATGGCTGCACACAGACTACAGAGTGAGCTGCACACACACACACACACAGAGACCTTGCAGAACGCTGTTAAAACAGCGCTGCAAGGCAAGAGCAAGGTGAACAGTGAAGAACACACAGCGTTTTGCTAAATTAGCCTTTGGAAAGGAAAATAAAGCAATTAGCTAGCTCAACTGGCCCTCAGTTAGAACACAGCGTCCTGTCCCTAACTGAAATCACAGCAGAGTGAGCGCAAAATGGCGGCAGCGCTTTTTTATAGTGCAGAGTGACATCATTTCAGCAGCCAATCCAAGCCTTGCCAGTACTTACATGCCCACCATGCTAAACAGGATGTGCCCACACTTTCATTCATTCCTCATTGGCTGCTGCGTTCAATTTGAATTCTGGGAACTTCCGATTCCGGTATCCGATACGCGGGAAGTATCGGAATTCAGTATCGGAATTCCGATACCGCAAATATCGGCCGATACCCGATACTTGCGGTATCGGAATGCTCAACACTAACCAAGACCTGATAATCAGTTTCCACAAGGGGTCTGGTTTAATGATTTGTTGTGTTGTGGGAACAGAGTGAAGGGACTGGTAAAAGTGTCTCCTCAAGGCCCAAGGGGAAAAACCCAGGGGGTATAATCATTCAGCTCAAGTGAGACAATTTGAGCCTGGGGATTGAGTGCTTGTGTAAGTGCCCACAGGGTTGAGAATGTTGCTTACCCAGTGGCAGGGGCCTTATAGGGTGGTGGAAAAAGTGGGAGAGGTCAACTATAAAGTACACCAACTAGGGAAAAAGAAGGCCTTTACCATATATTATGGCATTTTTGTAAAACCCTGGAACCCCGGATAGAGGTGCATCTCCTGTAATGCTGTGAATGACACCCTTTGCAGACATGTGTATAATTAGAATACTAGGCAGCCACCCCACAGATGTATGGTGTGTTAGTAAGTGATTGTATTCAGTATTTTGCACCTGTCCTGCCTCCTGCCTTTATCATGGGGAACCTGCTGCATCCTGTTTGTGCATTTGTGTCTGGATATGGTATTGCAAGGATGGCTGATTTTTCTTTTTCAGTGATATTTTTTTCCAGGACTCACTTGAAACCCCTTGCTGGTTGGGCTGATCAGAAGCCAACTTTGTGGGTACCAAAGTGGCAGGAACTTTGCCATCTTCCAAAAATCAGCAAGACCGAATATCGTACCCAAACATAGTGGCAGGTTCTTGGAGGTCACCCTTGTGTCAACAAACATAAGCCTCAAGGTTAGGTCAATTTAAAGCTCTGTAGGCTCTATGTGTTGGCAGATGGTGCCCAGCCCTGGCTTTGGGCAGACGGGGGTATACCGCAAGGCCAAGTAAGCTAGGGTTACATACTAGCTCTACAGGTTCTGATTAGATCACCTGGCTAGCCCAGCATACAACCAGGCAGCTGGTCAGTGAGCTTAAGGAAACTGATCAGGCTCCATGAATATTGGAGCTGAAAGAAAGAGACAAGCCAGAATCCCTCTCTGAGAAGAGTCTCCACAGGCCTTGTGCAGAGACCTGCGAATATCAGTGGTTGCTATGAACAATAGCTGTTTTCTTTGATGAAGCTGGGGCTAGCTCAGCCATGTATAAGTAGGCAGAGTCTGTTCTGTTTAGTTAGTACCCGGAAGGGGCTAGGAATTTAAGTATATGAGTTTGTTTTGAAGGCCTGCAAACTGTGGAAAGCAATAAAAAGTGCACCTGAATGGACAAAAGCTGTATTGCCTGTGTGTGAACATTACGGAGGCCGAATGCCTAATACCTACCAGAGAGAGTTTATCTATTTAGTAGTCTACATACAAAGCTGAAAATGAATAAAAATATAAAATAAGCCACAAAATCAGATCGTGATACTATCCCTGCCACATTATTGTGTGCACACTTACTGCAATAAGCGACAAGCTATCTGCTAAAAACAAACTAAAATTGCAAACTGCAGTATAGTGCAGCACCAAATAAACTTCAAAGGTATAAATAACCAAAATGAATAGAAGTATAGAATCCTATATAAACTACTAATGAAGACAATCAATACACAAAGAAACCTCTCCCTCTGCTGACTTGAATATTTGGTCGATAGTAATTCTGGATGATTTGGGGACATTCAGAACAGAATTAGATGCTAATCAGTTTAGGTAGGATCCTTGTATACATCTATGCATATTGGTGATATACTTTTCAAGTGTTTTTGGTGGTGCACTATAGCGCAGTTTGCAATTTTTAGTTTGAAAATATAAAATAAGACACCAAGAGCAAAGTAGCAACCATATTACATTTTTTTCATATCATACATTTCTGTGCTATCAATTTGACATTGATCTGATATTTACTTTCAATGATCAAAACCTGAGTACAAAGTTCACACCACTGTTTAAGTATATTTTTTATGTAGTCTTTGAAGAGATAGGATCAACACATATTTTTGGGCTTAGTTTCTGTTGAAATTCTATTTCTTTTTCCCTGTCAGAAGGCTGCATGACAGTCTATACCAGTGGTCCCCAACTCCAGGCCTCGAGGGCCGCCAACAGTGCAGGTTTTCAGGATTTCCTTAGTATTGCACAGGGGTTGGATTTCAACCCCAGTGCAATACTAAGGAAATCCTGAAAACCTGCACTGTTGGCGGCCCTCGAGGCCTGGAGTTGGGGACCACTGGTGTATACTCTGGTGAAATTGAAGTTGTTCTTGGTGTTCTGCAGGTGAATGTTTTTAGATTAATTTTAAGAGCATCTTTCACTTGCATTTTCTTAACACTAACTGCAAGTCTCTTCCCCTTGCTTTTCTAGCGCCTTATTATGCTTCATTTCCAGCCCATGCTGGATGCTCCCATTTTTTTTTCTCAGATTTTTAAAATGTAGCAGTGATCAAAGAATGGCACTAAAACAAAAAATAAGATGAGCTTCTATGTTGTATTATAGGGATTAACATGCCGAAAGCTGAATGATTTGCAGACAACAATCCTTGTGTTTTTTCATATATCACTTATGAAAGTAAAAGATAAACACAAAAAGCATTTATACAGTTAAGATATTTCCAAAAACTTCTCCCCCAGGAATTATGCAATGCTCAGTCAGCACAGTCAGCAAGTTTTAGCTTGGTGTTGAATGTCTATCATCTTTAGTCTCCAGGTTGTTAATGGAATCCTTTTTAGCTATTGCAGTATTGCAGTTGGGATTTGATGGCTACCAAAGTGGCAAAATGTTAGCGGAAAGAGCTGGTGTTCATAGCAGGTGGCTGTATATTACTCTTTTTAAGTTCATGCTGAAAGAAAATAAGTGGTCCCAATAGCAGGAAAAGTGAAATAGCATGTTGTACTAAGTGTAGATTGAGAAAAAAAGCTATTACTTTAATACTGAATGTGTTATGGAGTTTTACGGACATGTGCCAACACTTGCCTGATCAGGAACATTATTGTAACAATAACTATTTTATCTAAAAATAAAAATGACAAAATATACCGTAAATGTCACTAAAGGGCTGTAAAGTCCATAAAATGAAATATTTATTGAAGAGTATTAAAAAAGGTAACAATCTCTCGTGAAGTTGCACTATTGATTTTTTTTTACAATTCTACACTAGTTATCACTACTAGGGATGAGTGATCACATGGAAGTTCTAGTTCGTTGGATTCGGTCAAACTGGAGTTCAAAGTTTGGTCCAGTATCTGAACTTGAGCTTGAACCCAAATTCAATAGACGTCAATGGTGACCTGAACTTTGGTGCTTTAAAATGATAGTAAAATGGTCACAGTAAGGGCTAGGAGGCTGCAAAATGAATTTAAATGGGGGTAAGAGCAGGACAATTGCCCTGCAAACAAATATCGATAGGGACTTGACAGAGAAGAACCACATAGGCCCCAACGCCCTCGCTCCTCTTCCGACCGACCCTGTGCATCGTCTTGGGTGTGGTTGGTCACGAGGCAGGGCAGCCATGGTGTCCTCTGGAGGTCATTCATCTCACACTTCCTGTGCAAGGGTTGTTTTATGTGTAAAAACAAAATCCAGCTCACCATACCGACATTCCCAAGAGCTCGGAGCACGGAACCGCTGTGTCAGGGCGTAGACGAACAGGAAAGAGAAGGAGATCCAGCTCAACGAAATAGTGAAAAATCCATAGTTTATTTCACTTAAAATATAGTGAAAGGACAAAACATCAGCATACAAAAAAATATTTTAAAACCAAGGTCAACGCGTTTCCGGTGACTAAGCACCCTTAATCATGAATAGTCACCGGAAACGCGTTGACCTTGGTTTTAAAATATTTTTTTGTATGCTGATGTTTTGTCCTTTCACTATATTTTAAGTGAAATAAATTATGGATTTTTCACTATTTCGTTGAGCTGGATCTCCTTCTCTTTCTTGTTTTATGTGTGCTTATTACTCCCACCCACTAATATCCCTCATCATCCCTTCAGCCAGAGCCACCGGACAACTACCCCTAATATAAATAAATAATAAATAAATAAATCTTTATTTTTATATAGCGCTAACATATTCCGCAGCGCTTTACAGTTTTGCACACACAATATCCCACATCATCCCATCAGCCAGAGCCACCGGACTACTACCCTGTTGTGAATTCTATTATCGAACTCCCTCCTGTGGTCATGAATGGTACTTCGGCGAGTTCTGTCCATGGACTCCCTCTGGTGGCTGTGAGTGGAGCTGCTGCTTCTGAGGTTCCTTCCACAGGTGACGTAGTTTATTCTTTGGCTGGCTGTTCTATTTAACTCCACTCAGATCGTTACTCCATGCCAGCTGTCAATGTTCTTGTACTGGTTCAGTTCGCTCTTGGATCTTTCTGGTGACCTGTCTACTCCAGCAGAAGCTAAGTCCCTTCTAGTTAATTATTTGTTCATTGTTTCCTTGTCCAGCTGGCTATGATGATCTTGCCTTGCTAGCTGGAAGCTCTGGGATGCAGAGTGGCACCTCCGCACCGTGAGTCGGTGCGGAGGTCTTTTTGCACACTCTGCGTGGTCTTTTTGTAGGGTTTTGTGCTGACCACAAATATACCTTTCCTATCCTCAGTCTGTTTAGTAAGTCTGGCCTCACTTTGCTGAAACCTGTTTCATTTCTGTGTTTGTGACTTTCATCTTAACTCACAGTCAATATATATGGGGGGCTGCCTTTTCCTTTGGGGAATTTCTCTGAGGCAAGGTAGGCTTTATTTTCTATCTTTAGGGCTAGTTAGCTCTTGGGCTGTGAAGAGGCGTCTAGGTCGTGTTAGGTACGCTCCACGGCTATTTCTAGTTGTGTGATAGGATTAGGGGTTGCGGTCAGCAGAGCTCCCACTTCCCAGAGCTTGTCCTGTGTGAGTTTAACCATCAGGTCGTTCCGGGTGCTCCTAACCACCAGGTCCATAACAATACCCCTAATATCCCATTCATCCCATCAGCGAGATCCACCAGACTACTACCCCTAATATCCCACATCACCCCATCAGAGCCACTGGATTACTACCTCTAATACCCCACATCATCCCATCAGCCAGAGCCACCGGATAACTACCCCTAATATCCCACATTATACCGTTAGCCAGAGCCACTGGATTACTACTCCTAATATCCCACATCATCCCGTCAGCTAGAGCCACCAAATTACTACTCCTAATATCCCACATCATCCCGTCAGAGCCAACATTGCCAGGTTGGCGCTGTTACGCCGATTAAAATGATACCTGGGTTGGAGAAATTCATCTTGTTTTTATTTTTTTAATGTGTTTGAAGTTTTAAGTTAATGAGGATGCTTCATGTCAGACAAAGAAAAGTTCCTGATTCTGGGCTCCCCCTGCAGTCTGTTGGGGTGGTCTGTGTCGGCACGGTAATAAATTGTGTTATTTCCAGCTCTACAGAAGGACGATAACAACATAGAAATTATAAGAGTAATAGGTTCCAGTTACCATAACTGTCTACAAGGAAAACTGTTGCTCATAGCAACCAATCACAATTCAGCTTCTTTTAAACAGCTCCGGTGAAATGAAAGTTGCCAGTGATTGGTTGGGGCTAGGTGGAGTGGGCGTGGTGATACACACAGAATGCTTAGTGATTGGTTGGGGCTAAGTGGAGTGGGTGTGTTTGACACACACACATACACACACATACACTCATTTTTATAAATATATATATACTAGCTGAAGAGCCCGGCGTTGCCTGGGCATAGTAAATATCTGTGGTTAGTTATAGCACCTCACGTCTCTTATTTTCCCATCACGACTCTCATTTTCCCAATCACATCTTTCATTTTCCCCCTCACATCTCTCATTTTCTCCCTCACACCTCTCATTTTCTCCCTCACTCCTCTCATTCCCCCCTAACACTTGTCATTTCAACCTCACATCTGTCATTTTCTGATCACTCCACTATTTTTCCTCACTCCTCTCATTTTGCACTCACACCTTTTCATTTTCACCTCACACCTCTCATTTTCACCTCATCACCTCAGTATATACATGTTTGTCATCTCCCTTATATATAGTATACATCTGTATGCCATCTCCTGTATATAGTATATACCTGTATGTCATCTCCCCTGTATATAGTATATACCTGCTGTGTGTCATCTCCCCTATATATAGTATATACCTGAATGTCATCTCCTTCTATATACAGCATATACCTGTATGTCATCTCCTCCTGTATATAGTATATACCTGTAGGTCATCTGCTCCTGTATATAGTATATACCTGTGTGTAATCTCCTCCTGTATATAGTATATACCTGTATGTCATCTCCTCCTGTATATATATGTACCTGTATGTCATCTCCTCCTCTATATAGTATATACCTGTGTGTCATCTCTCCTGTATATAGTATATATCTGTGTGTCATCTCCCCTGTATATAGTATATACCTGTGTGTCATCTCCTCCTGTATTAGACCTTGTTCACACGTTATTTGCTCAGTATTTTTACCTCAGTATTTGTAAGCTAAATTGGCAGCCTGATAAATCCCCAGCCAACAGGAAGCCCTCCCCCTGGCAGTATATATTAGCTCACACATACACATAATAGACAGGTCATGTGACTGACAGCTGCCGTATTTCCTATATGGTACATTTGTTGCTCTTGTAGTTTGTCTGCTTATTAATCAGATTTTTATTTTTGAAGGATAATACCAGACTCTTATGTGTTTTAGGGCGAGTTTCATATGTAAAGTTGTGTGTTGAGTTGCGTGTGGCGACATGCATGTAGCGACTTTTGTGAGATGAGTTTTGTGTGGCGATATGAGTGTAGCAACTTTTTGTGTGTCGAGTTGCATGTGACAGGTTAGTGTAGCAAGTTGTGTGCAGCAAGTTTTGCGCATGGCGAGTTTTGCGCATGGTGAGTTTTGCGCATGGCGAGTTTTGTGCATGGCGAGTTTTATGTGTGGTATGTGCAAGTTTTGTGTGAGGCAACTTTTGCATGTGTTGCAACTTTTGTGCACGTGGCAATTTTTCCGCGTGTGCAAGTTTTGCGTGTGGCGAGTTTTCCATGAGGTGAGTTTTGCACTTCTGGCGAGTTTTGCATGAGCCTAGTTTTTGCATGTGGCGAGTTTTGTGGGTGGCGAGTTCTGAGCAGCGACTTTTGTGTTTCGACTTTTATGTGGCGAGGTAGATGTATGTGTGGTGAAATGTGTGCTGAGGGTAATATGTGTTCAAGCACATGGTAGTGTGTGGCGCATTTTGTGTGTGTTTTCATATCCCCGTGTGTGGTGAGTATCCCATGTCGGGGCCCCACCTTAGCAACTGTACGGTATATACTCTTTGGCGCCATCGCTCTCACTCTTTAAGTCCCCCTTGTTCACATCTGGCAGCTGTCAATTTGCTTCCAACACTTTTCCTTTCACTTTTCCCCATTATGTAGATAGGGGCAAAATTGTTTGGTGAATTGGAAAGCGCGGGGTTAAAATTTCACCTCACAACATAGCCTATGACGCTCTCGGGGTCCAGACGTGTGACTGTGCAAAATTTTGTGTCTGTAGCTGCGACGCCTCCAACACTTTTCCTTTCACTTTTTCCCCATTATGTAGATAGGGGCAAAATTGTTTGGTGAATTGGAACGGGCGGGGTTAAAATTTCACCTCACAACATAGCCTATGACGCTCTCAGGGTCCAGACGTGTGACTGTGCAAAATTTTGTGGCTGTAGCTGCGACGGTGCAGATGCCAATCCCGGACATACACACATACACACACACATACACACATTCAGCTTTATATATTAGACTAGATGGCAGCCCGATTCTAAAGAATCGGGAGTCTAGAATCCATATATACTTTATTTATTCAAATGTAAGAATAATACAATTAATAAATAATAGTAAGAAAGAACAAAAAATGGCTGCACTCACCAGCTCTTGACAATTCTTGTTATTTAAGGTACAGTTACACAGGATCCATGAACATGCTTATGAGGGGAGGGATGAAAGACATCAGACGACAACTTTGCGTGTTGTGGCAAATGCCACAACAACGGTTCTTTGCTTAAGAACAATAATGTAAATAATAAATAATATGTCGGCGTCTTTTTGCTCTGCATTATTAGTATACTTTCTATCAGACCTAATCTTACGTGCGCCATCAGCAGCTTTGGGCTCTGTGTCATTAGTATCCTTACTATTAGAGCTCATGTTGGCTAAGCTAAACAGCTTTAAGCGTGGTGGTGGCAAACAACAGGTTAATAAGAGGCAGTGTCAGGTAGTAGGAAAATAGCCAGTTAATAATAGGCAATAGTTCTTTGCAGGAATGCAGATATTAATAAATAGGCAGTTTATATTGCAGAGAAATTGCTGGGCAATAATGGACAATGTCCTTATGTGGCAAATAATAGAGCAATATACCCAATGTGGCAAAGAAGAGGTTAATAAACGGCAGTCTCTCAGTATAACAGTCAGTGAATAATAGGCAGTATATGGAGAAAACACCAAACAAAAGTTCAAAATTGGTGTGAAAATGTCACTGAACCACTTCACAACTAAATATATATAGTTTTGGTAAATGGTATTATCATTTTTTTGACGAAATTCGGCAGGAGCTTGAAGAGCAACGTCACTGGGCCCGCCTCCACGCAGTAGAAACTTGCTGTGAGGTAAAAATTCAAAAATCACACCAAAATGGCGGGCGGAGTGTGTCACAGTACGGCACGTTTCTGATTGGTCGCTCGCAGCAGGCGGCAACCAATCAGACACTGGACACTGTTGACGTCACTTATCTCCGGACATTAGCTCCGGACATTAGCTCCGGACATTAGCTCCGGACAAAGCCACGGAAGTTGGCACAAATTGCAGGAAGTAGTATTCTAGGCAATTAATCTCCAGACATTAGCTCCGGACATTAGCTCCGGACATTAGCTCCGGACATTAGCTCCGGACAAAGCCACGGAAGTTGGCACAAATTGCAGGAAGTAGTATTCTAGGCAATTATATATTACATATATAGATTATGGCAATCCTAATTGACGTAAAACGGGGAAGGCTTATTCAGATTTCATGTCAGATATTGGAAAAAATATGCATATGTGTTTTTTTATATAGTGTATGTAAACTTCTGGTTTCAACTGTATATATGTTTTAGATAGATTTTCTATAAAACTTTAAAAGTTAAGCGACAATAAACTCAATGGATAAACATTTTAAATTATTTCACAAGAAAATCCCTTTCCTGTTTTCTTTGTCTTCAGCTCTTTTAAATAAAGGAAGAAAAAAATGAACTTTGATATATCAGGTGTCTCTTTGGCACCCATTTTTTTTGCTAAACCATGTGTGTAAATATGTTCACCTTCCACTGTCTGTATATCCATCATGATGATGACTCTCCATACATTTCTCATCCTACACAGCATCTTTTTGGCACAGTACTCTCACATATGTGGGTGCAGAGTATACACAAAGGCTTAATGGCACAGTACTTCCATGGGCAGGGGGTGCAGAGTACACACAGTGGCTTTTTGGCATAGAACTCCAACTGAGACACATGCAGACAACACAAAGAAGATTTTTTGCAGAGCGCGTAGTCTAATCGTGTACCTCACTCCAGCTGCAGGTGCATCCTGTCCCTAAACTAATGCACTTGTGATTCAGTATTTATACAGTCCAGGTCACAAAGTGCGCTGGCCAATCAAAGCTATGCCAATACTTGGCATGGCTGTGATGGCTCAGGAAGTGGCCACAGCCTAAAAGCTTGTTGATTAGCTGCGCAGCAGCCTTTCAACAATCTTTATTAGGCTGCGGTCACACTAGCAGTATTTGGTCAGTAATTTACATCAGTAATTGTAAGCCAAAACCAGGAGTGGAACAGTCAGAGGAAAAGTATAATAGAAACATATGCACCACTTCTGCATTTATCACCCACTCCTGGTTTTGGCTTACAAATACTGATGTAAAATATTGACCAAATACTGCTAGTGTGAAAGCAGCCTTAGGCATTGAAACTTGAACAGTTAACCAGACATGTAAAAAGTTTGTGTTTGGGGTTCGGTAATAGAAACTAGGTGCCAGGTATGAACCCCGAACTTTACAGTTTGGGTTCGCTCATCCCTATCCACAATCTTATAGCACAGGAGAGGTTTACAGTAAAAATTAAAGCTAAATATTTAAAGGACTTATTAATCTGCAGGTTAAAGGGAATCTGTCACCTACTTTTTCATATAAAAACTGCGGCCACCACCAACAGGGGCTTATCTACATCATTCAGTAATGCTGTAGATAACCCCCGATGTAACCTGAAAGATAAGAGAAACAAGTTAGATTATACTCACCCAGGGGCGGTCCTGGTGCGGTCCGGTCCGATGGGCATCGCAGTCCAGGTCCGATGGGCATCGCAGTCCAGGCCCGATGGGCATCGCGGTCCAGGTCCGGCGCCTCCCATCTTCATGCGATGATGTCCTCTTCCATGCTTCCTGTCGCGTCTCCTGCGCAGGCGTACTTTATCTGCCCTGTTGAGGGCAGAGCAAAGTACTGCAGTGCGCTGGCGCTGGGAAAGGTCTGAGAAGCCCAGCGCCTACTCACTGCAGTACTTTACGCTGCCTTCAACAGGGCAGATAAAGTATGCCTGCGCAGAAGATGCAACAGGAATCAAGGAACAGGACATCATCGCATGAAGATGGGAGGCGCCGGACCCGAATCACGACGTCCATCGGACCGGACCGCACCCGGTCCATCCCTGGGTGAGTATAATCTAAGTTCTTTTTCTTATCTTTCAGGTTACATCGGGGGCTTATCTACAGCATTACAGAATGCTGTAGATTAGCCCCTGATGGTGGTGGCCGCAGCTTATATACGGAAAAGTAGGTGACAGATTCCGTTTAATAGAATTCTAAAGCTGTGCATCAGCCACCCATAAAAAGCCTTGCTACCAGGAGAAAATGAACTTTATTTCCCCCAGCTGATTCTGGCTTTCAGTCATAGGGTAATGACTTCAGTCACTGGTCAGTATGTAGTGAGCAGTGCCTGTAAATACACCCGTCACTGACTGACACCCAGCTCAGCAATAATACACTCCTAAGTCAACTGTCAGTCAGTACTGGGTATGGTTACAGCTGATGCTCACTATGTACTTAGAGGTGATTGAAGTCATGCCTCTATGACTGAAAGCCAGAGGCTACCAGAAAGAATAAAATTAATTTTCTTCAGGCAGCCAGGCTTTTAGCGTGGCTGCCACACAGATTTAGAACGCTATTAGCTTGCATATTAACCCCATATCTTCAGGTTAATTGCATTTTTTTACACTACAGGTTCCCTTTAAAGGATTTTCTCAGGACTTTTTTCCCTATGCAGCTGTGCACTAGATAGCATGTGGCTATCTACCTACTGTACTGCACTAATCAGCAATGCACTTATCTTTATCTTTTGTTATCATGTTGATAGAGTGGTTCCTTCATTTTGCACTGTTGATGGGGCATTATTTCCAACGTCATGCCGATAGAAAGTCAGATCCCAGTACAGGCACGCTTAATACCTGTAAGATTTTCATCAAAGACTGGGGTAAGATTTGTGACATAAAGAAAGCCACAGCTTGCCATAAATTAGGTAAGTTATTTATCACCATGACCTATTATGCCCCCGCAACAACTTTGCTGGCCGACACTAGAATGAAAGCGCCAAGAGTCGCAAAAGTTTTGCCTTGTGTTGTGCAAATAATTTGCGACTTTTCAAAATGTTTATGCCAGATTTCTAGCATAGACACTTTCATGTATAGGGGCCCTTATTATTTCTGAACACACACACATTTATTATACAGTGAAACCACTTAGAGATAACCACTAAAGAAGCTTTAAAATAAGATAGCCTGTGTTCATTTGATTGGGTGGAACTGAAAATCTGTCATAACTAATCTAGCATGAATATGGAGCAGCCCTCTCAAAGTGGTGATCTTTCAAAGAAACTTCAGTGAGTTCGTGTGTACTAGGGATGGACGAACTCAAATGGTAAAGTTCGGGATCCATACAGACCACCTAGTGTCCCTGTACGGACTCTGAAGACGGACTTCTCTAGAAAGTCTGTGTTACTGTTTGGGTTCGGCAGCCTGAGCATCCGGTATTTCCCCCACTGTCATCTTTTGACAGCGCGAGAATCATAGGCTCTGCTCAGTGGTAAATTCGGTCAGATGACAGTGTGTGAGCCAGCAGCTCTGACCAGGTTACCTCCCATCACAGGCGTTGGCTCATGAGAGTACTACTCTCATCAGCTTATGTCTGCACTCGCTGATATTAGCACCCATGGAATAAATAAATAAAAAATGGCCTGGGTTCCCCTCTATTTTTGATAACCAGTGCAGTTATTGGCTGCTTGTGTCCCCATGCCATATTTTTAAGTAAATAATTTTAAAAAATGGTGTGGGGTCCCCCCATTTTTGACAACCAGCCAAGCTACAGCAGACAGCTGGGGACAGGTATAAGACTGGGAAGGGGACATGGATATTAGCCTTCCCCAGCTTAAATATAGAAGCCTGCAGCCGCCCCAGAAAAGGTGCAACTATTAGATGCGCCAATTCTGGTGCTTCTGGCTCTTCCCACTTGCCCTGGTACAGTGGCACGTGGGATATTATTTGTAGAGTTGATGTCAGCTGTTTTATGGCTGCTAAGATCAAGCCCAGGGGTTAGTAATGGAGAGGCGTCTACACAACGCCCCTATTACTAACCCCATAGTCATATTGCAAAAAAACCAGCCAGAATAAAGTTCTTTATTTGAAATAAACATACAGATTCATTTATTTGATATTCAAACTCCCCACCTTCTTTTACTCATTTATTACTGTAAGTAAAAAATAATAAACCACCACTTTCATGACGATCCAGATGCTTTGGAGAGCAGTCAGTAATGCGACCGATCTCCAAGCCAGCCGGCTCACAATTAGCAGAGAGTTAGATGCTGTGCCTGTGACGGGTAATAACCTTAATGACAACACCGCTGACCACAGGCAGGCAGCTCTTCTCACGCTCTGCTCAGTGTGAGCTGGCTGGTGGGGAGAGCAGTCACATCACTGATGTGGCTATTCTCCAAATCATCGGGATTGTCGTGGGACATGGCCATTAATGGATTATCGGTGGGCAGGTGAGGAATATGATGTTATCTTGTTTTCTATTTTACAGTAATAAATGGGTAAAAGAGGATCTGGAGTTTTGATTTCAAATAAAGGAGTATGAGTGTTTATTTCAAGTAAGAGCTTTATTTTGGCTGTGTCCTTATTGCAATATGACAATGGGGTTAGTCATAGGGGTGTCTGATAGACGCCTCTCCATTACTAACCTGTGGGCTACATGTCAGCTGACATTATAAAGCTGACATCAATCCCACAACTATTACCCCACTGGGCACCAAGGGCAAGTGGGATGAGCGAGGCT
The DNA here is from genome assembly GCF_032444005.1 of Ranitomeya imitator. Lineage (NCBI taxonomy): Eukaryota > Metazoa > Chordata > Amphibia > Anura > Dendrobatidae > Ranitomeya > Ranitomeya imitator. The sequence goes on along the minus strand of NC_091287.1, from coordinate 111,729,569 downwards.
AAGTGTCAGAATTGGAGCATCTAGTGGATGTGCCATTTCTGTGATGGCTGAGAGCTGATGTTTTTAGTATGGGAGGTGTCCAAAATTCATAGCCCTTTCCTAGTCTATTAATACAACCCCTACTTTCTGTTTAGCCTTTGCTGGCTTTTGAATATAGGGGGACCCTACATATTTTTTTGCAGTGAGGTCTTTCCTATAAAAACCATTAAAGGCAAAACTAACAGCTGTGATCTGATATTAATAGCCCGGGAACCTTTATGGCTACCGGCTTGTTCCTAGAATATTAGCATCAGCCCCCAGTTGCAAATTTTCCCTCAACTGTAAATGAAAATTACAGGGAACCACACACAGTTGTTTTCATTTATTTTTTTATTTATTTATTAAATACACAGATTAGCGCACCAGAACACTAATATTTAGGGTCTGTACTGTGCTGTGTACCAAACCCTGAACATGGACTTTAAACCGGAAATGAATCGGCTGCACCTAATAAAGCTTGGTGAAAGGCAGCATCGTAGCTGATGACCAAGCTTTATGAGTGTAAGCACTTCCTGCTCAGTCATAAACATGACAAGTATTGGCATGGCTGTGATTGGGCTTTGCAGCAAGCAAGATAGCCTGTATAAAGGCAGGGTCATGTGTTGCGCCGCCATTTTTAGCATTGTCCGACAGGAGAAAAGAGTGCAGTACAGCCTAGTGCATACAGACTCTATTAATCTACTCTTTGCAGCCTGATTAATATTGCTGATACTGCCTAGTATACAGTGAAGATTATTATTTTTATTATTTATTTATATAGCACCATTAACTCCATGGTGCTGTACATGAGAAAGGGGTTACATACAGGGTGAGATCCATCCTTGTGTATTGTGCCAATCCAGCCTGGTGCACATTGCACTTGCAGGGTTGTGTATACTGTCCGATTCATCCATCCTGGTGCACAGTCGACTTCCAGAGTTGTGTACTATGGCTGTAAATATGAGAGCATCAAACAAGCAACAAGCGACGTGGTCGTTGTGCTGCTAATCATGATGATGGAGCTGCTGCTTGGAGAGGACGTGACTCTAGTTCCTTGATGTTGTCTTCCACATGTTTCCCTGCAGAAAGCGCATATTTGGCACCTGAGGACCATAATCATGAACATTCTTTCACATAACCCCCTTGCAAAACAGCCAAGCTTGTTGCGGGTGATGGACTCACATGAATTGGCCAAATAATGCACTAAGAACCTTCACTTTTGTAAGTAATTTTTTTTTTACTTTTTATTACAGCTTACTCAGCAATTATGACAGATTTTGTGTTTGCATAAATATTGGTCTCTACAGTTGCTGCTGCATTTCTCCTTTTTTCAAGTTATGTAGTCATGCAGCAGGCACCTGTTCACACTATATGGAGGTGCTGGTCTGGTTTTTTGTTCTAAAACAGCCAAGCTGTCTGAGGACTCATCTCAGAGGATGTGGAAACATAGGTACCATGTGGTTCATCTTTTTGCAGTGTGTTGACTGGCAAGGAGGGCAGGGGTGAGGAGTGGATTGAAGATGATGCAGGAGATGATGAGGTTCTAGAACCAACATGGAGCAAAGGCCATCCTAGTGACGTGCTCAGTTCGGAGAAAGAGGAGGTCATCTTGTTGCCGCAGCATCACAGACCAAGAGGGAGCAGGTTGGAAAAACACATTTGTCAGCCTGTAGCTAGTACAATGGCTGCTACTGCCCACAATGCCATGGAAATGAGCAGACCCAAACCAGCTCAAAAGAGAAACCTGCTGTGGGATTTCTTCAGACAATATCCTGACGACAAGACACAAGTGGTGTGGATGCTATTCTGTCAGAGCCTGTTGTAGCGATGCATAAATCTGCTGAACCTGAGCACCACCTGCATGATCAGGCTTTTGAAATCTAAGCGGAGACTTCAATAAGGTGAGTTGAGTTCATAATCGACGAATTCCGGTGACCTCAATGACATCAATGCTGGCTGCGTGAGAACTTTCTCACAAGTGCTGATATCATCAGTCTGGCACTTGAGCTACCATGAGATCCGATAGTTGTGAACATAGGTTACCTTTCAGGTTACCAGAGTCCACAGCCACCGGGTCTCCCGGCATCTGTGTGGCCTGGAAACATCATAGGAAACTTTGAGGGACATTTTAAAGTTACTGGAGTTTCCAACTGCTGGAACACCTCGAGGCTGTGAACGAAGGTTACCTTTGGTGTGTATTTTACTGTACTTGTTAATAAATTAAATGAAAAAAACGTTATGAGGTCCCCTGTAACTTTCATAACCAGCTGAAGGAAAGCCGACTTCTGGGGGCTGATGTTAATATTCTGGGAATGGGCCAATAGTCCTAAAGCTTCCCAGGCTATTAATATCAGCACAAATCTGCTTGCTTAAACTTTAATGGTTATTAATGGGGAAGACCCCCTGAAAAAATGACTTGTGGTCCCTCTATATTCAATTAAGAGCAAAGTCTAAACAGAGAGCTGAGGGTTAATATTTATATTCTAGGAAAAGGCCATGGATATTGGCCCCGTCCCAGACTAATAACAGCAGCCCTCAGCCACCTCAGAAATGGCACATCCATTAGATTTACAAATTCTGGCTCTTAGCCTCGGCTCTTTCGACTTGCCCTGGTGAGGTGGCAAGTGGGGTAAAATTTGTGGGGTTGACCTCAGCTTTGTAATGTCAGCTCACATCAAGCCCACAGGTTTGTAATGGAGAGGCGTCTATAAGATACTCCCATTACTAATCCATTAGTCAAACGTAATAAAAACAGATACACAGAGAAAAGTCCTTTATTTGAAATAAACACTCTCAAAGCTCTTTTACCCATTTATTAATGTAAAATTAAAAATAATAAAACACCATATTCATCACCTGTCCGATGACAATCCATTTGTTCAAAGAAGAAGCCAGCTCTTTTTCATCTGGAATACATGGCTGAGCGCTGGCAAGATGCGAGCACTCAGCCGTGAATTCAGGAGACAATGAGCAGAGACCAAGGAGCACATCTTCAGTGACCTGCAGTAACTCCAATGACGTCACCGCAGGTCACTCAAGCTGCACTGTGAGCCGGTGTTTCTTGCGCTGTCACACAGATGACAGCATGGGAAACACTGGATATTCGGCACCCCATTCAGTTGAATGGGGTCCGGGTTCGAGTTTGGGGACTGTTCTGGTACCTGAACCAATTTTTTTTTTAATGTTCGGTGAACCCGCCGGGACCAAACATACATGGATTCACCCATCAGTACTTACTACCCTCATATGATAACAACTTCATTAGTGTTTTTCTCCACTTGTCTGTAAACAGATTCACTTACATGAAAAACTCCAGTTATCAAACTATGAAAACAGAAATGATTAAGATGAGAATATTTGCAGTTTTCTGAATTTGGTTGCCTCAAGTGCTTGTTGTTGGCTGCCACTTTCAGCATGAATTTCTTACTCCATTAACCAAGCGATTGTCCATCCTCCTCCTTATCGCCCCATCTGTCATGTTTGTGACTAATTATGCCAGACCTCCCCACGACAGTTTGTGAACGTAAATTATGAAAAATACCAGAAGGGAAACAAAATAAACAGCAACAAAAATATATGGAAGAAAGACAATAAAGCACTAACCATGTGCTCGCTTACCCGTGATTTCATCAATAAATAGTAGTGTAGCAGATGCTACTTACACCAGTCAGTTATCGTCTGGGGACTTCCACAGGGACTACATTTCAGATATTCTTTCAACCATTACAAGACTTCTCTGCCACAATATCTAGGTTGAAATCACGTTAGTGATTTTTTGGAAAACAGAGCATGACAGCAGGTTATATAAAAGTCATTAAAGGACGCTACATTTTTAGATAATAATAATAATAATCCAGTTTTAATAACACAGCTAAAAGCTAATTTACTGATTCATTGATATATTTTAGAAATGCATAAAAAGTATAAAGAAAGTGTTCTTTTTAGTTACTTGAAATAAACACTAGATAAATGTCCATATATTATTATTCTTTTTTATATTTTTAAAATATACTGAGGGAGATTATTCATATTTTACAATTCCAACTGAGATATTTGATGCAACTTTCTAGGCTTGTTAGTTTTCTCCTTTTTCCAGCTCTTGGCTACACTTTTTTACTCAAAAATTGTATGCCTTAAAATAACGAATAGTAGTTGCAAATTTTACATCTGCTCTGCCCATTTTAGTACACAGCTTTTTGAATTGTTGAAAAAAAAGTGTGGAAAGTGTATTAAACTCAAAAAACTTTGATTACTCCAGTTACTCGCTACACTTTTTAGTGCAATTCTATTTTTTAGTTTATTCTATTATTCATACTGCACCTCCTTCCTGGCTACCAGAAAAAACAATGCCAATATTAGTTTAGCACATTGCTTGAGATCTTGTAGACAGTATAAATTGTTATGTTAATTTGATGATCGTATTGGGCTCCCTTAAGGTACCTTCACACTTACCGATATCGTTAACGTTATCGTTGCAACGTCACGCTTTTTGTGACGTAGCAACGATCCCGCTAACGATCTTGTTATGTGTGACAGCGACCAACGATCAGGCCCCTGCTGGGAGATCGTTGGTCATGGGGAATGATCGGGACCTTTTTTTGGTCGCTGATCACCCGCTGTCATCGCTGGATCGGCGTGTGTGACGCCGATCCAGTGATGTGTTCACTTGAAACCAGGGTAAATATCTGGTTACTAAGCGCAGGGCCGCACTTAGTAACCTGATATTTACCCTGGTTACCATTGTAAAAGTAAAAAAAAACCAAACAGAATACTCACATTCTGATGTCTGTCACATCCCCTGCCGTCAGCTTCCCTGCACTGCAAGTATCCAACAAATGTGTTAGACCGCACCCAATACTGACACCGTCTCCATGGACATCAGGGCGCTTGTCCACACCAGGGGGTCCATCCCAGCAAAAAAAGTCCACAATCGAAATATCAAATATTCTTTATTCTGCCTCCTGCGCCGACGTTTAGGTCCGTGCTTGAAAAAGGTCCACGGACCGAAACGTCGCCGCAGGAGGCAGAATAAAGAAAGTTACTGTCTGTCACTTCCTGGTGTGGCGCTGTCCTTTCAATATTTCGATTGTAGCTTCCCTGCACTGACTGTCAGCGCCGGGCCAGCCGTAAAGCAGAGCACAGCATTGAAGTCACCGCTGCGCTCTGCTTTACGGCCGGCGCTGACACAGTCAGTGCGGGAAGCTGACGGCGGGGGATGTGACAGACATCGGAATGTGAGTATGTACTGTTTGTTTTTTTTACTTTTACAATGGTAACCAGGATAAATATCGGGTTACTAAGCGCGGCCCTGCACTTAGTAACCCGATGTTTACCATGGTTACCCGAAGACAGTTTGAACGATGCCGAAGTCTTTCCCCTCATCGTTGGTCGCTGGAGAGAGCTGTTTGTGTGACAGCTCCCCAGCGACCACACAACGACTTACCAACGATCACGGCCAGCTCGTATCGCTGGTCGTGATCGTTGGTAAGTCGTTTAGTATAACGGTACCTTTCGTTAGAGAACTTTGTAGTGCATGAGTTGCACATATAGACATTGGCTTCTACCAGTGATATGATCTGTATCTTCTTATATTGTCATTATTTGATCCATTTTTACAGTGTTTTAATGTTAGTTGTTGGGGAGCAAAATATTCTTATTAATATTATTAATCAATAACTTATTATTACGGATGACAAAAATCATGACTATCTGTACCATACTGATTGAGTAACCCATTACATATATAGCATGCTCCATACATAATATGCACAGGTCTGTGTTTGGAAACCTGAATATGGTGATTTCAATTAGGCCATGTATTCTGCCATAAAAAATGTAATCTCAAACTGAGACTTAAAACAGAATTGTAACGTTAAACAATGTATATTAATTTAATAAAAAAATGTAATGAAAAGTAATTATTCAGTTACAAATATTGATGTTTACTGCCTTAAAAAATAACCTAAAGTGCTGGCCTCCATGTGTCACATTTTTTTTTGCTGTTTATTGCCCATCGTTAGGCTGTGTGCACACGATGCAGATTTGGTGCAGAAAAATCTGTTGCAGTTCTGCACTAAATCTGCATCTCCTGGCAGAATCTGCAGGTGCGTTTTTTGTGCGTTTTTGATGTGTTTTTTATGCATTTTTTACAGTGCAGCTTTGGTGCAGTTTTGGTGCAGATTTGAAGTGCGTTTTTTATGCGTTTTTTCATGCAGTTTTGTAAGCGTTTTTTAAAGCTAAATTAAGCCCTAACCCTAGCCCTAACCCTAGACCTAACCCTAGACCTAACCCTAGCCCTAACCCTAGCCATAACCCTAACCCTAGACCTAACCCTAGCCCTAACCCTAGCCATAACCCTAACCCTAGACCTAACCCTAACCCTAACCTTAGCCCTAACCCTAACCCTAGACCTAACCCTAACCCTAACCCTAGCCCTAACCCTAACCCAAGCCATAGCCCTAACCCTAGACCTAACCCTAACCCTAGCCCTAACCCTAACCCTATTCTAACCTTAGTGGAAAAAAAAATTCTTTATTTTTTTATTGTTCCTACCTACCTATGGGGGTGACAAAGGGGGGGGGTCATTTACTATTTTTTTTATTTTGATCACTGAGATAGGTTATATCTCAGTGATCAAAATGCACTTTGGAACGAATCTGCCAGCCATTTTGGAAGATGGTGGCGCCCAGGGAGAAGACGGACGGACCCCGGGAGGAACGGTAAGTATGATGAGGTGGGGGGGCACAGGGGGGGGTCAGAGCATGGGGGGCGGATCGGAGCGCGGGGGTGGATCGGGCACGGGGGGTGGATCGGAGCGCTGGGGGGGTGGATCGGGCACCGGGGGGGTGGATCGGAGCACGGGGGGTGGATCAGAGCACGGGGGGGTGATTGGAGCACGGGGGTGAGCGGACAAGAGCACGGGGGGAGCGGAGCACAGGACAGAGGGGAGCCGGAGCAGTGTACCGGACAGATCGGTGGCTTGGGGGGATCGGTGGGGTGGGGGCACATGTTATATGTTGTATGTAATGTATGTTTTATGTGTGTTTGTGTTTTTAACCCATTGTAGTCAGTCGCCTGACGATGGGACAACTCTCCCATCATCACATTTCGATGGGAGAAGTAGTCCCACCCGACGAATGACTACAATGAGTCACTACTGACAGAGAGACAGACACACAGACCGACACACACACAGGCACTACATACCATTTCCACCATACGCTTCACATCGACCATACACTAACTTCACTACACTCCGCCCACACACTTCCTCCACATCACTGACGTCACTTCCGTCTGCTGCGGTTTTGACACCCAAATCCGCATAAAATCTGCAGATGGTTTTTACATCTGCAGTTTTTATGTGGATTTGACCCACAAAATGGGAGCCTATGGGTGCAGAAACGCTGCAGAACTGCACAAAAGAAGTTACATGCACTTCTTTGAAATCTGCAGCGTTTCTGCATGGATTTTTCTGCACCATGTGCACAGCTTTTTTTTTTCTATTGATTTTCATTGAATTGTAACTCACAGTGCAGTTCTGCAGCGTTTCTGCTGCAGAAAAAAACGCTGCAGAACTGCACTAAATCTGCATCGTGTGCACATACCCTTAGTCAAAGTCAGGCTCTGGTAGCAGGAACTGTTGGTGTGTCTTTCAGAAGCTGAAGGGCGCTCCAGTCTGAAACCTGTAGCCTGTTCTGTCTTCCGGCCATAGCAAGACTATCATTTCTGAATCTTTATTGATAATATCATAAAAAGATAACAACTAACATTAATACCGCTTCATCTTTGTCATGAATTAGAGAATTTTATGGCAAAAACACAATATTTTTACCAAGATTTTCACTATATGGAGGGAAAAAATTAATATTTTTACCATGATTTAGTGATCTTAGAGCATTTTTTTCTTGCCACTAACCATATTTAGTTTACAGAATGAAGCTGTTTGTCTGTCCGTCTGCTTTGTGCTCATGTGATCCGTACAGTAGAGGGTTAGGCATAGTATCACATCAGCCGCAACGTTGTTCCTGGTTCATCAGCACAGCAGGAGGGTGAATAGTCTATGGAAATTAACTTTCATATAGGGAACACTGTGCGTGCAATGGAATATGGGAAGTGTGGGAATGGAAATCCTGCCAGCATAGTACTGGCAGACTTCCTCACCCCATAGAACATGGTCGATTGTATAATGCTGAAGAAATGTACTGGATAATAATATAATAATAATCTTTATTTATATAGCGCCAACATATTCCGCAGCGCTTTACAGTTTAACAGTTTCAAACACAAACAGTAACAACGTTAATACAATAATTAAAGCGAAATAAAACGACCCTGCTCGTGAGAGCTTACAATCTACAATGAGGTGGGGGAGATACAAAGCTCAGGTGTGTATTTACAATGATGTATTTACAATGATGGTCCAGCCATCATCAGGGGGTGGGGGATAGATGGAGATAGTGAATGGGCTACACACACACAAACATAAAATAACTTTGATTACTGAATGTGATAGGCCGCTCTGAATAAATGTGTTTTGAGCAAGCGCCTAAAACTATGCAAATTGTGGATGGTCCTAATATCTTGGGGTAGAGCATTCCAGAGAATTGGCGCAGCATGGGAGAAGTCTTGGAGTCGGGAGTGGGAGGTGCGGATTAGTGCAGAGGTTAGTCGAAAGTCATTTGCAGAGTGCAGCGGTCGGTTAGGCCGATAGACAGAGATGAGGGAGAAGATGTATGGATGTACAGAGATGAGGGAGGAGATGTACTGGATGGCAGAGCATGGAATATATGGATGTGTCTGCTGGGAAAAAAATCGATGAAACTTGAAGATCTGTGAACAAGTTAGTCAACAGACCTTTTCCAAATTTTGTTGAAAACAAGTTACCCTTAAAAAGGATTGACCTATTTCAGCTATCTTTTTCTAATAGACTCAAGGATGTGTTAAAAAAAACTAAGATTTATTTATCCTTCCTTGGTCTAGCGCTGTGCTCCACCGCTGCTTCAGCCTTTCTCGATCGGCTACAGTGGTGATGTCACAGCATTGGCGCTGCAGCCAACCAGTTGTGCTAATGCAGACAGCAGGAGCATTGGTCTCAGTTTAGCTGCATGGTTTTCAACCTGACATTATTGTGCCAGCCAATTAACTAATATCTTAGCAGTAGCAGAGGTACAGCCCTAAGCGTTAAGTAAAGATTGTTTTTATTTTTTACACATTATTGATCCTATGGGAAAAAGTTAGGTGCAAAGGGACAACCTCTTAAATGGATAGTATGCATAAACATAATTATTGTGTGCTCCATCAGATGTTGTATATCAGACCAACTTTTCCCACAAAATAAATATTTTTAGTGCTTTTGGGGGAAAACACATTCCAGGATTTTGCACCTGATACACAACCATGTGACCCGCAAAAAAGGTTCGATATTAGGGCTCATACTCATTTGCGAAAAAAATGAACGAGTGCAATCCGATGAAAAAATTGGTTTGCACTCTGACCAATATTAATCTACGACTCCTTGCTTATCTGCAATTTTTTTCTCAGCTCAGATAAAGCTGAGAAAACAAATTGCAGCATGCTGCGATTGTCCTCATATCTCAGACGAGATTCGCCAATGTAAGTCAATGGGTGTGATAAAAAATTGCAGAACACTCTGACCATGTGAGTGCCGTCTAATTTTTACACAGCCATGTCCTTAAAAACCTGACATTTCGTCTGCCTTGTATGGTGACCCAACAGAACAGAATAGATAAAACAGATATATATGCATGCAATAGATAGAAAGATGTCAGTGACTTACATAATTATTAGGTCGGGGTCCCAGTAGCGTATCACATGCCATGCGAGACCATCAGATGCGATATGCTAATGAAACTCGGTTACTGCTCTGCTGCGAGTGCGAGCCGAGTGTCAGGGCTCTGTGCTCCGATCCTCTCGCATGACAGGATTGAAGAACAATTGTTGAGGAAGAGACAGAGAAATTAATTTCCGAATGTGATCCGATCAGAGCATGAAAAAAAAACGCCATTGAGATCAGAAGTATAGGATTAAATTGGTATGAATGTAATCTGATTTTTACAGCCTGCCATTCAGCAGAGACACTGAGCTGTGCATGCTTGCTCAGCTCAGTGCCTTGGAGTGATGGGCTAAAGTTGAACAGAGTTCATATCCAATGAAGTTCTTTGACCTTACTGACAAAAGGTCATCGGAGTTCAGAGCCAATGAACTCAGTTCAACTCAATGACATCAGCGCGAGCGTCTAACTCCAATGACCTTTCTCAAGGCATTTTCTCAGAAAGTTCTCATGCTCGCTGTGAGGTCAAAGAAGTTCATGGTAGTATGCAAAAGAAATGACCAGGAAAAAATAGTTTATTTATATACTTCTCATGGGGACAGTGTTTTTTACTTGAGACCATACATATCTATCCGTTAATGTACTTAAGATTTTGCCTTTGTGTAAACGTTTGACCTTTTCTTTATAAATTTCCATTAAAAGATGGAAAATTAGTTGTGACTACAATTATTGTATACATCAATGAAGCATGCAACTGCTATATGCAATTTTGTAGGGTTGGTAATGTTTGTCTTGCAAAATGATGTTACATTTGGATACATGTATTTTTAATTTATTTTGCATTTTGCAAGCTGCGCACATCAAATATACTGTGTATCCAGTCCAGTCATATTAGTAGAGTTTGTTCACAAAACTCTACAATTTATAGAATATAACATATGTTTGATGTGTTTCCATTAGTAAACCAGTTACCAAGAAAGTCATCATGAGTGAACACAAATTAATACAAGTGTTTCAGCATTAAAAAATTCAAAGGAAAGAAATTGGCACTCACAGGAGAGATAGAAAGCCAGGATTTCCTTTATTGATATCTTTGTTAAAGTCACATCTGCAATTCTTTGTTTAATCAAATCCATTCATTATAAAAAAAAAATCTATTTTACATCAGTCGGAAGCGTTAAAAAAAATCCTTGATCAGGCATATAGAATTAAATGAGTTTTTTCCACTAGCAAACTATTTAACTCCTAGTTTATACAAAGATCACAGCAGTAACAGAACAATATGGCTATCACAAAAAGGCATCATAAGTGAGGAAAAAATAAATTTAGCATTTGTACAATACACACTAAAGAAAAAAACAATAAAAATTCCTGAAGCAAAAGAGCGAATTAACAACTTTATGAATTGTGATAAAGAGCATATTTTGCACTGCATTAAATGTATAGAATGTAATTTATTATATGTAGGTTGTACCATAAGGAAGATTAAAAAATGTGTGTCAATATCATAAATGGCAACAAAACATACAGGTGCTTCTCACAAAATTAGAATATTATCAAAAAGTTAATTTATTTCAGTTCTTCAATATAAAAAGTGAAACTCATGTTATATAGAGTCATTAAAAACAGAGTGATCTATTTCAAATGTTAATTTCTGTTAATGTTGATGATTATGGCTTACAGCCAATGAAGACCCAAAAGTCATTATCTCAGAAAATTAGAATAATTAAAAACACCTGCAAAGGCTTCCTAAGTGTTTAAAAGGTCCCTTAGTCTGTTTCAGTAGGCTCCACAATCATGGGAAAGACTGCTGACTTGACAGATGTCCAGAAGGCAGTCATTGACACACTCCACAAGGAAAGTAAATTTTGCATTTAGTTTGGAAATCAAGGTCCCAGAGACTGGAGGAAGAGTGGAGAGGCACAGAATCCATACTGCTTGAGGTCAAGTGTGAATATTCCACATCAGTGATAGTTTGGGGAGCCATGTCATTTGCTGGTGTAGGTCCACTTTGTTTCAAGACCAAAGTCAATGCAGCCGTCTACCAGGAAAAATAAGAGCTCTTCATGCTTCCCTCTGCTGACAAGCTTTTTGGAGATGGAAATTTAATTCTCCAGCAGGACTTGGCACCTGTCCACACTGCCAAAAGTACCAAAACCTGGTTTAAAAACAGTATCGCTGTGCTTGATTGGCCAGCAAACTCACCTGACCTTAACCCAATAGAGAATCTATGGAGCATTGTCAAGAGGAAGATGAGAGACACCAGACCCAACAATGTAAACGAGCTGACGGCTGCTATCAAAGCAACCTGGGCTTCCATAACACCTCAGCAGTGCTAAACGCTGCTCACCTCCATGCCACACCGCATTGATGCAGTAATTGATGCAAAATGATTCCCAACCCAGTATTGAGTGCATTTACCGAACATACATTTCAGTAGGCTAACATTTCGGATTTTAAAATCATTTTTCAAGCTGGTGTTATAAAGTATTCTTTTTTACTGAGATAATGACTTTTGGGTTTTCATTGGCTGTAAGCCATAATCATCAACATTAACAGAAAAAAAAACACTTGAAATAGATCACTCTGTTTGTAATGACTTTATAATATATGAGTTTCACTATTTGTATTGAAGAACTGAAGTAAAAGAACTTTTTGATGATATTCTAATTTTGTGAGAAGCTCCTGTATATACTGATGAGAGAGCATCTTGCAAGCACCTTTCCTTGAGAAAGCTAAAGTGAAACGCGCGTCGGGGCAGTGTGGGGCGTTCCATCTCCATACACTATGGGTAAGTTGCGGATCATATTAATGATTTACGGCTATGAGTGATATTACCAAGTATATGACTGTTTTTTAGAAAGCCACTTGTGTTTTTTATTGTCCAATTCTTCTTTGCGAATTCACAAAATTTGAGTAGGTTGTAGTCAATAATTACACAGGTAATTATGGTCACTACCTCTGATCTTCTCTTTACCTTTCTGATCTCTTATGTGAATTGCAATTCTCATTTGCTTTTTTCTCATGAACTTTTAATCATCTACAATTGCCACCCATTACCTATCTATGTCACTTCCGTACTTGGTGATATATGCTTCCATGGTTGGTATTTTGGAAGGACAGGAACAACCCCTTTCTTGTTGTTCCTCCCTTAATATCAGACCTATATTGTAATATTACTTGATTTTTTATTATATCTTACTAAATAAACTGTCTTTTATTCTATTCTAGTGGTTTATGGTTACTCTGTTTTTCCATCTTTTCTTGAAAGTAGGATAATAGCACAATCTGTGATGGGGCTTTTGAGCTTAGCGAGGAAGATGGAGTCACTTTGTTCTTTGTCTGACCTCACGATTAGCGGCAGACAGATGGCTGTAGTTCTCATGCGAGGATCGCACTGCAATCCTCGGACTGACCGTCGGCTCTCCTGACCTGACAAATGCATAGAAATACATTACTCTGCCATGCTCAGGAGAGGTGAGGGCCAGTCCGTGAACTGAGATGATATCCTTGCCCTAGAAATAAGGGTTTCTATCTGCGCCCTTTGCAGTGTCCACCTTTCTGTAGCATGTGCAAAAGCATGGTCAATTTCACTTTTATGCCCACCTCAAAAAGATGGATACTGCCAAAGTTGAGGCCAGACAGCACAAACGGTCTAAGCCCACAAAAAAAAAACACACAAGCTTCATCCTACTTGCTCTGAGTCCTCATGTATGTCTGCTTCATCACTGCTGTGTCTACTGCAGGCACACAAGGACCTTGAGGAGCAGACACAGATTCACCACCACTTGTCTCCTCTGGTGCAGGCACACAGCTCTCTGGCTGTTGACTCTAATTAACTCACAGGGAAGACAAGAGCTGGATGCGACGCCTGATCTGCAGAATAACTGCTCATTTGTCAGGTTCATAGGTATGAACAGGAGACTGGGGGTGTAGTCAGAAGCTGGAGGGGGCATGGTCTGGAGCCAGCGGGGGTATGGCGGCTACTGCTCAATTGAGTACAGAACAAGTAGATCCCAGCTGGGGCAGCATCTCAAAATTGGACTGTCGCTGTATCTGGGACGGTTGGGAGCTATAAACGCTGTATTGTTTCTTCCAAGGCTTTCAACTGGAAGGCGAAATCAGACAGAAAAATGCTGATATGTTACAAAGTAATGGACAGCCCTGTTAGCTTATCCTCTTGTTAATGGGCAGGTGTCATTAAAAAAAATCAACAATTGAAAAATGGAAAATATTAATGTTTTAGTTTAAAAAGAAATATTATAATTTGCTATTAATGGAGTAAAAGCTGAAAAATAATTACAATTTTTTTTATATTTTCTAATTTTAAACACTAGGAGGAGTCACGGCTGAAATTTGCCATGAAAACATAGTGTACAACTAGCTTGCATTATGATTGCAGTAAATGTGGGTGGGATCTGCTTTCTTGTGTGTGATGTCACGCCTTTATTTCCCATTCTGGGCGTTTGCAAAAGGATAAGGGAGGAGTAAGGTTAGGATCACAGTGAGGAGTCATTTTAATTGTGACTGTCAGTGATACTGAGATGTGAACAGTGTCGCCGAGTGCAACTGGCAGCACTAATTCTGTTAGCTGGTGCTGCTTACTGTATCATGCATTGGGGTTAGAGACAGAGAGTGTATCACGTGCTGCGATTAGATACACAGAGTGTAACATGTTGGGGTTAGATACAGGGCATAGTGTAATGTATCACATGGTGGGATTAGATACAGGGCTTAGAGGACTATATCACACAGGATAGGATTAAATAGGCAGTATCTAATGTATGTAAAGTGTGACACCACTCTATCCGCTGTGGGAGCAGTGGTATAATGTGCTGGCATTAGATACATGGCTCTAGGACGAATCACACATGATTGGAATTAGATACATGACACTGGGATGTATCATGCCTGATGGCCATTAGATATATGGCTCTAGGGTGTATCACACATGATTGGCATTAGATGCACGGCTCTGGGATGTATCATGCATGATTGGCATTAGATACATGGCTTTGAGGCATATCATGCATGATGGAATTAGATACAAGGCTCTGGGGTGTATCGCTCATGATGGCACTTATATGTATATCTCTGGAGCGAATTGAGCATAAAGGGCATTAGACTCAGGATGATAAGATCAGATACATGGAACTCGGGGGCATATCACCCATGATTTGATTAGATACATGGCTTTGGGGTGTATCACCTATAATGGAATTAGATACAAGGCTCTGTGGTGTATCATGCATGATGTGCATAAGATACATGGCTCTGGGTCATATCACGCCTGATAGGCATTAGATGCATGGACTGCCATGTTACTGTAAACCTCCTTAGGTCACTTAGTGACACAGCAGAGTTGCATCAGGGTTCAGAGCACAGTAGCATGGCCATTACTCTGCTGTGTTCTGAACACAGTGGCGGCAGGGAGCGGTGATCAGCAGCCTGGTATTGTACTGCTAAAATTAAGCTCTTGATCATTGCTCACCGCCGGACCTCCTCATCCTGGCATCTCGTGTCACGGCTTGCACAGAACACTGACAGGGGAACAGTATAGCTTGCAGACTAGCTGTGGGCTTAAAAAAATAGTGCCTTTCTCCTCCCACAGATGTAACCTAGACAGACCAGTGGGTGTGCCCATGCCACAGCTGGAGGTAGTCAATGCAGATGTGGTCAGACACTAACCGAAGTCTCCTATGCACATTAGCTGCTGTTCTTGGTGTGTAAGTGCCGTGCTCAGACACTTGCACACCAGGAAATTTAAATGGCAGCCCCCGGTGACTTGCAGAAAAAAAAAAATATATCAGTAATTATTAGCCAAAAATAAAAATCACTCTATCTTCCCTTTAAATAAGGCTCAAAGTACATTTACTCACTCTCACTGTTAATACTTGATATTTTCTTTTAACAGTGAGAAGGCAAATGTTGCAAATTTTCACACAGCCTTGGATATAACTTTTTAACCAGTCTGATTACTGTCAAATCATGAATACATGTAATTCGGAAGGAAGAGGAGTAACTTATTGGGGCTTCTGGAAGATTTGACAATTTCCAGGCAGGTGCAGCACCATGAATTAATATGGGTTGACTTTGAAAATACTTGACAAAACAAATTCTTTCCTACAGGCATTATATTATTTTTTCTTATTGACACCATGAAAAGTTTTCAATGTCATACAAGCTGAAACAGATTGCAAATAATAGACTTGCTTTACGTATAAGTAGAAATGAAGGCTGTGTTTTATTGGTACTGAATGTTTTTCTTGCTTGCAATGTGTTATATTTTATAGTTGTAGCCGAGTTACTTATTTCTCCTTTACTGTAGATTTTTAGCTATTGCGAGTTGAATCATTTCCGATTTTTATTTTGTACTTATTTATTTTACAGTAGGAAAAAGGTCTTGTTACTTACTGAAGGTGTAATCATCAGAACTCGATACTTATTACTACACGGGGGGAAGAGGTGGCTAATAGTCAACATAGCCGTAAATTCTCATTCGTTCTCACAACACTTCCCCACATGCATTTCTGAAAGCCATCAACACGTTTCGTTGTCGCGATGACACTTTTTCCTGTTATATTGCAATGAGAAATCACAGGACAGCCCCTGTGTAAAAAAATTCAATTGCGGTTCCAGAGGTAGTTATCACCAAAATTATTTTAAGCTTTTTCAATGTTGTTTTTGAGATTCCAAACAACACATGTAAAATGTGACAATTAAATGACAATTGAGGTGTTAAATCTCTCTTGCTAAAATTAATTTCTTTAAGTGATATGATTAAGCAACTAGGGAAACTTCCAAGGAAATAACTGTCCTTATAATGTTGTAAATGATATTAGAGAAAATACAATACTTAAACTGTGGCATCAACACATAAAATGCTTCAAAATAATAAGTTAAATATTGATTCATTCATATGAATAAACCACAAATTACTGTAGAGAATTGGAGTTAAATGATGTTGGGTATTGTGCAAGTCATTCCCAGCTTGCACAACCTTATACATCTTATACTAAGTAGATTATACTATATTATATACCCTAACTGTGTATAGCCGTATACATTATATATCCTATATTCTACAGACGTGGTCAAAATTGTTGGCACCCCTCCTTTAATGACAGAAAAAAACACAATGATCACAGAGATAACTTGAATCTGACAAAAGTAATAATAAATAAAAGATCTATGAAAATAAACAAATGAAAGTCAGACATTGTTTTTCAACCATGCTTCCACAGAATTAAAAACAAACAAAACAAAACTCATGAAATAGGCCAGGACAGAAATGATGGTACCCTTAACTTAATATTTTGTTGCACAACCTTTTGAGGCAATCACCGCAATAAAACGATTCCTGTAACTGTCAATGAGACTTCTGCACCTTTCAACAGGTATTTTGGCCCACTCCTGTGCAGCAGGGTGCAGAGGTCCCTCATCTGTGCACACTCTGCAAATGTGATTTGCACCATGTCCTTACTGCGTTGGCCCAGGCTATGCAAAATGACATACTGCTCCAGGACTCGTCGCTGCTGCCACAGTCGCTGCAACATGTGCAGAGTAAAATTCCACCCTATTGGCACATTGCAAGTCAAATGGTTAACCGGTAGGCCAAAAGACCTCTGCAGCGATGCAAGTTGATGACCTGCAGGGTGCGATCATTGGAAGGGAGCACACAGCGACCATGCTTTCTGCAGCACTGCATCCAGACTGGAATAGTGGCGGAGAAATTGCTGTACCACCAGGTTGAGGACGTGAGCCATGCCAGACACGTGTGTGAGGTTGCCCCGGCTAGGGCCGCCACCAGGTTCAGGGGAGACAGCCATTGCTCAAGCTCAAACTTTACAGTCCAAAATGATGGCAGCCATTGGGCCAGAAGAGATACCCAACTTAAAGGTTAAAAACTATTACATGTTATTAAATAAATGAATAATTAAAAAAAACTATGATATTAGATTAAAAAAAACAAGAAATAAAAAGACAGGGCAAACAAGCCTCCAAAAAAGGGGAGGACACAGCAATCAAAGGCAATTAATCACATTAGTCGCAAAAAATTAATGCTATAGAGTATATAAAAAAATGAACAAAACAGAAATGCCCATAGCAATGAATGTGAGAATGATGAAGAACTATTCAAGTTATATGTCAATAAAGTGTAAATGCACTCATAGGTATGTCTATACTCAAATGGTTTTAATTATCAATAGGAAAAGGGGGAAGATCATGATGAGATAAGCAGGACACTGTGTATAAAAATGTAGATCCAAGTGATCCAGAATTGTAACACCCCAGGTAACCGGTTGTTACAGTGGTATTACTTTCCTCATGGGGAGAGTGATGCCATGCTTGGAAGCGAGGAAGGATCCCTTTAACAGGTAACCTGCACATACAACGCTGTTCTGACTCCAGACCAGAAGGCCAGAAGGGGGAGCTCTGAACCCGGTTTCAGTGGAGCTTCCCCAGATATATATATATTCTGGCCTGGGGGAGGAGTTGGTCAGTCTGTAAGAGGAGAGAGAGGAGATAAGAATCAGACAGAGGGAGTCTGAGAGGAAAGCTGGGGCCATGCAGCCACATGAGGTGCTGCAGCTCCTGAAAGGAACGAGAACAGAGCAGTCTATAGGAGACTGAGAGGGGAAGAGAAGCGCAGGAGAGTGAAGAGCTGGAGGGAAGCTGCCACTGAGCTTCCTCCATGTTGTGGGGGTAACTCTATGCCCCATGACAGACATAAGATTTCAGGTCGCCTGTCCACCATTAACACCCGAAGGCACAGTAACAGAAAGAGCCCGGAGTCATCCTGAGAGACCCTGTAAAAAGGCTCGAGTTACCAGCCATGCAGGTTGTGTCATACCAGCAAGGGGGAGCAAGGGACTACAACACAGTGCAGAAGGGAAGGCTTACAACCTCACCTGGCTAGGGGGATTCCTGATTTGCTTCCAAGCCGGCCAGACCATACCAGTACCAGTGATCCGGTACCCTGGACTGTGGCTGCCTTACACCAGTAAAGAGATAAAGTGACTGCAACCTTGTGTCCTCTGTTTTCTTACTACACCATCTTTATCTACTACCCTGGGAGCCACAGGGACCCAGCTTCACCTGTGGGAAGCTATACCATCCCCGCTGTAATAGCATCACCCACTGGACCCCTTTAAACAGCATCGGTTATCCCTGGCCAAAGACCACAGGTGACATCATGAACATTCTTAATCCTAAAAACCCCTTTAAAGACTTATTCTTTAATTTGGATGCCCAGGGCCACGGACTGGGTCGCTGGCACCGTGACCACCGCCACGATGACCGGACTCAGTACCAAGTACTCCAAGTCCCCAGCTGGGGCGCACCAGAATCACCATTATTAATTAGTACGCTGTATTTCCATTATCTTATCCTAAACATCAAATCCCATAGAAAAAGGGTCAGAGCATTCCTGGCATGCAATCCACACTTTCTCAGTATAGATGTAATATCTAATATTAATCACAGTAAGTACCTGCAAGGGAGAGACGTCAAAAGATACAGGCCTGAAGCTGTGTCCACTCCACACCCAACGGGCACTGTTGCGCTGTACTCTTCTCCGGGGGCTCTTCTTCGCTGCTCACTTCTAAGTAGGCCTGGATAGCTGTACACAACTCTCGAGCTGTGTGACTGAGATTTCCAAGTCATATTAATTTATTATTATTATTTTAATTATTATATCGCCATTTATTCCATGGCGCTTTACATGTGAGGAAGGGTATACATAATAAAATCAAGAACAGTAATCTTGAACAATACAAGTCACAACTGGTACAGGAGGAGAGAGGACCCTGCCCACAAGGGCTCACAATATACAAGGGATGGGTGAGGATACAGTAGGTTAGGATAGAGCTGGTCGTGCAGTGGTTTGGTCGATCGGTGGTTACTGCAGGTTGTAGGCTTGTCAGAAGAGGTAGGTCTTCAGGTTCTTTTTGAAGGTTTCTATGGTAGGTGATAGTCTGATTTGTTGTGGTAGAGAGTTCCAGAGTAGGGGTGATGCGCGAGTGAAATCTTGTATGCGATTGTGGGAAGAGGAGATAAGAGGGGAGTAGAGAAGGAGATCTTGTGGGGATCGGAGATTGCGTGCAGGAAAGTATTGGGAGACAAGGTCACAGATGTATGGAGGAGACAGGTTGTGGATGGCTTTGTATGTCATGGATAGGCTTTTGTACTGGAGTCTCTGGGTAATGGGGAGCCAGTGAAGGGATTGACAGAGGGGAGAGGCCGGTGAATAGCGGAGGGACAGATGGATTAGTTGGACAGCTGAGTTTAGAATAGATTGGAGGGGTGAGAGAGTGTTAGAGGGGAGGCCACAGAGCAGGAGGTTACAGTACTCGAGGCGGGAGATGAGGGCATGGACTAGGGATTTTGCAGATTCTTGGTTTAGGAATGTACGGATTCGTGAAATATTTTTGAGTTGAAGTTGGCAGGAAGTGGAATGGGCTTGGATATGTGATTTGAAGGAGGATTACCCCGAGACAGCGAGCTTGTGGGACTGGGGAGAGTGGGCAGCCGTTTACTGTAATGGATAGGTTCGTTGGGGGGGTCACGTGAGATGGGGGAAAGACTATGAATTCTGTTTTGTCCATGTTAAGTTTTAGAAATCTAGTGGAGAAGAAGGATGAAATAGGAGATAGACATTGAGGGATTCTGGTTAGTAGGGTGGTGATATCTAGTCCAGAGATGTAGATCTGAGTGTCCTCAGCAGATCTGATTGTGGTGATCCCTGGCTGTACTGTTGAAACTCGTGTCTCACTAAGGGAGAGGTTGAGAGCAGGTGGAGGCCTTAAGGTACCTTCACACATAACGATATCGTTAACGATATCGTTGCTTTTTGTGACGTAGCAACGATATCGTTAAGGAAATCGTTATGTGTGACAGCGACCAACGATCAGGCCCCTGCTGGGAGATCGTTGGTCGCTGAACAAAGTCCAGAACTTTATTTCGTCGCTGGATCTCCCGTGGACATCGCTGGATCGGCGTGTGTTACACTGATCCAGCGATGTCTTCACTGGTAACCAGGGTAAACATCGGGTAACTAAGCGCAGGGCCGCGCTTAGTAACCCGATGTTTACCCTGGTTACCAGCGTAAAAGTAAAAAAAACCAAACACTACATACTTACCTACCGCTGTCTGTCCCCGGCGCTCTGCTCTGCACTCCTCCTGTACTGGCTGTGAGCGTCGGTCAGCCAGAAAGCAGAGCGGTGACGTCACCGCTCTGCTTTCCGGCTGCTGTGCTCACAGCCAGTACAGGAGGAGTGCAGGAAAGCACAGCGCCGGGGACAGACAGCGGTAGGTAAGTATGTAGTGTTTGTTTTTTTTTACTTTTACGCTGGTAACCAGGGTAAACATCGGGATACTAAGCGCGGCCCTGCGCTTAGTAACCCAATGTTTACCCTGGTTACCCGGGGACCTCGGAATCGTTGGTCGCTGGAGAGCTGTCTGTGTGACAGCTCTCCAGCGACCAAACAGCGACGCTGCAGCGATCCGGATCGTTGTCGGTATCGCTGCAGCGTCGCTTAATGTGAAGGGGCCTTTAGAGGAGGAGCCAGAATCAGTGGTGGAAGTCTTAAATACAAAAGTTTGTTCAAGATTTGTGGAGCAGCCTCTTGACTGCCTGCCCCCACAGCCACCAGAGTCACCCAGTGCCCAGTCAGCGATATGTAACGCCTCTGCCCATGTTTGCTCGTCCAGGTGTCAGTGGTGAAATGCACCCTTGCAGACATAGATTTTTTCAGGGAATAGGTGATGTCTGCAACATGCTGGTGTAGCGCAGGCACAGCTTTCTTAGAGACGCAATGGCGACTGGGCAACTGGTACTGGGGGACTGTGACAGCCATCAGCTTTTGGAAACCATCTGTATCCTCCAGGCAGAAAGGCAGTATTTCCATGGCCAACAAATTGGAGATGATGGAGTTCAGACTCTTAGCTAATAACCACATATAAGTATATAAGGGGACAATACAAATATCTCTCCGAGGATCTGTTTATACCAAGGAAGGAGGCGTCACAAGGGGGCATTCTCTGCATCTGGAGGAGAGAAGGTTTTTCCACGAACATAGAAGAGGATTTTTTACCGTTAGGGTAGTGAGAATCTGAATTCCTTGCCTGAGGAGGTGTTGATGGCGAACACAGTCGAGGGGTTCAAGAGAGGCCTGGATGTCTTCCTGGAGCATAACAAGGATAAAGATCGGGGGATATATTCTGACGGAAACTAGGCTGAACTGGATGGACAAATGTCTTTTTTTTTGGACAAATGCGATAATCAATGAGCATGTAATGCAATGAGTGGCCGAGAGCATGGTCAATACCCAAAATAAGGCTCTCCCATGTATCAAACAACTATATATTATAAACAGGAGTGTCACTCCTAATCCCAAATATGATACACTAGCGAAGAAGGGAGCATAGACACTAAAATAAGTAGAAAAATGTACAGATATTTTATTAATAAACAAATATAAAAAAAGTAACATACAAATAATCAACATGACAGAATATGTAAACATTCCACCATGTGGAGAGGAGGAAAACCAGCCAGTACACTAAAAGTAGGGCACACCAACGCAATATGACCTGGGTAAGTATAAAAAAAACAAGGTTTCCTAGGATAACAGTGTTCCTACAATGAGGGATCGTCTCCCAGGCACCAATAAACTCCATATATAGCTAAAGGTTGTATAATCTCGTGTTCACACATATCACCGAGGTAGTATGAACTTACCCATCATAAGTCCGTCTTAATGTGGCCTTCCCACCACCCCTGATGCGCGTTTCGCATAGTCGCTTTCTCAAAGGGGGAGTGATAACAGTGTCTCGCTCTTCCTGCACCATTTATAGGAGGTCGGCACACCAGTGTAATTGGCGCATGCGCGCCCGTGTCCCCACACAAAAAAAGTGCATAATCCATAGGCGTCATGATGCGGTGCGCATGGGGGCGAAAAACACACCCATGGTACCTGATATCCATCTGCGCCGCACCTGTAGTAGGCGCCATTAGGATTAGGTAGTGCCGGGTAAATCAGGCAGCACATGCGCACCACTCGTGCCGACAAACCGGAATCATAAGAAGTTAAGAGACCGGAACTGAAAGGGACCCAGTCATAGTCATATTGCGCCTGCGTAGATCCCCAGTCTCGCGTCACTACATATGCGAATGGCATCGCCATGGTGTTAAAACCACGCTTGCGTACAGCTAACGTCAGTATGAGTAAATCAGGTAAGTAAAGCTGCGCATGCGCACCAATCACGCCAACGAGCCGGAATCATATGGTATCAAAAAGGGACCCAATCATGGCCGCATTACGCCTGCGCAGATCCCCGGTCACCCGTCCCCGGAAACGTGGTAAATGTCACCATGGTGATCAGGCCGCGCCTGCGCACAGCTCACACCAATTCAACCAAAGTAAGCAAAGTATCATTACTGGGGACAGTCAAACCCTAGATCGGAATCCCCCTACGCCTATATGTAATCATCGTCTCATCTCTCTAGACGCACGGATATACCACCAAGGTAACTCCAAGTCACGGTACGCACGCGTACAGTATGTCATGACGCTAATCGACTGCAAATAGGCAGGGATATTGGAGTAAAGCTCGTATGTGGGGAACCCATATTTTATATGCTAGTACGGACATATTAAATAAAAAATATCACAAATTCCATATGGCTCACAACACCTAAGAATAAGCAGTTGTCCATAGGTACCATGTTCGATACGGTCCCAAATGCTCCTAAATAGTTCTATCCGCATGACAATGCCTAAAAAGGATTACACCAGGCGAAGGGGAAGAGAAGCCAAAAGGAAGGGGGAAAAGACGAAAAAGGTGATAAATGACGTACACAAATATATGTACACACGTGATAGAAAATGCATATCAGTGAGAGCGAGTCGTAAACTCGCAATATAAAACACATTCTAACATGTCAAAAAGCACTCATATCACATGGATAATTTACATTAACGTTGTGGTGCAGTGACCAATGTTACAGCCAGGGGGCGCTGCGTGTGCACTTCAAGATGCACATGTAAATGTGTAAGTTCTAATGGGAGATTGGCAGGGCTAGTCATGAGAGATGGGAGGGTCAGACTAGCCACACACACCCACACTCCCACCCAGGGGAGTGGTTACAGGTATGTAATGTGACCAGGGTGTGGGTCACATGGTACCTGTGTTTGGATCGGAATGGTACCTGTGAGGTTCCTGTGCAAGGTCCTGGACGGTCGGTGTTGGAGGCTCCTGGGAGTGGAGTCGTCCTGGAAGCACCTGGAGACCGTAGACCTGGACGGTCGGTGTTGAGGACCTGGGACTGACGTGAAGTCAGTGTGAGGAGTGGAACTCCTGAGAGGTAACCCCGGACAAGGGGATTGTAATATACAGCAGAGAAGCCTATCTGCTACATGAACTGTCTGATGTCCTTTAATGTTTCGTGGCTGTATTGCAATGGACTGTATATCATATGGTTTATGCAGTTTAATAAACCAGACTCATGTGGGATATCGTGCCTGAGTGCTTGAATCTTGTGCCAAGCGAGTGTCCCCCAACACACTCAGGTAGCGTAATCTCACAACGTATACGATAAAAGCAGCAAAAAACATGCAGTGCACAATAGTGCATGAATAAGCGTACCATCAGTGATAAAGAGTCTGAGACCCAAAAACACCTTAACATATTAAATAAAAAACTCACGTCATTAACAATTTACATTGACAGTTATAGTACAAAATGTGCAGTGTAGAATAGTGCAAAAATAGCATAGCATTCAAGACACGTGGATATAAAATATCCCCCTGTAGGATTTCTTCTCCATTCAGTCCAGGTCATGTCCCATCATTCATCTGTTAATACACTGGAGTTTTGTCCATGTATGGAGAATTTTGATGGCTGAGATCTGACAATAGTGGTGCCGAAATGAACACATCACATGAAAAGGAATTCAAAACATAAAAACTAGGTAAAGAAAAAAGAGACACACATAATTAAAAACATACCATGATTCCAAAATATATCCATTACAGGTAATCCATGATCTAACTGCACATGACAAAGCCACGGGAACAGAGCCCCCAAGTACGACAGCTTCAAAAAACGGAACATCACAAAAAGGGTGCAAATGTTAACTTTTCGTTTAAACCCTTTGGTGCTACTGTGTCCAGGGTGACAATCCACCTACATTCACGTTGGGCAAGGGCTTGCTTAAGGTCCCCACCCCTAACTCCTCCGTCAATACGGTCAATTCCCCTCATACTCAAACCCCTAGGATTACACCCATGATGTTCCCTAAAGTGTCTGGGTAGGGTCTTTAGTGTTGAAACATCCAGTACATCTTTAGCAGCTATAATATCGTGGACGTGCTCCCGGGTCCGGATTTTAAGTTCCCTAGATGTGAGACCTACATATATTAGGGAGCAGGGACACGTGGCGTAATATATCTCGTATGATGTCTTACAAGAGATATAATCCCTGATTTCAAATTCCCTGCTCCCATCAGATGACATGAAGGTCCCACATCTCATTATGTTCGGGCATGCCACGCACGATCCGCACGGAAAGCAGCCCTGTTTATTTCCGCCCTGATTAAAAATCTTCAGCTGCTATGCCACATAATGGCTGCTCACTAGCTGGTCCCTCAAATTCCTGCTCCTTCTTTGTATCATTTGTGGGGACTCTGATAGATGGGCAGCTAAGACATTATCACTGCGCAATATTGGCCAATGTCTCTGCAGGATTTCCCGCATTTTATCCCACTGACAGTTGGAAGTTGAGATGTAACTCAATTTATAATCACGTCTCTTTTTAGTTTTTTTTTCAGAAGGCTTTAACAACTCATTTCTTCCCATAGCCCGTGCACGCCTATATCCAGATTTGATGCATCGGGTGCTGTAACCCCTGGCCTTAAACCTATCTGTGAGAATAGCAGACTGCTGTTCAAAACGGACATTTGTAGAGCACACTCTCCTGTTCCTGAGGTACTGACCAACCGGGATGGCCTTGATGGTGGAATAGTTGTGGGCCGAGGAGGCGTGTAGGAGAGAATTGACAGAGGTTTCTTTCCTGTATAAATCAGTTTCCAATCTTCGGTTCTCCCCAACCCACAAACTAATATCCAAAAAATCAACATGCTTTGTGTGACACTGAAAAGTGAATTTCAAATTAAATGAATTGTTATTAAGTTGTTGCATAAAATCCAATAGGCTGGCTTCGCTACCCTCCCAAAACATCAATAAATCGTCAATGTAGCGAAACCAGCCTATTACTGGGTCAGCGGCCTGTGCCCCGTCGCCCTGGAAAACCTGCCTCTCCCAAAAACCAAGAAACAGGTTTGCATACAACGGCGCACAGGCCGCGCCCATCGCGGTACCCTGTGTTTGTAGAAAAAAAAGATCCTTAAACACAAAAAAATTATGTGTCAAAGCAAATTCCAATAAATCCAAAATAAACTCGGAAAAATGGCCATCCCAGTTGGTCTCCCCCAGGAAGAAGCGGGTTGCCCCAAGTCCGTCAGCATGTCTAATCGATGTGTACAGTGACTCGATATCAATGGTGACTAATAAAATTCCATCGTCAACTGTAACACCATCGATCTTGGTATGTCCATTGTGTCTCTGACATAGGAGGGGAGCGTTTCTACTAAAGGTTTCAGATGGAAATCAATAAATTTACAGATATTTTCGCTCAACCCCCCTATGCCAGAGACTATAGGTCGGCCAGGGGGATTAACAGCATCCTTATGCACCTTTGGTAAAAGGTAGAATGTAGCCACCTTTGGATATTTAGGCAGAAGCGCATCAAATACTTTCTTGGTGACAGTCCCTGACTCGCAGGCATATGTAAAGATCGACTCCAACTCAGCGTAAAACACCTGCATAGGTGTTGTGAATTCTGCTCTTGGGCTCCCTCCGGTGGTTATGAGTGGTAGTGCTGCGGTAGTTGGATCACAGCATTTATCAGGTGTATCCATTTTTTGCAATTTGGGCTGGGCTATTTAAGTCCTGCTTTATCCTTTGTCAGTGCCAGTTGTCCATTGTTTTTGGAGGATTCACATCCATACTTGGTCTCTCCTGGTCTGCTGTTCATTTCTTCAAAGATAAGTTCTGACCTTGTTTTTGCTGTCCACCTGCTGTGGACCTTATAGTCTGTGTATTTTCTTGTTTTGTTTTGTCCAGCTTTGTCTGTGAAGGATTTTTTGCAGCCTAGCTGTGTCTCTGGAGATGCAGATATACCCTCCATGTCTTTAGTCAGATGTGGTGTTTTGTATTTTCTGTGGTGGATATTTTCTAGTGTTTTAATACTGACCGCATAGTACTCTGTCCTATTCTTCCTTTTTAGCTAGTATGGCCTCCTATGCTAAATCCTGATTTCATGTCTGCGTATATTATTTCCCTCTCCTTTCACAGTCAATATTTGTGGGCGGCTGTCTATCCTTTGGAGATTTTCTCTGAGGCAAGATAGTTTTCCCGTTTCTGTCTTTAGGGGTAGTTAGCTCTTAGGCTGTGTCGAGGGGTCTAGGGAGTGTTAGGTACCCCCCACGGCTACTTCTAGTTGCGCTGCTAGTTCAGGGTTTGCGGTCAGTAAAGGTACCACCTTCTCCAGAGTACGTCTCATGCTGCTCCTAGGCCACCAGATCATAACACATAGGATTATTGGACAACATGCGGTACGTGTCCTTATTTTTGAGCTGTCGAAAAGCTTCCTTTTCGTATTTTTCGACAGGCCAAATTACAACATTCCCTCCCTTGTCTGCCGGTTTAATAACCACCGTATCCAATGACCGTAATTCTTTTAAAGCTTGTCTCTGTCTAGATGTTAAATTGTCATTTCATATATTTTGAGATATCTTTTTAAGATCCTCGGTCACCAGTCTACAAAAAATGTCGACCGGTGGACATACAGACAAGGGAGGGAATGCTGTCGACTTAGGTATGTTTGAAGATGCAATTATACCTGTGTTATCAGGTTGCTGCTCATTAAGCAGGTCTTCCAAATCTACCAAAGTCTGTTGCTCAGTAGTGTCAAGTTGTGGGCCAGTCTGGTGGTATAATTTCTTAAAGACCAATTTACGGCAAAACAGGTGGACATCTTTCAGAGCTGTAAAAAAGTCAAAACCGTTACGTGGCACGAAATTGAGACCTAATTTCAGTAGGTCGCTCTGTGTTTCTGACAAGGGGTGTTAAGAAAGTTTAATTACCTCGAGATTGGTGTTTTTTGCTTTTCGTTCGTATTCAGGGGAGGGTTTCTGTTTCCTTTTCTTATTACCCTGGTGACTTCTCAGGTAGTGTGTGCTTTTAGTCTTAACCTGCTCCATGTTTCCAACACTTCCTGAGGCTATACTTGATCCATCAGCTGATGTAAGGGAAGACATTGAACCTGATCTAATGTCTTTTTTTGGCCTTGCTAACTATTTAACTATGTAACTATGTATTTTTACCATGTGCCAGAGGAAACATTCTTTTACATGACCACAGCTGTGAGACCGAGGGCTGGCTGCAGTGCTGAGAGAGGGTGCAGTATGGTGAACATGACAAAATGCTGGACTGTGAGTGAGCTGCAGGAGGAGATGTTATGCTGGATTGAGAAAAAGTTTTGCTCTCGATAGAACATAAACAGCAGGCATATCCACTTCCATAACAGCTGATGGGCTCTCACTCACTCTGACTGTAGGGGTAAGCAAGTGGCAGATGGAGACCTGTGTGAGAACATATAGCACTGTAAAGGAGGAGGAAGCAGCAGATGCTTTTGATGGGACGGCCAGTGGTTGGCGAGGCCCACTATTCCCTATTTTGTCGCAATGTGATTCCCAGACTAAGGCATGTTGATCATGCATGTGCCGATTCATGCATGTTGTAGTCAAATTATTGCAATTTTTGCCTCTAATGAGTAGTTTTTTGCAATTTTGGCAGATAACTTGAGTTGGGTCATCCTTTGCAGTCTCAAAAAAGGCCCAGGCTAGGCAACCCTTGCTACCCCTGTGAACTGCAGACAATCAACTAGAGCTGGCCACAGTCACAGTTCTGATTGAGGATACAATGGTTGTCATGGTTGCATCACTCTGTCTGTGCAGCTAGTTGCAACATAATCTCCTCAACTTCCTTCTCCTCCACCTCCTCTGCTGAGCTACTCAGCTGCGTGCCTCTGGATTCACACCAAGTGGGATCTACAACCTCATCATCATCCTCTGTTCTCCTACTCCTCGCCCTGAGAGACACCCTCCTCCTTTTCCTGCTCTGATAGCACAGTACAGTCCGCGTGCACCTCTGGTATCTGAGTCTCCTCAGTATCATTTCTACTCCAGGGGGTTAATGTCTGTGACAAGAGTCTGGATTCTGCTTGGACCCTACTTTGTCCAGCCCCAGATTCAACAAGAAAAAATTTTGGGCATTGGTGCAGATGCTTTCATCTTCTGGATTCTGTGAATTTTCGGAGCAGACTTTTGATGCCCATGGAATAGAATGTGTGATTAGCTCTGCAGACTGGCCCATTTGTGGTTCCCCACAGTCAGTTGCGTTGTTGGAAATTTGTGACGTGGGGGAAGCAAGATTGATTGGGTTGCATATCTTAAATTGTACTGTGTGTGCAAGCCAATCCGGAGCAGCCACATCACCAGAGCAGGCGATGCCTGAGCACCAATGAGAAAGCGCCACATCATGGACATGCTCAGTAAAGTGCTTTCTGGACTTAGACTCCAGTACGCAATGCAGCGCCTGCAATACACTGGTTATCATAGACTTGACTGGAGAGCCAGCAGTAAAACTAAAGTCTAGCACGAGCCTAAGCAAGATGCTGGGACCGATGTCCAAGCTGAGCAGCAGTCCCAGTGGCCGGGACCGAATGGGAGACCACAGCACCCAACATGGCCTGGGATCCATCTCGCGCAGCGGGAAAATCCCGATGCCTAACACGGGGCCTCCTGATGGCAACACAGGTTTAGCACAAATGATTTTGAGTGGGAAATGTTGACTCCTGCTTTGCACAACACTATTAGGACAATCTAGTTAAATCCTGGAAAAATGGTGCCAGCAAAACAAGATGTCTGCTTTTTATTTGCAGAGGGACATGTGACTTCAGCAGCCAATTACAAAAACCCTTGTGTCCTGACGTTGTGGATGGTTTGTGAACCCTGATTGGCTGCCGGAATGTACACACATTAAGTTATTGAAAAAAAAAATTACTCTCTGCCGCTTCTCTGACCTAAACACACCACCTCCCCTCATAAAACAGGCCCCCTCGCTCATCATACAGCACCATTATCATAGACAAAGTCAAAACAAAATATTAGTGGAAATGTGATCATTTACTGATCTTTGACCGAATTTTGCTGACTGAGGAAAAATGCTTGGGAAA
This sequence comes from Ranitomeya imitator, assembly GCF_032444005.1. Lineage (NCBI taxonomy): Eukaryota > Metazoa > Chordata > Amphibia > Anura > Dendrobatidae > Ranitomeya > Ranitomeya imitator. Next base: position 111,699,397 of record NC_091287.1, on the reverse strand, counting down.
CCGAACACGAATGCAAATGTGCTAAGTTCGTGCCGAATTTGAGATTCTCAAATGTTTTACGAACACATTAGTTCATCTCTGCTAAAGATGACCTGTCATTTGCTCAAAAAACTAAATTAAAAAAAACTTTTAAAAACCCTGGCTTCCCCTGATTTTGCCACTCCTTTCTGATTTGCACAGCATCCCTCCATTGCAGAGATATTCACATTTATTCCTTCTGGAGCGCTACTTGTGAAATGTTTGCTTGCAGTAAAATAGAGCTTTTCTTCAAAGTCTTAGGGTAATGTTCTTTCCTCCCTAGTTCCCAGACCGTATATGCATCTCGTCAGCATCTGAGACTGCTAGACTGCACTTCAAGCAGAGATCTCATATATTGCACTCTACAATAAACAAATATGAAAATCTCTGTAATGGAGAGATAGCTCAAAACGGAGAAGAACGGCAAAATAAGGGGAGCCCAGGGATTTAAAAAAAAAGTGTTTAACTCAATTTTTTGAGCAAGTCATGAGTCTACTTTAAAGTAAACCTTTTGGGTCTTCTAAGCCTACTCTATCCCCAACATAAAATTAAAATCACTACATTCTAAGGCAGTGCTTGTTGTACCTAAAGTTTCTGTGTTGTAAAATTTTACTTTGCAAAAATAGTTTTCTATGTAAATGGATAAGAAACAGTCTGGCAGGGTTTTGCTTCCCCTAGACATACTCTGTCTCAGCTTCTGTAATCATGCATGGGGATGTGTATTTCACATCCTCTATTCTTTACCTGTCATTTTAGAAGCCTTTTTCCTGCCAACCCGAGAATACCCAATAAAGGCAAAATGCTCCTGATTATTTGGACATTGCCTCTGATTATTTTCCTGAGTGGAGGAACATTGTTTTTTAAAGTTTGACAAATGTAAATGCTGTAGCTGATCAACGATCTCTAATTGGCTGCAGCACTCCCATGATGCCTCTGCTGGATGTTAATTCCAGCAGACCGGCGGAGGAAGCAGCATGGAAGAATGATGCGGGTCCAGGTGATGAGCATACATTATTTTTTCACCTCCCTTGATCAATTAATTAGTTGGACAGTAGTGGACAACCCCTTCAATGTTTTTTTAATATGCTAGTGACAACAATTTTTTTTGCATCCAGATTGCACATTGAATGTTAATGTTTTGGGATGCTGATGATTCTTCTTTACATTGATATTGTTTACGAAGGTTTGAGTCTTCCAATAGCATGTATTTGCTTTCCCATTTATTTTCTATTCGACAATACTACAGATGGTCACAATGATATCACATTCTCATATTTGATATACAGAGCGCAACATCACAACATTACACAGTAAAGAAAAATCACCTTAATTAATTTATTTTTTATTTATTTTACTGACTTATGTAGCGCCATTAATTCCACAGCGCTTTACAGACATTATCACTGTCCCCGATGGGGTTCACAATCTAGATTCCCTATCAGTATGTGTTTGGAGTAGGGGAGGAAACCAGAGAAAACCCAGAGAAAACCCACACAAACACGGGGAGAACAAACAACTCCTTGCAGATGATTAATTGAAAATAATTTTCTTTAATAAGAGATAATTACCATACTCTTGTTTTGAATAGGGTTGGTGTAATCCTGGCTAATGAGTATAACATTTTCATTTATCCCAATAATTGCTTGCTTTAGGCTCTCTCAAATTAACACTTTTACAATTTTTACATATCATTCACTATGTCCATTAAAATGATCAATAAATAATCTCTTTCATTTCATGGTGGCATATGACATTGAGTAGACATTAAAATGTAATTCGTGCAGACGACAGTAGCATCATGGCATAAAAATTATTTCATAACTGCAAAATACTTAGCTTGTCACTGCAATACAGTACATGTCAAAAACAAGCAGGTCTAGGAATGACCTTTCTCATTGACAGTTGAGCAATGACCTTTGTAAGCAGCACACACAGAAAGCTCACTGCTGTGTCAGAAGCTGTTAACATTTGGAAGCTGGCAAAATTGCCTGGCTACGTGAAATACTGCATAACTTGGGATGATGGCATCTTTGTCTATTTCAAAACATTTGTGACAGCGCATCAGGATAAAATTGTAGCAGTACCATGACCAAGATAAGGGACACTTTTAGCCACCTGCTAGGAAGCAACATGCTGATTCCTTGTGAATTTATAGTAAACTTCAATCATTAATTAATTTGCAGAGAGTGTAACTGTATCGGGGCGCTGTGCTCGCCCATACAATTACATAGCGTAGCTCCAGGTGGGCCCCTTCAGAGCGCAGGGCCCAGGACCACTGCCCCCTGTGCCCCCCCACCCAGTAGCTAAGCTACTGGTGTCTACCATAATTCCTAGATTGATTGTAAGCTTGGGAACAGTTCCCTCACTCCTTTTAGTATCTGTTGTGTTATGTGTTGTTCTATTCTGTAATGTCTTTATTGTCTGTTCAAATTTCCTCTAAAACATAAAGTGCTGTGGAATATGTTGGCACTATAGAAATAAAAATTATTATTATTATGGTGAAAGAGGATGAGGGAAAAGACAATACGCTAAACTCCTTTTCCTCTTCAGTATTTATAAAGAAAATCCCATGACATATAATATGATCAGAGATACTAAAAATCCTCCACTAAATGTCACCTGCAAATATGGTGCCAGAATTCAAAAAGGGGACAAACTCTGAACCTGGAAATGATAGGTCGAAAGTGTAACCTCGGCTGTGGGTAAAATCCTTGAGAATTTCCTAAGAGATGCTATTCTGGAGCATCTCAACAAGAATAACCTCATCAGCCAGCATCAACATGAGTTTGAGGATTGGTCCTGTCACACTAATCTGATCAGTTTCTAGGAGGAGGTAACTTCCAAACTGGACAAGGGAAATTGAGTGGATGTTGCCTTTATGGAATTTTCAAAGGCGTTTGATATATTGCCACACAAAAGGTTGGTATATAGAAATAAGAAAAGTGGGACTAGAGGAAAATATGTGTAACAGGGTTAACAACTGGCTCAGTGATAAGTAACAATGGAACTTGGGTCCAAATTAACCCCTTCCCGACATGCGACACATACACGGCGCTGCAGGAGCACCATTACGAATGTTCCTACTGCGCTCGCGTTGACGTCAGTTAGGTGACGTGGGCTCATTGGCTGTGAAATCCCAGGACCTTTCTGATGGCACCGCGTGCATGTGAACCTTTTCACACTTGTAGTGACATCAGTAAGGTAATACGAGTTCATCGCGAGACACTGAGCAGCGGTAGAAAAATTCAGCCGAACCTGAGCAGTAACTTTCATGGATAAGTCTGTGATTGGGGTCCATTGCCTGAACACTAGGTGTTTGGTATGGACTCTGAAATTTAATGTACGGGTACGCCTCTCTCTACAAGCAATGTATCTAAAGATTTTTTGGAATTAGCCCAAAACTCCTTCTTTCTCTGAAAATGAATTACCTCTTAGAGCCATTCTGTTAGAATTGGATTTAAAAGGTTCCTCCATTTTCTCAGGATTACTGTGTAGGGGGCAATAAAAAGAAATCTATTTAGGTTCTGATGTAACGATTTTAAGGACCTTTGAAGCATAGGATGAATTAGATCTGAAACATTATTAGAAACGATAAAGATTGTAATTTTCACTATCATCTATAGCACCTTGGTCCAGAAATCTTGAATGGAAGGAGATGCCAACCACACCAGAGCCCGTCCACATCGCCATAAATACCCTACACATTAACAGCGCAGCAAGCTATGTTACCTTGTCAAATGCTTACTACATCTGTAAACAGAACCTGTTCCGTGTTTCCCTTCAATTCATAATCCCTTTAGCATCGAGTACATGAAGAGTTTTTCGGAGATCAATAGAGCACTATTTTTAGGTTTGTTTGCACTCTATCTACTCAAACAACTCTATGAACGTAGCCTAAAATAAAAATGTTCTGAAAAAAGAAAGAGCAAACTCTAATAAAAGGCACATTTTGCATTAGACTTTCACTCCTGGCATATAAAAAATAAATCGTCTGAGTTTTCTTTGTAATCCTACACACCAAACTGATAAGTTAGATAATGAACACTTTTGTCAGCTATTATATTGCCTGTAAAGCAGTTCCCCAGTTTTCTACAGACCTTGAATCTAAATCTTCATTATGTTGCTAAGTGTTGCCTCTATCTCTTATTTTACTTTAAGGTTTTATGTACTTAGATTTATTTTTTTTTTTTTAAATGCAGCACAGCACGCCATAATCTTTTACTATTGGATTCTGTGTCAACCCAATACTATATATGCTATATCAAACAGTTTTTTTTCTGGTGCTTGTGGCCTAAGGGTCTATTTGCATTGGCCGAACAACGGTCTTATCCGTCCGTGCAAAGAGACCCTTTAGCCGCAAGCACCAGAAAAAAGTTTTTATCTGTCTGCAGTTGTCTGAATGCCTGACCAATGCAGATGATGTGCACTGAGCGATCTATGGTAGGGTGCTGATTTTAGCAAGTTTTCTTCCAGTATTCCTCAGTTTGATGGCATTAACATTGGCTCTCAGCAGGTTTTTCTGTGCAATGTGTCCTTTTTTAGTAGCCCTCGAGTTGCTTGTCTCAGCATTAGATCCCACAAGGGTTTGTCTTTCCTAATTCAGTTCCATCTTTGTCACTCAATTGAACCTTCTCAGCAAATGGACTGTAGAAATGAATCAGGCACAGAGCAAGGAGTGTCTGCAAAATCCAGACAATCAGATGAGTTGAAAAATCAAGTGTAAAACAGGTTTGCACCAGCCGATAATTAGATAAGTGGGCATTTGTAAGTGCGCGCTTTAGGATCGTTGGCCTATTTTTTGTTTTTTTTTTACCATTTTCTATGGCAGTAATGCAGTTTAAATGGATTAGAATGATCATTCTTGGTAATTCATGGTGCAGCCTTTAGCGTTTTTCAAGTTACCGTATATACTCGAGTATAAGCCAACCCGAGTATAAGCCGAGACCCCTAATTTTGCCACAAAAAAAGCTTAATGATTTGAGTGTAAGCCTACGGTGTAGAATGCAGCAGCTGCCGGTAAATGTCAAAAATAAAAATAGATACCAATAAAAGAATTAATTGAGACATCAGTAGGTTAAGTGTTTTTGAATATCCATATTGAATCAGGAGCCCCATATAATGCTCCATACAGTTCATGATGGGCCCCATAAGATGCTCCACACAAAATACGCCCCATATAATGCTCCATACAGTTTATGATGGGCCCCATAAGATGCTCCATGCAGACATTTGCCCCATATAATGCTGCACATTTGCTGATTATGGCCCCATAAGATGCTCCATAGACTATTATGCCCCATATGCTGTTGCTGCGATTAACCCCTTTACCCCCAAGGGTGGTTTGCACGTTAATGACCAGGCCAATCTTTACATCGCGTTGCTCCGAGGGTCTCAGGGAAGCCCGCAGGGAGCCCCCTCCCTGCGCGATGCTTCTCTATGCTGCCGGAACTCTGCGGTCATGTTTGATCGCAGTGTGCCGGGAGTTAATGTGCTGGGGGCTGTCCGTGATGGCTCCTGGCACATAGTGCCGGATGTCAGCTGCGATAGTCAGCTGACACCCTGCCGCGATCAGCCGCGCTCCCTCCGTGAGCGCAACCGATCGCTATGACGTACTATCCCGTCGGTGGGCATACGGGCCCACCCCACCTCGACGGGATAGTACGTCTAATGTCAGAAAGGGGTTAAAAAAAAAATCACATACTCACCTCTCGTCGCACAGGCCCCCGGCACTTGCTAAAGTTACCTCTCCGCGTTCCACCACTGGGCGCCTCTCCATCTTCCGTGTCCTCTGCACTGACTGTTCAGGCAGAGGGTGGCGCACACACTAATCGCATCATCGCGCCATCTGATCTGAGCGTCACTTCAGAGGATGCAGAAGACACAGTGGTGCCGACGGTGAAACGGGGGACAGGTGAATATTGTGCAATGCCCCCGTCATACTCACCTGCTCCGGGCATGGTCCCTGCACGTCCCTGGTTCTCCAGGTGCCGGCAGCTTCTTCCTGTATTGAGCGGTCACATGGTACCGCTTATTACAGTAATGAATATGTGGCTCCATCCCTTAGGGAGTGGAGTCGGGTTCATATTCATTACTGTAATGAGCGGTACCATGTGACCGCTCAATACAAGAAGAAGCTGTCAGCGCCCGGAGCACCAAGGACGTGCAGGGACCGCGCCAGGAGCAGGTGAGTATTATTAGACAGCTGCCGCTCCCCCTCCCCTGCCACCCCTGGAAATGACTCGAATATAAGCCAAGAGGGGCAATTTCAGCCTAAAAAAAATGGGCTTAAATTCTCGACTTATACTCGAGTATATACGGTATATGCTTTTTTTGGGTTGGCACCTGTTCACACTAACTTGAATGTGCTGGTCTTTTTCTTTATTTATATAAGGCAACATTCTGTTTACAAATAAGCAAAGTGCTTGCCCATTGTGCCCATAGGCTGACTGTATGTTTTAAGCAGTATTAAAAATAATTGCTGTTGGCAGACCATTTTGTCATGTAAACTGGGATTGTGATAATATTCAAACTGTATAAGGATTTAATAATCAGATCACTTCGCATCAGTCTGTTTAAAGGGAATCTGTCACCAGGTTTTCACTAGCCAATCTTAGAGCAGCACGCTATATGGGGCAGATACCCTCATTTCAATGATATGTCACTTAATTGGCTGCTTGAAGTCATTTTAATAACATCACTGTTTTATCTGCTGCAGATCTACCCGTTCTCTGAGTGCACTAATTAGCAGCTTTCTGTGTACACTGTGCATAGACAGAACGCTGACAATCAGTGGTGGGTTGGGGTTATACAGAGCTCTTGAATATGGAGGACAACATGGCAGCAGGTTTACTAATCCTTTAGTGATGATCTTCCACTGATAAGTTTTTTTTTTCAAAACTACAGCAAGTACCCCAGTAAGTGGCACACATTGCTCGAATCAGGGTCTCTGTCTTTTATATTGCTGTCAGATTAGGTGGTAAAATCTTGGTGACAAATTCTTTTTAAAAGAACTTTAAACTAGACTTACCAATGCATAATGAACAGCGCTCCACCCAGGTGTAGAAATCTTCAAAACACGCTTTATTGAGCCATGGTACAGCAGCAAAGTTTCGACCACAACGTGGTCTTTGTCAAGACCAAGTTGTGGTCGAAACTTTGCTGCTGTACCATGGCTCAATAAAGCGTGTTTTAAAGATTTCGACACCTGGGTGGAGCGCTGTTCACTATGCATTGGTTGGTCTGGTAATATCTGGGACGGTTCCCTGGATGTTGAACGGGCGCCCCAGAACAGTGAGTGCTGTCAGCCTTTGCCTATCTTTGTGTGCTTTAAAGTAGACCTGTCACCTGCTCAAAAAATGTAGTTAATCATCTTGTAATGTTACTTAAGCTTCCCTGTTTCTGCCACTTTTCAGTTTTGTGTTGTGTTGCTCCATTGTAGAGATATTCGCATTTGTTGCTTTTGGAGCACATTATGTGAAATCTCTGTTTACAGTTCAACTAAACGTTTCTTTAGAGTCGTATACTTTTACCTTTCCTTCACAGATGCTTTCCATCAATGGGCGGTAGCTGAGCTAGCGGTCTGGCAGTCTCAGATGCTGCCAAACTGTGATTGGCAGAATCTGGGAGGGAGAGGTGGAAGTGCATAATCCCACAGATAACTCTGTAGATACAGCCAGATTAACTGAAAGCAGAGATTTCACATATTGCATTTCAGGAGAAAGAATGTGAATTTCTCTGCAATGGGATCATGCAATACAGAATAGAAAAAAAGTGAAAGAATCAGGGATTTTTACAAGGTATTTAACATATATTTTTAAAGCAAGTAACAGATTCTTTCGAAAATCAGAAAATCAGACTAATTAACTTATTGTAGTGTCAACCAATGTCTGGTATGCATAGAAATCTGCCAGTGAAAACCTATCTTAAAGTGTCCCAATAGTCTGGTCTCAGTGGGTGGCCATCAAAATTGCACGTAATTGGGATGTAGACTGGTATCTAAACATACTATCTGCTTCTTTGTGTTATTAATTCAGGCTTTGGCAGACGATAATTGGGCAAAACAGAAAAACTGCAAACAGTTAATAAAATAACACAAAATTATTAGCACAAATTAAACAGAACATGACATAATGTCACTTACAGCTTTAAAACGTTTTACTTAAAAAATAAAGCAGAAAGTCCCTAGTCTGCAATATAAGTGACTCAGCAATAATCTTCAATTTCTTTCATCTGCCGCTGAGATGCTCTTGTACAGCTGCAGGCTGGTTTCTAATGTTCTGCATTGCTTTGAGGCTCCACTGTATTCTGTAAATTTTCTTTCTAGCAAACATCCTTTCCTTTAGGATCTAATTAACTTTATTGACTTTCTGGCCAGGACAAATTCTATGTTCCACGCAGGTTATCTGGATAGTGCAGTCAAGTCTTTTCATGAATGTGGGATATGATATATGCAAAAAATGCAGAACATTTGACTTAAATATATTTTCTTTTCTTTGTGAATTTCTCTGTCTATCAATCTTTGTGTCTCTCTGCTTTGATTTACATTGCAATACTGCATATTTCACTTGATCAGTTCAGGAGTAAATCATGCATATTCTGTAACATGAAGAATGTATTTAAAATCCACGATATGCTAATAAAGGACTTCAGTCTTGAAGTTGATTGAGCACTGATGAGTACAAAATGAATAATATAGCAAAATCTCATTTGCATTTTAATGAACTTTTTTGTTCCTAGACAATGTTGACAGCTGAACTAGAAACTCACTGACCAAGATATTGCGAGTATCAATTCAGGTGACATGTATCCAAATGCTAATAGTATGTTGAGTATGCCTGGGTTCAGACATGGAACCACATTTATAGAAATTGGTATACTTTGTAAAATCTTTAGCATTCTCAGTTCAACCCTGCCACTGGTTTATAGGGAACCTGTCAGCAGGATTGTGCACAGTAACCTACAGTGTCAGGTCCGCGCCTTTATACTGATTAAAAATTATGCTGTCATGATCCAGACCAGGTTTTGGGTCTTGTCTCCCCTTTCACGGTCCGGTCATGTCAGGGGTCAAATTTCTCTGCCTGGTTCCAGTGTCAGGTCGGCTATTTCTCCGTGCTGCATCCTGCAGGCAGTGCCAGTCATATTTCCTGCCTATGGCATGTGTAGCTGGCTCTGGTGAGACCCTGATTTGTCCTGCTGAGTTTAGCTCTCTTTGCTCGTGCCTGTTCATTCCTCTCTTCCCGCCCCGACTCTGTGTGTCCCTGTGTGTTTGGATTCAACAGTACTCAACTCTGCTTTGGCTCGGACCTGATTTTGTCTCCTCCCTCTGGTACTTCTTCTACGGACTGTTACTGACCTTTGGGTGTTCCTCTGACTCTGTATTTGGGATTCCACTTGGTACTACGCTATACTCTGGTATAGACCCGGCTTGTCTGACTATTCTGCTGCCACCTGGTGGTAGCCTTGCTGCAGTTCTGCTGGTCTGCTCTGAGTAGGTTTTCAGTCCTCTCTCCACTCTGCTGCCATCTAGTGGAGTTTGCATTTACCTGCAGTGCTGCAGCGTGACATATTCTCCTGGTTGCTGAAATCCATCTTGTGGTTGTTTAATTTTTATTTCCAGTTTTGAGTTAATGATATGCTCGTGTTCCGGACGGCCTGAGGGGTGTCGTCATGTGGTGCTCTAATTAGGTATTTATCTATATGGCTTCTGACAGGTCACATATCCCTCAGTGATCTGCCCCCTATTTTACATAATGAATATCATATATATTGAAAAAATAAATCATCTGCTGCAGACAGGCAGCAGCGCCCATGCTGATGCATGATCGTATAAATCACGCACCAAGGGTGTTATTCCAGATATAGTTGATTCACGGAGGGGAAAAGAACCAATTTCACACAGTCCACTTTCTTGAACTATTTTACTTAGGGATGAAATTATTCCTACTCGGTTTTGATAACCACACAAAGAGAACACATCAAACAAATATTTTGCCAGACGGCAATATCTTCTGTGCTGAATAGCTCGACATCGAAGAGAACTCTTTCTGTTATATTCTCTATAAATGTACCTGTTGGCAGGCCCATATAAACCAGCTGCCATTACCTTTTTACACCCTGAGAGAAGTTGGTTTAGTTAAATGAGTGCAAAGCACGGGTACACCTGCGGTTCAGCACAGTGATTCACAATCCTAAGAATATATATTTCTATTCTAATTTCAAATATTCCCCTCCCATTCCATTGTATTCTCAAGAAAACTAGAGGAACTGTCCGTCGTCAACTATATTAAGAGTACTCCAAAATTAACCATATTTACATACATATCAGCAAAGGTGCCGTGGACAAAGTCTGTTGGAGCTGAACCACTGCTCCGTTTGATATGGTTCCACAGAAACTCTTCTTCCAGCTGATATATAGGAAACACAAGTCTTGTCTGGGGTTCGCTGCGTGCTGTGCCAGCACCAAAGAGTAGCATAAAATATTCAGTCACTGAACCAAACTGAACGTGGTCCATAAAGTCAATATACCTAACTAACTACATTGCTCCCAACTGTCCCTCATACTGTGGGACTGTCACGATTTTGAGGCTGTGCTCCACAGTCCTGCACGGGACTCCACTTCTCCCCCACAGCCAGCAGGAGAAGCAGCCAACACTCCCCCTTGTAATAGGCCACGCCCCTCCATATTTTCTTCTTCCAGTTGTTCAGAGAGGGAGATAGGACATTCTGAGGTACCTGTATGTGTTGCACACATACATGCAGCTGGCCCTGCTGTGCTTACAGTACAAGGCATTATAACCAGGAGCAATGGCAGCAGTTACAGCAATCAAGTGCAGACTGTTAGTCATAGGCACAGTATATATATATATATATATATATATATATATATATATATCCTTTATATACTACAGCAGTTATGGAGTGGAGCCAGTAGATAGTGGTGTTGTCTGAGTGCATGCAGAGTTCGCAGAGCTGGGCTACATTGCAATGTGCAGGATCTGTGAGGCAGCAGTGTGGGCAGCGACAGGTTGTGAAATCTTTGCCTGCATTGTAAACAGAGATGCTGGGACACATCTACAGTCCCGACTGTACACTGGCATTGTCATGTGAGGCCATTATACTGTATGCATCATTATGTGGGGCCATTATACAGTATGGAGCACCATGTGAGGCCATTATACAGTATTGAGCATCATATGGGGCCATTATACAGTATGGAGCATCATGTGTGGCCATTATACAGTATTGAGCATCATATGGGGCCATTATACAATATGGAGCATCATGGGGGGCATTATACAGTATGGAGCATCATGTGAGGCCATTATACAGTATTGAGCATCATGTGTGGCCATTATACAGTATTGAGCATCATGTGTGGCCATTATACAGTATGGAGCACTGTGTGGCAATTATACAGTATTGAGCATCATGTGTGGCCTTTATACATTATGGAGCACTGTGTGGCGATTATACAGTATTAAGCATCATGTGGTGCCATTATACAGTATGGAGCACTGTGTGGCCATTAGACAGTATGGAGCATCAAGTGAGGCCATTATACTGTATGCAGCATCACGTGGGGCCATTATACAGTATGGAGCAATGTGTGGCCATTATACAGTACGGAGCACTGTGTGGCCATTATACAGTATTGAGCATCATGTGTGGCCTTTATACAGTATTGAGGACTGTGTGGCGATTATACAGTATTGAGCATCATGTGGGGCCATTATACAGTATGGAGCATCATGTGTGGCCATTAAACTGAACGTAGCATCATGTGGGGCCATTATACAGTATGGAGCAATGTGTGGCCATTATACAGTATAGAGCACTGTGTGGCCATATTTTTTTCTGTTTATAATTATTGTTTATGAAACAGTGTGATCAGCAGTGCTAAATGGGTGTAGTTGGGGCGTGGATATGGGTGTGACTAGTTGCTAAATGGGTGTGGTTAGGGGGTGTGGCCTACAATTGTCCCTCTTTGCCTTCTTCAAAAGTTGGGAGGTATGTAACTATGGGCCTTGTATCCCCTTGGCGCCAAACACATATTGTTATGCGTGCACATTTACTTACTGCGGTGTCTCAGTTGGCTTTAGAGTCCTTTCGCTGGGTCTGCTCAGAACAAAATAATCTGCACACGCAGGTGGATGCAAAGCTCCTCCAGCCAATGAGCAGTACCGAAGATGCTTGTGGTGTGACTCTTTCACGGGGCGTAGCACCTCTTTCTCCAGGTCCCAGTCCTTTCTGCTTCTTAACAGCTTGTACGGCAGGAATTCCCTCGAATCGGGATAGGTTCGGATCCCAGACCAGCTCAGCTACAATCTGCCACTGCTTCTTAAGGTACCGTCAACACTAAACGATATCGCTAGCGATCCGTGACGTTGCAGCATCCTGGCTAGCGATATCGTTCAGTTTGACACACAGCAGCGATCAGAATCCTGCTGTGATGTCGTTGGTCGCTGCAGAAAGTCCAGCACTTTATTTCATCGCTGGACTTCCTGCTGACATCGCTGAATCGGCGTGTGTGACGCCGATTCAGCGATGTCTTCGCTGGTAACCAGGGTAAACATCGGGTTACTAAGCGCAGGGCCGCGCTTAGTAACCCGATGTTTACCCTGGTCACCAGCGTAAAAGTAAAAAAAAAAAGCCAAACACTACATACTTACCTTCCGCTGTCTGTCCCTCGGCGCTCTGCTTCTCTGCCCTGTGTAAGCACAGCGGCCGGAAAGCAGAGCGGTGACGTCACTGCGGCCCTGCGCTTAGTAACCCGATGTTTACCCTGGTTACTGGGGACCTCGGGATCGTTGGTCGCTGGAGAGCTGTCTGTGTGACAGCTCTCCAGCGACCAAACAGCGACGCTGCAGCGATCCGGATCGCTGTCGGTATCGCTGCAGCGTCGCTTAGTGTGACGGTACCTTTACTCAGAGGGGTGCTGTGATGACAGTATATAATCAGATTCCTCTCCAGCCTCACTCACCCCTCATTCCTGCAGACCCTGCACAGGATGGCCGCACTTCCTTTTGCTGTGTTTCATTTTATAAAACCCTCCTAACACATCTTATAGCATAACACAATCTTCAACAACATCGACATCTTGTGACTAGTTAACACAATTAAATATAAAGAAATAGATATATTTGCAGCAAGTATAGTGATTATTCAGGCGTACGTACAAGTATCCACAATTATGCTGCCCTGGTGCATGACACACATCTCACAGTCGCATGTGTAATGCGTATTAAATTGTTTTATTTGATGATATATAAGTAAATTCATTAAAAAAGCCTCCTCTAAGATAGTGCCGCTGGCACCTGTGCAGTAGCAGCTGTTGGCGATCGCCAATAGATATTACAGCGCAGGCGCAGTCAGCGCCATCTTAGTGGAGAAGCGTATATGGAGGAAAAAAGGGAAAAGGGGGAACAAAGTCAGCTCACCAGTCTCTGAATAATCCTCTGTTAGTCCTTGCACAGAGACACCCTGATCAGGGGTGTTGTCTGTAGCAAATGCAGGAAAATAAATCTCCAGCGTGAATCTCCATTTCAGTAAGAAGTCCAATGTTTTATTGATAACAAATTTAAGAATCCAGCATCAAAATTGGAAAAACATGATGACAATGGGGTTTCTAGTGGTCTGAAGCTGCCGCGTTTCAACCATTCAGGTCTTACTCATGGCATAAAAGAGACCTAGAATGTCAACCTTATATCCAAGAAGAGGAAATACAATGCACAGGTGCACTAATTAAAAACACGTGGAAAAAGCAAGGAAAGGAGACTCCCACAGCATTTAACTCTTTTGCAGACATGCACAATAATACAACCATTGTATAGATTAAACACAGGTATTATAATAAGAAACACAGTAACTATATAAAATCAATTATTTTGTTTCATATTGAAAAAAAAAAAAGGGTGAGCAATGAGCAAGTATTTTGTTTGAAATCTATTAGAATTAATTATTCAGGATTTTCCTTTAGGGTATGTGCACACGTTGCGGATTTTGCTGCGGATCCGCAGCGTTTCCGCAGCTGCGGATCCGCAGCAGTTTCCCAGCAGTACAATGTAATCCTATGGGAAATGAAATCCGCAGTGCAGCATGTCAATTCTTTGTGCGGAATCTGCAGCGTTTTTACATCTGCTCCAATAGAAAACTGCAGATGTAAAACCGCAGCAGAATCCGCAATAGAAACTGCGATAAATCCGCATGAAAAACCGCAGCGGTTTTGCACTGCGGATTTATCAAATTCGCTGCGGAAAAATCCGCCGAGGAGCTTTCTACGTGTGCACATACCCTTAAGCTCTTGCACAGGTATGCAAAAATAAATGAACCATTGTGCACATTAATGCAGTCAAGAAACTATTTTTTATACTGCATAAATTAGTTCAATTGCAGGACCAAGTCTAAAGGTACCGTCACACTGAACGATATCGCTAGCGATCCGTGACGTTGCAGTGTCCTGGCTAGCGATATCGTTCAGTTTGACATGCAGCAGCGATCAGGATCCTGCTGTGATGTCGTTGGTCGGAGCAGAAAGTCCAGAACTTTATTTTGTCGCTGGACTTCCCGCAGACATCGCTGAATCGGCGTGTGTGACGCCGATTCAGCGATGTCTTCACTGGTAACCAGGGTAAACATCGGGTTATTAGGCGCAGGGCCGCGCTTAGTAACCCAATGTTTACCCTGGTTACCAGCGTAAATGTAAAAAAAAACAAACACTACATACTTACCTTCCACTGTCTGTCCTCCGGCACTGTGCTTCTCTGCACTGTGAGCGCCGGCCAGCTGGAAAGCAGAGCACAGCGGTGACGTCACCGCTGTGCTTTCCGGCTGGCGCTCACAGTCAGTGCAGAGAAGTATGTAGTGTTTTTTTTTTTTACGTTTACGCTGGTAACCAGGGTAAACATCGGGTTACTAAGCGCAACCCTGCACTTAGTAACCCGATGTTTACCCTGGTTACCTGGGGACTTCGGGATCGTTGGTCGCTGGAGAGCTGTCTGTGTGACAGCTCTCCAGCGACCAAACAGCGACGCTGCAGCGATCGGGATCGTTGTCTGGATCGCTGCAGCGTCGCTAAATGTGACGGTACCTTAACTTCTTGTTCAGACCTCATGGTACACATGTGTTTAGTTTGAAAATCCAAAGGGCCTCTCTTTTTCAGGATTTTCCTTCTATGACCCCCCTCCCCTAGAGGGTTTAAAAACTTTCTCAAAGGCGGTAACTTTGTGAGTATTTCTATTGCCTGCAGTGATGTGAAACTGCTCAGATATTATGACTGGTCGCACTAGCGGAGACAACTTTTTTTAACTCTAGCAAAATGACGATGCCTGTGCCTAACAGCGATGGCCGATAGATACTACTGCACAGACGCTGGCGGTGCCATCTTGGTGGAGGCATTTTTTTTAAATGAATTTAGTTATATCATCAAATAAAACAATTTAATGTACATTACACATGTGATCATGCTGCAGCGCCAGTACCGGTGATCTGCAGGTGATTTTTTTTTTACAGTATATAATATTCATTTTCACTACCAGTGTGTGAAATGTCACAAGTCAATGCAGTTTTTTTTTACAGAGAGCTGTGGTGGATCTAGTTCATCATCAAATCACACTGATGACATCTTGATTTTACTCAACGCCATGTAATGCATTTTCCATGCTGCATTTCTGAGTTAAAGTCATATAGCATAAAAAGGAGGCAAAAATTGCAATTTTTTTTATCAGAAAATAAAAGAAAGTGTTAAAGTTTTTTATGTAATTTTTATGTAATTTTTTATGTAATTTTTATGTAATCTATAATTTCTCACGGGATCAATAAAGTGTATCGTATCGTATCGTATCGTATGTATAGAAAGCTAAGCCTATAACAAAAATGTTATACCTGAATGTTATACCAAAAACAAAATGAAAAACTAAACAATTATTATGGTTCCTAACAAAATGTTTTTGCGCAATGTTTAATTTGAAAGTTTTTCAGTTTTTCTTTACCATGAAGTATTTTTTTCTCATTTCTTTCTCTTAAGGCCCCTTCACATTAAGCGACGCTGCAGCGATACCGACAACGATCCGGATCGCTGCAGCGTCGCTGTTTGGTCGCTGGAGAGCTGTCACACAGACAGCTCTCCAGCGACCAACGATCCCGAAGTCCCCGGGTAACCAGGGTAAACATCGGGTTACTAAGCGCAGGGCCGCGCTTAGTAACCCGATGTTTACCCTGGTTACCAGCGTAAAAGTAAAAAAAAACAAACAGTACATACTTACCTACCGCTGTCTGTCCCCGGCGCTCTGCTTCTCTGCTCTCCTCCTGTACTGGCTGTGAGCACAGCGGCCGGAAAGCAGAGCGGTGACGTCACCGCTCTGCTTTCCGGCTGACCGACGCTCACAGCCAGTACAGGAGGAGTGCAGAACACAGCGCCGGGGACAGACAGCGGTAGGTAAGTATGTAGTGTTTGTTTTTTTTTACTTTTATGCTGGTAACCAGGGTAAACATCTGGTTACTAAGCGCGGCCCTGCGCTTAGTTACCCGATGTTTACCCTGGTTACCAGTGAAGACATCGCTGGATCGGTGTCACACACGCCAATCCAGCGATGTCCATGGGAGATCCAGCGACGAAATAAAGTTCTGGACTTTGTTCAGCGACCAACGATCTCCCAGCAGGGGCCTGATCGTTGGTCGCTGTCACACATAACGATTTCCTTAACGATATCGTTGCTACGTCACAAAAAGCAACGATATCGTTAACGATATCGTTATGTGTGAAGGTACCTTTAAACTTACCTCTTTAATTTAAACTGGTGAAAAGATTTTCTGTGAAAATACAAATACAAGGAAACAAAGGGACCAACCATGACATTAATTTAATTAGGAAAGTTAACAATGGTAAATCTGGTTTGCTTGCGTGGGTTAATGAGACATTAATTACTAAGAAACAAAAGATTATAATGCTGTTACTAGCATCTGGAATGAGGGGAGTTTAATGAAGAGATTGAGCCTGAAATAATACTGGACACCAGTTGCTATGTTCTTCGATGTGACGGGGTGATTACTGGTTATCTGCTGAGCTACAGATGCTATGATGGAAGACTCTCAGCTGTTTCTCCTTATGGATTTAATGCACCAGTAAATATTACTCTATTTTAAATCCTAAATATGCAGTAAACATTTAAAGGAAAAGTGCAACTATTATAAAGTGAGGAGTCATGGCAGTATGGGGCCTCTTTTCAAATTCCGCTATGGGCTACATGGTTATCAGTTAAGCAAGGGTAAACTAGGATACCTGTTTGGATTGGGCTTAGCCTTCAAATACAAACTGCAAATATTCTTATCCAGGAATATTTTTTAGTATATGCATGTAGAAAAGCCGCGGAGACACCATCACGTGTTTCTCAACGCAAGCAATAAATAGCCAGGTCTTTCACTGGGAAGGAACAACCACGGGAAGGGCAGCATCCAAAAAGGAAAACCACCTATGCCAAAACATGGTATCCATCCACAGACAGCTGTTTCAGGGTATTTGCCCCTCATCAGTGTGGAGTAGGAAACTGGTTATTAGGAGCAGTGCCTAGTAAAACGACTATAAACATAAGGATGAATGACCTCGGGGAGATCAAAACATCCAACACCGCGGAGACACCATCACGTGTTTCTCAATGCAGTGATCAAGAACACTGCCCCCATCCCTTATGGGAAATATGCAAATGCATGTAGAAAAGCCGCAGAGACACCATCACGTGTTTCTCAACGCAAGCAATAAATAGCCAGGTCTTTCACCGGGAAGGAACAACCACGGGAAGGGCAGCATCAAAAAGGAAAACCACCTATGCCAAAACATGGTTTCCATCCACAGACAGCTGTTTTGGGGTCTATTTATTGCTTGTGTTGAGAAACACGTGATGGTGTCTCCGCGGCTTTTCTACATCCATTTGCATATTTCCCAGTCCTTTTTAGGGCTAATTCGGGGGTACATAGATTGCAGCGCTAGGTAGGCAGAGGAGTCTATGTGCACATATCCACATCAGTGCAAGGCATGCAGGCACTGTATGTGAGTATATAAATCTCATTGCATACCACAAAAAGCTCCATTCCTGTCTGCTGCTGTGTATTTTATATATACATAGCTGCAGGTATCCGTGGCAATTTTTTTTTTTTGCATCTCATACCTGCTAATTTTAAGTAGAAAGCAATCCGTAGCCCCCTTTTTACTACATTTGTTTGGTCACACTGCAGACTACAGCCAGGTCATTGCAATACAAGAGTGTGAAAATCTAACAATTTTTAAAAAAAAAATTTTTCATTGGCATCAGATATGAGTGGGCCGAAAAATCTGGCCTTTATTTTGGTACTATATTATTTTTTTGGATTATCTTACACCATTTCTGGACACCATTTTGCTGCGCAAAAAATCTCTAGCTGGCCCAAAAATATTTAGCTACAGTTCTTATACTGTATTTATCACTGTGATTTGTACGCCACACGTATCGCATAGCATTGCGCTAAATATTTTACAATTTTAGTACTCCAATTTTTTTTAAAGTGTCATAGCCTACTTATTGACACAATTTTGGTGGGCCCCAAAAAATCAAGGCCACATTTTGATCAATTTGTTGTCTTCATCAGATGCCTGGTGTATCTGTGGTGTCAAAATCCTAGCTTTGCAGGCATACATTGCATTTTTGTTCTGCTAGCCTTGGTCTACTCAGTATTAAAAAAAAGGATTAAAAAAATTTAAAACAATAAAAATGCCACATATTGAAACAGTCTGTTATCTCCGTCTGACGCCTGGTGTATCTGTGGTGTCAAAATCTTTGATTTGCAGGCATACATTGCATTTTTTTGTCTGCTAGTCTTGGTCGATACTGTATTTGGTGGTTAAAAAAATGTTAAAACCAAAAAACAGGCCACATATTGAAACAGTTTGTTTTCTCCATCTAACGCCCGGTGTATCTGTGGTTTCCAAATTCTTGCTTTTCAGGCATACATTCTAATTTTTTGTGTGTCTGCTACTCTTGTTCTACACAGCATTTTGTGGCTAATAAAAGCCATATATTGAAACAGTCTGTTATCTCCGTCAGACGTCTGGTGTATCTGTGGAGTCCAATTCCTCGCTTTTCAGGCATACATTCCACTTTTTGATCTGCTATCCTTGGTCTATACAGTATTTTGTGGTTAAAAAATGCAGCAAAATCCAGGCCTCAGATTGAAACAGTGTGTTATCTCAGTCAGATGACCGGTCTATCTGTGGTCTCCAAATGCTTGCTTTTCAGGCATACTGATCACATATAAGTTTTCTCAAAATTAACTCATTTGTATTGAACTTTTAAAATATTTTAGTAGTTCATTTAAACTGGGCAAGGCAAGGGGCAAGAGAGGGGGAAGTAAACGTGATGCTGATGGTGCATGCAGAGGACGAGGCCGTGGCAAAGCTGAAAGTGGGCCACAACAAAGACCCGCATCTTCTCGCTCACCCTTCCTGTCCCAGTTTCTAGGGGACCGCAGCATACCACTATTGAAGCCAGAGCAGTATGAAACGGTTGTTAATTGGATAGCGGATAATACTTCCAGTCACTTAGCCACCACTACCACCATGTCCTCCACATGGTCAAGTCTGAGTAGCCGTGAGTGTGGACAGCATATTACTCACTCTGATCCTCCTTCCTTCCACCATGCCGAGTGCCCTGAGACACCTGATCCCACACTTGTAAAAATTCCAAAAAGCTGTGCAGTTTTCACTTTAAAGATTCCGGACTCTTGGCCGGTCAAGTTGAAGTGGGGCCAGATGAGATCACATGTAGCAATGCCCAAAGATTTGAACTGCCACGGTCACACGAAGGCGATGGTGGGAAAGTGTCACAAGAGGTGGACGATGATGAGACACAAATGCCGGAAAGTTAGGAGGAGGAGCAGGGTGCGGATGTGGAAGGCGAGGTGGTGGATGACATACTAAATTACCCTACCTGGCAGGAGGACCTGCAGAGTGAGGACAGCAGCACACATGGGGAAGGGGGCATAGCACCCCAACAGGCAGGAAGAAGCAGTGTGGTGGCCGCAGACAGAAGGTGTGCATCCGTTCCCCGTAACACCAGGCTCGATCTTTTTTCATGGCCATAAATATGGCACTCACGGCCATATGGTGCAAGGCGCACCGTGAATTTCTCGAGGCCCGTTTTTCCGGCCCAATAGAAATCTATTGGGGCCGCAAAAACGTGTCTCAAAACAACAGTATGTGTAAAAGAAGCCTTATGCAAAATTAAATGATCTCTCAAATTCTTAAAAATAAAAGATGACACATTTTCTTTGTATTTTAGGCAAAAATAAAAAATATATTTTCATCTTTTACATTTTAAAAATTACAAAAAGGAAAATGATCCGATGCAAAAGTTTGGGCTTCCTTAGAGATTTGTGTGCTCAGATAACTATGACCAGGGTTTAAGACCTTAACCTGATAGGATAAAAACTCTTTCATGGTCAGCGTTAGGAAAGGTCAGGTGATGCACATTTACCAGCTTTATAAAAACCCAACCTTCTCTAACCTTGTGCCAAAAAGCAGCAGCCATGGGTTCTTCTAAGCAGCTGCCTAGCATTCTGAAAATAAAAATGGTGGAGGCCACAAAGAAAGAGAAGGCTATAAGAAGATAGCAAGGTGTTTTCAAGTTGCCGTTTCGCGAGTTCGAAATGTAATTAAGAAATGGCAGTTAACAGAAACAGTGGAGGTCAAGATAAGCTCTGGAAGACAAAGCAAAACTTCAGTCAGAGCTGTTCGTAGGATTGCTAGAGAGGGGAATCAGTACCGTTGCTTGACTGGGAAAAACCGTTAGAAAGAGTTATCAGATTTTGGATTAGTGGTACATTGTTCCATTGTTCAGAGATACCTGCACAAATATGTCCTTGATGGAAGAGTCATCAGAAGAAAACCTCTCCTGCATCCGCACCATAAAATTCAGGGTCAGAAGTATGCAAAGGAACATCTAAGCAAGCCTGATGCATTTTGAAAACAAGTCCTGTGGACTGATGAGCTTAAAATAGAACTCTTTGGCCACAATAGTCAAAGGTATGCGTGGAGAAAAAAGGGCACAGAATTTCAGGAAAAGAACATCTTGACAAAAGGTATGAGTAAACGTGCTCAGTGATACTTGGTTATCACTAGAAACTTACGTTGCTCAGATGTGCTTGTTACTTGTTGAGTATTGGACATTACACGATGTAAAACGCAGATCCCCGCCCCACATCTTTGGTGCCTCTTACACAGCCAATATGCCTGTGGGGATTGCCTGTGAGTCACTGTTATGCCATAGCCATCTTGGTTGTGGCATTACTGTGATTGGCTGGCCTTGTGACATGATCAGATGTTTTAAAAGGACAGTGAGTGGGAAAATTGTGTGGGATTTGGTACACCCAATGCTGGATCAAGTTTATGACCTCTATGAAGATAACTTTTATACTAGCATCTACTGTTCAAGTCCCTCTCTTTGCGATTTACAGTAGCCTGCAGTACTGTCATAGAGAGGCCTTCCAAATACATTAACTGGGCTCAAAAAGGTGATAGCAGAGCACAATGTAGTGACAACATGATGGTGGTCAAGTACAGGAACAATAGGGATGTCCTTTCCTTGACCATCATACATGGCAATGGCAGCACCCCCAGCACTCTACGAGGTACCTCTACACAAGTCCACAAACCACACTGTGTACTGGGGTACAACAAGGACATGGAAGGAGTTGATCTCTCTGATCAAGTCCTCCAGCCGTATACACTGTGTGCAGAATTAGTAGGCAAGTTGTATTTTAGAGGAATATTTTTATTATTGATCAACAACTATGTTCTCAATCAACCCAAAAGACTCATAAATATCAAAGCTTAATATTTTTGGAAGTTGGAGTGAGGGGTTTTTAGATTTGGCTATCTTAGGAGGATATCTGTTTGTGCATGTAACTATTACTGTGCAGAATTATTGGGCAACTTAATAAAAACCAAATATATTCCCATCTCACTTGTTTATTTTCATCAGGTAAACCAATATAACTGCACACAATTTTGAAATAAACATTTCTGACATGCAAAAACAAAACCCCCCAAAATTAGTGACCAATATAGCCCCCTTTCTTTATGTTGACACTCAAAAGCCTTCCATCCATAGATTCAGTCAGTTACTTGATCTGTTTATGATCAACATTGCATGCAGCAGCCACCACAGCCTCCTAGACACTGTTCCGAGAGGTGTACTGTTTTCCCTCCCTGTAGATCTCACATTTTATGAGGGACCACAGGTTCTCTATGGAGTTCAGATCAGGTGGACAAGGGGCCATGTCATTATTTTTTTTTCTTTGAGACCTTTACTGGCCAGCCACGCTGTGGAGTAGTTGGAGGCATGTGATGGAGCATTGTCTTGCATGAAAATCATGTTTTTCTTGAACGATACCGACTTCTTCATGTACCACTGCTTGAAGAAGTTGTCTTACAGAATCTGGCAGTAGGTCTGGGAGTTAAGCTTCACTCCGTCCTCAACCCGAAAAGGTCCCACAAGTTCATCTTTGATAATACCAGCCCATACCAGTACCCCACCTCCACCTTTTTTGGCGTCTGAGTCGGAGTGGAGCTCTCTGCCCTTTACTGATCCTGCCCCTGGCCCATCCATCTGGCCCATCAAGATTCACTCTTATTTCATCAGTCCATAAAACATTTGAAAAGTCAGTCTTAAGATATTTCTTGGCCCAGTCTTGACGTTTTATCTTGTTTCTTGTTCAAAGGTGGTCGTTTTTCAGCCTTTCTTACCTTGGCCATGTCCCTGAGTATCGCACACCTTGTGCTTTTTGTTACTCCAGTAACGTTGCAGCTCTGAAATATGGCAAAACTGGTGGCAAATGGCATCATTGCAGCTTCACGCTTGATTTTCCTCAATTCATGGGCAGTTATATTGAGCCTTTTTTGCCCAACACGCTTCTTGCGACCCTGTTGGCTATTTGCCATGAAACCCTTGATTGTTTGGTGATCACGCTTCAAAAGTTTAGCAATTTCAAGACTGCTGTATCCCTCTGCAAGACATCTCACAATTTTGGACTTTTCAGAGCCTGTTAAATCTCTCTTCTGACCCATTTTGCCAAAGGAAATGTCATTAGACAACACCCCTTCTCATTACAGAGATGCACATCACCTGATTTACTTAATTGGTAGTTGGCTCTCAAGCCTGAAAAGCTTGCAGTAGGACAACATGTATAAAAAGTATCATGTGATCAAAATACAACTTGCCTAATAATTCTGCACACAGTGTAGTGCTATGAGAAAAGCCAATGTGTGGAACAAGAAGCTGGCCATGCACATCGTACAGATAGCAATGCACATTTTTGTGCTATCATGATGTGTAAGCCATACCGGTATATTGTACCTTCAGTTCCAGGAGGTAGTGATCAAGACCCTAAACTTCAGAGTTCAAGTAGGAGCAGACCTCAGTAGTACCGGAACTGAAGGTGCTCGTATAGTACCAGGCCAACATTTCCCCGGGGAGGTCCCTCAAAGCACAATAAAAGGAAGGTCACAAAAAAGGTGCCGAGTGTGTTGCAGAAGGTGGATATGCAAGGACACTGCTTATCAATGTGACACCTGCCCCAACAAACCTGGCCTGTGTATAAAAAAATGCTTCAGACTGTACCACACATCCATGGACTACTAAATTAATTCCTGACCTACACAACTTACACATGCCAACGTGATGAACACTATACTAGTCACGTATGCCCCTACATTATAAAATTCATATACCAGGAAACAGTAATTCAGTTTCAAAATGGGGTCACTTGTAAGCATCTCTACTATTTAGGCACATCAGGGACTCTCCAAATGCGACATAACGTCTGCAGACCATTCCATCAAAGCCTGCATTCCAAAATGTCACTCCTTCCCTTCCAAGCCCTGCCGTGCACCTAAACAGTGGTTTTCCCCCATATATGGAGTATCAGAATACTTTGGAGAAATTGCGCAAAAGATTTTGGGGTCCATTTTTTCCTGTTACCCTTGTGAAAATAAAAAAATGGGGGCTGAAAGGTCAGTTTTGTTGAAAAAATGTGATTTTTTTTATTTTCACAACTCAACGTTATAAACTTCTATGAGGCACTTGGGGGTTCACGGTGCTCACACATATCTATATAAATCCCTTGGGGGTGAAGTCTCCAAAATAGGGTCAATTGTGGGGGGTTTCCACTGTTTAGACACATCAGGGGCTCTGCAAATGCGACATGACGCCTGCAGACCATTCCATAAAAGTCTGCATTCCAAAAAGTCACTCCTTCCCTTCCGAGCCCTGATGTGTGCCCAAACAGTGTTTTTTCCCCCCACATATGTGGTTTCAGCGTACTTATAAGAAATTGTTCAACAAATTCTGGTGCATATTTTCTCCTGTTATCCTTGTGAAAATAAAGAAAAATGGCTAAGTGATAATTTTTGTGTAAAAATTTTTGTAAAAAATTTTGACGGTTCTACCTTATAAACTTCTGTGAAGTATTTGCAGTTTTAAAGAGTTCATTACACATCTATATAAGTTCATTGAGGGGTCTAGTTTCCAAAATATTGTCACTTGGTGGAGTTTCACTATATAGGCACATCAGGGGCTCTACAAATTCAACATCACATCCACTTTCAATTTCAGCCAATTTTGCATTCAAAAAGTCAAATGATGCTCCTTCCCTTCCGAGCCCTGCCGTGTGTTCCCAAACAGTGGTTTTCCCTCACATATTGAGTATCAGCATACTCAGGAGAAATTGTCCAACAACTTTTGGGGTCCAATTTCTCCTGTTATCCTTGTAAAGATAAAAAAAATTGGGGGCTAAATGATCATTTTTGTGGAGAAAAAAATGATTTTTTTTATTTTCACTGCTCTACGTTTTTAAACTTCTATAAAGCACCTGGAGGTTCAAAGTGCTCACCACGCATCAAGATAAGTTCCTTGAGGAGTTTAGTTTCCAAAATGGGTCACTTGTGGGGGTTTCCACTGCTTAGGCACATTAGTTGCTCTTCAAATGCGACATGACGTTAGCAAGTCAAATGGTGAGCCCAAACAGTGCTTTTCTCCCACATGTGGGGTATTGGCAAGTTCAGGAGAAATTGCACTGCTAATTTTCTGGTCCATTTTTATCTGTTACCCTTTTGAAAATAAAAAAATGGGTTCTGAAATAAAATTTTAGTGGAAAAAAGTTAAATGTTCATTTTTTTCATTCACATTGCTTCGACTTCTATGAAGCACATGAAGGGTACTTATTGAATATGGCTTTGAGCATATTGAGGGGTTCAGTTTTTACAATGGTATAACTTTTGGGTATTTTTTGTCATATACTCATACTCAGGAGAAATTGCCCAACAAATTTTGGGGTCCATTTTTTCCTGCTACTATTGCAAAAGAAAAAAAAATTAGGTCTAAAGTAAAATTTTTTGAAAAAAATTTAAACAAAGAAAAAGAATAAGCAAAGATAGTGGTGATTACCTGGCAATACAAACGTGCAACCACACTGAGACTTTGCATTGTAGTAGACACTCAGATATGTGACACAATCTTGAAAGATTTTTTATGTTTTAATATCTCTATCAAACCCATAAAAGACACTCGCACAACAGGTAGGTTATGTGCACACGTTGCGGATTTTGCTGCGGATCCACAGCGGATCTGCAGCTGCGAGTCCGCAGCATTTTTCCATGAGTTTACAGTACAATGTAAGCCTATGGGAAACAGAAAATGCTGTGCCCATGCTGCAGAAAAAAACACGCGGAAACGCAGCGGTTTACATTTTGTAGCAAGTCAATTCTTTGAGCGGATTCTGCAGCGGTTTACACCTGCTCCACACTAGGAATCCGCAGGTGTAAAGCTGCAGTAAATCCGCAGGTAAAACGCAGTGCCTTTTACCTGCGGATTTCTAAAATCAGAGGTCCATTCTACGTGTGTACATAGCCTTATATGCAGCTGTTCTGTGATTTGTAGCTGTGTTTTCCAGCAAAAAAAAATAGGTTAGTAACTCTGCTCAGGTGGCTGACAGGATTTAACTTTTGCAAAAATTAGTATGACTAAGACTTTGCATTATCTGTCCGACAGCTGGAATATTGAGCATCAGCTCTTTCACCTTAAGCAAATTGTGATTTTTTTTCTTTATAGTTCAGCCGACCTTTAATAAAATGTAAATTCAAAAGCATGAATTTATTACATCTGCAAAGGTTTTGCACAACAAATAATTTTGTTTTGTAATCTATTATTATGCTCAGTATATTGTATTATCTGTTTGCATAAACCAGCTCATTGTGTACACTTCATAGAAAGATTAAAAAACCCTAAATCACAGCTCAAGCAATATGCGAATCTCAGAAGTATAATAAATAGATATGAGCGAGCACTAAAATGCTTGTATGCTCTTTATTCAAATCAAGCAATTGCTAAGGCCGGCGTCACAACTAACGCATCAAAATATGGTCCATTGTTTTACGGCCCAGATACGCAGAAAATTTCCTGAACAGTGATCCGTATTCAATGCGAGGATGCGATTTTGTTCTCCAAAAATTATCCGTGTGTCATCCGTATGGCATCCGTACAGCGAAATTTTCTCGCCGACTTGCAAAATGGACATAGAATGGATCCATGGGCTCAAATATTCGTGAAAACATATATACAGTCTATATATATATGTATATATATATATATATACATATATATATATATATATGTCACTGAGACATATAAATATATATAAAAGTAAAAAAGAAAACAGCACACAAAAAAAATAGAAAAAGTGGGCTTTTAATGCCTACTTATTAAACCCAACAGGATATGAGACATGGTTTACATACAGGAAACCATTTCATATCCCTTATATTTTTACATATTCCTCACTAATAATGTTAGAAGTATCTGTGTGTAAAATTTGGGAGCTCTAGGTGTTAAATAAAGGGTTAAATCATTGAAAAAACTGGCGTGGGCTCCCGCGCAATTTTCTCTGCCAGAATCGGAAAGCCAGTGACTGAGGGCAGATATTAATAGCCTGGAGAGGGTCCATGGTTATTGGCCTCCCCCTGGCTAAAAACACCTGCCCCCAGCCACCCCAGAAAAGGCACATCTGGAAGATGCGCCTATTCTGGCACTTAGCCACTCTCTTCCCACTCCTGAGTAGCGGTTGGATATGGGGTAATAAGGGGTTAATGTCACCTTGCTAATGTAAGGTGACATTGAGACTGGTTAATAATGGACAGATGTCATTAAGACACCTATCCATTATTAATCCAATAGTAATAAAGGGTTAAATAAATACACACACATTATGAATAAAGTATTTTAATGAAATAAATAAACACTGGGGGTTCTAATATCTTTATTGTACTCTCAATCCAACTGACGACCCTTGATCTTCTGAAAAAAAGGAAAAATAAAAAAACAACAATATCCCATACCTATATATCCAAAAAAGGCCCTTAGTAAACTGGCACTTCCAATATAATAACAGCAACCTACATAGAAAGAAGTCTATGCCACATATCTTTAGAAAACCATATTAAATTTTATTAAAGAATTCAAAAAGACACACATAAAAATTAATTAATAATAAAATAAGGGGAAATTTGATAGCAGATATTACACCTACAGAATAAATATTGAGGTACAATTCCTCCAATATCTATAAATAGCATATGCTCCACAAGGTTAGTATTGTATCCCTACATAAATGGTATATAATAGCCAACACTCCCAGTGATCAATTATGGCTTAATACTCTTATAATAACTTCTGGTCATTGATAGACCTAGACAGGGCCCTATTTAGAGTTGCTGCTGCCCTAGGCACTTTTAGTGCTGCCTCCCCCTTTGGTGACTATGACACTATCGGCAGTGACTTTGGCAAGAATCGCTAATGTGAAAGTAGCCTTTTGCAGCAGATCAGGCAGTTTTTCTGCATCTGCCGTGTAACGGATCATTTACAGCAACACTGCGTTTGGCCTCATTCATTCCCTATGGGATCTGCGGCACTTGCCGTGATCTGGCAAATGCAGTACCATACCTCCCATCTTTGGAAGAAGGGAAAGAGGTTTAAAGCTTGAAGCGCGTAGTGCGCCGCCGCAAATTTTAGGCCACGCCTCTGACCACACCCATTTCACACCTAGTCACACCCATATCCACGTCCCAACCACACCCATTTAGCACTGCTGATCACACTGTTTCATAAACAATAACTATAAAAATAATATGGCCACACAGTGCTCCATACTGTATGAGGGTCACACATGATGCTCAATACTGTATAATGGCCACACATGATGCTCCATACTGTATAATGGCTACGCAGTGCTCCACATACTGTATAATGGCCCTACATGATGCTCAATACTGTATAATGGCCACACATGATGCTCAATACTGTATAATGACCTCACATGATGCTCAATACTGTATAATGGCCACACATGATGCTTCGTACTGTATAATAGCCACACATGATGCTCAATACTGTATAATAGCCACACATGATGCTCCATACTGTATAATGGCTCTACATGATGCTTTATACTGTATAATAGCCACACATGATGCTCAATACTGTATAATAGCCACATATGATGCTCAATACTGTATAATAGCCACACACGATGCTCAATACTGTATAATAGCCACATATGAAGCACAATACTGTATAATAGCCACACATGATGCTCAATACTGTATAATAGCCACACATGATGCTGCATACTGTATAATGGCTCTACATGATGCTTTATACTGTATAATGGCCACACATGATGCTCAATACTGTACAATAGCCACACATGATGTTCCACACTGTATAATGGCTCTACATGATGCTCCATACTGTATAATGGCCACACATGATGCTCAATACTGTATAATGGTCACACATGATGCTCTATGCATACTGTATAATGGCCCACCCCCCTCCCATCCTGTATGCATGGCTCATCTCCCCCCCATATGCATGGCTCATTGGCTCCCCGCTCCCATCATGCATGGCTCATCTCTCCCCCCTCCCAGTATGCATGGCTCAGCTCCCCCCCTCCCATCCTGTATACATGGCTTATCTCCCCCTCCTCCCAGTATGCATGGCTCATCGGCTCCCGGCTCCCATCATGCATGGCTCATCTCTCCCGACTCCCCCCTCCTGTATGCATGGCTCATCTCCTCCCTCCCGTATGCATGGATGGCTCATCTCTCCCCCTCCCTGTATGCATGGCTCATCTCCCCCTCCCTGTTTGCATGGGTGGCTCAGTCATCTCCCCCCTCCCTGTATGCGTGGCTCATCTCCCCCTCCCTGTATGCATGGGTGGCTCATCTCATCCCCCTCCCTGTATGCGTGGCTCATCTCCCCCTCCCTGTATGCATGGGTGGCTCTGGCTCATCTCCCATCCCCCATGTATGCATGGCTCATCGGCTCCCATCTTGCATGGCTCATCTTTCCTCCCTGGCCCCCTCCATGCATGGCTCATTGGCTCCCCGCCGCTCCCATCTTGTATGGCTCGGCTCAGCTCCCGGTCCTCCTTCATCCTCCCCCCATCCTCCCTGGCTGTCATCATACTCACCTTTTCCACACCACGCAGAACAGAATCCTCCACCTCTGTCCCGGCGCAGCACACTCGTCCTGTGTGAGCGGTCACGTGGTACCACTCATTAAGGTCATGAATATGCATTCATATTCATCACCTTAATAAGCGGTACCACGTGACCACTCACATAGGACGAGCTTCCGTCGCTGAGACCAGACCAGGCATCGCTGGAGTAGGTGAGTATGAATCATACTGTATGATGTGATATGTCTTCAAGGAGGCATGCAGGCAGGCGGGGTTTAAGATGACCCTGGCTCGGACTTTATAAAAAAAAACCTGCTCAGGTGCTGCCCCCCCACATCGCCCCGCCCTAGGCACGTGCCCTCAAGTGCCTAGTGGTAAATACAGCCCTGGACCTAGACTACAGAGATATTTGCACAACATTAAAGTGCATAATGCTAGTTGGATCTCACACCCATGTAAACATTCAATGGTGCAATTAGTAGCATATTAAATAAAGTGTGGTCATTTAATAAATAAAATATAGTGGAGTCATAACCTGTTGGTGAAGTCCAGGCCTCCGCGTGTTTCGCGGTACAGCTACTTCTTTGGGTGTCTATCTTGTGGGGATTTGTTGGTCCTTTTATAATGCTAACCTCTCAGCGAGATGTCAGCGAGAGCCGGAAGTCAAGGAGAAGCGCTCGCCGCTGCAATGTATCCAAAGCTGCTTCTATATCTCCTAGGCAACTTATCAAAGTGAAGGAGATATTTCAGCTCCTGCTAAGGAGACCTTCCATGGGCAAAAAGACATTTAATGCAGGATTTTTTTCTTTTAGCTATATAAATGAATGTGCAAATATATCTCTCTCTCTAATCTCTTATGTTTCTGTTTGTATGGATAATGAATAATAAAATTAAACAGGGGCCTGGACTTCACCTACAGGTTATGACTCCACTATATTTTATTTATTAAATGCCCGCACTTTATTTAATATGCTACTAATTGCACCATTGAATGTTTACATGGGTATGAGATCCAACTATCACTATGCACTTTAATGTTGTACAAATATCTCTGGAGTCTAGGTCTATCAATGACCAGAAGTTAAGAGTATTAAGCCATAATTAATCACTGGGAGTGTTGGCTGTTATATACCATTTATGTAGAGATACACTACTAACCTTGTTGAGCATATGCTATTTATGGATACTGGAGGAATTGTACATCAATATTTATTCTGTAGGTGTAGTATCTGTATCAAATTTCCCCTTATTTTATTATTAATTTTTATATGTGTTTTTTTTAATTATTTTATAAAATGTAATATGGTTTTCTAAAGATATGGGGCATAGACTTCTTTCTATGTAGGTTGCTGCCAATATCCCAAACCTGTCCGCCGTACAGTCATGTTCCATGATGTAAATCCATCTGAAGGGGTTAAATAATTTTACAACCAGGAGCTTGCTAATGCAGCTGCCCCTAACTGTAAAAGACTGGGGAATGAATGGAATGCAGCTTTGTTGACTTGCGGTGCTGCGCCCCCTGGTGGCATAAACTCATATGAACTCTATTGTGGGAATTTTTTGAATATTTTCTCACGCTAGAGTTCATATGAGTTCATGCCACCAGGGGGCGCAGCCCCGCAAGTCAACGAAGCTGCATTCCATTTATTCCCCAGTCTTTTACAGCTAGGGGCAGCTGCATTAGCAAGCTCCTGATTGTAAAATTATTTAACCCCTTCAGATGGATTTACATCATGGGACATGACTGTATGGTGGACAGGTAGGAAATATTGTTGTTTTTTTATTTTTCCTTTTTTTTCAGAAGATCGAGGGTCGTCGGTTGGATTGAGAGTACAATAAAGATATTAAAACCCCATGTGTTTATTTATTTCATTAAAATACTTTATTCATAATGTGTGTTTATTTAACCCTTTATTACTATTGGATTAATAATGGATAGGTGTCTCATTGACATCTCTCCATTATTAACCAGGCTTAATGTCACCTTACATTAGCAAGGTGATATTAACCCCTTATTACCCCATATGCCACCGCTACTCGGGAGTGGGAAGAGAGTGGCTAAGTGCCATAATAGGCGCATCTTACGGATGTGCCTTTTCTGGGGTGGCTGGGGCAGATGTTTTTAGCCGAGGGGCAATAACCATGGTCCCTCTCTAGGCTATTAATATCTGCCCTCAGACACTGGCTTTCCCACTCTTGCTGAGAAAATTGCGTTTGAACACACGCCAGTTTTTTCCGTGTTTTAACCCATTATTTTAACACCTAGAGTTCCCAAATTTTACACACAGACACTTCTAACATTATTAGTGAGGAATATGTAAAAATATAAGGGATATGAAATGGTTTCCTGTATGCAAACCATGTCTCATATGATGTCGGGTTTGAAAAGGAGATAGCAAAAGCTATTGAATTACCGGCTTTTAAGCTACTGCCCGCCGCCGCCCGCCGCCCGCCACCGCTATTGCTCGCCACCGCTGCCGCGGTTGTCCGCTACTACCCGCTGCTGTCCTGGGAGATCCTGGAAACTCCGGTGCTGTGGGGGGCTCTGGCGACATTTTGTGAAAACCAGAGCCCCCAGGCAGTTCGTCCATGCGTTCCTGTATGACTGACTTTGGGAAAATGGCCGCCGAAATCTCGAGAGATGAGATCTCAGCGCTGAGATCTCATCTCTCGAGATTCCGGCGGCCATTTTCCCAGAGTTAGTTCCAGTATGACTGACTTCGGGAAAATGGCCGCCGGAATCTCGGGAGATGAGATTTCAGCGCTGAGATCTCATCTCTCGAGATTCCGGCGGCCATTTTCCCGGAGTCAGTCATACAGGAACGCATGGTCGAACTGCCGGGGGGCTCTGGTCTTTCACAAAATGTCGCCAGAGCCCCCCACAGCCCCGGAGACAGCCCTGCAGCCCCCGAGACAGCCCTGCAGCCCCCGAGACAGCCTTGCAGCCCCGGAGACAGCCCTGCAGCCCCGGAGACAGCCCTGCAGCACAGGAGCCCCCCTGCAGACCCCCTCATCCCAGCCTGCAGCACAGGGAGCCCCCCTGCAGACCCCCTCATCCCAGCCTGCAGCAATGCTCCACTCCTGCCTCCAGCCACAACCCCTGGTGAGTAATAAGACGAATGGATTATAAGACGCCCCACCAATTTATTAAAAAAAGTTTTTTTCCTATTTTTCTCCTCAAAATTTGAGGTGCGTCTTATAATCCGGAGTGTCTTACAAAGCGAAAAATACGGTATCTAGCGCTGTATTGAATATAAATATTTATATATATATATAGTATATGTGTGTGTCAATTATATATATATATATCTATCTATTCTATGTGTACACATTTATTTTAGCTATTCTATTCTAACCTGTCAGTGTGATTTTACTGTACACGGCACTGAATTACCGGCTTTTCTATAGAACACCGGGGCGTATTTCTCGAAAGTCACACGCATGGTCCATATGTAATCCATATTTTTCTCGCCTGCATAGACTTTGATTGGTGGAATTTTTGCGCAATACGCTGACAAATGCAGCATACTTCGATTTTCTCAGCCCGTAAAATACGGCAGAGAAATATACGGCTGATGGGAGCTGCCCCATAGAGAAACATTGGTCCGTGTGCAATGCGTTGTTTTTGCGCCTCTCGCTCGTCCATATTCCTCTCTAGCATGACGCCGGCCTAATACTCACATGCTTGTTTTGAGTAATGAGCATAATGGGAGTCAAGGAGAAATACAGTCATTTTTCCAGCAGTCCCTACAAGTTGGTCTGGGGGGCAGTGAAAATGTTGAAATGGATGAAAAAAGTGCTGAATGGAAGGAGAGCAGCATAGGGATGAAAGACCCCTGAAAGCATCTGTGATTCACAGATCACTGCTGAGAACAATGGTGTCACACTTTTACTCCACTTTAAGGACTGATAAAAAAACATTCAAAATCAAGGAGAGATTGGAGTTTACAGGAAAAAAAATGTTAAGAAACAATTTTTTTCCCTTATATATTGACTTGTATATAAGGTAAAATATAAAGTAAATCAAAATTTAATTTTTTTATTAAAAAATTTGAAATTTCAGTGTCATTTTTAAAAGAAGAAAGAAGTTCATAAAATAAAGACTCAGATACACCCTGTATTAAACATAAAAGGCGGCCTCATACACATTCTGTTCTAATTGTAATGTAGTAGTACTCCTAGTCTTATAAACATTATGCACTAAGTGCAAATCCTGCCAAAAATTACAAGCAAGGTCATCCATACACCCTGAAAGGCACCAACTGTAGTGCCTCATTCAAATATTGTGAACAAAGTTTAGTTGTGTTTGGGCAGACACAGACTGACATATTTCTCGTGCGAGAATAACATTGTAAACCTCGTACTGGTTGTTGGCTCTCCTAACCTGAGCTTGACAACTGCATAGAAATACATCATACTGTCTTGCTCAGGTCAGGAGAGGTGACAGGCCAGTGCATGCAGTGCGATGTGATCATCGCATGAGTTATATGGCAGTCTGGCTTAGCCATTATTCATACTCTCACAAAAGCTCTGCACACACAGTACAAAGCCTGCCATTAATTTCAAGTAGGGTCATCCATATACTCTTGAAGACACTTACTGGTGTGCCTCATAAAAAAATTATAAAACTGTAGTTGTGGTACTTCTATACTCATAAAGGCTATGCACAAAGTGTAAAAAATGAAGTAGGGTTATCCAGTCACTCCTAGATAGAAATGGGCAAACCAGAAAAGTAAAGTTTAGTATCTATCCATACCAAACACCTACTGTTTGGGAACGGACACCAAACACAGACTTCACCGTGAAGTCTTTGTTACTTGTTAGGGTTTGGCCCCTCGAACACAGGTTGTTTGTCATGCTGTCATGTGCATGACAGCACCGCGAACACTGCTTCGGATCAGGGGTATAATCATTACAGCCGGTCAGACAGCCGCATTTCCCATGCTGTCAAATGACAGCGTGAGCCCACAGCTGTGATTGGAGGTAAAGTGTTTACCTCCGGTCACTGGCATTGGCTGATGGGACAACTGCTCCCATCAGCCTATGCCTGCTGTCACTAATAGCAGTGAAAGCAGGCAAGGGCTGATGGCAGCATTCATCAGCCAGCAACTGGACTCTAAATAAGTAATTAAAAAAAAAAGGCACGGGTTCCCCTGAATTTTCGATAACCAGCCACGCAAAACTGACAGCTGGGGGCTGCAACTCTCAGCTGTCAGCATTAACAATGTTAGTTATCAAAAATAGAGGGGTCCTCACAGAGTTTTTTAAAAATTATCTAAGTATTTTAAAACAACGATGTGGTGCCCCCCTATTTTTGACATCCAGTCTTGCTAAAGCAGACAGCTGGGGTCCCGTATTCTCAGGCTGGTAAGAGGCCATGGATATTGACCCCCGGTCTAAAAATAGCAGCCTGCAGCCACCCAGTAATCACATCTAATAGATGCACCAATTCTGCCGCTTTACCCAGTTCTTCCCATTTGCCATGTGGCGGTGGCTACGTCTTTAAGACACCCCCATTACTAACCCCATAGTGATATTATTAAAAACACACAATTCAGAGTAAAGTCCTTTATTTGAAATAATGACACAGACTCCTTTATTGAGAAAGTTCACCTGAGTTCATCAGTTCATGAGCTTAGGGGATCTCACCTCAGGCACCACCACTGTGTGAGAAAGTTCTCACGCAGCCGTGGTGCCACATGTGAGATCACCAGAGCTCATCAGCTGATGAACTCGTATGACCTCTCCCATGGCAGCTCAGTGCTTCACACTGTGGGAGTGACGACTCTGTCACTGTATCGCCGATGGCCAGTTAGAGCAGTCACTAGGGTTGAGCGAAACGGGTCGTTCATTTTCAAAAGTCGCCGACTTTTGGCAAAGTCGGGTTTCATGAAACCCGATCCGACCCCTGTGCGGGGTCGGCCATGCGGTACGCGACTTTCGCGCCAAAGTCGCGTTTCAATGACGCGAAAAGCGCCATTTCTCAGCCAATGAAGGTAAACGCAGAGTGTGGGCAGCGTGATGACATAGGTCCTGGTCCCCACCATCTTAGAGAAGGGCATTGCAGTGATTGGCTTGCTGTCTGCGGCGTCACAGGGGCTATAAAGGGGAGTTCCCGCCAACCGCCATGTTACTGCTGCTGATCTGAGCTTAGGGAGAGGTTGCTGCCGCTTCGTCAGAAGCAGGGATAGCGTTAGGCAGGGTCCATTAACCACCAAACCGCTTGTGCTGTAGCGATTTCCACTGCCCAACACCGCCTTCGGTGTGCAGGGACAGTGGAAGCTACATTTTTTTTTCCCCCTCAGCGCTGTAGCTCATTGGGCTGCCCTAGAAGGCTCCCTGATAGCTGCATTGCTGTGTGTACGCCGCTGTGCAAACCAACTGCTTTTTTCAAAGCACAAATCCTCTTGTTCCTTCCTTTCTGCACAGCTATCTTTTTGGTTTGTACACACTTTTTATTTAATTTGTGCATCAGTCCACTCCTTATTGCTGCCTGCCATACCTGGCTGAGATTACTGCAGGGAGATAGTAATTGAAGGACACTCCCTGTTTTTTTTTTTTTTTTGTGGGAGATTAAGATTGACATTTCTGCTAGAGTGCCATCCCTGTCTGTGTCATCTCTCACTCAGTGGGCCATAGAAAGCCTATTTATTTTTTTGCTTGATTTGGGTTCTAAAATCTACCTGAAAAAATCACTACATCCATCAGTGGGAGAAAAATATTGGCCTCAGGGCTTGTGTGCCACTCTTGACTCCTGTGTGCATCATCACTCACTCAGTGGGCCATAGAAAGCCTATTTATTTTTTTGCTTGATTTTAGTTCTAAAATCTACCTGAAAAAATCACTACATCAATCAGTGGGAGAAAAATATTGGCCTCAGGGCTTGTGTGCCACTCCTGACTCCTGTGTGCATCATCACTCACTCAGTGGGCCATAGAAAGCCCATTTTTTTTTTTTTGCTTTATTTGGGTTCTAAATTCTACCTGAAAAAATCAATAAATCAATCAGTGGGAGATTAATATTGGCCTTTGGGCTTGTGTGCCAGTCCTAAGCGTGCCATCTCTCTCTCTCAGATAGTGGGCCATAGAAAGCCTATTTATTTATTTTTTTTTTATTGGGTTTATAAATTTTCCCTGGAAAAAAAAAAAAAGTGGGAGATTAATATTGGCCTCTGGGCTTGTGTGCCAGTCCTGAGCGTGCCATCTCTCTCACAAATAGTGGGCCATAGAAAGCCTATTTATTTTTTTTTTTTTTGTTTTATAAATTCTCCCTTAAAAAAAAGGGAGATTAATATTGGCCTTTGGGCTTGTGTGCCAGTCCTAAGCGTGCCATCTCTCTCTGTCTCTCAGATAGTGGGCCATAGAAAGCCTATTTATTATTTTTTTTATTGGGTTTATAAATTTTCCCTGGAACAAAAAAAAAAAGTGGGAGATAAATATTGGCCTCTGGGCTTGTGTGCCACTCCTGACTCCTGTGTGCGTCATCTCTCACTCAGTGGGCCATAGAAAGCCTTTTTTTGTTTTATTTGTTTTCTAAATTCTCCCTGAAAAAATCATTTTATTTTATTTGGTTTCTAAATTCTTCCTGAAAAAATCATTTTATTCTATTTTTTTTTTCCTAAAGTCTCCCTGAAAAAAAAAAACAAAAAACAAATCAGTGGGAGATTAATATTGCCCTTTCTGCTTGTGTGCCAGTCTTGACTCCTGGGTGTGCCATCTCTCTCTCTCTCTCCAATTGTGGGCCATAGAAAGCCTATTATTTTTTTAGCTTGATTTGGGTTCCAAAATCTACCTGAAAAAATCACTACATCAATCAGTGGGAGATAAATATTGGCCTCTGGGCTTGTGTGCCACTCCTGACTCCTGTGTGCGTCATCTCTCACTCAGTGGGCCATAGAAAGCCTTTTTTTGTTTTATTTGTTTTCTAAATTCTCCCTGAAAAAATCATTTTATTTTATTTGGTTTCTAAATTCTTCCTGAAAAAATCATTTTATTCTATTTTTTTTTTTCCTAAAGTCTCCCTGAAAAAACAAAAAACAAAAACAAATCAGTGGGAGATTAATATTGCCCTTTCTGCTTGTGTGCCAGTCTTGACTCCTGGGTGTGCCATCTCTCTCTCTCTCTCCAATTGTGGGCCATAGAAAGCCTATTATTTTTTTTAGCTTGATTTTGGTTCCAAAATCTACCTGAAAAAATCACTACATCAATCAGTGGGAGATAAATATTGGCCTCTGGGCTTGTGTGCCACTCCTGACTCCTGTGTGCGTCATCTCTCACTCAGTGGGCCATAGAAAGCCTTTTTTTGTTTTATTTGTTTTCTAAATTCTCCCTGAAAAAATCATTTTATTTTATTTGGTTTCTAAATTCTTCCTGAAAAAATCATTTTATTCTATTTTTTTTTTCCTAAAGTCTCCCTGAAAAAAAAAAAAAAAATCAAATCAGTGGAAGATTAATATTTACATTTGTGCTTCAGTGACAGTCCTGCGTGTGTGGCATCTCTCTCATTTGTTGCCACCAACAACAGAGTGTGTAACATTGTGCCTGATTTTCGTTGTGGTCTCACTCACCTGTAAAGGGGTAGCTAAATCATACTGAAGTTATAGCTCACCGTGTAATTTGTGTGACAGCAACAAATACCGTTAGTTTGTTTACGTTTTTAAAACAATGAGGAAGTATGGTGGAAGAGGTCGTGGCCGGGGGCGTTCATTGTCAGCTGGTAATGAGGGTAGTGGTAGTGGTGGAGCATCAGCTGGTCGTGGGAAAAAAAATATTGCACCTAAGTCTGGAGCTGTGGAGCCAGGTTCGTCGTCTGGCTACACAAGGCCTCGAACGCTCCCTTTTCTGGGAGTAGGAAAACCGCTTTTAAAGCCGGAGCAGCAAGAGCAAGTTTTGGCTTATCTTGCTGACTCAGCCTCTAGCTCTTTTGCCTCCTCTCGTGAAACTGGTAAATGTCAAAGCAGCGCGTCGTTAGTGGATGTTCACGGTCAGGGACAAGTCGCTTCCTTGTCCTCTTCAGCAAAAACAACAACAGAGAAGAATGCAGCAGGCGACACAACGGGTTACTCCATGGAGCTCTTTACACATACCGTCCCTGGCTTAGAAAGTGAAGCAGTTAACAGTCCATGCCCATTACAAGTTGAATCTGACATGGAGTGCACTGATGCACAGCCACAGCCAGACTACTATGCTGGTCCTTTGACTCAGACCACAACATTGCCCTCGCAGGGTGCTGATCAAGAATCAGACCCTGATGAGACTATGTTGCCCCATCACGAACGCTA
This sequence comes from Ranitomeya imitator, assembly GCF_032444005.1. Classification (NCBI taxonomy): domain Eukaryota; kingdom Metazoa; phylum Chordata; class Amphibia; order Anura; family Dendrobatidae; genus Ranitomeya; species Ranitomeya imitator. The sequence goes on along the minus strand of NC_091287.1, from coordinate 111,660,564 downwards.
TACCACCGACTGACACGGTGACACAGACGAAGTTGCACACGAGCTACAAGAAGAGGTAATAGATGACCCAGTTCTTGACCCCGATTGGCAGCCATTGGGGGAACAGGGTGCAGGCGGCAGCAGTTCTGAAGCGGAGGAGGAGGGGCCGCAGCAGGCATCAACATCGCAACAGGTTCCATCTGCCGGGCCCGTATCTTGCCCAAAACGCGTGGCAAAGCTAAAACCTGTTGGAGGACAGCGTGGCCATCCGGTTAAAGCTCAGTCTGCAATGCCTGAAAAGGTATCCGATGCTAGAAAGAGTGCAGTCTGGCATTTTTTTAAACAACATCCAATTGATCAGCGCAAAGTCATCTGTCAAAAATGTTCAACTACCTTAAGCAGAGGGCAGAATCTGAAAAGTCTCAATACAAGTTGCATGCATAGACATTTAACCACCATGCATTTGCAAGCCTGGACTAACTACCAAACGTCCCTTAAGGTTGTAGCACCCTCGGCCAATGAAGCTAGTCATCAACGCAACATCCCTTCCGGCAGTGTAGGGCCACCATTTTCCGCACCACCTGCAGTATCTGTGCAGGTTTCTTTGCCAGGCCAAAGCCGTCAGGGTCAGGGAATCACCAGTTTCGTAGTAGGAAACACTGCATCTAGGGCACCGGTGGCAACAATACCATCTCCCACCGTCTCTCAGTCTGCCATGTCCACCGGCACCCCCGCTAGTTCCACGATCTCCAGCTCTCCAGTCCAGCTCACCCTACATGAGACTATGGTTAGAAAAAGGAAGTACTTAGCCTCGCATCCGCGTACACAGGGTTTGAACGCACACATAGCTAGACTAATCTCGTTAGAGATGATGCCCTACCGGTTAGTTGAAAGCGAAGCTTTCAAAGCCCTGATGGACTACGCTGTACCACGCTACGAGCTACCCAGTCGACACTTTTTTTCCAGAAAAGCCATCCCAGCCCTCCACCAGCATGTTAAAGAGCGCATCGTCCATGCACTCAGGCAATCTGTGAGCACAAAGGTGCACCTGACAACAGATGCATGGACCAGTAGGCATGGCCAGGGACGTTACGTGTCCATCACGGCACACTGGGTAAATGTGGTGGATGCAGGGTCCACAGGGGACAGCAAGTTTGGGACAGTTCTGCCTAGCCCACGGTCTAGGAAACAATTGGCTGTAGCCGTTCGCACCCCCTCCTCCTCCTCTTCGTCCTCCTGCAGAAGCGAGAGCTCGTCCACAGACCGCAGTCGCACAACCACTCCATCCGCAGCTGCCACTGTTGCACACCAGGTCTCCCATTATGGGGCAGCTACTGGCAAACGTCAGCAGGCTGTATTGGCTATGAAGTGTTTGGGCGACAACAGACACACCGCGGAAGGTCTGTCCGAGTTCTTGCAGAAAGAAACGCAGTCGTGGCTGGGCACTGTAGATCTTGAGGCAGGCAAGGTAGTGAGTGATAACGGAAGGAATTTCATGGCTGCCATCTCCCTTTCCCAACTGAAACACATTCCTTGCCTGGCTCACACCTTAAACCTGGTGGTGCAGTGCTTCCTGAAAAGTTATCCGGGGTTATCCGACCTGCTCCTCAAAGTGCGTGGACTTTGCTCACATATCCGCCGTTCGCCCGTACACTCCAGCCGTATGCAGACCTATCAGCGTTCTTTGAACCTTCCCCAGCATCGCCTAATCATAGACGTTGCAACAAGGTGGAACTCAACACTGCACATGCTTCAGAGACTGTGTGAACAGAGGCGGGTTGTTATGTTTTTGTGGGAGGATACACATACACGGGCAGGCAGTAGGATGGCAGACATGGAGTTGTCAGGTGTGCAGTGGTCGAAGATTCAAGACATGTGTCAAGTCCTTCAGTGTTTTGAGGAATGCACACGGCTGGTTAGTGCAGACAACATAATAAGCATGAGCATCCCCCTAATGCGTCTGCTGATGCAAAGTTTGACGCACATAAAGGATCAGGCGTCTGCAGCTGAGGAAGAGGAAAGCCTTGATGACAGTCAGCCATTGTCTGGCCAGGGCAGTGTACAGGACGAGGTAGCGGGCGAAGAGGAGGAGGAGGACGAGGAGGATGATGGGGATGATTATATTTTTAATGAGGAAGCTTTTCCGGGGCCACTGGAAATTGGTGGCGCGGCAAGGCCGGGTTCTGGTTTTTTGAGGGACACAAGTGACGTGGATTTGCCTGAAACTGCCCCTCAACCAAGCACAACCGCAGATTTGAGAACTGGAACTTTGGCCCACATGGCGGATTATGCCTTACGTATCCTCAAAAGGGACACACGCATAACTAAAATGATGAATGATGACGATTACTGGTTGGCCTGCCTCCTTGATCCTCGCTATAAAGGCAAATTGCAAAATATAATGCCACATGAGAACTTGGAACTAATATTAGCAACCAAACAATCAACTCTTGTTGACCGTTTGCTTCTGGCATTCCCTGCACACAGCGCCCGTGATTGTTCTCACACGAGCTGCAGGGGCCAGCAGACCAGAGGAGTTAGAGGGGCAGAAATCAGAAGTGGCGTTGGCCAGAGGGGTTTTCTGACCAGGTTGTGGAGTGATTTTGCTATGACCGCAGACAGGACAGGTACTGCAGCATCAATTCAAAGTGACAGGAGACAACATTTGTCCAGTATGGTTACAAACTATTTTTCATCCCTTATCGATGTTCTCCCTCAACCGTCATTCCCATTTGATTACTGGGCATCAAAATTAGACACCTGGCCAGAATTGGCAGAATATGCATTGCAGGAGCTTGCTTGCCCGGCAGCTAGTGTCCTATCAGAAAGAGTATTCAGTGCTGCAGGTTCAATACTAACAGAAAAAAGGACTCGTCTGGCTACCCAAAATGTAGATGATCTAACCTTCATTAAAATGAACCACAACTGGATTTCAAAATCTTTTGCCCCACCTTGCCCGGCTGACACCTCGCTTTCCTATGAAAAGGTCTTGCCTGTGGACTATTCTGAATGCCTTTTCCAATCTCGTAATTTTCTGCACCTGATTGTCCAGCATACGACATGTTTACACCTCACTAAATGGCCAAACTCCCCACACGGGGCCGTGGTATCGACACTTGGCGACAGCACCCGTGAGAGTGCAGTTTGTCTGAAGAGGTGGGTGAGCCCGCTTTTGGTCGACGGCACTGCCACTGGGTCCCTCCTAGTACAATAAAGTGTCTCTGGCGGTGGTGGTGCGCACCCAACGTCAGACACACCGTTGTAATATGAGGGGCCCTGGGCCTGTACCGCCGGCCACAAGACAGTTTCCCCCCACCCCAGCTCAAACAGTGCTCTACCACTTGCAAAATTATCTCACAGCTCCACCAATGTTTAGTCTATGCGCTGACATCCTTCAATGCCTGCCACTGACAATACCATTGTATTGACATTTTTGTTATGTTAGGCCTTCGATGCCTGTCTGTGGTCACTCCTTCCACTAGGCCTCCACTGACCACACCACTGCTGCCCGTGTACCCCTGTAACCAATTTAAAATTGCCTACAGCCATGTGTTATTATTTTAGGCCTTCGATGCCTGTCTGCGGTGACTCCTTCCACTAGGCCTCCACTGACCACACCACTGCTGCCCGTGTACCCCTGGAACCAATTTAAAATTGCCTACAGCCATGTGTTATTATTTTAGGCCTTCGATGCCTGTCTGCGGTCACTCCTTCCACTAGGCCTCCACTGACCACACCACTGCTGCCCGTGTACCCCTGGAACCAATTTAAAATTGCCTACAGCCATGTGTTATTATTTTAGGCCTTCGATGCCTGTCTGCGGTCACTCCTTCCACTAGGCCTCCACTGACCACACCACTGCTGCCCGTGTACCCCTGTTACCAATTTAAAATTGCCTACAGCCATGTGTTATTATTTTAGGCCTTCGATGCCTGTCTGCGGTTACTCCTTCCACTAGGCCTCCACTGACCACACCACTGCTGCCCGTGTACCCCTGTAACCAATTTAAAATTGCCTAGAGCCATGTGTTATTATTTTAGGCCTTCGATGCCTGTCTGTGGTCACTCCTTCCACTAGGCCTCCACTGACCACACCACTGCTGCCCGTGTACCCCTGGAACCAATTTAAAATTGCCTACAGCCATGTGTTATTATTTTAGGCCTTCGATGCCTGTCTGCGGTCACTCCTTCCACTAGGCCTCCACTGACCACACCACTGCTGCCCGTGTACCCCTGGAACCAATTTAAAATTGCCTGCAGCCATGTGTTATTATTTTAGGCCTTCGATGCCTGTCTGCGGTTACTCCTTCCACTAGGCCTCCACTGACCACATCACTGCTGCCCGTGTACCCCTGTAACCAATTTAAAATTGCCTACAGCCATGTGTTATTATTTTAGGCCTTCGATGCCTGTCTGCGGTGACTCCTTCCACTAGGCCTCCACTGACCACACCACTGCTGCCCGTGTACCCCTGGAACCAATTTAAAATTGCCTACAGCCATGTGTTATTATTTTAGGCCTTCGATGCCTGTCTGCGGTTACTCCTGCCACTAGGCCTCCACTGACCACACCACTGCTGCCCGTGTACCCCTGTAACCAATTTAAAATTGCCTACAGCCATGTGTTATTATTTTAGGCCTTCGATGCCTGTCTGCGGTGACTCCTTCCACTAGGCCTCCACTGACCACACCACTGCTGCCCGTGTACCCCTGGAACCAATTTAAAATTGCCTACAGCCATGTGTTATTATTTTAGGCCTTCGATGCCTGTCTGTGGTCACTCCTTCCACTAGGCCTCCACTGACCACACCACTGCTGCCCGTGTACCCCTGTAACCAATTTAAAATTGCCTACAGCCATGTGTTATTATTTTAGGCCTTCGATGCCTGTCTGCGGTCACTCCTTCCACTAGGCCTCCACCACTGCTGCCCGTGTACCCCTGGAACCAACATCAGAAAATATAAAAATAAGTATTTTGCTTATAAAAAAGAAAATACTGGAGAGATATCAAATGCAGACATTTTAACATTAAAAACAAACACATACAACAAAAATCTGGTACAGTACTAAAAATGGCCACCAGCTACAATAACTTTCTCCTGCAAGTAGTTAACTGAAAGGTTTTTTCAATTTTAAACACAGATATGGCATCCACCGAGTGTTGTCCTGTCGCGTCTTCTTTATATTATTGCCAAGAAGATGCAAAACAATGAAAATAATAAAATCATTATTTACCAAAAAAATAGAGTAAGTCAAAACCACATTGCAAATAAACATTCATTACAAATAAAGAAGCAGGGCGCGTCCGAGGGTGAGTATATACCTAATAAGAATATAATCACCCTCGGACGCGCCCTGCTTCTTTCCGACAGCCTTCCTTCCTAAGAATCAGCCCTTCCGTGGTGTAGAGAGAGGGTTTGTTACACTCCAAGGTGTTCCCCAGGTTGCCTTTCCTGAGCTTCGATCTTCCGGCTCTCGTTTAGTAGTTGTTGGAAACTACGCTGCATTGGGCCTACAAATTGGGTATGGGGTGTAGAGAGATGGTGTGTTCCACTCCAAGGTGTTCCCCAGGTTGCCTTTCCTGAGCTTCGATCTTCCGGCTCTCGTTTAGTAGTTGTTGGAAACTACGCTGCATTAGGCCTACAAATTGGGTATGGGGTGTAGAGAGATGGTGTGTTCCACTGTAGAGAGATGGTGTGTTCCACTCCAAGGTGTTCCCCAGGTTTCCTCTCCATTGCTTCGATCTTCCGGCTCTCGTTTAGTAGTTGTTGGAAACTACGCTGCATTAGGCCTACAAATTGGGTATGGGGTGTAGAGAGATGGTGTGTTACACTCCAAGGTGTTCCCCAGGTTTCCTCTCCATTGCTTCGATCTTCCGGCTCTCGTTTAGTAGTTGTTGGAAACTACGCTGCATTAGGCCTACAAATTGGGTATGGGGTGTAGAGAGATGGTGTGTTACACTCCAAGGTGTTCCCCAGGTTTCCTCTCCATTGCTTCGATCTTCCGGCTCTCGTTTAGTAGTTGTTGGAAACTACGCTGCATTAGGCCTACAAATTGGGTATGGGGTGTAGAGAGATGGTGTGTTCCACTGTAGAGAGATGGTGTGTTCCACTCCAAGGTGTTCCCCAGGTTTCCTCGCCAATGCTTCGATCATCATGCTCTCGTTTAGTAGTTGTTGGAAACTACGCTGCATTAGGCCTACAAATTGGGTATGGGGTGTAGAGAGATGGTGTGTTCCACTCCAAGGTGTTCTCCAGGTTGCCTTTCCTGAACTTCTATCTTCAGGCTCTCATTAAATTGTGGTTAAATGGAACAACTGCATTTGGCGTACTAGTTGGTTTGGGGCCTACTATCGGTGTCTGCCGCTCCTTGCTGTTCTCCTGGTTTCCTGTCCTGAAATTCCGTTTTCAGGCGCTCGTTAAGTAGTTGTTAATGTTAGACTGCATTTGGCCTACTAGTTGGGTTGGGGCCTACTATCGGTGTCTGCCACTCCTTGCTGTTCTCCTCCACTGAACAAAGCTGTGCCGCCTGTTTACTACTGTTGCCAATTTTGAACTGCATTTCGACTACTTACTGATTTGGGCCTACTCTCTGTGTCAGCCTCTCATTCCAGTTGTCCTCCACTGCAATGCCCCCTGATTAGTCCTGTGTTACCAATTTTGAACTGCATTTAGCCCACTTTATTCTTTGGGCCTATATCTGTGTTTCCTCCTCATCCTGCCCATTGCCCAGCCAGTGATAGATGAGTCTGCTGGTACATTGACCCATAACGCAACATTTCCCGTGCACGCTACACTGCAAGATTGTGACCCTGCTGAAAGTCAGGTCCCCCTTCCCGCATACCATACCACCTTACACGGGGACAAACAGGAAGGTGCACATGAAAGTGCAGGTTCCTTCATCAGGTGGGGGGAGGAATACTAGTTGGCGACGTCACTGGCACAGGGCCTCTCATGGTACGCAAAAGTGTTGCTGCCGGTGGGAGGCGCCCCCGCCGTGCAAACACACCGCTGTACTTTGAGGGGCCCTGTGCCAGTGCCAATGCCAACGAGTTGGCCCCCCCTGCTTGCTCAGGTTCGCAGCACTTGCAAAGTTGAAATACTTACCTCTCCCTGCTCCACTGCCGTGACGTGGTCCAGATTTCCTGGGCCCACTAATTACTTGAACCAGCCCTACCCACCACAACTTTAGCCAAATGACCCCCAATTTCAAATGCCTTCCAATTATTATAAGGTAAATTATGCTTGACAAGCTTCATTAAGAAGAATGGATGGTTTTGACATTAAAATGGGCACTCTAGGTGTTTTCCTGGCCCCCACTCACTGCCGACTATGCTGCCCCATTGACTTGCATTGGGTTTCGTGTTTCGGTCGATCCCGACTTTACATCATAATCGGGCGATTTCACTCGACCCGACTTTTGAGATAGTCGGGTTTCGCGAAACCCGGCTCGACTCTAAAAAGGTCAAGGTCGCTCAACTCTAGCAGTCACATCTCCCGATGTGACTGTTCTACAAGTGAAGATTCAGAAGAAAAAAGGACCAAACAAATAATGGTGTGCACCCCAGATACAAGATAAATGTTAAATATAGTATAACCTTTATTAAATACCCTGGACATACACAAAAACTAATTAAAAGCACCTAAAAACATGTGCAGAACATGATTGTCAACACCCCCAAAAAATAGCGAAATGGGACACTAAATAAGTGGAGCTCCACTATTATAAACAAACCAGCACAAGAATAGCACATGCTAAAGTCATGTACATGAGATCACCAACATAACATGCAAGGGCATGAATATAACAACATGAATTGCTCTCTAGATATAATACATGGATACAGTACATCAATACAAATCAAACAATGGCTGGAGACATCCCCTAACCATGTATGCAAGGGGCTGTAGTGTCCGTATGCACAGCAATCATCATAGCTTGAATGATTAATAGGGAAAGAAAGCAGCAACCTGCAGCAGCAAAAGCATCAGCAGCTCATATTGATAGCCAAAATAAGCAAAATGTCCTCATGGAGCAGGGGCATCAGAAAAGACCCCACGTGTATCGCTGCTTCAAGCAGCTTAGTCAGGGGAAGTAGGGACAGAAAGCAGCAACCAGCAGTAGCTCATATTGATAGCCAAAATAGGCATAATGTCCTCATGGAGCAGGGGTGTGGGAAAAGACCCCATGCGTATTGCTGCTTCAAGCAGCTTCGTCAGGTGGAGTACTGAAAGAAAGCAGCAACCAACAGCAGCAAAAGCAGCAGCAGAAGTTGCATTTCCCCTGACGAAGCTGCTTGAAGCTTGACTCCAGTACAAAAGCCTAACCATGACATACAAGGCCATCCACAACCTGTCCCCTCCATACATCTGTGACCTCGTCTCCCAGTACTTTCCTGCACCCAACCTCCGATCCTCACAAGATCTCCTTCTTTACTTCCCTTTTATCTCCTCTTCCCACAATCGCTTACAAGATTTCTCTCGCACTTCACCACTGCTCTGGAACTCTATACCACAACATATCAGACTTTCACCTACCATCAAAACCTTCAAAAAGAACCTGAAGACCTACCTATTCCAGCAAGCCTACAACCTGCAGTAACCACCGGTCGACCAAACCACTGCACGACCAGCTCTATCCTCACCTACTGTGTCCTCACGCAACCCTTGTAGATTGTGAGCCCTCGCGGGCAGGGTCCTCTCTCCTCCTGTACCAGCTGTGACTTGTATTGTTCAAGATTATTGTACTTGTTTTTATTATGTATACCCCTCCTCACATGTAAAGCGCCATTGAATAAATGGCGCAATAATAATAATAATAATAATAATAATATACTCTTTGTGCTCATTTGGATCTATACTATTTTGTGCCTTAATATTTCATTTTCTAGGCTGCACATGCAATATACATCTTATAGGACTTCACACATGGTTGCTTCTTTCTTTCCCTATTAATCATTCTAGCTATGCTGATTGCTGTGCATACGGACACTACAGCCCCTTGCATACATGGTTAGCGGGATGTCTCCAGCCGGTGTTTGATGTTTATTGATGTACTATATTTAAGTATAATATCAAGGGAGCAATTCATGTTGTTATATCCATGTCCTTGCATGTTATGTTGGTGATCTCATGTACATGACTTTAGCATGTGCTATTCTTGTGCCGGTTTGTTTATAATAGTGGAGCTCCACTTATTTAGTGTCCCATTTGGCTATTTTTCGGGGGTGTTGACAATCATGTTCTGCACATGTTTTTAGGTGCTTTTAATTCATTTTTGTGTATGTCCAGGGTATTTAATAAATATTATACTATATTTAACATTTATCTTGTGTCAGTTGTGCACACTGTTTGGTCCTTTTCCTCTTCCGAATTTACAGTTGATTGTCCCTTTGAGGTGTTGCACCCGACTACTCGCCTGTTAGCTATTGCTTATGAATGATGGCGCACCTTTTCTTTTTTATATGTTCTACAAGTGAGATCGCTATGGGACCCTCTGGATTATGTGGACTAGGGTGGATGGGAGAATATATAGTTGTTTATTATTTTTGATTGTTTACAGGAGGTAAGGACATCTTGGATTTGGTGTTAGGTGAGTATAATGTGTTTTTTTATTTGAATATGTATTTAATTAATTTACATGCTTTATTTTTTTAAGTTTAAGCACAGGCGCTGGCTGACGAGATACTACTTTTCCCATCAGCGGCGCCTGCTATCACTGACAGCAGATATAGCCTGGTGGGAGTAGTAGTCTCTCATCAGCTGATGCCTGCTAACCTGCAGTAAGCTTTTCACTGTGGGTCGCATTATCTCTGCGGGGTCATGCTGACATCTGACAACATGACCCCGCAGCACTCTGATGGCGGTATGGTTACCGGCAGTAGTGTTGCAGAAGATCAGAACCACCACTCTGGTGTTTCCCACCCTGTCACACAGATTACAGCATGGGAAATACCATCGGAAGTCCACGAAAACTCAGCAAATCTGCAAACATTTTTATATCTTCCTTTTTACAGAAAGAGTTCACATGCTGCAGAAAAAAACTCACTGCAAATACTCAATGAAGAATTACTGATCATGTGCACAGTACCCAAGGATTCTCATTGAATTAGCTGACAAAAGGATTCCCTAGTGTTTTGGCCCACAGCCTAAATGCATTCCACAAGGACAAACAATACAATTTTACACCACCAAAACTACAAGGCCAGGTATTAGTTGATGTTTTTGTGCATCTATAATACTAACCAACCACTCCCACATGGATAATACAAGTGTGTGTAGTTGTTCATCAGTATTTTGCACCTGTGTGATCTTTTCTCATTGATGGGGAGAGGGGCCTTTTTCTGTATTTTTTTTTATATTTACATGCCTTGTTTGGTGCATAACTTTTAATTTTAGTGTAGGAACTTTCAAGACATTGAGCAGCCTTTACACAAATTAAGAATATGCACATTTTGGCCAACATATCAACTAATGCCTCATGTAATGTTGATGGAGAGGTATTGGGTTGCCTGTCTTTGTGGTTTACACTGACAGAGTGATGGGCAACCACCCCAATCTAATAATATTTGTGTTATCAATAATCTGAAAGCCGACATGGTGCACTGCACGTATCTGTGTGACTGGCACCTTCTATAAGCCTATCTGTGTGTATCTATGATGCCAATCAACAACCCCGCACCGATGATATACAAGTGCTTCTCACTAATTTATTTCAGTTCTTCAATACAAAAAGTGACACTCATATATTATATAGAGTCATTACAAAAAGAGTGATCTATTTCAACTGTTTATTTCTGTTAATGTTGATGATTATGGCTTACAGGCCATGAAAACTCAAAAGTCATCATTATCTCAGTAAATTAGAATAATTAACACAAAACACCTGCAAAGGCTTCCTAAGTGTTTAAAAAGGTCCCTCCACAATCATGGGCAAGACTGCTGAATTGACAGATGTCCAGAATGCAGTCATTGACACACTACGCAAGGAGCGTAAGCCACAAAAGGTCATTGCTAAAGAAGCTGGCTGTTCACAGAGTACTGCATCCAAGCATATTAATGGGACATTGAGTGGAAGGAAAAAGTGCAGTGGGAAAAGTTGCACAAGCAACCGGGGTAACCGCAGCTAAGTTTAATCCAAGCATCTTATGGTCTGACACAATTCCAGAAATTTTTACAATACACTTTAGCATTAGGCTACTTTCACACTAGCGTCGTTCGACGCACGTCACAATGCATCGTTTTGAAGAAAAAACACATCCTGCAAAGTTGCCTGCAGGATGCGTTTTTTCTCCATATACTTTAATTAGCGACACATTGCGACGGATTGCCACACGTTGCATCCGCCGTGCGATGGATGCGACGTGTTTTTGCAGTCCGTCGGGACAAAAAACGTTGCTTGCAACGTTTTTTTTGTCCATCGGGTCCGCTTTTTCCGACCGCACATGCGCAGCCGGAACTCCGCCCCCTCCTCCCCGAACCTTACAATGGGGCAGTGGATGCATTATAAAACTACATCTGCTGCCCCCGGTGTGATTTTACTTCACAGCATGCGTCGGTACGTCGGCCCGACGCACTGCGACGGGCCCATACCGACGCTAGTGTGAAAGTAGCCTTATGTGAATAAGAAGCTGTATTTTACCAGCAAAAACTATGAGAGTTTAGAAATCTCAAGCACCCTCTTGTTTTTGATTTCCTGACTGATTTTTACAGTTGCAGTGTTTTTTTTTAAATCTACAGCATTTCAATTCCTTCTGCATTTTTGCTGCATTTTTTCACTCATAGAAAGCAAAAAGAAAGTGCAAAAACACTGCAAAAACTCAGTAAATCAGTTTTGCTGTGTTTTTTTGCATTTTTGTTGTGTTTTGGTGAATAAATCTAACTTTTATAAACATGTACACTTGTAGTGTGGAAAAAACACATATCTAATCCGCAGCAAAAAAAAAGAGCTGCAAACACACAGCAAAACCTACATTTTGAACTCAACATTTTTACTACCAATAGAGCAGGTTTTGGCTGGAAAAAAATGCAACAAAAACACTGCATGAGACACAGATTAAGATGCACTCCGATCAAAGCTTTTATCTTAATATATTGCAATCACCATTTTATATGACTCCATGTATTTACAACTACTCATGTGGAAACAGGAGGTTAATTTTTCCTGTATGACTCGTGAGCCACTGCAAAAATCCCTGGTATGGGGTAGGAGTGAGCAGTTGTGCCAGGCGTTGAAGAAGGGAATGATTTCTGCAGGGACAATAGACTTCCTGTTTCTACATAGAGCTGAGAAAAGAGTAGAATTTACTTTGTAGAGAGGCAAAATGAGCAAATTACACAGTGTCATATTATATGATAATAATGAAAAAAGGACATATAGGCCCATTCGTCACAAAGAATAATCGTTTTAATTCATGTGGGGGTACCTGTTACACAATTATTTCAACCACTTGAAAGTAATTGCAATAATAGTCATGCATCATATGATATTATAGTTTATAAAATGGTTTTATTAAACATCACATAAACAAAAGACTAGATACAAAATCAAGCCCCTAAAAACCCTAAAAAAGTATATTCAGGGTAGTGTGATTCACGATGGAATTATCAGTAAATATAACATATTTTACATCATATGTTTACAGACATAATTGCACAATTGTAAAGTATACACATAGATATAGCATTTATAGCCACAAGATTTAAAAAAAAACATAGGCATATATCAGGAGATAAATCAGAATGATGCTAAAATAAAGAGGTGTCCATTAGCTATCTTCATGCATTGTCCCCCTATACAGGTAAAGTGCCTATTCAGTTCACTGTGCATGCATCAACATCCTAATTAATACAGACCATGCGCCATTGTTTGGAACCACACTGCCCAGTACCCCAACGCGCGTTTCACATATAGCTTTGCCAGCTTTAGTCTTTTGTCTGTGTAATGCTTTATAAAGCCATTGTTATAAACTATAATATCATATATGCATGACTATTATCATATAATATGATGACTACAATATATTAAGAAGATAAGTTTGATTGGAGTGCTTCTTTAAGAGGGATTAATGCCTTATGCATGCTTAACTGCATATATATTTTTTCCATATTTTTAGTGATGCCAAAACGCTGACATTTTGGAATGCTTATGAAACCTACTACATGATATCAATGTGTATTGGGAACAAACCATTCCTAATTTCTAAAAGTATACATTTTTATTACATATCTGGAACATACAACTTTTATGTAAATTTTGAAACTTGCTATTAAAAATTAAAATATCTAGAACTACGAGAATGATTTTATCAACAAAAGAAAAAAATAATCAGTGAATTATGCTAAGTAAAATAGTTGTATATTGATTGATCCAGTGAAAACAAAAGCTGTGTTGTTTTATTGATTGCTGTATTGTAATACGCATCAGTGCATCCTGGGGCTAACCTCAGATGTTCTCAATAGGAATTAATATATATAAGAGCATGTGACTATCGGCCAGATAAAGCAGGTGCCTGAAGGTCAGCACAAAGTTCTAAAGAAAATAATGCAGGGCAATCTAAATATGTGTAACCTTGGGGCATATTATGTAAAGAGAACTGACATTAATAAGGGATTAAAGTATAATCAGGATAAAGCAATTTGATTATTTTATCATTTAAATGGATTTAAACCTCTAATTCCTGACCCTGCGTTTGGCCTTCTTTGAAGTCTAAACTGCCTGTGTGACTATAGCGGCTCTTGCTGTGAAGCGAGAACTAATCATTACCATTAAGACTTCTTTTCACTCCTCTCTTACATTTTCTTTCCCTCCAGTCTTATTCTTTGACCTCACTTATTTCTGTAGCATTATCGATGTTGTAATACCTTCCATACTTCAAGTCTGCAGATTCTCTGGAGACTACGAATTTGGAATCACAAGAGTTCATCGCATCATCAAGTTTTGCTGTAGTTTCTCCTCTGGCTGATTTCTTCCCAGGAGAAAAAGTTTATCATTATAGCAGAGACAATAACTCAGAAATAAGCAGGTGTCTCCAGATTCACACATCAAGTACAATGTGCACTATGATAAGTACAATCTGATCCTGGCATTATTGCAGTGCCAGCCATGTGTGTTAGTGTATTAGTCACTTTATGAACATAATATCTGCAAAAAATAGACTCAGTTCAGTATAAATATTGCAAATATTAAAATGGAATTATTAGAAAACTAAAAGTAATAATGTTGCTCTAAAAGTGAAGTGATCTGCATCATAGTTTTAATCCCATCAGAACAATACCTATAATGATAAAACAAAGAGCAAAATAGATGTGCATATTTGAGCTTAAGGCTGTGTGCACACGTTGCGTTTTTTTCGCGTTTTTTCCCGATAAAAACGCTATAAAGCCGCAAAAAACGCATACAATAAGCATCCCATCATTTAGAATGAATTCTGCATGTTTTGTGCACATGATGCGTTTTTTTTCCGAGAAAAAAACGCATTGCGGTAAAAACCGCAGCAGGTTCATTAATTTTCAGTTTTTTTTGCGGATTTCCCACTCCAAAATGCATTGGGAAGTGTCCGGAAAAAAACGCGGCAAAAACGCGTCAAAACCGCGGCAAAATCGCGGCAAAAACGCATGCGGTTTTCTTGCGGATTTCTTGCAGAAAATGTCCGGAATTCTCAGGAATTTTCTGTGAGAAATCTTGAACGTGTGCACATAGCCTTACAGTTAACAGAAGAGATGAGTGAACTTGTTCAGAAAACGTTCTCCAATCTCAAATTCGACATGAACCTTGCACAATCGGAATCGTGTTCGGATTCCTGAGCATTTTTTCCTCAAAGTTGGCAAATTTCGGTCACAGTTTGGTAAATGATTGTGTTTCCACTAATGCTTTTGTTAGGACTTTGGCTAGGATAGTGGTGTATATGATGAGAGGGGAGGAATATTTTATAAGGGGAGGTGGTGTGTATAGGTCAGAGAAGCAGCGTATTGTAATTTTTTTTTTTATAACTTAAAGTCTGTACATTCTGGCAGCCAATCAGGGCGCAGAAAACATCCACAATGTCTATATACAAGGGTTTCTGTCATTGGCTTCTGAAGTCACATGTCCCTCTCCATATAAAAAGTGGAAATGTTGTTTTGCTGGCTCCATTTTGTAAGTGTAACAGCGCAGAGTGGCTGCTCCTTCAAGTTCTCATGTAGTTAGATAGGATCCTGCCTGTGTGAAATAGACTTTTTAGCATCTAACTAGTTTGTGCTAATAGTGTTGTGCAGGCAGGAGTCCACATTTCCTTCTATAAATGGTTTGATCTTATACTGTGTTGCAGTCAGTGCTCAGGAGGTCAAATTTGCTAATCAAAATCATTAGGGCTATTATTAGGGTGCAGGCATCAGGCTCAATTTCCTAATCAACATTGTTTGGGCTAATACTGTGATGAAGTCAGGACTCAGGAGGTCACATTTACTAATCAAAATCGTTTGGACTAATATTGAGATACAGTCAGGAGGACCCATTTGCTAATCAAAATCATTAGTACTAATATTGGGGTGCTGGCATAAGGCCCCATTTTCTAATCAAAATTGTTAGGGCTAATATTGGGGTGCAGGCACCAGGCCCCATTTTCAAATTATCATCGTTAGGACTAATATTGGGGTGTAGCCAGGAGGTTCCATTTGCTAATCAAAATATGGGGACTCCAAGTTGGGTCCAAGGCTGATGGATTGCCTGTCGGGGTGTAAGATGCCCATTATACCCCGGGTATAAACCAGGGATTCAAAAACCAGGGATTCAAGCTTCAGGAGGCTAATTTGCATATTCCAGGTGCCTTCTGGGAGAAGCGAAGTCTCCCTAAGCTAGAAGATCGTTGGGTACAGCCGGGACCAGCTGCTTCGAAAGCATCACCAAACCAGGGATTCAAGCTTCAGGAGGCTAATTTGCATATTCCAGGTGCCTTCTGGGAGAAGCGAAGTCTCCCTAAGCTAGAAGATCGTTGGGTACAGCCGGGACCAGCTGCTTCGAAAGCATCACCAAACCAGGGATTCAAGCTTCAGGAGGCTAATTTGCATATTCCAGGTGCCTTCTGGGAGAAGCGAAGTCTCCCTAAGCTAGAAGATCGTTGGGTACAGCCGGGACCAGCTGCTTCGAAAGCATCACCAAACCAGGGATTCAAGCTTCAGGAGGCTAATTTGCATATTCCAGGTGCCTTCTGGGAGAAGCAAAGTCTCCCTAAGCTAGAAGATCGTTGGGTACAGCCGGGACCAGCTGCTTCGAAAGCATCACCAAACCAGGGATTCAAGCCTTACGGCGCGCGAATTTTTGCCTGTAGGATATTATTGCAAGAGAGCTTGGCTGAGTAGATTACACAAGAAGGAAAACACACAGCAAGTCAGCAGGATCTAGGAGCAACATGGCAGATGTGACAACCTACATGGTGAGCTGCAGCATGTGCTACATGTTCACAGATCGACCAGAAGAAGAATCCAATTTCACCTGTCAGAAGTGTAGACTAGTGGCCCTTTTAGAAGAAAAGGTGCGGGGTCTGGAAGAAAGAATAGCAACTTTGAAACTCATCAAAGAGAATGAAGACTTTCTAGACAGAACAGAAGCATCTCTACTGGTCACAGAAGGTGCAAAAAGTGTCAGAGAACCTCCAAAAGCAGATGAGTGGAAGCATGTGACCAAAAGAAGCAAGAAGACCATGGAGAAATCACCAACCACACAACTGAAGAACCGATATCAAATCTTTGTAGAGGATGAAGATGGCACACCTAAGAATGAAGCAATACCAGCAAGCAAAAAAGAAAAGGGCACACAGCAACAAGTGACAGCAAAAAGTACAGCCAAGAAGCAACGAAGAGTGGTGGTGGTGGGAGACTCACTACTGAGAGGCACCGAAGCAGCCATCTGCAGACCGGACATAACTGCAAGAGAAGTATGCTGCCTTCCAGGTGCGATGATCAAGGATGTGACCGATAGGATACCAAAGCTCTTCAGCTCCAAGGACGTCCACCCATTTCTTCTGATACATGTTGGCACCAATGACACGGCAAGGAAGGACCTACCGACAATCTGCAAGGACTTTGAAGAGTTGGGGAAGAAAGTAAAGGAACTGGATGCACAGGTAGTTTTTTCTTCTATCCTTCCAGTAGACGGGCATGGCACCAGGAGATGGAACAGGATCCTTGATGCAAACAACTGGCTAAGACGATGGTGCAGACAACAAGGATTTGGATTCCTGGACCACGGTGTGAATTACTGGTATGATGGACTCCTCGCCAGAGACGGACTACACCTCAACAAACCTGGGAAACACACATTCGCCAGAAGACTCGCTACACTCATCAGGAGGGCGTTAAACTAGAAGAAGAGGGGACGGGAAGAAAAACATTAGACTCGAACAAAGACGACCCAGGAAAACATACTCAGAAGGGAGGTAAGAACATTTCTAAAACAATCCACAGTGAGGAGATTGGAACAAAACAAAATCCTCTAAACTGCATGCTCGCAAACGCCAGAAGCCTGACAAACAAGATGGAAGAACTAGAAGCAGAAATATCTACAGGTAACTTTGACATAGTGGGAATAACCGAGACATGGTTAGATGAAAGCTATGACTGGGCAGTTAACTTACAGGGTTACAGTCTGTTTAGAAAGGATCGTAAAAATCGGAGAGGAGGAGGGGTTTGTCTCTATGTAAAGTCTTGTCTAAAGTCCACTTTAAGGGAGGATATTAGCGAAGGGAATGAGGATGTCGAGTCCATATGGGTTGAAATTCATGGAGGGAAAAATGGTAACAAAATTCTCATTGGGGTCTGTTACAAACCCCCAAATATAACAGAAAGCATGGAAAGTCTACTTCTAAAGCAGATAGATGAAGCTGCAACCCATAATGAGGTCCTGGTTATGGGGGACTTTAACTACCCGGATATTAACTGGGAAACAGAAACCTGTGAAACCCATAAAGGCAACAGGTTTCTGCTAATAACCAAGAAAAATTATCTTTCACAATTGGTGCAGAATCCAACCAGAGGAGCAGCACTTTTAGACCTAATACTATCTAATAGACCTGACAGAATAACAAATCTGCAGGTGGTTGGGCATTTAGGAAATAGCGACCACAATATTGTGCAGTTTCACCTGTCTTTCACTAGGGGGACTTGTCAGGGAGTCACAAAAACATTGAACTTTAGGAAGGCAAAGTTTGAACAGCTTAGAGATGCCCTTAATCTGGTAGACTGGGACAATATCCTCAGAAATGAGAATACAGATAATAAATGGGAAATGTTTAAGAACATCCTAAATAGGCAGTGTAAGCGGTTTATACCTTGTGGGAATAAAAGGACTAGAAATAGGAAAAACCCAATGTGGCTAAACAAAGAAGTAAGACAGGCAATTAACAGTAAAAAGAAAGCATTTGCACTACTAAAGCAGGATGGCACCATTGAAGCTCTAAAAACTATAGGGAGAAAAATACTTTATCTAAAAAACTAATTAAAGCTGCCAAAAAGGAAACAGAGAAGCACATTGCTAAGGAGAGTAAAACTAATCCCAAACTGTTCTTCAACTATATCAATAGTAAAAGAATAAAAACTGAAAATGTAGGCCCCTTAAAAAATAGTGAGGAAAGAATGGTTGTAGATGACGAGGAAAAAGCTAACATATTAAACACCTTCTTCTCCACGGTATTCACGGTGGAAAATGAAATGCTAGGTGAAATCCCAAGAAACAATGAAAACCCTATATTAAGGGTCACCAATCTAACCCAAGAAGAGGTGCGAAACCGGCTAAATAAGATTAAAATAGATAAATCTCCGGGTCCGGATGGCATACACCCACGAGTACTAAGGGAACTAAGTAATGTAATAGATAAACCATTATTTCTTATTTTTAGTGACTCTATAGCGACAGGGTCTGTTCCGCAGGACTGGCGCATAGCAAATGTGGTGCCAATATTCAAAAAGGGCTCTAAAAGTGAACCTGGAAATTATAGGCCAGTAAGTCTAACCTCTATTGTTGGTAAAATATTTGAAGGGTTTCTGAGGGATGTTATTCTGGATTATCTCAATGAGAATAACTGTTTAACTCCATATCAGCATGGGTTTATGAGAAATCGCTCCTGTCAAACCAATCTAATCAGTTTTTATGAAGAGGTAAGCTATAGACTGGACCACGGTGAGTCATTGGACGTGGTATATCTCGATTTTTCCAAAGCGTTTGATACCGTGCCGCACAAGAGGTTGGTACACAAAATGAGAATGCTTGGTCTGGGGGAAAATGTGTGTAAATGGGTTAGTAACTGGCTTAGTGATAGAAAGCAGAGGGTGGTTATAAATGGTATAGTCTCTAACTGGGTCGCTGTGACCAGTGGGGTACCGCAGGGGTCAGTATTGGGACCTGTTCTCTTCAACATATTCATTAATGATCTGGTAGAAGGTTTACACAGTAAAATATCGATATTTGCAGATGATACAAAACTATGTAAAGCAGTTAATACAAGAGAAGATAGTATTCTGCTACAGATGGATCTGGATAAGTTGGAAACTTGGGCTGAAAGGTGGCAGATGAGGTTTAACAATGATAAATGTAAGGTTATACACATGGGAAGAGGGAATCAATATCACCATTACATACTGAACGGGAAACCACTGGGTAAATCTGACAGGGAGAAGGACTTGGGGATCCTAGTTAATGATAAACTTACCTGGAGCAGCCAGTGCCAGGCAGCAGCTGCCAAGGCAAACAGGATCATGGGGTGCATTAAAAGAGGTCTGGATACACATGATGAGAGCATTATACTGCCTCTGTACAAATCCCTAGTTAGACCGCACATGGAGTACTGTGTCCAGTTTTGGGCACCGGTGCTCAGGAAGGATATAATGGAACTAGAGAGAGTACAAAGGAGGGCAACAAAATTAATAAAGGGGATGGGAGAACTACAATACCCAGATAGATTAGCGAAATTAGGATTATTTAGTCTAGAAAAAAGACGACTGAGGGGCGATCTAATAACCATGTATAAGTATATAAGGGGACAATACAAATATCTCGCTGAGGATCTGTTTATATCAAGGAAGGTGACGGGCACAAGGGGGCATTCTTTGCGTCTGGAGGAGAGAAGGTTTTTCCACCAACATAGAAGAGGATTCTTTACTGTTAGGGCAGTGAGAATCTGGAATTGCTTGCCTGAGGAGGTGGTGATGGCGAACTCAGTCGAGGGGTTCAAGAGAGGCCTGGATGTCTTCCTGGAGCAGAACAATATTGTATCATACAATTATTAGGTTCTGTAGAAGGACGTAGATCTGGGTATTTATTATGATGGAATATAGGCTGAACTGGATAGACAAATGTCTTTTTTCGGCCTTACTAACTATGTTACTATGTTACTATGTTACCATTTCTACTCTGTGCAAATTGATGCCACTTTAGGGGTGTGTGACAATATTTTTTTGAAATGTGTAGACTCCAAGTTGTGTCTCCATCTGGTGGTTGCCTGTAGTGGAAAGTGTGTCAAAGGCTGACTGTTTCATTACCATTATAAAATGTTCTACTGTGGGTCAATTGATGAGTCAACTGCTGTGTTACTATCCTTACATTTTTCTATCATTAGTGCTCTATCAAGCTGATATTTGGGCCATCTGAGTGTGGCTGGGGAAAAACAGTTTGAGCTGTTGCATGAGGTATCAGTGATACCAGCAAAGCAGGTTTACACCAGTCCCTCACCCACCTTGTCTTCATTGAAACTTCAATTCAAGGCTCTAAATGTTGGCTCAGACCCTGATACCCCATGCATTGCCCGTGGCTGACTGTTTCTGTGCCATTATAAAATGTTCTCCTGTGGGTCAATTGATCAGTCAACTAATTGT
The DNA here is from genome assembly GCF_032444005.1 of Ranitomeya imitator. Classification (NCBI taxonomy): domain Eukaryota; kingdom Metazoa; phylum Chordata; class Amphibia; order Anura; family Dendrobatidae; genus Ranitomeya; species Ranitomeya imitator. Next base: position 111,639,744 of record NC_091287.1, on the reverse strand, counting down.
GTTACTATCCTTATATTTTTGTAACATTATTGCTCTACAAAGCTAATATTTGTGCCACCTGAGTGTGGCTGGGAAAAAAACAGTTTGAGCTGTTGTATGAGGTATCAGGGATCCCAGCAAAAAAGGCTTACACCGGTCCCTCTCCCACCTCTTCTTAATTTAAACTTAAATTCTAAATTATAGATGCTGGCCCAGACCCTGATACCATATGCATGATCCATGGCTGACTGCTGCTGTGCTATTTTCAAATTTCTACTTTGGGTCAGTTGATGACACTTTTCCTTGAGTCTGCATCTAATTTTTGGAATTGTTTGGACTCCAAATTGGGTCTCCTTCATGTGTGTGGTTTGATTTTGGCAAACATCCACCTGTTACTGATCAATGTTTCAAATGTTAGGAAAAAACACGGCACTCTGTGACAAGATAAGAGTTGGTGCTCAAGTAGGGTATCCAACCCAATGACCAATTTGTAGCAATAACTTGGCACTCAATAGGTTATAAAGTGAAGATTATTGGTTTTATTGCACGTCCAGACACAGAATCAATGGTTGTTAAACGTTTTCGGTCCCAATTGGACCTTCCTCAGAAAAAGTTTCAATTTATCTGGGTTGCTGGATTAGCTCATATAAACAGAAGGAAAACCCTTCTGGGTTAATGCTGTGAGACGTTGCAATATGCGGGTGTGAGGGCTCTTGGCGTACTAAGCCGCTAAGGAATGCTGTGGCCCATGCTCGATATGTGAAGAAGCAGCGCTGGTGGCGTTCTGGCGCGTCCTCACTGGCGGAAGGTCCACTTGGGACCGAAAACGTTTAACAACCATTGATTCTTTGTCTGGACGTGCAATAAAATAAATAATCTTCACTTTATAACCTATTGAGTGCCAAGTTATTGCTACAAATTGATCAATGTTTCAGCCAGAAATGTTAGTATAAGCCATGTTCCTTGAATCCACGGTGCACAATTACACTGTTTGTACTCTGGGTCAACTGATTCCACTTTTCCTGGTGTCTGCCCCTAATTTGAGCTGTTTGGGAAGCTTTGTGGCCCCCCTTAAAGTGTTGTCTATGTTGGTTTAACCTCCCACTGAATTCAATTGGGTTCGGGTATGTTCGACGAACTGTTTGATGAACATGTTGAAAGGTTTGGTCATTTCTAGTTAACAGCAGATCTTGTAGGGTTTTAGTTGTTGGACCCATAGCGATGACTTTTATTGTTTTCAGAAGGTAACATTATTCTCTCATACTAATGGTATGTTACCAATTCCTCCAAATCAATTTGTGTGGAAAGATCTTTCCATTCTAAGGCTACTTTCACACTAGCGTCAGGCTCGGCCCGTCGCAGTGCGTCGGGCCGAGGTTACCGACGCTAGAGTTGTTTGCGCCGCACAATGGGTGCAGCGGATGCAGATTTTCATCGCATCCGCTGCCCCCTTGTGAGGTGCGGGGAGGTGGGGGAGGAGTTCCGGCCGCACATGCGCGGTCGGAAAAAGCGGTCCGTCGGCAGCAAAAAACGTTACATGTAGCGTTTTTTGCTCCCGGCGGTCCGCCACAACACGGCGCAACCGTCGCATGACAAACAAACAACTTTGCAGGATGCGTTTTTTGCCATAAACGACGCATTGCGACGTATTGCAAAAAACGCTAGTGTGACAGTAGCCTAAAACATTACCAAGACTTTTGTTTGAACATTTCTTTGATTATTATTTTTCCTTACTGTATCTGATTAGTCTTTCCAGCTATGTCATAATTTATGGCCATTAGGTATAATTTTGGTAATCATTTTCAAAATTGATAGTTTTTTAGTACGGTATCTCTTTTTTGTGGAGAGTACTGGCAGAAGAAAGAAATATATTGTACCTTATTTTGCACATAACATTTTACAGTCCTTTACAACCAAATATACTCTTCATTTAATTCCAGTGGGAAACAAGGGTTTTACTGTCTACACGACCAATATAGGTGTTGCCACTTGAACCTAGTGATTAAACAGAGGCAAACTACACAGAGATGTCACTTAGATGGGCACATACATTGGACTTGGCTCCCTTCTCCTATGGTCATTTTTCTTTGCTGTATTCATCGCTAGGTTTCTCAAATAAGCCAATGAACTCCTCTGACATCACCCTAGGCCTTTTAGAAGGGCTAGGTACTTGGACATTATGTATCATTGGACAAAATTAAATCAAATTAGTCAAAATATTTCATCTGCTTCACTTTTCTGAGCTCCAGCCAGGCATCTGTCATGTCTTGTGATTTTGATCACTTCAATTCTACAACTAGTGTTATTTGCAAGCTTGGTCCAACTTACTAGGTGTTGTCCACATCAACCTTTCAGCAAAAAAGCTACCAACTCCTTGGATCTGTACTCGATATTGTTCACACCTGGTCTTTGTAATCAAGGTAAAGGTACCGTCACACTAAGCAACGCTGCAGTGATACCGACAATGATGTCGATCGCTGCAGCATCGCTGTTTGGTCGCTGGAGAGCTGTCACACAGACAGCTCTCCAGCGACCAACGTTCCCGAAGTCCCCGGGTAACCAGGGTAAACATCGGGTTACTAAGCGCAGGGCCGCGCTTAGTAACCCAATGTTTACCCTGGTTATCGTTGTAAATGTAAAAAAAAAACACTACATACTTACATTCCCGGTGTCTGGTCATGTCCCTCGCCGTCAGCTTCCCGCACTGACTGAGCGCCGGCCGTAAAGTACAGCGGTGACGTCACCACTGTGCTGTACTTTATGGCCGGCCGGCGCTCACGGTCAGTGCGGGAAGCTGAAGGCGAGGCATGTGCCTGTCAGCAACACAGGGGGGGCATGTCCCTGCCAGCACAGGGGGGCATATTGTGACTGGGGGCATGTCCCTGCCAGCACAGGGGGGCATATTGTGACTGGGGGGGCATGTACCTGCCAGCACAGGGGGGACATATTGTGACTGGGGGGCATGTCCCTGCCAGCACAGGGGGGACATATTGTGACAGGGGGGCATGTCCCTGCCAGCACAGGGGGGACATATTGTGACTGGGGGGCATGTCCTTGCCAGCACAGGGGGGGGATATTGTGACTGGGGGGCATGTCTCTGCCAGCACAAGGGGCCATATTGTGACTGGGGGGCATATTGTGACTGGGGGGCATGTCCCTGCCAGCACTGGGGGGCAAATTGTGATGGAGGGGCATGTCCTTGCCAGCACAGGGGGGCATATTGTGACCGGGGGAGCATGTCCCTGCCAGCACAGGGGGGGCATATTGCGACTGGGGGGGGGGGCATGTGCCTGCCAACAGCACAGGGGGGCATGTCCCTACCAGCAGCACAAGGGGACATATTGTGACCAGGGGGCATGTGCCTGCCAGCACAGGGGGGCATAGTGACCCAGGGGGGCATGTGCCTGCCAGCAGTACAGGGGGCATATAGTGACCCATGGGGGGCATGTGTCTGCCAAAAGCACAGGGGGGATAGTGACCAGGGGGCCATGTGCCTGCCAGCAGGACAGGGGGGCATATAGTGACCCAGGGGGATATGTGTCTGCCAGCAGCACAGGGGGGCATATAGTGACCAGGGGGGGCATGTGCCTGCCAGCAGCATGGGAGGGGGCATGTGCCAGCACAAGGATGGGTGTTATATAGATACCAGGATGCAACCTGTAAAGCGCTGCGGAATATGTTAGCGCTATATAAAAATAAAGATTAATTAATTAATTAAGGATGAGGGACATATGATTTGTAAGACGGACACTGGCATTATAAGACAGACCCCCATTTAACGTAAAAAAATATTTTTTTCTCTTTTTCTTCACCAAATTTGGGGGTGCGTCTTATAATCAGGTACGTCTTATAAAGCGAAAAATACGGTATATATGTATATACAGTATATTACATAGACAGGTACAGTAGATAGAAGAATTTTTACCAGCCTTTTTACACACCGGCTTTTCAAAGGCCACCGGTGCATAAAAATCAGACAGCACTTGCATGGTCTGAGTGCTGTGCGATTTTTTTTCTCGCACCCATAGGCTTGCGTTGTCCAGTCTCGGACGATAAACGTGTACAATCGCAACATGCTACGATTTTACATGCAATTCAAATACTCCTGAGAAAATAAACGCTGATGTGAGTAGCCCCATAGATTAACATTAACACTTGTCCGAGTGCTATGCAATGTTTTTTTTTGCATAGCACTCGCCCGTATTCTATGGTAGTGTGATGCCGGCATAAGCTTTAGACTCAAGGTAGACAACAATCATCTTCTGCAGAGCTTCCTCTGCTTCTAATTCTAGATCTGCTTATACATCTTTGATGGTTGCTATTTGTGATTTGGGTGGATGACGTTTTTGGTCTGGATTCAGAGAGCAATCCACCGGCTAAAATAGAAGAGTTACCTTCAAATGTCATATTTACATACTGCTGGCTGCCGCACATTCACTATCACTATCAGTGGTAATCTCAATGTTCTCTGACTTGCGTGTAAAGAAGCACATTAACATTTCTACATCTCTCGCCTCATAATTAATTTATTGATGCGAGTTTTGGATAAATACGATGATTGATTTGTCTTTTATTGCTGTATAAGGTGATATGTTCCCGGTTCTAATATTTTAACATCGAAGTAACAAGAAAAAGGACAACTATTGACTTTAATTGGAAAAGTTACATGTAAGTAGACAGGAACCAACATATATAATTTAACTTTGTAATGTAAAACTTCCAATTACATATTTCAACTTGTCATTATTATACAATTATAAATAGGCAGATCATAATGACTGCATAAAATTCATATAAAAATACAATGTTTTTCCATTTTCATGAGCAAGAAAAGCCAATAATCTATTATTTCTTCAACCATCTGCCGTTTTAGATATAAAACAATTCTGCATATATTAATAAAGAGGGTGGTAAAAAACAGGAGTAATGATCCAAGGACCTGTCATTATGAACCTACTGTAGTGTGTATATGTAGACTGGTGTCTAAGGCAAGCTGTGTTGTCAATACAAAAAGCATCCATATCTAAAAATACAATTGGTTCCCTTGTTGTATTCTTAATAAATAGAAATGAAAAACTGAAAGATTTTCTGAATAATAAATTGGTCACCTCATTTATAATGCAACCATAAAAGAAGAAGAAAAATGTCTGTCCCAACACTTGTCAAAAAATCCAGGAGTGAAAACAACAGTTTACTTCGAAAATATTAAAATGCATCATAGCCAGAAAAAAAAAAACGCTCTTGGAGTCTGTTACTGTGTCTGAATTCTGGCCCTTTTGTTCTTAGTTATAGCAAACTACTAAGTTTAGACCTTCCAGATAAAAAGGGATTCATGGCTGTTAATGCAATAAGATGTTTCTCCATTGATACTTTTTCATTAGTGATGGTCGAACCCCCTGATGTTCGGGATCGGCGGGTTACTGAGTTTTTCTGTAAAGTTCAAGTTTGGGGCCGAAGATGATGCGAACTTGCGTCCGAACCCCGAACTTGGACTTTACAGATATGGAATGGGGCGGGGGACTGTAAAATAAAGCATAAAACAAATAATAAACTTTATAATTATACTTACCTGTCCGGCGATGCGTCCTCCCATCCCGCTGTCTCCCGGCAGCATCTGCTTCTGGGGCTGCTCATTACCTTCTGGTGGTATTCAATGCACTCGGCAGTCTTTGGCTTTTTCTGGCAGTGTTTGTGTGGTGACATCACCGCACAAACACTGTCGGAAAATGTTGAAGACTGCCGAGTGCAGTGAATATCGCCGGAAGGTAATGAGCGGCCCCGGAAGCAGATGCGACCGTGAGGCAGCGGGATGGGAGGATAAGTCGCTGGACAGGTAAGTATAATATTTATAATGTTTATTATGAATTTTATGTTTTCTTTTACAGCCGCCCTGGACCCAAACTGGACCCAAACTGTAACACGGGTTTCCCATGGAAACCCGTGTTTGGGACCTTGTGACCGAACACTATGTGTTGGCACGGTCCCGACTTTACAGTTCGGGTTCACCCATCCCTATTTTTCATCAATGCATTTAACAGTTTTGTATAGAAACACATGTTCACATATCATGATTTTTTTTGTGTATTTAATATACACAAATGTATTAATCACTTACCACCTTTAATAGCTGCTGGATTTGTTTAAGTGTATCTGCTTTTACACATTTCTAGAATGTAGGTTTTCTATACAAATTAGTATTTAAGGTCTTATCTTTGTATCCTGGGATTCTCATTGCGCCTTTTGATGTCTTATATTTCTTAATCTGTTCCAATACTGTGTAAACGCAAGGCACAGAAGAGTTAACAGTGAGCCAGACCTGCAGATGGAAAGAAACCACTGGAGCAATAGGTGGAGAAGTGCATGACTTTGGGAAGGGCGGATCTTTAACTCCTGCAGTTTTGTGTGTATAGCGGTGTAGATTTTAACCCCTTCGCGACATGCGCCGTACTAGTACTGCGCTGCCGGCACTGCATTTGTGCCAGCAGCAGTACTAATACGGTGCACCGATCACCGCGGTCTCGCGCTGAGCGCCGCGGTGATCGGGTGCAGGTATCAGCTGTATATGACAGCTGACACCCCGCAGTAATGCCCACGATCGGCGGTAGCGCCGATCGTGGGCATTTAAAGGGACACTGTCACCTGAATTTGGAGGGAACAATCTTCAGCCATGGAGGCGGGGTTTTTGGGTGTTTGATTCACCCTTTCCTTACCCGCTGGCTGCATGCTGGCTGCATTATTGGATTGAAGTTCATTCTCTGTCCTCCATAGTACACGCCTGCGCAAGGCAAGATTGCTTTGTGCAGGCATGTACTACGGAGGACAGAGAATGAACTTCAATCCAATATTGCAGCCAGCATGCAGCCAGCGGGTAAGGAAAGGGTGAATCAAACACCCAAAAACCCCGCCTCCATGGCTGAAGATTGTTCCCTCCAAATTCAGGTGACAGTGTCCCTTTAACCCCTCTGATGCCGCTGTCAGCAGTGACAGCGGCATAGAGGGGGATCGCGCAGGGACGGGGGCTCCCTGCGCTCTCCCACCGGAGAAACACGATGAGATCGCATTGCTCCAGTGACACGGAAGGAGTCCCCGGATCCAAGATGGCCGCGGGACTCCTTCCGGGTCATGAAATGACCTGGCTAGCCGGCGCCTGCTGAGAGTTGCTGAGAGCAGGCGCCGGAAAGCCTCCTGAACTTGCCTGTCAGATCGTTGATCTGACAGAGTGCTATGCACACTGTCAGATCAACGATCTGATCAAATACAGTGATGTCCCACCCTGGGACAATGGTAGAAAGTTAAAAAAAAAAGTAGAATGTATAAAAAAAAAATTAAAAAATCCCCAAATAAAGAAAAAAAACATTTCCCAGTAAATCCATTTATGTAAATTAAAAAAAACAATAAAAGTGCACATATTTGGTTTCGCCGCGTCCGTAACGACCCGCTCTATAAAACTATGCCACTAGTTAACCCCTTCAGTGAACACCGCAAATAAAAAATAAAAAACAAGGCAAAAAACATTGCTTTATTATCATATAGGCGAACAAAAAGTGGAATAACACGCGATCAAAACGACGGCTATAAATAACCATGGTACCGCTGAAAACGTCATCTTGTCCCGCAAAAAAAAGCCACCATACAGCATCATCAACAGAAAAATAAAAAAGTTATAGCTCTCAGAATAAAGTGATGCAAAAACAATTATTTTTTTATATAAAATAGTTTTTATTGTGTAAAAGCGCCAAAACATTAAAAAAATTACATAAATGAGGTATCGCTGTAATCGTACTGACCTGAAGAATAAAGCTGCTTTATCAATTTTACCACACGTGGAACGGTATAAACGCCCCCCCTAAAAGAATTTCAGGAATTTCTTGGTTTTGTTCATTCCGCCTCAAAAAAATCGGATTAAATAGTGATCAAAAAATGTCATCTGCCCGAAAATGGTACCAATAAAAACGTCAACTCGTCTCGCAAAAAACAAGATCTCACATGACTCTGTGAGCCAAAATATGGATAAATTATAGCTCTCAAAATGTGATGATGTGAAAACTATTTTTTGCAATAAAAAGCGTATTTTAGTGTGTGACAGCTGCCAACCCTAAAAATCCGCCAAAAAACGCTATAAAAGTAGATCAAACCCCCCTTCATCACCCCCTTAGTTAGGGAAAAATAATAAAATGTAAAAAAATGTATTTATTTCCATTTTCCCATTAGGGTTAGGGCTAGGGCTAGGGTCAGGACTAGGGTTAGGGCTAGGGTTAGGGTTGGGGCTAGGGTTAGGGTTGGGGTTAGGGTTACCATTGGGATTAGGGTTAGAGGTGTGTTTGGATTAGGGTTTCAGTTAGAATTGGGGCATTTCCACTGTTTCGGCACATCAGGGGCTCTCTGAACGCGACATGGCGTCCGATCTCAATTCCAGCCAATTCTGCTTTGAAAAACTATTACAGTGCTCCTTCCCTTCCGTGTTCTCCTGTGCGCCCAAACAGTGGTTCCCCCCCAACATATGGGGTATCAGCGTTCTCAGGACAAGTTGCACAACAACTTTTGGGGTCCAATTTGTCCTGTTATCCTTGGGAAAATAAAAACGTGGGGGCTAAAATATCATTTTCGTGGAAAAAATATTTTTTATTTTCACGGCTCTGCGTTATAAACTGTGGTGAAACACTTGTTGGTTCAAAGTTCTCACAACACATCTAGATAAATTCCTTGGGGGGTCTAGTTTCCAATATGGGGTCAGTTGTGGGGGGTTTCTGCTGTTTAGGTACATCAGGGGCTCTGCAAATGCAACATGACGCCTGCAGACCAATCCATCTAAGTCTGCATTTCAAACGGCGCTCCTTCCCTTCCGAGTTCTGCCATGCACTCAAACGGTGGTTCTCCCCAACATATGGGGTATCAGCGTTCTCAGGACAAGTTGGACAACAACTTTTGGGGTCTTTTTTGTCCTGTTACCCATGGGAAAATAAAAACGTGGGCGCTAAAATATCATTTTCGTGGAAAAAAAATATTTTTTATTTTCACTGCTCTGCGTTATAAACTGTAGTGAAACACTTGTTGGTTCAAAGCTCTCACAACACATCTAGATAAATTCCTTGGGGGGGTCTAGTTTCCAATATGGGGTCACTTGTGGGGGGTTTCTACTGGTTAGGTACATCAGGGGCTCTGCAAATGCAATATGACGCCTGCAGACCAATCCATCTAAGTCTGCATTTCAAACTTTTGTGGTCCAATTTCTCCTGTTACCCTTGGGGAAAAAAATTGTGGGCTAGAACATCATTTTGTGGAAAGAAAAAATTATTTTTTAATTTTCACACCGATACATTCTAAACTTTAGTTAAACAATTGGGGGTTAAAAGTGCTCACCACACATCTAGAAAAGTTTGTTAAGGGGTCTTCTTTCCAAAATGGGGTCACTTGTGGGGGTTTCCACTGTTAAGGCACGTCAGGGGCTCTCCAAATGCGACATGGGTTCCGATCTCAATTCCAGCCAATTTTGCATTGAAAAGTCAAATGGCGCTCCTTCCCTTCCGAGCTCTGCCATGCGCTCAAACAGTGGTTTATCCCCATATATGAAGTATCAGCGTACTCAGGACAAATTGCACAACAACTTTTGGGGTCCACTTTATCCTGTTAATCTTGGGAAAAAAAATTGGGGGCAAAAAGATCATTTTTTGTGAAAATTAATATGAAATTTTTTTTACGGCTCTACATTATAAACTTCTGTGAAGCACTTGGAGGTTCAAAGTGCTCACCACACATCTAGATTAGTTCCTTAGAGGGTCTACTTTCCAAAATGGTGTCACTTGTGGGGGTTTCCACTGTTTAGGCACGTCAGGGGCTCTCCAATCGTGACATGGCCTCCGATCTCAATTCCAGCAAATCTTGCATTGAAAAGTCAAATGGCGCTCCTTCCCTTCCGAGCTCTGCCATGTGCCCAAACAGTGGTTTACCCCCACATATGGGGTATCGGCGTACTCAAGACAAATTGTACAACGACTTTTGTGGTCCAATTTCTCCTGTTACCCTTGGTAAAATAAAACAAATTGGACCTGAAGTAAAAATTTTGTGAAAAAAAGTTAAATGTTCAATTTTTTTTAAACATTCAAAAAATTCTTGTGAAGGGTATTAACCTGAAGGGTTAATAAACTTTTTGAATGTGGTTTTGAGTACCTTGAGGGGTGCAGTTTTTAGAATGGTGTCACTTTTGTGCATTTTCTGTCATATAGACCCCTCAAAGTCACTTCAAGTGTGAGGTGGTCCGTAAAAAAAATTGTTTTGCAAATTTTGTTGCAAAAATGAGAAATCGCTGGTCAACTTTTAACCCTTATAACTCCCTAACAAAAAAAAAATTATGTTTCCAAAATTGTGCTGATGTAAAGCAGACATGTGGGAAATGTTGTTTATTAACTATATTATGTGATATAACTCTCTAATTTAAGGGCATAAAAACTAAAAGTTTGAAAATTGCTAAATTTTCATAATTTCTGTCAAATTTTTGTTTTTTTCACAAATAAATGCAAGTCATATCGAAGAAGTTTTACCACTGTCATGAAGTACAATATGTCACAAGAAAACAATGTCAGAATCACCAGCATCCGTTGAAGCGTTTCAGAGTTATGACGTCATAAAGTGACAGTGGTCAGAATTGTAAAAATTGGCCCTGTCACTTAAGGTACCGTCACACAGTGCAATTTTGATCGCTACGACGGCACGATTCGTGACGTTCGAGCGATATAGTTACGATATCGCAGTGTGTAACACGCTCCTGCGATGAGGGACCCCGCTGAGAATCGTACGTCGTAGCAGATCGTTTGAAACTTTCTTTCGTCGTCTAGTGTCCCGCTGTGGCGGCATGATCGCATGGTGTAACAAAGGTGTGCACGATATTGTATACGATGTAATGGGTGGAGGAGATGGCTACGTAGGAGCGCCAAATTCTCCACCTCCTGTGCGCTGATTGGGCGGTACAATACTGTGCGCTCATTCGACAGACAAAGGACTATTGTTCCCAGCGGATAAAACCGGAGCTGTTGAGCGCTCTATTCATTTCTCTCTGGAGCACGTGCTGGAAACAGAACTCCTAAATTCGCTGGATTCCCTGGACTTTTATAACTACTATAACTACAGACTTTTACCGCAAGAGGTATGTATAACTCTACAGCGTAGCAGATGTTGCGCTTCAACGGGGATAAACGCTGGAGCGTGGTCGATTGTTCCTTTATGGAGAGTAGGGTAGGCCAGAGAACCTCAGGTACACAGCTGTAGCGTGGCCCAATTAATTAATCCTTTTACAGATCGAGATGGTTGACTGCCCCGTTTATGCCAGTAGTAACATATATAGTAATTAGATCAATGGTCAAAACATTGTTTTGTAAGCACGTGTATTTATTGTACGTTTGTTTTCTTTTTAGGAACTATGCTCACTTCCGATGAGAGTTCTGTTGTTGCTGCTGCCCTGGTGTTTGAGGCAGCACGTCTCCAAGAGGAGAGACGTCCTAAACGAAAACGTCGCATGTGGACCCGGAGCTGGCTGCAGAAAAGATCCACATTGTCACACATGGGTCTCATAAGAGAGTTACGTGATAATAACCCTCATGATTTCCGAAACTACCTTCGGATGTCTGAGGAATCCTTCAAGATAATACTGTCTGCTGTTACGCCACTCATACAAAGGCGTGATGTGCCGATGCGTGCAGCCGTGCCCGTGGATGAAAGGTTGGCGGTGACACTGCGGTTCCTGGCTACAGGAAGGTCTCTTCAGGATTTGCAGTTTTCCGCAGCTGTTTCCAGACCTTTCCTGAGCGTTGTGATTCCGGAGACATGCGAGGCCATTGTGCAGAGCTTAAGGCATTATATGGAGGTAATACTATTTTTTTTGGATGCTGTGTTATGTCGATATATTATACTAGCTATTTAACCCGTTCTGCGCCCTGGTGGCGCGCATTTCTATTGGTATATGTTCTCCATCCTATCATGTGCTGCTCCCATCCTGCGCCCCCATTCTGACATGTGCTGCTGCGATCCTGCGCCATCCTGCGCCTCCATTCTGACATGTGCTGTTACCATTTTGCGGCTCCATTCTGATATGTGCTGCTCCAACCCTGCGCCACCCTTCTTTTATTTGCTGCTCCCAACGTTATTTTATTGATTATATAATTTCTATATATTGTTTAGCACCCCCTCTCAGTCACTGAAGCCATCTGATAAAATGGCTGCCTGCATACTCAGGGTTGTTGAATTTGTTATACTAATCCATACTGCGCGTCAATCACTCTAGGATGTCCACATGAGAGTGTATGTGCACAACAATATATTTGACCTAATTTGTACATGTTTCCTTCTCATCTTGCAGTTTCCCAAGACGGCGGATGACTGGAAGAGGATTGCTTTCGATTTTGAACAGCTGTGGCAGTTTCCAAACTGCGGTGGTGCATTAGATGGAAAGCATGTGCGCATCACGCAACCAGCCAACTCTGGATCCTTTTTTTTCAACTACAAAGGATATTTCAGTGTGATCCTCATGGCCCTTGTCAATGCAAACTATGAGTTCATCGATGTGGATGTTGGCATGAATGGTCGAGTCTCCGATGGTGGAGTTTTTGAACACACTTCATTTGGGGAAAGCTTGAGGAGCAATCAACTGCAGTTGCCACTAAATGAAGACACAAAAGCAAACCTCAATTTTGTTTTCATCGCAGACGAAGCTTTCCCTCTTCATCCACATCTGCTGAAGCCATTTGCGCAGCGAACACTCACACCGGAGCGCAGAATATATAATTACCGGTTGTCTAGGGCCCGTCGTGTGGTTGAAAATGCCTTTGGGATTATGGCGAATCGGTTTAGAGTGTTCCACACAGCTATCAACTTGAAGCTGCCGTCTATAGACTATGTGGTTTTGGCATGCTGTGTGCTACATAATTTCCTGAGACGTCATGATACCAGCTCCTATTCTCCTCCTTCATTCATTGATGCAGTGGACCCAAGAACCGGAGATATTGTGCCCGGGGAATGGCGTACACAACCTGAAAATTTAACTGCTCTTCAAGCACTGGGATCTGGCAGACAGGCAGACGATGCAAGGGACTGTCGAGATAAATACTGTCAGTACTTTAATGGTTCTGGAGCTGTACCCTGGCAGGATCATGCCGTATAACCAAAATTTTTCTTTTTGGTTTGCCATTTACTCAACAATATGTAAAAGACAAGAGAGACAGCCGGACAGCACTACAACCAAGGCATATGGTGGAAACCGCTCACCTGTATGTGACGGGCCACTATGTCCGGTCCTGGGTGCGAAGCTCCGCTGGAAACAATCCACGTGTAGATGCCAAAGAACAAAAGAAGTAATGGAGCGCACTCGCTGAAGGTCCGGTGCAGGTAACTTTATTCACACAAGGTAAAAATCATCTTCACGACCGGGGGTGCCGAACAAAGAAAGGTAGCGAGGCTGGACGACGGCCGTTTCGCGCCTGGCTGACCCGTCGAAGCGCCAGCCAGGCGCGAAACGGCCGTCGTCCAGCCTCGCTACCTTTCTTTGTTCGGCACCCCCGGTCGTGAAGATGATTTTTACCTTGTGTGAATAAAGTTACCTGCACCGGACCTTCAGCGAGTGCGCTCCATTACTTCTTTTGTTCTTTGGCATCAACAATATGTAACTAATGCTTTTGTGTCCACAATGTAATTTTGCGACTAGGTCACTGTCTTTTGTGTAATAAAATTAAATTGTATTTTTTACTCCCGTTATTCTTGGTTGTTCATTTTAGATAAAGTGGGTTTTGTGTAATAAAATTTAATTGTATTTTTTACTCCCGTAATTCTTGGTTGGTGTACAATGGTGTGCCCACACAGAATCGTATTTTCAATCATATAAACCTCTCTAAATGACTTTAAATGAGATGATAGGCCAAAAAAAATGGTGTTGTAAACCCTTATACCTCCATAAACATTAACCCCTTCATGACCCAGCCTATTTTGACCTTAAAGACCTTGCCGTTTTTTGCAATTCTGACCAGTGTCCCTTTATGAGGTAATAACTCAGGAACGCTTCAATGGATCCTAGCGGTTCTGAGATTGTTTTTTCATGACATATTGGGCTTCATGTTAGTGGTAAATTTAGGTCAATAAATTCTGTGTTTATTTGTGATAAAAACGGAAATTTGGCGAAAATTTAGAAAATTTTACAATTTTCACATTTTGAATTTTTATTCTGTTAAACCAGAGAGTTATGTGACACAAAATAGTTAATAAATAACATTTCCCACATGTCTACTTTACATCAGCACAATTTTGGAAACAAAATTTTTTTTTGCTAGGAAGTTATAAGGGTTAAAATTTGACCAGCGATTTCTCATTTTTACAACGAAATTTACAAAACCATTTTTTTTAGGGACCACCTCACATTTGAAGTCAGTTTGAGGGGTCTATATGGCTGAAAATACCCAAAAGTGACACCATTCTAAAAACTGCAGCCCTCAAGGTGCACAAAACCACATTCAAGAAGTTTATTAACCCTTCAGGTGCTTCACAGCAGCAGAAGCAACATGGAAGGAAAAAATGAACATTTAACTTTTTAGTCACAAAAATGATTTTTCAGCAACAATTTTTTTATTTTCCCAATGGTAAAAGGAGAAACTGAACCACGAAAGTTATTGTCCAATTTGTCCTGAGTTCGCTGATAACTCATATGTGGGGGTAACTGTTTGGGCGCACGGCAGGGCTTGGAAGGGAAGGAGCGCCATTTGACTTTTTGAATGAAAAATTGGCTGCACTCTTTAGCGGACACCATGTCACGTTTGGAGAGCCCCCGTGTGCCTAAAAATTGGAGCTCCCCCACAAGTGACCCCATTTTGGAAACTAGATGCCCCAAGGAACTTATCTACATGCATAGTGAGCCCTTTAAACCCCCAGGTGCTTCACAAATTGATCCGTAAAAATGAAAAAGTACTTTTTTTCACAAAAAAATTCTTTTAGCCTCAATTTTTTCATTTTCACATGGACAACAGGATAAAATGGATCCTAAAATTTGTTGAGCAATTTCTCCTGAGTACATTGATACCTCACATGTGGAGGTAAACCACTGTTTGGGCACATGGTAAGGCTCGGAAGGGAAGGAGCGCCATTTGACTTTTTGAATGAAAAATTATCTCCATCGTTAGCGGACACCATGTCGCATTTGGAGAGACCCTGTGTGCCTAAACATTGGAGCTCCCCCACAAGTGACCCTATTTTGGAAACTGGACCCCCCCAAGGAACTTATCTAGATGCCTAGTGAGCACTTTAAACCCTCAGGTGCTTCACAAATTGATCCGTAAAAATGAAAAAGTACTTTTTTTTCACAAAAAATTTATTTTCGCCTCAATTTTTTCATTTTCACATGGGCAATAGGATAAAATGGATCCTAAAATTTGTTGAGCAATTTCTCCCGAGTACGCCAATACCTCATATGTGGGGGTAAACCACTGTTTGGGCACACGGCAGGGCTCGGAAGGGAAGGCGCGCCTTTTGACTTTTTGAATGGAAAATTAGCTCCAATTGTTAGCGGACACCATGTCGCGTTTGGAGAGCCCCTGTGTGCCTATGCATTGGAGCTCCCCCACAAGTGACCCCATTTTGGAAACTAGACCCCCCAAGGAACTTATCTAGATGCATACTGAGCACTTTAAACCCCCAGGTGCTTCACAGAAGTTTATAATGCAGAGCCATGAAAATAAAAAATAATTTTTCTTTTCTCAAAAATAATAATAATAATAATAATAATAATTTTTATTTATATAGCGCCAACATATTCCGCAGCGCTTTACAAGTTATAGAGGGGACTTGTACATACAATAGACATTACAGCATAACAGAAATACAGTTCAAAACAGATACCAAGAGGAGTGAGGGCCCTGCTCGTAAGCTTACAAACTATGAGGAAAAGGGGAGACACGAGAGGTGGATGGTAACAATTGCTATAGTTATTCGGACCAGCCATAGTGTAAGGCTTGGGTGTTCATGTAAAGCTGCATGAACCAGTTAATTAATTTTTTTTTTTTTTTTAATATAGGCCACACAGGGATCGTTAGGTTAATGCATTGAGGCGGTAGGCCAGTCTGAACAAATGAGTTTTTAGGGCACGCTTAAAACTGTGGGGATTGGGGATTAATCGTATTATCCTAGGTAGTGCATTCCAAAGAATCGGCGCAGCACGTGTAAAGTCTTGGAGACGGGAGTGGGAGGTTCTGATTATTGAGGATGCTAACCTGAGGTCATCAGCGGAGCGGAGGGCACGGGTAGGGTGGTAGACTGAGACCAGAGAGGAGATGTAGGGTGGTGCTGAGCCATGGAGTGCTTTGTGGATGAGGGTAGTAGTTTTGTACTGGATTCTTGAGTGGATGGGTAACCAGTGTAATGACTGGCACAAGGTAGAGGCATCGGTGTAACGGTTGGTGAGGAATATGATCCTGGCAGCAGCATTCAGGACAGATTGGAGCGGGGAGAGTTTGGTAAGAGGGAGGCCGATTAGTAGAGAGTTACAATAGTCCAGACGAGAATGAATAAGTGAAACAGTAAGAGTTTTTGCAGAGTCGAAAGTAAGAAAAGGGCGAATTCTAGAAATGTTTTTGAGATGCAGGTAAGAAGAGCGAGCCAGTGATCGGATGTGGGGGGTGAATGAAAGGTCAGAATCAAGGATGACCCCAAGGCAGCGGGCATGTTGCTTTGGAGTAATGGTGGAACCGCAAACGGAGATGGCAATGTCAGGCAAAGGTAGGTTAGTAGAGGGAGAAAACACGAGGAGTTCAGTTTTTGACAGGTTTAGTTTCAGATAGAGGGAGGACATGATGCTAGAGACAGCGGTAAGACAATCACTGGTGTTTTCAAAAATGATTTTTAGCCTGGAATTTCCTATTTTGCCAATGGTAATAGGAGAAATTGGACCACAAATGTTGTTGTCCAGTTTGTCCTGAGTACGCAGATACCCCATATGTGGGGGTAAACCACTGTTTGGGCGCACGGCAGGGCTCAGAAGGGAAGGCACGCCATTTGGCTTTTTAAATGGAAAATTAGCTCCAATCATTAGCGGACACCATGTCGCGTTTGGAGAGCCCCTGTGTGCCTAAACATTGGAGATCCCCCACAAATGACCCCATTTTGGAAACTAGACCCCCAAAGGAACTAATCTAGATGTGTGGTGAGCACTTTGAACCCTCAAGTGCTTCACAGAAGTTTATAACGCAGAACCATGAAAATTAAAAAAAAAAATTATTTTCTCAAAAATGATTTTTTTAGCCCGCTATTTTTTATTTTCCCAAGGGTAACAGGAGAAATTTGACCCCAAACGTTGTTGTCCAGTTGCTCCTGAGTACGCTGATACCCCATATGTGGGGGTAAACCACTGTTTAGGCACATGCTGGGGCTCGGAAGTGAAGTAGTGACGTTTTGAAATGCAGACTTTGATGGAATGCTCTGCGGGCGTCACGTTGCGTTTGCAGAGCCCCTGATGTGGCTAAACAGTAGAAACCTCCCACAAGTGACCCCATTTTGGAAACTAGACCCCGAAAGGAACTTATCTAGATGTGAGGTGAGCACTTTGAACCCCCAAGTGCTTCACAGAAGTTCATAACACAGAGCAGTGAAAATAATAAATACGTTTTCTTTCCTCAAAAATAATTATTTAGCCCAGAATTTTTTATTTTCCCAAGGGTTACAGGAGAAATTGGACCACAAAAGTTGTTGTCCAGTTTGTCCTGAGTACGCTGATACCCCATGTGTGGGGGTAAACCACTGTTTGGGCACACGTCGGGGCTCAGAAGGGAAGTAGTGACTTTTGAAATGCAGACTTTGATGGAATGCTCTGCGGGCGTCACGTTGCGTTTGCAGTGCCCCTGGTGTGCCTAAACAGTAGAAACCCCCCACAAGTGACCCCATTTTGGAAACTAGACCCCCAAAGGAACTTATCTAGATATGTGGTGAGCACTTTCAACCCCAAGTGCTTTACAGAAGTTTATAACACAGAGCCGTGAAAATAATAAATACGTTTTCTTTCCTCAAAAATAATTTTTTAGCCCAGAATTTTTTATTTTCCCAAGGGTTACAGGAGAAATTGGACCACAAAAGTTGTTGTCCAGTTTGTTCTGAGTACGCTGATACCCCATGTGTTGGGGTAAACCACTGTTTGGGCACACGTCGGGGCTCAGAAGGGAAGTAGTGACTTTTGAAATGCAGACTTTGATGGAATGGTCTGCGTTTGCAGAGCCCCTGGTGTGCCTAAACAGTAGAAACCCCCCACAAGTGACCGCATTTTAGAAACTAGACCCCGCAAGGAACTTATCTAGATATGTGGTGAGTACTTTGAACTCCCAAGTGTTTCACAGACGTTAACAACGCAGAGCCGTGAAAATAAAAAATAATTTTTCTTTCCTCAAAAATGATGTTTTAGCAAGCATTTTTTTATTTTCACAAGGGTAACAGGAGAAATTGGACCCCAGTAATTGTTGCGCAGTTTGTCCTGAGTATGCTGGTACCCCATATGTGGGGGTAAACCACTGTTTGGGCGCACGTCGGGGCTCGGAATTGAGGGAGCACCATTTGACTTTATGAATACAAGATTGGCTGGAATCAATGGTGGCGCCATGATGCGTTTGGAGACCCCTGATGTGCCTAAACAGTGGAAACCCCTCAATTCTAACTCCAACACTAACCCCAACACACCCCTAACCCTAATCCCAACTGTAGCCATAACCCTAATCACCCCCCTAACCACAACCCTAATTCCAACCCTAACCCTAAGGCTATGTGCCCACGTTGCGGATTCGTGTGAGATTTTTCAGCATCATTTTTGAAAAATCCGCGGGTAAAGGGCACTGCGTTTTGCCTGCGGATTTACCGTGGATTTCCAGTGTTTTTTGTGCGGATTTCACCTGTGGATTCCTATTGAGGAACAGGTGTAAAACGCTGCGGAATCCGCACAAAGAATTGACATGCTGCGGAAAATACAACGCAGCATTTCCGCGTGGTATTTTCCGCACAATGGGCACAGCGGATTTGGTTTTCCATATGTTTACATGGAACTGCAAACCTGATGGAACACTGCTGCGAATCCGCAGCGGCCAATCCGCTGCAGATCCGCAGCAAAATCCGCACCGTGTGCACATAGCCTAATTCTAAAGGTATGTGCACACGCTGCGGAAAACGCTGCAGATCCGCAGCAGTTTCCCATGAGTTTACAGTTCAATGTAAACCTATGGGAAACAAAAATCGCTGTGCACATGCTGCGGAAAAACTGCACGGAAACACAGCGGTTTACATTCCACAGCATGTCACTTCTTTCTGCGGATTCCGCAGCGGTTTTACAACTGCTCCAATAGAAAATCGCAGTTTTAAAACCGCAGTGAAATGTGCAGAAAAACCGCGGTAAATCCGCGATAAATCCACAGCGGTTTAGCACTGCGGATTTATCAAATCCGCAGCGGAAAAATCCGCAGAGAAACAGAATACGTGTGCACATACCGAAACCCTAACCCTAACCTTACCCCTAACCCTACCCCTAGCCCTAACCCTAACCCTACCCCTAACCCTACCCCTAACCCTAACCCTACCCCTAACCCTACCCCTAACCCTACCCCTAACCCTACCCCTAACCCTAACCCTACCCCTACCCCTAACCCTACCCCTAACCCTACCCCTACCCCTATTCTACCCTTAGTGTAAAAAAAAAAAAAAAAATCTTTATTTTTTTATTGTCCCTACCTATGGTGGTGAAAAAGGGGGGGGGGGTCATTTACTATTTTTTTTTATTTTGATCACTGAGATAGGTTATATCTCAGTGATCAAAACTCACTTTGGAACGAATCTGCCGGCCGGCAGATTCGGCGGGCGCACTGCACATGTGCCCGCCATTTTGGAAGATGGCGGCGCCCAGGAAAGAAGACGGACGGATCCCGGGAGGTAAGTATAAGGGGGGGGGGAAATCAGGGCACGGGGGGAGCGTCGGAGCACGGGGGGGTGGATCGGAGCATGGGGGGGTGGATCGGAACACGGGGAGGTGGATTGGAGCACGGGGTGGGGGATCGCTGTGCAGGGGGGTGGATCGGAGCACGGGGGGGAATCGGAGCACGGGGGGGGATCGCTGTGCGGGGGGGTGATCGGAGTACGGGGGGGTTTGATTGGAGCACGGGGGGTGTGATTGGAGCACGGGGGGAGTGGACAGGAGGACGGGGGAGCGGAGCACAGGACGGAGGAGAGCGGACCACAGATCGGGGGGCTAGGGGGGCGATCGGTGGGGTGGGTTGGGTGCACATAAGTGTTTCCAGCCATGGCCGATGATATTGCAGCATCGGCCATGGCTGGATTGTAATATTTCACCAGTTTTTTAGGTTAAATATTACAAATCGCTCTGATTGGCAGTTTCACTTTCAACAGCCAATCAGAGCGATCGTAGCCACGGGGGGGTGAAGCCACCCCCCCTAGGCTAAACTACCACTCCCCCTGTCCCTGCAGATCGGGTGAAATTGGAGTTAACCCTTTCACCCGGCCTGCAGGAACGCGATCTTTCTGTGACACAGCATATGCGTCACAGGTCGGATTGGCACCGACTTTCATGACGCATACGCTGTGTCACAGGTCGGGAAGGGGTTAAAGAATGCGAATATTTTTTTTTTTTTGGGAACAAGGTGAAAACAGGCTTTGGGGTGAAGGGGTTAAGCAAGAGTGATGTGGCTTTAAGACTGAAGGATATGTTTGTGCCTGGTGTGTCACTGTGAGGAGGGTGGGGTTTATTTAGGTTAGGTAACTTTGTCTCTTTTTGTGAGGATGGTGGGGGTCGGTCTCTCTCTGTGAGGGGGGTTAGAGGATTATATAAAAGTAGGTAAATTTGTCTTTCTACCTCTTTCTTTCACCAGATGAAATGGAGAAGACATCATTCCAGTTTCATGGAAGTATAATACTGTAGGTTTATCACTTCACATTACAGCTGGCTCCTACATCATGTATGGACTTAATATTACCTTTGAAATTCATGTAGCCACTATGTTTCCTCATGTCTGCAGTGTAAGGGAGTGTAATACTGGGGCCATCACCTCACATTACAGATGATAGGAGTACATTCATCTCAGACATCATGTATTAGTGTAGTATCAGCTCCTACATCATATATGGGATTAAAATTACCTCAGAGCTTCATGTGGCCACCATGTTCACTCGTGTATATTGCCCCCCTCATATTTTAGAGGGTCGGTGAATACCCACAAAGTTATTTTATATTACCTAAGATGGTGGATAGCACATGCCTGAGTAGATTACCTGTAGCTTTAATATATATGTTTCATCATATATAAAATAAATATTTGGGGAGTAACTCAGCACAGGGCAGGGTGATGAGGGGTGCACTAATAACGCAGCACATGGCGGGCAGTGAGTGGGCACTAATAACTCAGCACATGGTGGGGTGGTGAATGAGCACTAATAACTCAGCACATGGTGGGGCATTGAGTGGGCACTCCTAGTGTGATGCTGCACCTTGCTCTTGAGGACACATCATGGGCCCAGTTTTCAGCCCTGTCTGTCGTCTATTATATGTACGTTGTTTGACTGAATGGGATTCAGAACTTGCAGTGTTCTACACATACACCTATGGCTACAGGAGGTTATACTAGACGTACATATTATATTTCTTACAATTCATGTGCAGCTGGTGACTTGAGAGCTGTGTCTGTAACTGTGTTAGAGGAGTCGGCGGCCTCTCCTCATTAATTGTTGCAGAATATAACATAACATTGCCCATCACTGGCTATATCTTACCTTATGATGGGAGATTAACCTGTTGTACACCTTGGTTGTAAAATATAACTTATATGTACATACATGGTGTTTCATCCTCCCTTATATACATTTCAGGAACTGAATTAAAGCAATTATTTGTTTTTGGCAACAGTCTGCTGGGTCCCCTGGGCTGGTTGCGGTGCTGCTGGGAGTGGCATGGTGAAGCTGTTTGTTCTTAAAATTGAAAATGGGTCCATACTAAGAGAGGTATCAATGGGACAATTTTTTGGTATGGGCAACAGTCTGCTGGGTCCCCCAGGGCCGGTTGCGGTGAGGCTGGGGGTGGCATGGTGGAGCTGTTTGTTGTTAAAAAAATTTATAACAGGTTCCTACTGAGAGAGGTCTCAGTGGGACATTTTTGGTATGGGCAACTCTCAGCTGGGTCCCCCTGGGCAAGTTGCGGTGAGGCTGGGGGTGGCATGGTGGAGCTGTGTTGTTGCAGTTTTTCAAAATGGTTGAACCTTCAATTCCCCTCCTCTTTTTTCAGATTCAAGTTAATGTTGTTTAATGTTATTCAGTGGATGGGCACCCATCTTGGGTGGGGCAGGAACGAGTCTGTGGAGAGCCAGGTGATGGTACCAGAGGGGGGAAGTAGGGGTAAGGGGCCCGTTTGGTCGGGCAGTTACCTACCCCTCCCCTCTTTGGCTTCAATTGATGGTCTGAGTATAATTTAAATAAAAGGGGTACCTACTGGGCTGAGGTCTCAGCGGGACAATTTAATTGGTGGCGCCATTTAATAACGTCTTGAACTGGTGTGGTGCAGTTGAGGGCATAACCAGGAGGGTCCTCGAACCGATGTGGTGCGGTTGAGGGTCTAAGGAGCGGCTGATGGTGCATCAAAGCTGATGCACAGCTTCCATAGACCCCATTCCTTATTTGTCAATGTTATATTGATATGTTCATTTTTGTAAAGTAAATATGTTAATAAACAGGGCTTCTGCGGCCTATTTATCCAGGGTGACCATCATGGTAGGGCCCCCTGGTCTCCAGAAGGATTTATAGCCTATAAGACCCTGCTAGGGTAAAGTCACTGGGGTCATGGCAATCATATTTTGCATGCCTAACGGGTCTGTGGAAAGCCAGGTGATGGAAGAGGGGGAGAGTGGGGGCCCATTGTGGTGGGGCAGTTACCTATCCCTCCTGTCTTTTGCAAGGGGTCCCTACTGGGCTGAGGTCTCAGCGGGATAATTTAATTGGTGGCGCAATTCAGTAGGGTCCTCAAACCAGTGTGGTGCAATAAAAGTTGGTGCATAGCTTCCACGGACCCCAGCCCCGTTCCTTATTTATATGTTCAATTTTTGTAATGTAAATATGTTAATAAACAGGGCTGCTGTGGCCAATTGGCTCCTCTGAGATAGGAACAGCGACTGAAGGGGAAGAAGATAGAAGAAAAAAAAACAAAGAAGCATGCTATGCAATACAATCTGTTGCTGAATGCTGAGGCATGGATTCTGACTGTTTATATTGACCAACTCTTGTTTATTTTAAGGTTGTCTTCTGGACAAAGCAGTGCATTAAACTGAAGAACAGTATACCTAATCTGTGTGCCCTTGAGTCAGTGGGGAGTGACTAAGGGTGAAGTAATCAAGTGCAATAACACAAAGGGCAATATGCCTATTCATGATGCCCTTGAGCCAGAGGGAGCAGCTAAAGGTTAAAGTAATTAAGTGCATCAACATGAAGGGCAAGATGCTTTTCCTGATGATTCTGACCCAGTTAGAGAGATTAACAGAGAATTTCAACAAGTGCATTAAAAACAATCAACAATGGCGTAGCAGGGTTATTCTTAATGCATTTGTACATTTTTCTGCTATAGGATTATTTCACTTACTATGTCCAAATATTATGAACGTTATTTAAGGGTCAGTTTTAATGTTGATGTTATATTGTGTATAGTTTTTAATTACTCCTTATTTATAGTATATTTCTCTTTATATATACTAATCACTTTTCCGATAGTAGTAGTAAGTGGGTTTAAGAAATGATTACTGCACAGCACAGCACAGCTACTGTATATAGTGGTGGTTTCTAGAATGAAAAACTGTGAATTGGTGAATTATTAGAGCTGGCATTAGATGCAGCATAATAGTTTTTGAGGCATGACAAATGTCATTATACAGGTATTCAGACTGTGGCTACCAACTTTATTATGGTGTGCTTTTCACATTCCCCATGATGGGATTCTCATTGCAGGATGTTTACAGACTGTTATTTTGCTTTAGTTACAGTATTATTGATTATAATTTGGTAGAGTTGTATTGATAAAATTATTCTGTTGGAGCTCTGGAATAGTGTTTCGTGTACAGTCTTTCCATAGCATGTAGAAATGGTTGATGGCTTTATTAGGCATGGTTGATGGTGGTCGAGCCCATTTAAGGTGTCAAATGGCCTCTTGGTGGTGGTTTAGGAGTCAGGTGGAAGTTGCGGACAAGTTTAGGTGGACTCATTTTAACTAATAGAGGAGGTAAAAACCTCATGGTGGTGAACAGGCTAGGCTTTGGTGGCCAGCCTCAAGGACGTTGTAATGGTAACGTCAATCAGGGGCGGGCACAGTGGTTAAGCACAGGAGTGAGGATAATAGGGTCATTGGAGCCCTGAAAGTTTACTGGCTATGCTTAAAAGGCAAGACAGGGCGTGCCGCCTCTTTTATGTCTGCCTGTCCTGGTGCTATATGTCAGACAGCTGGGGGTATCACAGTACTTTTGAATCCCAATGTACAAGCACTTCACCTGACTCTAACTGTGGCTGTTTTAATCTTGCGATTTAAATAAAGCTGTAGCCAGTTTGACAAACAAAATAGTGTGTTTTGTGTATTTATTCTAGTGCCTAGGTTTACTGTCGTTATGGCCGTTTTAAGATGGAGTGGGAATCCATCCCATATCCAAAAGTCAGGAGTTTTTGGGAGTAAGAAGATAGTTACTTGCTGCTTAGCGAAGTCTGCAGTTAGTAGCTAAGTGAGTGATGCCAGTCTCAGGGAGTATCAGACATGTTTGCATCCTGGGTGTGAGTGCAAGGAAGAGATTATCTGACGTAGTAAGCTATGCAGCTGCACTGCATAAAGTGGCAGTCTATATCCTAATATTTAGGTTGTGTGTAACCCTAAGACCTCACAGGCGAACTGGGGCTCGGGAGGCAACATCCAGGCCAGATCTGGGAGTCTTAGTGAAGAAATACTGGACTAGACAGGCCAGGGCATGGGTACAGCAAGGAATGGGCTATGATAAAGAACAGACAGTAAGAATGAAGTATTCAAGTCACATATGCTTTGTTGTGGAAATGTTGTTGCTAACAAGTGATGTACTAACACATGTGACCATTATTCCTGTGCCTCTGTGTAAAAGAGAAGATGTGAAAACAAAGCTTATAGTACCTGTTACCTACCATATATATTTTCCACCAGTAAAGTTCATCTTATTTTAAAAAATGGACTGAATCATTCTATGCTATTGCACTAAATCTGAGGTTTTTGTGTTATATGATGGTATGTAGACTAAGAAACATCTGAATGATATAATAACACACACTCAGCAAAACCTATCTGTCTGATACCTAGGGTCACAACAGTTTATGCTCACCTTGTTAAATGGACCCACTAAGTCCCAGGTCCGGGTGGATTCACAGACCCCAGGCGCCGGTGCAGCTGGCTGCATGGCATGTGGAAAACAAGTACACAACACCCTCAAGAATCATTTGAGCCTCCGGACAGATAAACTGAAGTTAATAGGGCAACAGGGATATAATTCAGTAACACAGTGCATAGGATTTGGAGTATATCAAACTAGAATCTTTTTAAAAAAATCTGAAGACACCGGTATGTGTTCTAATGTTCCTTAAAAAGGATCCTTAAAAATCAATAGTTTTGTACATTCTGAAAAAAAGAGCACATTTGTGAGTTTTGGAATGCAAAAAGACCTGGATGTCTACAGAAGACATCAGTAGTGAAGGATTGCAGCATCCTTTCAATGGTGAAGAAAACTTCCCTTTACAGCATCCATCCAAGTGAAGAACACTCTCCAGGAAGTAGATGTTGCAGAATGATGGGAATAAGAAGGTATATAGAAGGTTTGAAATGGCTTTTGATTCAACGCACACCACATCCTCTATAAAACATGGTGGAGGCAGTGTGTTGGCATGGGCATGCATGGCTTCCAATGGCACTTGGTCACTAGTGATTATTGACGATGTGATTGAAGCAGCAAGATTAATTCTGAAGTGTATAGGGTGATACTTTCTGCTCTTATTCAACCAAATGAAGGAAGATTGATTGGATGGTGCTCCACACTACAGATCGAAAGTGGTGCAAAACAAATTGCAAATGCAACCCAAGAATTTTTTCTTTTAGGCAAAGAAGTGGAATTCTCATGATCCTGTGGTAGAATTTGAGCAGGAGCCTTGGGGGTTAATGCTGGTGGCCTCCCTTTGGATAGAGGAGGGCTTTTTATAGCTGCTGGAGGCTTGCATTCTTGTCAGTTATACTTCTGCCCTCAGCTGATTTTAGTGACCCCTGTGCGCTTGTGTGTTTGTGCCTTGTGCCTGCCTTGTAAGATTTCAGCCCATTTTGACCTGGCCTGTCCCCCACGTCGCACTTGCCTGTTGATTAGGTTCTGTCTGTGGATTATCTGGTTCTATGACCCAGCTTGGTTTCTGACATCCCTTTTGGTTGTTCCCTCGGCTCTGGTTAAACCCGCTAGGTTTTCGGACACCTGCTTGCACCCGGTCATTCTTCTGTTTACACGCTTGTCAGTGCCCCAGCCGGGCACCCCCCAGTAGTACCCTCAGTGCTCCGGGAGCTCCGGCGGCTAGCCCCGCCCTGGTCCCTCCTCCTGCGATCACCTGCCGCAGGTTCTGCATGCCTGCGACCGTGCTGTTCTGTGTCTACAGGTGCTGTCTACCTGTCCCATTCTGGGCAGTGCAGGACTCATTTCCAGACCGGGACAGGTAGTTCACAGGGTCCCTGACATTATAACTGACCATAACAGTAGCCTTCTGTGGTTAGGGTGCAGTATGGACCCGATGCGCACCCTGTCTGAGCAGGTGAAGCACGTGTCTCAGATGCTGCAGAAACTAAACCAAGAGCAACATGCCCTGGCCTGTCCCAACAGCAGCTGACTTACACAGTTCAGGGGGCTCTGTCCTCGGGAATTCAGGGGGTGGGGGCTAGAGAAGATGCTCTGTTCTACCCCGAACCCCTGGTTGAGTTACCTGATATGTTTTCTGGTAACAAAAAATAATTTACAATAAATAATAATAATTTAGAGTCTTTAAGGAGAGCTGCAGGCTCTTCTCTTTAAGGTCCCGCTCCTCTGGAGATGAAAGTCAGAGGGTGGGCACTGTCATGTCTCTGCTTAGGGGCTCCACAAGCCAGGGCATTTTCTCTCCAATCTTCGGCCCCTGAGAGTGTCAGAGGATGCATTTTTTGAGGCCCTGGGGCACATTTATGATGAGCCTGATAGACTGCGTCTGGCACAGGATATCGTGATGAGTGTTTGTCAGGGGAAGCACTCGGCCGAGTGGTTTTGCTCAGAATTCAGACGTTGAGCTGCGGAGGTTTCATGGGATGATGCCACCCTCTGGGGCTTGTTCCGTAGAGGCCTGTCCGAGCATCTGAAGGATGCCCTGGCACTTCATCCTCCACCTGATTTCCTGGAAGATACAATGACCCAAGCGGTTCGCATGGATCACAGATTAAAGGCAAGAGGTGTTATACAACTAGAAACATCAATGTTCCCCAGTGGAGACGAAGATGTGGCTACTTCTGAGGCTATGGAGGTGGGGACCATCGCTTTGAAAGAGAAAGAGAGAAGACGTTGTCATGAGAATCAGCTGTGCTTCTATTGTGGAGAGTTGGGACACTGGAAGAGGGATTGCCCTTCCCACCCTTCACCATTCAAGACTTCGGGAAACAACTAGGTCTGGGTGGTGGTCTAAGGAGCCATCTAGACCCTCAGGTACACTTTTCCTCATTTGCTAAAGTTTTGCTACCAGTGGTACTGTCGGTGGACCATTGTCCTTATTTTTCTACAGCTTTTGTGGACTGCAGTTCGTCCATCAACTTGGTCAGTCCTCATTTGATTTCCCAATGCCAGATAGGGACAGTTAGACTCCAGACTCCAATGAAAGTGGTGGCCATTGACTCCTCTCCCCTCTCTAAAGAAGGAATTGGTCACTGTGATGAAACCTCCACCAGGGGGAGCTGGTGAGGGAAGAGAGGTTAAACATTAAGCGAAGTAACACAGAGCTCAGGCACAGGTGTCACAGGTAATGAGAGAAGTCAGACAAGCCTAAAGTCATACACAAGAATATCAGCGTGGTACAGAAGGGGCGAGCAGGGAATAGTCGGGAACAAGCAAGACATCAGAGCCTACCGGGATCGTGGTAACCAAATCGTGAGACATAATGCAAAGTGGGTACACAAGCAAAGTCAGAATCAGGAGGGTAATGTGGTATCAGAGACAGAAAACCAGAGCCGAAGTCCAGGGAACAGATTGAGTAATACACAGGTACGGGCAGACAGAGACACAAGGATCACCAAGATCAGGATACAGGTCAGGGGCTCAAGCTGGGAAGCATGAACTATCACTAACAGTGATAGGCAGGCTGTGAGGGACTGAAATAGCCCAGCTAGCTCAAGAACGGGGCTGATGAGATTAACCCCCGCATGACCAGTCTCAAAAGAGGAAAAATGAAAATAAACTTCGGACTGGACCATGACAGTTACGTCTCAGAGGTCTTTTCCTTCAAAGTAGGCTCTGATCATGTTGAAGAGATAAGTTGTTTTGTCTTGGGGAACTTGCCTGCTGGGTTGGTGTTGGGAATGCCCTGGTTGCAATGCCATAACTCTATCTTCAATTGGGTGAAGGGGGAGATTGTACAATGGGGCTCTAATTGTGTGAAACATGGTTGTGAATCTGAATTATTATCTGAACCCGATAAGTCTGTCTTTGTGTCGTCTGTTGGCCTGGAGGGTATTCCGGTGTACCTGAAGGACTTCGAAGACGTGTTCTCCAAAAGCAAGGCTGAGGTTTTACCACCACATAGACCCTTTGAATGTGTCATTGAGTTAGTTCCAGGGGCTAAGCTACCAAAAGCCCATCGATCCAATTTGCCCGGTTCTGAGCATTTGGCCATGAAGGAGTATATTGCTGAAAGTCTTCGGAAGGGGCATATACAACTTTCTGTCTTTCCTGTGGCTGCATTTTTTTTGTCGTAAAAAAAGATGGCGGTTTACATCCTTGCCTTGACTTTTGGGAACTCAACAAAATAACGGTGAGCAACACACACCTTCTTCCCCTTATCCCAGACTTATGTAACCAATTATCAGGGGCCAAATGGTTCTCCAAATTAGATCTCCAGGGGCTTATAATCTGATAAGGGTTTGTGAGGGGGACGAGTGGAAAACTGTGTTCCTCACATCAGAAGGAATTTTTTGAATACCTGGTCATGCCGTTTGGACTTACTAATGCTCCTGCTATTTTTCAGAATTTCATTAATGTGGCATTTGCTGACATTATAGGACATTTTGTCATTATTTATTTGGATGATATTTTGGTGTTTTCCCCGGACAGTCAGACTCATTTGCAGCATCTACGTACTATTCTCCAAAGACTCAGGGAAAATCAGTTATTTGCTAAATTGGAGAAATGTTCAAATTTCGTACAAGAACTGTCTTTTTTGGGTCTGATTGTGTCCTGTGAGGAGTTTCGTATGGATCCCAGGAAGGTGCAGGCGATCGCTGATTGTGTTCAACCCCGAAACCTTAAGGGGCTCCAGCACTACCTGGGATTCTCCAATTATTATCGTAAATTTATTAAGGGGTTTTCGCTGATCTTACCCGCAAGGGGGTGGATGTAAAAGATTGGTCAGGGGCCGCCAAGAAGTCTTTGTTGGCATTAAGAAAATGTTTCATGTCCGCTCCGATTTTGGTACAGCCAGATTCGTCCAAACCTTTTATTGTGGAGGTGGATGCTTCTGAGGTGGGAGTGGGAGCAGTGTCCTCCCAGGGACCTGCCACTTTGACTAATTTCAAGCCATGTGCCTTCTTTTCCAAGAAGTTCTCTTTCGCCTTCTTACGGTCAAGTTGGCATTCAAAGAATGGAGGCACTTTTTGGAAGTGTGGGCTCACCCGATTACTGTGATCACTGATCATAAAAATTTGGCATATATTGAGCCAGTGAAAGATTGACCACTAGACAAGCTCATTGCTCACTTTTTTTCCCCATTTTCAGTTTTCTATTACTTTTCGTCCTGGTTCTAAGAACGTTAAAGCCAGGAGGTATAAGTTGTTCTCTGATAAAAAGAGAACTCCGGGTCACATGTTTCAGGTTGGGGAGAAGTTTTGGCTTTCCACATGGAATATCAACCTGAAGGTTCCATCTTCCAAATTAGACCCTAAGTTCATCTGGCCATACGAGATTGTGGAAATAGTCAATCCCATAGCCTATAGATTGCATCTTCCAGCCTAATTTAAATTGTCTAATTTGTTCCATAAATCTCTGTTAAAACCATTAGGGTCAGTAAAGGAAGATTCTGGGTCAGCACCCCATCCGGTGTTGGTGGAAGGTCACAGGGAATATGAGATTGGGCTCATTGTTGATTCTTGGCTAGTGTACCGCTCTTTGCAGTATCTGGTGCACTGTAAAGGATATGGGTTGAGGATTGCTTGTGGTTCCTGTTCACTCGGTTACTGTCATGATCCTGTGGTAGGATTTGAGCAGGAGCCTCAGGGGTTAATGCTGGTGGCCTCCCTTTAAATAGGGGAGGGCTTTTTATAGACACTGGAGGCTTGCATTCTTGTCAGTTATACTTCTTCCCTAGGCTGACTTAAGTGACCCCTGTATACTTGTGTGTTTGTGCCTTGTGCCTGCCTTGTGAGTTTTCATCCTGTTTTGACCCAGCCTGTCCCACACGTCGCATTTGCCTGTCGGTTAGGTTCTGTCTGTAGATTATCTGGTTCTCTGACCCCGACTTGTTTTCTGACTTCCCTTTTGGTTGTTCCCTTGGCTCTGGTTGTACCCGCTCGGATTCCTGACACCCGCTTGTACCCGGATATTTTTCTGCTTACATGCTAGTCGGCGCCCCAGCCGGTCACCCCCTGGTAGTACCCTCGGTGCTCCGCTAATTGCTCCGGGAGCCCCGGCCCCTCCTCCTGCGATCACGTGCCACAGGTCCTGCACGCCTGTGACCATGCTGTTCTGTGTCTACTGGTGCTGTCTACCCGTCCTGCTCTGTGCAGTGCGGGACTCATGTCTGGACCTAGATAGTTCAGTCACGGAGTCCCTGACAGGAATATTCTGCAATTGCTGAGTCAATCACTAGGTCTCAATCTCATTGAGCATGCAATTCTCCTGCTTAATACAAAACTTAAGGCAGAAAGACCCACAAACAAACAACAAATGAAGTCAACTGCAGTAAAGGCCTGACAAAGCATCACAAAGGAGGAAACCCAGCATTTAGTGACATTCATGGCTTCCAGACCTCATGCAGTCATTGGCAGGAGAGTAGAGTTGAGCAACTTTTACTTTTTTGGATCGAGTCGGGTTTCGCGAAACCTGACTTTGTCAAAAGTCGGTTTGGGTGAAATCGGCCGATTATTGCGAAAAGTCGGGGGCCGACTGAAACACGAAACCCGATGCAAGTCAATGGGGAATCAAAGTCAGCAGTGAGTGGAGGACAGGAAAACACCTACAGTGCCCATTTTAATGCCAAAAACATCAATTCTTATTACTTATGCTTGTCAATCTTAATTTACCAAGTACTTAATAATAGTTAGGCATTGAAAACTGGGGGTCATTTGGCTAAAGTTGTGGGGGTAGGGCTGGCTCAAGATTTTCTTGGGCCCAAGGAAACGCAGATTACATCACAGCGGTGGAGCAGGGAGAGGTAAGTATTTCAACTTTGCAAGTGCTGTGATCCTGAGCAAACAGGGGGGGTCCACTCGTTGGCACTGGCACAAGGCCCCTCATAGTACGGTGGTGTGTTTGATGGCAGGTGGCGCCTCCCACTGGCAGAGACACTTTTGCGTACTATGAGGGGCCCTGTGCCAGTGATGTCACCAATGAGTATGCCCCCACACCTGATGAAGGAACCTGCACTTTCATCTGCACCTTCCTCTCTGTCCCCGTGTAAGGTGGTATAGTATGCAGGAAGGAGAATCTGACTTTCAGCAGGGTCAGATTCTGGCTGTGTAGAGTGCAAGGGGAATGTAGTGGTCTGGGTCAATGTACCAGCAGACTCATCTAGCAGTGGTTGGGCAATGGGCAGGATGAGGAGGAAACACAGATATAGGCCCAAATAATAAAGTAGGCTAAATGCAGTTCAAAATTGGTAACAGGACTAAACAGGCAGCATTGCTTTGTTCAGTGGAGGAAAACTGTAATGAGTGGCAGACACAGTTAGTAGGCCCAAATAATAAAGTAGGCTAAATGCAGTTCAAAATTGGTAACAGGTAGGGTTGAGCGAAACGGATCGTTCATTTTCAAAAGTCGCCGAATTTTGGCAAAGTCGGGTTTCATGAAACCCGACCCGATCCCTGTGTGGGGTCGGCCATGCGGTACGCGACTTTCGCGCCAAAGTCGCGTTTCGTATGACGCGCTTGGCGCCATTTTTTCAGCCAAAGAAGGAGCGTGGGCAGACTGATGACATAGGTCTTAGGGGCGTGGACGCCTATCGTCATCTTGTCGCTGTAGCGATTTGCAATGTGTAACACCAGCTTTTCTGTTCAGGGACGGAGGGGAGAGAGAGAGAGAGAGAGGGAGAGAGAGATGGAGAGAGAGGGAGAGAGAGGGAGAGGGAGAGGGAAAAAATAAATAAAACAAAAATAAAAAAAAATAAAAAAATTCCCATTGACTTTGCATTGGGTTTCATGTTTCGGTCGATCCCCGACTTTTCGCCATAATCTGCCGATTTCACTGGACTCGACTTTAGAGATAGTCGGGTTTCGCGAAACCCGACTCGACCCTAAAAAAGTAAAAGTCGCTCAACCCTAGTAACATGACTAAACAGGCGTCATTGCTTTGTTCAGTGGAGGAAAACTGTAATGAGTGGCAGACACAGTTAGTAGGCCCAAATAATAAAGTGGGCTAAATGTCTGCCAAAAAATTGTTCATAAATAAACAGGCGACATTGCTTTGCTCAGTGTTGGAAAATTGTAATGAGTAGCAGACTAACTTAGTAGGCCCAAATAATAAAGTGCGCTAAATGTCTGCCAAAAAATTGTTCATAAATAAACAGGTGGCATAGCTAGGTACAGGGGTGGGCTCCTCTGCTGAGTAGCAGACAGTGGTAGTAGGCGCAAAGTATTAACTGGTCTAAATGGTGGCCAGGGCCCCTGTATATTTTAACTATCATCTATCATTTCAATAAATTTGTATTGGCAGTGCCACTGAAGGATTTAACGCATGTAAAGAAGCTGCGGAGACACCATCACGTGTTTCTCGACGCAAACAGTGAATAGCCAGGCCTTTCCCCGGGAAGGAACAACCACGGGAAGGGCAGCATCCTATGAAGGAAAGCCACCTATGCCAAGCATGGTATCCATCCACAGACAGCTGTTTCAGGGTTTTTGCCCCTCATCAGTGTGGAGTAGGAATCTGGCTATTAGGAGCAGTGCCTAGTAAAAAGGCTATAAAGGCACAGATGATTGGCCTCGGGGAGACCAAAACATCCAACACCGCAGAGACACCATCACGTGTTTCTCAACGCAGTGATTCCAGAACACTGCCCCCATCCCTTATGGGAAATATGCAGATGCATGTAAAGAAGCTGCGGAGACACCATCACGTGTTTCTCGACGCAAGCAGTGAATAGCCAGGCCTTTCCCCAGGAAGGAACAACCACGGGAAGGGCAGCATCCTATGAAGGAAAGCCACCTATGCCAAGCATGGTATCCATCCACAGACAGCTGTTTCAGGGTTTGAAGGATTTAACAGCACAGACTACACAGTGGTGGAGCAGGGAGAGGTAAGCACTGCAAGTGGTATAGCACTGCTCGAGCTGGGGGGAACACTCTCTCGTGGTCGGCGGTACTGGCACAGGGCCCCTCATATTACGACGGTGTGTCTGACGTTGGTTGTGCACCACCACCGTCAGAGACACTTCATTGTACTATGAGGGACCCTGTGCCAGTGCCGTCGCCCAAGAGTAGGCCCACCCACCTGTCCAGGCAAACGGCACTCGCACGGGTGCTTGCGCCAGGTGGTGACTACGGCCCTGTGGGGGGAATCAGCCCATTTAGTGAGGTATAAAAATGACCTATGGTAGATATTCAGCAGCTGCAAATGGAGGAATTGGAGAAGTCAGTAAAAGGAGGCCAAAAGCAAGACATTTTTCAGGCAAGCTACGTGTCAGCAGGGGAAGGTGGGGCAAAATAATTTGAAATTCATGATTGGTTCATTTTAATGAAGGTTAGATCATCAACATTCTGGGTAGCCAGATGTGTCCTTTTTTCGGTCAGTATTGAACCAGCAGCACTGAAGACTCTTTCTGATAGCACACTAGCAGCAGGGCAAGCGAGCTCCTGTAATACATATTCTGCCAAATCAAGCCAGGTGTCTATTTTAGATGCTCAGTAATCAATGGGGAATGACCTGTGAGGGAGAACATCGATAAGGGAGGAAAAGTAGTTTGCAACCATACTGGACAAATGCTGTCTCCTGTCACTTTGAATCGATGCAGCAGTACCTGTTGTGTCTACGGTCATTGCGAAATCACTCCACAACCTGGTCATAAAACCCCTCTGTCCAACGCCACTTCGGATTTGTGCACCTCTAACACCTCTGCCATGTTGCCCGCTACAGCTCGCGTGAGAACCATCACCGCCGCTGTGTGCTGGGAATGCCTGAACCAAACGGTCTACAAGAGTTGCTTGTTTGGTTAGCCAATATTTGCTCCAGGTTCTCATGTGGCATGATATTTTGTAATTTTCCTTTATATCATGGATCCAGGAGGCAGGCCAACCAGTAATCGTCATCGGTCATCATTTTGATAATGCGGGGGCCCCTTTTTAGGATACGCAAGGCATACTCTGCCATGTGGGCCAATGTTCCAGGTGTCAATTCACTGCTTGTGGTGGGTTGAGGAGCACTTTCTTGCAAATTAACTTCACTTGTGGCCCACAAAAACCCTTTACCTGCCCTTGCAATGCCACCAGTCTCTATTGCCCCCTGAGAATCATCCTCCTCCCATAAATATTCATCCTCCTCCTCCTCTTCATCCGCCACCTCGTCCAGGAGAGTTCCCTGAGCAGACAATGGCTGACTGTCATCAAGGCTTCCCTCCTCCTCGGCTGCAGATGCCTGCTCCTTGATGTGCATCAAACTTTGCATCAGCAGACGCATTAGTGGGATGCTCATGCTTATGATGGAGTCGTCTGCACTTACCAGCCGTGTGCATTCCTCAAAACACTGATGGACTTGACAGAGGTCTTGGAGCTTCGACCACTGCACACCAGACAACTCCATGTCTGCCATCCAACTGCCTGCCCGTGTATGTGTATCCTCCCAAAAATAAATGACAGCACGCCTCTGTTCGCACAGCCTCTGAAGCATGTGCATTGTGGAGTTCCACCTTGTTGCAACGTTGATTATTAGGCGGTGCTGGGGAAGATTCAGCGATCGCTGATGTTTCTGCATACGGCTGGAGTGTACGGGCGACCGGCGGATGTGCGAGCAAAGTCTTCGCACCTTCAGGAGCAGGGCTGGTAACTCCGGATAATTTTTGAGGAAGCACTGCACCACCAGGTTCAAGGTGTGAGTTAGGCAAGGAATGTGTTTCAGTTCTGAAAGGGCTATGGCAGCCATAAAATTCCTTCCGTTATCACTGACTACCTTGCCTGCCTCAAGATGTACACTGCCCAGCCATGACTGAGTTTCTTGCTGCAAGTACTCGGCCTGTACTTCCGTGGTGTGTCTGTTGTCGCCCAAACACTTCATTTGTAGCACAGCCTGCTGACGCTTACCACTAGCTGTTCCATAATGGGACACCTCGTGTGCAACACTGGCAGCTGACGATGGAGTGGTCGTGAGACTGCGCTCTGTGGACAAGCTTTCACTTCTGGAGGAGGAGGAGGGGTGGCGAACGCCTACAGCCAACTGTTTCCTAGACCGTGGACTAGGCAGAACTGTCCCACTATGGCTGTCCCCTGTGGAACCTGCAACCACCACATTAACCCAGTGCGCCGTGATGGACATGTAATGCCCCTGGCCATGACTACTGGTCCATGCATCTGTTTTGAGGTGCCATGAAGCCAGCAGGCATGACAGAGAGACACATGGTGTTGCTTCTTTTATGTGACCAGCTAAAAAGAGGTGTGTGCAGCTCCAGGTGTGTGGGGATGATGTCACACTATATTGTCCACTAAGATACATCCCCTCAGTCCTAAATGAAACTTGTTTTTCCAGCACATGGCAGCTTTGTTTTACAGCAAGCTGGAGGAGGGGGCTTCTGAGAGATATACACAACTATACACATCTCTATACAAAGATGCACATTTTGGGGCACTTCCCTCCTATAGTCCCTTCCTCACCTGACCTAAACCCTTTTGAGAACTTGTGATTCCTTCTTAAATGGGAGATTCAACTTAAAGGAAAACAGTAGAGCTCTCTTAGCAGTGTCAGGGAAGCGTCGGTTGGTGCCACCCAAAAAGTTGTCAACAGATTTAGAACCTTACAGATTCAATGGATGGAAGGCTTATGGTTGTTATTGAAAACAAGGGGGGCTAAATTGGTCACTGATATATTATTTTTAAATGTCAGAAACATATTTTTGTACATTTTGAGTTGTTTGGTTATTATTCTCATTCTAACAGATGAAAATAAACTATTGAGATGTAAAAAATTATTTTTTTCATCTAGTTGCATTATAATTCTGCACACTAATAGTTGGCCAATAATTCTGCACACATAAATATTCTCCTAAGAAAGACAAAAACCTCACTTTTTACTTTCAGAAATATTCAGGTTTGCTAAATTATTCATCAAAAATACAAATTGCATAATAATTGTGCACACAGTATAAGTCTGCATGCCTATAGGTCTCTTACCTCCCAATATTTATGGAAAAATCCCCCAAACCATCACATGGTATTCAAGTTCACTTAATCAACCATCATCCATGTAGACTATAACAGAATATTTTACTGCACTACTTCTAGAACTTGGTGTGGATCTGGTGAACATAGTATGTTTGCAATTGATTTATACAATAAAAAAAGCATTTTCACATTATACATTGGTCCTTTGAGTGACTGTTTCTTTAGGAAGAACCTTATCACTAGCATGTGTGGGGGGAAAATGCATCACAATGGATACTGTAAGTGTGGAGGCTGACCAGAATATCAATGGGTGTGTTGAAGCTAGTATTCAACATCTGTCCTCTGCTGCTCACAAAGCCTTGCCAGCATGTGCAGTGTGGAATTCCAGCACGTGGTCACATCGAACAGCAGTCGGTAAGCTGGCATGCACTGCTGAACTACCAAGTTGAGCACATGGGCCAAGGATGGCACATGTGTGAGCTTGCCAAGTTTCATAGCCACCACCAGGCTATGGTCATTTTTACACATGTCCATCCCTGGTTGTAGGTTAAGCAGCAAGAGCCACAGCTCTGTCTGGTCTGTCATTCCATTTCCTTTCAATTAATCTGCCGTGGTGTGTGGTTTGTCTCCTAGACAAATAATCTTCAGCAGAGCCTATTGCCACTTTGCTGAAACAGTACTGCAGAGCTTCCAGCTGATATGGACAATGTGCTCTGAGATACCAAATCAGATATGGTGGATGAGGAGGGGCAGCAGCGGGTGCAGGAACTGGCGTAAGAGGTGGAAGAAAACATGATAGAAGTAGGGCCAGTAATCCTTGGCATCTGTAGCACATGTGCCTTCCAGGGTGGGACTCAGCTGGGCATCCACAATGTTCACCCAGTGTGCTGTCAGGGAAATGTAGCATCCCAGTCCACAAGCGCTTGTCCACGTGTCTGTCATTAAGTGGAAAATCCCAGTTAGTGTGTTGGTAATGGCACAGGTGATGTTCCTGGACATGTGTTAGTACAAGGTGGGAACGCCACAGCGGTAGAAATAGTGGTGGCTTGGGAACCGAGTACTGAGGGATGGCTTCTGCCACAAGTTGGTGGAAATCCTCAGTGTCTAGAAGCCTAAACGGCAAGATTCCCACAGCAAGCAACCTGGAAATGTGCCGCTTAGTGTTTGGGCCTATGGGTGAGTGGCTGGGAACTTTCTTTTTCGCTCCAAGGCCAGAGTTAGGGGCAACTAAACGCTGTGCTGGGACAAGGATTTGGAAGTGCCTGATGATGGTGCCTCAGAATGTGCAAGGACAGATGCAGGGCGTCAGGCATCTGCACCAGTGTCATGGAAAAGGGATTGGCAAGCACCTAGCACAGTGGAAGAAGCAGTGGTATCACCTGCTGGCACCATTTGTAGATCCAAGAGTTCAGCCCACTGAGTCAGGTACTTAGATGACATGTGCATGGTCATGCTGGTGGTGGTTAGGCTCTTAGTGGTAATCCCCACATGTTTATTGGCTGTGTAACAGGTGCCAAACAAGCAAGGCCATCATTCCAGCTTTCAATACAAGCACCAGTCAATGCTAGGCGAGTTTAGAGGACATTTGAGCACTCAG
Source organism: Ranitomeya imitator (assembly GCF_032444005.1). Lineage (NCBI taxonomy): Eukaryota > Metazoa > Chordata > Amphibia > Anura > Dendrobatidae > Ranitomeya > Ranitomeya imitator. Next base: position 111,601,345 of record NC_091287.1, on the reverse strand, counting down.
ATAGTCGAGTGACATGCAAGTATCAATGAGCACGTGCGTTCATCACTATAAGACACACGAAAACAGACAACTAATCTCCTATAAGATTATTAGATGTGAGTGGTCTTAAAGGATTTTTTTTATTTCAGTTGACTTTTACTGTTGTTGTTTTATTAATGTAATTTATGCAAGAAGTTACCCTCTCTTATGTCAAAGAAAATGTCTTTAGAACAAAGTGAATTGCATTATATCTTAAGGGGATGGATGCTATTAGATTCAGATGTTTGTTTATTATTAATGAGTGTTCTTAATGAGAAAATATAAAAATGCTAAACTGAACTGTGCCGTGAAGAGAACACATTGAAGTAATGGTGTATCACTTTTAAAGTGTATTTTTTAATGCTTTGTGAAATTAAGTATTTTATGATGTTGCCTTTAATTGGAGTTTACATTACAGTATAATCAGTAACCTATATTAGTCTATAGACTTTCATATTATGGGTATCATATTACACCAAAGCTCTTCATTTATATGCCGCTGAATTTTTTCATGTTCTAATGTAATTGGTATTCACATTGGCTTTACAGAGAAATGATAACATTTGTCCTAAAGTAAGGATAAATGAATGTAATGTTATAGAAAGCTGAAGTCTGAAAATTCTGGGGGTCTGGGCATTTAGTATTGATTATTAGACATGCACAGACAATTGCTAGGTACTAATCATTCTGCTTACACACTTATTAACAAATATAATGCAGATAACAAAAATAAAAACAGTCAACATCCAGATTTTAAAACATCACTGGACATGCCTTGTGCAGGCATGTACTATGGAGGACAGAGAATGAACTTCAATCCAATATTGCAGCCAGCATGCAGCCAGCGGGTAACATAGTAACATAGTAACATAGTTAGTAAGGCCGAAAAAAGACATTTGTCCATCCAGTTCAGCCTATATTCCATCATAATAAATCCCCAGATCTACGTCCTTCTACAGAACCTAATAATTGTATGATACAATATTGTTCTGCTCCAGGAAGACATCCAGGCCTCTCTTGAACCCCTCGACTGAGTTCGCCATCACCACCTCCTCAGGCAAGCAATTCCAGATTCTCACTGCCCTAACAGTAAAGAATCCTCTTCTATGTTGGTGGAAAAACCTTCTCTCCTCCAGACGCAAAGAATGCCCCCTTGTGCCCGTCACCTTCCTTGGTATAAACAGATCCTCAGCGAGATATTTGTATTGTCCCCTTATATACTTATACATGGTTATTAGATTGCCCCTCAGTCGTCTTTTTTCTAGACTAAATAATCCTAATTTCGCTAATCTATCTGGGTATTGTAGTTCTCCCATCCCCTTTATTAATTTTGTTGCCCTCCTTTGTACTCTCTCTAGTTCCATTATATCCTTCATGAGCACCGGTGCCCAAAACTGGACACAGTACTCCATGTGCGGTCTAACTAGGGATTTGTACAGAGGCAGTATAATGCTCTCATCATGTGTATCCAGACCTCTTTTAATGCACCCCATGATCCTGTTTGCCTTGGCAGCTGCTGCCTGGCACTGGCTGCTCCAGGTAAGTTTATCATTAACTAGGATCCCCAAGTCCTTCTCCCTGTCAGATTTACCCAGTGGTTTCCCATTCAGTGTGTAATGGTGATATTGATTCCTTCTTCCCATGTGTATAACCTTACATTTATCATTGTTAAACCTCATCTGCCACCTTTCAGCCCAAGTTTCCAACTTATCCAGATCCATCTGTAGCAGAATACTATCTTCTCTTGTATTAACTGCTTTACATAGTTTTGTATCATCTGCAAATATCGATATTTTACTGTGTAAACCTTCTACCAGATCATTAATGAATATGTTGAAGAGAACAGGTCCCAATACTGACCCCTGCGGAACCCCACTGGTCACAGCGACCCAGTTAGAGACTATACCATTTATAACCACCCTCTGCTTTCTATCACTAAGCCAGTTACTAACCCATTTACACACATTTTCCCCCAGACCAAGCATTCTCATTTTGTGTACCAACCTCTTGTGCGGCACGGTATCAAACGCTTTGGAAAAATCGAGATATACCACGTCCAATGACGGTAAGGAAAGGGTGAATCAAACACCCGAAAACCCCGCCCCTATGGCTGAAGATTGTTCCCTCCAAATTCAGGTGACAGAGTCCCTTTAAGCAGAAAAAAGGCCTGGAGTTGATTTAAGGTGTGGTGCTTGCATTTGGAAGGTTTTGCTGTGAAGTAAACATGCGGCCAAAGGAGCTCTCCATGCAGGTGAAACAAGCCATCCTTAAGCTGCGAAAACAGAAAAAAACCATCCGAGAAATTGCTACAATATTAGGAGTGGCAAAATCTACAGTTTGGTACATCCTGAGAAAGAAAGAAAGCACTGGTGAACTCATCAATGCAAAAAGACCTGGGCGCCAACGGAAGACAACAGTGGTGGATGATCGCAGAATAATCTCCATGGTGAAGAGAAACCCCATCACAACAGCCAACCAAGTGAACAACACTCTCCAGGAGGTCAGCGTATCAATATCCAAATCTACCATAAAGAGAAGACTGCATGAAAGTAAATACAGAGGGTTCACTGCACGGTGCAAGCCACTCATAAGCATCAAGAATAAACAGGCTAGACTGGACTTTGCTAAAAACATCTAAAAAAGCCAGTACAGTTCTGGAAGAACATTCTTTGGACAGATGAAACCAAGATCAACCTCTAATAGAATGATGGAAAGAGAAAAGTTTCGCGAAGGCGTGGTACAGCTCATGATCCAAAGCATACCACATCATCTGTAAAACAATGCGGAGGCAGTGTGATGGCTTGGGCATGCATGGCTGCCAGTGGCACTGGGTCACTAGTGTTTATTGATGATGTGACACAGGACAGAAGCAGCCGAATGAATTCTGAGTAGTGTTGAGCGATACTTTCCGATATTTGAAAGTATCGGTATCGGATGGTATCGGCCGATACTGGCAAAATATCGGATCTCGCCGATACCGAGTTCCGATACCAATACAAGTCAATGGGACACAAATATCGGAATGTATCCTCGATGGTTCCCAGGGTCTGAAGGAGAGGAAACTCTCCTTCAGGCCCTGGGATCCATATTAATGTAAAAAATAAAGAATAAAAATAAAAAATATGGCTATACTCACCCCTCCGAAGAACCCTGGCTGTCACCGCTGCAAGCGTCCGCCTCCGTTACTGAGAATTGCAGAGAGTGAAGGACCTTCGATGATGTCGTGGTCAGGTGACCGGTCACCTAACCGCTCACGTGACCGCTCACCTGACCGTGACGTCATCGAAGGTCCTTCACTCACTACAGTCTCAGGAACGGAGGCGGAGGCTTGCAGCGGTGACAGCCAGGGTTCTTCGGAGGGGTGAGCATAGCCATATTTTTTATTTTTATTCTTTATTTTTTACATTAATATGGATCCCAGGGCCTGAAGGAGAGTTTCCTCTCCTTCAGACCCTTGGAACCATACACACCGCACACTCCGATACCGATTTCCGATATCACAAAAATATCGGAACTCGGTATCGGAATTCCATACAGCAAGTATCGGCCGATACCCGATACTTGCAGTATCGGAATGCTCAACACTAATTCTGAGGTATTCAGAGATATACTGTGTGCTCGGATCCAGCCAAATGCAGCCAAACTGACTGGTCATCGTTTCATACTGCAGATGGACAATGATCCAAAACATAAAGCCAAAGCAACCCAGGAGTTTATGAAAGCAAAAAAGTGGAATATTCTTGAATGGCCAAGTAAGTCACCTGATCTCAACCCAATTGAGCATGCATTTCACTTATTAAAGACTAAACTTCAGACAGAAAGTCCCACAAACAAACAGCAACTGAAAACCACCACAGTGAAGGCCTGGCAGAGCATCAAAAAGGAGGAAACACAGCGTCTGGTGATGTCCATGAGTTCAAGACTTCAGGCAGGTTCGATGAACCCGAACAATTTGCTTAAAATTCGGCTGTTCAAGTTTCTGTTCGATAACTGTTCATTCACCAAAAGCCTAGCTTGATTTGCACATTAAAACTGTTTATCATTGTTAATAGACTGTTTCAGTGTATAGTGGGCGGGGGGGAGGGGGGATGTGGGGGATAGATCTGTGCTGAAATAACGCCGATCTCCATTTTTTTTTCTTTCCCGCATTTACAGTGGGGCGGTGCAGTCTCTCAGGCTATCAGCAGTGCGCACACACACAGCAATGTGCATGTGATGCACACAAGCAGGGGCCATGTGTCATTGGCTGTGTATGTCACATGTCCTCCTTGCCCTATAAGAACCAGCCATTTGCCCCGCCGCCACCATTTGCTCACTGCTGCAGCTTAGGGTTAGATGGCAACGCTGCTGCTGTGGGTGCTATACAGACTAAGAGTGTTTTGGAGCGCATTGTCAGAGAGATAGGTTTAGGGAGTCGGGACTAGTTGTAATTAGGGTTGAGCGAAACGGGTCGAAAATTTTCAAAAGTCGCCGACTTTTGGCAAGGTCGGGTTTCATGAAACCCGACCCGACCCCTGTGTGGGGTCGGCCATGAAGTCGGCGATCTTTTGAATCTGGAATCGGAATTCCGATACCGATTCCCGATATGTTTAAGATATCGGGAATTGGTATCGGAATTCAGATTTAAGTGTAAAATAAAGAATTAAAATAAAAAATATCGCAATACTTACCCTCTGACGCGCCCTGGTACTAACCGGGAACCTTCCTCCTTCGAATCAGCGCTTCCAGGACCTTGCGGTGACGTCGCGGTGACGTCGCGGCTTGTGATTGGTCGCGCGGCCGCCCATGTGATCGCTCGCGCGACCAATCAGAAGCTGTGACGTCACCGAAGGTCCTTCAAGCGCTGATTCTTAGGAAGGAAGGCTGTCGGAAAGAAGCAGGGCGCGACCGAGGGTGAGTATATGCCTAATAGGAATATACTCACCCTCAGACGCGCCCTTCTTTCCGGCAGCCTTCCTTCCTAAGAATCAGCGCTTGCAGGACCTTCGGTGACCTTCGGTGACCTTCGGTGACGTCGCGGTGACATCACGGCTTCTGATTGCTCGCGCGAGCGGTCACATGGGCGGCCGCGCGACCAATCACAAGCCGCGACGTCACCGGTCCTGGAAGCGCTGATTCGAAGGAGGAAGGTTCCCGGTTAGTACCAGGGCGCGTCAGAGGATAAGTATTGCGATATTTTTTATTTTAATTCTTTATTTTACACTAAAATATGGATCGCAGGGCCTGAAGGAGAGTTTCCGCTCCTTCAGACCATGGGAACCATGGAAACCCAATGCACTGCATTGGGTTTCGGGTTTCGGCCGACCCCGACCCCGACTTTTTTATAAGATCTGCCGATTTCACTCGACCCGACTTTTGAAAAAGTCGGGTTTCGTGAAACCCGACCCGATCCTATAAAAGTAAAGGTCGCTCAACCCTATTTGTAATATCAGCCCTTTTCAGGGTAGGCTACAGCAGTTCATAGCACTGTTTGCCAGGCAGATCTGTGCCAGTGCTGTGCATGTGTTTGTCACAGCATTTGCTGTAATCTAGCTAAGCCAATCCTTTTGGGCCAGTAGCATTGTCTGATAGTCATCTGAGTAGCCCGCCTGTGAAGCTAGCTACACTGCCTGTGTATCTCAATTTTTACTGCATCTAACCCAGTTAATAGTTTTGGCTCTAGGAGCAGTGTCTGCATGTCAGCAGAGTAGCCTGCCTGTGAAACTAACTACACCGCCTGTGTATCACTATTTTCACTGCATCTAATGCAGTTAATAGTTTAGGGCCTAGGAGCAGTGTCAGCAAGTCAGCAGAGTAGCCCGCCTGTTAAACTAACTACACCACCTGTGTATCTCAATTTTCACTGCATCTAATAAAGATAATAGTTTAGGGCCTAGGAGCAGTGTCTGCACGTCAGCAGAGTAGCCTGCCTGTGAAACAAACCATACCGCCTGTGTATCTCAATTTTCACTGCATCTAATCCAGTTAATAGTTTAGGGCCAAGGAGCAGTGCCTGCACATCAGCAGAGTAGCCCGCCTGTGAAACAAATCATACCGCCTGTGTATCTCAATTTTCACTGCATCTAATCCAATTAATAGTTTAGGGCCTAGGAGCACTGTCTGCATGTCAGCAGAGTAGCCAGCCTGTGAAACTAACTACACTGCCTGTGTATCTCAATTTTCACTGCATCTAATCCAATTAATAGTTTAGGGCCTAGGAGCAGTGTCTGCATGTCAGCAGAGTAGCCCGCCTGTGAAACAAACCATACCGCCTGTGTATCTCAATTTTCACTGCATTTAATCCAGTTAATAGTTTAGGGCCTAGGAGCAGTGTCTGCACATCAGCAGAGTAGCCCGCCTGTGAAACTAACTACACCGCCTGTGTATCTCTATTTTCACTGCATTTAATCCAGTTAATAGTTTAGGGCCTAGGAGCAGTGTCTGCACGTCAGCAGAGTAGCCCGCCTGTAAAACTAACTACACCGCCTGTGTATCTCAATTTTCACTGCATCTAATAAAGATAATAGTTTAGGGCCTAGGAGTAGTGTCTGTACGTCAGCAGAGTAGCCTGCCTGTGAAACCAACTACACCGCCTGTGTATCTCTCTTTTCACTGCATCTAATCCAGTTAATAGTTTAGGGCTTATGAGCAGTGTCTGCACGTCAGCAGAGTAGCCCGCCTGTGAAACAAATCATACCGCCTGTGTATCTCAATTTTCGCTGCATCTAATCCAGTTAATAGTTTAGGGCCTAGGAGCAGTGTCTGCACGTCAGCAGAGTAGCCCGCCTGTGAAACAAATCATACCGTCTGTGTATCTCAATTTTCGCTGCATCTAATCCAATTAATAGTTTAGGGCCTAGGAGCAGTGTCTGCACGTCAGCAGAGTAGCACGCCTGTGAAACAAATCATACCGTCTGTGTATCTCAATTTTCGCTGCATCTAATCCAATTAATAGTTTAGGGCCTAGGAGCAGTGTCTGCACGTCAGCAGAGTAGCACGCCTGTAAAACTAACTACACCGCCTGTGTATCTCAATTTTCACTGCATCTAATAAAGATAATAGTTTAGGGCCTAGGAGCAGTATCTGTACGTCAGCAGAGTAGTCTGCCTGTGAAACTAACTACACCGCCTGTGTATCTCAATTTTCACTGCATCTAATCCAGTTATTAGTTTTGGGCCTAGGAGCAGTGTCTGCACGTCAGTAGAGTAGCCCGCCTGTGAAACTAACTACACCGCCTGTGTATCTCAATTTCCACTGCATCTAATCCAGTTAATAGTTTTGGGCCTGGTACCACAGTATGGCCACTCAGTTCTGCTCGGTTTTCATCCATCGGTTGTTGTGCCAACAAGTACAGATACAGAGTTGCCAATTAGTTAAGCACTAAAATGAGTTGCAAAAGGCCTGCTGCTGGTGGAAAGGGGAATAGGCGTGCTGGAAAGGGAAAAAAAGGTTGTGTCCGTGGGGTAGGTGTTAAAGCAACAGTAACATCTGCAGAAGAAAGACCATCTTCCAGCCAAAGTAAGATGTCTACTTCTTTTCGTGGACAATCTGATATGATCCCTTTCTTACGACCATCGCTACAAGCATCGCCAAAAATTCCAGATGAGGCACAAAAACAGCAGGTGCTTGAACGGATATCAAGTGCTCGTTCAAGTGGGCTCTCCTCCATGTCAACTTCAACATCACAACTACTCCAGTCCTCAGAGTTGTCACCCCAATCGCATTTGCTTTGTCACAGCTCCCAAGTCTCCAGCTGCCCGTCTGAGCATGGGGTAACACACATGGTTGAGTCTGTAGAGCTGTTTACACATACTATAGCCTGGGAATCAGAGGTCTGCTCCAGAGCTTCTGTGAATCCAGATGAGGAAATGATCTGCACTGATGCCCAGAATCTTTGTGAGTCGGATCCAGGTCCAAATGAAGAAGGTTCTGAGCATAATGTAGACCCTCATTCCCAAACTGTAACTCTTGTTGGTGGAGACAATGAGGAAGATGATGATGAGACTGAGATACCTGATTGGAACGAAAACTTGACTTTTCGGTCGGGGCAGGAAGAGGTTGGCTCTGAGTACGACGGGTGTGAGAACATACAGGATGATGATGACGAGGATGTAGACCCCACTTACTGTCAACCCCTAGTCTGACAGTCCATGAGGTCAGCAGAGGAGGTGGAGGAGGATGCTAGTGACGAGTCTGACGACGAGGTAACCGTGCACCTTCCTGGACAGAGACAGAGTACTGGAAGCACGTCAACAACTGCATCTTCAACCCCAACTGTGCCTCAGACCAGAAGTCATGGTGGCTCTTCAGGTCGCACGGGCTCTAAGCCTTGCATAGCCTGGGCATTTTTTGACATCGCAAAGGATGACCCAACTCATGTTGTCTGTAAGATTTGTCAACAAAATCTCAGTAGAGGCCAAAAAATCACTAGCTTGAGTACTTCATGCATGAACCGTCACATGGATATGAGGCATAAGTTGCAGTGGGAAGCTCACTGTGCTACAATGCGGCCTAGTGGGCCAGGTCAATCACCGTCTGCCCCATCAAGTGCATCTGTGTCCTCTTTATCCTCGGTGACTGCGGGGAACAGCAGTCGTACATGGTTTTGGATGCAGACCTTCCACCTCTTTACCCACAACAGCCAGTGTAATGGCAGGTCGTCAGGACATTTGCAAGTGGAAACACCTGCTGGTGTTGAGCGCTCTCTGACATCGACACCACATTTTGATCAAGGCAAAATAACATCTCCGCCTGCACCTTCCTCACAGACCAGCAGTTTGCCGTCTGAGTACGGCAGCCAGCCCTCAGTCCCTCTGATGTGGACAAGTTAAATATCATTTCCTCCTAGCCATGACAAAGCTAAGAGTTTGAATTTCTACATCTGCAAGCTGTTGGCTACAGAAATGCTGACTATCCGCCTGGTGGACACAGAGGATTTTGAGACCTTATGTCCGTCGCAGTGCAACAGTACCAGATGCCCAGTCGCCACTACTTCTCAAAATAGCTGTGCCTTCACTACACCAGCATGTCGCACACAACATCACCACTTCCTTGAGAAACTCTGTGTGTGACAGGGTGCATTTCACCACAGACACTTGGACGAGTAGACATGGATAGGGGTGTTACATGTCGGTGACTGGGCACTGGGTAACTACAGCGACATCAGGAGAAGGGGCTGCTGTCCAAGTCGTGCCGTCGCCACGAGTTGCTCATCAATCCTCTGTATCTAGAAGTTCCTCCACTGCTTCTGCATCCTCAACCTCCTCTCGGTCCTCCACCTGCACCCAAAGCCTGTCTGGTAATGCCACCCGCGTTGTAACTGTGCAGAAGGAATCCTGCACACCTCCTCACTATGCTGTCACCAGGGCTCAACGGCATCAGGCAGTGTTTACATTGAAATGTCTGGGAAATGTGAGTCACACAGCTGAGGAGTTGTGGTCAGCTCTGGAGACCGAGTTCCATCAATGGTTGTATCCACTCATCCTGCAGCCAGGGAAGGCTGTGTGCGACAATGCTGCAAACCTGGGTGCGGACGGTCGCCGGGGCAATGTCACACACGTGCCTTGTATGGCTCATGTTTTGAAACTGGTTGTCCAGCAATTTTTATCCCACTATCCTGGACTAGATGGGCTTCTGCAGAGGGCACGGTCGCTGTGTGCTCACTTCCGCCGTTCACATCCCGCAGCTCGACGACATGCATCTCTACTGAAGTCATTGCGCCTGCCAGTTCACCGGCTGAAATGCGATGTGCCCACACGGTGGAATTCAACTCTGCACATGTTGCAGCGACTGTGGCAGCACCGACGAGCCCTGGTGCAATACGTTATGACGTATAGCCTGGGCCAATGAGATCAAGAGGTGGGGCAAATCACGCTGCAGGAGTGGTCTCAGATCAGGGACCTATGCACCCTTCTGCACAGTTTTGAAATAGCGACGAAGATGTTTAGTGCTGACGATGCCATTATCAGCATGACCATTCCGGTGATTTACATGCTGGAGCACACCTTACACAGTGTTCGGAGTCAGGTGGTGGAACAAGAGGAGGAGGAGGAGGAGGAGGAAAAGGAGGAGTTGTATGCGGAAGGGATCATATCTCCAATGTCAAGAAGGTTGGCAGCACCAAGGCGGCTCGCATTGGAGGCTGGGGGAGAGGGATTACCGAGGGCGCATGGTAGCAGCCAAACTGTTGAGGAAGGTGCAGGAGGCGAGGAAGAAGTGGAGAACAAACTGGCCCTGGGCATGGAAGACTCATCAGATGAGGGAGACCTTGATCAAATTTCTGTTGTACGAGGTTGGGGAAAGAGGGCTGACGAAGGAAGCATGATTCTCACCTCGCCACCACCAAGACAACAAGGACTTGGTCCTCCTGGATGCGCAAGACACATGAGTGCCTTCTTGTTGCACTACCTGCAACATGACCCTCGGATTGTCAGAATCCGAAGTAATGCTGACTACTGGGTTGCCACACTTAGATCCCCGGTACAAAAGCAAATTTGGCAAAATAATTCCTGCCATAGAAAGGGATTCACGCATGCAGGAGTATCAGCAGAGACTGTTACAGAATCTAACATCTGCTTCTCCACAAAACACGTGGTGCACGTAGTAAATCTCTGATTTCTAACTTGCTAACCATGGGACTATCAAGTCATCACTCAAACCGTAACAGTAACATCGTATCTGGTGGTAACAGCAATTTTTTCCAATCGTTTCAAGATTTTTTTAGACCATCCTTTACAAGGCCACAGGAGATAAGAAGTCTGACGCACAGCCAACGCCTAGAGAGGATGGTACAAGAGTATCTCCAAGTTAACATCGATGCCATGACTGTGGAACTGGACCCTTGCTCATTTTGGGCTTCCAATCTTGAAAAATGGCCTGAGCTCGCCACTCACGCCTTGGAGATCTTGTCGTGCCCCGCAGCCAGTGTTCTCTCTGAACGTGTGTTCAGCGCTGCTGGTGGTGTGCTGACAGATAAGCGCATGCGGCTGTCCAGTGACAATGTAGACAGACTAACGTTCATCAAGAGGAACAAATCCTGGATCCACAAGGACTTTTCTACCCCTGTGTCATCTTAGGGAGTCTAAAAGCTTGATGATTTTTGAAAATCACCTCACCAACCATTTTAAAAAACTCTGGTGAAATTGATGCCACTTAAGTGGTGTCTGTGGCCGAATTTTTGGAAAAAATGGAGACTCATTTATTAAGTCCACTTGCTGAGTTTTACATGACGTTGCCATTGTCAATTCCAGGTGGGTGGGGTCGTCTGCAGAGTTGTTTCCTTATACTATGGCATGGGATTCAGAGGTCTGCTCCAAAGCTTTAGTGTCTGCTAGTCAGCAGAGTAGCCCAGCCACCCATTGCCTGTTTAGCTAAGTACTATTTTTAATGGCATCTGGCCCAGGAAATCCTTTTGGGCCTAGTAGAATTTGGTGCTACTCAGCAGCGTACTTCACCCGTGAAGCAAACTACACCGCCTGTTTACCTAACTACTATTTTTTAACGGCATCTAGCCCAGGAAATCCTTTTGGGCCTAGTAGAATTTGGTGCTACTCAGCAGCGTACTTCGCCCATGAAGCAAGCTACACCACCTGTTGATCTAATTACTAATTTTTAACTGCATCTAGCCCAGGAAATTGTTTTGTACCTAATAGCATGTTGTGCTACTCTGCACAGTACCCCACCCATGAAGCAAGCTACACCGCCTGTTTACCTAACTACTATTTTGTAATGGCATCTAGCCCAGGAGATCCTTTTGGGCCTAATAGAATTTGGTGCTACTCAGCAGCGTACTTCACCCATGAAGCAAGCTACACCACCTGTTTACATAACTACTATTTTGTAACGGCATCTAGCCCAGGAAATCCTTTTGGGCCTAGTAGAATTTGGTGCAACTCAGCAGTGTACCCCACCCATGAAGCAAGCTACACCGCCTGTTTACCTAACTACTATTTTGTAATGGCATCTAGCCCAGGAAATCCTTTTGGGCCTAGTAGAATTTGGTGCTACTCAGCAGCGTACTTCACCCATGAAGCAAGCTACACCGCCTGCTTACCTAAGTACTATTTTTTAACGGCATCTAGCCCAGGAAATCATTTTGGGCCTAGTAGAATTTGGTGCAACTCAGCAGCGTACCCCACCCATGAAGCAAGCTACACCGCCTGTTTACTTAAGTACTATTTTTTAACAGCATTTGGCCCAGGAAATCCTTTTGGGCCTAGTAGCAATTTCTGCTACTCAGCAGAGTACCCCACCCATGAAGCAAGCTACACCGCCTTCTTTCTTTCTCAATCTAACCCCTCGGCTCTGGGGTGTTCACTCTCCCTCCAGCTCTCTCCTTCTCACAGGTGGATTCCCGCGTGTTTTCACACTGTGGCGAATCTTTTGGGCCCAGGCATAGGAAGTCGTCAAGGTAATGGATAATATATGCCGCCTTACAAACGTCCATGATGACACATTCGAGGAAGCAACTAAACGCCTCAAATAGTGAGCAGGATATGGAGCACCCCATGGGCAAACAGCGATCTATGTAGTATGCTCCTTCACAGAAGCAGCCCAATGGGAGGACACTATTCAGAGGCACAGGTAGTAACCAGAATGCCCCCTAAATGTCTATTTGGCCATTAGGGTGCCCCTTACCAACTTATTGACCCGCCTGATTGCCTCGTCAAAGGAGATACAGTACATAGTACTGTACTTGGTTCCGCATAGATGTTGTCGTTTACTGACCTGCGCCTTGGATATGACAAATGGTGGATTAGTCTGAATGTATTGGGTTCATTTTTGGCACAACTCCCAACAGGGGTACCACTACGTCTTCTAAGGAAAGTGTTCTGAATGGACCTGCCGCCATTCTACCTAAAGATATTTATTTTTTTCTTTTTTTTTGTCAAGACGTCTGGGTGTTGGTAGAGTGAGTTTACATTTTTACTCCAGCCTTTCTTGATTTTAGAAGGGCATGACATGCCTGTATCTGTGTCTCCTCCTCCTTTTACTCCTCCACCTCTTTTCTTTTCGCATGACTATATGTAGTTGTGACTTTTCCATGTGTTTGTTGTGACTTCTGAGCAGTTTGTCAGCTTTTGGACACCTTTTAAGTTATTTTCTATGTGTTTTCCATGTGTTTGTATGTGTTTGTGTTTGCCTGCCATTGGTTTCAATGGGGTTCGACGGTGTTCGTCAAAGGTTCAACGAACATTTCGGTGAACACGTCCCTGTTCGACGAACCGAACCGAACCCGAACACTAGGGAGGTGGCTCAACACTAATAATGATAACAGAACAGTTTTGGAAAATGCATATATATTAGAGTTGTTGTGAATTGATTTGCAGGACCTGGTCTGTAGGCCATATGAGTAAGCTGTGACCTCTGGATGGGAGCCCTGAAAACCATGGCTTAACTAATGGCTTCTGTGTCTATTCTTTTGATTAGCAGGCATAGCAAAATGTCAGCATTGCGGCATGCTCTACATGCAAACATCAGACGACATACCAGAATAAGAGAAGCAGATATGTGAGAATCAAATACATATGGGACACTAATAGCAAGCTCAATAGCATGATAGCCATCAAAGTTATTATAAACTTAAATATTTTACCTTACTGATTATGTATAAAATGTAGAGCAAATGTATTAAAATACTTACCGATTATCGCCTTCCTCAGTTGTCAGTGCTGCTGCAATCCTCTTCTATCCCACGTGACTGCATCTTTTAAATGTCTAGTTCCTGAAAGAATCTCAGATCGTGACTTAATATACTGTATGAACTAACCAGAGGTATCAATCCAAGCACAGATCTGTTTCAGTCTTTTAGACATTATCAGTTCGAGACAGGTGCCGTGCCATCGATACAACATAGATAGACTCAATATAGATAGGGAGATATTTGGCAATGCTCCAGTCTCTGGAGTAAGAAATTGCCTACCATGGTAAGCATGGAAATATATCACCTTTCTGACAAGCTTATTTTTAAGGATCTATAGCTCTATTTATTTATTTTGTTTTTTATTATTATTATAATTATTAGTAGTAGTAGTAGCAGCAATACTAGTAGTTGTGTAAGTATTATTATTTACCTTTTTGTCATTATGAAGTTACCAGAAGTTTCTCTCTGGCTTGTTCTCTCTAAAAAGATTCAGTATTTTAGTGAGGTTTCAGACCATATGACTCAAAGTAGTAATAGAAGAAAAGTACCAAGTGATAAAACAGTAAATCACAGCCAGAATAATAAATTGGATTTGATTTTCTTTCTAAGGAACATGTTGTGCTTTGGAGTTGGTACTATTCCAATTTGAAGAAATATCCTGCTACCTGAGAGATAATAAATTCCACAACCATTCATGTAATGCTAAACTGTATTTTATTATTTTATGCCTATATAGATATAACTATATATATATATTTTACAATATTAAAAAAGACAGAAGTACAAATGCAAATAACTTATGATACTATTTTGTTTTCGACTAAAATCCCTGCCTTGATCTGTAAAAAATATTGGACCTGTAATATATATTGGTGGCATTATTATTATCAATATTACGAATGTTATGAATAAAAGAAAATAAATAAAAGAAATATCAATAATCGCCCCATATCACTGCTTCCATTTGCTTCTAAACTCCTTGAGCAGTATGTCCATGGTCAACTTTCCTCCCACCTCTCATCTAACTCTCTCCTTGACAACCTCCAATCTGGCTTCCGCCCCCACCACTCCACCGAAATTGCTCTGACCAAAATTACTAATGACTTAGTCACAGCCAAAGCTAACAGACAGTTCTCCATCCTCCTCCTTCTGGATCTGTCCTCTGTTTTCGACACAGTCGACCACCTCCTACTGCTACAGATTCTTTCTTCCCTCGGCATCAAAGGCCTTGCCCTGTCCTGGATTGCCTCATACCTTTCCGACCGCACATCTAGCGTTTCCCACTCCCACACTACCTCCTCACCCCGCCCCCTCTCTGTTGGAGTCCCTCAAGGCTCGGTCCTAGGGCCTCTACTTTTTTCCATCTATACCCTTGGCCTAGGACAACTCATAAAGTCCCATGGCTTCCAGTACCACCTATATGCGGACGACACTCAGATCTACCTCTCTGGCTCAGATGTCGCCTCTCTTCTGTCCAGAATCCCGGAGTGTCTGTCAGACATATCCTCCTTCTTCAACTCTCGCTTCCTAAAACTCAATGTAGACAAAACCGAACTCATCATCTTTCCCCCATCTTGCACATCCCCCATACCTGAACTATCAATTAGAGTAAACGGCATCACGCTCTCTCCCGCACCTGAAATCAGCTGCCTCGGGGAAACTCTCGATTCTGCCCTGTCCTTCAAATCGCACGTCCAAACCCTTGCCACCTCCTGTCGCCTCCAACTCAAAAATATTGCCAGAATCCGTCCCTTCCTTAGTCCACAATCTACTAAAACTCTTGTGCATGCCCTCATCATTTCCTGCCTTGATTAGTGCAACACCCTCCTCTGTGGCCTCCCCGCTAACTCCCTTGCACCACTCCAGTCTGTCCTCAACTCTGCTGCTCGGCTAATCAACCTCTATCCTCGCTACTCCCCTGCTTCACCCCTCTGCAAATCCCTCCACTGGCTCCCAATTCCCCAACGAATCCAGTTCAAACTACTAACACTGATCTACAAAGCCATCCACAACCTGTCCCCTCCCTATATCTCTGAACTAATCTCCCACTATCTTCCCTCACGTAATCTTCGATCCTCCCAAGACCTCCTACTCTCCTCCACACTTATTCGTTCCTCACACAACCGCCTCCAAGATTTCTCCCGAATATCCCCCTTCCTCTCGAATTCCACAGCTCAACACGTCCGATTATCCACCACCCTCGGATCCTTCAAACGGAACCTGAAAACCCATCTCTTCAGGAAAGCCTACAGCCTGCAATAACCATTCTGCCGCCTCACCAACTGCCCGAGCTGCCTCCATGTCACCGACCACCCGAGCTGCCGCCATGTCACCGACCACCCGAGCTGCCGCCACGTCACCGACCACCCGAGCTGCCGCCACCACCACCCAAGCTGTTGCCATGACCAGCCTAGCTGCCGCCTCACCACCACCAGTGCTGCAGCACACCAACCTCCTGTCTCTTCCCCATTATCCTGAAGAATGCAAGTCCGCAAGGACAGGGTCCTCTCCCCTCTGTACCAGTCTGTCACTGTAAATTTGTTTACTGTTAAAGATATCTATAACCCTGTATGTAACCCCTTTTCACATGTACAGCACCATGGAATTAATGGCGCTATATAAATAAATAATAATAATAAAAAGAATATTTTATTATTTTGGAGTCCTCCCAGTCATTGCTTGTGACCAGAAGATACTGTCATACTACATTTATTTCTGACATGGAAATGCTCCAGACTCCTTTTTAATACATTTACTTAATTTGTCAAAAGTCAACAGACATTTACATATTAGCACACGTCTTAAATTATTCTACTTTACTATAAAGAAACTGCTCTGAGATCTATCTAGACACTCTTCTTGGTGCTGAGATCATGGATTAGATTATATTCCTTTTTTAATACCTGCTTGCAACATATTTTAACCTTGTTGACCCATAATCCAATCCCCAATATCTTATCTATGAATCTATAAAAAAAATAATGTTACATTTTTAAGATAAATACAATGAATTCAGAAAATATAAGAGAATACACTTGGTAGTTCTTTCACCAATTACCATTGGAAATACCCTATCTGAAATATAGAAATAAAGTAACTAGTTTTATCATTTGAAAAGAGGACCTATGACTCATTCTTCTTTGCATTCTTATAAAATGACTTCAACTCAAGGATATTTGTTGATGTTATTGTTTTTTTTCTGCAGAAAAAGCAAAATGTAGGCCTAAATACACCATTTCTTCTGGCTGATCATTCCGATTTTGACTTGACTTTTAAGAAATATAATATGTCTTAATTTTTACCTGCACATTAATTTAATCAGAAAACTTGATTTAAAATTTGCTTAACATTTTTCAGTAATCTGTTATAAACTTTAATTAGACATAGAAAAAAGTAAAGTCTAATTAAAGTTTATTAAAGATGACTGAAAAATGATAAAGAGTATTTATTCTAAATAGGTTGTACTAGTTGACTTTCTTATTTTCATGGTAAACGCTAAAGGTTATGTCCAACTTATTTATTCTTTCAATCCCTCTTACAATTATAAATAAGCAATTTTCAAAATTGTCTTAAATTAAAATTTCCTATTGGTTTGTTTCTACAGTTCTTCTACAGGCCTATATGTTACCATGGTCAGTCAAAACATGTAGCCACAACCAGTTATACTATCATTTATAGGTCCCCTACTGTATTTCTTATTGAAATATATTATATAAATTAGCAATAACTACGTGGCAAGTGTAGGTCAAATTAACTGCAATGCTAGAATACAAAGAGGCGGCAGAATCATCAAAACTTTTATGCTAGAAAACAGTGAGTTGCGCCAAGCTTATGTTACTTTAGGTGCTTTTTAGGGCGAATTGGCTCATCTCTCCCAGAATGGGCAAAGCTGTGGTGGGACTGAAAGTACTCATGCCTGTCCATCAAATTAATCAAAACTACTGACTTTTCTATGCCAAAAGTGCTACTCTAATTTCTGACTAGAGTAGCATTTCTGGTTCAGCACATGAAGACGCATACCACTTATAAGAGGTGCAAAATTCATTAAATTAATTCTTAATCACTTTGGCACCTTCTATTTTAGCAAGACTAGCATGGCACAATTGTGCACTACACCAGTCTTGTTGAATCGTCTCCATTGTCTGTTCGTATGGAAATACAAAATAATGTGCAAATGCAACTTGAATTATTTATGTTTATAAACAATATACATAGATACTTACAACATTTTCATTAAGACCTTCTGAGAGTGGCAGGAGAGTGAAAGTGGTGAGCAAAGTACGATGGCAAAAATTTCTAGTTCCCTGATTTTCAGGAGTTTCGGCAGCACTCGAGAGACTTGCCAACTCTTCTGGGAATTCATAAGGTTTTCCTCTGTTTCTTGGAGTGTTGAAAACTATCCTGATAGAGTTAACCAGTGTAAAATTACAGCATTATTATATTGGAAGATGAGTGATTCTTTCTGCTATCTTCATGTTTAGTTGAAATTGAAGTTCTAGAAAAATGCTAACTTTGTACCATAATTTTCATGCCAGCATTTAGTATTCTGACATGAGAAATTAAAGTTGTGTCATTGGATAGGAAAAGGCAAAATATCTGGGGTACACAATATCAAGAAGTATGATCAAACCAAAAAATAAACAAAATTGAGGCACTTCACAACTGTCTCTACTTTGTAAAAAAAAAACACTGGAGAGCATTCCTAGCCTTAATTGGTTATTACTGTACATACAAATAACTGACCTCCAAAAGGTAAAAAATCAATCATTGTCAAATGAACCAAATATGCTTTGCAGAATCTAAAGCAACCACTATGTATGCAGATGACGATAGCCACAGAAGATTTTTAAAAATTAGCTCATTGTGATTTGATGGAGACTGTTGTGGATTCTGTTTTTGGGCTCCCTCTGGTGGTTACTGATGGTACTGGGTGACTTGGGTTTTCTGCGGTCTCTGGTGTCCACCTGTTCTATCAGGATATGGGAGTTTCCTATTTAACCTGGCTTTCTTGTCATTTCCTCGCCGGCTATCAATGTAATCAGTGTGTCTTGTTACCTCTGCTTCCCGCTTCTGTAAATCTTCAGGACAAGCTAAGTTTTTGATTTTCCTGTTCCACGTTTTGCTTAATTTTTGTCTTAGTCCAGCTTGCAGATATGTGATTCCTTTTTGCTGGTTGCTCTAGTGGGCTGATATTACTCCTCATGTTCCATGAGTTGGCACATGAGTTCAAGTAATTTCAGGATGGTTTTTTGTAGGGTTTTTCGCTGACCGCGCAGTTCACTTTTGTATCCTCTGCTATCTAGCTTTATTGGGCCTCATTTTGCTGAATCTGTTTTCATAACTACGTATGTGCTTTCCTCTCATTTCACCGTCATTACATGTGGGGGGCTGCTATTTCTGTGGGGGGTTCTCTGGAGGCAAGAGAGGTCTGTGTTTCTTCTAATAGGGGAAGTTAGTCCTTCGGCTGGAGCGAGACGTCTAGGATCATCGTAGGCACGTTCCCCGGCTACAGCTAGTTGTGTGTTTAGGTTCAGGATCGCGGTCAGCTCAGTTTCCATCACCCTAGAGCTTGTTTTGTTTTTTGTGCTTGTCCTTTTGTGATCCCCTGCCATTGGGATCATGACAGTATAGCCGGCCCAAAAAGTGTATCATATTGGCTGAAGTAGGAGGAAAAGTAGTCTGAGGAAGTTTTTTTTTTTTTCCCTCAGAGTTTGCTGCCTAGCATTAATTGCAGCCTGGCTGCGTCTTACCTCCTCTTAATCCTTGAATGGCTCTGACCTCAGCTGTTTATCATGGACGTCCAGAGTTTGGCTTCCAGCCTGAATAATCTTGCTGCTAAGGTTCAAAATATACAAGATTTTGTTGTACATGCTCCTATGTCTGAACCTAGAATTCCTATCCCAGAGTTTTTTTCTGGAGATAGATCTAGTTTTCTGAATTTTAGGAACAATTGCAAGTTGTTTCTTTCTTTGAAATCTCGCTCCTCTGGAGACCCTGCTCAGCAAGTCAAAATTGTTATATCTTTCCTGCGGGGTGACCCTCAGAATTGGGCATTTGCATTGGCACCAGGGGATCCTGCGTTGCTCAATGTGGATGCGTTTTTTCTGGCATTGGGTTTGCTCTATGAGGAACCTAACCTAGAGATTCAGGCTGAAAAAGCTTTATTGGCTCTCTCTCAGGGGCAAGATGAAGCAGAAATATATTGTCAGAAATTTCGGAAATGGTCGGTGCTTACTCAGTGGAATGAGTGCGCCCTGGCTGCAAGATTCAGAGATGGCCTTTCTGAGGCCATTAAAGATGTTATGGTGGGGTTCCCTGCGCCTACAGGTCTGAATGAGTCTATGACTATGGCTATTCAGATTGATCGGCGTTTATGGGAGCACAAACCTGTGCACCATTTGGCGGTGTCTTCTGAACAGGCACCTGAGACAATGCAATGTGTTAGAATTCAGTCCAGAAGTGAACGGCAAAACTATAGGCGGAAAAATGGGTTGTGTTTTTATTGTGGTGATTCAGCTCATGTTATATCAGCATGCTCTAAACGCACAAAAAAGGTTGATAAGTCTGTTGCCATTAGTACTTTACAGTCTAAGTTCATTCTGTCTGTGACTCTGATTTGTTCATTATCAGCCATTTCCGTCGATGCCTATGTGGATTCAGGCGCTGCCCTGAGTCTTATGGATTGGTCATTTGCCAACCGCTGTGGGTTTAGTCTGGAGCCTCTGGAAGTCCCTATTCCTTTGAAAGGAATTGACTCTACACCTTTGGCTATGAACAAACCTCAGTACTGGACACAAGTGACCATGCGTATGACTCCCGTTCATCAGGAGGTGATTCGCTTCCTGGTACTGTATAATTTACATGATGTCTTAGTGCTTGGTCTGCCATGGTTACAAATAGGGTTGAGCGAAACGGGTCGAAATTGTTCAAAAGTCGCCGACTTTTGGCAAGGTCGGGTTTCATGAAACCCGACCCGACCCCAGTGGGGGGTCGGCCATGAAGTCGGCGATCTTTTGAATCTGGAATCGGAATTCCGATCCCGATTCCCGATATGTTTAAGATATCGGGAATTGGTATCGGAATTCAGATTAAAGTGTAAAATATAGAATTAAAATAAAAAATATTGCAATACTTACCTTCTGACGCGCCCTGGTACTAACCGGCAGCCTTCCTCCTTCGAATCCGCGCTTCTAGGACCTTGCCGTGACGTCGCGGTGACGTCGCGGCTTGTGATTGGCCGCACGGCCGCCCATGTGACCGCTCGCGCGGCCAATCACAAGCCGCGACGTCACCCGCGACGTCACCGAAGGTCCTGGAAGGCTGATTCTAAGGAAGGAAGGTTCCCGGTTAGTACCAGGGCGCGTCAGAGGGTAAGTATAAGGATATTTTTTATTTTAATTCTATATTTTACACTTAAATATGGATCCCAGGGCCTGAAGGAGAGTTTCCGCTCCTTCAGACCCTGGGAACCATGGAAACCCAATGCACTGCATTGGGTTTCGAGTTTCGGCCGACCCCGACCCCGACTTTTTTATAGGATCGGCCGATTTCACTCGACCCGACTTTTCCAAAAGTCGGGTTTCGTGAAACCCGACCCGATCCTATAAAAGTGAAGGTCGCTCAACCCTAGTTACAAACTCATAACCCAGTCTTGGACTGGAAAACGATGTCTGTGTTAAGCTGGGGATGTCAGGGGGTTCATGATGATGCACCTCCGATTTCTATCGCTTCATCTACTCCTTCTGAGGTTCCTGTATTTTTGTCTGATTATCGGGATGTTTTTGAGGAGTCTAAGCTCAATTCGCTTCCTCCTCACAGGGATTGCGATTGTGCTATAGATTTGATTCCTGGCAGTAAATTTCCTAAAGGACGTTTGTTCAATCTGTCAGTGCCAGAGCATACTGCTATGCGGGATTATGTTAAGGAGTCCTTGGAAAAGGGACATATCCGTCCATCTTCGTCCCCTTTGGGAGCAGGTTTTTTTTTTTCGTGGCCAAAAAAGATGGTTCCTTGAGGCCTTGTATAGATTACCGTCTTTTGAATAAGATTACAGTCAAATATCAGTATCCTTTGCCATTGTTGACTGATTTGTTCGCTCGCATTAAGGGGGCTAAATGGTTCACTAAGATTGATCTTCGGGGTGCGTATAATCTTCTGCGGATAAAGCAGGGTGATGAGTGGAAAACCGCATTTAATACGCCTGAGGGCCATTTTGAGTATTTGGTGATGCCTTTTGGACTTTCTAATGCTCCTTCTGTCTTCCAGTCCTTTATGCACGATATTTTCCGTGAATATCTGGATAAATTTATGATTGTGTATTTGGATGATGTTTTGGTTTTTTCTGATGACTGGGAGTCCCATGTTCAGCAGGTCAGGAAGGTGTTTCAGGTCCTGCGGGCCAATTCTTTGTTTGTAAAAGGTTCAAAGTGTCTCTTTGGAGTCCAGAAGATCTCTTTTTTGGGGTATATTTTTTCCCCTTCTACTATTGAGATGGATCCCGTCAAGGTTCAGGCTATTTGTGACTGGACGCAGCCTACATCTCTTAAGAGTCTACAGAAGTTCTTGGGCTTTGCTAATTTTTATCGTCGTTTCATAACTAATTTTTCTAGTGTTGTTAAGCCTTTGACGGATTTGACTAAGAAGGGTGCTGATGTTGCTGATTGGTCTCCTGCGGCTGTGGAGGCCTTTCAGGAACTTAAGCGCCAGTTTTCTTCTGCTCCTGTGTTGCGTCAGCCAGATGTTTCGCTTCCTTTTGAGGTTGAGGTTGATGCTTCCGAGATTGGAGCGGGGGCGGTTTTGTCGCAGAGAAGCTCCGATTGCTCAGTGATGAAGCCATGTGCGTTCTTTTCTAGAAAGTTTTCGCCCACTGAGCGGAATTATGATGTTGGTAATCGGGAGCTTTTGGCCATGAAGTGGGCATTTGAGGAGTGGCGTCATTGGCTTGAGGGTGCTAGACATCGTGTGGTGGTCTTGACTGATCACAAGAATCTGATTTACCTTGAGTCTGCCAAGCGTCTGAATCCTAGACAGGCTCGTTGGTCACTGTTTTTCTCCCGTTTCGATTTTGTGGTTTCATACCTGCCAGGTTCAAAGAATGTGAAGGCGGATGCTCTTTCTAGGAGTTTTGTGCCTGACTCCCCTGGAAATTCTGAGCCCACTGGTATCCTTAGGGATGGGGTGATTTTGTCGGCTGTCTCCCCAGACTTGCGACGTGCTTTGCAGGAGTTTCAGGCGGATAAACCTGATCGCTGTCCGCCTGAAAGACTGTTTGTTCCGGATAATTGGACCAGTAGAGTCATCTCCGAGGTCCATTCTTCTGCGTTGGCAGGTCATCCTGGAATATTTGGTACTAGAGACTTGGTGGCCAGGTCTTTTTGGTGGCCTTCCTTGTCGAGGGATGTGCGTTCTTTTGTGCAGTCTTGTGAAGTTTGCGCTCGGGCTAAGCCTTGCTGTTCTCGGGCCAGTGGATTGTTGTCACCTTTGCCTATCCCGAAGAGGCCTTGGACGCACATTTCCATGGACTTTATTTCGGATCTCCCTGTCTCTCAAAAAATGTCCGTCATCTGGGTTGTGTATGACCGCTTTTCTAAGATGGTTCATCTGGTACCCTTGCCTAAGTTGCCTTCCTCCTCTGAGTTGGTCCCTCTGTTTTTTCAGAACGTGGTTCGTTTGCATGAGATTCCGGAGAACATCGTTTCTGACAGGGGATCCCAGTTTGTGTCTAGATTTTGGCGTACGTTCTGTGCTAAGATGGGCATTGATTTGTCCTTTTCGTCTGCATTCCATCCTCAGACGAATGGCCAGACGGAACGAACTAATCAGACCTTGGAAACTTATTTAAGGTGTTTTGTTTCTGCTGATCAGGATGACTGGGTTACCTTTTTGCCGCTTGCCGAATTTGCCCTTAATAATCGGGCTAGTTCTGCTACCTTGGTTTCTCCTTTCTTTTGTAATTCGGGGTTTCATCCTCGTTTTTCCTCTGGTCAGGTGGAGCCTTCTGATTGTCCTGGAGTGGACATGGTGGTGGATAGGTTGCATCAGATTTGGAGTCATGTGGTGGACAATTTGAAGTTGTCCCAGGAGACGGCTCAGCAGTTTGCTAATCGCCGTCGCCGCGTGGGTCCTCGACTTCGTGTTGGGGACTTGGTGTGGTTGTCTTCTCATTTTGTTCCTATGAAGGTCTCTTCTCCTAAGTTCAAGCCTCGGTTCATCGGTCCCTATAGGATCTTGGAAATTCTTAACCCTGTGTCGTTTCGTTTGGATCTCCCGGCATCGTTTGCTATTCATAATGTGTTCCATCGGTCGTTGTTGCGGAGGTATGAGGTACCTGTTGTTCCTTCGCTTGAACCTCCTGCTCCGGTGCTGGTGGAGGGAGAATTGGAGTATGTTGTGGAGAAGATCTTGGATTCTCGTGTTTCCAGACGGAAACTCCAATATTTGGTCAAATGGAAGGGTTATGGCCAGGAGGATAATTCTTGGGTGGTTGCCTCTGATGTTCATGCTGCTGATTTGGTTCGTGCATTTCATAGGGCTCATCCTGGTCGCCCTGGTGGTTCTCGTGAGGGTTCGGTGACCCCTCCTCAAGGGGGGGTACTGTTGTGGATTCTGTTTTTGGGCTCCCTCTGGTGGTTACTGATGGTACTGGGTGACTTGGGTTTTCTGCGGTCTCTGGTGTCCACCTGTTCTATCAGGATATGGGAGTTTCCTATTTAACCTGGCTTTCTTGTCATTTCCTCGCCGGCTATCAATGTAATCAGTGTGTCTTGTTACCTCTGCTTCCCGCTTCTGTAAATCTTCAGGACAAGCTAAGTTTTTGATTTTCCTGTTCCACGTTTTGCTTAATTTTTGTCTTAGTCCAGCTTGCAGATATGTGATTCCTTTTTGCTAGTTGCTCTAGTGGGCTGATATTACTCCTCATGTTCCATGAGTTGGCACATGAGTTCAAGTAATTTCAGGATGGTTTTTTGTAGGGTTTTTCGCTGACCGCGCAGTTCACTTTTGTATCCTCTGCTATCTAGCTTTATCGGGCCTCATTTTGCTGAATCTGTTTTCATAACTACGTATGTGCCTTCCTCTCATTTCACCGTCATTATATGTGGGGGGCTGCTATTTCTGTGGGGTATTTCTCTGGAGGCAAGAGAGGTCTGTGTTTCTTCTAATAGGGGAAGTTAGTCCTTCGGCTGGAGCGAGACGTCTAGCATCATCGTAGGCACGTTCCCCGGCTACAGCTAGTTGTGTGTTTAGGTTCAGGATCGCGGTCAGCTCAGTTTCCATCATCCTAGAGCTTGTTTTGTTTTTTGTGCTTGTCCTTTTGTGATCCCCTGCCATTGGGATCATGACAGGAGACTATCTTTGTACAGTAGTTTTGCCACAGATTTAGATCTGCACTTTGACTCAACTATTCAAATCCCGGGAATATGCTTTGATCTAAACCTTTCCATTGTAGCTATGGCAGTATGTGTAGGGTCATTGTACTGATGGAAGATAAATCTACTCCCCAGTCTCACATCTTTTGCAGACTGTAACAGGTTTTCCTCCAGGATTGCCTTGTATTTAGCTCCATCCATCTTCCCATTAACTCTGACCAGCTTTCCTGTCCCTGCTAAATAACATTCCTTCAGCATGATGCTGCCACCGCCATGTATGATGATGAAAATTGTGTTTTCAGGGTGATGAGCAGGTAGTTTTCTGCCACATATAGCATTTGCATTTAGCTCAAAAGTTCTACTTTGGCTTTATCTAACCAGAGCATTTTCTTACACATGGTAGCTGTGTCCACTACGTGGCTTTTTTCAAACTGCAAACAGAAGTTCTAATGGATTGCTTTTAACAATGGTTTTCTTCTTGCCACTGTTCCATAAAGGCCAAACTTGTGGATTACACAACTAATCATTGTCCTGTGGACAGATTATTCCACCTGGACTGTGGAGCTCCTCCAGAATGACCATGGGCCTCTTGGATACTTCTCTATATAGTGCTCTTCTTGTTTGGTATGTCAGTGTAGGTGGGCCATACCTACATGCGCCATACACATTCCATTTTTGAATGATGGACTGAACAGTGATCCGTGACATGTTCAGAACTTGTGCTATTTTTTTTATAACCTAACCCTGCTTTCCTCTTTTCCACTACATTATCCCTGACCTGTCTGGTGTGTTATTTGGTTATGATGCCGTTTGATCCTTATTGTTCTCAAACAAACCTCTGAGACCTTCACGGAACAGCTATAGATATGCTGACAATAAATAACACACAAGTGGACTCAATTGACTAATTATGGGACTTTTGGAGGCAATTGGTCCCACAGGATTTTATTTAGCGCTCTCTCTCTACAGGAGGGCTAAATACAAATTCATGTAACAATTTTCAAATTTATCATTTTGAAATAATTTGAAAACCATGAATTTTTTCCTTTACAAAGTGTAAATACACATACTTGCTACTTTGCGTTGGTGTATCACATAAAGTCCCAATAAAATACATTTAAGTTTGTGGGTGTAACATAAAACTTTGTCAAGGTACGATATGTACTTGTCACACTTGTGATCTGTTGCTGCTGCTGTGTTATTTTGATAGCATTCCTAACATTTCTTTTTCAGACTAGCATTTCTTCTTTTTTGGTACAGTTGAATAAATGTTCATATCACAATCTACAGGTTTGTTTTGTTGCACAACTTTTTTTTAGTCAAATTTGACATTCATACCTGCCAGGTCAATACTGCACTTATTTCTGCCGATGTTTCTTAAATATGTATCTAGCATTCCTTCCTTTCCTTTGTATATTGTGTACTACTCAAAATGCGCATGTCCCAAGCTACTTTATTTTTGCACACCTAACTAGTCAAATTTGACATCTGTACATGCCACACCAATTAACCCCTTCCTAAGCTATAAACATCGGCTCCCAGTCACTGGCTTTTCCTCTCTGGTGCTCCCACGCCATATTTTTCCCTGAAAAAATTATTTTATTAAATACATACAAGTCCCATAATTTGCACACACACTATACTAATTGTATTGGTCAGACACATCTACTGTATATATCTACCTATTCTGCATCTATTTACTGTATGTAAACCATGTCTCCTATCCTGTCGGCTCCTGCATTGATTTTACAAAAGCGAATGAATTGCTGGCTAATCTTCTATCTATATCTCTATCTAATATATAAAGCTGAATGTGTGTGTGTATGTGTGTATGTCCGGGATTGGCATCTGCACCGTTGCAGCTACAGCCACAAAATTTTGCACAGTCACACGTCTGGACCCCGAGAGCATCATAGGCTATGTTGTGAGGCGAAATTTTAACCCCGCGCGTTCCAAGTCACCAAACAATTTTGCCCCTATCTACGTAATGGGGAAAAAGTGAAAGGAAAAGTGTTGGAGGCAAATTGACAGCTGCCAGATGTGAACAAGGGGGAATTAAAGAATGAGAGCGATGGCGCCAAAGAGTATATACCGTACAGTTGCTAAGGTGGGGCCCTGACATGGGATACTCACCACACACGGGGATATGAACACACACACAAAATGCGCCACACACTACCACATGCTTGAACACATATACCACCCTCAGCACACATTTCACCACACATACACCAACCTCGCCACATAAAAATCGAAACACAAAAGTCGCCGCTCAAAATTCGCCACATGCAAAACTAGGCTCACGGAAAACTCGCCACACGTGCAAAACTCACCTCATGGAAAACTCGCCACACGCAAAACTTGCACACGCGGAAAAATTGCCACATGCACAAAAGTTGCAACATATGCAAAAGTTGCCTCACACAAAACTTGCACATACTCAAAATGCACCACACATAAAACTCGCCATGCGCAAAACTCGCCATGCGCAAAACTTGCTGCACACAACTTGCTTCACTAACCTGTCACATGCAACTCGACACACAAAAAGTTGCTACACGCATGTCGCCACATACAGGTACATACTATTTACAGGGGAGATGACACACAGGTATATACTATATACAGGGGAGATAACATACAGGTACATACTCTATACAGTGGAGATGACACACAAGTATATACTATATACAGGGGAGATGACACACAGGTATATACTATATACAGGGGAGATGACACACAGGTATATACTATATACAGAAGGAGATGACACACAGTTATATACTATATACAGGAAGAGATGACATACAGGTATATACTATATACAGAAGGAGATGACACGGTGGTATATACTATATACAGGGGAGATGACATACAGGTACATACTATATACAGGGGAGATGACTCACAGGTATATACTATATACAGGGGAGATGACACACAGGTATATACTATATACAGGGGAGATGACACACAGGTATCTACTGTCTATATATATAATTGCCTAAGGGTTTTTCCGTCTGTCTGTCTGTCTGTCTTTCTGTCTGTCTTTCTGTCTGTCTGTCTGTCCTGGAAATCCCGGCTCTCTGATTGGTCGAGGCCGCCAGGCCTCGACCAATCAGAGACCGGCACAGCATCGACGTAGAAATCCCGCGTCTCTGATTGGTCGAGGCCGCCAGGCCTCGACCAATCAGCAACGGGCACAGCGACGATGATGTCACAAAGGACGTAGAAATCCCGCGTCTGATTGGTCGAGGCCGCCAGGCCTCGACCAATCAGCAACGGGCACAGCGACGATGATGTCATAAAGGACGTAGACATCTCCTGTTTCTGATTCAGCGACGGGCACAGTATCGACGTAGATGTCATAATGGTTGCCATGGCGACGATGATGTCATAAAGGTTGCCTCGACCAATCAGCGACGGGCACAGTGTGCCGCGAATTCCGGAATCATCATTGTCCATATACTAAGGGGACATGCATATTCTAGAATACCCGATGCATTAGAATCGGGCCACAATCTAGTATATATATAATTGTCTAAGGGTTTTTCCGTCTGTCTGTCTGTCTGTCTGTCCTGGAAATCCCACGTCTCTGATTGGCACAGCGACGGGCACAGTATCGACGTAGAAATCCCACGTCTCTGATTGGTCGAGGTCGCCAGGCCTCGACCAATCAGCAACGGGCACAGCGACGATGATGTCATAAAGGACGTAGAAATCCCACGTTTCTGATTCAGCGACGGGCACAGTATTGACGTAGATGTCATAATGGTTGCCATGGCGACGATGATGTCATAAAGGTTGCCTCGACCAATCAGCGACGGGCACAGTCTGCCGCAAATTCTGGAATCATCATTGTCCATATACTACGGGGACATGCATATTCTAGAATACCCAATGCATTAGAATCGGGCCACAATCTAGTATACTATATACAGGAAGAGATGACACACAGGTAAATACTATATACAGGAGGAGATGACACACAGGTATATACTATATACAGGGGAGATGACACACATATATACTATATACAGGGGAGATGACACACATGTATATACTATATACAGGAGGAGATGACATACAGGTATATACTATATACAGGAGGAGATGACACACACATATATACTATATACAGGGGGAGATGACACACAGGCTTATACTATATACAGGAGGAGATGACACACAGGTATATACTATATACAGGGGAGATGACACACGTATATACTATATACAGGAGGAGATGACACACAGATATATACTATATACAGGAGGAGATGACACACACATATATACTATATACAGGGGAGATGACACACAGGTTTATACTATATACAGGAGGAGATGACACACAGGTATATACTATATACTGGAGCAGATGACACACGTATATACTATATACAGGAGGAGATGACACACACATATATACTATATACAGGGGAGATGACACAAGTATATACTATATACATGAGGAGATGACACACAGATATATACTATATACTGGAGCAGATGACACACAGGTTTATACTATATACAGGAGGAGATGACACACAGGTATATACTATATACAGGGGAGATGACACAAGTATATACTATATACATGAGGAGATGACACACAGATATATACTATATACAGGGGCAGATGACACACAGGTATATACTATATACAGAAGGAGATGACACACAGGTATATACTATATACAGGAGGAGATGACATACAGGTACATACTATATACAGGAGGAGATGACGCACGTATATACTATATACAGGAGTAGATGACATACAGGTATATGCTATATAAAAGAGGAGATGGCACATAGGAATATAGAGGAGGAGATGACAGACAGCAGGTATCTATATATATAATTGCCTAAGGGTTTTTCTGTCTGTCTGTCTTTCTGTCTGTCTGTCTGTCCTGGAAATCCTGCGTCTCTGATTGGTTGAGGCTGCCAGGAATCGACCAATCAGCGACGGGCACAGTATTGACGCAGAAATCCCGTGTCTCTGATTGGTCGAGGCCACCAGGCCTCGACCAATCAGCGACGGGCACAGCGACGATTATGTCATAAAGGACGTAGACATCCCGCGTCTGATTGGTCGAGGCCGCCAGGCATCGACCAATCAGCAACGGGCACAGTATCGACGTAGATGTCATAATGGTTGCCATGGCGACGATGATGTCATAAAGGTTGCCTCGACCAATCAGCAACGGGCACAGTCTGCCGCGATTCTGGAATGATCATTGTCCATATACTACGGGGACATGCATATTCTAGAATACCCGATGCGTTAGAAACGTCTGTTAAGCACTTGGGGGTTCAAAGTGCTCACCACATCTATATATATAATTGTCTAAGGGTTTTTCCGTCTGTCTGTCTGTCTGTCCTGGAAATCCTGCGTCTCTGATTGGTCGAGGCCGCCAGGCCTCGACCAATCAGTGACGGGCACAGCGACGATGATGTCATAAAGGACGTAGACATCCCGCGTCTGATTGGTCGAGGCCGCCAGGCGACGATGATGTCATAAAAGACATAGAAATCCCACATTTCTGATTCAGCGATGGGCACAGTATCGACGTAGATGTCATAATGGTTGCCATGGCGACGATGATGTCATAAAGGTTGCCTCGACCAATCAGCGACGGGCACAGTCTGCCGCGAATTCTGGAATCATCATTGTCCATGTACTACGGGGACATGCATATTCTAGAATACCCGATGCGTTAGAATCGGGCCACAATCAGTATACTATATACAGGGGAGATGACATACAGGTATATACTATATACAGGAGATGACATACAGGTATATACTATATCTAGGAGGAGATGACATACAGGTATATAGTATATAGAAGAGATGACATACAGGTATATACTATATACAGGAGGAGATGACACATAGGTATATACAATATACAGGAGGAGATGACATACAGCAGGTATATACTATTTACAGGGGAGATGACATACAGGTATATACTATATACATGAGATGACATACAGGTGTATACTATATATAAGGGAGATGACAAACATGTATATACTGAGGGGAAAATGAGAGGTGTGAGTTGAAAATGATGGGTGTGAGGTGAAAATGAAAAGGTGTGAGTGCAAAATGAGAGGAGTGAGGGAAAATAGTGGAGTGATCGGAAAATGACAGATGTGAGGTCGAAATGACAAGTATTAGGGGAGAATGAGAGCAGTGAGGGGGAAAATAAGAGGAGTGAGGGGGAAAATGAGAGGCGTGATGGGAAAATAAGAGAAGTGAGGTGCTATAACTAACCACAGATATATACTATGCCCAGGCAATGCAGGGCTCTTCAGCTAGTGCAATATAAATACATATATATATATATATATATATATACATATGTGTGTGTGTCATTGACATTTATTTATACCTATCCGGGAGATCCAAATATTGCAAAGCAGGTAGTGAAATACTCGCTATGTTCTGAGTACCGCGAGTACCATATTACTCGCCGAGTACTGAATACTTGCGAATATAGTCGCTCATCCATACTCATTTCCCTTTGGCAAGTATATTAACCCCTTCCCGACCCATGACGCCACGTAGGCGTCATGAAAGTCGGTGCCAATCCGACCCATGACGCCTATGTGGCGTCATGGAAAGATCGCGTCCCTGCAGATCCGGTGAAAGGGTTAACTCCCATTTCACCCGATCTGCAGGGACAGGGGGAGTGGTAGTTTAGCCCAGGGGGGGTGGCTTCACCCCCTCGTGGCTACGATCGCTCTGATTGGCTGTTGAAAGTGAAACTGCCAATCAGAGCGATTTGTAATATTTCACCTATTATAACGGGTGAAATATTACAATCCAGCCATGGCCGATGCTGAAATATCATCGGCCATGGCTGGAAATACTAGTGTGCCCCCACCCCACCGATCGACCCCCCAGCCCTCCGATCTGGCCGGTACACTGCTCCGGCTCCCCTCCGTCCAGTGCTCCGCTCCCCCCCGTGCTCTTGTCCGCTCCCCCCGTGCTCCAATCACCCCCCCGTGCTCCAATCACCCCCCTGCACTCCGATCCACCCCCCCCGGTGCTCCGTTCCACCCCCCCGTGCTCCGTTCCAGCCCCCCCGTGCTCCGTTCCACGCCCCCCGTGCTCCGTTCCACCCCTCCCGCACTCCGATTCCCCCCCCCCCCGTGCTCCGATCCCCCCCCCCCGTGGTCCCCCCCCACCCCATCATACTTACCGATCCAGCCGGGGTCCCGTCCGTCTTCTCCCTGGGCGCCGCCATCTTCCAAAATGGCGGGCGCATGCGCAGTGCGCCCGCCGAATCTGCCGGCCGGCAGATTCGTTCCAAAGTGCATTTTGATCACTGAGATAGATTATATCTCAGTGATCAAAATAAAAAAAATAATAAATGACCCCCCCCCCTTTGTCACCCCCATAGGTAGGGACAATAAAAAAATAAAGAAATTTTTTTTTTCCACTAATGTTAGAATAGGGTTAGGGTTAGGGTTAGGGGTAGGGTTAGGGGTAGGGTTAGGGTTAGGGTTAGGGCTAGGGGTAGGGGTAGGGGTAGGGTTAGGGTTAGGGGTAGGGGTAGGGTTAGGGTTAGGGTTAGGGCTAGGGTTAGGGGTAGGGTTAGGGCTAGGGTTAGGGTTTCGGTATGTGCACACGTATTCTGGTCCTCTGCGGATTTTTCCGCTGCGGATTTGATAAATCCGCAGTGCTAAACCGCTGCGGATTTATGGCGGATTTACCGCGGTTTTTCTGCGCATTTCACTGCGGTTTTACAACTGCGATTTTCTATTTGAGCAGTTGTAAAACCGCTGCGGAATCCGCACAAAGAAGTGACATGCTGCGGAATGTAAACCGCAGCGTTTCCGTGCAGTTTTTCCGCAGCATGGGCACAGCGATTTTTGTTTCCCGTAGGTTTACATTGAACTGTAAACTCATGGGAAACTGCTGCGGATCCGCAGCATTTTCTGCAGCGTGTGCACATACCTTTAGAATTAGGCTATGTGCACACGGTGCGGATTTGGCTGCGGATTCGCAGCAGTGTTCCATCAGGTTTACAGTACCATGTAAACATATGAAAAACCAAATCCGCTGTGCCCATGGTGCGGAAAATACCGCGCGGAAACGCTGCGTTGTATTTTCCGCAGCATGTCAATTCTTTGTGCGGATTCCGCAGCGTTTTACACCTGTTCCTCAATAGGAATCCGCAGGTGAAATCCGCACAAAAAACACTGGAAATCCGCGGAAAATCCGCAGGTAAAACGCAGTGCCTTTTACCCGCGGATTTTTCAAAAATGGTGCGAAAATATCTCACACGAATCCGCAACGTGGGCACATAGCCTTAGGGTTAGGGTTGGAATTAGGGTTGTGGTTATGGTTAGGGGTGTGTTGGGGTTAGGGTTGTGGTTAGGGGTGTGTTGCGGTTAGGGTTGTGTTTAGGGTTATGGCTACAGTTGGGATAAGGGTTAGAGGTGTGTTGGGGTTAGTGTTGGAGGTAGAATTGAGGGGTTACCACTGTTTAGGCACATCAGGGGTCTCCAAACGCAACATGGCGCCACCATTGATTCCAGCCAATCTCGTATTCAAAAAGTCAAATGGTGCTCCCTCACTTCCGAGCCCTGACGTGTGCCCAAACAGTGGTTTACCCCCACATATGGGGTACCAGCATACTCAGGACAAACTGCGCAACAATTACTGGGGTCCAATTTTTCCTGTTACCCTTGTGAATCAAAAAAAATGCTTGCTAAAACATAATTTTTGAGGAAAGAAAAATGATTTTTTATTTTCACGGCTCTGCGTTGTAAACGTCTGTGAAGCACTTGGTGGTTCAAAGTGCTCACCACATATCTAGATAAGTTCCTTGGGGGGTCTAATTTCTAAAATGGGGTCACTTGTGGGGGTTTCTACTGTTTAGGCACACCAGGGGCTCTGCAAACGCAACGTGACACCCGCAGACCATTCCATCAAAGTCTGCATTTCAAAAGTCACTACTTCCCTTCTGAGCCCCGACGTGTGCCCAAACAGTGGTTTACCCCCACTCATGGGGTATCAGCGTACTCAGGAGAAACTGGACAACATCTTTTGGGGTCCAATTTCTCCTGTAACCCTTGGGAAAATAAAAAATTCTGGGCTAAATAATTATTTTTGAGGAAAGAAAACGTATTTATTATTTTCACGGCTCTGCATTATAAACTTCTATGAAGCACTTGGGGGTTCAAAGTGCTCACCACACATCTAGATAAGTTCCTTTCGGGGTCTAGTTTCCAAAATGGGGTCACTTGTGGGGGGTTTCTACTGTTTAGGCACATCAGGGGCTCTGCAAACGCAACGTGACGCCCGCAGAGCATTCCATCAAAGTCTGCATTTCAAAACGTCACTACTTCAATTCCAAGCCCCGGCATGTGCCCAAACAGTAGTTTACCCCCACATATGGGGTATCACCGTACTCAGGAGAAACTGGACAACAAATATTGGGGTCAAATTTCTCCTGTTACCCTTGGGAAAATAAAAAATTGCAGGCTAAAAGATCATTTTTGAGAAAATAATTTTTTTTTTTTTTCATGGCTCTGCGTTATAAACTTCTGTGAAGCACTTGGGGGTTCAAAGTCCTCACCACACATCTAGATTAGTTCCTTTGGGGGTCTAGTTTCCAAAATGGTGTAATTTCTGGGGGATCTCCAATGTTTAGGCACACAGGGGCTCTCCAAACGTGACATGGTGTCCGCTAATGATTGGAGCTAATTTTCCATTTAAAAAGCCAAATGGCGTGCCATCCCTTCCGAGCCCTGCCGTGCGCCCAAACAGTGGTTTACCCCCACATATGGGGTATCTGCGTACTCAGGACAAACAGGACAACAATATTTGGGGTCCAATTTCTCCTATTATCCTTGGCAAAATAGGAAATTCCAGGCTAAAAAATCATTTTTGAGGAAAGAAAAATTATTTTTTATTTTCATGGCTCTGCGTTATAAACTTCTGTGAAGCACCTGGGGGTTTAAAGTGCTCAATATGCATCTAGATAAGTTCCTTGGGGGGTCTAGTTTCCAAAATGGGGTCACTTGTGGGGGAGCTCTAATGTTTAGGCACACAGGGGCTCTCCAAACGCGACATGGTGTCCGCTATCAATTGGAGCTAATTTTCCATTCAAAAAGTCAAATGGCGCGCCTTCCCTTCCGAGCCCTGCCGAGTGCCCAAACAGTGGTTTACCCCCACATATGAGGTATCGACGTACTCGGGAGAAATTGCCCAACAAATTTTATGATCCATTTTACCCTACTGCCCATGTGAAAATGAAAAAATTGAGGCGAAAAGAATTTTTTTGTGAAAAAAAAGTACTTTTTCATTTTTACAGATCAATTTGTGAAGCACCTGAGGGTTGAAAGTGCTCACTAGGCATCTAAATAAGTTCCTTGGGGGGTCTAGTTTCCAAAATGGGGTCACTTGTGGGGGAGCGCCAATGTTTAGGCACACAGGAGCTCTCCAAACGCGACATGGTGTCCGCTAACGATGGAAATAATTTTTCATTCAAAAAGTCAAATGGCGCTCCTTCCCTTCCGAGCCTTACCATGTGCCCAAACAGTGGTTTACCCCCACATGTGAGGTATTGGTGTACTCAGGAGAAATTGCCCAACACATTTTTGGATCCATTTTATCCTGTTGCCCATGTGAAAATGAAAAAATTGAGGCTAAAAGAATTTTTTTGTGAAAAAAAAGTACTTTTTTATTTTTACGGATTAATTTGTGAAGCACCTGGGGGTTCAAAGTGCTCACTATGCATCTAGATAAGTTCCTTGGGGCGTCTAGTTTCCAAAATGGGGTCACTTGTGGGGGAGCTCCAATTTTTAGGCACACGGGGGCTCTCCAAACGTGACATGGTGTCCGCTAAAGAGTGGAGCCAATTTTTGATTCAAAAAGTCAAATGGCGCTCCTTCCCTTCCAAGCCCTGCCGTGCACCCAAACAGTGGTTTACCCCCACATATGAGGTATCAGCGTACTCAGGACAAATTGGACAACAACTTTCGTGGTTCAGTTTCTCCTTTTACCATTGGGAAAATAAAAAAATTGTTGCTAAAAGATAATTTTTGTGACTAAAAAGTTAAATGTTCATTTTTTCCTTCCATGTTGCTTCTGCTGCTGTGAAGCACCTGAAGGGTTAATAAACTTCTTGAATGTGGTTTTGAGTACCTTGAGGGGTGCAGTTTTTAGAATGGTGTCACTTTTGGGTATTTTCAGCCATATAGACCCCTCAAACTGACTTCAAATGTGAGGTGGTCCCTAAAAAAAATGGTTTTGTAAATTTCGTTGTAAAAATGACAAATCGCTGGTCAAATTTTAACCCTTATAACTTCCTAACAAAAAAAAATTTTGTTTCCAAAATTGTGCTGATGTAAAGTAAACATGTGGGAAATGTTATTTATTAACTATTTTGTGTCACATATCTCTCTGGTTTAACAGAATAAAAATTCAAAATGTGAAAATTGCGAAACTTTCAAAATTTTCGCCAAATTTCCGTTTTTATCACAAATAAACGCAGAATTTATTGACCTAAATTTACCACTAACATGAAGCCCAATATGTCACGAAAAAACAATCTCAGAACCGCTAGGATCCGTTGAAGCGTTCCTGAGTTATTACCTCATAAAGGGACACTGGTCAGAATTGCAAAAAACGGCAAGGTCTTTAAGGTCAAAATAGGCTGGGTCATGAAGGGGTTAATGGGGAAAAATCAAATGACATTATGCAATACATGGCACATCACTTTCATTCACAGCAGAATGATGTTCCTTCTAACTGTGACACCGTCCATTTGAGTCAGTGTTCTGCACCAACCACCTTTGCCGCCTTGGTAACAGTGTTTGATATTGCAAACTTTCAATTCAATTAATTACACCTATATCTTTTCTGCTCTTTAGTCTAAACTACCGCAGTCCAGGTGCTAAAAAGATATTTCACAACAACTTTTTCCAGTTGATTTATTCAATGAGATGAACAGTCATTGTTTGTATTTGGATGAAATAGGAGCAGAGAGGATGGAGGACATGATCCAAACACCTAGCTGTGTTGGTTTTGCTGTCACCTGTGGTAGTAAGGGCACTGGTAGTGACAGCTAAGGTGGTAGTGTCACTCTGAAACAGGGCAAATCTATAAATGGAAATAAGAAGAGGGTACAAGGAACTCAGGACATTTCCCATAGTGAGACAACTGTCATTTGAATCATAGATAATCATGATGATAATTGTTTGGTGGATAGTAACTGGTAACTAGATGAGGGTAACAAGAAGATGATATTCTCTGAGATGGAAAATGTTGGCATCATGTATTAAGCACTGAACCTATGTCCAGTCAAAAGATTTGCTGGGGGCAGTTCTGCTTCTGTGGTCAGCTCGGGAGAAGGTAATGATACAATTGCTGTTGGTGTAGGTGGGTCAACAGAATCTAAAAGCTCTGGTCATGTCATTAATAGTGGTGAATCCTACACCCCAACATTCCAGGTGTTATTTTTCCAAATTGCCATATTTTGAAGTGGGTTGGCTGTGCAGGAGGAAAGTAAGCCATGGACATTCCGTCTCTCATTATGCAAAATCAATTGATCATGAGAGAAAAGAAAGCTGTTCGGCAATATGAGCAAGGCTCAAGTTGTCATCTTACTCATACTCTTCATGCTTTTCTGTCTGGTAGCAAGGCTGCATCTTCAAGGAGTACCTGGTCAGTGTCATCATCATTATCTACTGTGTGTATTAACGAAATACTCCTTATCTGTCAGATACCTATACCTGATTGTGTGGTCTGGAAGCAACTATATTCTCCCACTCATTCACTTGTGTGCCAAGTCACATCCCACCTTGTTAAGATGCTAGTGGTGTAGTCACTGATGTGCCACTGAGTGGATTCCACTGCTTTACAAAAAATGATACTGTGCACTTAACCGTGCAGGAAGATACTCACCCACTATTATTTCTGGCAGGAACGGGTGCCCGCTCTGTGCTCCTATGCTCAGTATAAAATTGGCCTAATTTTACACTTGGTATTGAGCGCGAAAGTAAGCTGCACTATTGACAAGTGGGGTAGAAATTATGGACAGGGACAGTACATGTCTCAATTGGTCAATATTTTGAGAAGCAATGTAACTTTAGGAAGGCTAATTAAAAGCTATCACTTATTCAATTTCAATGCAACAAACCTGTTGCTACTCCAACAAAAAAGGGCTAATTTTTGGACCAACATTTATCAACACGTCTTTGCTTCTTCTGTTTTTACCACCTGTGTATGAATACTAACATACTAGGCATCAACCCCCAAAAAAGGATAATCTTACAAGCATAAGTGTATTTCCATAATTCCATAACATCAGCACTGTATTATTCATAAGAGCTGACTAGGCTGAAGCTAGAGGTCACATATTTTTTCTGAGGTTGTGTCACCTGCCTCCTAATATAGGGTAACAGCATGTGTACATATATGAGTCACCCACCAGGGCAATAGGGATACTCGGTACCGGGTCCGGTCGCACTTAAATGTGATGTCATGGTGGCTGCGACCTAGTCCGTGGCCCCGGGCACTCAATTAAAAGGGAAAGGTCTTTTAAGGGGTTTTGTAATAAAGTTTGTATTCATGACGCCACCTGTGGTTCTCAGTCAGAGGGGACCAAGGCTGCTTAAAGATGTTCTCTGGGGTGAGATTACTGCAGCATAGATGGTGATGCTTCCCACAGGTGAAGCGGGGTTCCCAGGGATCCCAGTAGAGTGGACAAGGAGGGTGTGTTGCCGGTAAATAAATGGAGGACACAGGGTTGCAATCTTTTACATGGTTTACTGATGGTAGCAGGCCACAGTCCAGGGCACCGGGAACAGGTGTAGATGGAGTCCAGAAGGCCTGAAGACAGGTGGAAACCCCCTTGGCAGGTCAAGTTGGGAGCCTTCCACTTTACACTGACTATTTGTCCCTTGCTGCCTGTAGTGTCCTAACAACGTCCTCGTTCAGTACCTGTATGGTAGACAACTTGAGCCATTCCTCTGGGGTCTCTGTATACGGTGACTCCGGGCTCTGGAATGCTGCTGTACCTCAGATTTAATGGGGCAGGTTACTTTCAGCTCTCTGCCCTCTGGTTATGCTGTGGGACTTGCAGTTGCCCACAACCTCGGGCTCCCGGTGCCCGGCCTCTGCGCTGCTGCTCTGAGGGGCTCAATCACAGCCCTCCTCAAGCTCCTAATCATTCCTCTGCTCTTTCCCTGTCACTTGTCTGCACCAAACAAAATAACTACTTCTCCAGACCAAGATGTAAATTGAGGGAAGCTCCCCTATAACAGGGTTTAGGGCTCCCCCTTCTGGCCTGGATTCAGAATATGTTGTGTGTACAGCTTACCTGCCAAAGGGATCCCTCCTGTCTCCAGGCATGGCATTACCCTCCCCGAGAGGAAGGCAGCACCACTGTGGTACCCGAACTCCTGGGGTGCCAGATATATTTATCACAACAGACAAGTAGGGCACTAGTATCTGGGCTGTAATGTCACACCACCTCCTCCCGTATTACACCTCCATGAGCAATAGTCTAGTCATGACCTTGGGCGCATGCGCTCAAAAATTCTAATTGGGCATTTGGACCAGCTAAAGCAATTGCTGTTTATAATAACTGTTTAGTGAGAAAAAGGTTCTACTTATACAATACAATTATAAAAAATAGATAATAGTATTCTTTCGGGGACACTCAAAATAGATGTATCTAAGAATGTGTTTTGCTGTCAAAAACCTGTCAGGCTGTCAGCTGTAGTGGAGTGAAACATTAAAGTGGTGGATCAAAATACCTGAAAGCCTATGGGCTCGACTATGGGTTGATACTGACCTGCATCACATATGACTCAGCATCCCAAAGACCTCTTCCAGTCATTTTCTTCTAGATGAATAACTAATGCTCCTCTATTAAATTGCAGAGATGATATTCGATGGGATTCCAACACACAATACCTATGCCATATTGAAGCAAATGTATCTTTATAGTCTTCTTCATTTTACTTGGCTCCATATAGTTGCTGTAAGATCCCGTAGATCCCGCCCACCAATTGTCACGATTCCCCTGACTGCTGTCACCAATTGGTCAGGATTCCCACCGTGACAGTCACCCCTACGTCACGGATTGAGGTGACTTTAGGCCAACAGACGGCTATCACATGTGCAGGGGGGCTTATCTTAGTTATCCCTCCACTCCACGATGTGATGAAAAAACACACACAAGGCTATTGACCTCTTAGTTTACAGCAGGGGCTTATTCTAGGTATCCCACTGCTTTTCTATATACCACGAACTGCAGGGATTTATGTATATCCCGCTTACAGTTTCACTTAACACTTGCAGCTCTCTGGCGCCCCCTTACTCTCAGGTCAGATTAGGTACTGCACCCTGGGTAATTAGTCGCCAGAAAGGCTGCCTGCTATGTACTGACTATTGGGCACGCTGCAGCGACGCGATAACTACTCCCACTCAGGCAGGAACAATAATTATTAACGCCGCAGCTGCTACAACATAACCCAAAAGTCTGCACACTTCTCGCTGCCACCAGCTTCGATTAAATGGGTCCGAAGCTAACCCAACACAGTAGCGTAATTCTCTTCAAGAGACAGGGTACGGCTTTTAGAGCATGGAGAACTGAACTAACATATAATAGTATATCCCATTAACAAATTAGGCAGTGCTTTATCAAAAATAGTTTATAAAGATGTTACAAATGAGACAATTGCAAATATGTACATGGGTAATTATAACATAAAGGGAATAAATGAGAAAAGATAACACTCACATGTTAAAAGCATGGCGGACACCCCAGGCTAGTGCAGTTTCCATACATCCCAGTCCATGTGATGTACTCAGCTCTTCCAGGACAATAGGACAAGAAGTCCAGAAGAAGAAATCCCGTAGATCCCGCCCACCATTCCTAGGAGTAAGAAGCACTAAACATGAGCTCCTGAATTTCCATCACTTTATACCTTGTAATGAGGCAACTGTAAGACAAAACCTGGAAAAACTCAACTCCGTGGAACATAAAAGTGATCTGGACTGAACTGGACTTTACATTTTAAGAAAAAAGGAAGAATTGGAGGATTTAATGGACCAAACAAGAATCTCCTGGAGGACACAGACTGGAAACAGCCGGCATCATACATCTGACATCCTGATACCTGGACCTATAGAAGGTAGAATTCTTTAACTACAACACAACCTATAGACTTGCTACAAATTAACCTCCATAGAAACAAGGATTATAATTAACATATAACTACAAAATGGAAAACACAAATTTAGAACAAGTAAATGAACAAAGCCCAGAGCCAGAGACACAGGAATGCTGGGGGCCAGATCAGGAGATAACACAGGGGGGCAATAAATCCAAGAAGGACTACATTAGAGAAAATCCAGAGACTCTTTATGCAGATTTCACAAAGGAAGAACGAAAAAGAAAAACCAATGTATTATTCTATACAGACCAACCCTCAGCCTGGCACACTGCGCTGTGCAATCGATATAAACATGTATCTAAATCCAACATTAATAGTGGCCAGCTGATTAAAATTACCAGCCAAGCAGATGATGACACCAATGCGCTCACCATAATCCTATACAACAATGGCACAGTCATGGCGCAGGGGACCGAAGAGATTCTGCAGCAATTTGAAAATTGCTTTTCTGATATCAAAGAGCAGGCACAAACCTATAAAGGACTACAAGCCCCAGCAGCTACCTCTAATGCTCACATAGAGATCCCCAGACAGAGCCACCCAACCCCCGACACTTCACACCTCTCGCCTGATAACATCAGAGACTTCTTATCTCAATTAGAAATATACTTGGTCCAACTGAAATTAGAATGTGAAAGAAACTCACAAAGGAATGCAAATAACCAAGCAATAAATGACACGGCCCTACAGAAAATAAGAGCCGAAATGTGTGAAATGAAATGTCAACACAAGGCAGCACTACAGGAAATGGGGGAACTGAAAAAAGACAATTATAAACTCAGAAAGGAGATTACAGAATTAAAAGCCCATAGCCCTGGACATCTGAACCAGCAGGGGGCAATGGAAACAAGCCAAAGAGCAAACAACATGGCCACCACTGACCAGAATGTAGAGACACCAAACAGCATTAATATAATAACCAACAATATGATGGAAGAGAGAATAGAACCAGCGACCTGCAAAGTCAGCACCACAGACCCCCATCAGCAGCACCGTAGCCCACCCAAGACATCGCAAAGTCCTGATACTGTCCTAATAATGGACTCAAATCCTGAAACTAGAGAGATGGAAGAGAGAAGAGAACCAGCCAGCACCACAGACCTCCGTCAGCAGCACCTTAGCCCACCCAAGACATCGCAAAGTCCTGATACTGTCCTAATAATGGACTCAAATCCTGAAACTAGAGAGATGGAAGAGAGAAGAGAACCAGCCAGCACCACAGACCTCCGTCAGCAGCACCTTAGCCCACCCAAGACATCGCAAAGTCCTGATACTGTCATAATAATGGACTCAAATCCTGAAACCAGAGAGATGGAAGAGAGAAGAGAACCAGCCACCAGCAAAGCCAGCACCACAGACCCCCGTCAGCAGCACCGTAGCCCACCCAAGACATCACAAAGTCCTGATATTGTCCTAATAATGGACTCAAATGGGAAGTACCTAAATACACAGCGGCTATTCCCAGGAAAACAGGTCCGTACAATCCGCTGTGCAAATATTGAACAGGTGACAGAGGTCATCAGTAAACCACGGTTTACCAACCCAAAGCACATTATTATACACACGGGTACAAACAATCTGCCAGACCAGCAGATCGCAGAACAACTGATCAACCTGGCAAAGATGGCAAAACTAAAATTCCCGGACAGTAAAATCATTCTGTCATCGCTGCTCCCAAGAAAGGACATACCCAGGCCAACCACCCAAGCCATCAATGCAGAACTGACTGAAAAGATCAAGACTGTGCCAAACGTGTACCTGGCACAACACTTCTCCATAAACAACAGTCA
Source organism: Ranitomeya imitator (assembly GCF_032444005.1). Classification (NCBI taxonomy): domain Eukaryota; kingdom Metazoa; phylum Chordata; class Amphibia; order Anura; family Dendrobatidae; genus Ranitomeya; species Ranitomeya imitator. The sequence goes on along the minus strand of NC_091287.1, from coordinate 111,558,333 downwards.
CCTGCACGATGATAAACACCTCAACAAACAAGGGGTCAGCCTCCTGGCCAAAGAGCTGAAGGACATCGTGCTAAACAGAGACCCCGGGCCTGGATTCAACAGGGGCCATAATCACATTGAAAGACCCCCGAGAACGATAAAGCAAAAAACCCCAAGGCTACCTCCTGAAGCTGGAAACAAAGCTCTTCACCCAGTGTCAGACCATCGGAGGTGGAGACCTCCACGGAGGAGACCACCAAGCCCACACAGACACATGCAGAGCAGACATAGGGATGAGATAAAGAACCTGCTCAATGCACTGTGCAGAAGACTAATGTGACTGGATGGAACCAAGCACTTCTATAAAACTGTCAGAAATCCAGTTTGTCCCACACAGCCATACTCATTACAAGGTATATACACACAAACCACACAGAAGAATGTCTTCACTTACAATCAGCAGCTGGAATATCCAGGGTCTCAACGCCTCAATCTTTGGATCTAAAACAAAGGACCCTGACTTTATACAAAGTATGAAAAATATAGACATTCAGATCCTCCTGGAAACATGGACCAGAGCCGAAAACGAATCCCTGGTGACTATTGGATACAAGGAATTCTTGGTCCATGCCCAGAAAAATAAAAACATCAAACAGGGCCGGGGCTCAGGAGGAGTAGCGATCTGGTATAAAGAGGAGCTCCACCAGTACATCAAACCGGTGAAGAAAGGAGACAGCCACATATGGATCAGAATCAGCAGCTCCATCCTCACCTGTCAGTCTGATGTCGACCTCTGTGCCACCTATATACCACCGCCAGAGTCCCCCTACTTCAATCCAGACTGCTTCGAGATCTTACAAAGAGAAGCCGCCCATTATCAGGCCCTGGGCAAAGTTCTCATCTTTGGAGACCTCAATGCAAGAACAGGGAGAGAGAGAGACTTCCTGACCACGGATGGAAACATCTACTTACTTGGAGCAGAGAATGACGGCCAAGACCCTGTACACACTGAGAGAAACAGCTATGACAGTACAGTCAACAAAAGTGGCAGAAAGCTCCTGAACGTATGTAAAAGTTTAGGACTTCATATCCTTAATGGACGAAGCAAGGGTGACTCCTTAGGAAGGTATACACTAAACTCCCATGTAGGGAGGAGTGTAGTTGATTACGCCATTACAGACCTGAACCTGGCAGATGTCAGCGCCTTCATAGTCACCCCACAAACGCACCTGTCAGACCACAGCCAACTTCTTCTGTACATGAAATCTACAGAGAAACCATCCACTCAGAAGCCACAGCAGAGCGGCCTCTTCACCCGGCCTCCATCCTATAAATGGTCCAAAATGTTGGCACTAAGATATAAAGAAGCTTCCAGCAGACCTGAAATACAGCGGATGCTCCACCACTTCTACAACCTCGAGTACATGCCAAACCCAGAGGGAGTGAGCCAAGCAGCAAAGGACCTCAACAATATATTCTACGCAATGGCCAGACTGTCCGACCTTAAAAAAGTCGACTACAAGAGACCAAAAGAAACACAGGTCAATGGCTGGTTTGACAGAGAATGTAAAGCTGTACGGAAGACCCTGAGAACAGCCTCCAACAAGAAACACAGAGACCCCAACCACCTGGGTCTGAGGGAAGCCTATGACTCCATACAAAAGCAGTACAAAACCATCCTCAGGAGGAAGAAGCAGAGTTACATCTCTACCAAGCTTAACCAACTCCAAGACGCCCTCCAAGACAACTCCTTCTGGGAACTATGGAACCAAATGGGCACCAAAGACAAGAAAAACAACAACCATATCCAAAATGGCAACCTCTGGCTCTAATACTTCAGAGACCTCTATAAGGACATTCCAAAGGAAGGACTAAGCCAAGAACAGGAAAACATAATGGCAAAACTAAAAGCAATGGAGGAAAAAATCAAAAACTTCCAAAACCCGGTGGATACACCTATAACACTACAGGAAGTAACCGAGAGACTCTCCTCCATAAGATGTAGAAAAGCCGGTGGCCTGGATGGAATCCTACCAGAAATGCTGAAGTTCAGCCCACCAGAAATACAGGCTGCAATGGTTAAACTCTTCAATATTGTGCTGAGTGCCGGCTACTTCCCTCGTACCTGGAACCAAGGACTCATCACACCCATCCACAAGAGTGGGGACAGGTATGACCCAGCCAACTACAGAGGCATATGTGTCAGCAGCAACCTGGGAAAACTGTTCAACAGTATCCTGAACAAGAGGATCCTCACCTTCCTCACCGAGCACAACGTCCTCAGCAAGAGCCAAGCAGGGTTCATGCCGAACCACCGCACCACTGATCACATCTATACTCTGCACAGCCTCATTCAGAGACACGTCTACAATACAAAGAATGTAAATATAAATATGTGTAGTCGTTGCGCATGTGCATGGGCACCATGACAACGACATACACTTCCGGCTATAGCCATTTCCTGTTTCGCTCCATGCGGCGGCCGCGTCTGGCGCTTCAACCCGGCTCTGCACACCGGTTCGTATTTACCTCATTGCTCTTTATGTGTATATATACCTTGGATACAACTGACGACTTTACTTCCCCTGACGAAGCTGCGGCTAGCAGCGATACGCGTGGGGCTCTTGCCTCACCCCTTACTTGGTCTTGTGTCCTACTGACCATGCGTCACTGACCTGAGCCTTCAGTATTGGTGCTGTTCTCTTTACTTTTCTTTAGCACCATCGGTGATTTTCCCGACCGACCATATGGGCTTATTGCCCTATGTCTTCACCTGGTCTGTATTTTACCCCTAGTTATCCATCTAACCTGGAGGTGGTGTTTCTTTATTTGACAAAAATAATTTTCGCTCAGGATAGGGGGCATGTTCATAGTGAGTCTGTGTATTATCATGGACGTGTTGTGGCTAGCATTGTTATGGTACTATTTATGTGTGTATATTATTGTAATCTATTGGACTTGATCATATCCGCAGTATACTGTGTACCATTACTTTGTTTTCAATCGTTCTATTGGGTCCACTAGACCTTTAGCCATTTATCTGTCAGGTTTTTGTACTGTATTTAGGTACCAGGGACACTTTATATTGATATTAACATAGTCTGGTACATTGTTTATGACATTGATTTTTTGCATTGCTATGTCTTAGTATGTTATATTCTGTACCATTGTATAGGGGTGGGGCTTATTGGTCCTATATTTAGGCCTATTTTAAATGGTTTTATTCAATGTTTGTTGTTTTTCTGAGGTGTAATTAAAGTTTATATATTTGATTTTTGTATTTTCTGAGTGTGCATACCATTTTTTGGTCTTGTCTTTTTCCTCTTGCTCTGTTTACAATACAAAGAATGGGAAGATATACGCCTGCTTTGTGGACTTTAAAAAGGCCTTTGATTCAGTGTGGCACCCGGGCTTATTCCTGAAACTGCTGGAGAGTGGAATAGGAGGAAAGACCTACGATGTCATCAAAAGCTCCTACACCGAGAACCGCTGCAGCGTGAGTGTGAACGGCAAAAGAACGGCCTATTTCCAGCAGAGCCGCGGAGTCAGACAAGTCCAACACTCTTCAACATCTACATCAACGAGCTGGCTACCGCCCTGGAATCCTCCTCAGCACCAGGACTCACCCTCCACGACGCTCAGGTGAAATTCCTGCTGTATGCAGATGACCTGCTGCTGCTGTCACCAACCGAGAAAGGCCTCCAGGACAACCTGAAAATCCTAGAGAAATTCAGCTTCACCTGGGCTCTACCAGTCAACCTAAAGAAAACCAACACCATGGTGTTCCAGAGGAGAAAGAGAAGATCAGACCAACACCCATCATTTATCCTCAACAACTGCGACCTCACAGGAACAGACAAATATACCTACCTGGGCCTAGAGATTCACCGGTCAGGGAGCTTCAAACAAGCCATAGAGACCCTGAAAGACAAGGCCTGCAAAACCTTCTATGCCATCCGAAGGACACTCTACCATCTGAAGCCACCAGTGAGGGTCTGGCTAAAAATCTTCGACTCCATCATCGCCCCAATCCTCCTGTATGGCAGCGAAGTCTGGGGTCCTCACACATACCCAGACTGGTCAAAGTGGGATTCCAGTCCAACAGAAATATTCCACCTGGAATTCTGCAAGCACCTTCTCCAGGTCCATCGGAGCACCTCCAACAGTGCTTGTCGGGCCGAGCTGGGCAGATTCCCTCTACACCTAACAGTTCTAAAGAGGGCGCTGTCATTCCGGGCTCACCTGCATAGGAGCAATCCAAGCTCCCATCACCATAAAGGCCTGATACATGTAGGTGAAACAGAAAAACCAGAACCCTCAGAACAGCCCAGCCAAAACCCAACCGGACCAGAACACCAATCACAACAACCTGACAAAAGCCGGAATCAGGAAGATGGCAGACGAAGGCCAGGAGAGGTATGTCAGTGACTGGAAGAATGCTATCATCAGCTCACAGAAACTGACCATGTACCGGAGCCTACAGAGAGACTACAGACTGGCCCCATATCTGGAGAAACTCCCGGACCCCAGAGACCGCCAGATCCTGAGCCGATATAGACTCAGTGCCCACAGTCTTGCCATCGAATGTGGCCAACACAGGCAGAGCTACAAGCCCAGGGAGGAAAGACTGTGCCAACACTGTGACCAGGAGGCCATAGAGGACGAAACCCACTTCCTGCTACACTGCTCCAAATACTCAGCAGTGAGGGACACTCACTTCAGGAGACTCTCACATCTCTTCCCAGACTTCATCACCATGAAGGAGGAAGAGAAAACATATATCCTGCTGGGAGAAGAAGAGAGCGCAGTGGAGATAGCAGCGCGGTATGTGAGCAAATGTCATAGACTGCGAGAAAGAGAACTATGATGCCATGGACTATAGCCCCCAACCTGGACCTGCCCCATCCACCTCCCCTATGCCATGGACTATAGCCCCCACAATTGACCTGCCCCATCCACCTCCCCTATGCCATGGGCTATAGCCCCCACCCTGGATCTGCCCCATCCACCTCCCCTATGCCATGGACTATAGCCCCCACCCTGGATCTGCCCCATCCACCTCCCCTATGCCATGGACTATAGCCCCCATCCACCTCCCCTATGCCATGGTCTATAGCCCCCACAATGGATCTGCCCCCATCCACCTCCCCTATGCCATGGACTACAGCCCCCACAATGGATCTGCCCCCATCCACCCTCCCTACAGCTCCTACCCAACATCCCCACAGTCCCTATCCCTATTGCCTTTATACACTTGCTTTGGCAAAACTGATGTGTATTTGGTCCTGCCAATAAAGCTTCTTTGAATCTTGAATCTTGATTGTAAATTATCACTTTATCCTTGCATGTGTACTACATTTCCACATACATATTTTTCTCAGTTCTGCTTTAAATGTGGTAGGTAAAGTTATTAGAGCAGCATGAACTGATGAGCTTCTAGAGTGAAGCACTCAGTACAGTTGTGCTATACCTCCAGGCAGTCTTATAGCAGTACATGGTACAGTGTGATTCTGCTTCTCTAGAACATATTCACGCTGTTTTCTTGCTTCTGCTAAACATGCTGTATATCATGTGTAAACAATGCGAATAACCAAAGGCAAACACTACCAAGTGCCAAAATAGAAACTGTTCTGTTTTTTATTATACTGTGTACATCATAAAAGTGCAATATGCAGTGACATACAACTAACCTTACTGACAATGCTATTTCTGTGCTAAATTCACTAACACCACATTGAATTATTTTATACCTCTTAGTTTTCTCAGAATACTTCTCAATACATATTCATGATTTGAAAAGTATAGAATGTATATACACTGGCGCTTAATCACCTGGAAGGATAAGATGGAAGGGCCACAAAAGCTGCAGGTGGTTAAAACAGGTTCTGTGCAAAACTCTGTTGAAAAAATAAATCCACTAAATAATAATACTATTAACTACCGCACTAAAAGAGGCTAGAATATCGCTATACTTACTTACAATATAGCTGTTTCTGTGTTGTGTGGGGATCCTTATGCATAGAAGGGTGCACCCAGTTATAGTAGTTTACTGAAAGGTAAATATACAAGAGAACGATATATTATTTTATTTCATTTGGACCATGCAAATTTATTAATCAGGGGTGTAGATAGAATGCACTTACTCCTTTTGAGAGGCTGTACAATCTACACCTGAGGTGTTCCTATATGGGTTTGAATGTTTCTCTTTTCACAATGTGGTAAGTTAATACTGAAAGGTAAGTTGTACAGAAAAAACGATATGTTATTTGGAGCGTCCAAATGAATAATCAAGGGTATTACCAAGGGTATTAATTGGATCCACTTACTCTTTTTATAAAAATGTATAGGTTGCACCTGAAGTGTTCCTATGTGTATAGGTTGCACCTGAACTGTGTTCCTATAGGAACACTTCAGGTGCAACCTATACATTTTTATAAAAAGAGTAAGTGGATCCAACTAATACCCTTGGTAATACCCTTGATTATTCATTTGGACGCTCCAAATAACATATCGTTTTTTCTGTACAACTTACCTTTCAGTATTAACTTACCACATTGTGAAAAGAGAAACATTCAAACCCATATAGGAACACCTCAGGTGTAGACTGTACAGCCTCTCAAAAGGAGTAAGTGCATTCTATCTACACCCCTGATTAATAAATTTGCATGGTCCAAATGAAATAAAATAATATATCGTTCTCTTGTATATTTACCTTTCAGTAAACTACTATAACTGGGTGCACCCTTCTATGCATAAGGATCCCCACACAACACAGAAACAGCTATATTATAAGTAAGTATAGCGATATTCTAGCCTCTTTTAGCGCGGTGGTTAATAGTATTATTATTTAGTGGACATATTCATGATTTAATTATCACAGTTTTATTTATATGTGAGAGGAAAATGATGGAAGCTCGTATCACCAAAACCAGACAACCACCATTAGTTAAATTGATAAGTTACTTTTCATACAGTTTCCTATTTAGGATTGCCTGCAAATATTTTTCCATACTCTTGGTACATACTTTACCATTTACCATTTATAATACTGACTTCTTGCTATGTGGCAGAGGAGTCTTTTAAGTAAATCTGGCACCAGGTTTTTGTTACCTAATCTGCATAATTTTAGGAAACGAGACTATGATTCCAAAGATGAATCACTTAGTTTACTGGGTGCTGAAGATCTGACACACTCAGAGTTTTAGATGTAGTATTTAGCAGAGCTCAAAAGCTAAATCCACCTACACCACAGTTTTCTGCGTACATTGTCTAATGACAGTGAGCTGCTTATCGGAGGTGGTCGTGGTCAGTCTAGCAGTCATGTGAGCTGTATTCTGGCAGTGATTATCTTCTGGTGATAATACCTTCATTGTAAGAAAATAACAGCACACAGTTTAATAATTTACACAGAGCTGAAATCTATGTTTCAGCCTCAAACTCTATGTCCTGCTCTCTTCGGATTACATAGCAAAAATCTCCTTACAGCTTCCCTTTAAGCATCAACCTCCAGTGCTCAAGTGCACGCCCTATAGTTAATGCTCCAGCTTGAGGTTTCAGCAATGTTCAACATTCCAATGGTTGGGTTTAGGGGCCTGTACATGCTCCATTTTTGTGTAGTAAACAATTGGAATAAATCTTAACAATGTGAACAATGACACAAGCATGCCTAACATCAAGAAAAAGGATAACCATACATGTCCAAGGATGCAGTAACACATTAACCCCTTTACCCCCAAGGGTGGTTTGCACGTTAATGACCGGGCCAATTTTTACAATTCTGACCACTGTCCCTTTATGAGGTTATAACTCTGGAACGCTTCAATGGATCCTGGTGATTCTGACATTGTTTTCTCGTGACATATTGTACTTCATGACAATGGTAAAAATTATTTGATAGTACCTGCGTTTATTTGTGAAAAAAACGGAAATTTGGCGAAAATTATGAAAATTTCGCAATTTTCCAACTTTGAATTTTTATGCAATTAAATCACAGAGATATGTCACACAAAATACTTAATAAATAACATTTCCCACATGTCTACTTTACATCAGCACAATTTTGGAAACAAAATTTTTTTTTGTTAGGGAGTTATAAGGGTTAAAAGTTGACCAGCAATTTCTCATATCTACAACACCATTTTACTTTAGGGACCACATCTCATTTGAAGTCATTTTGAGGGGTCTATATGATAGAAAATACCCAAGTGTGACACCATTCTAAAAACTACACCCCTCAAGGTGCTCAAAACCATATTCAAGAAGTTTATTAACCCTTCTGGTGCTTCACAGGAATTTTTTGAATGTTTAAATAAAAATGAACATTTAACTTTTTTTCACAAAAAATTTAATTCAGCTCCAATTTGTTTTATTTTACCAAGGGTAACAGGAGAAAATGGACCCCAAACATTGTTGTACAATTTGTCCTGAGTATGCCAATACCCCACATGTGGGGGTAAACCACTGTTTGGGCGCATGGCAGAGCTCGGAAGCGAAGGAGTGCCATTTGACTTTCAATGCAAAATTGACTGGAATTGAGATGGGACGCCATGTTTCGTTTGGAGAGCCCCTGATGTGGCTAAACATTGAAACCCCCCACAAGTGACACCATTTTGGAAAGTAGACCCCCTAAGGAACTTATCTAGAGGTGTGGTGAGTAGTGTTGAGCATTCCGATACCGCAAGTATCGGGTATCGGCCGATATTTGCGGTATCGGAATTCCGATACTGAATTCCGATACTTCCCGCGTATCGGATACCGGAATCGGAAGTTCCCAGAATTCAAATTGAACGCAGCAGCCAATGAGGAATGAATGAAAGTGTGGGCACATCCTGTTTAGCATGGTGGGCATGTAAGTACTGGCAAGGCTGGGATTGGCTGCTGAAATGATGTCACTCTGCACTATAAAAAAGCGCTGCCGCCATTTTGCGCTCACTCTGCTGTGATTTCAGTTAGGGACAGGACGCTGTGTTCTAACTGAGGGCCAGTCGAGCTAGCTAATTGCTTTATTTTCCTTTCCAAAGGCTAATTTAGCAAAACGCTGTGTGTTCTTCACTGTTCACCTTGCTCTTGCCTTGCAGCGCTGTTTTAACAGCGTTCTGCAAGGTCTCTGTGTGTGTGTGTGTGTGCAGCTCACTCTGTAGTCTGTGTGCAGCCATATACCCGGTTGTATTCAGCTCAGGGGGGGTTCACACTGCCTCACACAGTTGTTCTTTTTTGCTCTTAGTGCAGCCTGCTGCACATTTTTTCTCAAATTTCCTATTAGTGTTTTTCCACCAGTCTCCAGCTCTATTGTGGAAAAACACTACATAGGATAACCTAGAGGGGGGTTTTTGGGCCTTGCAGCGCCGTTTACGGCTGTCTGCACGGTCTCCGTGTGAGCCCAGCTCGCCCTGTAGTCTGTGTGCAGCCATAGCCGGTTGGATTCAGCTCAGGGTTCGTTACTGGCTCATACCTTGAGAAAAATTTTCCTTTTTTTCAAATAGTGCAGCCTGTTTAAAATTTGAAAAAAAAAATTCCTATTAGTGTCTTTCCACTCGTATCCAGCTAAATAGTGGAAAAACACTATATAGGATAACCTAGAGGAGGGTTTTTTGGCCTTGCAGCGCCGTTTACGGCTGTCTGCACGGTCTCCGTGTGAGCCCAGCTCGCCCTGTAGTCTGTGTGCAGCCATAGCCGGTTGGATTCAGCTCAGGGTTCGTTACTGGCTCATACCTTGAGAAAAATTTTCCTTTTTTTCAAATAGTGCAGCCTGTTTAAAATTTGAAAAAAAAAATTCCTATTAGTGTCTTTCCACTCGTATCCAGCTAAATAGTGGAAAAACACTATATAGGATAACCTAGAGGAGGGTTTTTTGGCCTTGCAGCGCCGTTTACGGCTGTCTGCACGGTCTCCGTGTGAGCCCAGCTCGCCCTGTAGTCTGTGTGCAGCCATAGCCGGTTGGATTCAGCTCAGGGTTCGTTACTGGCTCATACCTTGAGAAAAATTTTCCTTTTTTTCAAATAGTGCAGCCTGTTTAAAATTTGAAAAAAAAAATTCCTATTAGTGTCTTTCCACTCGTATCCAGCTAAATAGTGGAAAAACACTATATAGGATAACCTAGAGGAGGGTTTTTTGGCCTTGCAGCGCCGTTTACGGCTGTCTGCACGGTCTCTGTGTGAGCGCAGCTCGCCCTGTAGTCTGTGTGCAGCCATAGCCGGTTGGATTCAGCTCAGGGTGCGTTACTGCCTCATACCTTGAAAAACAATTTCCTTTTTTTCAAATAGTGCAGCCAGTTTAAAATTTGAAAAAAAAAATTCCTATTAGTGTCTTTCCACTCGTATCCAGCTAAATAGTGGAAAAACACTATATAGGATAACCGAGAGGAGGGTTTTTTGGCCTTGCAGCGCCGTTTACGGCTGTCTGCACGCTCTCCGTGTGATTTAAACTAGCTCTGTAGCCCGATCTGCACCAAAAAAAAAGTTAAGTTCACCAAACACAACTTAACACTTGTGTAGGCCACATTTGAAAAATAATAAAGTTTAGTCCACAATTTACAACATTAGTGTTTCTTACACCTGTTAGGAGGAGCATTACAGGAATAAGCACACTAAGGCCTTAGTACTTTTCTGCTTATCTTTATCTGTCAACCAAGATGAAGAGGGCAGGGAGTAAGGCACGTGGGCGTGGGCGCGGAGCAGGGAGAGGAGCAGGGAGAGGACGTGGTGATTCTGTGACTGCTGCGGGCGCCGGTGACTCGTCGTCACTCAGTTTCAGCAGGGAACAGTCCTTCATGCGCAGCTTTGTCGGAGAGCGCCGTGCACCGCTGCTGCGTGAAGACCAAATTGAAGCCGTTGTCGGGTGGATGGCAGCTAACGCCTCGGCATCGACTTCAGTTAGTGCCACATCCTCTCAGGCACAGAGCACTGGAGAGCAGCCATCTGTCTCTTCACCACCTGCCAAATTGGCCAGGCAGTCAGAGAGCCCAGGACAGGAGCCGTCTCTACTTCTGTTCTCTGAATCTCTTGGCTTGGAAACAGGGGGCCAGCCAAGCAGCATTGGAGAAATGGAAGAAGAGGCAGTGTGCAGTGATGCCCAACACCTTTTTCTCTCTGACTCTGAAGAGGCAGGTGGGCCAGTGCCTCCGGTGACCACAGCGCAGTACGCATCTGATGATGAAACTCAGGTGCCGCTTTCTCGTGCGTACTGTGCTGCTGAGACTACCCAGGAGGAGCAGTTGGTGGCAGAGGGTAGTGGAGATGATGAGGTCCTTGACCCATCGTGGCGTGAGGAACAGGAAGGTGGTGGGAGCAGCTCAGAGGAAGAGCTTCCTCTTACGGGCCAAAGAGGGAGAGGGAGGGGGAAGACTGCGGAGCCTGTAGCCTCCACTTTGGCACCCGTTAGGAGCCTGTCTCTTTCCAAAGCCAAAAAGGGCGCTCCCAAGACTTGCAGTGCCTGGTCCTTTTTTGACACAGTTGCAGATGACATTTGTTTTGTCAAATGCAAGCTGTGTCATCATAAAGTAAAAAGAGGGAAAAATGTCAGCAACCTCAATACCACAAATATGTGGAAACATGTGCGGACCAGGCACGCGGTGGAGTTACAGAAACACACTGAAGATGTAGGCCAACCAACAGCGGCAGCTACCACCTCTTCAGCTCGTGTTGCCTCTTCCTCCAGCTCACGCACAGCTGGTTTGGCTTCCTCCCAGAGACCTTGTGTAATTCCACCCACAGCACCACCTTCCCAGTCATCCTCACACTCCCAGTCTACTCTACAGCCATCGGTAGTACAGGCATGGGAGAAAAGGCGGGCATTCTCGGCCAACCACCCCCGAGCACAGGCTCTGAATGCAGGCATTGCCAAACTGTTGTCCCTGGAAATGCTCTCGTTCAGGCTGGTGGAGACTGACAGCTTCCGTGACTTGATGGCATTGGCAGTCCCACAGTACAAGGTGCCCAGCCGCTTTTACTTCAGCAGGCAGGCTGTCCCTGCCCTGCACAGGCATGTTGAGGCAAACATAAAACATGCGCTACTGAACGCCGTCAGTAGCAAGGTCCACCTCACCACCGATGCGTGGACCAGTCAGCATGGACAGGGGCGATATGTTTCCCTCACTGCCCATTGGGTTAATGTTGTTGAGCCAGGTACAGATCGTGCGAGTGGCGCAGGACGTGTCCTGCCCACTCCAAGGATTGCAGGAATCCAGTCTGTACGCATCGACTCCTCCTCTTACACCAGTTCCTCTGATTCCTCTCTGCAGGATCCGTCACAGTCCACCCCCACATGGACCCGTGAACGTTTACCTATGACCGACATGAGCACAGCCGTGGCCAAACGTCAGCAGGCCGTCTTGAAACTAGTTTCATTGGGGCATCGAAGCCACACAGCGCAGGAGCTCTGGAATGCCATAAAGCAGGAGAGCGATGTGTGGTTACTGCCAGCGAATCTCCAGCCAGGCATGGTAGTGTGTGACAATGGCCGAAATCTGGTGGCAGCTTTGGCCCTTGGCAACCTCACTCACATCCCATGTCTGGCACATGTGCTCAATTTGGTTGTGCAGAGTTTTCTGAGGGACTATCCGGATCTTGATGCCCTGCTGCACAAGGTCCGCCTAGAGTGTGCTCACTTGCGGCGTTCCAGCTTGGCCAGATCCCGCATTGCTGCTCTGCAGCGCCGATTCCGCCTTCCGGAACACCGCATCATATGTGACCTACCTACCCGGTGGAATTCCACGTTACATATGTTGGAGCGGTTGTGTGAGCAGCAGCAAGCAGTTATGGAGTACCAGCTGCATCAGGCGCAAAGAAGTCGCAGTCAGCGCCGATCAGACTTCACAACCACAGAGTGGGCCACTATGAAGGACGTCTGCCAGGTTTTGCGTCCTTTTGATTATTCCACGCGGATGGCAAGTGCAGATGATGCACTAGTCAGCATGACTGTCCCCCTTATCTGCCTGCTTCAGCAAACTTTGCAAGGGTTAAGGGATGATGTGGTGGAAGAGGTGGAGGATGAGGAGTCACCTTTTCCATCAGCTTCTGGAGAGTCAGCGCCACGTGGTTCCTCACAAAGGGGTACGCAGGGGCCAATTTGTGAGGAGGATGAGGAGGAGTCAATGGAGGAGGAAGAGCTCCGTCCAGAGGAGGGAGCGACACAATTGTCCAGTGGTCAGTGTGTACAGCGAGGGTGGGGTGATGACGAGCGGGCAGAGATCATGTCTCAAGCAGGGGACAGCGTTTCTGGGCCGGTTGGCACTCTGCAGCACATGGTGGATTTCATGCTGCAGTGCATGAGAAACGACCGCCGCATCGACCACATTCTCAACATGCCTGATTATTGGGTGTTCACCCTCCTCGATCCTCGCTACCGGGACAACGTCCAAAACCTCATCCCTGCGTTGACCCGGGAGCGTAAATTGCGGGAGTACCACGACACACTGGTGAATTCCATCATCTTCTCCTGTCCAACTGAGAGGAGTGCTGCTAGTGCTTTACAAAGCAGCTCAGTGCGTCGAGGCAGTGGGGGAGGCTCTGCCCAAAGAGGGAGCAGAAGCAGTGCCTCTGCCCAAGGCAAGCCCAGTATGGCACAACTCTGGCACACTTTTGTGTGCCCGCCCCAAATGTCTACACCATCACCGGCGGCTCCAGTCAGCAGGAGGCAACGGTTCCGTCAGATGGTGACAGACTACATGGCTTGCCCTCTTACTGTACTCCCAGACGGCTCTTCCCCGTTCAAGTTTTGGGTCTCTAAGCTGGATACATGGCCAGAGCTAAGCCAGTATGCATTGGAGGTGCTGGCTTGCCCTGCGGCTAGTGTCTTATCGGAACGTGTCTTTAGTGCCGCAGGTGGTGTACTAACAGACCGTCGCATGCGACTATCCTCCAATAACGTTGACCGGCTTACTTTCCTGAAAATGAACCAGGCCTGGATCTCGCAGGAATTTGCCACTCCTCTGCCTGATTAAGTAATTGGGTGTCATCCAGGTCTCCTGCTGTGTTCATCTTTCTACCACCTGAACTGCTATTCCTGGGCTCCAACACCGCCAGTTGCGGCTCAGAAGTGCAGGCTGCACAGTAAAAACATACGACCCAGTGTTATTGGGTTTCAGTAACGTCAGCTGATCCCCAGCTGTGTAGCCGGCAATGTGTCCTGCGACCGCCACGCTGGCACAACAACCTAAATGTAAGGGAACCTGTCCCCCCCCCCCCCCCCCGTCGTTTGTTACTGAAAGAGCCATCTTGTGCAGCAGTAATGCTGCACAAGGAAAAGGTAGCTCTTTTTTTTTAGCTCTTTGCACACGCAGAACTTAACACTTATAAAATGTGTTCACTGATACCGTTATACCGTCCCGGAGCTGGGACTTTCCTTCGTAATGTGACGCAGCACAGCCGTCATTCCTACCCCCTTGGTGCCATGCGCTGCCTCCTCAGCGTTGTTTTAAGCTGTCACGGAGCCTGCGCTGTTCTGTTATCCCTTGGGCATGCCCTATTTGCGCTGCCTGTCTTCTGACATAATTTGGTGTCAGGCTGGCTGCGCCTGTGCGGCCGCGGTGCCCGAGATCCCGCCTCGCAGTGTCTTCTGATTGAGTCACACTGCGGGCCTGGGATCCATGGGCATGCGCAGTGCATATCTTCCCCTCGGGCTCTCGCTCATTTCCCTCCGCCTTCTTTAGACTGTGCGCCGTCAGCTGATCCCTAGCATGCCACGGCCGTGACACCGCACAGTCTGAAGAAGAGGGAAGGAGGGGAGTGAGAGTCGAGGTTATGCACTGTGCATGCCCATGGTTCCAAGGCCCGCAGTGGGATTACGTTAGATGAGACTGCGAGGTGGGATCTGGAGCAGCGTGGACGCACAGGCACTGACAGCCTGACACCAAATTATGTCAGAAGACAGGCAGCGCTAATTGGGCATGGCCAAGGGCTAACAGAACAGCGCAGGCTCCGTGGCAGCTTAAAACAACGCTGAGGAGGCAGCGCACGGCATCAAGGGGATAGGAATGACAGCTGTGCTGTGTCCCATTACGAAGGAAATTCGCACCTCCGGAACGGTTTAACGGTATAAAGGGACACATTTTTAGTGTTTACTTCGGTGTTTGCAAGGAGCATAATTAAAAGAGCAACCTTTTCCTTTTGCATCCTTAGTGCTGCACAACATGGCTCTTTCAGCTACAAACGTCTTGGGGGGGGGGGTTAAAGGTTTCCTTTCAACTTGCTCCAATCAGGCTTCGGCCTACACTCTGTTCCTCTGCTCCTCCTGCTGTCCCTGGGCTCTAACACCGCCAGTTGGTGCCTGGAAGTGCTGTGTGCACAGTCAACAGTCGCTCCTCTGTTATTGGGGTTCAGTAACGTCAGCTGATCCCCAGCTGTGTGTGCGGCAATACCTCCAATCTGCTCCTCCTGCTGTCCCTGGGCTCTAACACCGCCAGTTGGTGCCTGGAAGTGCTGTGTGCACAGTCAACAGTCGCTCCTCTGTTATTGGGGTTCAGTAACGTCAGCTGATCCCCAGCTGTGTGTGCGGCAATACCTCCAATCTGCTCCTCCTGCTGTCCCTGGGCTCTAACACCGCCAGTTGGTGCCTGGAAGTGCTGTGTGCACAGTCAACAGTCGCTCCTCTGTTATTGGGGTTCAGTAACGTCAGCTGATCCCCAGCTGTGTATCCGGCAACGTGTCATGCGACCGCCACGCTGGCACAACTAAAATGTAAGGGGACCTGTCCCCCCCCCCCCTAGGCGTTTGTTACTGAAAGAGCCACCATGTGCAGCACTAATACTGCACAAGGGAAAGGTCGCTCTTGAAATTATGCTCCTTGCAAACGCTGAACTACACACTCATGTAATGTGTCCCCTCACACCGTCCAACCGTCCCGGAGGTGGGACTTTCCTTTGTAATGTGACGCAGCACAGCCGTCATTGCTACCCCCTTGGCACCGTGCGCTGCCTCCTTAGCGTTGTTTGATTCCGTCATGGACCCTGCGCTGTTATGTTATCCCTTGGCCATGCACAGTTTGCGCTGCCCGTCCTCTGACATCATTTGTTGTCGTCCTGGCTGCGCCTGTGCGTCCACGCTGCCCGAAATCACACCTCGCAGTGTCGTCTAATGTGATCCCACAGTGGGCCTGGTATCCATGGCCATGCGCAGTGCATATACTAGCCTCTCACTCCCCTTCTTCACGCTTCTTCAGACTAGGCGGCGTCAGCTGATCCCTAATAGCATGCCACGGCCGTGACGCCGCACAGTCTGAAGAAGCAGGAAGGAGGTGAGTGAGAGGCGATGATATGCACTGCGCATGCCCATGGATCCCTGGCCCGCAGTGGGACTACATTAGATGACACTGCAAGGTTGGATCTCGGGCAGCTTGGACGCACAGGCACTGCCAGCCTGACACCTACATGATGTCAGAAGACGGGCACCGCTAACTGTGCATGGCCAAGGGATAACATTACAGTGCGGGCTCCGTGACAGAACCAAACAACGTTGAGGAGGTGGTGCCCGGCACCAAGGGGGTTGGAATGACGGCTGTGCTGTGTCACATTACAAAGGAAAGTCCCACTTCCGGGATGGTTTGACGGTGTGAGGGGACACATTATATGAGTGTGTACTTCAGCGTTTGCAAGGAGCATAATTTTCAGAGCCACCATTTTCCATGTGCAGTATTACTGCTGTACAAGATGGCTCTTTCAGCAACAAATGCCTGGGGGGGGGGGGTTAAAGGTTCCCTTTCAACTTGCTCCACTGCAGGCTTCGGCCTACACTCTGCTCCTCTTTGATTCCCTGGGTTTCAACACTGTCAGTTGCCACCTGGAAGTGTTGTCTACACAGAAAAAAACACTAGGTGATGTGTCAGTGGGGTTCAGCACCGCCAGCTGTTCCCCTGCTGTGTAGTCGGCAACGTGTCCAGCACAAGCCACGCTGGCACAACAGAACAAAAGCTGCCACCAGTGCAGGCTTCGGCCTACACTCTGCTCCTCTCCTCCTCCTGCTGACCCTGGGCTCAAACACCGCTAGTTTTTGCCCGGAAGTGCTAGCTGCACAGAGAAAAACACCAGCCAATGTGTTAGTGGGGTTCAGCAACGCCAGCTGTTCCCCTGCTGTGTAGCCGGCAACGTGACCTGCAAACGCCATGCAGGCACAGGAACTGAAATTAAAAGGGAACCTGGCCCCACCCCCCCAGGTGTTTCTATGTATAACAGCCACCTAGTACAGCAGTACTGCTGCATTTGTACAAGGTGGCTGACTTTTTCTCCTTGCCCACGTGGAACTCAACACGTACAAAATGTGTCTCATTGAGACCATTCCACTGTCCCTGAGGTGTGACTTTCCTTTGTAATGATACGCAGCACCCCCCTTGGTAGCGTTTCCCGTCTTTTGTCATCATGGTTAGCTGGCTGCGCCTGTGCATCCGCCCTGCTAGAAACAACGCCCCTCGTTGTCATATTTATTTTGTCAGCGAGGGTGTGGTTTATGGGCACGAGCAGTGCATATGTTCGCCTGTCTTAACTCATCTCCTTCCGCCTTCTTCAGACTGTGCGGCCTCCTGGCCGTGGTAGGCGATAAGGGATCAGCTGAGGCCGCCCAGTCTGGAGCAGGTGTAAGGACATGTGTAAGCGGCAAACCTATTTACTGCACAAGGCCACGAATCCCAGCCACGCAGTGTGATTTTTTGAAAACACACTGTGGGTCTGGGATTCATGTCCATCGCTAACCGCAACGGCCGACATGAAATGAGGTCAGAAGACAGGAAGCGCTCACAGCGCATGGCCAAGGGATCACAATAGCGCAGACTCCTGTACAGCAAATAACAACGCTCAGGAATCTGCGCCCAGTACCTAGGTGCAAATTTTGACACCTGTGCTGCGTCTCGTTAAAAAGACAAGTCACACCTCCACAACTGTT
Organism: Ranitomeya imitator; assembly: GCF_032444005.1. Taxonomy (NCBI): domain Eukaryota; kingdom Metazoa; phylum Chordata; class Amphibia; order Anura; family Dendrobatidae; genus Ranitomeya; species Ranitomeya imitator. The sequence continues at coordinate 111,540,487 of NC_091287.1, read as the reverse complement.
TGACAGTATAATGGGCTAAATAGTGTACGTGTTTTAGTCAGCGTGTGCAAGGAGCAAAACAAATAGAGCAACCTTTTACTTGTGCAGCATTAATGCTGCACAAGGTGTGGCTCTTGTACCTTGCAACACCTGAGGGGGGGGTTAAAGGTAACCTTTGAAATTGGTTCAACTAGGCTTCGGCCTACACTCTGCTCCTCTACTCCTCCTGCTGACCCTGGGCTCAAACACCGCTAGTTTTTGCCCGGAAATGCTAGCTGCACAGAGAAAAACACCAGCCAATGTGTTAGTGGGGTTCAGCACCGCCAGCTGTTCCCCTGCTGTGTAGTCGGCAACGTGTCCAGCACAAGCCACGCTGGCACAACCGACCAAAAGCTGCCACCAGTGCAGGCTTCGGCCTACACTTTGCTCCTCTCCTCCTCCTGCTGACCCTGGGCTCAAACAACGCCAGTTTCTGCCCGGACATGCTAGCTGCACAGAGAAAAACACCAGCCAATGTGTTAGTGGGGTTCAGCACCGCCTGCTGTTCCCCCGCTGTGTAGCCGGCATCGTGTCCAGCACAAGCCACGCTGGCACAACCGACCAAAAGCTGCCACCAGTGCAGGCTTCGGCCTACACTTTGCTCCTCTCCTCCTCCTCCTGCTGACCCTGGGCTCTAACACCGCTAGTTTTTGCCCGGACATGCAATCTGCACAGAGAAAAACACCAGTCAATGTGTCAGTGGGGTTCAGCAACGCCAGCTGTTCCCCTGCTGTGTAGCTTGCAACGTGACCTGCAAACGCCACGCAGGCACATGAACTGAAATTGAAGGGAGCCTGCCCCCCACCCACAGGTGTTTCTATGTATATCAGCCACCTTGTACAGCAGTACTGCTGCATTTGTACGAGGTGGCTGACTTTTTCTCCTTGCCCACGTGGAACTCAACACGTACAAAATGTGTCTCATTAGAGACCATTACAATGTCCCTGAGGTGTGACTTTCCTTTGTAATGACACGCAGCACCACCCTTGTTAGCGCTGCCCGTCTTTTGACATCATTGGTTAGCTGGCTGCGCCTGTGCATCTCCCCTGCTCGAAACAACGGCCCTCGGTGTCTTATTTTTTTGGACAGCGAGGGTGTGATTGATGGGCATGTGCAGTGCATATGTTTGACTGTGTTCACTCATCTCCTTCCGCCTTCTTCAGACTGGGTGTCCTCATGGCCGCGGCAGGCGATAAGGGATCAGATGAGGCCGCCCAGTCTGAAGCAGGTGTAAGGACATGTGTGAGCGGCAAACATATTTAGTGCACCAGGGCACGAATCCCAGCACCGCAGTGTGATTTTTTAAAAACACACTGTGGGTCTGGGATTCATGTCCATCGCTAACCGCAACGGCCGACATGAAATGAGCTCAGAAGACAGGAAGCGCTCACAGCGCATGGCCAAGGGATCACAATAGCGCAGACTCCTGTACAGCAAATAACAACGCTCAGGAATCTGCGCCCAGTACCTAGGTGCAAATTTTGACACCTGTGCTGCGTCTCGTTAAAAAGACAAGTCACGCCTCCACAACTGTTTGACAGTATAATGGGCTAAATAGTGTACGTGTTTTAGTCAGCGTGTGCAAGGAGCAAAACAAATAGAGCAACCTTTTACTTGTGCAGCATTAATGCTGCACAAGGTGTGGCTCTTGTACCTTGCAACACCTGAGGGGGGGGTTAAAGGTAACCTTTGAAATTGGTTCAACTAGGCTTCGGCCTACACTCTGCTCCTCTACTCCTCCTGCTGACCCTGGGCTCAAACACCGCTAGTTTTTGCCCGGAAATGCTAGCTGCACAGAGAAAAACACCAGCCAATGTGTTAGTGGGGTTCAGCACCGCCAGCTGTTCCCCTGCTGTGTAGTCGGCAACGTGTCCAGCACAAGCCACGCTGGCACAACCGACCAAAAGCTGCCACCAGTGCAGGCTTCGGCCTACACTTTGCTCCTCTCCTCCTCCTGCTGACCCTGGGCTCAAACAACGCCAGTTTCTGCCCGGACATGCTAGCTGCACAGAGAAAAACACCAGCCAATGTGTTAGTGGGGTTCAGCAACGCCTGCTGTTCCCCCGCTGTGTAGCCGGCATCGTGTCCAGCACAAGCCACGCTGGCACAACCGACCAAAAGCTGCCACCAGTGCAGGCTTCGGCCTACACTTTGCTCCTCTCCTCCTCCTCCTGCTGACCCTGGGCTCTAACACCGCTAGTTTTTGCCCGGACATGCAATCTGCACAGAGAAAAACACCAGTCAATGTGTCAGTGGGGTTCAGCAACGCCAGCTGTTCCCCTGCTGTGTAGCTTGCAACGTGACCTGCAAACGCCACGCAGGCACATGAACTGAAATTGAAGGGAGCCTGCCCCCCACCCACAGGTGTTTCTATGTATATCAGCCACCTTGTACAGCAGTACTGCTGCATTTGTACAAGGTGGCTGACTTTTTCTCCTTGCACACGTGGAACTCAACAAGTACAAAATGTGTCTCATTACAGACCATTACAATGTCCCTGAGGTGTGACTTTCCTTTTTAATGACACGCAGCACCCCCATTGTTAGCGCTGCCCGTCTCCTGACATCATTGGTTGGCTGGCTGTGCCTGTGCGTCCCCCCTGCCCGACACAACGCCCCCCGTTGTCTCATATATTTTGACTGCGAGGGTGTGATTGATGGGCACGAGCAGTGCATATGTTCCCCTGTTTTCACTCCCCTCCTTCCGCCTTCTTCTGACTGTGCGGCCTCATGGCCGCGGCATGCGATAAGGGATCAGCTGAGGCCGCCCAGTCTGAAGCAGGTGTAAGGACATGTGTGAGCGGCGAACATATTTACTGCACAAGGCCACGAATCCCAGCACCGCAGTGTGACTTTAGGAAAAGCCACTGTGGGTCTGGGATTTATGGCCATCGTTAACCGCACCGGCCAACATGAAATGAGGTCATGAGACGGCCTGCACTAACAGGGTATTGCCAAGGGATAACACAAGAGCGCAGACTCCTGTACAGCAAATAACAACGCTCAGGAATCTGCGCCCAGTACCTAGGTGCAAATTTTGACACCTGTGCTGCGTCTCGTTAAAAAGACAAGTCACGCCTCCACAACTGTTTGACAGTATAATGGGCTAAATAGTGTACGTGTTTAATTCAGCGTGTGCAAGGAGCAAAATTAAATAGAGCAACCTTTGACTTGTGCATCATTAATGCTGTTCAAGGTGTGGCTCTTGTACCTTGCAACACCTGAGGGGGGGGTTAAAGGTAACCTTTGAAATTGGTTCAACTAGGCTTCGGCCTACACTCTGCTCCTCTACTCCTCCTGCTGACCCTGGGCTCAAACACCGCTATTTTTTGCCCGGAAATGCTAGCTGCACAGAGAAAAACACCAGCCAATGTGTTAGTGGGGTTCAGCACCGCCAGCTGTTCCCCCGCTGTGTAGCCGGCATCGTGTCCAGCACAAGCCACGCTGGCACAACCGACCAAAAGCTGCCACCAGTGCAGGCTTCGGCCTACACTTTGCTCCTCTCCTCCTCTTCCTGCTGACCCTGGGCTCTAACACCGCTAGTTTTTGCCCGGACATGCAATCTGCACAGAGAAAAACACCAGTCAATGTGTCAGTGGGGTTCAGCAACGCCAGCTGTTCCCCTGCTGTGTAGCTTGCAACGTGACCTGCAAACGCCACGCAGGCACATGAACTGAAATTGAAGGGAGCCTGCCCCCCACCCCCCCAGGTGTTTCTATGTATAACAGCCACCTTGTACAGCAGTACTGCTGCATTTGTACAAGGTGGCTGACTTTTTCTCCTTGCACACGTGGAACTCAACAAGTACAAAATGTGTCTCATTACAGACCATTACAATGTCCCTGAGGTGTGACTTTCCTTTTTAATGACACGCAGCACCCCCATTGTTAGCGCTGCCCGTCTCCTGACATCATTGGTTGGCTGGCTGTGCCTGTGCGTCCCCCCTGCCCGACACAACGCCCCCCGTTGTCTCATATATTTTGACTGCGAGGGTGTGATTGATGGGCACGAGCAGTGCATATGTTCCCCTGTTTTCACTCCCCTCCTTCCGCCTTCTTCTGACTGTGCGGCCTCATGGCCGCGGCATGCGATAAGGGATCAGCTGAGGCCGCCCAGTCTGAAGCAGGTGTAAGGACATGTGTGAGCGGCGAACATATTTACTGCACAAGGCCACGAATCCCAGCACCGCAGTGTGACTTTAGGAAAAGCCACTGTGGGTCTGGGATTTATGGCCATCGTTAACCGCACCGGCCAACATGAAATGAGGTCATAAGACGGCCTGCACTAACAGGGTATTGCCAAGGGATAACACAAGAGCGCAGTTTCCTGTACTGCAAATAACAACGGTAAGGAATCTGCGCACAGCACCTAGGTGTAAATTTGTACACCTGTGCTGCGTCTCCTTAAAAAGACTAGTAGTCACGCCTCCACTACTGTTTGACAGTATAATGGGCTAAATAGTGTACGTGTTTAATTCAGCGTGTGCAAGGAGCAAAATTAAATAGAGCAACCTTTGACTTGTGCATCAATAATGCTGTTCAAGGTGTGGCTCTTGTACCTTGCAACACCTGAGGGGGGGGTTAAAGGTAACCTTTGAAATTGGTTCAACTAGGCTTTGGCCAACACTCTGCTCCTCTACTCCTCCTGCTGACCCTGGGCTCAAACACCGCTAGTTTTTGCCCGGAAATGCTAGCTGCACAGAGAAAAACACCAGCCAATGTGTTAGTGGGGTTCAGCACCGCCAGCTGTTCCCCTGCTGTGTAGTCGGCAACGTGTCCAGCACAAGCCACGCTGGCACAACAGAACAAAAGCTGCCACCAGTGCAGGCTTCGGCCTACACTTTGCTCCTCTCCTCCTCCTGCTGACCCTGGGCTCAAACAACGCCAGTTTCTGCCCGGACATGCTAGCTGCACAGAGAAAAACACCAGCCAATGTGTTAGTGGGGTTCAGCACCGCCAGCTGTTCCCCTGCTGTGTAGTCGGCAACGTGTCCAGCACAAGCCACGCTGGCACAACAGAACAAAAGCTGCCACCAGTGCAGGCTTCGGCCTACACTTTGCTCCTCTCCTCCTCCTGCTGACCCTGGGCTCAAACAACGCCAGTTTCTGCCCGGACATGCTAGCTGCACAGAGAAAAACACCAGCCAATGTGTTAGTGGGGTTCAGCACCGCCAGCTGTTCCCCTGCTGTGCAGCTTGCAACGTGACCTGCAAACGCCACGCAGGCACATGAACTGAAATTGAAGGGAGCCTGGCCACCACCCCCAGGTGTTTCTATGTATAACAGCCACCTTGTACAGCAGTACTGCTGCATTTGTACAAGGTGGCTGACGTTTTCTCCTTGCCCACGTGGAACTCAACACGTACAAAATGTGTCTCTTTGAGACCATTCCACTGTCCCTGAGGTGTGACTTTCCTTTCTAATGATACGCAGCACCCCCCTTGGTAGCGCTTCCCGTCTTCTGACATCATTGGTTGGCTACTTGCGCCTGTTCGTCCGCCCTGCCTGAATAAAATGCTCCTCGTTGTCTTAATTATTTTGACTGCGAGGGTGTGATTGATGGGCACGAGCAGTGCATATCTTCGCCTGTCTTAACTCATCTCCTTCCGCCTTCTTCAGACTGTGCAGCCTCATGGCCGCGGCATGCGAGAAGGGATCAGCAGAGGCCGCCCAGTCTGAAGCAGGTGTAAGGACGTGTGTGAGCGGCCAAAATATTTACTGCTCAAGGCCACGAATCCCAGCACCGCAGTGTGGCTTTATGAAAAGACACTGTGGGTCTGGGATTTATGGCCATCGTTAACCGCACCGGCCAACATGAAATGAGGTCATAAGATGGGCAGCGCTAACAGGGCATTGCCAAGGGATAACACAAGAGCGCAGACTCCTGTACAGCAAATAACAACGCTCAGGAAGCTGCGCCAAGCACCAAGGCGTTATTTTGGACACCTGTGCTGCGTCTCATCAAAAAACCAAGTCACGCATCCACTACAGTTTGACTGTAGAATGGGGTAAATTGTGTATGTCTTTCATTCAGCGTGTGCAAGTAGACAAATTAATAGAGCAACCTTTCACTTGTGCAGCATTAATACTGCACAAGGTGTGTCTCTTGTACTTTGTAACACCTGAGGGGGGGTTAAAGGTTTCCTTTGAAATTGGTTCAACTAGGCTTCGGCCTACACTCTGCTCCTCTCCTCCTCCTCCTGCTTCAACACGGGCTCTAACATCGCAAGTTTTTGCCCGCAAGTGCTAGCTGCACAGATAAAAACACACGCCATTGTGTTAGTGGGGTTCAGCAACGCCAGCTGTTCCCCCAGTGTGTAGCCGGCAAAGTGTCCTGCAAACGCAACGCAGACACAAAGCTGCCTCCAGTGCAGGCTTCGGCCTACACTCATCTCCCCCTGCTTACCCTTTGCTCCAACACCGCTAGTTGGGGCTCTAGGAAGACAATCTTTAATAGGCAAGGCAACGCATCCGGGTTCCAGCACCGCCAGCTGGTTCTCGGCAGTGTTCTTGTCACAGGTACTCCCTCGTGCCAAGCCTGGTTTCAGCACCGTCAGCTGTTTCCGGGTTGTGTCAACTTCACTGAGACGCCTATGCTTGCCCCGTCGTGGGGCGGTCGAGTTAGCCAACTCCAGGGTGCCTCCAGTTTAGGAGCTTCCTATGTGGGCTGCGTGAACTGGTAGTCAAGGCTGGTTCTGTAGTGCCAGTAGGCCCAGCTCCCCCTGTAGGACTGTTGGGGTTCGGTAACTGCGGCTGCCTCGCGGCCTAGCTGTTCTCTCCTCTCCTGTGGGCCTTCGGGTCCACCACCTGGTTCCAGCACCGTCAGCTGGTTCCGGGCCGAGCCTTTGGCTTAGGTGCCTCCTCCTGGGTATCCGAGTTCCGCCAACGCCAGGCGGTCCTTGGTAGTGCTTTTAAGCGCGGGCACCTACAGCTTAGTAACCGGGTTCCAGCACCGTCAGCTGGTCCTCGGTCGTGCCATTGGCTCTTGCACACTGGGGCAACGCATCCGGGTTCCAGCACCGCCAGCTGGTTCTCGGCAGTGTTCTTGTCACAGGTACTCCCTCGTGCCAAGCCTGGTTTCAGCACCGTCAGCTGTTTCCGGGTTGTGTCAACTTCACTGAGACGCCTATGCTTGCCCCGTCGTGGGGCGGTCGAGTTAGCCAACTCCAGGGTGCCTCCAGTTTAGGAGCTTCCTATGTGGGCTGCGTGAACTGGTAGTCAAGGCTGGTTCTGTAGTGCCAGTAGGCCCAGCTCCCCCTGTAGGACTGTTGGGGTTCGGTAACTGCGGCTGCCTCGCGGCCTAGCTGTTCTCTCCTCTCCTGTGGGCCTTGGGGTCCACCACCTGGTTCCAGCACCGTCAGCTGGTTCCGGGCCGAGCCTTTGGCTAAGGTGCCTCCTCCTGGGTATCCGAGTTCCGCCAACGCCAGGCGGTCCTTGGTAGTGCTTTTAAGCGCGGGCACCTACAGCTTAGTAACCGGGTTCCAGCAACGTCAGCTGGTCCTCGGTCGTGCCATTGGCTCTTGCACACTGGGGCAACACATCCGGGTTCCAGCACCGCCAGCTGGTTCTCGGCAGTGTTCTTGTCACAGGTACTCCCTCGTGCCAAGCCTGGTTTCAGCACCGTCAGCTGTTTCCGGGTTGTGTCAACTTCACTGAGACGCCTATGCTTGCCCCGTCGTGGGGCGGTCGAGTTAGCCAACTCCAGGGTGCCTCCAGTTTAGGAGCTTCCTATGTGGGCTGCGTGAACTGGTAGTCAAGGCTGGTTCTGTAGTGCCAGTAGGCCCAGCTCCCCCTGTAGGACTGTTGGGGTTCGGTAACTGCGGCTGCCTCGCGGGCTAGCTGTTCTCTCCTCTCCTGTGGGCCTTCGGGTCCACCACCTGGTTCCAGCACCGTCAGCTGGTTCCGGGCCGAGCCTTTGGCTTAGGTGCCTCCTCCTGGGTATCCGAGTTCCGCCAACGCCAGGCGGTCCTTGGTAGTGCTTTTAAGCGCGGGCACCTACAGCTTAGTAACCGGGTTCCAGCACCGTCAGCTGGTCCTCGGTCGTGCCATTGGCTCTTGCACACTGGGGCAACGCATCCGGGTTCCAGCACCGCCAGCTGGTTCTCGGCAGTGTTCTTGTCACAGGTACTCCCTCGTGCCAAGCCTGGTTTCAGCACCGTCAGCTGTTTCCGGGTTGTGTCAACTTCACTGAGACGCCTATGCTTGCCCCGTCGTGGGGCGGTCGAGTTAGCCAACTCCAGGGTGCCTCCAGTTTAGGAGCTTCCTATGTGGGCTGCGTGAACTGGTAGTCAAGGCTGGTTCTGTAGTGCCAGTAGGCCCAGCTCCCCCTGTAGGACTGTTGGGGTTCGGTAACTGCGGCTGCCTCGCGGGCTAGCTGTTCTCTCCTCTCCTGTGGGCCTTGGGGTCCACCACCTGGTTCCAGCACCGTCAGCTGGTTCCGGGCCGAGCCTTTGGCTAAGGTGCCTCCTCCTGGGTATCCGAGTTCCGCCAACGCCAGGCGGTCCTTGGTAGTGCTTTTAAGCGCGGGCACCTACAGCTTAGTAACCGGGTTCCAGCACCGTCAGCTGGTCCTCGGTCGTGCCATTGGCTCTTGCACACTGGGGCAACGCATCCGGGTTCCAGCACCGCTAGCTGGTTCTCGGCAGTGTTCTTGTCACAGGTACTCCCTCGTGCCAAGCCTGGTTTCAGCACCGTCAGCTGTTTCCGGGTTGTGTCAACTTCACTGAGACGCCTATGCTTGCCCCGTCGTGGGGCGGTCGAGTTAGCCAACTCCAGGGTGCCTCCAGTTTAGGAGCTTCCTATGTGGGCTGCGTGAACTGGTAGTCAAGGCTGGTTCTGTAGTGCCAGTAGGCCCAGCTCCCCCTGTAGGACTGTTGGGGTTCGGTAACTGCGGCTGCCTCGCGGCCTAGCTGTTCTCTCCTCTCCTGTGGGCCTTGGGGTCCACCACCTGGTTCCAGCACCGTCAGCTGGTTCCGGGCCGAGCCTTTGGCTTAGGTGCCTCCTCCTGGGTATCCGAGTTCCGCCAACGCCAGGCGGTCCTTGGTAGTGCTTTTAAGCGCGGGCACCTACAGCTTAGTAACCGGGTTCCAGCACCGTCAGCTGGTCCTCGGTCGTGCCATTGGCTCTTGCACACTGGGGCAACGCATCCGGGTTCCAGCACCGCCAGCTGGTTCTCGGCAGTGTTCTTGTCACAGGTACTCCCTCGTGCCAAGCCTGGTTTCAGCACCGTCAGCTGTTTCCGGGTTGTGTCAACTTCACTGAGACGCCTATGCTTGCCCCGTCGTGGGGCGGTCGAGTTAGCCAACTCCAGGGTGCCTCCAGTTTAGGAGCTTCCTATGTGGGCTGCGTGAACTGGTAGTCAAGGCTGGTTCTGTAGTGCCAGTAGGCCCAGCTCCCCCTGTAGGACTGTTGGGGTTCGGTAACTGCGGCTGCCTCGCGGCCTAGCTGTTCTCTCCTCTCCTGTGGGCCTTCGGGTCCACCACCTGGTTCCAGCACCGTCAGCTGGTTCTCGGCAGTGTCTTTTGCTCTTGTACCTTCTGCTCCCCATCCTGGTTCCAGTACCGTCAGCTGGTTCCGGGCAGAGCCTTTGGCTTAGGTGCCTCCTTCTGGGTATCCAAGTTCCACCAATGTCAGGTGGTCCTTGGTAGTGCTTTCAGGCACGGGTACCTCCTGCTTAGTAACCGGGTTCCAGTAACGTCAGCTGGTCCTTGGTAGTTCCATTGGCTCTTGGACATTCGGCTACCCATCCGGGTTCCAGTACCGTCAGCTGGTTCTCGGCAGTGTCTTTTGCTCTTGTACCTTCTGCTCCCCATCCTGGTTCCAGTAACGTCATCTGGTTCCGGGCAGAGCCTTTGGCTTAGGTGCCTCCTTCTGGGTATCCGAGTTCCGCCAACGTCAGGCGGTCCTTGGTAGTGCTTTTTAGCACGGGTACCTCCTGCTTAGTAACCGGGTTCCAGTAACGTCAGCTGGTCCTCGGTAGTTCCATAGGCTCTTGAACCTTCGGGTAGCCATCCGAGTTCCAGTTCCATCAGCTGGTTCTTGGCATTTTCTCAGCCTTCTTGTACCTTCTGCTACATTTCCAAGTTGAAGACCCTAACGTCGACAACCCGGAAGACCACCCCGATGACGACGACCCGGAAGACCACCCCGATGACGACGACGACGACGACGGCGGAGACGACGACGGCTGAGACGACGACGGCGGAGATGACGACACTGGAGACGAAGACCCTGGAGACGACAACATGGAAGACCGAGAAGCAGAAGAACAAGAGGCTGCAGAACAAAGAGCAGAAGAACATTAAGCATAAGACTTAATATCAGAGCAAAAGATATTATCTAAATTATATGCAGAAGAAGACTAAGCAGTGTATGGGGGTGAGTCCGTTCCTCCTCGTGGTGCCCCTGGATAAAGCCTGATGCTGCAGGCCAAACTGAACGCGGACAAATGTAACTTTTGTGACTGGCAGAACGGAAGGTGTAATCTTCCAACTTTTATAGATAACAACTACGGGAATGCCTGTCACAAATGAGAATATGATGAAGAAGTAGAATAGGAAGAATAATAACAGTGGAATAAAAAGAATATGTAGAATAGGAAGAATAATAATAGTTGAAGAAAATGAATATGAAGAATGTAATAAAAAAAAAAATAGGTAGAAGATGAAGAAGAAGATGAATAAGGTGAAGAAGTTGATGTCAAGGATGCTGATGATGATGAAGATGAAAGTGTGGGAAAAGAAAAAAAAAAAAAAGAAAAAAAAGAAGGGGAAGGGCGTGGAATAGTGAAACATCAATATCTGACAAAATAAAAAAAATTTACATACTCAATATCTTTTTCAATCTGAACTTCTTTAAAAAAAAAAAAAAAACATGCTATTCTATTTGATTGGACTAATCCTCATTGCCTTTAATGTCTCCGCCACCTCCCCCATACATCCTACATTATTCTTAGTTGTTTTCCTTCAGGTAGAATGAACCTACAAGGAAAGAAAGGGTTTATTTTAATTCCGATATTTTGGTCCCATTGACTTGCATTGGGATCGGGTATCGGTATCGGCGATATCCGATATTTTTTGAATATCGGCCGATCCAAACCGATACCGATACTTTCCGATATCGGAAGGTATCGCTCAACACTAGTGGTGAGCACTTTGACCCACCAAGTGCTTCACAGAAGTTTATAATGTAGAACCGTAAAAATAAAAAATCATATTTTTTCACAAAAATTATCTTTTTGCCCCCAATTTTTTATTTTCCCAAGTGTAAGAGAAGAAATTGGACCCCAAAAGTTGTTGTACAATTTGTCCTGAGTACGCTGATACCCCATATGTGGGGGTAAACCACTGTTTGGGTGGATGGGAGAGCTCGGAAGGGAAGGAGCGCCGTTTGACTTTTCAAAGCAAAATTGACAGGAATTGAGATGGGATGCCATGTTGCGTTTGAAGAGCCACTGATGTGCCTAAACATTGAAACCCCCCACAAATGACACCATTTTGGAAAGTAGACCCCCTAAGGAACTTATCTAGAGGTGTGGTGAGCACTTTGACCCACCAAGTGCTTCACAGAAGTTTATAATGCAGAGCCGTAAAAATAAAACAAAATTTTTTTCCCACAAAAATTATTTTTTTAGCCCCCAGTTTTGTATTTTCCTGAGGGTAACAGGAGAAATTGGACCCCAAAATTTGTTGCCCAATTTGTCCTGAGTGCGATGATACACCATATGTGGGGGGAACCACTGTTTGGGCACATGGGAGGGCTCAGAAGGGAAGGAGTGCCATTTGAATGCAGACTTAGATGGAATGGTCTGCAGGTGTCACATTGCGTTTGCAGAGCCCCTAATGTACCTAAACAGTAGAAACCCCCCACAAGTGACACCATTTTGGAAAGTAGACCCCCTTAGGAACTTATCTAGATGTGTGCTGAGCGCTTTGACCCACCAAGGGCTTCACAGAAGTTTATAATGGAGAGCCGTAAAAATAAAACAAAAATTTTTTCCCACAAAAATTATTTTTTAGCCCCCAGTTTTGTATTTTCCCGAGGGTAACAGGAGAAATTCGACCCCACAATTTGTTGTCCAATTTGTCCTGAGTGCGCTGATACCCCATATGTGGGGGGAAACCACTGTTTGGGCGCATGGGAGGGCTCGGAAGGGAAGGAGCTCCATTTGGAATGAGGACTTAGATGGAATGGTCTGCAGGTGTCACATTGCATTTGCAGAGCCCCTAATGTACCTAAACAGTAGAAACCTCCCACAAGTGACACCATTTTGGAAACTAGACCCCCTAAGGAACTCATCTAGATGTGTTGTGATAGCTTTGAACCCCCAAGTGTTTCACTACAGTTTGTAACGCAGAGCCGTGAAAATTAAAAAAAAAAAAATCTTTCCCCCCAAAATTATTTTTTAGCCCCCAGTTTTGTATTTTCCCGAGGGTAAGAGGAGAAATTCGACCCCAAAAGTTGTTGTCCAATTTGTCCTGAGTACGCTGATACCCCGTATGTTGGGGGAAACCACCGTTTGAGCGCATGGCAGAGCTCGGAAGGGAAGGAGCGCCATTTGGAATGCAGACTTAGATGGAATGGTCTGCAGACGTCACATTGCGTTTGCAGAACCCCTAATGTACCTAAACAGTAGAAACCCCCCACAAGTGACCCCATATTGGAAACTAGACCCCCCAGGGAACTAATCTAGATGTGTTGTGAGAACTTTGAACCCCCAAGTGTTTCACTACAGTTTATAACGCAGAGTCGTGAAAATAAAAAATCTTTTTTTTTCCCACAAAAAATATGTTTTAGCCCCGAGTTTTGTATTTTCCCAAGGGTAACAGGAGAAATTGGACCCCAAAAGTTGTTTTCCTATTTGTCCTGAGTACGCTGATACCCCATATGTTGGGGTAAACCCCTGTTTGGGCACACGGGAGAGCTCGGAAGGGAAGAAGCACTGTTTTACTTTTTCAACGCAGAATTGGCTGGAATTGAGATCGGACGCCATGTCGCGTTTGGAGAGCCCCTGATGTGCCTAAACAGTGGAAACCCCCCAATTATAACTGAAACCCTAATCCAAACACATCCCTAACCCTAATCCCAACAGTAACCCTAACCACACCTCTAACCCTGACACACCCCTAACCCTAATCCCAACCCTATTCCCAACCGTAAATGTAATCTAAACCCTAACTGTAACTTTAGCCCCAACCCAAACTGTAGCCCTAGCCCTAACCCTAGCCCTAACCCTAATCCTAACCCTAGCCCTAACCCTAGCCCTAACCCTAACCCTAACCCTAGCCCTAGCGCTAACCCTAGCCCTAACCCTAGCCCTAACCCTAGCCCTAACCCTAACCCTAGCCCTAACCCTAACCCTAGCCCTAACCCTAACCCTAGCCCTAACTCTAGCCCTAACCCTAACCCTAGCCCTAACCCTAGCCCTAACCCTAGCCCTAACCCTAGCCCTAGCCCTAGCCCTAGCCCTAACCCTAGCCCTAACTCTAACCCTAGCCCTAATGGGAAAATGGAAATAAATACATTTTTTAAATTTTTCCCTAACTAAGGGGGTGATGAAGGGGGGTTTGATTTACTTTTATAGCGGGTTTTTTAGCGGATTTTTATGATTGGCAGCCGTCACACACTGAAAGACGCTTTTTATTGCAAAAAATATTTTTTGCGTTACCACATTTTGAGAGCTATAATTTTTCTATATTTTGGTCCACAGAGTCATGTGAGGTCTTGTTTTTTGCGGGACGAGTTGATGTTTTTATTGGTAACATTTTCGGGCACGTGACATTTTTTGATCACTTTTTATTCCGATTTTTGTGAGGCAGAATGACCAAAAACCAGCTATTCATGAATTTCTCTTGGGGGAGGCGTTTATACCGTTCCGCGTTTGGTAAAATTGATGAAGCAGTTTTATTCTTCGGGTCAGTACGATTACAGCGATACCTCATTTATATCATTTTTTTATGTTTTGGCGCTTTTATACGATAAAAACTATTTTATAGAAAAAATAATTATTTTTGCATCACTTTATTCTCAGGACTATAACTTTTTTATTTTTTTGCTGATGATGCTGTATGGCAGCTCGTTTTTTGCGGGACAAGATGACGTTTTCAGCGGTACCATGGTTAGTTATATCTGTCTTTTTGATCGCGTGTTATTCCACTTTTTGTTCGGAGGTATGATAATAAAGCGTTGTTTTTTGCCTCGTTTTTTTTTTTTTTTCTTACGGTGTTTACTGAAGGGGTTAACTAGTGGGCCAGTTTTATAGGTCGGGCCGTTACGGACGCGGCGATACTAAATATGTGTACTTTTATTGTTTTGGTTTTTTTATTTAGATAAAGAAATGTATTTATGGGAATAATATTTTTTTTTTTTTCATTATTTTGGAATATTTTTTTTTATTTTTTTTACACATTTGAAATTTTTTTTTTTTACTTTTTTACTTTGTTCCAGGGGGGGACATCACAAATCAGTGATCTGACAGTTTGCACAGCACTCTGTCAGATCACTGCTCTGACATGCAGCGCTGCAGCCTTCACAGTGCCTGCTCTGAACAGGCTCTGTGAAGCCACCTCCCTCCCTGCAGGACCCGGATCCGCGGCCATCTTGGATCCGGGGCTGGAGGGAGCAGGGAGGGAGGTGAGACCCTCGCAGCAACGCGATCACATCGCGTTGCTGCGGGGGGCTCAGGGAAGCCCGCAGGGAGCCCCCTCCCTGCGCGGTGCTTCCCTGTACCGCCGGCACATCGCGATCATCTTTGATCGCGGTGTGTCGGGGGTTAATGTGCCAGGGGCAGTCCGTGACCGCTCCTGGCACATAGTGCCGGATGTCAGCTGCGATAAACAGCTGACACCCGGCCACGATCGGCGGCGCTCCCCCCGTGAGCGCTGCCGATCGCATATGACGTACTATTGCGTCCTTGGGAAGTAAAGCCCACCCCACATGGACGCAATAGTACGTCTAATGGCAGAAAGGGGTTAATATAATAGAGTGGATCAATAAGGATCAACCATCTTTGGTGTATAAAAGTATATACACAGTACATTATATGTAGGTAAAACAGTGATTAAACGAAGTAACAGAGTCTTAAGCTATTTCACCCTAAGCGGTTTTGCTGTTTATGCATATTTTGAGCTGTGTTTTACAGTACCAGCAAAGCCTATGAGATTTCAGAAATCTCATGCACACACATTGGTTTTCTTGCCATCAGTATTTTGTGCTTTGCATGCTTTTTTGGACATAGAGCATGTCACTTCTTTCAGCGTTTTTTCAGTCTGTTTCACCTATTGAAAGCAATGAGTAATGAAAAAAGATAGTACAGCAGTATATAAATACCATTTATTTTTGTGATTTTTCCAGGTTTATCATCTTGTCACCTGAAATGGCAGTTGGGATTAGTACAGTTTAATTAAATTAGTGATGTGCAGAAAAGTAATCATTGGGCATCAGAGTGTGAGATTGAACAATGCCTGAGCCATTCAATGGCAGACCAAGGTGTGAAAGTTTAACAGTGTCCTACAAACTCAATGCACTAGCAGTGTATTGAGTTTGTAGGACACTGTTAAACTTTCACACCTTGGTCTGCCATTGAATTGCTCAGGCATTGTTCAATCTCACACCTCAGTATTTTAGGTACATTATTCCAGACCAATTCACCTCCCTCAGCTGTTACATTTGTATGTGAATTTTTCCATGAACTGAGCTTTGGGATCCTGAAAATGCACCAAAAACACAGCAAAAACAGCACAAAACATGCATTTTTGATGCTGCTTCTTTTCTGCCATGAGGTTTTGTTCTTGTGATCTTAGCCTAAAGGGTCAAATCATCCAAAATGTTGTAACTTTTGATGTTTTTCCTTTATTCCAGGCTAGCTCAGATAACCTTTTAAAAAGTATAAGGGAGCTTAGCCAAATGGGGGCTAAATTGGACTAAATGAATGACAAAGTAATGTACTCAGTGCACCCGTCATGAAGACAGGTGTACAATATACCAGTCTTTATGAACTGGGGCCAAAGTGACTACTTTGACTTTGTTGACATGGAATGACTCTTAAATGCCCTGGTGATCTTCCGCCCCTGAAGATATTCTGTTACTCGAGTCAAAGAAAAAATGTTGACTCCTGAACTTTTTTATTCATCAAATGTCTGAAGGAAAACTTAACATTGGATATACACTGACATGTGTAATGTGGATGAGGGACGGCCACAGGACTAGGGGTACAGCAACAATCAGCTGACACACAAAGATTACATAATATATATATATATATATATATATATATATATATATATATATATATATATATATATATATATCTACTAACCAGTTTATAAAAACAAAGGACAGGATTGTAGGTAAACAGTGTATAAGTAACAAATACAATGGCAGCAGTTACTCTCAACAACACCGACTATGAGTATACATAGGTACACTTAAACAGAATTAATAGTTATATGCGTGCAAAATACAACATGATTAACCCTTTCCATGCATAAATCCAGAAAACGACAGTGTTGTGCCAGTACTTTAGTAATCCCCTACTCGGAGCAGTTTTTGAAGTGTCTTTTACAGAAGAGGCCTTTTCTCCTAACTAACAAGATCTCTGTAAAGTTATTTGTATATGCACGTAGGTTCAGAAGTAAAATGTTACTGGTACATCCTGAGACTGAAGTAGAAAGGTCTTTCCTTGGCTGAGTTGCAGCAAGCTCAACCAGTAGATAATTGATCATCAAGATCTCCAGGGGTGCAGATGACTGGATGACTTGAGTCGGCGCCCTCTGCTCCGGTGTGTTCGCCAGCTCGCTAGCTCTGCATTGCTGGTAGATTTCTCTGACAACCTGCTCCAGTTGGGAACAATACACAAATTGTTGAATCCATTTGTACGTTTTCTCGAAATGGGCACTTCTCTCATGGCCCTCCTTAGCCACACTCCGAGCTAGGCTGCTAGGAATCACGACTTGCCACTAATTTTCTCTCTCTGAGGAAAAGTGCACTGTCCGGTGCATTACACCATCTTTAAAGGGAACCTGTCACCTTCCTAGGCGTTTGTAACTAAAAGAGCCATCTTGTGCAGCACTAATGCTGCATTCTGACAAGGTGGCTCTTTTAGTTATTGTTCGTTGCACTGCAGAAATAATCGCTTTTGATTTTGGTCCCTCATACTTGTGAAATCCCCACCCGCGGGATCTCGGGCTGCACGTGCACGCAGGCGCAGTAAACAAGACATCAAGTGATGTCAGTTGCCAGGCAGCACGGACTGCGCATGCCCAAGGCAGAATATGACCACGCAGGCGCCTGGACAACTGAATAACAACTGAATAATGCCAAGGAGGTGGCGCTCTTCTCGCAGAGTGACGGCTGTGTTGTGTCTGGATGAGGGGGGAAAGACCTGCCTCCCTGGCGATTTCACAGGTATGAGGGACCAAACTCAAAAGCGATTATTTCTGCAGTGCAACGACCAATAACTAAAAGAGCCACCTTGTCAGAATGCAGAATTAGTGTTGCACAAGATGGCTCTTTTAGTTACAAATGCCTGTGGAGGTGACAGGTTCGCTTTAATGCAAAATCTTTCCAGCTGATGCAAAATCTTTCAGCCATCTAGGACCATTCATCCCAAGCCATCAATGAAGGCCATTTCTCTTGTAGTAACTAGCCCTTGATCATCCAGATTAGAGGGTCGTCATCTTGGGTCTGGGCCTATTTGAATGGTGTCCTGCTGAGCAACACAAACTGACCTGCTGTTACTCCATTAGTCTTAGCTATAGAAGCCATGGGATTCACGCAACCTATGTCTGGTATCTCCATCTCTTCTAATTGTTCATCCACTTCTTCAGCAGTAATGGGAAGGGTGATTCAAGACTAAAGGTACCTTCACACTCAGCGACACTGCAGCGATATAGACAACGAGCAGATCGCTGGAGCGTCGCTGTTTAGGTAGCTGTAGAGATGTCAAACACAGCAGCTCCAGAACGATGCAGGAGCGATCCAGTGACGTAAGGGTTATACACACGGCACTCAAGGCTCCTTAGTGGTGCACAATTCAGGTTTCCAGTCCATCAATAGATAATAACAAATCACTTGGCACTCAGAGGTTCTTTTGCAAGATGAAATTGAACATTTCGTTTATTTGTGCATCCAGTTCAAAGATTTAAACGTTTTCGGTCTAATCACAAGACCTTCATCAGAAACATCTTTAATAAAACTGGAAGCAACTAGCACGGTATACTGGCCCAGAAGGCCTGTGCATAAATGTACCCAGGAAATTACACTTCTAGGGTCCTGGAGAATATACTTGAGGTAAGACACAGAGGCAGGGCGAGGAATCGCAGGGAGAGATGGCGCTGATTTCTCCAGGTCCGTGGCGCTGAGCTGCAGAGGAGATGGTGATCCTGGGGGCTTCCACAATGTTCATCCAGTGTGCCATCAGGGAAATGTAGCATGCGTGGCCACACCACACGCACTTGTCCAAGTGTCCGTGGTTAAGCGGACCTTCCCAGTCACAGCTTTGGTCAAGGCACAGCTGATGTTATGGGACACGTGCTTATGTAAGGCAGGGACAGCACACGAGAAGAAATAGTGGCAGCTGGGGACCGAATACTGAGCGACGGTCTCCTCCATAAGGATGCAGAAAACTTCCATCTCTTCAAGAGTAAATGGTCACATTTCAAGGGCAAGCAGTCTGGAAATGTTGCCGTTTAGTATTGTAGCCTGTGTGGGGGCTCGGTGAATTTATGCTTGTGTTACAAGGACTGGGGTAGGGACAACTGAACGCTGGGCTGGGACAAGGATGTGGACGTGGTTTCTCACAGTGGTTGCAAGTGTGAAAAGAGAGGAGCAGGGTGGGAGTCATCTTTGCCTACATCATGAACAGAGTATTGGTGTGCCTGGAGAAGAGGGGAAGAGGCAATGCTGTCACTCACAGACACTCTTTCTGGACCCTGGTGTTCGGCCCAAGCAGTCGGGTGCTTTGCTTGCATGTGCCTGAGCATGCTGGGGGTGGTCAGCCTGGTAGTTGTGCTGATGCTGGCATGGCAGATGTTGCAAATGGTCTTTTTGAGTAAACGGGATTGTCTTTAAAAAAAAGCACCAGACTTGGGAACACCTACCCCTTGGCTTGGCAACTTAATCTGTGTTGGCGCTTTGGGGATCAGTTGCCCACCTTGTGTCTCTGGCCATCTTACTGCCTTTTCTTGGCTGTAGTGGTGCTGTGGATCCCTCCACCTGTGTGCTGCTATCCTCGCCTTGCATGTCACCTTCCCAGTTTGGTTCAGTGACCACTTCGTCTTCCACTTCCACACCCTTTCCTCCTCCTGATTTGCTGACATAACAACACTTGCTTGTCTTATCATCTATCATCCAGCTCTTGTGACAGTAATTGCATTTTCCCACCTTTACCATCTTATGAGCATGGCTGCTCAAGTATTTGAGCATCACTACATGCAATCTCCTCATGTCCCCGTTAAAACAGGCAGGGCGAGAGGCCAGGATCTATAACTGGAAATGTGAGCAGATCTTTGGAGTGTACAAGTGTGAAATTACTTGTCCCTGGGCACTCGGCACAGTGCGAGGAAGGAAGATCAGGGTGAGGATTATGTGGTTCAGAATCACGGCTACTGAGACTGGACCATTTAGTAGACATGGAAACAACATCTGCTATCCATCCAACAACCTTTTCACACTGGTCAGGCTTCAAGAATAGTGTTCTGCACCCCCGCTACGAAGTGGGACAGGAAATTAGATTGAAATGATGTGTGTGTTTGTTGTGCTCGCACAGCAGGCACAGTTTCACCTTGCATCATGTCCAGTTCCATGTCCCTTACAATGGGCTTTGCCCATTTTTAACGTTGTATGATATATATCCCTGTTGAGAAAACTTTGCGGGCAATATTACAATGCTATAAAAATTTGCCCATTACAGATGGACATATAAGACTGCAGTATCAATATAGCAATGTGATTTTTTTAACAAGAAATTTATTTTTTGGAGAGTTGAGAGGCCCAACTGTATCTACTATATAATTGTCTAAGGATCACTTCCGTCTGTCTGTCTATCTGTCGAACACAGATATTCATTGGTCGCGGCCTCTGTCTGTCATGGAAATCCAAGTCGCTGATTGGTCGCGGCAAAACAGCCACGACCAATCAGCGACCGACACAGTCCGGCGGAAAAATGGCCTCTCCTAACGCGGTGTAACGCAGCCCTTAACCCTGTGTGAGCGCTGACTGGAGGGGAGTATGGAGCAGGCACTGACTGCGGGGAGTAAGGAGCGGCCATTTTTCCGCCGGACTGTGTCGGTCGCTGATTGGTCGTGGCTGTTTTGCCGCGACCAATCAGCAACTTGGATTTCCATGACAGACAGAGGCCGCGACCAATGAATATGTGTTCGACAGAAAGACAGACAGACGGAAGTGATCCTTAGACAATTATATAGTAGATACAGTTGGCACGCCATTAACGCTGCTATTAACCCTGTGTGACCAACTTTTTACTATTGATGATGCATATGCAGCATCAATAGTAAAAAGATCTAATGGTACAAATAATAATAATATAAAAAAAAGGTTATTCTCACCCTCCGACATCGAACGCTGTCCTCGGCACTGCAAGTGGCAGGTTCCGGTGGCAAGGATGCTATGCGAGAAGGACCTTCCATGATGTCACGGTCATGTTACCGCGACATCATCAGAGGTCCTGCACTCACCAACCCTGGGACAGGAAGTTGCCACGTGCACCGCACGCAAGCGCCAGAACTACAACGGGCTCTTCGGAGGGTGAGTATATGTTTATTTTTTATTTTAAGTCTTTTTTAACCTGTTACATATGTGGCTGGGCAATATACTACGTGGCTGGGCAATATACTACATGACTGACCAATTTACTACGTGACTGGGCAGTATACTACGTGTCTGTGCTGTATACTACGTGGCTCTGTGCTGTATACTACATCGCTGTGCAATATACTACGTGGCTGGGCAATATACTACGTGACTGGGCAATATACTACGTGACTGGGCAATATACTATGTGGCTGGGCAATATACTACGTGGCTGGGCAATATAATACGTGGCTGGGCAATATACTATGTGGCTGGGCAATATACTACATGGCTGGACAATATACTACATGGCTGGGCAATATACTACGTGGCTGGGCAATATACTACGTGGCTGGGCAATATACTATGTGACTGGCCAATATACGACGTTACTGGCCAACATACTACGTGTCTGTGCTGTATACTACGTGTCTGTGCTGTATACTACATGGCTCTGTGCTGTATACTATGTGGCTGTGCAATATACTACGTGGCTGTGCAATATACTATGTGGCTGGGCAATATACTACGTGAATGGGCAATAAACTACGTGGCTGGGCAATATACTACGTGGCTGGGCAATATACTACGTGGCTGGGGAATATACTACATGGCTGGGCAATATACTATGTGGCTGGGCAATATACTATGTGGCTGGGCAATATACTACGTGGCTGGGCAATAAATCCCCAGATCTACGTCCTTCTACAGAACCTAATAATTGTATGATTCAATATTGTTCTGCTCCAGGAAGTGTCTGTGCTGTATACTATGTGGCTCCGTGCTGTATACTATGTGGCTGTGCAATATACTACGTGGCTGGGCAATATACTACGTGACTGGGCAATATACTACATGACTGGGCAATATACTACGTGACTGGGCAATATACTATGTGGCTGGGAAATATAGTACGTGGCTGGGCAATATACTACGTGGTTGGGCAATATACCACGTGGTTGGGCAATATACTACGTGGTTGGGAAATATACTACATGGTTGGGCAATATACTACGTTGACATGCATATTCTAGAATACCCAATGCGTTAGAATTGGGCCACCATCTAGAAGCACAATAAACACCTTAGAAAATGTCACTGCTCAATAAAATCGCCGTATTACAATGTCAGCAAAATTTGCCCACATCAGATGATTTGGTGGAAGGGGGGCTTAAGGCCCAACTATAGCATAACAAATGTTATATAAATGTCACTGCAGAAAAAAATTGCAGTATTAATTACAATGCCAGCAAAATGTGCCGACTTCAGATGGACGTATAAGATTGCAGTATCAATCTAGCAATGCAATTTTTTTTTAAATGGAGTTTTTTTTGGGGGGCTGGAGGTTTGACGCCGAACTCTAGCACAATAAATGCCATATGTAATGTCACTGATGTAAAAAATTGCAGTATTACAATGAAAGCAAAATTTACCCAATTGAGATGGGCATATGAGACTGCAGTATAAATATAGCAATGCAATTTTTTAAAACAATTTCCTTTTTGGGGTGTTAAGAGGTCCAACTGTAGCACACTAAATGCTGTATAAAATTGCACAGCTCAAAAAAAGGCTGTCTTACAATGCCAGCCAAATTTTCTCTCTTCAGATGAACGTATGAGACTGCAGTATAAGTATAACAATGCACTTTTTTATCAAATAATTGCTTTTTTGGTGGGGCTTTTGAGGCCCAACTGTAGCACGCTAACTGCTGTATCAAATTTCACAGTTCAAAAAAGGCTGTATTACAATGTCAGCCAAAGTTGACAACCTCAGACGGACGCATTATGCTGTAGCATAAATATAGCAATGCGAATTTTTTTAATGATTCCTTTTTGGGGGATTTTGAGGACCAATTGCTGCATGCTCAATGCCGTATAAAACTTACAACTCAAAAAAAGGCTGTATTACAATGCCAGTCAAATTTCACACACCTCATATGGATGTATAAGACTGCAGTATAGATATAACAATGCATTTTTTTTACAAACAATTGCTTTTTTTATTTTTTTTTAGGGGGGGAATGGTTTGAGGCCAAATTGTAGCACGATAAATGCCATATCAGATTTCACAGCTCAATAAAAAGGCTGTATTACAATGCTAGGCAAATGTGAACACCTCAGATGGACATATGAGACTGCAGTTTAAATATAGAAAACTAATTTTTTTAACAAACAATTTTTTTTTCTGGGGGGTTTTGAGGCAGAACTGTAGCATGATAAAATTTCACTGTTCAAAAAATCACAGTATTACAAAGCCAGGCAAATTTGCCTACCTCAGATGGACGTGTAAGTCTGCAGTATCAATATAGCAATGCTATTGAGATCGTAACAATCCTAAGTCTGATTGTATGCATTTGATGCACAACTGGCTCAAGAAAAATGATGTATAATAATTCCCTGATCAGAACAATTTGCAGGATTTAGAGCAATACAAATATTATTAGCTCTGAAAAGGGTTTTTGGTATGCAGGCTGCAGCATAAAGGACATACAGTATAATTCACTCTATCCTGTCCTACATGATCCCTTCAGCACTAGGGTTGAGCGAAACGGGTCGAGATTTTTCAAAAGTCGCCGACTTTTGGCAAGGTCGGGTTTCATGAAACCCGACCCGACCCCAGTGTGGGGTCGGCCATGAAGTCGGCGATCTTTTGAATCTGGAATCGGAATTCCGATACCGATTCCCGATATGTTTAAGATATCGGGAATTGGTATCGGAATTCAGATTAAAGTGTAAAATAAAGAATTAAAGTAAAAAATATCGCAATACTTACCCTCTGACGCGCCCTGGTACTAACCGGCAGTCTTCCTTCCTTAGAATCAGCCTTCCAGGACCTGGCGGTGACGTCGCGGTGACGTCGCGGCTTGTGATTGGCCGCGCGGCCGCCCATGTGACCGCTCACGCGACCAATCAGAAGCCGTGACGTCACCGCGACGTCACCGCCAGGTCCTGGAAGGCTGATTCTAAGGAAGGAAGACTGCCGGTTAGTACCAGGGCACGTCAGAGGGTAAGTATTGCGATATTTTTTATTTTAATTCTTTATTTTACACTAAAATATGGATCGCAGGGCCTGAAGGAGAGTTTCCGCTCCTTCAGACCCTGGGAACCATGGAAACCCAATGCACTGCATTGGGTTTCGAGTTTCGGCCGACCCCGACCCCGACTTTTTTATAGGATCGGCCGATTTCACTCGACCCGACTTTTGAAAAAGTCGGGTTTCGTGAAACCCGACCCGATCCTATAAAAGTAAAGGTCACTCATCCCTATTCAGCACAATATCTCCCTTTGTGCTGCTACCAGCAGTATTACTATTGATTATAATTAGCCCTAACCAGGGCTGTTGTTTTACTTAACAGAAATATAAATGTGGTTGAATCCCTGGCTAATACGCAGCTACAACTCTGTTTCTCTCTCATCAGCACCTCTCCCTACGCTGCCTGTGTCCAAGGTACAGTATGCCGAGCATAGCACCACGGATCTCATAAAGACCTGATGACGCTATGCGGCCACTCAATCACAGTAATGTCACTACCAAGATGGCTACATCATTATTGTGAATGTCAGACAATGCCCACATGCTCATTGGCTGCCTACAAAGTGTCAAACATACGAGGCAGGGACTCAAGCTCCTACTCAAACATTCAAAAAATACTCACTGTGTAACGAGCATCCCGAGCACACTGATGCTGGAGCAAGTAATGAGTAGTGACAAGCACACTCGCTCATCACTACTATTCATACAGTAAATTATTTTCTGACATGATTTGGAAAATCGTTGTTAGGTGTCGAGTTCCCACCGCTGCGCAGGGGGAATCTCGAACCAACTCCGCTGCGGTCTCCCTTTCTCCTCCAGCCACAGGGGAGTTTGCTCAGCGGAGACGTCGGTCCCAGCGTCTGGCTCGGGCTGATGCTCTGCGCTTGGTTGCTGATACTCTTCCAGGCTCAGCCATTGTAGCCAGTACTGGTCTGCAGCGAACAGACATCTCTGGGACTAAGTCCTGCTTTTCCCTTTCTAGAGCATGCCCAAGGGAGGACCTCTCATTGGAGGTCGGCGGTCACATGCTCAGGTCCTGTAGCAGCTCCTATTGAACCACTAGGAAGGTCATTGTCTGCTGCAGCTATAAAATGTTCACATGGCCACACGTCCATGCTCTAGTATCTACCTATGTAATGAGCTTTGCTACTTGTGGTCATGTTTGCATCTGGTCAGGGTTGGCTGAAATAAGTCCCTAGAGTAACGGCACCTCCGGTGAGGAGTTTTGTGTATATGAATTGAGGGCTGACATATAGCCACTAGAATTCCGGCTCCACCGGAGAGGAGAAGTTCCTGTGCTATGCTGACTGCATGACCAGTTTGCTTTCTGCTCTGTAGGGTAGCAGTGATCCTCTGTGAGGTAAACAGGGCACAGCTTTTTCCTACCTTAGCGATTCTGTGAAGTAACAGAGTTTGCTTATACCGCCATTTAGTGCTGCCAATTGCTAGCAGCAGGTTCTCTCCTGCACGGTGGACCCAGGGTTGCGAATGCACCTATTATAACACATATACAGTACAGACCAAAAGTTGGGACACACCTTCTCATTTAAAGATTTTTCTGTATTTTCATGACTATGAAAATTGTACATTCACACTGAAGATATCAAAACTATGAATTAACACATGTGGAATTATAAACTTAACAGAAAAGTCTGAAATAACTGAAATTATGTTTTATACTCTTGGTTCTTCAAAGTAGCCACCTTTTGCTTTGATGACTGCTTTGCACGCTCTTGGCATTCTCTTGATGAGCTTCAAGAGGTAATCACCGGGAATGGTCTTCCAACAATCTTGAAGGAGTTCCCAGAGATGCTTAGCACTTGTTGGCCCTTTTGCCTTCACTCTGCGGTCCAGCTCACCCCAAACCATCTCGATTGGATTCAGGTCTGGTGACTGTGGAGGCCAGGTCATCTGGCAAAGCACCCCATCACTCTCCTTCTTGGTCAAATAGCCCTTACACAGCCTGGAGGTGTGTTTGGGGTCATTATCCCGTTGAAAAATAAATGATGGCCCATCTAAACGCAAACAGGATGGAATAGCATGCCACTGCAAGATGCTGTGGTAGCCATGTTGGTTCAGTATGCCTTCAATTTTGAATAAATCCCCAACAGTGTCACCAGCAAAGCACCGCCACACCATCACACCTCCTCATTTATGCTTCACGGTGGGAACCAGGCATGTAGAGTCCATCCGTTCACCTTTTCTGCATCGCACAAAGACACGGTGTTTGGAACCAAAGATTTCAAATTTGGACTCATCAGACAAAAGCACAGATTTCCACTGGTTTAATGTCCATTCCTTGTGTTCTTTAGCCCAAACAAGTCTCTTTTGCTTGTTGCCTGTCCTTAACAGTGGTTTCCTAGCAGCTATTTTACCATGAAGGCCTGCTGCACAAAGTCTCCTCTTAACAGTTGTTGTAGAGATGTGTCTGCTGCTAGAACTCTGTGTGGCATTGACCTGGTCTCTAATCTGAGCTGCTGTGAACCTGTGATTTCTGAAGCTGGTGACTCGGATAAACTTATCCTCAGAAGCAGAGGTGACTCTTGGTCTTCCTTTCCTGGGGCGTTCCTGATGTGAGCCAGTGTCTTTGTAGCGCTTGATAGTTTTTGCCACTGCACTTGGGGACACTTTCAAAGTTTTCCCAATTTTTCGGACTGACTGACCTTCATTTCTTAAAGTAATGATGGCCACTCGTTTTTCTTTATTTAGCTGCTTTTTTCTTGCCATAATACAAATTCTAACAGTCTATTCAGTAGGACTATCAGCTGTGCATCCACCAGACTTCTGCACAACGCAACTGATGGCCCCAACCCCATTTATAAGGCAAGAAATCCCACTTATTAAACCTGACAGGGCACACCTGTGAATTGAAAACCATTCCCAGTGACTACCTACTGAAGCTCATCAAGAGAATGCCAAGAGTCTGCAAAGCAGTCATCAAAGCAAAAGGTGGCTACTTTGAAGAACTTAGGATATAAGACATAATTTCAGTTGTTCCACATTTTTTTTGTTAAGTATATAATTCCACATGTGTTAATTCATAGTTTTGATGCCTTCAGTGTGAATATACAATTTTCATAGTCATGAAAATACTGAAAAATCTTTAAATGAGAAGGTGTGTCCAAACGTTTGGTCTGTACTGTATATACTCGGTGCGTTCCGCCAACCCTAACATAATACTAGCGCCAGGGCCTGGCTAGTAAATGGCGGACGATCAGCGTCTACAGAGGTACATCCAGCAGCTGGAGGGTTGGTTGGCGGCTCTTGAGTGCACAACCTCGGCTGTGGATGTCACCGCAGTCGCTGTACAGGCTGCTAGCGTAGCTGCAGCCAGGTTGTCCTCTGCCATACCTACTCCGACCTTATCCCGTCTCCCACTTCCAGAGAAGTTTGCTGGTGACAGTAAGCTCTGTCGGGGATTCGTGAGCCAGTGCACCATACATCTAGAGCTTCTAGTTGCACGTTTTTCTACGGAACGGGCTAAAGTGGGATTTATCATATCCCTTCTGTCAGACAGGGCGTTGGAGTGGGCAATGACGCTGTGGGAGCGTGATGATCGTGTGGTACAGGGTGCTCCTCGCTTCCTTGACTTTTTGAGACAGGTCTTTTTGGGACCTCGTGTTACCCACAATACAGTGCTCCAACTACTGGCATTAACACAGGGCTCGTCCATGGTCAGCCAATTTGCCATCCACTTCCAGACTTTGGCATCAGAGCTGGAGTGGCCAGATAAAGTCCTTATTCCTGTGTACTGGAAGGGACTGGCTGACCATGTAAAGGACGCCTTGGCCACCAGGGAGATTTCCGCCACACTGGAGGACCTTATTGCTATATCTACCTGCATCAACCACTGTTTTAATGAGCGGAGGTTGGAGTGGACCCAGTGTAGGCAGAGTTTCCGGTTGGCTCCTACCTTTGCCAGTCCTCTGGAATCTCCTATTCAGGCACCCAACTCTTATGTGGCCATGGAGGTTTCTCCAGTGGGACCTAAGTCCCGGGCCGCTCGAGTACCAGTGGTCTGTAAAAACTGCCAGCAGATGAGACCTTATGCCAAATGTCCTCAGCGGTCGGGAAATGATCGCGTCTAGTAACCATAGGAGGAGGTTCACTAGACACAGCAGTATTTTCCTCCAAGCTGTCCTTTATGGGGACAATCACTTTAGGCTCTTCCACTCTTACAGTCGAGCTTTGTGTGGACTCTGAGGCGGAGGGGAATTTTATGTCCTCTGCCTGTGCCCAACGCCACGCTATACCACTGGTAATGCTCGCAAGGCCAGTGACTGTTCGAGTGGTAAATGGGTCAACACTGCCACACAAATTACACATCAGACCATCCCTTTCACATTTTCTATGTCTCCTTCCCATCAGGAGGTTATCTCCCTGCTTGTTATTCCCGAGGGAATAGATGAGATACTACTAGGGATACCCTGGTTACGTTTCCACTCTCCTCATATAGAGTGGTCCTCAGGGAGAATTTGGGGTTGGAGTGAATCTTGTAAGGGCAGATGAGGGAGTGCATTCAGGTTGCCACTACAGAGGTACCCGCAGATCTTACTTCTCTCCCCAAGTGTAATTGGTCCTATGCGGACGTGTTCTCCAAGAAGGCTACGGAGACCCTTCCGCCTCACCGTCCCTATGACTGTCCTATTGATCTCATGCCTGGAGCAGAGCCTCCCCGGAGTCGGGTCTATCCTCTCTCCCTCCCGGAGACGGAGGCTATGACTCAATATATTCAGCAGAATTTGGCTAGAGGGTTCATTAGCAAGTAAGTGTCACCTGCAGGGGCGGGGTTTTTTTTCGTGTAGAAGAAGAATGTAGAACTTCGTCCATGCATAGATTACAGGGGTCTTAACTCCATCACTGTTAAGAATAAGTACCCTTTGCCCCTGATTTCTGAGCTCTTCGATAGGCTACGGGGAGCAAGGATATTCACTAAATTAGATCTGCGGGGTGTTTACAACCTGATTCGCATCCATGTTGGGGACGAATGGAAGACGGCATTTAACACCAGGGATGGGCACTATGAATATCTGGTGATGCCAGATGGGACATTGCAGTAAAGAAATGGGTGCATCTATTTGGGATTTAGTATTGCCTTCCCTGGTTGATATCATATGATTGTCTTTATATTATGCATGCTGTGTTATTTTTCGCTGGGACAAATACTCATTTTTTTTCATTCTGTTTACCCATTTATTTATTTTTTGGGTCAATTTTTTGAGTGATTTACTAGTTGATTTTGGTGATCACAACCGCTTGAGTGATATTTGATAATTATTATAATCTAGTTTTTTCTTTTTTCTTTTCTCACGGGTACCAGGGTGTTTTTGGGACATTTTTACTTTTCTATCTCCATTGTAGGGATTTTTTAAGGACCCTAGGGTCAGCCATCGATGAGTGGGGGCACCTACCATTTAAAATTAGGGTGTCGACCTCCACTGCCAGGCAGGTGTGATCATAGGGATCATATGTAGGGCTCACTAGTGTTCCTGGATTGAAGGGATTTTTTAGGGATTTATAGGGTGAGCCGTCGAGGAGTGGGGGCACCTACCACAGAAAAGTAGGGTGCCAACCTCCACTGCCAGGCAAGGTATATTGTAGTTACCCAGCAGGGTCTAACAGGTACATTAATTGTCCTTTTTAAATTGATTTGTTATTTTGGAAAATAGAGTTTTTTAACTTTGTTCATTAAAAGTTATATTTTAGGGATCCTTGTTTTCTTTGGTCTTTCTTGGTTTTTCTAGGATCCTGATTTATTCTATGTGGTTTTTTGCTTCAAGTTTTTACTGACCACAAAAATCTAGTGTACTTACTGACAGCCCAGCGGCTAAATTCTTGCCAGGCCAGATGGTCCCTGTTCTTCTCCCGGTTCCATTTCACTCTCCATTTTCTCTCTGGGGAGAAGAACATTCATGCCGATGCTCTCTCTCGCTCTGTTGTATCATCTGTGGAGGAGGAAGAGGAGCCTCGGCTTATTGTCCCCACTGAGAGCCTGAGAATTGTGGCCCCGGTCTCGCTAGAGTCTGTGCCCCCGGGCAAGACTTTTGTACCATTACATTTGCGACCGGAGGTTCTCTCTTGGGCTCATTTGTCCAGGGTGGGTGGACATTTTCGGACTAAGAGGACATCTGAGCTGCTGGCGAGAACATACTAGTAGCCGTATATGGCTTGTGATGTCAGGGACTGTATTTGGGCATGTGTCTCCTGTGCTACGAATAAGTCTCCTCAACAATGGCCAGCAGGATTACTTTATCCCCTACCGGTGGCAGACATGCCCTGGGAGATGGTCGAGATGGATTTTGTGGTGGGCTTACCCAAGTCTCGTGGCTGCACCATCATTTGGGTAATCACCGACCATTTCTCTAAAATGGTGCACTTGGTGCCTCAACCATGGCTACCTTCTACACGGGCTTTGGCAGCATTGTTTGTAAAACATATTTTCCGCCTACATGGTATGCCAGACAAAATTGTCAGTGACCGGGGTCCCCAGTTTGCGTCTCGGTTCTGGAGAGAGCTTTGTTGACTACTCAGTATCGAGTTGAATCTCTCTTCTGCATATCAACCCGAGACGAATGGGTTGGTAAGGAGGGCCAACCAGACCTTGGTCACATATCTGCGACATTTTGTTTCTGCCAGGATTACTGGGCATCCTTGCTACCATGGGCGGAGTTTGCGCTAAACAATGCCGTAGCTGACTCCACTGGCCAGACCCCATTTCTCCTTAATTACGGTCAACATCCACGGGTTCCTGTGCCCATGCCGTGTCTTCCGCTGACTCCAGGGTGGCAGACTGGGGTTTTTAGGCATGGGGCATTTGGGACCGTACTTAGGATGCCATCCGGGCTTCCAAGGAGAGAACACTGGCGCCCCACTCCGACCTTTGCTCCTGGTGATTTAGTGTGGTTCTTCGCCTGTAACATCAGGCTGCGAGTTGAGTCCACTGTTGTGAAAGGCAATTCCGTATCACAATGGACATGGAGGTCAGAGCACATACAGTGATCTGACAATAACCCAAAATAATAGAACGAGCTCTGAGACGTGGGAACTCTGCAGACCGCAATCCCTGATCCTCTCCAAACACAACTAGAGGCAGCCGTGGATTGCGCCTAACGCTACCTATGCAACTCGGCACAGCCTGAGAAACTAACTAGCCTGAAGATAGAAAAAATAAGCCTACCTTGCCTCAGAGAAATACCCCAAAGGAAAAGGCAGCCCCCCACATATAATGACTGTGAGTAAGATGAAAAGACAAACGTAGGGATGAAATAGATTCAGCAAAGTGAGGCCCGATATTCTAGACAGAACGAGGATAGGAAAGATAACTTTGCGGTCTACACAAAACCCTAAAGAAAACCACGCAAAGGGGCAAAAAGACCCTCCGTACCGAACTAACGGCACGGAGGTACACCCTTTGCGTCCCAGAGCTTCCAGCAAAACAAATAGACAAGCTGGACAGAAAAAATAGCAAAGAAGCACTTAGCTATGCAGAGCAGCAGGCCACAGGAATGATCCAGAGAAACACAAGTCCAACACTGGAACATTGACAGGAAGCATGAATCAAAGCATTAGGTGGGGTTAAGTAGAGAAGCACCTAACGACCTCACCAGATCACCTGAGGGAGGAAACTCAGAAGCAGCAGTACCAGTTTCCTCCACAAACGGAAGCTCCCAGAGAGAATCAGCCGAAGTACCACTTGTGACCACAGGAGGGAGCTATGCCACAGAATTCACAACAGTACCCCCCCTTGAGGAGGGGTCACCGAACCCTCACCAGAGCCCCCAGGCCGACCAGGATGAGCCACATGAAAGGCACGAACAAGATCGGGAGCATGGACATCAGAGACAAAAACCGAGGAATTATCCTCCTGAGCATAACCCTTCCATTTAACCAGATACTGGAGTTTCCGTCTTGAAACACGAGAATCCAAAATCTTCTCCACAATATACTCCAATTCCCCCTCCACCAAAACCGGGGCAGGAGGGTCAACAGATGGAACCATAGGTGCCACGTATCTCCGCAACAATGACCTATGGAAGACGTTATGTATGAAAAAAGAATCTGGGAGGGTCAGACGAAAAGACACAGGATTAATAACCTCAGAAATCCTATAAGGACCAATGAAACGAGGTTTAAACTTCGGAGAGGAAACCTTCATAGGAATATGACGAGAAGATAACCAAACCAGATCCCCAACACGAAGTCGGGGACCCACACGGCGTCTGCGATTAGCGAAACGTTGAGCCTTCTCCTGGGACAAGGTCAAATTGTCCACTACATGAGTCCAAATCTGCTGCAACCTGTCCACCACAGTATCCACACCAGAACAGTCCGAAGACTCAACCTGTCCTGAAGAGAAACGAGGATGGAACCCAGAATTGCAGAAAAATGGCGAAACCAAGGTAGCCGAGCTGGCCCGATTATTAAGGGCGAACTCAGCCAAAGGCAAAAAGGACACCCAGTCATCCTGATCGGCAGAAACAAAGCATCTCAGATAGGTTTCCAAGGTCTGATTGGTTCGTTCGGTCTGGCCATTAGTCTGAGGATGAAAAGCCGAGGAAAAAGACAAGTCAATGCCCATCCTACCACAAAAGGCTCGCCAAAACCTCGAAACAAACTGGGAACCTCTGTCAGAAACGATATTCTCTGGAATGCCATGCAAACGAACCACATGCTGGAAGAACAATGGCACCAAATCAGAGGAGGAAGGCAACTTGGACAAGGGTACCAGATGGACCATCTTAGAAAAGCGATCACAGACCACCCAAATGACTGACATCTTTTGAGAGACGGGAAGATCCGAAATAAAATCCATAGAGATATGTGTCCAAGGTCTCTTCGGGACTGGCAAGGGCAAAAGCAACCCACTGGCACGAGAACAGCAGGGCTTAGCCCGAGCACAAATCCCACAGGACTGCACAAAAGAACGCACATCCCGCGACAGAGACGGCCACCAAAAGGATCTAGCCACTAACTCTCTGGTACCAAAGATTCCAGGATGACCAGCCAACACCGAACAATGAACCTCAGAGATCACTTTATTAGTCCACCTATCCGGGACGAACAGTTTCTCCGCTGGACAACGATCAGGTTTGTTAGCCTGAAATTTTTGCAGCACCCGCCGCAAATCAGGGGAGATGGCAGACACAATTACTCCTTCCTTGAGGATACCCGCCGGCTCAGATAAACCCGGAGAGTCGGGCACAAAACTCCTAGACAGAGCATCCACCTTCACATTTTTAGAGCCCGGAAGGAACGAAATCACAAAGTCAAAACGGGCGAAAAACAGCGACCAACGAGCCTGTCTAGGATTCAAACGCTTAGCAGACTCGAGATAAGTCAGGTTCTTATGATCAGTCAATACCACCACGCGATGCTTAGCTCCCTCAAGCCAATGACGCCACTCCTCGAATGCCCACTTCATGGCCAGCAACTCTCGGTTGCCCACATCATAATTCCGCTCAGCAGGCGAAAACGTCCTGGAAAAAAAAGCGCATGGTTTCATCACTGAACAATCAGAACCTCTCTGCGACAAAACAGCCCCTGCTCCAATCTCAGAAGCATCAACCTCGACCTGGAACGGAAGAGAAACATCAGGTTGACACAACACAGGGGCAGAAGAAAAACGACGCTTCAACTCTTGAAAAGCTTCCACAGCAGCAGAAGACCAATTGACCAAATCAGCACCCTTCTTGGTCAAATCGGTCAATGGTTTGGCAATACTAGAAAAATTGCAGATGAAGCGACGATAAAAATTAGCAAAGCCCAGGAACTTTTGCAGACTTTTCAGAGATGTCGGCTGAGTCCAATCATGGATGGCTTGGACCTTAACAGGATCCATCTCGATAGTAGAAGGGAAAAAGATGAACCCCAAAAATGAAACCTTCTGCACACCAAAGAGACACTTTGATCCATTCACAAACAAAGAGTTAGCACGCAGGACCTGAAAAACCGTTCTGACCTGTTTCACATGAGACTCCCAATCATCCGAGAAGATCAAAATGTCATCCAAGTACACAATCAGGAATTTATCCAGATACTCTCGGAAGATGTCATGCATAAAGGACTGAAACACTGATGGAGCATTGGCAAGTCCGAATGGCATCACTAGATACTCAAAATAACCCTCGGGCGTATTAAATGCAGTTTTCCATTCATCGCGTCGCCTGATTCGCACCAGATTATACGCACCACGAAGATCAATCTTGGTGAACCAACTAGCCCCCTTAATCCGAGCAAACAAATCAGATAACAAAGGCAAGGGGTACTGAAATTTAACAGTGATCTTATTAAGAAGGCGATAATCTATACAAGGTCTCAGCGAACCATCCTTTTTGGCTACAAAAAAGAACCCTGCTCCTAATGGCGACGATGACGGGCGAATATGCCCCTTCTCCAGGGATTCCTTCACATAACTGCGCATAGCGGTGTGCTCAGGCACGGATAAATTAAACAGTCGACCTTTTGGGAATTTACCACCAGGAATCAAATTGATAGCACAATCACAATCCCTATGCGGAGGTAGGGCATCGGACTTGGGCTCATCAAATACATCCCGGTAATCAGACAAGAACTCTGGAACCTCAGAAGGGGTGGATGACGAAATTGACAAAAATGGAACATCACCATGTACCCCCTGACAACCCCAGCTGGACACCGACATGGATTTCCAATCCAATACTGGATTATGGGCTTGTAGCCATGGCAACCCCAACACGACCACATCATGCAGATTATGCAACACCAGAAAGCGAATATCCTCCTGATGTGCAGGAGCCATGCACATGGTCAGCTGGGTCCAGTATTGAGGCTTATTCTTGGCCAAAGGCGTAGCATCAATACGTCTCAATGGAATAGGACACTGCAAGGGCTCCAAGAAAAACCCACAACGCTTAGCATATTCCAAGTCCATCAAATTCAGAGCAGCGCCTGAATCCACAAACGCCATGACAGAATATGATGACAAAGAGCAGATCAAGGTAACGGACATGAGAAATTTTGACTGTACCGTACCAATGGTGGCAGACCTAGCGAACCGCTTAGTGCGCTTAGGACAATCAGAGATAGCATGAGTGGAATCACCACAGTAGAAACACAGCCCATTCAGACGTCTGTGTTCTTGCCGTTCAACTCTGGTCAAAGTCCTATCGCACTGCATAGGCTCAGGTTTAAGCTCAGGTAATACCGCCAAATGGTGCACAGATTTACGCTCACGCAAGCGTCGACCGATCTGAATAGCCAAAGACATAGACTCATTCAAACCAGCAGGCATAGGAAATCCCACCATGACATCCTTAAGGGCTTCAGAGAGACCCTTTCTGAACATAGCTGCCAGCGCAGATTCATTCCATTGAGTGAGCACTGACCATTTTCTAAATTTCTGGCAATATACCTCTATCTCATCCTGACCCTGACAAAGAGCCAGCAAATTCTTTTCTGCCTGATCCACTGAATTAGGCTCATCGTACAGCAATCCGAGCGCCAGGAAAAACGCATTGATATTACTCAATGCAGGATCTCCTGGCGCAAGAGAAAATGCCCAGTCCTGAGGATCGCCGTGCAAAAAAGAAATAATAATCAAAACCTGTTGAACTGGATCACCAGAGGAACAAGGTTTCAAGGCCAGAAATAACTTACAATTATTTTTGAAACTCAGAAACTTAGTTCTATCTCCAAAAAACAAATCAGGAATAAGAATTCTTGGTTCTAACATAGATTTCTGATCAATAGTGTCTTGAATCTTTTGTACTCTTGCCGAGAGCTGATCCACAAATGAAGACAGACTTCTAATGTCCATCGCTACACCTGTGTACTGAACCACCCAAATGTCTAGGGGAAAAAAAAGAAAAAACACAAAGCCAAGAAAAAAAAATGGTCTCAGAACTTCTTTTTTCCCTCTATTGAAAATCATTAGTACTTTTGGCTTCCTGTACTGTTGTGAAAGGCAATTCCGTATCACAATGGACATGGAGGTCAGAGCACATACAGTGATCTGAAAATAACCCAAAATAATAGAACGAGCTCTGAGACGTGGGAACTCTGCAGACCGCAATCCCTGATCCTCTCCAAACACAACTAGAGGCAGCCGTGGATTGCGCCTAACGCTACCTATGCAACTCGGCACAGCCTGAGAAACTAACTAGCCTGAAGATAGAAAAAATAAGCCTACCTTGCCTCAGAGAAATACCCCAAAGGAAAAGGCAGCCCCCCACATATAATGACTGTGAGTAAGATGAAAAGACAAACGTAGGGATGAAATAGATTCAGCAAAGTGAGGCCCGATATTCTAGACAGAACGAGGATAGGAAAGATAACTTTGCGGTCTACACAAAACCCTAAAGAAAACCACGCAAAGGGGCAAAAAGACCCTCCATACCGAACTAACGGCACGGAGGTACACCCTTTGCGTCCCAGAGCTTCCAGCAAAACAAATAGACAAGCTGGACAGAAAAAATAGCAAAGAAGCACTTAGCTATGCAGAGCAGCAGGCCACAGGAATGATCCAGAGAAACACAAGTCCAACACTGGAACATTGACAGGAAGCATGAATCAAAGCATTAGGTGGGGTTAAGTAGAGAAGCACCTAACGACCTCACCAGATCACCTGAGGGAGGAAACTCAGAAGCAGCAGTACCAGTTTCCTCCACAAACGGAAGCTCCCAGAGAGAATCAGCCAAAGTACCACTTGTGACCACAGGAGGGAGCTCTGCCACAGAATTCACAACAGTCCACTAAGTTTGCACCTTGCTACTTGGGTCCCTTCAAGGTCCTCGAACAGGTCAACCCTGTAGTCTACCGTCTGGCCCTTCCTCCACGCCTAGGTATCACCGACACCTTTAATGTTTCCCTCTTAAAGCCTGTACACATGTCCCAGTTTTCTGAGTCATCTGCTGGGACATCAGGTTTATCTACGGACAATTACAAGGTGAGCGCTATCTTAGGGTGCAAGGTGGTACGTGGCAAAAAATTTTATTTGGTGAACTGGAAGGGTTATGGTCCAGAGGACAGGTCCTGGGAGCCTGCTGAACACATTCGAGCTCCGCAGCTCATTGCTGCCTTTGAGCGTAGCGAGGCCCAAGGAGTGGGGCCCTAGGATGGGGGGTAAAGTTAGGTGTCGAGTTCACGCTGCTGTACAGGGGGAATCTCGAACCACTTCCGCTGCAGTCTCCCATTCTCCTCCAGCTGCAGTGGAGTCTACTAAGCGGAGACATCGGTCTCGGGCTGATGCTCTGCGCTTGGTTGCTGCTACTCTTCCAGGCTCAGCCATTGTAGCCAGTACTGGTCTGCGGCGAACAGACGTCACTGAGCATGCCCAAGGGAGGACCTCTCATTGGAGGTCGGGTGTCAAATGCTCAGGTCCTGTAGCAGCTCCAATTGGACCACGAGGAAGGTCCTTGTCTGATGCAGCTATAAAAGGTTTGTATGGCCACACGGCCATGCGCTAGTATCAACCTATGTCATGAGCGTTGCTACTTGTGGCCATGTTTACATCTGGTCAGCGTTGGCTGAAATAAGCCCCTAGAATACCGGCACCTCTGGTGAGAAGTTTTGTGAGTATGAATTCAGGGCTGGCATATAGCCACTAGAATGCCGGCTCCACCGGAGAGGAGTTGTTTATGTGCTATGCTGACTGCATGACCACTGTTTTCTTTCTGCTCTGTAGGGTAGCTGTGATCCTCTGTGAGGTTAACAGGGCATTGCGTTTTCCTATCTTAGCGATTCTGTGAAGTAACAGAGTTCGCTTACACCGCCATATAGTTACATAGTTACATACTGTAGTTACTAAGGTTGAAGGAAGACTTTAAGTCCATCTAGTTCAACCCATAGCCTAACCTAACATGCCCTAACATGTTGACCCAGAGGAAGACAAAAAAAAACATGTGGCAAAGAGTAAGCTCCACATTGGGGAAAAAAATTCCTTCCCGACTCCACATACGGCAATCAGACTAATTCTCTGGATCAACGCCCTATCAAGGAATCTACTGTATATATCCTGTAACATTATACTTTTCCAGAAAGGTATCCAGTCCCCTCTTAAATTTAAGTAACGAATCACTCATTACATCATATGGCAGAGAGTTCCATAGTCTCACTGCTCTTACAGTAAAGAATCCGCGTCTGTTATTATGCCTAAACCTTCTTTCCTCCAGACGTAGAGGATGCCCCCTTGTACCTGTGTCAGGTCTATGTTTAAAAATATTATCAGAAAGGTCTTTGTACTGTCCCCTCATATATTTATACATTAAAATAAGATCACCCCTTAGTCTTCGTTTTTCCAAACTAAATAGCCCCAAGTGTAATAACCTATCTTGGTATTGCAGACCCCCCAGTCCTCTAATAACCTTGGTCGCTCTTTCTGCACCCGCTCCAGTTCAGCTATGTCTTCTTATACACCGGAGACCAGAACTGTGCACAGTATTCTAAGTGTGGTCGAACTAGTGACTTGTATAGAGGTAAAATTATGCTCTCCTCATGAGCATCTGTGCCTCTTTTTATACATCCCATTATTTTATTTGCCTTAGTAGCAGCTGCCTGACACTGGCCACTGAATATGAGTTTGTCATCCACCCATACACCCAGGTCTTTTTCATTGACGGTTTTGCCCAAAGTTTTAGAATTAAGCACATACAGTAGTTATACATCTTATTACTTCTCCCCAAGTGCATGACCTTACATTTATCCCCATTAAAGCTCATTTGCCATTTATCAGCCCAAGCTTCTAGTTTACATAAATCATCCTGTAATATAAAATTGTCCTCCCCTGTATTGATTACCCTGCAGAGTCTAGTGTCATCTGCAAATATTGAAATTCTACTCTGAATGCCCCCTACAAGGTCATTAATAAATATGTTAAAAGGAAGAGGGCCCAATACTGACCCCTGTGGTACCCCACTGCTAACCAAGACCCAGTCCGAGTGTGTTCCATTAATAACCACCCTTTGTTTCCTATCCCTGAGCCAGCTCTCAACCCACTTACACATATTTTCCTCTATCCCCATTATTCTCATTTTGTGTAACAACCTTTTGTGTGGCACTGTATCAAAAGCTTTTGAAAAGTCCATATACACTACGTCTACTGGGTTCCCTTGGTCCAGTCAGGAACTTACCTCTTCATAGAAGCTGATCAGATTAGTCTGACATGAACGGTCCCTAGTAAACCCGTGCTGATACTGGGTCATTAGGTTATTCCTCTTCAGATACTCCAGTATAGCATCCCTTAGAATGCCCTCCAGGATTTTACCCACAGTAGAGGTTAAGCTTACTGGCCTATAATTTCCGAGGTCAGTTTTTGTCCCCTTTTTGAATATTGGCACCATATTTGCTATACACCAGTCCTGTGGTACAGACCCTGTTTTTATGGACTCTTTAAAGATTAAAAATAATGGTCTAACAATGACTGAACTTAATTCCTGCAGTACTTGGGGGTGTATCACATCCAGGCCCGGAGATCTGTCAATTTTAGTGATTTTTAGACGCCGCCGTACTTCCTGCTGGATTAAGCAGGTGACACTTAATGTGGAATTTTTGTTATCACTGATCATATTGTCTGCCATGGGATTTTCTTTTGTAAATACTGATGAAAAAAGTCATTTTGCATATTGGCTTTTTCCTCATCCTCATCCACCATTTCACCCAGACTATTTTTAAGGGAACAAACACCATCATTTTTTAGTTTCTTACTATTTACGTAGTTAAAGAATATTGTGGGATTATTTTTACTCTCTCTGGCAATGACTCTCTCTGTCTCAATCTTTACTGCCTTGATTTGCTTTTTACAGACTTTATTTAATTTTCTGTATTTATTTTATGCCTCATCACTACCTACTTCCTTTAATTCTCTAAATGCTTTCTTTTTGTCACTTATTGCGCACTTTACAGCTCTATTTAGCCATATTGGTTTCCTCCTATTTCTGGTATGTTTATTCCCATACGGTATATACTGTGCACAGGTCCTATCCAGGATTCTAATAAACGTCTCCCATTTTCTTTGTGTATTTTTATGTCTCAGGATATCGTCCCATTTAATTGCACCAAATCATCTCTCATCCTTTGGAAATTTGCCCTCCTGAAGTTTAGTGTCCATGTAACCCCTCTACTACACATCTTATTAAAGGATACATGAAAACTTATTATTTTGTGATCACTATTCCCCAAGTGACCCCCAACCCTTATATTTGATATGCGGTCTGGCCTGTTGGTTAATATTAGGTCTAGCAGTGCCCCCCTTCTTGTTGGGTCCTGAACCAATTGTAAAAGGTAATTGTCTCTCATAGTTGTCAAAAACCGATTACCTTTGCTGGAACTGCAGGTTTCTGTTCCCCAATCTATTTCAGGGTAGTTGAAGTCCCCCATAATAACGACTTCTCCTTGAGTCGCAGCTTCATCTATTTGCTTTATGAGGATATTCTCCATTGCTTCCGTTATTTTTGGAGATTTATAATAAACCCCTATCAGTAATTTTTATTTTTCCCCTTCCCCTTATCACCACCCACAGGGACTCTACATTTTCATTAAATTCACCTATATTATTACGCCAGATGGGTTTTAAGGACGATTTTACATACAGACACCCACCCCCCTCGCTTATCTGTACGGTCATTTCTGAAAATGCTATAGCCTTGCAAGTTAACAGCCCAGTCATGGCTCTCATCCAGCTATGTTTCAGATATCCCCACCATGTTATAATAATGCTCCAACAACATTAATTCTAATTCGTCCATTTTTTTGGCGAGGCTTCTAGCATTAGTGTACATGCACTTGACTTTCCTCTCTGTACCTCTATTCTTTCTTAAATTATTAACTGTTCTAACCCCACCCCCATGCCACCGCCACCGTCAACTTCCATATTTGTGCCCAGGTCTCTTTCTGCACTATCTTCCCCTCCTATAAAATGAATACCCTTCCATCCAATTCCTAGTTTAAACACTCCTCCAACCTTCTAGCCATTTTCTCCCCCAGCACAGCTGCACCTTCCCCATTGAGATGCAGCCCATCCCTAGCGTAGAGCCTGTAGCCAACTGAGTAGTCAGCCCAGTTCTGAAGGAACCCAAACCCCTCCTTCCTACACCAATTCTTGAGCCACTTATTAACCTCCCTAATCTCCCATTGCCTCTCTGGCGTGGCACGTGGTACAGGCAGTATTTTGGAAAATACCATGTTGGAGGTCCTTGCTTTCAGCTTGTAGCCTAATTCCCTGAAATCATCTTTAAGGACTTTCCACCTACCTCTAACTTTGGCATTTGTGCCAATGTGCACCATGACCGCTGGGTCCTCACCAGCCCCTCCCAGTAATCTGTCCACCCGATCAGCGATGTTTCGGACTCGAGCACCAGGTAGGCAGCACACCGTTCGACGATCCCTGTCTTTGTGACAGATTGCCCTATCAATTCCCCTAATAATTGAGTCGCCCACTACCAGCACCTGTCTGGCCTGCCCTGCTCTACTATTTCCCTCCTTACTGGAGCAGTCACTCCTCCAGCTTTCAGAGGACATGCCTGGCTGCAGCAGTGCTACCCCTGTACTGGCACCCTCCTCATCTGCCAACTTAGCAAACTTATTGGGGTGTGCCAGATCAGGACTAACCTCCCTGGCACTCTTCCTCTACCCCGCTTTCTAACTGTCACCCAGCTTGCTACTTCACTGTCCTGCGGCTCCATTCTACCATCCCCCCTCATCTATCCCATTGAGTGCCTGCTCAGTGAGCAGAAGACTCCTCTCCATATTGTCTATGGATCTCAGTGTTGCCAGCAGCACATTTAGATTCAGAAATTGGGTTTCCAAATGCACAACGTGCTCACATCTCGCACAGCAGTATGCACCCTCGACCGGCTGATCAAGGACTGCATACATGTCACAAGATGTGCACTGGATGGCATTAACAACAGTGGAGCACATTTCCTAATGGGGATTGCACCAGACAAAAACGTTAAATAAGAATAAATACGAAGTATTAATAAAATACAGACAGCAATTCCTCCCTTGGAAACTCCCTGAATCCAAAGTCACTGAATCACAAGTCACACGGCCGTTCACACTTACGCTCAGGTCACACTCAGCTTGCTCACACTCGCTAAGGTGCCGATTTAAAGATTTTTTTTTCTTTTTCCCCTCTGCAGCAATCAGCCTTGCTGTTCAATGCACCTCCAAAAAGGACTTGAGTCCCAACCAGCTGCCCCTTATAAACCCTTAATTTTGAGCCCCCACCCTAAGTTAACCCCTTGTGAATATAGCTACTCCCAATTTAGCAACTCACACCAATTCACACAGGTATTTGTTAAAGGCTTTCCAAATACCTCTTCACTGAATCACAAGTCACACTTACCGCCGTTCACACTTACGCTCAGGTCACACTCAGCTCGCTCACACTTGCTAAGCTGGAGATTTAAAGATTTTTTTTTCTTTTTCCCCTCTGCAGCAATCAGCCTTGCTGTTCAATGCACCTCCAAAAAAAAGGATATATAGTGCCGCCAATTGCTAGCAGCAGTTTCTCTCCTGCACGGTGGACCCCGGGTTGCGAACGCACCTATTATAACACATATATATACTTGGTGCGTTCCTCCAACCCTAACAATTGTGCTGTGGAAAATATGAAGGCAACATGAACTTAAAAAACCTGCAAAATTGCAAAGAAAAAAATAGAAATCATGCAAAAAAAAACATCAGAACTAAAAAACATGTTTTAGAAAACATGGTTTTATGATGTGAATTTCTTTTTAATGCAATGAGGGATTTTTCCACCTGCAACAGATATGGATGTTTAGAAAAGTTAGTCAAAGGTTCTAAAAGAATGTCTTTTACTTAAACATGTTTAATGCAATACTTAATGATGGTAATATGTAGAAAACGATCAATCAATTTAAATGTATATAAAGCTAATGGTGTGAAAACATTCCATCTAACACTAGAAATGAATTCATGTGTAAAATGGTAAGTATCTCAACATAATTAATGATGTGTCCTTACTAAATGTAATAAAATTCAGGTTTGAGTAGACAAATCTTCATGTCATAGACTATTTATTATTAAACATAGCTACAAGAATTTTCTTTAATTAGAGTTAAAAATTACTTTATCCATCGATATTAGATTTATAAAATTAGCCACAGGCATAAAGAGTGGGCTAACCAAAGTGTCACATTGTCTGTTGCAAATAGGCTTCAGTTTAATTTTTTTCTCTCTAATAAAATGAAATCGGTAATCGGCCTGCTTGGAATTGCTTTTTTAGTTCAATGTGTTGTGCCCCATCCAAAGTATATTTTAAATCAACAGATCTTGGAACAATTATAAACTCCAGAATTGGATGTGCTTTAAAAAAAATGTTCCTGTGCTAATATAATCTTATAAATGTGCCCCAGTGTTTTGGTTTTGTCCGATCATGCAGGAACCACATTGAATATAAACCAATACAAAGGCCAACACCCACAACTCATGTGAAAGTGCAAGGATAGGTAGAGTAGGTTCAGTAACAAAATTAATGAAAATCATATAAGAAAATGCACCAAAGAAGGAACAAATAATTATAAAATGTAGAACCTTTACTGAGACAAAAAATATTTAAAATCATGAAGTTCAATAAATAGGGATATGACAGAGGTAAGCCAAAGAAAGGGTGGAACCACAGTCAGAGTCAGGTAGCCGACAGGTATGTAACAGATTTAACAATTTTGCTCAAAAAAGGTGCAATGTAACAAATCAAATAATGTGACCTGGAACAAAATTAGCCAGATCAAAAAGAGTGTAATGAGTGACCAAGAGGGCTGTATAACACATCGAGGAGAGAGGGTGCAGAGCAAAAAGGAAACAGCAACAAAGAAATGGTAATTACCTGAATGATACCTGGAACCCTATGGTGCCACCCACCCCAACACGTGTTTCGGCGCTATGTCTTCTTCCAGGGGAGTGGCATCAATAAGTTACCAGGACTTTAAATATACAAGAGGGGTCATTAACAACATCCAATGCATCTAATATAACACTGCATGTGAGTGGCACATGTGACGCCGTCCGTTCCCGGAAGTAAGCATCGCCGAGGGCGTCACCAGTCAAGAAGGTCCGCACCAGTCAGGAAGGTCTGCATCAGAGGGGAATGCCCACATGCGATCACATGAGCGGAACCCCAAACGCGAGCACAACCCGGCCAGAGGAGGATGCCATCAGCGGTGCCAAGCAACCAGGAGCCAGCACACATTTGCGCCAGCAGGTAAGTATGGCATTGCATGGAGATGGAGATATAAACAATACATGGACATAAGTGCAAAGACAAAAAGTACATACAGAGATGAGAACCCAAAGAAACGTATAAGAGTCACAAGGACCCAATCATACAAATTTAGTAACAGTGATTAATAATATGTTAAAATGTGCATACGTAGTTAAAGGTTAAATACATTTATTCATATTAAGATTTATAACATCCAATGAGTGATACTGGTTACATAAAAACCATGTTTATAAAAGAACATGAAAAGTATATAGATACATACTAAATTTAAAATTCCTCAATTATGATACAGTGATTATATACAAACATATATAGTGCAAAAAAGCACCATTAAGAATATTAAAATACATACAATATACAAAAAGAGAAATAATAATCACTAAGGAATCCCATCAATATTAACACGTCAAAAAATGTCCAATTAGGACAGAAGATTTGATGAGATCCACAAATAGTCCACAAGGAATCAAAGTGAATGTAAATCCATCAAAGTCAAGGAGGCATCCCAACA
The DNA here is from genome assembly GCF_032444005.1 of Ranitomeya imitator. Lineage (NCBI taxonomy): Eukaryota > Metazoa > Chordata > Amphibia > Anura > Dendrobatidae > Ranitomeya > Ranitomeya imitator. The sequence continues at coordinate 111,495,902 of NC_091287.1, read as the reverse complement.
AACAGTGAAAGAATTGGATATGGATGGACAATATCTAAAAAAATATGCAAAAAAGAGAATAATTAGCATTAATTAATTACTACAGAAATAAAAATAGAGAAGTAATCATGAATAATAAGAAATGAAATACTGTACAATATAAAACATTATAAGATGCCAATTAAAACTGCACAGCAAAGGTAAACCAAAGAAAGTGGGCAAAACTTAGTCTCATTAAGGCCATGAGGTTGTAGGGCGTGTAACCTCCAAATCCAATAGGACTCCCTCTGTGCCAATAAACAGCCTAATTTCCCCCCACGCAGATTAAAGACAATACGATCAATACCTCTAACTTTGAGCCCAGTGGAATCACAGGAATGGTGTATTCTAAAATCAAAAACAAAAGAAAAAAGGGGTAGCATGTATGATAAAGGGATCACCACAAAGTATATAGAAAAGTATAACAAATTTTATTAAACAACACTTGTGTACACTACAGAAAAATTTAAAAACACACTAAAAATAGCAGCATAAAGCAAGCATGAAAACACGACCTGTAATAAGGTCAAGCCACAATGTCACCCCACACACACAGACTACCAGGACAAATGCTGGTACAGGAGATAAAGGGATATGGTGAAGCCCAACATGTAAGGACTCTGTAGCTAAGAATTGCCAAACGGAAGACCCCTCCTATACTACCTGACATGCATAGACCAGGCCTCCTAGGTAGCGTTCCTGCATGGTAAGTCAGGATTAATGAAGGATGGCAATACACGGGGGTGGCACCGGGCACAGAAGCCCAACGCGTGTCGCCAGAGAACTGGCTTCTTCAGGGGCAGTAACATCAGTGTCACAAGTGCGTGTCTTAAATACCTTATTAATGATGTACACCATGGGTGCAGCTGGAGACCAGGGCATCAGGGGTGCGGCAAATGCAGGAAAATACCGGAAGTGTAGATAGCGCCGACACCTGCGCAGTGCGAGAGCCGAGCCAGGGCCCCCACTCCGAGGCATCCGCCCAGACGCAAGTGCGCAGGCGCCGAAAGCGGCGCCTGCGCAATGCCATCCAGGCGGACACCATACAGAGAGGACACGCTGCCCAGATCCGACAAAGCGCCGGCGCCTGCGCAATGAAGGACATGAAGTCCGGGCCTCCTGTCCCAAGATGGCCGCCCGGAGCTCAGCACGCACACACAGGTGCGCGAACAGAGCAAGGGGCGGGCACCTCTGCAGACAGGGCGCCCGAGAATATATAAAACAAGGCAAATGGGGCCAAGCAAATGGAGTCAAAGAAGAGGGAAAGAAAAAAAGGGGGGGGAGGGGAAATGTAGGAAGGGATTAGAAAGCGCACCGATGTTAAGGAGCACAGTAAAAAGAATACAGCGATAGCCATATTACACAAAAACTCCCCACCCCCTCTATGACAAGGGGCCAGGCGATAGTGTCCAGAAAAGGGTAGGGGGAGGAGGGGGAGTGGGGAGAGAGAAAACACGAGGGATAAAAGGAGACAGTGGTGTAATGAACCAGCCTTAGGTCACACAGGAGCTATATACAAATGAAATCTGCCAATATTCAATAGTACTTATAAAAAGTATCGTAATGACAGTGTGACAAAAATACCAGTTAGAGGAACAGCCATACTAGAACACTTAGAAGTGAGTTTAAATACACCCCCTTTAAGAAAACCATGGCTTTCACGGATAGAAACTAGTTCATCCGTATCCAGACATATATGTAAAAGCATCAAGATATAATTAAAGGAAATAATATAAATATACAGCATATTTTACAGTTGTTTATAGTAACCCGTGAAGAGTAATTCCTCATTCAGTACATGTGGAGTAAGGGTGTTGAGGTTATGAATCCATTTGGACTCACTTCTTAACAGTCTTCTTGTCACATCACCACCCTCTTCTTTGACTCCATTTGCTTGGCCCCATTTGCCTTGTTTTATATATTCTCGGGCGCCCTGTCTGCAGAGGTGCCCGCCCCTTGCTCTGTTCGCGCACCTGTGTGTGCGCGCTGAGCTCCGGGCGGCCATCTTGGGACAGGAGGCCCGGACTTCATGTCCTTCACTGCGCAGGCGCCGGCGCTTTGTCGGATCTGGGTGGCGTGTCCTCTCTGTATGGTGTCCGCCTGGATGGCATTGCGCGGGCGCCGCTTTCGGCGCCTGCGCACTTGCGTCTGGGCGGATGCCTCGGAGTGGGGGCCCTGGCTCGGCTCTCGCACTGCGCAGGTGCCGGCGTTATCTACACTTCCGGTATTTTCCTGCATTTGCTGCACCCCTGATGCCCTGGTCTCCAGCTGCACCCATGGTGTACATCATTAATAAGGTATTTAAGACACGCACTTGTGACACTGATGTTACTGCCCCTGAAGAAGCCAGTTCTCTGGCGACACGCGTTGGGCTTCTGTGCCCGGTGCCACCCCCGTGTATTGCCATCCTTCATTAATCCTGACTTACCATGCAGGAACGCTACCTAGGAGGCCTGGTCTATGCATGTCAGGTAGTATAGGAGGGGTTTTCTGTTTGGCTATTCTTAGCTACAGAGTCCTTACATGTTGGGCTTCACCATATCCCTTTATCTCCTGTACCAGCATTTGTCCTGGTAGTCTGTGTGTGTGGGGTGACATTGTGGCTTGACCTTATTACAGGTCGTGTTTTCATGCTTGCTTTATGCTGCTATTTTTAGTGTGTTTTTAAATTTTTCTGTAGTGTACACAAGTGTTGTTTAATAAAATTTGTTATACTTTTCTATATACTTTGTGGTGATCCCTTTATCATACATGCTACCCCTTTTTTCTTTTGTTTTTGGTTCTACTGTTTTGTAGCATGCTTTAGGTGATCCCCTACGGTGGTGCCGACCTCTTTCTTGTAGTGTTAGCAGGGTGTATTCTAAAATGGCACGGGATAGTTTTCAAAGACTCAACATTGTCCTCCTTAGTCGCAACTATTATGCCCCAAACATGCTCCCATGTTTGGACCTTAAGGGCCTGTGTTCTAAGACCCTTGTAGGCTTTGTCACATGGACATGAAGCATAATAAACAACCGTTGTGGTGAAGCATGTGATAGACTGAGCAATGGTAAAATTAAATCCATCCGAAGAAACAAAGTCATTAGCATAGACGATGTTGGGACACACCACGCATTTACCACAAGGTCTACACCCCAGCTGCAGCACGAGGTGATGACCCAGTAGAAAAAATGGAGGGTGGAGCCTGTGGCACAAAATTTCTCCTCACCAAATGATCCCCCAAATTACGAGACCTCCTGGCCGCAACAGAGGGTCGTGATGGTAAATACTGCCTCAAAATGGGGTCAGCAAGAAGGATCGGCCAATATTTGGCAAACACTTCTTGCATTTTCCCCCACTGGGAGTGATACTGGGTCACCAACTTACCTGTGAGTTGTCCTTGATTCTTGCAAAGGAAAAGAGGAGTTGATGTCTCCCAGTGTTCCAGGCTCTATTGTAGGCTCTTTTTATACACCTCTTACTATTGCCTCTGTCCAGAAATCGGCTTGTCATTTCTTAAGCTTCAGCCTGAAAGTCTTCATTGGATGAACAAATCCTTTGATAAGCAAAAACTGGCCAACGGGGACAGAATAAATCACATGGGGAGGGTGGGAGGATGACGCATGCAGTACACAATTAACTGCCATCTCCTTAGGGAAAGCAACGGCAAGCAAAACACCATCCACACCCCTCCTCACAATGATGTCCAAAAATCAATTTTGTTTTAATCAAATTTAAATGACAAATGTATATTCAAATTATTGATATTCAATTCAGAAAAAAATCGACTGTAACTCCAATGGTGTGCCCTGCCATATTGTTAAATATGCTTATTTTGCACATTTATTTAATCAGGACTCTTTACCAAATGCGTTATTCTTAAAGAAAAATGTCATGATATTTTCATAAAAAATGTAGTGGTTTATTGGATTGTCCACAGAAAAACCACATTGCAGCAAAACATAAAATAGTTGAAATAGTTACGAACAGATTGTCCATTTGTTCCTCATTTTTCCCGAGATGTTAAAAAGCATCTGTCTGTCTTCAGTAGAAGTCATCATGGCTACCAGTTATTCGTTCCTTTTGTAAGTTATCTGAACTCCATGGAGAATGATGGAGAAGGCAGGAGGTAACCACCCCCACCCTTCTGTGAGTCTCAGTTTTATGTCCCATAGAGCATGTGTTCTCTCTATATGGTGTTAACTTATACTCTGAGCTATATATACAGGAATAGCTTTTGTAGTGTCAGCGAAAGACAATGTGCTCAGTACAGAATTGAGAATAAGAATAATTCAGTTAATAATTAATATTTAACACAGATCAAGGACCCGTTAAATAAGAAAAAAGTATGCGTTAGAAGGAACCTCAAAAGTGAAAGTAAAAAATCAATGTCACCGGAGGAGAAGCTAGTCATGGACAAAAAATAAGAAACCGCTCTCAAACCATCCTGGTGGCGAATATTAGCATAGAATGACTCAACGTCACATGTTGCTAGGATCATATCCTCATCAATATGGACTGAGACACATTTCTTTAAGAAATCCAAAGTATCCTTCAAAAAGGATTGAATAGTCTCCACCAGGGGCTTGAGAAATGAGTCAATATACCTGCCGATGCCCTCCGTAAGCCCACCCACCCCAGAGATGATTGGCCTACCTGGTGGATTTTGCAGGTTCTTGTGGACCTTGGGAAGGAGATACAATATCGAGATACGTGGGTCCTTAACCACAAAAATGTCCCGTACTTGTTATATGTCCCACATGTTCTCTCTATATGGTGTTAACTTATACTCTGAGCTACATACACAGGAATAGCTTTTGTAATGTCAGCGAAAGACAATGTGCTCAGTACAGAATTGAGAATAATAATAATTTAATTAATAATTCATATTTAGCAATTCCCCCTTTTGAGGGTGACAGACATTGATTATAACCCTCAAAGTAAATATTTTAATAATAAGATCTTCTTTCTTCTTCTTTGACAAAATAATAAAATGTTCATAATAATAATAATAATTTGTTATACATACGCAATAACATAATGATATGTAAATTCATGTTATGGTAAGCTGTGACTAACATTCATATAAAATATGTAATTATACTTCCCTATACATAAATGAAGCATCTTAGGTCTGATGTCATCTGGTCTTTATCTTGGTTCTTTTAAAACAATCTTTATTATAATTCTTTTGAAATAGATAATAGCATGCAGATATTGTAGAGACCGTGTGTCATGTATCAATCAAAGTCCATAAATTCAAATGTTGATAGGAAAACAAAGTTCATAGATGAAATGTAGCTTTAATATCTCTGCAGTGTCATCTGGACACACTTGGACTTACATTGGCTCGCCTTGGAAATCATCTGGAATCCTCCATATCATCCGCACTGGTCTTGGAACAGGTGTGACGTCTTTGGTCAGCACAGCAAGGGTTAAAATGACTCTTCCTTTCTAAATATAGCACCATAACCAGTCCTTAGTACAAATCCACAGGACACATGTGAAAGTTGAAGCTTTCTGACAATTACCGGATTATTCACCAGCTTTCATCGAAGCTTTATAGGTGATAGGAAACCACTGGAATGTGATAAAAACGTGATAACACAGTTCATCTTAGCATCATAGGATCATTGTCCTCTCCAATTGTGGTTGTCAGTTTAGATACTGCAATCATAGTTGTCAGTGATGGATACTGCAGTTGTGGTTGTCAGTGATGGATGCTGCAGTCGTGGTTGTCAGTGGTGACATGAATTGTATTTGACACATTCTATTATTACTCAGAAATCAAATAGCACTGTTACCTTGTCGAACTTCTGGATAGCAGCTTTTTCCTCTTGTAACTTTTAAGAATGAATTGAATTTAGAAATATGAAAAGTCTTTATTAACGTAACTCCAGTATCTTTATTGAAGTCTTCATTCCCTATTCTATACCAAATCTGGTAATATTCCTAGCCTATAACATCACAGTGCACCATAGCAATCAGCAATATCCATATAATTATCAACAGATATTAATATGGAATTTATAATTGGAAAAATTAAATAATAATAAATGCTAATACATTACTAACCATATTCTTCATGTGATAGAACTTTTTTTGTCATAGGTGTAATTTCCTTTTGAACCTATAGATGTCAGTGTATTTTTTTATATAACAAGCATTTCCATCTTTATTACAAAAACTTTATTAATAAACTATATTTATTAGACCAATAATATGTAGGAATGTATAGCCATGAACTAAAATAAGAATATATATGAATGAATGAGTGAAAGAATTGTTGTATTTAACTCAGAATTGAAACATTTCTGTTATAATGAAACCATATGATCACTATATAGTGAAGCATTATTCTTGTACTAGACATTACTTTATTAAAAACTGATTTTTTTTCTTCTTGAGAAAAAAATAAAAATTAAGAATAAAAATGAAATAAGAATAATAAAAAAAAAAAATTAGAATGAAAATAAAAGTAACGCCTTTAAATGTTGATGATAAATGCAGAGGTTATGTCTCAGTAACACATTCCCTTAATATTTCCATTGTCTTGATTTTTTTTGTATTTGTCATAACCTTGGATTACCAAAATATTGAAATTATGCAACTTTGCATATAATACCCTTCATTAGAATAAAATAATGACTTTTATAATACTTAATATTATTATACCCAATAATACCTTATTAATATTTCTTCTTTATTAAAATGTGTGAAGAAGAAGTATTGATGAAATGTGATGATGTAATCAGGATCAAAAACACATTTCCCCTTAATACCCAAAAATATTATTTTATAAAAAAAAATAATTTGTAAAAACCAAAATTAATATAGTTAATTATTTTACAATTGTTATATCAGCCTTTTACCATATATTTGTCTGAAGATGTGTACTCATCTATGTAACCATTAAAAAAACATTTAATACCATAAAATTATCATTTGGAAAAAAATTTCTAAATGCAGATTTTCTTGATAAACCATATCGATGCGTGATTGCACTTATTCACTATTAACTAAATCAAGAAATAATGATTACTATAGAAATATATGTTGAGTAGATAATATTTAAATATATCTTAATATTCTAATAATTTAACTGAATCACATTATTTCCCATAAACACAAGTTTTTTTTTGCCTTTACCATCATACCATGAATCATGAGGCATCACATACATACACATTCCACGTTATTCTTATGTTAAATTCACTATTAGCAGCTGCTCATACGCTCATCTGTCATCTGTCACTCAGACTGTGACACCCATATAAGTTCATAATACATATTTCACATACAAAGGTAAGAATACATGTATGTTAACACAAATTATTGTATCCTAATTATCAATGCGCATTGTAAACTATTAAGTTTAATATTTTAATATTTCTTTGAATATTCCCCAAATTTCCTAACACTTTGTAAAACATTCTATAGATAGAAGGACCATAAGAACTTGGTCTTTGACTTGTAAAGGCTGAGGGCTTCTCAGAAATTCTTCTTATTGAGATTACCAGCTTTAAACTGAAACAGGGGTGTATGGGTATCCTTATTATTAGCCCACAGTTCAGATGTCACCTGTTGTGACATATCAAGCCATGCAGTAAATACATATTATATATATATATATCTATATATATAATTGTCTAAGGGTTTTTCCGTCTGTCTGTCTGTCCTGGAAATCCCGGCTCTCTGATTGGTCGAGGCCGCCAGGCCTCGACCAATCAGAGACCGGCACAGCATCGACGTAGACATCCCGCGTCTCTGATTGGTCGAGGCCGCTAGGCCTCGACCAATCAGCAACGGGCACAGCGACGATGATGTCATAAAGGATGTAGACATCTTACGTTTCTGATTCAGCGACGGGCACAGTATCGACGTAGATGTCATAATGGTTGCCATGGCGACGATGATGTCATAAAGGTTGCCTCGACCAATCAGCGACGGGCACAGTGTGCCGCGAATTCTGGAATCATCATTGTCCATATACTACGGGGACATGCATATTCTAGAATACCCGATGCGTGAGAATCGGGCCACAATCTAGTAGATATATATATATCTATATATATAATTGTCTAAGGGTTTTTCCGTCTGTCTGTCTTTCTGTCTGTCTGTCTTTCTGTCTGTCTGTCTGTCCTGGAAATCCCGCCTTTCTGATTGGTCGAGGCCGCCAGGCCTCGACCAATCAGCGACGGGCACAGCATCGACGTAGAAATCCCGCGTCTCTGATTGGTCGAGGCCGCCAGGCCTCGACCAATCAGCGACGAGCACAGCGACGATGATGTCATAAAGGACGTAGATATCCCGCGTCTCTGATTGGTCGAGGCCGCCAGGCCTCGACCAATCAGCAAAGGGCACAGCGACAATGATGTAATAAAGGATGTAGAAATCCCACGTTTCTGATTCAGCGACGGGCACAGTATCAACGTAGATGTCATAATGGTTGCCATGGCAATGATGATGTCATAAAGGTTGCCTCGACCAATCAGCGATGGGCACAGTCTGCCGCGAATTCTGGAATCATCATTGTCCATATACTACGGGGACATGCATATTCTAGAATACCCGATGCGTTAGAATCGGGCCACCATCTAGTCTATAATAATTGTCTAAGGGTTTTTCCGTCTGTCTGTCTGTCTGTCTGTCCTGGAAATCCCGCGTCTCTGATTGGTCGAAGCCGCCAGGCCTCGACCAATCAGCGACGGGCACAGCGACGATGATGTCATAAAGGATGTAGACATCCCGCGTCTGATGGTGGCCTCGACCAATCAGCGAAGGGCACAGTATCGACGTAGATGTCATAATGGTTGCCATGGCGACGATGATGTCATAAAGGTTGCCTCGACCAATCAGCGACGGGCACAGTGTGCCGCGAATTCTGGAATCATCATTGTCCATATACTACGGGGACATGCATATTCTAGAATACCCGATGCGTGAGAATCGGGCCACAATCTAGTAGATATATATATATCTATATATATAATTGTCTAAGGGTTTTTCCGTCTGTCTGTCTTTCTGTCTGTCTGTCTTTCTGTCTGTCTGTCTGTCCTGGAAATCCCGCCTTTCTGATTGGTCGAGGCCGCCAGGCCTCGACCAATCAGCGACGGGCACAGCATCGACGTAGAAATCCCGCGTCTCTGATTGGTCGAGGCCGCCAGGCCTCGACCAATCAGCGACGAGCACAGCGACGATGATGTCATAAAGGACGTAGATATCCCGCGTCTCTGATTGGTCGAGGCCGCCAGGCCTCGACCAATCAGCAAAGGGCACAGCGACAATGATGTAATAAAGGATGTAGAAATCCCACGTTTCTGATTCAGCGACGGGCACAGTATCAACGTAGATGTCATAATGGTTGCCATGGCAATGATGATGTCATAAAGGTTGCCTCGACCAATCAGCGATGGGCACAGTCTGCCGCGAATTCTGGAATCATCATTGTCCATATACTACGGGGACATGCATATTCTAGAATACCCGATGCGTTAGAATCGGGCCACCATCTAGTCTATAATAATTGTCTAAGGGTTTTTCCGTCTGTCTGTCTGTCTGTCTGTCCTGGAAATCCCGCGTCTCTGATTGGTCGAAGCCGCCAGGCCTCGACCAATCAGCGACGGGCACAGCGACGATGATGTCATAAAGGATGTAGACATCCCGCGTCTGATGGTGGCCTCGACCAATCAGCGAAGGGCACAGTATCGACGTAGATGTCATAATGGTTGCCATGGCGACGATGATGTCATAAAGGTTGCCTCGACCAATCAGCGACGGGCACAGTCTGCCGCGAATTCTGGAATCATCATTGTCCATATACTACGGGGACATGCATATTCTAGAATACCCGATGCATTAGAATCGAGCCACAATCTAGTGTATATATATTTATATATTTATATATATATATTATTACCATGCAAAGAAAACAAATTCTAGATTATTAGTTATGTATTATTTCTTTTAAGTGTTAAAAATATAAAATCATGCAATTATTATAACTTCCTGTGTAAATAAAGACATAAATCCATGTAAGAGGTTGTTTGTTCAAATTCTGCTTTGAAATGGAAATTCTAAAGAAAAATAAAAGATAAAATTTAAATATCAAATTCATACATAAACAAAATAATTTAAATATGTTACACTTATGTATATATTTAATATATGTATTTAATGTAGTTCTAAATATTATTACTGGAGTAAATTTTAATTATTTCACTATACATATAAAAATACAGTTATACAATCTCTATTTATACAAATATGCTATGTACTGTATATTGTATGAATATGTACCTACAAAACTATAGAACTATAGAATTATACTGTTTAAAATAATTACCAATTACTAAATAATACATTGTATAACACATTTACACAACATAAAATATAATTACATTTTTAGCCAATTTCTAAACCAAATTTTATCTCCCGGTCAATAATGTCTTGAAAACTTTTATTTAAAACTAGATGGCAGCCCGATTCTAAAGAATCGGGAGTCTAGAATCCATATAAACTTTATTTATTCAAATGTAAGAATAATACAATTAATAAATAATAGTAAGAAAGAACAAAAAATGTCTGCACTCACCAGCTCTTGACAATTCTTGTTATTTAAGGTACAGTTACACAGGATCCATGAACATGCTTATGAGGGGAGGGATGAAAGACATCAGACGACAACTTTGCGTGTTGTGGCAAATGCCACAACAACGGTTCTTTGCTTAAGAACAATAATGTAAATAATAAATAATATGTCGGCGTCTTTTTGCTCTGCATTATTATTAGTATACTTTCTATCAGACCTAATCTTACGTGCGCCATCAGCAGCTTTGGGCTCTGTGTCATTAGTATCCTTACTATTAGAGCTCAAGTTGGCTAAGCTAAACAGCTTTAAGCGTGGTGGTGGCAAACAACAGGTTAATAAGAGGCAGTGTCAGGTAGTAGGAAAATAGCCAGTTAATAATAGGCAATAGTTCTTTGCAGGAATGCAGATATTAATAAATAGGCAGTTTATATTGCAGAGAAATTGCTGGGCAATAATGGACAATGTCAATGTCCTTATGTGGCAAATAATAGAGCAATATACCCAATGTGGCAAAGAAGAGGTTAATAAACGGCAGTCTCTCAGTATAACAGTCAGTGAATAATAGGCAGTATATGGAGAAAACACCAAAAAAAAGTTCAAAATTGGTGTGAAAATGTCACTGAACCACTTCACAACTAAATATATATAGTTTTGGTAAATGGTATTATCATTTTTTTGACGAAATTCGGCAGGAGCTTGAAGAGCAACGTCACTGGGCCCGCCTCCACGCAGTAGAAACTTGCTGTGAGGTAAAAATTCAAAAATCACACCAAAATGGCGGGCGGAGTGTGTCACAGTACGGCACGTTTCTGATTGGTCGCTCGCAGCAGGCGGCAACCAATCAGACACTGGACACTGTTGACGTCACTTATCTCCGGACATTAGCTCCGGACATTAGCTCCGGACATTAGCTCCGGACATTATCTCCGCACATTAGCTCCGGACATTAGCTCCGGACATTAGCTCCGGACAAAGCCACGGAAGTTGGCACAAATTGCAGGAAGTAGTATTCTAGGCAATTAATCTCCGGACATTAGCTCCAGACATTAGCTCCGGACATTTGCTCCGGACATTAGCTCCGGACAAAGCCACGGAAGTTGGCACAAATTGCAGGAAGTAGTATTCTAGGCAATTATATATTAGATTGTCATTTTTAGACCTATGGATTTTTTGAAAAGCTCTGATAATAGAGTCTTCAGCTTACCTCCCATGATGTGGCTCTCTGAGGTCACCTGTTTGTGTCTGTTAATTTCTGCCATTTGTCTTACAGAGAGATATGAACCTTGAATTTTTAACTCTTTCTGTGCAAATTCTTTAGTGGATTCTTGAATCTTTTGGTAGGGCTTATAACAAATATGTAATTTTCATCGTACTTCATAGATTTGATTTTGGGGATAACTCAGTTTTGGAGATTTTGATTTTGGCTTCTGATTAGATTTTACTCTATCTGTTTTCAAAAACTTAGTATGATTTATTTTCCTTTCAAGATTCTCATGTTTTCTAGAAAAATCAAGGGATTGCGCAATTCAAATAAAGAATCTTTTTGTGACGCAATAACACGAGATACAGAATTTAGGAATCCAAATTTGTTTACAAAACAATTTATCATTGATTGTGTATTGAAATTTGTAATGACAGTTTTGCACAACCTTTCAAATATGGACATGAATGTAAAAGTACATTCTTTCCAGCCAATCCTTAATTTTAGAAGAATATCAATATCTGGATAATTTTCTTTTAATCCACAAAATATCAGAATTCTTGATCTTCCTATATCGGTTAATTCTTTATGTAACTCATCATCATTCTGCATTTTCAATAATAACCTTCTGGAAAATGTTACTGGAAGCCACATTTTAAACAACTGATTTTTCTCCTCATTAGTCAAATCAAACTTATCAGCAAAACTCTCAAATATCTCTGAATTTCTGCACACATGGATTTTGTTATCATATGCAGGAATGATTTTGCATAATTTTAACAAGTTTTTCCTAGCTTTGGTTTGGAGGAGTTGGGCCTCTGAGTCATCTTCTATTTTTAATGGTCCTTGTACATTAGTTCCTTGTATGTCATCTTCATCAGTTCTCATGTCTCCTTCTACATTTCCTCCATCTTGTTTTAGATCATGAGACACAAGGTCACCTTGAGTGGCCATTACAGATATGTGTCTCACATCTTGTTCACTCTCCACATTACAGTCAATCTTGGGAACATCACTAGTATCATCTGATACTATTTTTTTTATACAGTCTTTTTTGGATTTCTCTGAAACAAACTTGTGGAATACGTCAACCAAATGTAAAATATTTTTTAATTTCTCACTTTCTCTGGATATTAGCTTAGAATCTATCTTTAGATTTTCTATCTTGCATTCTGTATATAAACTCAGCCAAAATACTTCTAAATTAGACTTGTGCAAAGATAAAAATTCCCAATGACTTGATTAGTATAAGAATTAATTAAATCCATTTTTCTTACCTTGAAATATCTGAGCTTGTAGTTCTTTTGATGGACAACGCTGGGCTCTGGTCATCAGCACGTCTGGCACTTATAATACTACTACTTGTCAATCCATCTGTGTTGTGAATTCTGCTTTTGGGTTCCCTCCAGTGGTTGTAGGTGGTAATGCAGTTGTCCCTGAGTTGCAGTCCTGGTCAGGTGTTTCTGCTGATTGCAGTTCTGACTGGGGTATTTAGGTGTGCAGGATTCATTAGTCCTTGCCAGTTGTCCATGGTTCTGGGAGGTTTTGGATCTTTGTCTGGTTCCTCCTGCCTTGCTGCCAATTCAGCAAAGATAAGTGTCTGTTTTTTGTTTCTGTGGCACACATGCTGTGTGCTTAATAATTCTGTGCTATTCATTTGTTTTTCTCTTGTCCAGCTTAGAATGTGTCAGTGTTTTCTCAGTCTTGTTGGATTCTCTGGAGTTGCAGATATACGCTCCACATCTTTAGTTAGATGGTGGAGTTTTTTGTATTTTCTGCTGTGGATATTTTTGGAAGGATTTTAATACTGACCGCTTAGTATTCTGTCCTATCCTTTCCTATTTTAGCTAGAGTGGCCTCTTTTGCTAAATCCTGTTTCCTGCCTGCGTATGTCTTTTCCTCTACTACTCACAGTCAATATTTGTGGGGGGCTGCCTATCCTTTGGGGTTCTGCTCTGAGGCAAGGTAGAATTCCTATTTCCATCTATAGGGGTATTTAGTCCTCCGGATGTGTCGAGGTGTCTAGGATTTGTTAGGCACACCCCACGGCTACTTCTAGTTGCGGTGTTAAGTTCAGGATTTGCAGTCAGTACAGTTTTCCCCAACTCCAGAGAAAGTTCCATGCGGCTCCAAGGTCACCGGATCATAACAATCTGGCACCTGTTAGTCCTCATTCATAGGTTCTCTGTGATCCTTGTGACTTGAAATGTTGTATTGGAATTCCTGAAAAGTTGCACAATTGACATTTAGCAAAGCTCTTCTCTTCCCCTTGTGCAAGGAGAAGGAAATCCACGCAAAAATAGCACAAAAAAATCAAATCTGGCTGGCTTGGCCAATGTTAAATATGCTTATTTTGCACATTTATTTAATCAGGACTCTTTACCAGATCCGTTACTCTTAAAGAAAAAATGTCATGATATTTTCATAAAAAATGTAGTGGTTTATTGGATTGTCCACAGAAAAACCACATTGCAGCAAAACATAAAATAGGTGAAATAGTTAAGAACAGATTGTCCATTTGTTCCTAATTTATCCTGAGATGGTAAAAAGCGTCTGTCTGTCTTCAGTAGAAGTTATCATGGCTACCAGATGTTCATTCCTTCTGTAAGTTGTCTGAAGTCCATGGAGAATGATGGAGAAGGCAGGAGGTGACCGCCTCCACCCTTCTGTGAGTCTTGGTTATATGTCCCATAGAGCACGTGTTCTCTCTATATGGCGTTAACTTATACTCTGAGCTATATATAAAGGAATAGCTTTGGTAATGTCAGCGAGAGACAAGGTGCTCAGTACAGAATTGAGAATAAGAATAATTCAACTAATAATTAATATGTAACACAGATCAGGAAGATATTGTCAATGTAATGGTCCCAAAAAATGACCTGCTCCATTGACGAACCACGATCTGACAAGAAAAGGTCCCTCTCCCACAGACCCGGGAACAGATTTGCGTACGATGGTGCACAGGTCGCACCCATCGCGGTCCCCTGGAGCTGTAAGTAAAAGGACCCATTAAATAAGAAAAAATTATGCGTTAGAAGGAGTCTCAAAAGTAAAAGTAAAAAATAAATGTCACCGGAAGAGAAGCTAGTCATGGACAAAAAATAAGACACAGCTCTCAAACCATCCTGGTGGCGAATGTTAGCATAGAATGACTCAACGTCACTTGTTGCTAGGATCATATCCTCATCAATATGGACTGAGCCAAATTTCTTTAAGAAATCCAAAGTATCCTTCAAAAAGGATGGAATAATTTACACCAGGGGCTTGAGAAATGAGTCAATATACCTGCCAATGCCCTCCGTAAGCCCACCCACCCCAGAGATGATTGGCCTACCTGGTGGATTTTGCAGGTTCTTGTGGACTTTGGGAAGGAGATACAATATTGAGATACGTGGGTCCTTAACCACCAAAACGTCCCATACTTGTGGGGTTATGACACTACTGCTTACAACCTTCTGCAAGATTCTAATCAGTTCCTCCTTGTAAGAAATAAGGGGATTAAAGGTCAGTTTCTTATAGCAAAAAGGGTCTGTGAGCCTCAGCCAAATATAACTTGGAAGGTCAAATCACAATATTCCCGCCCTTGTCAGCAGATTGATATACTACATCCTTCAGTTGTTTAAGTCTCTTAAGGCCAGTGAGCTCTGCTCTGGAAAGATTATTACCATTAATAGATGTGGAGATCCCCTCAAAATTGTTAGAAACGAGTTTGACATAAATCTCCACATTAGAACATAGTAATGGGAACTTGATAGACCTAGGGCATAATGAAGATGGTAACCTACCCAAAGTGTGATTAATGTGTTCATATGCCAATTCCTCCAGAGTTTAAAGTGACAATTGTTCTTCAGGGAGAGGAAAGGCCTGCTGGATGTCTTTACTGTGGTGCCATTTTTTTTTTTTAAAAGGGACCTTGCGAACATACAGTATGTACAGTTATGGCCAAAAGTATTGACACCCCTGCAATTCTGTCAGATAATACTCAGTTTCTTCCTGAAAATGATTGCAATCACAAATTCTTTGGTATTATTATCTTCATTTAATTTGTCTTAAATGAAAAAACACAAAAGAGAATGAAGCAAAAAGCAAAACATTGATCATTTCACACAAAACTCCAAAAATGGGCCAGACAAAAGTATTGGCACCCTTAGTCTAATACTTGGTTGCACAACCTTTAGCCAAAATAACTGTGACCAACCGCTTCCGGTAACCATCAATGAGTTTCTTACAATGCTCTGCTGGAATTTTAGACCATTCTTCTTTGGCAAACTGCTCCAGGTCCCTGATATTTGAAGGGTGCCTTCTCCAAGCTGCCATTTTTAGATCTCTCCACAGGTGTTCTATGGGATTCAGGTCTGGACTCATTGCTGGCCACCTTAGAAGTCTCCAGTGCGTTCTCTCAAACCATTTTCTAGGGCTTTTTGAAGTGTGTTTTGGGTCATTGTCCTGCTGGAGGACCCATGACCTCTGAGGGAGAGCTAGCTTTCTCACACTGGGCCCTACATTATGCTGCAAAATTTGTTCGTAGTCTTCAGACCTCATAATGCCATGCACATGGTCAAGCAGTCCAGTGCCAGAGGCAGCAAAGCAACCCCAAAACATCAGTGAACCTCCGCCATGTTTGACTGTAGGGACCGTGTTCTTTTCTTTGAATGCCTCTTTTTTTCTCGTGTAAACTCTATGTTGATGCATTTGCCCAAAAAGCTCTACTTTTGTCTCATCTGACCAGAGAACATTCTTCCAAAACGTTTTAGGCTTTTTCAGGTAAGTTTTGGCAAAATCCAGCCTGGCTTTTTTATGTCTCGGGGTAAGAAGTGGGGTCTTCCTGGGTCTCCTACCATACAGTCCCTTGTCATTCAGATGCTGATGGATAGTACGGGTTGACACTGTTGTACCCTCGGACTGCAGGGCAGCTTGAACTTGTTTGGATGTTAGTCGAGGTTCTTTATCCAACATCCGCACAATCTTGCGTTGAAATCTCTTGTCAATTTTTCTTTTCCGTCCACATCTAGGGAAGTTAGCCACAGTGCCATGGGCTTTAAACTTCTTGATGACACTGCGCACGGTAGACACATGAACATTCAGGTCTTTAGAGATGGACTTGTAGCCTTGAGATTGCTCATGCTTCCTCACAATTTGGTTTCTTAAGTCCTCAGACAGTTTTTTGGTCTTCTTTCTTTTCTCCATGCTCAATGTGGTACACAGAAGGACACAAGACAGAGGTTGAGTCAACTTTAATCCATGTCAACTGGCTGCAAGTGTGATTTAGTTATTGTCAACACCTGTTAGGTGCCACAGGTAAGTTACAGGTGCTGTTACTTATACAAATTAGAGAAGCATCACATGATTTTTTGAACAGTGCCAATACTTTTGTCCACCCCATTTTTTATGTTTGGTGTGGAATTATATCCAATTTGGCTTTAGGACAATTCTTTTTGTGTTTTTTCATTTAAGACAAATTAAATGAAGATAATAATACCAAATAATTTGCAATCATTTTCAGGAAGAAAATGAGTATTATCTGATAGAATTGCAGGGGTGTCAATACCTTTGGCCATGACTGTAGTAATGGCTAAGTATACAGCTATGAGCTGATATTAATAGCCTGAGAAGCTCCATGGGTATTACCCCCTTCCCAGGCTGTAAATATTGGCCCCAGCTGTTGTCTTTCCCTCTGCTCTTTATGCACAAGGGCCCATGCCATTTTTTCCAGATAATAATCTTTTATTAATTAACCCCTTTGCGACATGTGCAGTAGTAGTACTGCGCATGTTGCTTCTCTCTCTTTGATGTGGGCTCCAGCGTTGAGCCCACATCTCCCAGCACATGTCAGCTGTTTTGATCAGCTGATGTGCCTGGAACAACTGCGGGTGTAATCACGATCCACCCATGGCTATTAACCCGTTAAATGCCGCTGTCAAATGCTGACAGTGACATTTAACGCACGCTTCTGGTCATCGTCACTTGATCGCAGGTCATGGTTGTCATGACAACCAGAGGACTCCTGAAGACCTCTGTAGTTGTCACTGTCGGCTTGCTGTGAGCACCACCCAGTGGTTAGTGCTCATAGCAAGTGATAAAATCTGCTACATACAGATCTGATCATCGCTTGTATGTAGCAGAGCCAATCGGGTTATGGCAGCTTCTAGTCTCTCATGGAGACTATTGAAGCATGCCAAAAGTTAAAAAAGTTTTTAAAAATATTTAAAAAATTAAAAAACTATAAAAATTTCAATCAGCCCCCTTTTGCCCTGTTCAATATAAAACAATAAAAAAATCAAACATACACATATTTGGTGAAAATAAGTAGAAAATGCGGCAGCACTCACCAGTCCTTGTGTGGTCCAAGTCCTTTATTAAGACACATAAAGCAACAACATTTTCACGGCTCGGGGGAGTGGAAACAAAGAGGTGAGCAGGGATTGACGACGGCCGTTTCGCTCTAACAACAGCGCTTCCACGGGTCTCGCGCTTCCAAGGACTTGGATCACACAAGGACTGGTGAGTGCTGCCGCATTTTCTACTTATTTTCATGGAGTTTTTACTTGTTTTCATGCGAGCACCTCCGATCTGAAGTTGGGCTCTCCTACCACACCACGGACGGATTGTGGTTGGCTCTGGAATGTACGGCGGTGCAGCTCTGCTTTTTTCTACTTTGAGTATATACACATATTTGGTATTGCCGCATTCACAATCACCTGATATATCAGTGAAAAAAGGACTAACCTGATCGCTAAGCGGCGCAGCGAGAAAAAAGTCAAAATGCCAGAATTAAGTTTTTATGGTCACCACTAGGGTTGAGCGAAACGGATCAGTCAATTTCATAAGTCGCCGACTTTCGGCAAAGTCGGGTTTCGTGAAACCCGAGCCGATTCCCGTGTGAGATCGGCCACGTGGTTGGCGATCTTCACGCCAAAATCACGTTTCATATGACGCGTTAAGCACCATTTCTCAGCCAATGAAGGTGGACGCAGAGTGTGGGCAGCGTGATGACATAGGTCTCAGTCCCCACCATCTTAGAGAAGGGCATTACAGTGATTGGCTTGCTTTCTGCGGCATCACAGGGGCTATAAAGGGGCGTGCACGCCGACCGCCATCTTACTTCTGCCGATCTGAGCATAGGGAGAGGTTGCTGTAGCTTCGTCTGAAGCAGGGATAGTGTTAGGAAGGGAATATAAACCCCCAAACCGCTTGTGCTGTAGAGATTTCCACTGTCCAACACCACCGTTTCTTTGCAGGGACAGTGGAGGTTTTTTTTGGGTGCATCAGCTCTGTAGCTTATTAGGCTGCATTCTAAGGCTCCCCGATAGCTGCATTGCTGTTTGTACGCCGCTGTGCAAACCAACTGCTTTTTTTAAAGCAAAAATCCTGTTGCTCCTTCTTTTCTGCACAGTTCTCTTGTTTCTTTGTCCACACTCTTGTGTGCCGCAGTCCTTTTTATTGCTGCCATACTTGTCCTTTGATCATTGTAGAGAGATTGAAATTCGACTACAGCCCTTGTATTTTTTGATATATCTGTCATCCACTTTCTGCCACTCAAACTGTTGTGTAATACAGTGGGCCTGATTTTTTCCAGCTGTCTCCCACACATAAAAAAGGGAGATTTGTATTGCCACTGAGTGCATCTGCGTCAGTCCTGTTTGTGGCATCTGTCATTCACTTTCTGCCACTCAAACTGTTGTGTAATACAGTGGGCCTGATTTTTTGCTGCTGTCTCCCACACATAAAAAAGGGAGATTTGTATTGCCACTGAGTGCATCTGCGTCAGTCCTGTTTGTAGCATCTGTCATCCACTTTCTGCCACTCAAACTGTTGTGTAGTACAGTGGGCCTGATTTTTTGCTGCTGTCTCCCACACATAAAAAAGGGAGATTTGTATTGCCACTGAGTGCATCTGCATCAGTCCTGTTTGTGGCATCTGTTATCCACTTTCTGCCACTCAAACTGTTGTGTAGTACAGTGGGCCTGATTTTTTGCTGCTGTCTCCCACACATAAAAAAGGGAGATTTGTATTGCCACTTAGTGCATCTGCGTCAGTCCTGTTTGTGGCATCTGTCATCCATTTTCTGCCACTCAAACTGTTGTGTAATACAGTGGGCCTGATTTTTTGCTGCTGTCTCCCACACATAAAAAAGGGAGATTTATATTGCCACTGAGTGCATCTGCGTCAGTCCTGTTTGTGGCATCTGTCATCCACTTTCTGCCACTCAAACTGTTGTGTAATACAGTGGGCCTGATTTTTTGCTGCTGTCTCCCACACATAAAAAAGGGATATTTGTATTGCCACTGAGTGCATCTGCATCAGTCCTGTTTGTGGCATCTGTCATCCACTTTCTGCCACTCAAACTGTTGTGTAATACAGTGGGCCTGATTTTTTGCTGCTGTCTCCCACACATAAAAAAGAGAGATTTGTATTGCCACTGAGTGCATCTGCGTCAGTCCTGTTTGTGGCATCTGTCATCCACTTTCTGCCACTCAAACTGTTGTGTAAGACAGTGGGCCTGATTTTTCTGCTGTCTCCCACACATAAAAAAGGGAGATTTGTATTGCCACTTAGTGCATCTGTGTCAGTCCTGTTTGTAGCATCTGTTATCCACTTTCTGCCACTCAAACTGTAGTGTAATACAGTGGGCCTGATTTTTTCCTGCTGTCTCACACACCTATAAAGGGAGATTTAAACTCACAACAAGTTTACGTATACCTTCTAACTGTTTTTTTCAGTACCATATAACGTTTGTTAGTTTGGTCGGTCATTCCCAGCTGGTAATGATGGTAGTGGTGGAGCATCACGTGGTCGTGGGAAAAGCAATATAGCACCTAAGTCTCGTTGAGCCAGCGTCATCGTCTGGCTACACAAGGCCTCGAACGCTCCCTTTTCTGGGAGTAGGAAAACCGCTTTTAAAGCCGGAGCAGCAGGAACAAGTTTTGGCTTTCCTTGCTGCCTCTGCCTCTAGCTCTTTCGCCTCCTCTTCGGAAAGTGCAAAATTTAAAAGCAGTGCGTTGTCAGTGGATGCTCCCAGTCAGGAACAAGTCGCTTCCTTGTGTCCTTCACCCAGAACAACAGAGAAGGATGCGTCAGGCGACACAACAGGTTACTCCATGGAGCTCTTTACACATACCGTGCCTGGGTTAGAAAGGGAAATTGTTAACAGGCGATGCCCATTACATGATGAATCGGACATGGAGTGCACAGATGCACAGCCACAGCTAGATTATTATGCTGTTCCATTGACTCAGATCACAACATTGCCCTAGCAGTGTACTGAGCCAGAATCTGACCATGATGAGACTATGGTGCCCCGTCCCGAATGCTATAGCACCGGCTTACACGGTGACACAGAGGAAGGTGCACAGGACATAGGAGAGGAGGTCATAGATGACCCAGTTGTTGACCCCGATTGGCAGCCATTGAGGGAACAGGGTGCTGCCGGCAGTAACGGAGGAGGAGGAGCTGCAGCAGGCATCAACATCGCAATAGCTTTCATCTGGCAGGCCCGTATCTGGGCAAAAACATGTGTCAAAACCAAAAACAGTTGTAGGACAGCGTGGCCATCTGGTTAAAGTAGCTCATTGTGCAATGCCTGAAAAGGTATTCGATAGTATGAAGAGTGCAGTCTGGCAATTTTTTAACCAAGATCCGAATGATCAGTGCAAAGTCATCTGTAAGAAATGCTCAAGGACCTTTAGCAGAGGTCAGAATGTGAAAAATCTAAATACAACTTGCATGCATAGGCATTTAACCACCATGCACTTGCAAGCCTGGACTAACTACCAAACGTCCCATAACGTTGTTGCACCCACTCACAATGAAGCTAGTCAGCAACGCTACATTCCTTCTTTCACTGTAAGCACTCCATTTACCACCCCACCTGCAGCAAATGTGGAGGTATCGTCGCAAGGCCAAAGCAGTCAGGGAATCACCAGGTTCTTGGTAGGAAACACTGTATGTAGGCCAACAGCAAGAATACAATCACCAACCCTCTCTCAGTCTGCCATGTCCACCACCACCCCCGCTAGTTCCACCATATGCAGCTCTCCAGTCCAGCTCACCCTACAAGAGACTCTCATTAGGAAAAGGAAGTACTCATCCTCTCATCTGTGTACACAGGGTTTGAACGCCCACATTGCTAGACTTATCTCGTTAGAGATGAAGCCCTATCGGTTAGTTGAAAGCAAAGCTTTCAAAGCCCTGATGGACTATGCAGTCCCACGCTACGACATACCCAGTCGACACTTCTTTGCGAGAAAAGCCATCCCAGCCCTCCACCAGCATGTAAAAGACTGCATTGTCCATGCACTCAAGCAATCTGTGAGTACAAAGGTGCACCTGACAACAGATGCATGGACCCGTAGGCATGGCCAGGGACATTACATGTCCATCACGGCACACTGGGTTAATGTGGTGGATGCAGGGTCCACAGGGGACAGCCATATTGGGACAGTTCTGCCTAGCCCACGGTCTAGGAAACAGTTGGCTGTAGGCGTTCGCCCCCCTCCTCCTCCTCCTCGTCCTCCAGCAGAAGCGAGAGCTCGTCCACAGACCGCAGTCGCACGACCGCTCCATCCGCAGCTTCCACTGTTGCACATGAGGTGTCCCATTATGGAACAGCTAGTGGCAAGCGTCAGCAGGCTGTGTTGGGAATGAAGTGTTTGGGCGACAACAGACACACCGCGGAAGTTCTGTCCGAGTTCTTGCAGCAAAAAACTCAGTCATGGCTGGGCAGTGTACATCTTGAGGCAGGCAAGGTAGTCAGTGATAACGGAAGGAATTTTATGGCTGCCATAGCCCTTTCACAACTGAAACACATTCCTTGCCTGGCTCACACTTTGAACCTGGTGGTGCAGTGGTTCCTGAAAAGTTATCCGGGGTTCCCCGGCCGTACTCCTGAAGGTGCAAAGACTTTGCTCGCACATCCGCCGTTCACCCGTACACTGCAGCCGTATGCAGAACCATCAGCGATATTTGAATCTTCCCCAGCACCGCCTAATAATCGAAGTTGTAACAAGGTGGAGCTCCACACTGCACATGCTTCAGAGGCTGTTCGAACAGAGGAGTGCTGTTATTTATTTGTGGGAGGATACACATACATGGGCAGGCAGTTGGATGGCAGACATGGAATTGTCAGGTGTGCAGTGGTCAAAGCTACAAGATCTGTGTCAATTCCTTCAGTGTTTTGAGGAATGCACACGCCTGGTTAGTGCAGACGACGCCATCATAAGCATGAGCATCCCAGGGGAGGGGGAGTGGGGGCTGTCTAGTTATACTTACCTACTCCCGGCGCGGTCCCTGCAGTCCCTACTTCTTCCAGCTCTGCATCTTCTTCCTGTATTGAGCGGTCACATGCGGTAACTGTGACCGCTCAATACAGGAAGAAGATGCAGTGGTGGAAGAAGCAGGGACGTGCAGGGACAGCGCCAGGAGCAGGTAAGTATACGGGGAGGGGAGCGCTGTGCGATATTTACCTGCTCCTCGTTCCGGTGCGGCTCCGTCTCCAGCGTCCTCTGGCAGTGACGCTCAGGTTAGAGGGTGTAGTGAAGTAGTCAGTGCGCGCCCTCTGCTGAGCATCAGTGCTGGAGACGGAGCTGCACAAGGAGCAGGTAAATATTGAAAGCGCCGGCGTCCTGAGCGAAGAGAGGTGAGTATGTGATTTTTTTTTATTGCAGCAGCAGCATTCTATGTGGCACAGCTTTATAAGGAGCATCTATGGGGCCATAATCAACGGTGCAGAGCTATCTATATGGCACAGCTTTATATGGAGCATCTATGGGGCCATAATGAACGGTGCAGACTGCAGAGCATTATATATGGCACAGCTTTATATGGAGCATCTATGGGGCCATAATGAACGGTGCAGAGCATTATATATGGCACAGCTTTATATGGAGCATCTATGGGGCCATAATGAACGGTGCAGAGCATTCTATATGGCACAGCTTTGTATGGAGCATCTATGGGGCCATAATGAACGGTGCAGAGCATTATATGTGGCACAGATTTATATGGAGCATCTATGAGACCATAATGATCGGTGCAGAGCATTCTATATGGCACAGCTTTATATGGAGCATCTATGGAGCCATAATGAATGGTGCAGAGCATTATATGTGGCACAGGTTTATATGGAGCATCTATGGGGCAATAATGAACAGTATGGAGCATTATATGTGGCACAGCTTTAAATGGAGCATCTTATGGGGCAATAATGAACGGTACGGAGCATCAATTTTTATTTTTGAAATTCACCAGTAGCTGCTGCATTTCCTACCCTAGGCTTATACTCGAGTCAATAAGTTTTCCCAGTTTTTTGTGGCAAAATTAGTCGGGTCGGCTTATACTCGAGTATATACGGTAGTTTTTAATATAACACTGCATTTGGCCTACAAGTTTGGTTGGGGCCTACTAACGGTGTCTGCCGCTCCAAGGTGTTCTCCAGGTTTACTGTCCTGAGCTTCTATCTTCAGGCTCTCATTAAGTAGTTTTTAATATAACACTGCATTTGGCCTACTAGTTTGGTTGGGGCCTACTAACGGTGTCTGCCGCTCCAAGGTGTTCTCCAGGTTTACTGTCCTGAGCTTCTATCTTCAGGCTCTCATTAAGTAGTTTTTAATATAACACTGCACTTGGCCTACTAGTTTGGTTGGGGCCTATTAACAGTGTCTGCTGCTCCAAGGTTTTCCCCTGGTTTCCTGTCTTGAGCTTCAATCTTCAGGCTCTCATTAAGTAGTTTTTAATATAACACTGCATTTAGCCTACTAGTTTGGTTGGGGCCTACTAACGGTGTCTGCCGCTCCAAGGTGTTCTCCAGGTTTATTGTCCTGAGCTTCTATCTTCAGGCTCTCATTAAGTAGTTTTTAATATAACACCGCATTTGGCCTACTAGTTTGGTTGGGGCCTAATAACGGTGTCTGCCGCTCCAAGGTTTGCTCCTGGTTTCCTGTCCTGAGCTTCAATCTTCTGGCTCTCATTAAGTAGTTTTTAATATAACACTGCATTTGGCCTACTAGTTTGGTTGGAGCCTACTAACGATGTCTGCCGCTCCAAGGTTTTCTCCTGGTTTCCTGTCCTGAGCTTCAATCTTCAGGCTCTCATTAAGTAGTTTTTAATATAACACTGCATTTGGCCTACTAGTTTGGTTGGGGCCTACTAACGGTGTCTGACGCTCCTTGCTGTTCTCCACTGAACAAAGCAGTGCCGCCTGTTTACTACTGTTACCAATTTTGAACGGCATTTAGACTACTTACTGATTTCGGCCTACTCACTGTGTCAGCCTCTCATTACAGTTGTCCTCCACTGAACAAAGCAATGCCGCCTGGTTAGTCCTGTTACCAATTTTGAAATGCATTTAGCCCACTTTATTATTTGGGCCTATATCTGTGTTTCCTCCTCATCCTGCCCATTGCCCAGCCAGTGATAGATGAGTCTGCTTGTACATTGACCCATAATACTACATTCCCCTTGCACGCTACGCAGCCAGAATCTGACCCTGCAGAAAGTGAGGTTCCCCTTCCCCCATACTATACCACCTTACACAGGGACAAAGAGGAAGGTGCAGATGAAAGTGCAGGTTCCTTCATCATGGGGGGGGGGGAAACTCGTTGGCGACATCACTGGCACAGGGCCCCTCATAGTACGCAAAAGTGTCGCTGCCGGTGGGAGGCGCCCCCGGAGTGCAAACACACCGCCGTACTTTGAGGGGCCCTGTGCCAGTGCCAATGCGAACGAGTGGGCCCCCCCTGCTTGCTCAGGATCACAGCACATGCAAAGTTGAAATACTTACCTCTCCCTGCTCCACTGCTGTGACGTGGTCCACGTTTCCTGGGCCCACTAAATACTTGAACCAGCCATACCCCCAACAACTTTAGCCAAATGACCCCCAATTTCCAATGCCTAACTATTATTATAAGGTAAATTAAGATTGACAAGCTTCAGTACCGAGAATGGATGTTTTTGCCATTTAAATGGGCACTGTAGGTGTTTTCCTGGCCTCCACTCACTGCCGACTATGCTTCCCTGTTGACTTGCATTGGGTTTCGTGTTTCGGTCGATCCTCGACTTTTCGCGATAATTGGCCGATTTCACTCGACTCAACTTTTGAGATAGTCGGGTTTCGCAAAACCCGACTAGATCCTAAAAAAGTAAAAGTCGCTCAACCCTAGTCACCACGACATTGCATTAAAATGCAGTAACGGGCGATCAAAAGATCGTATCTGCACCAAAATGGTATCAATAAAAACATCAGCTCGGCACTTAAAAAAATAAGCCCTCACCAAACCCGAGATCTCCAAAAATGGACACGCTACGGGCCTCAGAAAATGGCACATTTTTTTTTTTTTAACAAACATTGGATTTTTTTTCACCACTTAAATAAAAAATAATCTAGACATGTTTGGTGTCTATGAACTCATAACGACCTGAAGAATCATAATGGTAGATCAGTTTTAGCACTTGGTGAACATGGTTAAAAAATTTAAAAAAACGTTGTAGAATTGCATTTTTTTTGCAATTTCACCGCACTTGGTAAAACCAATTATGTTGTTCAAAAATACAACTTGTCTCACAAAACACAAGCCCTCATGTGGCCATATTGATGGAAAAATAAAAAAGTTATGTCTCTGGGAAGAAAGGGAGCATAAAACAGGAACGCAAAAACATAAAAGGGCTTTGCCTCAAAGGGTTTAAATACATGTACAGTACGCTGCACACACACTGTACTAATAATATATGTCACTGACATCTATAAAACTACCTATTCTATTTATATTTACTGTATGTGATCCATCTCTTCTATGCTGTCGGCTCCTACAGTTATTTTACAGTACACGGCACATGAATTGCAGGTTATTCTTCTATCTATGTAATATAAATACATATATATGCGTGTGTGTCACTGACATCTACATATATTCTATGTATACTGTATATATCTATTTTATCTATTCTATTCTAACCTGTCAGTGTGATTTTATTGTAGGTGGCACATGAATTGCCAGCTTTTTAGAGGACACCGATGCGTAAAAATTGGACAGCACTTGCATGGTCCGAGTGCTGTGTGTTTTTTTTTCGCACCCATAGGCTTCCATTGGCGACTCTCGGCCGAGTCTCGGTGACAATCGCAGCATGCTGAAATTTTACATGCACGCTGAATACGCTGATTAACACTGGTCCGAGTTCTATGTGATGTTTTCTCACATAGCACTCGCCCGTATTCTATAGTAGTGTGATGCATTTCAAGGTCCTGGAGTGGCCTAGCCAGCCACTAGACCTAAATCCGATAGAAAATCTTTGGAGGGAGCTGAAACTCAATGGTGCCCAGCGACAGTCCCGAAACCTGAGAGATCTGGAGAAGATCTGTATGGAGGAGTGGGCCAAAATCCCTGCTGCATTGTGTGCATACTTGGCCAAAGAAACGTCTGACATACGTAAATGCAAACAAAGGTTTCTGTACCAAATATTAAGTTCTGTTTTCCAATTGTTTCAAATACTTATTACATGCAATAAAATGCAAAGTAATTATGTAGAAATCGTACAATGTGATTTTCTGGATTTTTTTTTAAGATTCTGTCTCTGGCAGTTGAAGTGTACCGATGATAAAAATTATAGACCTCTCCAACATTTGTACGTGGGAAAATTAGCAAAATTGCCAGTACATCAAATACTTATTGTTCCCACTGTATATGGTGGTAGTAGTGGTGATAGTATTAAGGCTCCAACTTCAAAGTTGTCCTGAGTTTCCTAGTACTCTGGTCACTCCCCTGATTTTCCTACCTCTGGGTAAAAGGCTGCGAGCATGGTTCAAAGAATCCACATCACCAGTGAGTTTTGTGTCTTGTCTGTTTATGTCCGTATGAGATTTGAATAATAGAGTGATAATGGTGATAATTGTTATCTGTATTATTTGTCAGTATTAGGGTTGAGCGAAACGGGTCGAACATTTTCAAAAGTCGCCGACTTTTGGCTAAGTCGGGGTTTCATGAAACCCGATCCGACCCCTGTGCGGGGTCGGCCATGCGGTACGCGACTTTCGCGCCAAAGTCGCGTTTCAATGACGCGAAAAGCGCCATTTCTCAGCCAATGAAGGTAAACGCAGAGTGTGGGCAGCGTGATGACATAGGTCCTGGTCCCCACCATCTTAGAGAAGGGCATTGCAGTGATTGGCTTGCTGTCTGCGACGTCACAGGGGCTATAAAGAGGCGTTCCCGCCGACCGCCATCTTACTGCTGCTGATCTGAGCTTAGGGAGAGGTTGCTGCCGCTTTGTCAGAAGCAGGGATAGCGTTAGGCAGGGTCCATTAACCACAAAACCGCTTGTGCTGCAGCGATTTGCACTGTCCAACACCACCCTCGGTGTGCAGGGACAGTGGAAGTTTTTTTTTTTTTTTTTTTCCCCTCAGCGCTGTAGCTCATTGGGCTGCCCTAGAAGGCTCCCTGATAGCTGCATTGCTGTGTGTACGCCGCTGTGCAAACCAACTGCTTTTTTCAAAGCACAAATCCTCTTGTTCCTTCCTTTCTGCACAGCTATCTTTTTTGTTTGTCCACACTTTTTATTTCATTTGTGCATCAGTCCACTCCTTATTGCTGCCTGCCATACCTGGCTGAGATTACTGCAGGCAGGGAGATAGTAGCTGCCTGCCATACCTGGCTGAGATTACTGCAGGCAGGGAGATAGTAATTGTAGGACATTCCCTGTTTTTTTTTTTTTTTTTTTTTTGGTGGGAGATTAAGATTGGCAATTTGGCATTTCTGCTAGAGTGCCATCCCTGTGTGTGCCATCTCTCTCACATAGTGGGCCATAGAAAGCCTTTTCATTTTTCTGTATTTTTTTTTGTGGGGTGTATAAATTCTCCCTGATAAAAATACAGTGGGAGATTAATATTGGCCTTTGGGCTTGTGTGCCAGTCCTGAGTGTGCCATCTCTCTCACAAATAGTGGGCCATAGAAAGCCTATTTATTTTTTTTTTTGGTTTTATAAATTCTCCCTGAAAAAAAGGGAGATTAATATTGGCCTCTGGGCTTGTGTGCCAGTCCTGAGCGTGCCATCTGTGCCAGCCCTGAGCGTGCCATCTCTCTCACAAATAGTGGGCCATAGAAAGCCTATTTAATTTTTTTTTTTGTTTTATAAATTTTCCCTGAAAAAAGGGAGATTAATATTGGCCTCTGGGCTTGTGTGCCAGTTGTGAGCGTGCCATCTGTGCCAGTCCTGAGCGTGCCATCTCTCTCACAAATAGTGGGCCATAGAAAGCCTATTTAAATATTTTTTTGGTTTTATAAATTCTCCCAGAAAAAAAGGGAGATTAATATTGGCCTCTGGGCTTGTGTGCCAGTCCTGAGCGTGCCATCTGTGCCAGCCAGCCCTGAGCGTGCCATCTCTCTCACAAATAGTGGGCCATAGAAAGCCTATTTAATTTTTTTTTTTGTTTTATCAATTTTCCCTGAAAAAAGGGAGATTAATATTGGCCTCTGGGCTTGTGTGCCAGTTGTGAGCGTGCCATCTGTGCCAGTCCTGAGCGTGCCATCTCTCTCACAAATAGTGGGCCATAGAAAGCCTATTTAAATATTTTTTTGGTTTTATAAATTCTCCCAGAAAAAAAGGGAGATTAATATTGGCCTCTGGGCTTGTGTGCCAGTCCTGAGCGTGCCATCTGTGCCAGCCAGCCCTGAGCGTGCCATCTCTCTCACAAATAGTGGGCCATAGAAAGCCTATTTAATTTTTTTTTTTGTTTTATCAATTTTCCCTGAAAAAAGGGAGATTAATATTGGCCTCTGGGCTTGTGTGCCAGTTGTGAGCGTGCCATCTGTGCCAGTCCTGAGCGTGCCATCTCTCTCACAAATAGTGGGCCATAGAAAGCCTATTTAAATATTTTTTTGGTTTTATAAATTCTCCCAGAAAAAAAGGGAGATTAATATTGGCCTCTGGGCTTCTGTGCCAGTCCTGAGCGTGCCATCTGTGCCAGTCCTGAGCGTCCCATCTCTCACAAATAGTGGGCCATAGAAAGCCTATTTTATTTTTTTTTTGGGTTTTAGAAATTCTCCCTGAAAAAAGGGAGATTAATATTGGCCTCTGGGCTTGTGTGCCAGTTGTGAGCGTGCCATCTGTGCCAGTCCTGAGCGTGCCATCTCTCTCACAAATAGTGGGCCATAGAAAGCCTATTTAAATATTTTTTTGGTTTTATAAATTCTCCCAGAAAAAAAGGGAGATTAATATTGGCCTCTGGGCTTCTGTGCCAGTCCTGAGCGTGCCATCTGTGCCAGTCCTGAGCGTCCCATCTCTCTCACAAATAGTGGGCCATAGAAAGCCTATTTTATTTTTTTTTTGGGTTTCAGAAATTCTCCCTGGAAAAAAAAAGGGAGATTAATATTGCC
Source organism: Ranitomeya imitator (assembly GCF_032444005.1). Taxonomy (NCBI): domain Eukaryota; kingdom Metazoa; phylum Chordata; class Amphibia; order Anura; family Dendrobatidae; genus Ranitomeya; species Ranitomeya imitator. The sequence goes on along the minus strand of NC_091287.1, from coordinate 111,465,754 downwards.
CTTTGGGCTTGTGTGCCAGTACTAAGCGTTCCATCTCTCTCTCTCTCTCAGTCAGTGGGCCATAGAACGCATATTTTTGGTTTTATTTGTTTTCTAAATTCTCCCTGAAAAAATCATTTTATTTTATTTGGTTTCTAAATTCTTCCTGATAAAATCATATTTTTTTTATTATTTTTATTTCTAAAGTCTCCCTGAAAAAAAAAAAAAAAAAACAACCAAAAAAACAGTGGGAGATTAATATTGGCCTTTCTGCTTGTGTGCCAGTCTTGACTCCTGGGTGTGCCATCTCTCTCTCTCTCTCTCTCTCTCTCTCTCTCTCTCCAATTGTGGTCCATAGAAAGCCTATATTTTTTTTCCTTGATTTGGGTTCTAAAATCTACCAGAGAAAATAACTACATCAATCATTGGTAGAAAAATATTGGCCTCTGGGTTTGTGTGCCACTCCTGACTCCTGTGTGCGTCATCTCTCAGTCAGTGGGCCATAGAACGCCTATTTTTGGTTTTATTTGTTTTCTAAATTCTCCCTGAAAAAATCATTTTATTTTATTTGGTTTCTAAATTCTTCCTGATAAAATCATATTTTTTTTATTATTTTTTTTTCTAAAGTCTCCCTGAAAAAAAAAAAAAAAAACAGTGGGAGATTAATATTGGCCTTTCTGCTTGTGTGCCAGTCTTGACTCCTGGGTGCGTCATCTCTCAGTCAGTGGGCCATAGAACGCCTATTTTTGGTTTTATTTGTTTTATAAATTCTCCCTGAAAAAATCATTTTATTTTATTTGGTTTCTAAATTCTTCCTGATAAAATCATATTTTTTTTATTATTTTTTTTTCTAAAGTCTCCCTGAAAAAAAAAAAAAAAAAACAACCAAAAAAAACAGTGGGAGATTAATATTGGCCTTTCTGCTTGTGTGCCAGTCTTGACTCCTGGGTGCGTCATCTCTCAGTCAGTGGGCCATAGAACGCCTATTTTTGGTTTTATTTGTTTTATAAATTCTCCCTGAAAAAATCATTTTATTTTATTTGGTTTCTAAATTCTTCCTGATAAAATCATATTTTTTTTATTATTTTTTTTTCTAAAGTCTCCCTGAAAAAAAAAAAAAAAAAAACAACCAAAAAAAACAGTGGGAGATTAATATTGGCCTTTCTGCTTGTGTGCCAGTCTTGACTCCTGGGTGTGCCATCTCTCTCTCTCTCTCTCTCTCTCTCTCTCTCCAATTGTGGTCCATAGAAAGCCTATATTTTTTTTCCTTGATTTGGGTTCTAAAATCTACCAGAGAAAATAACTACATCAATCATTGGTAGAAAAATATTGGCCTCTGGGTTTGTGTGCCACTCCTGACTCCTGTGTGCGTCATCTCTCAGTCAGTGGGCCATAGAACGCCTATTTTTGTTTTTATTTGTTTTATAAATTCTCCCTGAAAAAATCATTTTATTTTATTTGGTTTCTAAATTCTTCCTGATAAAATCATATTTTTTTTATTATTTTTTTTTCTAAAGTCTCCCTGAAAAAAAAAAAAAAAAAAAAAAAAAAAAAACAGTGGGAGATTAATATTGGCCTTTCTGCTTGTGTGCCAGTCTTGACTCCTGGGTGTGCCATCTCTCTCTCTCTCTCTCTCCAATTGTGGTCCATAGAAAGCCTACATTTTTTTTCCTTGATTTGGGTTCCAAAATCTACCAGAGAAAATAACTCCATCAATCATTGGTAGAAAAATATTGGCCTCTGGGCTTGTGTGCCACTCCTGATTCCTGTGTGCGTCATCTCTCACTCAGTGGCCCATAGAAAGCATATAGTTTGTTACATTTGTTTTCTAAATTCTCCCTGCAAAAATCTATTTTTTTTTTTTGGGGGGGTTTCTAAAGTGTTCCTGAAAAAAATAAAAATAAAAAAAAAATAATAGTGTGACATTAATATTAACATTTGTGCTTCAGTGACAGTCCTGCGTGTGGGGCATCTCTCTAATTTGCAGCCACCAAAAAAAGAGTGTGTAACATTGGGCCTGATTTTCGCTGTGGTCTCACCAACCTGTAAAGGGGTAGCTAAATCATACTGAAGTTATAGCTCACCGTGTAAGTTGTGTGACTGCAACAAATAACGTTAGTTTGGTTACGTTTTTAAAACAATGAGGAAGTCTAGTGGAAGAGGTCGTGGCCGGGGGCGTTCATTGTCAGCTGGTAATGAGGGTAGTGGTAGTGGTGGAGCATCAGGTGGTCGTGGGGGAAAAAATATTGCACCTAAGTCTGGAGCTGTGGAGCCAGGTTCGTCGTCCGGCTACACAAGGCCTCGAACGCTCCCTTTTCTGGGATTAGGAAAACCGCTTTTAAAGCCGGAGCAGCAAGAGCAAGTTTTGGCTTATCTTGCTGACTCAGCCTCTAGCTCTTTTGCCTCATCTCGTGAAACTGGTAAAAGTAAAAGCAGCGCGTCGTTAGTGGATGTTCACGGTCAGGGACAAGTCACTTCCTTGTCCTCTTCAGCAAAAACAACAACAGAGAAGAATGCAGCAGGCGACACAACGGGTTACTCCATGGAGCTCTTTACACATACCGTCCCTGGCTTAGAAAGTGAAGCAGTTAACAGTCCATGCCCATTACAAATTGAATCTGACATGGAGTGCACTGACGCACAGCCACAGCCAGACTACTATGCTGGTCCTTTGACTCAGACCACAACATTGCCCTCGCAGGGTGCTGATCAAGAATCAGACCCTGATGAGACTATGTTGCCCCATCACGAACGCTATACCACCGAACGACACGGTGACACAGACGAAGTTGCGCAGGAGGTACAAGAAGAGTTATTAGATGACCCAGTTCTTGACCCCGATTGGCAGCCATTGGGGGAACAGGGTGCAGGCGGCAGCAGTTCTGAAGCAGAGGAGGAGGAGGGGCCGCAGCAGGCATCAACATCGCCACAGGTTCCATCTGCCGGGCCCGTATCTTGCCCAAAACGCGTGGCAAAGCCAAAACCTGGTGGAGGACAGCGTGGCCATCCGGTTAAAGCTCAGTCTGCAATGCCTGAAAAGGTATCCGATGCTAGAAAGAGTGCAGTCTGGCATTTTTTTAAACAACATCCAATTGATCAGCGCAAAGTCATCTGTCAAAAATGTTCTACTTCCTTAAGCAGAGGTCAGAATCTGAAAAGTCTCAATACTAGTTGCATGCATAGACATTTAACCACCATGCATTTGAAAGCTTGGACTAACTACCAAACGTCCCTTAAGGTTGTTGCACCCTCGGCCAATGAAGCTAGTCATCAACGCAACATCCCTTCCGGCAGTGTAGGACCACCATTTAGCGCACCACCTGCTGTATCTGTGCAGGTATCTTTGCCAGGCCAAAGCAGTCAGGGTCAGGGAATCACCAGTTTCGTAGTAGGAAACACTGCATCTAGGGCACCGGCGGCAACAATACCATCTCCCACCGTCTCTCAGTCTGCCATGTCCACCGGCACCCCCGCTAGTTCCACGATCTCCAGCTCTCCAGTCCAGCTCACCCTACATGAGACTATGGTTAGAAAAAGGAAATACTTAGCCTCGCATCCGCGTACACAGGGTTTGAACGCCCACATAGCTAGACTAATCTCGTTAGAGATGATGCCCTACCGGTTAGTTGAAAGCGAAGCTTTCAAAGACCTGATGGACTACGCTGTACCACGCTACGAGCTACCCAGTCGACACTTTTTTTCCAGAAAAGCCATCCCAGCCCTCCACCAGCATGTTAAAGAGCGCATCGTCCATGCACTCAGGCAATCTGTGAGCACAAAGGTGCACCTGACAACAGATGCATGGACCAGTAGGCATGGCCAGGGACGTTACGTGTCCATCACGGCACACTGGGTAAATGTGGTGGATTCAGGGTCCACAGGGGACAGCAAGTTTGGGACAGTTCTGCCTAGCCCACGGTCTAGTAAACAGTTGTCTGTAGCCGTTCGCACCCCCTCCTCCTCCTCCTCCTCGTCCTCCTGCAGAAGCAAGAGCTCGTCCACAGACCGCAGTCGCACAAACACTCCATCCGCACCTGCCACTGTTGCACACCAGGTCTCCCATTATGGGGCAGCTACTGGCATACGTCAGCAGGCTGTATTGGCTATGAAGTGTTTGGGCGACAATAGACACACCGCGGAAGTTCTGTCCGAGTTCTTGCAGCAAGAAACGCAGTCGTGGCTGGGCACTGTAGATCTTGAGGCAGGCAAGGTAGTGAGTGATAACGGAAGGAATTTCATGGCTGCCATCTCCCTTTCCCAACTGAAACACATTCCTTGCCTGGCTCACACCTTAAACCTGGTGGTGCAGTGCTTCCTGAAAAGTTATCCGGGGTTATCCGACCTGCTCCTCAAAGTGCGTGGACTTTGCGCACATATCCGCCGTTCGCCTGTACACTCCAGCCGTATGCAGACCTATCAGCGTTCTTTGAACCTTCCCCAGCATCGCCTAATCATAGACGTTGCAACAAGGTGGAACTCAACACTGCACATGCTTCAGAGACTGTGCGAACAGAGGCGGGCTGTTATGTTTTTGTGGGAGGATACACATACACGGGCAGGCAGTAGGATGGCAGACATGGAGTTGTCAGGTGTGCAGTGGTCGAAGATTCAAGACATGTGTCAAGTCCTTCAGTGTTTTGAGGAATGCACACGGCTGGTTAGTGCAGACAACGCCATAATAAGCATGAGCATCCCCCTAATGCGTCTGCTGATGCAAAGTTTGACGCACATAAAGGATCAGGCGTCTGCACCAGAGGAAGAGGAAAGCCTTGATGACAGTCAGCGATTGTCTGGTCAGGGCAGTGTACATGACGAGGTACCGGGCGAAGAGGAGGTGGAGGATGAGGAGGATGATGGGGATGAGTATATTTTTAATGAGGAAGCTTTCCCGGGGGCACGGGAAATTGGTGGCGTGGCAAGGCCGGGTTCTGGTTTTTTGAGGGACACAAGTGACGTAGATTTGCCTGCAACTGCCCCTCAACCAAGCACAACCGCAGATTTGACAACGGGAACTTTGGCCCACATGGCGGATTATGCCTTGCGTATCCTCAAAAGGGACACACGCATTACAAAAATGATGAACGATGACGATTACTGGTTGGCCTGCCTCCTTGATCCTCGCTATAAAGGCAAATTGCAAAATATTATGCCACATGAGAACTTGGAACTAATATTAGCAACAAAACAATCAACTCTTGTTGACCGTTTGCTTCTGGCATTCCCTGCACACAGCGCCCGTGATCGTTCTCACACGAGCTCCAGGGGCCAGCAGACCAGAGGTGTTAGAGGGGCAGAAATCAGAAGTGGCGTTGGACAGAGGGGTTTTCTGACCAGGTTGTGGAGTGATTTTTCTATGACCGCAGACAGGACAGGTACTGCAGCATCAATTCAAAGTGACAGGAGACAACATTTGTCCAGTATGGTTACAAACTATTTTTCATCCCTTATCGACGTTCTCCCTCAACCGTCATTCCCATTTGATTACTGGGCATCCAAATTAGACACCTGGCCAGAATTGGCAGAATATGCATTGCAGGAGCTTGCTTGCCCGGCAGCTAGTGTCCTATCAGAAAGAGTATTCAGTGCTGCAGGTTCAATACTAACAGAAAAAAGGACTCGTCTGGCTACCCAAAATGTAGATGATCTAACCTTCATTAAAATGAACCACAACTGGATTTCAAAATCTTTTGCCCCACCCTGCCCGGCTGACACCTAGCTTTCCTATGAAAAGGTCTTGCCTGTGGACTATTCTGAATGACTTTTCCAATCTCGTAATTTTCTTCACCTGATTGTCCAGCATACGACATGTTTCCACCTCACGAAATGGCCAAACTCCCCACACGGGGCCGTGCTATCGCCACTTTGCGCTTGGACCCTTGAGAGTGCTGTTTGTCTGAAGAGGTGGGTGTGGCCGCTTTTGGTCGACGGCACTGCCACTGGGTCCCTCATAGTACAATAAAGTGTCTCTGGCGGTGGTGGTGCGCACCCAACGTCAGACACACCGTTGTAATATGAGGGGCCCTGTGCCTGTACCGCCGGCCACAAGACAGTTCCCCCCCCCCAGCTCAAACAGTGCTCTACCACTAGCAAAATTATCTCTCACAGCTTCACCAATGTGTAGTCTAGCCGCTGACATCCTTCAATGCCTGGCACTGACAATACCATTGTTTTGACATTTTTGTTATGTTAGGCCTTCGAAGCCTGTCTGCGGTCCCTTCTTTCTACAACTACTACACTGACCAGGCCACTGCTGGCCGTGTTACCCTGGAACCAATTTAAAAGTGCCTACAGTCAGCCCAATTTTGTTATGTTAGGCCTTCGAAGACTGTCTGCCGTCACTCCTTCCACTAGACTTCCACTGACCATACACTGCTGCCCATGTACCCCTGGAACCAATTTAAAGTGCCTACAGCCAGCCCAATTTTGTTATGTTAGGCCTTCGAAGCCTGTCTGCGGTCACTCCTTCCACTAGACTTCCACTGACCAGACCACTGCTGCCCGTGTACCCCTGGAACCAATTTAAAAGTGCCTACAGCCAGCCCAAGTTTGTTATGTTAGGCCTTGGAAGCCTGTCTGCGGTCACTCCTTCCACTAGACTTCCACTGACCAGACCACTGCTGCCCGTGTACCCCTGGAACCAATTTAAAAGTGCCTACAGCCAGCCCAAGTTTGTTATGTTAGGCCTTGGAAGCCTGTCTGCGGTCACTCCTTCCACTAGACTTCCACTGACCAGACCACTGCTGCCCGTGTACCCCTGGAACCAATTTAAAAGTGCCTACAGCCAGCCCAAGTTTGTTATGTTAGGCCTTGGAAGCCTGTCTGCGGTCACTCCTTCCACTAGACTTCCACTGACCAGACCACTGCTGCCCGTGTACCCCTGGAACCAATTTAAAAGTGCCTACAGCCAGCCCAAGTTTGTTATGTTAGGCCTTGGAAGCCTGTCTGCGGTCACTCCTTCCACTAGACTTCCACTGACCAGACCACTGCTGCCCGTGTACCCCTGGAACCAATTTAAAAGTGCCTACAGCCAGCCCAAGTTTGTTATGTTAGGCCTTCTAAGCCTGTCTGCGGTCCATTCTTTCAACTACTACTACACTGACCAGGTCACTGCTGCCCGTGTACCCCTGGAACCAATTTAAAATTGCCTACAGCCAGCCCAATTTTTTTATTTTAGGCCTTCGATGCCTGTCTGCGGTCCATTCTTTCAACTACTACTACACTGACCAGGTCACTGCTGTCCGTGTACCCCTGGAACCAATTTAAAATTGCCTACAGCCATGTGTTATTATTTTAGGCCTTCGATGCCTGTCTGCGGTCACTCCTTCCACTAGGCCTCCACTGACCACACCACTGCTGTCCGTGTACCCCTGGAACCAATTTAAAATTGCCTACAGCCAGCCCAATTTTTTTATTTTAGGCCTTCGATGCCTGTCTGCGGTCCATTCTTTCAACTACTACTACACTGACCAGGTCACTGCTGTCCGTGTACCCCTGTAACCAATTTAAAATTGCCTACAGCCATGTGTTATTATTTTAGGCATTCGATGCCTGTCTGCGGTCCATTTTTTCAACTACTACTACACTGACCAGGTCACTGCTGCCCGTGTACCCCTGGAACCAATTTAAAATTGCCTACAGCCATGTGTTATTATTTTAGGCCTTCGATGCCTGTCTGCGGTCACTCCTTCCACTAGGCCTCCACTGACCACACCACTGCTGCCCGTGTACCCCTGGAACCAATTTAAAATTGCCTACAGCCAGCCCAATTTTTTTATTTTAGGCCTTCGATGCCTGTCTGCGGTCCATTCTTTCAACTACTACTACACTGACCAGGTCACTGCTGCCCGTGTACCCCTGGAACCAATTTAAAATTGCCTACAGCCATGTGTTATTATTTTAGGCCTTCGATGCCTGTCTGCGGTCACTCCTTCCACTAGGCCTCCACTGACCACACCACTGCTGTCCGTGTACCCCTGGAACCAATTTAAAATTGCCTACAGCCATGTGTTATTATTTTAGGCCTTCGATGCCTGTCTGCGGTCACTCCTTCCACTAGGCCTCCACTGACCACACCACTGCTGTCCGTGTACCCCTGGAACCAATTTAAAATTGCCTACAGCCAGCCCAATTTTTTTATTTTAGGCCTTCGATGCCTGTCTGCGGTCCATTCTTTCAACTACTACTACACTGACCAGGTCACTGCTGCCCGTGTACCCCTGGAACCAATTTAAAATTGCCTACAGCCATGTGTTATTATTTTAGGCATTCGATGCCTGTCTGCGGTCCATTTTTTCAACTACTACTACACTGACCAGGTCACTGCTGCCCGTGTACCCCTGGAACCAATTTAAAATTGCCTACAGCCATGTGTTATTATTTTAGGCCTTCGATGCCTGTCTGCGGTCCATTCTTTCAACTACTACTACACTGACCAGGGCACTGCTGGCCGTGTACCCCTGGAACCAACATCAGAAAATATAAAAATAAGTATTTTGCTTATAAAAAAGAAAATACTGGTGAGATATCAAATGCAGACATTTTAACATTAAAAACAAACACACAACTCTAATCTGGTACAGTACTAAAAATGGCCACCAGCTACAATTACTTTCTCCTGCAAGTAGTTAACTGAAAGTTTTTTTAAATTGAAAACACACATATGGCATCCACCGAGTGTTGTCCTGTCGCGTCTTCTTTATATTATTGCCGAGAAGATGCAAAATAATGAAAATAATAAAATCATTAATTACCAAAATAATAGAGAAAGTCAACACCACATTGCAAATAAACATTCATTCCAAATAAAGAAGCAGGGCGCGTCCGAGGGTGAGTATATACCTAATAAGAATATAATCACCCTCGGACGCGCAATGCTTATTTCCAACAGCCTTCCTTCCTAAGAATCAGCCCTTCCGTCGTGTAGAGAGACGTTGTGTTACACTCCAAGGTGTTCCCCAGGTTGCCTTTCCTGAGCTTCGATCTTCCGGCTCTCGTTTAGTAGTTCTTGGAAACTACTCTGCATTAGGCCTTCAAATTGGGTATGGGGTGTAGAGAGATGGTGTGTTCCACTCCAAGGTGTTCCCCAGGTTGCCTTTCCTGAGCTTCGATCTTCCGGCTCTCGTTTAGTAGTTGTTGGAAACTACGCTGCATTAGGCCTTCAAATTGGGTATGGGGTGTAGCGAGAGGGTGTGTTACACTCCAAGGTGTTCCCCAGGTTGCCTTTCCTGAGCTTCGATCTTCCGGCTCTCGTTTAGTAGTTCTTGGAAACTACACTGCATTAGGCCTTCAAATTGGGTATGGGGTGTAGAGAGAGGGTGTGTTACACTCCAAGGTGTTCCCCAGGTTGCCTTTCCTGAGCTTCGATATTCCGGCTCTCGTTTAGTAGTTGTCAGAAACTACGCTGCATTAGGCCTACAAATTGGGTATGGGGCGTAGAGAGAGGGTGTGTTACACTCCAAGGTGTTCCCCAGGTTGCCTTTCCTGAGCTTCGATATTCCGGCTCTCGTTTAGTAGTTGTCGGAAACTACGCTGCATTAGGCCTACAAATTGGGTATGGGGTGTAGAGAGAGGGTGTGTTACACTCCAAGGTGTTCCCCAGGTTGCCTTTCCTGAGCTTCGATCTTCATGCTCTCGTTTAGTAGTTGTCGGAAACTACGCTGCATTAGGCCTACAAATTGGGTATGGGGTGTAGAGAGAGGGTTTGTTACACTCCAAGGTGTTCCCCAGGTTGCCTTTCCTGAGCTTCGATCTTCCGGCTCTCGTTTAGTAGTTGTTGGAAACTACGCTGCATTAGGCCTTCAAATTGGGTATGGGGTGTAGCGAGAGGGTGTGTTACACTCCAAGGTGTTCCCCAGGTTGCCTTTCCTGAGCTTCGATCTTCCGGCTCTCGTTTAGTAGTTCTTGGAAACTACACTGCATTAGGCCTTCAAATTGGGTATGGGGTGTAGAGAGAGGGTGTGTTACACTCTAAGGTGTTCCCCAGGTTTCCTTGCCATTGCTTCGGTCTTCCGACTCTCGTTTAGTAGTTGTAGAAAAGTACACTGCATTAGGCCATACAAAATGGGTATGGGGTGGAGAGAGATGGTGTGTTACACTCCAAGGTGTTCCCCAGGTTGCCTTTCCTGAGCTTCTATCTTCAGGCTCTCATTAAATTGTGGTTAAATGGAACAACTGCATTTGGCGTACTAGTTGGTTTGGGGCCTACTATCGGTGTCTGCCACTCCTTGCTGTTCTCCTCCACTGAACAAAGCTGTGCCGCCTGTTTACTACGGTTGCCAATTTTGAACTGCGTTTCGACTACTTACTGATTTGGCCCTACTCTCTGTGTCAGCCTCTCATTCCAGTTGTCCTCCACTGCAATGCCCCCTGGTTATTCCTGTGTTACCAATTTTGAACTGCATTTAGCCCACTTTCTTCTTTGGGCCTATATCTGTGTTTCCACTTCATCGTGCCCATTGCCCAGCCAGTGATAGATGAGTCTGCTGGTACATTGACCCATAACGCAACATTCCCCGTGCACGCTACACAACAACATTGTGACCCTGCTGAAAGTCAGGTTGCTCTTCCCGCATACCATACCACCTTACACGGGGACAAAGAGGAAGGTGCAGATGAAAGTGCAGGTTCCTTCATCAGGTGGGGGGAGGAATACTAGTTGGCGACGTCACTGGCACAGGGCCTCTCATAGTACGCAAAAGTGTTGCTGCCGGTGGGAGGCGCCCCCGCCGTGCAAACACACCGCTGTACTTTGAGGGGCCCTGTGCCAGTGCCAATGCCAACGAGTGGGCCCCCCCTGCTTGCTCAGGTTCACAGCACTTGCAAAGTTGAAATACTTACCTCTCCCTGCTCCACTGCCGTGACGTGGTCCAGATTTCCTGGGCCCACTAATTACTTGAACCAGCCCTACCCCCCACAACTTTAGCCAAATGACCCCCAATTTCAAATGCCTTCCAATTATTATAAGGTAAATTACGCTTGACAAGCTTCATTAAGAAGAATGGATGGTTTTGACATTAAAATGGCCACTCTAGGTGTTTTCCTGGCCCCCACTCACTGCCGACTATGCTGCCCCATTGACTTGCATTGGGTTTCGTGTTTCGGTCGATCCCGACTTTACGTCATAATCGGCCGATTTCACTCGACCCGACTTTGGACATAGTCGGGTTTCGCAAAACCCGGCTCGACTCTAAAAAGGTCAAGGTCGCTCAACTCTAGTCAGTATCCTAATTGGTTGTGTATTTGTTTAGTGTGTGTAATACAGAGCTGGGATAGACTCTGTGCAGTGTTGTTATTTTGGTCATTTTGGATTGGCAGTACATTATATGAAGCTGTATTTTGTATTAGGGCCGTGGTTTTTGTTGTTTGGCCTTAAAGTGCTTTCAGAGTGTCAGTGGAAACTGCTGCAGTTTTTGTTATATAGAGTTGTGTTAATTCCAAAGTGCAAAATAGGCAGGCTGTGTGAACCTTGTATGTATGTATGTACGTCTATGAGAACTCCGAATGAGATAAGAGGTGAGTAAATGAGTATAAGGAATAAACATAAATCCCTGATTGATGAGGGGTTCCGTTAGGTGTGGTCCTCTGTATGTGACAGAAGACATTATTCAACATAGTTTGAGCTGAATTAGGTGGAGTGATTGAGATAAGGGATTTTCTTCTTGTAAAAATCAACTGAAAAGTGAAAGGAAAAGAAACAACAATCCCTGAATGAGCATGTATGTATGAGTGATCACATAAGTATCATTACTTATCTAACTGTTGTTAATTGTCCAGGATGAATAAGTTGTGGATATTTTAATGTACATTTAATTTACATCTGAGATTTAGTGAAACCCTTGTTATATATGTTTTGACATTGGATAGGTTTCTATATGTGTTTTGGCCGGACGCGGTCAGAATCAGCTTATTCAAGTTGTGCAGTGATCTGCCTGTATAGAGAAACTGTTTTTAATTCCGAGAGGATGAATCGTTTGTAGAGATTAAGTCTGAAAACTGCTGCATTCTGTTTCTGTGTGACGGTGCCCTAAGACAAGCTCTTTTCTGTGGTTATACCTGATGGGAGGAGGGAAGCAAATCGCTGCGCAAATTGTTTGTTATTTCTCCTCTCTGTGCTGCGGGCCAGAGGAAGGGGGGCCATGCAGCTGCGCTGAAGAATATGGAGCTGTGCATATTCTGTCCTTGGTTCAGTACGCACTGAGAGATTTGTGTTTAAAGCAATAGTACTGTATGTATTGAAGTAGAAAGAAATATCATAAGTTTAAGTTGGAATTTGAAAGTGAAAGAATTGTGCCTATTTTAGAGGAAACTTGTAAGTGATTGAAAGATTGGTAAAAGATTCACCTGCTTCAAGTTGAGTGATTGATATATAGCAAATTGAGGATCAACTGAGGAGGTAGCCAACTGCACGGCTGATGTAGAAGGTGGTGTAACCTGCTACAGTCAGCCTACGGCAAATAGGTGGTGTAACCTTGCCGTTCCATGGAGCTGTGCTAGCCAGCTGATCTACCGGGTGGTAGGTGGTTTAACCTGCCCGCTAGAATCCTTTAGGCCTACCGGGTGGTAGGTGGTTTAACCTGCCCGCTAAACCTTGACACTCGCTCTGACTTGTCACGTGTTGCAACCCTGGTTTAAGGCAAGGCACACTAAAAAGGGCATTTTTAGAGCTGAGTTGTCTGAGCGGATAAGTTGAAGCCATGGGCAACTTATTCTGTGTGCAGTCAGGGCCCTCAATGGGATCCAAAAACCGCTGTACAGTTTGGAAAAACGAAGCAGTGAAAGATGTGAGACCAATATTGAAAAAGGCAAAAATGCCAGTGAGTGGATGGCTGTTTGGATGTTCAAAAAGGCACAGACAAAGGAGGAAAATAGCATGTGTATAAATGGCATCTGAGAGAGTGCAGCAAGACGGAAGTAAGGTGTATTATGAATGTTTTGATGCTCAAAAGTCCGACTATGACCGACACATTACTGCTATGGTCATACCTTTGTATAACCAGAGACCAAGACAAGACAGATGGACTTGTAAACATTGCGGTCAGACAAACCCAGACTGGAGAAATAATTGTATGATCTGTGCTGCAACCCAACCTAAGTGAATTACACTGAATCCTGTCCAGACAAGATCACATGTAGTGACATAAGAAGCTGACACAGGATTGTGGTTAGTGGGTAGTGGGGACATTAACTTTTGGGAGTAAGCTGACAGTAATCCTTTTGGGAAGGAGCTGTAGACCAGCAGACCAGCATGTCATGTCACCCCCAACCGGTCATCTAGTCACCCCCACCACCAGAGAACCAACCACATCAGGTAGTGTAAGACAGATACAGGAGTATTATCCCTGGAAGCCCTCTGACTAGCTAGCTACGCTAAAATAATTGGCTGACCCTGAGAACAAACCTTTCCCATTTTACAGACAAAGACAATATGATGGACGTATAAGTGCACCTGAGCAGACCTAGAGAGTTGGTGAGCACAAAAGCAGGTGACATACTAGGATGCAAATTAAGACTTTTACAGATGTGGCAAAAGGAGAGAGTGTAGAGATGTACTCTGGACGGTTACAGCTGAAATGGGCAGACATGGGGTACAGTCCAGTAAATCACTTGATGTTAAAATATTGGTAAATACATTCATTGACGGTATGACAAAAGGCTTACGAGACGCAGTACAGACAGCCAGACCTAAATGGAGAAATGTAGATCCAAAGACCTCCTGAAGGTTGCTCAGGAGTTGAAAAAACTAGGACAATAAGACGACGTGTCATGTATGCTGGAGTACAAGGAAAACAGTAGAGACATAGTAAGGGACCTAATGACTTAGAAACAGTGAAGTGCTGGAATTGTGGAGGAAATGGACACTCAGACCAATCTTCCACCTCCTTTACCTTCAGACTAGGAAACTGTCAACCCAGTGACAAATGTGTGCCCTGTTCCTGTCCCCTCCGGACCTGGTCCTGCCTTGATGACCACCATACCAATGCTGGGAGGGAAATAGACAGAATTCTTGACTGACACTGGGGCAGCCGGAACTGTGGTACACAAAGACTTGATACTGCCAGACATGATTACTGACGAGACTGTGGAATACGTGAGGGTAGGGGGACAAGCGACTGAAGCCCCTATGACTAAACAAGAAAAGACTAGAGTCACGAGACAGCCAAGAGGTGCTAACAAACTTATTGTTAGTGACAATACCCCTATGAATTTGCTGGGAGCAGAGTTGAGTGCTGTCTAGGCACTATACAGTACTCTCCTAAGGGTATTATAGTCACAAGTCCCCTTTTCATATAAACACTTGTGACAGAGAGATGCCAGGGTCTTCCACGTGCACATTATACCACAGGTAAATCATGCCCTATTATAGTTACACTTAATTCCATTAATTTACCAGTTTAGTAGTTTCCTTACACAAGATGGTATAGTTACCATGTATTTCTAGGTTGTCTTCATATGATATATAGTTTTTTAGCCATTCATTATATTGGCTCAAACCATAGTCACTGTTTATTTGTCTTTTCCACTTCCTATACCTTATCGCAGGCAACTGGCATTGATATTTGGTATTTTTCAAATCCCTTCTTTTTGTATTTGGAACTGTTAGTTATGGATTTATATAGGGCTGTTACTTTCTTAGAATAAGCTTGTGCTTTGCTGTGGCCTATGGCATTGTGCTCCCCCGTTTTATGACTCAGTATCTTTCGTAATTATATATATAATTTTCTTTTGGTAACATTTTGTGAATCAAATTTAGTTTTTTTAAGGGGTACTCTACCCAATCAAATACGGGTATAAATATTTGGACATTAATGTGTGATTTACATAAACACTTGTGTAATATTGCAGAAATGGTGTATATGGCAAGAGTAGCGAAAGTAACACCTGACACCAGAATGTCTGAGGACAGGGAAAAGAGTCAGGTACCAGACACCGTTTGGGCAAGGGGAAAATCTGATATGGGTCGGCTGCCCATTCCCCCTGTTATGATAAATTAAAAGAAGGAACCACTCCTCTTAGTTAAGGCAACACCCCTTTGTATCCCATTAAGAAAAAAAGGACCCAAGGGTTCCCCTGACACTTACAGAATAGTTCATGACTAAAGGGCTATTAATGAGGTTACCGAGAGTATGACCTTAAATGTCCCTAACCCACACACCTTACTGTCACAAATCCCAGCGACGTCAAAATGTTTCACATTTATTGATTTGGCAAATGCATTCTTCTCTGTACCACTGCACTCTGACTGTCAGTATCTTTTTTCTTTCACTCACGAAGGTAAACAATACTGTAGGACAGTCCTCCCACAAAGGGTGAAAGAACTCCCCAACCATCTATTCAACAGCGATGGCAGGGATTCTTGAGCAGTGGCAACCACCTCATCCACAGATTGTACTATTGTACTTGCTGTGTTTTTTTTGGCAGAAAAGGGTTGCAAGACCTCACATGACAAAATACAGTATTACAAACAAAAGGTGACATCTTTAGGACATTGTATTGCTGAAGGTACAAGACACCTGACTGAAGACAGAAAACAGGCAATACAAATCTCCCTTTACCCAGGTCACACCAGCATCTACGCACTTTTCTAGGTTTGGTGACCTACTGTAGGCCTTGGATAAGGTCTGCTTCACAAATAATGCACCCACTCTATGACTGTTTGCCTTCAGACCCCTACAATCTCACTCAAGAAGCAATTCACTTCTTCCACTCTCTCAAGCTGCTCATTGTGTCAGACATTCCAAACTATGATCAGCCATTTTTCTTATTTTGCACAGAGCAGGGTGGACATGCTACCGCAGTACTGACACTACAACATGGAAAGAAACAGAGACCGATAGCTTACTACTTAGCACAATTAGACCCCGTGATTAGAGGGTCTTCTACATGTGTACGTGCTGTAAGAGCTGCTGTATTACTGAAAGGCATGTGAAATCACACTGACTTTCTCTTTTTTTTTGACAATTTTGTGACATTAATGCCATACTCGTACAAGTTCAACCAAAACAAATTGTCAATGGATAGACAGATCAGACTTGAATGTGCTCTAATACTAATTCCTGAATATGTCACCCTCAAAAGACATAATGTTCTGAATCCAGCCACTCATTTGCCTGTGGATTCAGAAAAGGGGGAATTGGTGACAGCATTGGCAGGTGGGAAAGAGAACATGACATGACGTTGACATGACGCACGAACATGACTGCCTAGGAACTGATGAGTCAGGAGACAGTGGGTTTTACATATGTTCGTGGGAAGAAAAAAAACCCCTGTTCCTAATGCATATTTTGAGGTTTTTTATTTTTGTAGATGGCTCCAGATACCACCAGAATGGGCGACTCTACATTGGATATGCAGTAGTATCCTCACATGAGGTAATCCGAGCTGAACCACTCCCTCCTCACATGTCGGTGCAGGAGGCAGAGTTGAAGGCACTCACTGAGGCGTGTAGAGCTGCTGCAGGTAAAGTCGCTAACAGTTACACAGATTCAAATTGTGCATGGTGAATATCCCATGATTATTGCCCTATCTGGAGAAGCACAGCGTTTCTTACATCAGCCGGTAAGCCTATTAAAATTGCAGAGCTGGTGAAACAATTAGTGGAGGCATTGACGTTATCAGTCCAGGTTGGCAAGGTAAAAGCACACACGGACGGTGACTCTGTGGAGGTAGAGGGCAACAAAAGGGCGGACGGGGCTGCTAAAGTAGCTGCAAGGCGGCCTAGGGAGCAGTGGACGGTGGCGGGGAGTCAGAGTATTCCAGCCACACTGAGCCTAGATGTCCTGAAATCCCTCCAGCTGCCCAAACAGAGAAGGAACACTGGGAGAGAATGGGAGCTGAGCTGAACTCAGAAAGAGTATGGGAGAATAAGGATAAATCGTATATACCAAGATCCCTGCTCCCAATCATGGCGCAAGCAACACAAGATGCCTTCTGGATCGCTCCTGGTTCCAGTTGCGCAGCCGCTAAGCTCGTACAGTCATGCCTCATCTGTGCACAGCACAATCCAGGAAAAACAGTAAAAATCCCTAACAAAGCGACACCCAGGCCTCTCTACCTGTTTCAGAGACTGCAGACTGGCTACATACAGCTACCCAAGGTAGGAGTGTGTGAAAAATATCCTAGTATGTGTAGATCTCTTCTCTGGTTGGCTGGAAGCCTATCTGGTAAAATGTGCAAATGCTAAGACGACTGCAGACAAACTGATGAAAGAACTGATCTGCAGGTATGGTGTCCCAGAAACCATAGAGAGCGATAGGGACACACACTTCACGGGAGAAATAATGAGGGAAGTCATACAGGCCCTGGAAGTACAGCAAGCATAACATGCACCATATAGACCACAAAGTAGTCGGAAAGTGGAGAGACTAAATGGGACACTTAAACTGAAAAATCAAAGGCCACGGCAGACACAGGAAAGAGCGGGTAGAGTGCTTGTCTCTTGCACTCTTGTCAGTCAGACACACTCCAAATAGAAAGACAGGCTTGTGTCCTTTTGAAGTCCTGTTTAGTAGTTTGCCAAAGGCCGGTCTGTACTTCCTACAGGTGCTACAAAGGCAACACGGTGCTATGACAGCCCATGTCCAGGCCTTGCAGAAAAGACTTAATGTGGTGCATAAACATGTGTTTTCATCCATTCCAGATCCTAATGCCAGTGCAGACGTACATCAGCTGAATCCAGGTGATTGGGTGGTCATACACAGACACGTGAGAAGGAGCCTAGACCCACGGTTTGACGGCCCACTCTAAAGTCCAGCTGACCACATTCACCTCAGGGAAACTTGAGGGAAAGCCCACCTGGATCCATGTCAGTCACTGCAAAAAGATCTTCACCAGCAGAATGACTGTTGTCCTAATCACCTTGCTGGCAGTGGTAGAATGTTTGCACCTTACAGAGACACTGGATAAACAAACTTATTCAACATCTTGCTTTTCTTATAAAAGACGCGGAAGGACAAAAACTGCTGGACTGTTGGATCTGTGCACACAGCCCAGTATCTGCAAGGACTATGCTGTACTTAGCCTTACCCCTGGAGCCAAGGAAGGTATTAACACCACACCACATATACAGGTCCTTCTCAAAAAATTAGCATATAGTGTTAAATTTCATTATTTACCATAATGTAATGATTACAATTAAACTTTCATATATTATAGATTCATTATCCACCAACTGAAATTTGTCAGGTCTTTTATTGTTTTAATACTGATGATTTTGGCATACAACTCCTGATAACCCAAAAAACCTGTCTCAATAAATTAGCATATCAAGAAAAGGTGAAAAGGTTCTCTAAATGACCTATTACCCTAATCTTCTGAATCAACTAATTAACTCTAAACACATGCAAAAGATACCTGAGGCTTTTATAAACTCCCTGCCTGGTTCATTACTCAAAACCCCCATCATGGGTAAGACTAGCGACCTGACAGATGTCAAGAAGGCCATCATTGACACCCTCAAGCAAGAGGGTAAGACCCAGAAAGAAATTTCTCAACAAATAGGCTGTTCCCAGAGTGCTGTATCAAGGCACCTCAATGGTAAGTCTGTTGGAAGGAAACAATGTGGCAGAAAACGCTGTACAACGAGAAGAGGAGACCGGACCCTGAGGAAGATTGTGGAGAAGGACCGATTCCAGACCTTGGGGAACCTGAGGAAGCAGTGGACTGAGTCTGGTGTGGAAACATCCAGAGCCACCGTGCACAGGCGTGTGCAGGAAATGGGCTACAGGTGCCGCATTCCCCAGGTAAAGCCACTTTTGAACCATAAACAGCGGCAGAGGCGCCTGACCTGGGCTACAGAGAAGCTGCACTGGACTGTTGCTAAGTGGTCCCAAGTACTTTTTTCTGATGAAAGCAAATTTTGCATGTCATTCGGAAATCAAGGTGCCAGAGTCTGGAGGAAGACTGGGGAGAAGGAAATGCCAAAATGCCTGAAGTCCAGTGTCAAGTACCCACAGTCAGTGATGGTGTGGGGTGCCATGTCAGCTGCTGGTGTTGGTCCATTGTGTTTCATCAAGGGCAGGGTCAATGCAGCTAGCTATCAGGAGATTTTGGAGCACTTCATACTTCCATCGGCTGAAATGCTTTATGGAGATGAAGATTTCATTTTTCAGCACGACCTGGCACCTGCTCACAGTGCCAAAACCACTGGTAAATGGTTTACTGACCATGGTATTGAGAGAAAGTTGAGAGACGCAAGACCCAACACTCTGGATGAGCTTAAGGCTGCTATTGAAGCATCCTGGACCTCCATAACATCTCAGCAGTGTCACAGGCTGATTGCCTCCATGCCACGCCGCATTGAAGCAGTCATTTCTGCCAAAGGATTCCCGACCAAGTATTGAGTGCATAACTGAACATTATTATTTGATGGTTTTTTTGTTTGTTATTAAAAAACACTTTTATTTGATTGGATGGGTGAAATATGCTAATTTATTGAGACAGGTTTTTTGGGTTATCAGGAGTTGTATGCCAAAATCATCAGTATTAAAACAATAAAAGACCTGACAAATTTCAGTTGGTGGATAATGAATCTATAATATATGAAAGTTTAATTGTAATCATTACATTATGGTAAATAATGAAATTTAACACTATATGCTAATTTTTTTAGAAGGACCTGTACAATGAGACTTGGACTCAGATTTTCTTGGTTCCTTAAGGTTCTTAATGAGACTAATACAATATAGAGATTCCTTTTTAAATCCAGCCAATTGGCTTAGCGGCCTAGCGGGATGGATTATTTTTGGTATTTTACAGACTTGTATGCAAATTTTGTTGCTTTGCTTATTGTTTTATGTAGCCGTAAAAGCGCTAATATATATATTACCTAAGCTATGGAATAATGTAGGTGTTAGAAAAAAATCTAAGGCTGAGCCTTCTGTAGTGTATCATAAGCCCCGTGTAGCCACTGCTGACGGGGGAGGTGAGTGTCCACACTGAGGGTGGATGGGTGAAGCAGGTAGGAAGTCCCCTTGTGGGTACTAGACCCATGAGACAGTAGCTCCTTTGTGGACATCAGCTGACCCCGTAGCAGAGGTTATACCATTTACAAAAGGGGGAAATTGATATAGAAGGGTTAATAGTTTGCCTTTAAGTGCCTTTTGCCTTTAATTGTTAGAATTACTAGAATCTGTTGATGCAGTAGTCTGATGGTCTCCACTTCAAGGAGACTACCCTTCTTATCATGTATGTTCTCAATAGTCAGTCACAACATGCTCTGGGTACGTTAGAGAATAAAGGTCAGTATGACCCTGGGTGATGGTGGGGGCTACATGAATTGCATTAAGAGTTACATTTGTTGTAAATGGTATAAAATATTGCCTCTTGCTCTATTACTTCAGATAAAAGTGACTTGCTCACAGGATATGTGTGAGGTATCTTTTTGTCTCCAAGCGCGCTTGTAAAATGACGGGCGTAACTCCACAATTTGGTCTCACTGGTGATCTGTCAGCTGATATTGGTCAGAACGAAAACAGCTACGACACTTGTATGTTGCACAGCTGTAAGGGGTGTACCGGGACTGTGTGATGCTCCACTTCCTTTCCTCATGTTGGTATTGTATATAATCATATATTTATGTAATATTCCTGATGCTGCTATATACATATATTTCTATGCTGTGTAGATAGGGAAACTACAGTACCTCAGGATGGACACTAGATGGGGTACAACATTGTATACAATTACATAGGAGGAGCCAATCATGGATAAGATAGAGGATTTTCCTGTTCCTAGTCAGTAGGGGCCATAGAGCCCAGTAAGGGTGGTCAGCTCCATAATGTTATAAGGAAAGAGCCCAGCTGTCCAGGGCCAGTAGCCCAGAAGTACAGCAGAATAAGTAAGCAGGTCGCTCGATGATGTGGTAGCTTTCTACATGGGCAGATGCCCTCATGTCTGGTGCGAAACAGACAAGGGAATCTGAACGTAATGAAGCTGAACGGGAGGACGCTGCGGTAGCGGTTGAGATGGGACAAACCAGGTTCAAACTAAAGTACATAGGGAAGAGCAGAGGGAAAGTGAAGGATGTGAACAGTGCAGAACTCTGTGTTGATGCTGTAACCGCTGTGGATGTGTGCGATTGAAAATGAGTAAAGTTCTACACTTAAAGTTGGAAATGGATTCTGTCTCTTTATGTGCCAGACCAAAAGAAGGAGTGTCTCTGTTTCCAAGGGAGGCTTTGGAGAACCAGGCAAGAGAGACAGTGGGACTGTATATATGTGGTGCGTGTGGCCAGGGCGCATTAAAGCAGACATCCGTGTGGGCCATGACTACGGCCCTGGCTGACGCTCACACAGCTTCTAAACTTATCACTCAGTCCTGATCCTAGCCCTATGCACTGCATTGGTTATGTCACCCATCATTATGTCTTTGTAATAGGGCACCCGAAGTATTGCTTATTAATCAGAAGAAAAGAACGCTAGCATGTATTTTGGAATTACATTTAAATTACATTTAAATTACAGAAAAATTTGATTACTTCTATCAGGCAGGGCCATATTTGAAACTCCCTTCTTGGAAAGTGGATATGGGGGGGAAGTAGAATGGACTGGTATGCTTTTAAAGGCAACCTGTCGCTAGGTTTGGCAGATATTAGGTAAGGCAGGCCACCACCTTTCAGACCTTATATACAGCATTTAATGCTGTATATCATAGCCCGACCAGACATGAAGGAGAAGAAAAATACCCTTTATTATACTCACATGAGTGGCGGTCCAGTCCGAGGGATGTTGATGTTCTTGGTCTGGCACCTCCCATCTTCTTACATTCGCCACCATCCTTTTTGCTTCATGTGGATGGCACGTCTCTACGTCATCCACACAATCTTCCCGGCATGACACTCCTGTGCAAGTGCACTTCTCTGTCCTGACTAGGGCAGAGTAAAGAACTGCAGTGTGCATGCGCCAGCTCTTTGACTTTTCCCGGTGCCTGCGCACTGCAGTACTATGCAGAGAAGTACACCTGCTCAGGAGTGCAATGCTGGGGAGACTGTGTGGATGACATTAGGATGCGTCATCCACACGAAACAAGAAGGAGGACAGCATTGCAAGAAGAAGGGAGGCCCTGGACCAAGACCAGCAACACCGCTGGGACTGGACCGCCCCGCAGGGGAGAATAATAAAATGTCTTTTTCTTTTCCTTCAGGTCGGGTTGGGGCTTATATACAGCATTATAGAATGCTGTATATCAGGCTTAAAGGGTGGTGGCCTTACCTTATATCCACCAAATCTGCTGATAGCTTGGCTTTAAATGTTAGAGCTGAATTTCATTACCAGTCTGGCCTTGGTAATTTTAATCCCACTACTTCAGTTTTATTATAAAAACCAAGGATATTTTCTGACTACTTTTAACCTGTTACAAGCATAATTCTTATTTAATTTTAATTACTGATTTCTTCTTTTGTCTAGTTGGTTTCAATTTACATAATATGCAGGTATCTGTTATCTATGAAAATCTAACATTCACTTACCAAGTTGTCTTTGATGAACTGACATTTGTTGATAGTTACGGAGCCACTTAAAAAAAGTCTACATTTTAATTGGATGTAATTGGTAGTTAGATGCCCTACTTATAGAAGTAGAAGATTTATGGAACTTGAATATAATAAACCACATGGAAATGTTACTTTCACTGTAACTAAGGATATGGAGTCATTTATTTAAATCTTAATCGCACTGAAACATGATATTTCTCTCTGATTGAGATCTATGAAAAATTATTACCAAAGTGAACAAGCGAACAGATGAATTCCTTGTTTCATATCTTATTAAAGCTTCATGCTCGTGATGACAGGGGGTGCCATGGGAGATGGAGTGTTACTTGGGATATAGAAATGTTGTACATGAAAGGGGTAATGTTTCTTTGTCAAGATGCTGTATGTTTCAGTTCTAGAGATATAGAGTTGGTGGAGTAGAAATCATTGCCAACAAATTGGGCTTCAGGAATACAGTGTATCATTATAAACCAGCATGCTGGGTATAACATTTCTTAGAAAGCTGACGCCTGCAGTTATTGTACTCATGTAATGTACAATTTGCACATTAAGCTGCGTCATTATTACTTTTCTATTGTTTCTTTGACGTAAAATAGCATACATTTTTATTAATGTTGGTATTACATCAATTTATCTATTTCCAGTTAAAACAATCCCATTATTACTGAGAAGTACATTTTTTTGTGAAAAATGAACTATAAAATATGCAAACCTAAAGTAGGATTACTTTAATTAAAAGGATTTTCTCTGTTTGCATTTTTCTGAACTATAATTTGGAAATTAGTTGAGTACTATAGGTTGAAACTGCTTATGTGGTTAAAAAGCATAAAATCTTTATTTTTTTGATATGTTGTAATCATCATATGATATGAACTTTGTGCTTACAATTGATCATTTTACCCCTCTACCCTGTAAAGTTGCTAAGTCGTGGATGAACTGCTCCTCCCACTCGCTGTGTCAGGGGGCACAGTATTTGTGAAAACAATCAAACTTTGACTTGACAACTGGCAGTCTTTACAAACAGGCACAAAGGATAAGGCCCAATGGGTTGTCATTTTTCCCAAAGGTGCCAGACACAACTTCAACTCTGTTTCTCATTATGGGTAGGACATCCTTCTTGCTAACTTCTCTAGCCCTTGGAATTCTTATCCACCACTAGCAGTGCACCCGGATTTCATTACCTCCCACCTCTGTGAATATGAGTTGATCTTTCTCTGTTACTTCACAGGCTGAGTGCGCCCAAGGGCCCCGACGTCCATATCGAGGTTCCCAGGCCGGCAAATGGATTCACACTGAAAGGTTCTTTGGCAATCCATGACCCATGGTATTAGGCCCATGTTTTCCCTAGCAGCCTATCACTTAAGACTGTTGCTGTCATGTCCCATTACTTTCCTCAACTGAACTCTCCTTCCTGTTCCTCACACTAAGCAGCGATTCCCAAACCACCTACCCACAATGGGCTTGCCTCAACTCTCGTACTGTCTCTGTGCTTGCTGTGTTACTGACACACTTCACCTTTCACCTACATTCTACACAGTGACATCTTGTAACCGTAAATTATTGCTGCAGCCTCAAAAAATTATTCACATTTTATGCCACAGCAGCTTTGATGTCTTCAGGGGAACATGGTAGCTGGTCCATCTCCTTATAACGCAGCTAATTTCTATCTTTTCCAGTAGGTTTATAACATCACATGATTAAAAAATAACTAGCAAAATCCTTCTTAGCTCCATGTAGAAACAGGTGAATTTTCCCTGTATGAGTCATCAGTCACTGCAAAGCCCCTGGCAGGAGGGAGGAGCGGAGCAGCTGGCTCAGAAGTTGAAAAGGGGAATGATAAATGCAGAGCAGACAAAAGAGAAACATTGAGTAGAAAGGCAAAATAAGCAATTGTACACAGCAACATATAATATGATTGCAATATATTAAGAGTATAAAAACTTTGATGGGAGTGCTTCTATAGTCACGTTGGGCCTGTTGGTAATGAATCCTTTTATTTGGAATTTGTGGCCTATATTTTAGGTTAGGCTGGGATCACACATGCGAGAAACACATCCGTGTCTACCATGTGAAATCCAATACACAGCGACATGTGTCGTCCAACAGGAATTCTCAGACAATTTGAACAACCAAAAAAAATCTGTTAAACTTGTCTGCAATGCCGAGTCGCACTATTTTTGAGCTGTAAATTTTCTGTAAAAAAATGGACAAACTGCAGATAGTTCAAAATTTGCGCATGTGCATAAT
Source organism: Ranitomeya imitator (assembly GCF_032444005.1). Classification (NCBI taxonomy): domain Eukaryota; kingdom Metazoa; phylum Chordata; class Amphibia; order Anura; family Dendrobatidae; genus Ranitomeya; species Ranitomeya imitator. The sequence continues at coordinate 111,441,042 of NC_091287.1, read as the reverse complement.
GTTTGATGGGTGATTGCTCATTTCGTCAAGTGCAAAGTGATTATGTCTATACAACATTCATCAGCGCACAATAATGACATTCACCCAGTGGCGTGTCAGAGAACTTACTCAATGGTATTCTATTTTATTGATTACATACACTCTATTTATATTTCTATCCATCTACCTATCTATCTACATCTGCCTTTTTCTTTTGCCTCCCTTGATGAAGCTAACTTGAGCAGCCATACGCATGGGGTCCATTTTAGACAACTTATTTATCAGGCCGTATCTGATCTCCAATGTTACACTTTTACTTCACTTTAAGGAATGGCAATAAAACATGCTAAACCGATGAGAGATTGCATTTTACAAGGAAAAAAATGTTAAGAAACATTTTTTCCTGTATAATGACTTGACTATAAGGCAAAATTTAAAAAGATTTAAAAAAAATATATAATTTAAGTAAACCAAAATTGATTTATTTTTTATAAAATAGGAAATGTCAGAGTAATTTCTGAAGGAGGGCATCATACACATTATTAAATTTATATATTGGTACTCCTAGACTCATAAAGGCTGTGCATTTTTGAGGGTTATATACTAAGGAAATGTACTCCAGACCGACCATGGATTAGAGTAAGCAACATAATACCGATAAGGGTATGTGCACAAGTTGAGTAAAATTTCTGCACCATTTCTGCATCTCTTGGCAGGAAAAGGCAGCTGCAAAAAGGTGCATTTTTGGTGCATTTTTGCAAGTGTTTTTTATGAGATGAGTGATGTGAATGTTGAAAAACGCAGGGCAAAAATGCACAGAGAATTGACATGCTGCAGACTATTTTCTGCATCAAATCTGCAAGTCAAGAATAATCAGAATAATCAATGTGTGCATGACATGTCAGGTATCTCAATCACTTAGCTGGCATCAGGTTTTGCCACAAATTCGCACAGAAAAAACGTGATTAATTTTTAAAGGTTTTTAAGGGTTATTAATCAACGAAATGTACCCAAGAAGATGTAATACCCTTTGGGCAAGCAATATATTTTTAACAAGTTTTTGAGGCTTTTATAGCAGCGATATGTACCAAAGAAGATGTAATACTCTATGGGTGAGCAATATAAAACTGATACATTTGGAACAAGTTTTTAGAGGCTTAAATAGCAACCAAATGAACCCCCAAAAATTTATTTAGCCTATGGATGAGCAATATAATACAGATACATATTGAACAAGGCTTTTTGAGCATTCTATACCAACGATATGTACCCAAGAAATATGTAATACCCTATCTATGAGCAATATAATACCGATAAATTTGGAACAAGTTTTATGAGGGTTATATATACCAACAAAATGTACTCCTGACCACGGAATAGTCTATAGGTGAGCATTATAATAATTTTTGAAGAATTTTTTGAGGGTCATATACTGTCAAAATGTACACAAGAACACATAATACTTAATGTCTGACAAATGTAACCCAGCAACATTTTGCAAAGTTTTTTTTTTAGTGTTACATACCGTATTTTTCGGACTATAAGATGCACCGGACCATAAGACGGACCCCAAATTTTGGGGTGGAAAATAGCAGAACATTTTTTTTATAAGATGGGGGTCCGTCTTATTGTCCAAATTTAAGGTCTCTTACCTGAGGGCCGGCGGTGGTACAGTGGGGTCACAGGAGGCATGGTCCCCTCCTCAGGATGCCAGCGGCAGCAGAAGTGGGAAAATGCTGCAGTCCCCGAGTGCGATGCTGTGGGTCTGGTGTTGGCGGTGAGGCAGAGGTACGGCGGCAGAGGTGTGGTGATGCTGAGGCTCAGTGTCGGCGGTGGTTGGTGCGGAGTGCACCTGAGCAGGGTCCCTTCCTCAGGATGCTGACAGCAGAAATGTGACAATGCTGTGGCCCGGTGTTCACGGCAAGGAGAGCCAACTGCATCACTGGTTCCATGGTGGCCATCTTCATGAGGCCGCGCATGCACAGATTGAGATCTCGGCAAAATGGCCGCTGAGATCTCAATGTGCACTCATGTGGCCTCTGGCAGCCATTTTCCTGAAGCTCTGATCACATAAATCTCAATCTGCTCAGGCTCCGCCTCTAGTGGCCCATGGCTTCACGAAGATGGCAACAGGGAAACTGGATGAGGTACTCAGCTCTTCCCACTGTAGACAGCAGGCCGCTGCATCTCCACATTTCTGCCACCGGTAACCTGAGGAAGGGACCATGCTCAGGTGCACTCCGCACCGCCCATCGCCGACACCGAGCCTCAGCATCACCGGACGTCTACTGCCATAGGTTCCAATGCTATACTACTGCCATAACACCCGGTAAGCCTGCGTTTGCACTTTAAGACGCACACCCCATTTTCCCCACAATCTTTTTTGGGGAAAAGTGCGACTTATAGTCTGAAAAATACGGTATCACAAAAATGTATCCCAGAACACGGAACAGTGTATGGGTAAGAAATGTGAAGAAACAAGCAAAATTTTCAAATGCTTTTTTATACTGTTATATACCATCAAAATGTAACAGATAACATGTAATACTGTATGGATGAGTAAATATTTTTATACGCTTTTGTGACTTACATACCACTGTAATGCAACAATAACTGTGTTAAACTCTATGGACGAGTCATTGAATCCATAAAAAAATGTTGAAAGTGTAGTTGATGTACTTATATAGTAAGGCTTTGCAGAAAGTGCATAGCCAGGCAGAAATAATGAGGAGGGTCATCCATAGACCCCTGAAAGGCAACAACTGGTGGCCTCATTAAAATATTGAATATTACAAACACTTTATTTGCTGCTGTCATCTGGTGGTGTTGAAAAGTGTTGGCTAATCCAGGCTTTTTTTCATTTTCATGAGAGTGAGTCTGTCTGCATTCTCTGTTAACAAGTGAAAGCACCTGCAATGATTGACAAAAATTACACTGTGAATAACCCCTTTAAGAAACAGCCTTCCAAAACCCATAAGCCCCTTTAAACACATTCCAAAAATAACCCCTGAATCAACTGTGTGCTGTTCTGCATAATTCAAAATAAGGTGTCTGGCATGACAGTTTGTACACAGACCATATTTGCAAGACAGATATGCAATAAAAGGACAAGACTTATGGAAGAGGGCAAATATTTGGTGTTGTATTTGTTTAGTTACACAGAGCAGCTATATTTTAGGGTTTTCTCTCAGTGAACCTTAAAGGTACCGTCACACTAGACGATATCGCTAGCGATCCGTGACGTTGCAGCATCCTGGCTAGCGATATCATCCAGTGTGACAGGCAGCAGCGATCAGGCCCCTGCTGTGCTGTCGCTGGTCGGGGAAGAAAGTCCAGAACTTTATTTGGTCGCTGGACTCCCCGCAGACATCGCTGAATCGGCGTGTGTGACACCGATCCAGCGATGTCTTCACTGGTAACCAGGGTAAACACCGGGTAACTAAGCGCAGGGCCGCGCTTAGTAACCCGATGTTTACCCTGGTTACCATCCTAAAAGTAAAAAAAACAAACACTACATACTTACCTACAGCCGTCTGTCCTCCAGCGCTGTGCTCTGCTCTCCTCCTGTACTGGCTGTGAGCGTCGGTCAGCCGGAAAGCAGAGCGGTGACGTCACCGCTCTGCTTTCCGGCCGCTGTGCTCACACAGACAGTACAGGAGGAGTGCAGAGCACAGCGCTGGAGGACAGACGGCTGTAGGTAAGTATGTAGTGTTTGTTTTTTTTACTTTTAGGATGGTAACCAGGGTAAACATCGGGTTACTAAGCGCGGCCCTGTCTGTGTGACAGCTCTCCAGCGACCAAACAGCGACGCTGCAGCGATCCGGATCGTTGTCGGTATCGCTGCAGCGTCGCTAAGTGTGACGGTACCTTTATCCATTCTATCTGTGTTATCTGTTGTTCCAGAACAACAGACCTGTGATTCAGACTTTCGTGTTCGCACGTTGCCTGCCTGGGACCACTACTGCATTCACATTAATCCCTCTGCATCTAGGACTAATTCCAAATTGTAATGTAAAACTATAGGAAGGCAATATTATCTTGATGTTATCATTCTGAATCACTGTAAGTTAAATTGGTGCCAGAAATGTCCTGATAAAGGGTTTAGTGGAGGAAGGTTAAATGAATTTGAGTTATGTAGTCTGAAGCTTTGTGTATGGAGGTTTTGCTTAAGTCTAATTACATGCTCAGTAAAAAAAAAATCACAGTTATTCTCTTCCATAACTATAATCCTATAATGTTAGCTACAATACTGTATTGCTGTTTTGTGATAACACATAGACTGCAATGTACTTCATTATTGGACTGTAAAATACAGAGGTTGGAAATAAAGGTATTAGAATTTAACAGTAAAAGCAAACTATGTGTCAAATATTGTGACCATGAGAATTTTGGTCTAATCATATCCTGATCCAATAAGGATATTAGCAAATTAGTAACATTGTGCACTTGTTCTCAGTTGAGGGTGCATGAGAATTGAATATATTCATGGCGGGTACACACTAAGACAAGGTTTGACACTGATCAGGTTTGCCAACTGGCCAGAGAATCCATGACATGCCATAAAATTAGAGCACTTTTTTCCCGTTTGTAAAAAAAATTAAGGCGTCTGTAATTTTATTGAAGCTGAAGAAACTTACTCAAATTATTTTGACTGTAATTATCATCATTTTATAGTTTATTGTTAATGCAACTAATGTCTATATACAGTACAGACCAAAAGTTTGGACACACCTTCTCATTTAAAGATTTTTCTGTATTTTCATGACTATGAAAATTGTACATTCACACAGAAGGCATCAAAACTATGAATGAACACATGTGGAATTATGTACTTAACAAAAAAGTGTGAAACAACTGAAATTATGTCTTATATTCTAGGCTCTTCAAAGTAGCCACCTTTTGCTTTAATGACTGCTTTGCACACTCTTGGCATTCTCTTGATGGGCTTCAAAAGGTAGTCATCAGGAATGGTCTTCCAACAATCTTGAAGGAGTTCCCAGAGATGCTTAGCACTTGTTGGCCCTTTTGCCTTCACTCTGTGGTCCAGCTCACCCCAAACCATCTCGATTGGGTTTAGGTCTGGTGACTGTGGAGGCCAGGTCATCTGGCGTAGCACCCCATCACTCTCCTTCTTGGTCAAATAGCCCTTACACAGCCTGGAGGTGTGTTTGGGGTCATTGTCCTGTTGAAAAATAAATGATGGTCCAACTAAATGCAAACCGGATGGAACAGCATGCCGCTGCAAGATGCAGTGGTAGCCATGCTGGTTCAGTATGTCTTCAAATTTGAATAAATCCCCAACAGTGTCACCAGCAAAGCACCCCCACACCATCACACCTCCTCCTCTATGCTTCACAGTGGGAACCAGGCATGTAGAGTCCATCCGTTTACCTTTTCTGCATCGCACAAAGACACGGTGGTTGGAACCAAAGATCTCAAATTTGGACTCATCACACCAAAGCACAGATTTCCACTGGTCTAATGTCCATTCCTTGTGTTCTTTAGCCCAAACAAGTCTCTTCTGCTTGTTGCATGTCCTTGGCAGTGGTTTCCTAGCAACTATTTTACCATGAAGGCATGCTGCACAAAGTCTCCTCTTAACAGTTGTAGAGATGTGTCTGCTGCTAGAACTCTGTGTGGCATTGACCTGGTCTCTAATCTGAGCTGTTAACCTGTGATTTCTGAGGCTGGTGACTCTGATAAACTTATCCTCAGCAGCAGATGTGACTCTTGGTCTTCCTTTCCTGGGGCGGTACTCATGTGAGCCAGTTTCTTTGTAGTGCTTGATGATTATTGCCACTGCACTTGGGGACACTTTCAAAGTTTTCCCAATTTTTCTGACTGACTGACCTTAATTCCTTATAGTAATGATGGCCACTCGTTTTTCTTTACTTAGCTGATTTTTTCTTGCATTAATAAAAATTCTAACAGTCTATTCAGTAGGATTATCAGCTGTGTATCCACCAGACTTCTGCACAACACAACTGATGGTCCCAACCCCATTTATAAGGCAAGAAATCCCACTTATTAAACCTGACAGGGCACACCTGTGAAGTGAAAACCATTCCCGGTGACTACCTCTTGAAGCTCATCAATAGAATGCCAAGAGTGTGCAAAGCATTCATCAAAGCAAAAGGTGGCTACTTTGAAGAACCTAGATTATAAGACATAATTTCAGTTGTTTCACACTTTTTTGTTAAGCATATAATTCCACATGTGTTAATTCATAGTTTAGATGCCTTCAGTGTGAATGTAAAATTTTCATAGTCATGAAAATACAGAAAAGTCTTTAAATGAGAAGGTGTGTCCAAACTTTTGGTCTGTGCTGCATCAGAGTTGTAGGATGTAGACATTCAACACTTATAATCATAATGATTTATTATGGCTTTCCAATATGTCCATAAAAAATATTGTCCATCAGTGACTTTTTAAAAGCTGACCAGAAAAAGTTGTTGGAGTCCCTCAAGGCTCTGTCCTAGGTCCCCTACTCTTCTCAATCTATACCCTTGGCGTGGGACAACTCATAAAGTCCCATGGCTTCCAGTACCACCTATATGCTGATGACACTCAGATCTACCTCCGTGGCCCATATGTCTCTTTTCTGCTTTCTAGAATCCCAGGGTGTCTATCAGCCATATCCTCCTTCTCCTCTCGCTTCCTCAAACTCAACGTGGACAAATCTGAACTCGTCATCTTTCCTCCATCTCACAGATCTTTTTTACCTGATCTATCATTCACAATAAATGATGTCACGCTTTCACCTGTACTGGAAATCTGCTGCCTCGCAGTAACCATTGACTCTGCCCTATCCTTCAAACCGCACATCCAAGCACTTTTCACCTTCTATCACCTCCAGCTCAAAAATATTTCCAGAATCTGTCCTTTCCTCAACCCTCAATCTACTAAAATGCTTGTGCATGCCCTAATCATCTCCCGCCTCTACTACTGCAACATCCTCCTCTGTGGCCTCCATGCTAACACTCTTGCACCTCTCCAGTATGTCCTTAACTCTGCTGCCTGACTAATTCATCGCTCTCCTCGCTGCTACTCCTCCACTTCTCCTCTCTGAAAATCTCTTCAATGGCTCCTAATTCTTCAGTGTATCCAGCTCAAATTACTAAAACTGACCTAGAAAGCCATCCATAACCTGTCTCCTCCAAATATATCTTCCCCCATGTAATCTCCCGTCTTCCCGAGACCTCTTACTCTCTTACACATTTATTCATTCCTCACCCTATCGCCTTCAAGACTTCATCCATATTTTCCCCTTCCTCTGGAATTCTGCACTCCAACATGTCCGACTTCCAGCCACATTCGACTCCTTCAGACAGAACTTGAAAACCCACCTCTTCAAGAAAACTTACAGCCTGTAATGAGCCCGCTGCCTCCTTGCCACTACCGGAGCTAGAGCCTCATCAACAGCTGAGCTGCTGTAATCCTCCAACCTACTGTCTCCTTCACCACATCCTGTAGAACTTAAGCCCGCAAGGGCAGGGTCCTGTCCCCACTGTATCAGTCAGTGATTGTTAGTTTGCTTATTGTAAGTGTTGTCTTTAGTTTGTATGTAACCCCTTCTCATGTACAGCACCATGGAATCAATGTTGCTATATAAATAAATAAATAATAATAATTACTGTCACATGGCTTTAATATCTTTTGCTGTATTTTGCAGTGCCATTTTGTTTGCAGTTTTTGCACAATTTTTTGATAGGGTTTTCCAAACACCACTGTAATTTTATTTTCATTTTTTCAATGGCATACAATCACAAACTATGTTAACAATTTAACTAAAACAACACAATCAAATATAATTTATGTTTGTTTGTTTTTTTAAACCCCACTGTAATTTTTTATGTAATTTTTTTTTTTTGCAATGGCATACAAACACAAACCATGGCAAAAATCACACTAAAACAATACAGGCAAATCTAATTTTTGATAAGTATGTTTTAAACATTACTGCAATCGTTATGCTATCATTTTTTTTTAATAGCATATAAACCATGGTCAAAAATCCACTAAGGCAATACAGGGAAATTTAATTTTTGATAGGGCTTTTTAAACACCATAATCATTTTTATGTTGTTATTTTTTTTCAGTGGCATGCAATCACAAACTATGGTAGAAATTCCACTAAAACAATATGGGCAAATATAATTTTTAATAGGGTTTTTTAAACACCAGAGTAATTATTTTATGTTATTATTTTCTTCAATGGCATACAATCACAAACCATGGAAAAATTAAACTAAAACATTATATGCAAATATATCCTTGAATGGAAATACTCGTCAGTACCTGTCACCTTGATTAATTTACAATCCATTTACAGTGATACAGTGTATTTAAATTTCCATCTAACATTTCAGTTAGAGCCTTTTATAAAGCTATGTACATTTTCTGGTCATAACATCATCACTTGAACTAAAAACAAGATCTAAGCAGATGCTCACTGTCTTGGCCCTGAAATAGTTATATTCTACTGAAAATGTGTGTGATGGGGCTGTGTAGACTGGCTTTTAGTAATTAAACTGTCATGTTGGATGGAACTATTCTCCCTGTTGGCACAGTCTTCTGTATCACAAGGGTCTGACAGCCATTTCCATGACCAGCATAGTACTGAAGGCTTGATGCATTTATTTTAGGAAAGTGAAAGGGGGTAAACTGCTACATGTCATCCTATATCTAACAATATAGCTGATTTAATAATATGTTTGTGTAAGAGACCTTATCTCAACATGAAATAAGGACACGGTAGACGTCAAATGCAATCAAGCAGATCTGTGTCTATTTTTTATTTGAGGACAACATATGATCCTTGGTTTTATCAGTCAGAGAATTTATGGTTCATTTACTGTGATTTACTTGCAAAGGTGATCTTAATAGCAGCCCAAACTTTACAGAAACTTACTAAAGCTTCAAATTGAAAAAAAATGTTTGCCTCTCGTGCCGGCGCCATTCCAGCGGCGTCTGCACTCGCTCTCCTGAGGCTCCTGTGCAGTTGTTCTGATACATGAGCCCAGCACCCAGTCAGTGCTGGGGTCACTGTCTCCACCTTCTATCAAATTGAACATGAAAGGAAGTGAGGGATCAGCTGCAGCCCAGACTTCCTCTTCATGATCAATTTATATGAATGCAGGGATAGTGAAGCCAGTGCTGATTGGGCACCGGGGCCACTTGTCACAATAACTGCACTAGTGCACTGGGATAGTTAGTGCTAATACCGCTGGAATGGTGCCCCCATAGGAGGTGAGTATAAGCTTTTTTATTTTATCGACCATGCATTTAGATCAAGAAAGGGTTGTCCTAGTAGTGAATAACCCCTTTAAAGCTGCAATAGTTTATCTGTATCTTTCTGGTTCCATCTCCATCCAGCTTCATTCCTTCCCTTCTCCATAGACTTCAAAGGCAGCAGGTATAATTTGACAGATTTGAGCAGTTTTTGAGAGTGAAAGATTAAAGCAGGAGAAAAGATGTGACTAATAAATAGATAATTATACATATTTATCTCATAGACTATATTACAAAATATCTTACCCTCTCAGCACTCTACTAAAATGGGATAAAGTTGCCAATGGAAACTATAAAACGAATTTGAGGAAATTTCAACAAAGAGCAATCTATCTACATTTATAGGCCTTATGAAACCTTGAAACATATGTTTGCAAATCGAGTGTCTGGTATTGTTTTTTATTTTAAGTCAATTGGCAAGGCTCAATAAAAAGTCGATATTGACTTTTAGGATTGCTACTTCTAATAGCTAGCACTAGAGTTCTAGTCTTCTTCCTATCTAAACAGGATATTTCTACACACCTATTGTGTCAAGATTGACATGCCAAATAGGGGACGACATTGCCAAAATAGCTCCTAAAATCAGACATCCCTGGAATCCATAGTGAAGATGCAATTACAGGTTCCACAGACTCTAAGGGTATGTGTCCACGTTCAGGATTGCATCAGGATTTGGTCAGGATTTTTCATCAGTATTTGGAAGCCAAAACCAGGAGTGGAACAATTAGAGGAAAAGTATAATATAAACATATGCTCCACTTTTGCATTTATCACCCACTCCTGGTTTTGGCTTACAAATACTGATGAAAAATCCTGACCAAATCCTGATGCAATCCTGAACGTGGACACATACCCTTAGAGAGGGCAGCTAACCAACATGGGGACTGCATTTTAAGTGTAAGGCTGCTTATAAGTGCATTTACTTTACTAGTTTTCCATTCCTTTCTGCTTTTATCTGTACTGTTATTCCCCATTTAATATGTGCTACATGGACAATGCTACCAGTTATGCATCTTGCGAGATGTATGCATGCCTTGAACAATCGTTTGAGGGTTAATATAGCTGCTCTCAATGTCAGCATATGACATGTTTGGAAGCCCAGGTAATGGATCTAATTATGTACTTTTCAACACTCAGAAGCATTACGAACTTGGAGTGGAGTTTACAGCTCACTGAGCAGGCCTGGATGGGGCCAGCTAAATGGAGGAGGGAGGGAGCCTAGTCCTGATCTGGCACAAAGTAGTAAACATGCCTTTTTGACTGATATTAGGAATGCAAGCCGAAGACTATGATCACTACAGCAGGATGTTGCTGCTAAGAACCTGGAAAACGACTGCTGTAGGAAGGAGGTAAATGGGAGTGCAACAAAGGTAAGGGTGGTTTCACACTTGCGTTTTTGTCTGCAGCATTTTTTGCAAAAAAAAAAACGCATGCGTTTTTTCCCTATATTTAACATTGAATACGCATGCGTTTTTTGGTGTACGCGTTTGCATGCGTTTTTGAACGCATGCGTTTTTTTACTGCATGCGTTCATTTTCAGAAATGCAACTTGTAGTATTTTTGAGAGGCGTTTTTTGGACCAAAAAAAACGCATGCGTTTTCATGCGTTTTTTTGGGGTCAAAAAATACATTGGAGTCAATGGGGACGCATGCATTTTTTTGTGCATGCGTATTTTTGTGTTAAAAACGCATGCGTTTTTCTATTAAAAAACCAGAAAACACACTGATATGCCACCCCCCAACATAAAGGTGATAAAGGGATCCTAACCCTAACCCTAACCCTACCCCTAACCCTAACCCTACCCCTAACCCTACCCCTAACCCTAACCTTACCCCTAACCTTAAACCCTAAGGGATCCTGACCCTAACCCTACCCCTAACCCTACCCCTACCCCTAACCCTAAGGGATCCTAACCCTAACCCTACCCCTAACCCTACCCCTAACCCTACCCCTAACCCTAACCTTACCCCTAACCCTAAACCCTAAGGGATCCTAACCCTAACCCTACCCCTAACCCTACCCCTAACCCTACCCCTAACCCTACCCCTAACCCTAACACTAAGGGATCCTAACCATAACCCTACCCCTAACCCTAACCCTACCCCTAATCCTAACCCTACCCCTAACCCTACCCCTACCCCAACCCTACCCCTAACCCTAACCCTAAGTGATCCTAACCATAACCCTACCCCTAACCCTACCCCTAACCCTAACCCTAATCCCTTTAGGGTTAGAGTTAGGGTTAGGGGTAGGGTTAGGGGTAGAGTTAGGATCCCTTAGGGTTAGAGGTAGGGTTAGGGGTAGGGTTAGGGTTAGGATCCCTAAGGGTTAGGGTTAGGGGTAGGGTTAGGGGTATGGTTAGGGTTAGGATCCCTTAGGGTTAGAGGTAGGGTTAGGGTTAGGGGTAGGGTTAGGGTTAGGATCCCTTAGGGTTAGGGTTAGGGGTAGGGTTAGGGGTAGGGTTAGGGTTAGGATCCCTTAGGGTTAGAGGTAGGGTTAGGGTTAGGGTTAGGGGTAGGGTTAGGGTTAGGATCCCTTATGGTTAGGGTTAGCGGTAGGGTTAGGGTTAGGATCCCTTTAGGGTTAGGGTTATGATCCCTACCCCTAACCCTACCCCTAACCCTACCCCTACCCCTAACCCTAACTATTTCTGTTTATAGTGGGCTTTTTACTTTATTTTGATGATTGGCAGCTGTCACACATTTCTCAGCTTGCGTTTAAAAAATGCAAACGCATGAAAAAACGCATGTAAACGCGTCAAAACGCCGTGTTTTTTTCACCACATGCAAAAACGCATGCGTCAAAAAAATGCAGCGTTTGCACGCGTTTACATGCGTTTTTTCACCATGCGTTTTTTTGTGTTTTTTACCGCAAAAACGCACCCAAAAAAACGCAAATGTGAAACCAGCCTAACACAGATGTTGCTGGTAGGGGACTCTATAATTAGGCAGACAGACAGGGCAATTTGCCACTAAGACCATGAATGCTGTAAAGTAAGTTGTCTACTGAGTGCTTGGGATCGGCATACTGCAGACTAGATAAACAGATTGCTGGGTGGGGTTGGGGAAAACCCAGATGTCATGGTACACATTGGAACTAATGATAAAGTTAGAGGGAGATGGAATGTGAAGAGAAGCTGAAGGCCAAGACCTCCAAGGTGGTGTTTTCAGAAATACTGCCAGTGCCACGAGCAACACTAGAAAGACAGTGGTAGCTTAGGGAAATAAATATGTGGCTTAAAATTGGTGCAGGAAGGAAGTGTTTGGGTTCATTGAAAATTGGAGCAAATTCTCTGTTGCCTACAGGCTCTATGGTAGGGATGGGCTGCACCTCAATGGGGAGGGTGCAGCTATGCTGGATGAAAAAATGGTCAGGGAGATGGAAAAGCTTTTAAACTAGGATTTGGGGAGGGAGGGATGTTGTGCAAATAAGGGGATAAGTAGGATAGACAGAGACAGTGAGAAATTAGAGGTCATTAATGTTTTAGGGGGCTGGGACATGCAAGGAAAGTGGGGAGGTGAGTAGAAGTAATAAATGTGATAATAGGATTAAATGTCTGCTAGCAAATGCAAGAAGTCTTGCAAACAAAATGAATGAGCTGGAGACTCTTATGTCAGCCACGAAGTACAATGTAGTGGGCATTACGGACACCTGGATGAATGAAAGCCATGACTGGAAAATAAACATAGAGGATTACACTACATTCAGAAAGGACTGAAAGGACAAAAAAAATGGAGGGGTGTATACTTTCATGAAATCCAACTTAATACCTTTGCTCAATGATGAGATTTGGGGGAGCTGCGACAATGTATAGTCAGTATGGGTAAAGTACATGGAGATGGCAATAACAGAAAGCTGCTAATTGGAGTTTGCTTCAAGACTCCTAATATAGCTGAACTGGCAGTAGATAAAATGTGGAAACAAATTAAAAAGGAAGCAAATAATAAAAAGGTCCTTATTATAGGGAATTTTAACTATGAAGACATTTAATGGGACACATAAGTTGTTATTTGCAGTTCAAGACAATTAGCTCTCTCAGTTGGTAGATGAACCAACCAGGTTAGATAATTTTATGGATCTGGACTTGTCAAATAAAACAGATACATTTTCAGACGTACCAGTCCGGGAGCATTTGGAAATCAGCAGCCATAATATTTTAATTTTCAATGTAATATTGAATCAAACATTTAAAAGGGGAAATGCAAAAACCTGGATCTTTAGAAAACCTGATTTTAACATGTCCTAGTAACTGGGATACCAAACACAAATGGGGCATGTTTCAGTATACACTAGTAGAGCCTATAGAAAACGTATACATTCTAGCAATAAAATATCCAGGAATAAAAAGAAACCATTATGGATAAATAAGACAGTACAAAGCGTAATAAGAAAAAGGGCATTCAATGCCTTGAAGGCAGAGAATGCATAAATAGCATTTCAGGAGTATAAAGATCTCAATAAAAAATGTAAAAAATAAATCAAATCAAGCTAGAAAAGTTATCTACAGACAAAACAAATTGCTGGTGACTAGTGTTGAGCGATACCGTCCGATACTTGAAAGTATCGGTATCGGATAGTATCGGCCGATACCCGAAAAATATCGGATATCGCCGATACCGATATCCGATACCAATACAAGTCAATGGGACACCAAGTATCGGAAGGTATCCTGATGGTTCCCAGGGTCTGAAGGAGAGGAAAGTCTCCCTCAGGCCCTGGGATCCATATTAATGTGTAAAATAAATAATTAAAATAAAAAATATTGATATATTCACCTCTCCGGCGGCCCCTGGACATCACGCTGGTAACCGGCAGGCTTCTTTGTTTAAAATGAGCGCGTTTAGGACATGCGAATGACGTCGCGGCTTCTGATTGGTCGCGTGCCACTCATGTGACCGCCACGTGACCAATCAGAAGCCGTGACGTCATTCGCAGGTCCTAAATTCCTAGAATTAGGAGTTTAGTGAATGAGAATGACGTCGCGGCTTCTGATTGGTCGCGTGGCGGTCACATGAGCGGCACGCGACCAATCAGAAGCCGCGACGTCATTCGCAGGTCCTAAACGCGCTCATTTTAAACAAAGAAGCCTGCCTGTTACCAGCGTGATGTCCAGGGGCCGGCGGAGAGGTGAATATATCAATATTTTTTATTTTAATTCTTTATTTTACACATCCCTATGGATCCGATACCGATACCCGATACCACAAAAGTATCGGATCTCAGTATCGGAATTCCGATACCGCAAGTATCGGCCGATACCCAATACTTGTGGTATCGGCCGATACCCGATACTTGTGGTATCGGAATGCTCAACACTACTGGTGACATGAAAATAAATCCCCCAAAATTCTTTAAATACATCAAAGCCAAACAGAAATAAACAGAAGGAATAGGCCCCAAAAAACATGATAATAACAAGATAATTATAGAGGACAAAGAAAAGGCTGAGATATTAACCAGGCTCTTTTTATAAATGTTCACCAATAAACCAAACTGCCCCAGGAATTATTCAACAAGGCAAAAAAATCCAAGTTCACCACCTGATATAAGTAGTTTTACACAAGAAGTACACCTGCGTCTGAGCAAATTAAATATTGACAAATCCCCCAAAGGAGATGGTGTTCATCTAAGGATATTGAGGGAATTGAGCTCATTAATCGACAGACCGATGGATCTCATATTCTTAGACTCTCTTGTAGCAGAGTTGATGCCACAGGATTGTAGGATGGCTCATGTGGTACTGATATTTAAGTAAGGTAATAAGGTGGATCCAGACGACTACTGTCCAATAAGTCTGACATCAGTAGTCTACAAAGTTTTCAGGGCATTATAAGATCTGACCTACAGAAATATATTGCAGAGAATAATATAATAACTGACAACAACCAGCATTTATTCAAGAAATATGAGTTGTGTGTAACCAACATGTTGGGTTTCTGTGAGGAGGGTAAGTGCAAATCTGGATGTTGTTAATGTGGCTAAATGTGATTTCTCTGGACTATGCAAAAGCATTTGATACAGTACCACATAACAATCTTATACTGAAGCTCCAGAAGCAGGGAGTAGGAAAATCTATATGCAGATGAATAAGGAAATGGCTAAATGACAGGAAACAAAGAGTTGTTGTAAATGGTGCGGTCTCTAAATGGTATATAGTCAACAGTGGTGTACCGCAAGAATCTGTACTAGGACCAATTCTTTTTAATCTCTTTATGATCTTAATGATCCTATGGATGAGATTGAGAGTAAAGTGTAAGTCTTTTCTGATGACACCAAACTTTGCAGGATAATTAAAAACTGACCTTGACAGTAATATATTGAAAAACAATCTGGATAAGATGTCTAAATGCACAAACACTTGGAAAATGAGGTTTAACATTGACAAATGTAAAGTAATCCACATGGGACAGAATAATCCTATTGCTGCATACACATTAAATGGGAGTATACTTGGTACTACAGAACAGGATAAGGACTTAGGTATTCTGGTTACAAGTAAGCTGAGCAGCAGTGTCATGATCTGGGTCGGATTTTGCCATGTTTCTCCTGCTCCGGCCTGGTCATGGTGGGGTTAACTATTCCTGCCTCTCTTTGATTTGGGAGTGGCTATTTCTTGGTTCTCTTGCTGGCAGCTTGTGATAGTTTTGGGCTTGCTGGGACTGCTACCTGTGAAACCCCTGTGTTCCTTTTTCCGCTGACCTCCCTTACCTGTTCCTGACCTGTCTCTTGTACCCGACCTAGTTTGACTCTGGTGTGTATCCTGTTGTGAATTCTGTTGTCGGGCTCCCTCCTGTGGTCATGAATGGTACTTCGGCTGGTTCTGTCCATAGACTTCCTCTGGTGGGTGTTTCTGAGTTTCCTTCCACAGGTGACAAGGTTAATTCGTTAGCTGGCTGCTCTATTTAACTCCACTTAGATCTTTGCTCCATGCCACCTGTCAATGTTCCAGTATTGGTCTAGTTCACTCCTGGATCGTTCTTGTAACCTGTCTTCCCAGCAGAAGCTAAGTTCCTGCTTGTATTTTCTTTGGTTTGCTATTTTTCTGTCTAGCTTGCTATTTTTTTTGTTGTCTTGCTTGTTGGAAGCTCTGGGACGCAGAGGGAGCGCCTCCGCACCGTGAGTCGGTGCGGAGGGTCTTTTTGCGCCTTCTGCGTGGTCTTTTTGTAGGTTTTTGTGCTGACCGCAAAGCTACCTTTCCTATCCTCAGTCTGTTCAGTAAGTCGGGCCTCACTTTGCTAAATCTATTTCATCTCTGTGTTTGTATTTTCATCTTTACTCACAGTCATTATATGTGGGGGGCTGCCTTTTCCTTTGGGGAATTTCTCTGAGGCAAGGTAGGCTTTATTTTTCTATCTTCAGGGCTAGCTAGTTCTTAGGCTGTGCCGAGTTGCATAGGGAGCGTTAGGAGCAATCCACGGCTATTTCTAGTGTGTTTGATAGGATTAGGGATTGCGGTCAGCAGAGTTCCCACGTCCCAGAGCTCGTCCTTTATTATCAGTAACTATCAGGTCATTCCGTGTGCTCTTAACCACCAGGTCCATTATTGTCCTGACCACCAGGTCATAACAGTATCCCCTCCGTTTGTGACTCGGCTAAAACTCTGTCCATGAATTTGTGGCTACTGGGTAGAAGGAGAGGTCCAAGGTTGTGCACAAGGCCTGCTTGTCACCCCCCCCCCCCCTTTGTCTAGGGTCATTATACCCTCGTTTCCCAGTTGGGAACTTTATTCCGCTGAGCCCTGTGTTAGATCATTCCCTTGTGCACAACCTACCTTGGACCTCTCCTTCTACCCAGTAGCCACAAATTCATGGACTTTTGATCATGTTTCTATTTACCCGATTATAGCCAGGTTGTATATATATATACATTTGTATTGTGGCTATCAGATGAATACCTGTTATGGGTTGGATACATTTTTACCACATGGATTGATGTGTGGGTGTATTTAGCAGTACAGCATATAATTGTATATACATTTTTGCTCATGTATCCATATTGTGTCATGATTGTCTGAGGGCTTCCTTTGCAAGGAAGTCCAGTAGGTTATTACTAGTGAAAATGCACACAGTACTTAAACTTGGGAATCCAGCAGAAGTGAAGTAGAAATGCACACAGTACTTAAACGAGGAAGTCCAGCAAAACTTGATTACACGTGCGCACAGCACTTGTTTGTGGAAGATCAATAGTAATAACCTACTGGACTTCCTTGCAAAGTGTCTTGTTTGCCCCCTCGTCATATCCTTGTTGGACTGGTTCATATTAGTGGTCGCGTCCCACTATTTACTGTGCTGTGATTACCATATTGTGCTGAGCACCTTGTTACAATTGCAGGAATATCTGTGTTAGTTCTGTTTGCATTTCTGTTTTGTTTAACTACATCATTTACTGTAGCTTTGTTCTCAGACTGGTTTTATCCCATGCTATCAGATTCCTTAGTACCTATGTATTGTTACAGGATACTCAGGCCAGAACACCACATGACTCGGACTTAAATAATCAGGACAGACAGGAAGTTCCATGACAGGGTAAGATCCAAGACTCCATCTTGGATCAGGGCGAACAGGCACAAGGGAAGTCCAGAATCCTTACATCTTGTTCTGTATGATGAACGGGGGTACGTGTTTCATGAGCGGAGGGGGTGGAGTGATGTCAGAGTAGTGGTGAACTAATTTTTTTAACATAATGTGTGGAGATTCCTTCAGTCAATCAGGGCACAGAAACCATTCACAACATCCAGACACAAGGGCTTCTGTCTTTGACTGTTGACGTCACATGTCAATCTCCATTTAAAAAGTGGACATGTTGTTTTTGCACCATTTTGTCAGTGTAACAGCGCAGAGCGGCTGCTCTTGCTCCTGCAAGTAGTCACATAGTTAGTTAGGTGGGTTATTGTCAGCTAGTTCAGCTAGACAGGATCCCGTCAATCGACCTTCCAGCATCTAAATCATTTGTGCAAATAGTGTGATGCAGGTAGGGGGTCACATTGCCGAATTTAAATAATTTGTTCTAACACTGTGGTGCAGGCCTGAGGCCATATTTTAGCATCAAAATAGGTTGTGCTAATACTGTGGTGCAGACAGGAGTCTACATTTCAGAATCTAAATTGTTTGTGCTAATACTGTGGTGGAGGCAGGAGTCCACATTTCAGAATCTAAATCATTTGTGCCAATTTTGGATTGCAGGCAGGAGTCCTCATTTCAAAATCTAAATCATTTGTGACAATTCTGGATTGCAGGCAGGAGTTCAGATTTCATAATTTAAATATTTTGTGCTAATACTGTGGTGCAGGCCTGAGGCTTCATTTCAGAATCTAAAAAGTTTTTGTTAATAGTGTGATAGAAGCAGGAGTCCACATTTCAGAATCTAAATTGTTTGTGCTAATTCTATGGTGCATGCCTGAGTAGACAATTCAGAAACTTAATCATTTCTGCTAATACTGTGGTGCAGGCAGGAGTCCACATTTCTGTATCTAAATTGTTTGTGCTAATACTGTGGTGCAGGTAGAATTCCACATTTCAGAATCTAAATATTTTGTGATAATATTGTGGTTCAGGCAGGAGTCCACATTTCAGAATTTAAACCATTTGTGCTAATACTGCGGTGCATGTAGGAGTCCACATTTAAGAATCTAAATCGCTTGTGCTAATATTGTGGTAAAGACAGGCATCCACATTTCAGAATCTAAATAGTTCGTGCTAATACAGTAGTGTGGTGCAGAGTGGAATTCCACCATGATGTCACATCGCATATCAACCGATTAACTGGTAGCCCGAAACACCTCTGTAGCAATGCAAGTCAATGCACCCCGTGGGGTGCGAATGGCAGAAGTGAGCACACAACGACCATGCTTTCTGCAGCAGTGCATCCACGCTGGGATAGTAATGGAGAAATTGCTGTACCACCAGGTTGATGGCATCACTAGGTTCGCACCGTTATTGCACACAGCCTTTCCTGCCTCATGGTTTAGTGGATAGATTAATGGCTGCACTCAAAATTAATCTGTGCTAGAGCAAGGAAATGTGCAATTCATGTATCGCACATTTCCTTGCTCTAGCACAGATTAATTTTGAGTGCAGCCATTAATCTATTTGCTATATGACTTTTTTGGTTATGCACCAGTTCAGATTAGATTGCTGTTCAGTCAGTTTTTCTATATCTATCATGGTTCAGTGGAGACAGCCATTGCTTAAACTTGGCCTGGATAGCTGTCCTCTACTCTTGAGCTGTGTAACTGCGAACTTCAAGGCATATTAATTTTAACATTGCCTGATTGCGGTGAGCCTTGGCTGTGCAGTACGCAGGTGGGGTGGATTCTCTCTGCAATGTTGAAACATGTGTCTGATTAATGGAGAGGTTGAGGGGGCAGGTGGAGGCCCTAGAGGCGTTGGAGCAGGCAGAAGCAGTGGAGGAATTTTTAGATACAGAGGTTTGTCCCTCAATCCTTGGGGTTCTAAGACTTGGTGTCTAGTGGTTTCTCCCCATCCCTTGGTGTGTAGTGGTTTAGTTCTCCATTACCTGGTGTTTAGTAGTTTAGTTTTCCAACCCCTCTTGTCTAGTAGTGTAGTTCTCCATCTTCTGGTGTATAGTGGTTTAGTACACCATCCCTTGGTGTATAGTGGTTTAGTTATCGAACCCTAGGTGTTTAGTAGTTTAGTTCTCCAACCCCTATTGTCTAGTAGTTTAGTTCTATTGCCACCAGTGTCACCCAGTGTTCAGTTACCGAGATAAAATGCCTCTGACGCTGCTTGCTCGTCTAGGTGAATTGCACCCTGGCAGACATAGTTTTTTTCAAGGAACATGTGATGTTCTCTTTGACATGCTGGTGTAGTGCAGGCACATCTTTCTTAGAGAAGTAATGTCGACTGGGCAACTGGTACTGGGGGACTGCAATGGCTATCAGCTTTCGGAAAGCATCTATATACATCAGGTGAAAGGCAGCATTTCTGTGGCCAAGAGATTGGAGATGGTGAAGTTATTGAAGCAGCTGGTGGTTGGCGAGGCCCTCTAGGTCTCATTTTAGCGCAGTGAGATTCCCAGACTAACGCATGTTCATCGCGCATGTGGCGGTTCATGCATGTGGTTGTCAAATTAGTGGGGTCATCCTTTTTTGGTCTCAAAAAAGGCACAGGCTAAGCAACCCTTGCTGCCCATGCAAACTGCAGACTCACAAACGCTGCTGGCCACAGCCAAAGTCATGGCTGAGGATGCAAAGCTTGTCATGGTTGCATCACTCAGTGTCTGTGCGAGAAGTGAAGCACAACATAACCTCCTCATCTTCTTCCTCATCCACCTCCTCTGCTGAGCTACTCAGCTGCGTGCATCTGTGTTCACACCAAGTGGGATCTACAACCTCATCGTCATCTTCTCTGTTCTCCCACTCCTCTCTTTGAGAGTCACCCTCCTCCTCTTCCCGCTCTGACAGCACAGTATGAGCACATCAGGTATCTGAATCTCATTAGGATAATCTCCACTCCCAGGGATTAACATCAGTAGATGAGGGTCTAGATTCTTTTTGGACCCTACTTCATCCAGCTCTATATCCAAGTGAAAAAAATTTTGGGCATCGCTGCAGATGCTTTCCTCCTCTTAAGCCTGTGATCTTTGGAGCAGACCTCTCATGCCCATGGAATAGCATGTCTGAACAGCTCTGAAGACTCATCCATCTGTGGTTCCCCACAGTCAGTTGATTGGTTGGAAAGTTGTGACGCAGGGAGGAACAAGAATAATTGATATGCCACCTGTGAGGACTAGGGTTGAGCGAAACGGGTCGGCCACTTTCAGAAGTCGCCGACTTTGGCAAAGTCGGGTTTCATGAAACCCGACCCGACCCCTGTGTGGGGTCGGCCATGAAGTCAGCGATCTTCTGAATGTGGTATCGGAATTCCGATCCCGATTTCCGATATGTTTGCAATATCGGAAATCGGTATCGGAATCCATATTTAATGTAAAATAAAGAATTAAAATAAAAAATATCGCTATACTCACCCTCTGATGCGCCCTGGTACTAACAGGGAACCTTCCTTCCTATCAGCGCTTGCAGGACCTTGCGGTGACGTCGCGGTGACATCGCGGCTTGTGATTGGTCACGCGGCCGCCCATATGACCGCTCGCGCGACCAATCACAAGCCGCGACGTCACGCAAGGTCCTGCAAGCGCTGATTCTTAGGAAGGAAGGCTGCCGGAAAGAAGCAGGGCGCGTCCGAGGGTGAGTATATACCTAATAGGAATATACCTAATAGGAATATACTCACCCTCGGACGCGCCCTGCTTCTTTCCGGCAGCCTTCCTTCCTAAGAATCAGCGCTTGCAGGACCTTGCGTGACGTCGTGGTGACGTCGCGGCTTATGATTGGTCGCGCGAGCGGTCACATGGGCGGCCGCGCGACCAATCACAAGCCGCGACGTCACCGCGACGTCACCGCAAGGTCCTGGAAGTGCTGATTCGAAGGAAGGAAGGTTCCCGGTTAGTGCCAGGGCGCGTCAGAGGGTAAGTATAGC
Organism: Ranitomeya imitator; assembly: GCF_032444005.1. Taxonomy (NCBI): domain Eukaryota; kingdom Metazoa; phylum Chordata; class Amphibia; order Anura; family Dendrobatidae; genus Ranitomeya; species Ranitomeya imitator. The sequence continues at coordinate 111,419,274 of NC_091287.1, read as the reverse complement.
GATATTTTTTATTTTAATTCTTTATTTTACATTTAAATATGGATCCCAGGGCCTGAAGGAGAGTTTCCACTCCTTCAGACCCTGGGAACCATTGGAAACCCAATGCACTGCATTGGGTTTCGAGCTTCGGCCGACCCCGACCCCGACTTTTTTATAGGATTGGCCGATTTCACTCGACCCGACTTTTGAAAAAGTCGGGTTTCGTGAAACCCGACCCGATCCTATAAAAGTAAAGGTCGCTCAACCCTAGTGAGGACTGTACTGTGTGTGATGTTAAGGTGGATGAAGAGGAGGAGAGGTCACTTGATGCAGTGCCTGCCATCCACTGGAGCACATGCTCTTTCAGGCCCTCATCTACAAGGTGTAGATGAAGGTGACCCGCTTCCTCAGGGTAACCATGGACTCTGAACTCTCCTTCGAAACACATATCCATGCCCTTTTGACTTCCTGCCAACTACAAATCAAAAATATTTCCTGGATCCGTACATTCCTTAATCAAGAATCTGCAAAAACCCTAGTCAAAGCACTCATGATCTCCAGCTTCAACTACTGTAACCTCCTGCTTTGTGGCCTCCCTTCTTACAGTCTCATACCCTTCCAATCTATCCTAAACTCTGCTGCCTGACTAATCCACCTATCCTCCTGCTATTCCCCGGCCTCTGCAATCTGTCAATCCCTTCAATCCCTTCACTGTCTCTCCATTACACAGAGACTCCAGATCAAAACCCTAACAATGGCATACAACGCCATCCGCAACCTATCTCTTATAGTGATGAGCGAGCACTAAAATGCTCGAGTGCTCGTTGCTTAGGTCGAGCAGATGGGAATACTCGGTACTCGGCCAGAACAACGAGCCCAATGTAAGTCTATGGGAGACCCGAGTATTTTTACCGCGATCCCCCCGGGGGTCCTTTTAAGGTCTAAAAACATCTGAAAATGATGGAAACACTGCTAAAATGACACAGGGACATCATGGAGATTGCCCCTGGAAGCATTCCTGACTCCTAGTTCACAGCTGTAAACTTTTTTTTTCGAGATTCATGCCATTTTTCCTAGTGCCACAAAAAACACACTAAAACGAAACCAAAATGGATTTTGCTGGGAAATATGTTAAGGTACATCCTTTGCAGGTTAATGACTTGCCTGTAAGGCCAAATATTTAACCCCTGACCGAAAATTTCCTCCCCCACTTAGGCTTAGTTCAGACATAGCGTTTTTGAAGCGTTTTTCAACTTTAACATTGCTTTCAACCACTACAAATGCATTCACTGGGAAATGTCATTGTAACATTTAACAAACCTAGCTGGCCATGTGGTGTGTGACACATAAGCAGACCCATCTTGTTTAATTTATGAAGGAGGGACTCTTAAAGTCACCGAGCCTTTTTTTACTGTCTCATCAGGATGCATTAATCGTCTTAAAGGGCCATTATTAAACAGTGGGTCTCCTAAGCTGTTGTAGCCTATGCTGTGAGTGGATGGGCTGGCAAGAATTACGATGCACCACAATATCCCTTTCATAAGATGTTCAGGGGGGACTCCTGATAAAGTGTTGTATTGAATTTAAGGCCCGCTCTGCTACCAATTCATATGCACCCCAATAAGCCTTTGAACCCACATACTGGATGGGCCCCTGAAAATCCACTTCACAATATGCATTTTGTACTCCCGTACTCCTTTGTTTTACACATTTGCAGCAAAGCCAGCCCTGCTGCATAATCAGCCATATGCACCCCATTACGCATTGGAACCCACATACTGTATGGGCCCAGGAAAATCCACTTCACAATATGCATTTTGTACTCCCGTACTCCATTGTTTTACACATTGGCAACAAGGCCAGCCATGCTGCAAAGTCAGTCATATGCACCCCATTATGCCTTGTAACCCACATACTGGATGGGCCCATGAAAATCCACTTCACAATATTCATTTTGTACTCCGTACTCCTTTGTTTTACACATTGGCAGCAAGGCCAGCCCTGCTGCATAGTTACTCATATGCACCCTATTACACCTTGGAACCCACATACTGGATGGGCCCATGAAAATCCACTTCACAATATGCATTTTGTACTCCGTACTCCTTTGTTTTACACATTGGCAGCAAGGCCAACCCTGCTGCATAGTCATATGCACCCCATTACTCCTTGGAACCCACATACTGGATGGGCCCAAGAAAATCCACTTGTAATTTTTAATGGTATAATGGTTCCCTCTTTGCAGAATTATTTATACGAGAATTTGGCAATTTTATTTGCCATGTTTTTAACACTAAGGTTCAGATACGGCTTTAAATAAGGCTAATACTTGCAATACAACGCAATTTTATTTCAAACTACAAAATTCAAGGAATAGTATGATTGAATAGTGTGAGTGCGTACACTTTTGTATATGTTAACGTACAAAGGTTAATAAGTACATGTAAGGATTAAATACATATAGTGATTACGTATATATGAAGATTAACTACATACAGTATACTTACATCACCCACAAGAGGCTTTTAAACCTTATCCGTTTGGAATATCAGAGAAGAAAGTCCGAGATAGAAAACCCCTGGGAGATTACCTACACTGCATGGGCGTCTCCAATTATGCAGGTATCAGCATCAGTATGCAAACATCACCATGTTTCTCTTTTCTCTGGTCTTATATAGTGATTTACACTATGTAGTAAGTCTAGTTTCACCCAGACCTTCAAGTGGCCAGCTTTCAAGGTTGTATGAAACTGAGATATCATGGAGTCATCAGACGAGGGGCCATAAACCCCTAGAAAATAAAAGCCACAAGGATTTAGATCAAACCTCCACAGGCAGAGTTTCAGTGAATCTTAATGTTTTACAATGACAAACAGCAAACATATAGAGGCTTAGAACTGTTTGTGAAGTAAATAAACAAACATTACTCAAGATTGTGTCACTATGAGCATTGTCTGTCACATCTGTAAATGTTTTACAAGAAATGCAGCTATGTGATTAAATGAATTCAGTATACAGTATTTTAATCTGGATTCCAAATCGCCATTTGTATATTCGCCATTTGTATATTTTAGGCAGCCAAAGTTATCGCTCTCAAGGAGAGAAATTAATGTAATCGACAAATAAATATTTGTAATGAACTACAGAGCCAAATTGATAGCATTACTTTATCAAGTTTATATGAAGTGTGCTGTGTTCAATGTGAGCAACCAGGCAACACAAAAAGGAGCTTTTTCAAGTGAGCTCATTAAGGTACACAAATGTTATGAAGTGTTTGCCAACAAGGATGTGGTTTCACCAATGGGGGGTACCTTTTTTAAAAATATAGTATTGCCATCATAACCCCACTTGCTCAAAATTCTGTGGCCTATAAAGTACAGAACATGTTCACGCAGGTCATGTCATCGGAGATAAGGAAGAGACATTGCAGGAGACAGAGTTAAGAAGTAGGCCCAATATAGGGGTGTGGGTCTCTGAGACTTGTAATGAAGGGCATGAGCTGACAAATAAATTTTAAATAAATAAATAAAATAGTGCCATGACAGCTCCCTTGCCCAAAATTCACCATATAGAGCACGTTCACCCTGGTGATCTAGTGGGAGGTAAAGGACACATTGCAGGAGACAGAGTTAAGAAGTAGCCTCACTTTAATGTAATACCCAATTTCCCAATGTGGGGTCCTGTTTTTACTAAATAAAATAGTGCCATCACAGCCCCCTTGCCCAAAATTCACTGTACAGAGCACGTTTACCCTGGTGATCTAGTGGCAGGTGAAGGACACATTGCAGGAGACAGAGTTAAGAAGTAGGCCCAATGTAATGTAATGCCCAATTCCCCAATGTGGGGTCCTGTTTTTGCTAAATAAAATAGTGCTATCACAGCCCCCTTGCCCAAAATTCACCGTACAAAGCACATTCACCCTGGTGATCTAGTGGCAGGTAAAGGACACATTGCAGGAGACAGAGTTAAGAAGTAGGCCTAATGTAATGTAATGCCCAATTCCCCAATGTGTGGTCCTTTTTTTACTAAATAAAATAGTGTCATCACAGCCCCCTTGCCCAAAATTCACCGTACAGAGCACGTTCACCCTGGTGATCTAGTGACAGTTAAAGGACACATTGCAGGAGACAGAGTTAAGAAGTAGGCCCAATTTAATGTAATGCTCAATTCCCCAATGTGGGGTCCTGTTTTTACTAAATAAAATAGTGCCATCACAGCCCCCTTGCCCAAAATTCACCGGCCTATAACAGTGCAGAGCACATTCACCCTGGTCATCTAGTGGTTCTGGATGATGAGGATGAGAATAAGGAGGAGGATAACAACAAATAGACCAAATCTGGAAGCGTATACCCATGTGTGGTTGTGAAGAGGTGCATGAGAATACACTTCCCCAAAAGTAAGAATGTACAGTATTTAAGGTTATTTTTCGCTGTTTTCACTTGGTGGTGTACAGAAGTCTTTCCCAATCCAGGACTTGTTCATTTTGATAAGAGTCAGCCTGTCAGCATTTTCAGTTGACAGGCAAATGCGCTTATCTGTTATAATTCCACCAGCGGCACTAAAAAAACCCGCTCTGACAGAACACTAGCAGCAGGGCAGGCCAAGACCTCCAAGGCGTAGAGAGCCAGTTCATGCCATGTGTCCAGCTTGCATACCCAATAACTAAAAGGCACAGAGGAATCATTGAGGACATTTGTACGATCTGCAAGGTACTCCCTCATCATCTTCCCAAACATTGCACTTCTTGTAACAGCAAACCTTGCCTTTGTGCCATCACAAAGGGAAGGTCTGAGAAAACTGTCCCAGAACTTTGCCATTGTTCCCCTGCCAGAGCTGCATTGTACTTCTGTCTCTCTCACTTGGACTCTTTGGTTGTACAACAAACTCTGAAGTCTGCTGTCAGCGTTCTCACATATGAATTTTCTAAGTAATTCCGCTACAAGGGCCCTCTGGTACTGCAACATTTTAGTACACTTCTCTGCCTCTGGTAGAACAGATTGAAAGTTCTCCTTGTAGCGTGGGTCTAGAAGTGTCACCAACCAGTAATGAGTGTCACCTAAAATTTTTATAATGCGAGAGTCACGTGAAACGCAGTGCAACATAAAGTCAGCCATGCGTGCCAGACTGCTAACAGGAAGACTTCCGTGTCCTCACCAACAGGACGACTGACCATGCTGTCCTCCTCCTCCTTATTCTCATCCTCCTCCTCTCTGTCCTCAGGCCATCCCCGTTAAACAGACAGTATGACAGCTGTGTTTGTAGTACCATCTATAGCGGTAGCTCCTGTTCTTCCTCCTCCTCAATGACTACCAATCCACGTTGAGAAGACATGAGGCTGGGCTAAGTGTAATCCCCCTGTATGGTTCCTTGCTCCATGTCCTCGTGCTCTGCCTGCAATGCATCCTCTTTAATTGTGAGCAGAGAGGTTTTCAGAATGCTGAGAAGTGGGATGGTGACGCTAATTATGGCGTCATTGCCGCTCACTATCTTGGTGCAGTCCTCAAAGCTTTGGAGGATGGTACATATGTCAGACATCCATGTCCACTCCTGAGGTCTTATGTGTGGAGTCTGAACTGAATATAGACGACCTTGTTGATGTTAGTAGTCAACAACTGCCCTCTTATGCTCACAAATCCTTTCCAACATATGCAGCATAGAGTTCCAGCACATGGGGACATCACACACCAGCCAGTGAGCTGGAAGCTGAAAACGCTGCTGAAGCACGGCAAGGGCAGCTGAAGCTGTAGCTGACTTTCTAAAATGGGCAGACAGATGGCGTACTTTCTCTAGCAGATCCGGCAGCTCCAGGTAGCTTTTCAGCTTTTCAAGCAAGGTACGTGGGTGAGCTCACCTTGCCTCAGAGCCGCCACCAGGTTATGGCCATTGTCACACAGGACCATGTCTGGCTGTAGGTTCAGCATTGTCATCCAAACATCTGACTGCTCTGTATATAATTAGAGTAACAGACAGCAAAAAAAGTGGCAAAACAGCCTAAAATGCCAAAACTTGGAGCACACAGATATATGAGGCCTTTTTTTGGTGAATTTCAAACACCAAAAAAAAAAGTGGCACAAGGCTAGCACACACAACTATGCTAGGTATGCCTGACAAACTACGATTTTTAAACAGGCCTCAGTCTGACAGAACACACTGTATTTTTTTTTTGGGGGGGGGTGAATTTTTTGGAAAAAAAAATGCAACTAGCTATATAGTAAAGAAGCTGCAGCAGCTGACAGTTATGGAGCTTTGGGAGGGATGCAGTGGGAGCAATGGACGCACATAGAGTGCCTGCAGGCATTGCACTGATGTGGATATGCTGTGCCCTGCCTACATAGCGCAATATCGGGACCCACGAATTAGCCCTCAAAAGGACTGCTGGTTTCTCAGGAGTTGTGGATTTAAGAGTTGCAGTCCTACACTAACTCTAAAAACCACGATTCTGACCCTATCTTGGCAGCAGCTCTCCCTACTCTCGCTGAATCCGGAGCAGAATGCGATGAGCAGGGCGGCGCAAGGTCTCTTATACTCGGGATGATGCTGTGCGACCAAGCCAATCATTGCACAACCACAACAAAGATGGCTGTGGTGTTTCATGGCCTGGCAGACAATCCCTGCAGCGTGATTGGGTCTCTAAAGTCCGCCAAAAATGCTGGGTGGAGACACCAGTTGCCACCGAATAATCCCAGAAATGCTCGTTGCTCACCGAGTATACCGAGCATAGTGATACTCGTGCGAGTTACGAGTAGTGACGAGCACGTTCGCTCATCACTAGTCTCTTCCATACATCTCTGACCTAATCTCTCAGTACTTATCTGCATGCAACCCCCAAACCTCACAAGATCTCCTTGTGTACTCCCCTCTTGTCTCTTCTTCCCACAATTGTATACAAGATTTCTCCCATGCATCCCCTGTACTCTGGAACTCTCTACGCCAACATGTCAGACTCTTGCCTACCATAGAAATTTTCAAAAGGAACCTGAAGAACCACCTCTTCTGACACACCTTCAACCTACCGTACCCATCATTCCACCATACTGCTGTATGACCACCTCTACCATCACCTATTGTATCCTCACCTATCCCTTGTAGACTGTGAACCCTCATGGGCAGGGTCCCCTCTCCTCTACCAGTCCGTGACTTGTATTCTTTAAGATCATTGTACATGTTTTTATTATGTATACCTTTTTACATGTACAGTAAAGCACTATGGAATGAATGGTGCTATAACAAGAAATAATAATACTGCTGTGTAACTGCCAAGAAAGGGAGTCGAGTAGCCCGTTCAGTAACAGAAGCTGTCAAAATGCTGCACAATTATACTATTTCACTCTGGGGAAATTGATACCATGTTTGTCCCTAATTTTTAGAAATGTTTGGACTCTAAGTTGGGTCAACTTAATGTGTGTTGTTTGTAGCAGTAGAGTTCCCACACTGGCAGACCTGCACTTACTTTCAGTCAGCTACCAGTGTTACTATCCTTAAATGTTTCTAACAATAGTAGTCTACAAAGCTGACGTTTGTGCCAGCTGAGTGTGGCTGAGCAAAAAATTCAGTTTGAGCATGAGGTATCAGAGCTCCCTGCACAGCAGGATTACATCGGTCCATCTCTGACCTCATCTTAATTTAAACATAAATTCAAAGCTCTAAATGCTGTCCCAAACCCTGAAACCTCATGCATGGCCTATTACTGACTGCTGCTGTGCAATTCTAAAATTTCTACTGTGGGTGCATTGAACAGTCAACTACCTGTGTTACTAGCTTTACATTTTTCTAACAGTGGACTACCAAGCTGATATTTGTGTCACCTACTGTAAGTGTGGCTAAGCAACAAACAAGTTTGAGCTGTTGCGTGAAGTATCCGGGCTCCCTGCATAACAGGATTACACCGGTCCATCTCTCACCTCATCTTAATTTAAACTTAAGTTTGAAGCTCTAAATGCTGGCCCAGACCCTGGTACCACATGCATGACCTAGTACTGATTGTTGCTGTGCAATTCTAAAATTTCTACTGTAAGTGAATTAATCAGTAAACTACCTGTGTTACTAACTTTAAATTTTTCTAATATTTGTGGTCTACCAAGCAACTATTTGTGCCACCTGAGTGTGGCTGAGTAAAAAAACAGTTTCAGCTGTTGTATGAGGTATCAGGGCCCCAGCACAGCAGGCTTACACCAGTTCATCACTCACCTTGTCTTAGTTTTAGCTTAAATTCAAAGATCTAAATACAGGGCCTGTCCTTGATACCCCATGCATGGCCCATGGTTGTCTATTGCTATGCCATTATAAAATTTTCCTGGTGTCTGTTACTTTTCCTGGTGTCTGTGTGAGGGAGAGCCAGGGCTGTAGTCATAACCGAGGATTGCGGTATATCAGTGTCCTGGCCTCCCATCACATATATACAGTGTCCATTACTCTGCATACCTGTGTCTTTTCTCACTGCATCAGGGTCTTCTCTGCATTACTGGAAACTTTCTGTAATTGGTTTCATATGAATTGAGACACAGTCCATTGCATCTTTTAACTGAACAACTTTACTGGCTTCAGCACACAGCACATCCATATTCATTACAGCATCATCAACAGGTTCCATTATGCACACTTCTTCCTCTATCCCTATACTCGTCTTCCTGTCACACAGCACGTGCCCGGGACGAACCCTATCATACGGTTCCTCAGCATCCTCCCTGTCCAGACTTACTTAGCTTGAGAATTCCCTCAGCTGTTTCACAACGTATTTGAGGGCATCTGCCCATGCTATAAGTTGCCACATGGTGAGCGACCTGCCCATCTATACTGCTGTGTTATTCCTTTCAGCACCAGTTTTCACTAAACGCTGTCACTGCTGCTATTTCTGCTATTTTTCTGGCTTCCTGCTGGTCGGGTCTGCTGGCCCTGGATGACTGGGCTTCTTTCTTGGCAACGCTACGTGGCCACTGTGTTGTCCTGGGCATTAAGCCTGTCTGGACTGTCAGGGCAATCAGGCTCTCCTGAGCTGTTCAGCTCCCAGTCTACAATCAGCTAAAAACAGGAAGCTCTCTGTCTTATCCCACAGTGGCCCCTCCTATATTAAATATTTACACTACTTTTTATAATAAGGTATCTTGGGCTCCATCTAGTGGGCCGAAAAGGGTACTATGTTTTGCCTATGTTTAACATGACATGTTAGCAGAACATATATATATATATATATATATATATATCTATGGACACGGTTCTAACATAAAGGGTAACATCAACATAGAGGGAGGGAGTAGAGTATCACACGGTCGTGGCATACCCCTTACATCTGACCCTAATTTTTGGAAATGTTTTGACTCCAATTTGGGTCTCCTTCTTGTGTGTCACCTGAATTTGGCAAGGCTCTCAGAGCATCAGGCCTACACCTGTTACCTACCTGTTACTGATCAATGTTTAAGCTAGATATGCTGGTCCAAGCTCTGTCCCAGGCCCTGTCCCATGCATCCATGCCGCTAAATTATACTATGTGTACTCTAGGTCAATTGATGCCACTTTTCCTGGTGTCTCCCCTTAATTTGAGCTGTTTGGGCAGCTTTTTGGCCCCAGAAGGTGTTGTCTATGTGTTTGATATTGCCTCCCATTGAATTCAGTGGGGTTCGGTTATGTTCGACGAACTTCTGGACGTTCGCCAATCCGAACTGAACCTTGAAAGGTTCACTCATCTCTAGTCAGTACAAAGGACTGGCACATAACTTATTTTTTCCAAAGTCTATTCTAAAGACCAGGGGGCACTCATTACGGGTGCAAGAAAGGCAATTCTTGCAGCTAAATAAGAAAAGGTTCTTTACAGTTAGAGGAATCAGAATGCCCTACCACAAGAGGTAGGAATGGCAGACACTATAACAGCTTTTTAACAAGGTCTGGATGATTTCCATAGTACATATTATATTGTGGGTTACAGATTTAGAGACAAAAAATTTACAATTGGTGGAGAAAGGTTGAACTTGATGAACCTATGTCTTTTTTCAACCTAAGCAACTATATTACATAATGTGGTTTTATCTGTGCACTGACACAAATGGCAGAGTGCTCCCTCTCTGTGCCAGGACAAGTTCACCTGGCTTCATTGGGGAAGTGGGATTTCAGGGGCTAATTTGGTGATGTCGAACCCTCTTTGGCTTTATGTGACTCACGTCACAATATCACTTGGTTACAGTCTATATTACATTGTAATTCACATTAATTTCTTTGGTGTCACAAAACCAGTGGCTGATTCCAGATTTATTCCCATCTGAGCTATGATCTACTTCTAGCACACAACCTAAATAGCGATTCAGTTAATATTCATCCTGGCGTACATAACGCTAGCTGTTACATGCCTTTTAGATGTATATGAACTGTCCAGTTACTAGACAGAGTTGGTTAATCAGCCACTACTTAGAGCCAAATGCCAATACTGTCTGTGAAATAATCCAACAAAACACATTCTAGGACTCACATCTATAAAAAGAATCCATCCTGTAGAAAACAATGGGTAGGTCACAATCACCTTGCATGCTATTTTTAGTGCCACTAAACATTTCTTACTGAATTCATTATCTATTTAACCTTCCTTGCCCATTACTTTTATACACTCATTGCAGAACTAAAATGACTATCACTTAATGAATGACCACTATGGACAGAATTATCTGATGAAGTGTCTTCTTGCCTTTTTAGTTAAATGTGACATTCAAACGCTTTCAAAGATGATAATAGTCGATGATTGTGTGCACGGATGGGTTGCCCCTGTATAAGGGTATGTTCACACGTTCAGGATTTCCATCCTTTTTTTTTCAGGACAGTTTTTTTAAAAAACTGCAGCTCTTGGCAGAAAACGCAGGTCCTTTTTTTGTCCTTTTTTGATGCGTTTTTGATGCGTTTTTTGATGCGTTTTTTGATGCGTTTTTTTATCCTTTTTTTACTGTGTGTTTCCTAGGAAGCTTTTTAGGGCTAAAATGGCTGAAAATACCCTAACCCTACCCCTAACCCTACCCGTACCCCTACCCCTACCCCTACCCCTAACCCTACCCCTAACCCTAACCCTACCCCTACCCCTACCCCTACCCCTAACCCTACCCCTACCCCTAACCCTACCCCTAACCCTACCCCTAACCCTAACCCTAACCCTACCCCTACCCCTAACCCTACCCCTACCCCTAACCCTAACCCTACCCCTAACCCTAACCCTACCCCTAACCCTACCCCTAACCCTACCCCTAACCCTAACCCTATTCTAACCTTAGTGAAAAAAAAAAAAAAATTCTTAATTTTTTTATTGTCCCTACCAATGGGGGTGACAAAGTGGGGGGGGTGTCATTTACTATTTTTTTATTTTGATCACTGAGATAGGTTATATCTCAGTGATCAAAATGCACTTTGGAGCGAATCTGCCGGCCGGCAGATTCGGCGGGCGCACTGCGCATGCGCCCGCCATTTTGCAAGATGGCGGCGCCCAGGGAGAAGACGGCCGGACGGACACCGGGACGCCGGGTAAGTATAAGGGGGGGAGATTAGGGCACGGGGGGGGCATCGGAGCACTGGGGGGGGCATCGGAGCACGGGGGGGGGCATCGGAGCACAGGGGGGCGGGATCGGAGCACGGGGGGGCAGCCACACTCCGCCCACGCACTTCCGCCCGCTCCCCCGCACTTCCTGCTGCAGCGGTTCTGCACATCAAATCGCAGTAAAACCCGCAGATATATTTTTGATCTGCGGGTTTTACTGCGATTTTGACCTCACAATGGAGGTCTATGGGTGCAGAACCGCTGCGGTTCAGGAAGAAGAATTGACATGCTCCTTCTTTTTTCCGGGAGCTATTCAGCGCGGCTTTTTTTTTACAATTTCCGGACCATGTGCACAGTGTGTCCTGTTTTCCATAGGGTACAGTGTACTGTACCCTGCATGGAAAACAGCTGCGGAACCGCAGCGGCAAAACCGCCGCGGTTCCGCGGTAAAAAACGCACTGTGTGAACATGGCCTAAAGGTCACAGAATTCACTGGTGGGTTTGTTGTAATACCTCAAGCATCAGTCAGGACATTTCTATTAGACGGGGACACACACAAAGTATAAAAATACGTTCCGCTTTACACGGACGAGAATCGCACAAATATTTACAAAACAGTGATCCATGTGCAGTGCGAGGATGCGATTTCCTCACATCAAATTATCCGTGTGACATCCGTATGGCATCCGTATGGCATCCGTACGGCGAGATTTTCTCGCCTGCTTGCAAAACAGACAAAGAATGGATCCATGGGCTCAAAAATTATTAAAAACATATATATATATATGTCATATATATATATATATATATATATATATATGTCAGTGAGACACATATATCTACATATATTTATATTTCATACAGCGCTAGATAGCAGAAAAGCCGGTAATTCAATTGCCGGCTTTTCCTATCTCCTTCCCAAACCCGACAGGATATGAGACATGGTTTACATACAGTAAACTATCTCATATCCCATCTTTTATTACATATTCCTCTTTAGTAATGTAAGAAGTGTCTTTGTGTCAAATTTGTGGTTTCTAGCTATTAAATTAAAGGGTTAAAACCCGGAAAAAATTGGCGTGGGCTCCAGTGCAATTTTCTCCGCCAGAGTGGGAAAGCCAGTGACTGAGGGTAGATATTAATAGCCTAGAGATGGACCATGGTTATAGGACTCCCCTGACTAAAAACATCTGCCCCCCAGCCACCCCAGAAAAGGCACATCTGTAAGATGCGCCTATTCTGGCACTTAGCCTCTCTCTTCCCACTCCCCTGTAGCGGTGGGATATGGGGTAATGAAGGGTTAATGTCACCTTACTATTGTAAGGTGACATTAAGCCAGGTTAACAATCGAGAGGCGTCAATTATGACACCTATCCTTTATTAATCCAATAGTACGAAATGGTTAATAAAACACACACACATTATTAAAAAGTATTTTAATGAAATAAAGACACATGGTGTTTTAATATTTTATTATACTCCTAATCCACCTGAAGACCCATGTCACCTGAAACAAAGTTAAAAAAACAAACAACAATATTCCATATCTTCCGTCGTTACAGTCTTGTCCCACGCTGTAAATCCATCTGAAGGAGTTAAATCATTTTACACCCAGGACCAGGAGCTCTGCTAATGCAGCCGCTCCTGACTGTAAAACTTGGTAAATGAATGGAATGCAGGGGAATGTACTGTAGTAACCTTGAGTCGCGGTGATGCGCCCTCTGCTGGATGAACTCATATGAACTCGAGCATGGGAAAATATTCTGAAAAGTTCCCAGGCTCGAGTTAATATGAGTTCATCCAGCAGAGGGCAAATCACCGCAACTCGAGGTTACTACAGTACATTCCCCTGCATTCCATTCATTCACTAAGTTTTACACTCGGGAGCACAGCTGCATTAGCAGAGCTCCTGGATAATAATACACTGGGCCTGAGTTTTGTTGCAGTCTCCCCACAAAAAAAGGGAGATTTAAATTGGCACTAAGTGGATCTATGTCACAGTTCTGTTAGTTTGTCGTACATCTTCCAGCCACGTTCTGCCACTTACATTGTGTAGTGTAATACACTGGGCCTGAGTTTTGTTGCAGTCTCCCCCAAATAAAAGGGAGATTTATATTGGCACTAAGTGGATCCACATCACAGTTCTGTTAGTTTGTCGTACATCTTCCAGCCACGTTCTGCCACTTACATTGTGTAGTGTAATACACTGGGCCTGAGTTTTGTTGCAGTCTCCCCCAAATAAAAAGGAGATTTAAATTGGCACTAAGTGGATCTACGTCACAGTTCTGTTACTTTGTCGTACATCTTCCAGCCACGTTCTGCCACTTACATTGTGTAGTGTAATACACTGGGCCTGAGTTTTGTTGCAGTCTCCCCCAAATAAAAGGGAGATTTAAATTGGCACTAAGTGGATCTACGTCACAGTTCTGTTACTTTGTTGTACATCTTCCAGCCACGTTCTGCCACTTACATTGTGTAGTGTAATACCCTGGGCCTGAGTTTTGTTGCAGTCTCCCCCCAAAAAAAGGAGATTTAAATTGGCACTAAGTGGATCTACGTCACAGTTCTGTTAGTTTGTCGTACATCTTCCAGCCACGTTCTGCCACTTACATTGTGTAGTGTAATACACTACGCCTGAGTTTTGTTGCAGTCTCCCCCCCCCAAAAAAAAAGGGAGATTTAAATTCTCCACAAGTTTATATACACCTTCTACCTTGTTTCACAGTACGATATAACGGTTGTTATTTTGGTTAGATTTTTCAAAAAATGAGGAAATCTGGTGGAAGAGGCCGTGGGCCGTCGTTGCCAGCTGGTACTGATGGTATTGGTGGTGGGGGTGGAGCATATGGTGGTAGTGGGAAAAGCAAAATAGCACCAAAGGCTCGAGGTGTTGAGCCAGCGGCATCGTCTGGCTACACAAGGCCTCGAAGGCTCCCTTATCTGGGAGTAGGAAAACAAGTTTTAAAGCCGGAGCAGCAGGAACAAGTTTTGGCTTTCCTTGCTGACTCAGCCTCTAGCTCTTTCACCTCCTCTTCAGAAGGTTCGAAATCTAAAAGCAGCGAGTCGTCAGTGGATGCTCCCGGTCAGGAACAAGTCGCTTCCTTGTGTCCTTCACCCAAACCAAAAGTGAAGGATGCGTCAGGCGAAACTACAGTTTACTCCATGGAGCTCTTTACACATACCATGCCTGGGTTAGAGAGGGAAATTGTTAAAAGCCCATTACAAGATGAATCGGACATGGAGTGCACAGATGCACAGCCACAGCTAGATTATTATGCTGTTCCATTGACTCAGATCACTACATTGCCCTCGCAGTGTACTGAGCCAGAATCTGTCCCTGATGAGACTATGGTGCCCCGTCACGAAAGCTATAGCACCTTACACGGTGACACAGAGGAAGGTGCACATGAATTTGAAGAGGAGGTGATAGATGACCCAGTTGTTGACCCAGATTGGCAGCCATTGGGGGAAGAGGGTGCCGCTGCCAGTAGCTCAGAAGCGGAAGAGGATGATCCGCAGCAGCCATCTACATCGCAATAGCTTTCATCTGGCAGGCCCGTATCTGGCCAAAAATGTTTGTCAAAACCAAACACAGTTTTAGGACAGCGTGGCCATCCAGTGAAAGTAGCACAGCGTGCAATGCCTGAAAAGGTAATCCATAGTAGAAAGAGTGCAGTGTGGGCATTTTTTAACCAAGATCCGAATGATCAGTGCAAAGTTATCTGTAAGAATTGCTCAAAGACCTTTAGCAGAGGTAAGAATCTCCTAAATTTAAATACAATGTGCATGCGTAGACATTTAACCAGCATGCACTTGCAAGCCTGGAGTAACTACCAAACATCCAGTACCGTTGGTGCACCTGCTCAGAATGAAGGTAGTCAGCAACGCTACATTGCTTCCCTCACAGTAAGCCCAACGGTTAGGACACCACCAGCAGCAAATGTGGAGGTATCGTCGCAAGGCCAAAGCAGTCAGGGAATCACAAGGTTCTTGGTAGGAAACACTGTAGGTAGGCCAACATCAAGAATACCATCACCAACCCTCTCTCAATCTGCCATGTCCACCACCACCCTCGCTAGTTCCACCATATGCAGCTCTCCAGTCCAGCTCACCCTACAAGAGACTCTTGTTAGGAAAAGAAAGTACTCATCCTGTCATCTGCGTACACAGGGTTTGAACGCCCACATTGCTAGACTAATCTTGTTAGAAATGATACCCTGCCGGTTGGTTGAAAGTGAAACTTTCAAAGCCCTGATGGCCTACGCAGTACCACGCTATGACCTACCCAGTCGACACTTCTTTGCGAGAAAAGCCATCCCAGCCCTCCACCAGCATATCAAAGACCACATTGTCCATGCACTGAGGCAATCAGTCAGTAGAAAGGTGCACCTGACAACAGATGCATGGACCAGTAGGCATGGCCAGGGACGTTATGTGTCCATCACGGCGCACTGGGTTAATTTGGTCGATGCAGGTTCCACAGGGGACAGCCATAGTGGGACAGTTCTGCCTAGCCCATGGTCTAGGACACAGTTTGCTGTAGACGTTCGCCACCCCTCCTCCTCCTCCTCTAGAAGTGAAAGCTCATCCACAGAGCGCAGTCGCACGACCACTCCATCTGCAGTTGCCAGTGTTGCACACGAGGTGTCCCATTATGGAACAGCTAGTGGTAAGCGTCAGCAGGCTGTGCTATAAATGAAGTGTTTGGGTGACAACAGACACACCGCGGAAGTACTGGCCGAGTAATTGCAGCAAGAAACACAGTCATGGCTGGGCAGTGTACATCTTGAGGCACGCAAGGTAGTCAGTGATAACGGAAGAAATTTTATGGCTGCCATAGCCCTTTCAGAACTGAAACACATTCCTTGCCTGGCTCACACCTTGAACCTGGTGGTGCAGTGCTTCCTGAAAAATTATCCGGAGTTACCAGCCCTGCTCCTGAAGCTGCGAAGACTTTGCTCGCACATCTGCCAGTCACCCCTACACTCCAGCCGTATGCAGAACCATCAGCGATCGCTGAATCTTCCCCAGCACCACCTAATAATCGACGCAACAAGGTGGAACTCCACACTGCACATGCTTCAGAGGCTGTGCGAACAGAGGCGTGCTGTCATTTATTTGTGGGAGGAAACACATACTTGGTCAGGCAGTTGGATGGCAGACATGGAGTTGTCTGGTGTGCAGTGGTCGAAGCTCCAAGACCTCTGTCAAGTCCTACAGTGTTTTGAGGAATGCACACGGCTGGTAAGTTCAGATGACGCCATTATAAGCATGAGCATCCCACTAATGCGTCTGCTGATGCAAAGTTTGACGCACTTAAAGGAGCAGGCGTCTACAGCCGAGGAGGAGGGAAGCCGCGATGACAGTCAGCCATTGTCTGGTCAGGGAATTCTCCTGGACGAGGTGGCGGACGAAGAGGAGGAGGAGGAGGATGATGGGGATGAATATTTATTTGAGGATGCTTCTCAGGGGGCAATAGAAACTGGTGGCGTTGCAAGGTCAGGTACAGGGTTTTAGCAGGCCACAATTGATGTTGATTTGCAAGAAAGTGCTCCTCAACCCAGCACAAGCAGTGAATTGACACTTGGAACATTGGCCCACATGGCAGAGTATGCTTGCGTACCCTAAAAAGGGACCCCCACATTATAAAATGATGACCGATGACGATTACTGTTTGGCCTGCCTCCTGGAATTACAAAATATCATGCCACATGGGAACCTTGAGCAAATATTGGCTACCAAACAAGCAACTCTTGTAGACCGTTTGGTTCAGGCATTCCCAGCACACAGAGGCGGTGATGGTTCTCACACGAGCTGTAGGGGGCAACATGGCAGAGGTGTTAGAGGTGCAAAAATCCGAAGTGGCGTTGGACAGAGGGATTTTATGACCAGGTTGTGGAGTGATTTTGCAATGACCGCAGACACGACAGGTGCTGCTGCATCAATTCAAAGTGACAGGAGACAGCATTTGTCCAGTATGGTTACCAACTATTTTTCCTCCCTTATCGATGTTCTCCCTCACAGGCTATTCCCCTTTGAATACTGGGCATCTAAAATAGACACCTGGCCTGAATTGTCAGAATATGCATTACAGGAGCTCAGTTGCCCTGATTCTAGGGTGCTATCAGAAAGAGTCTTCAGTGCTGCCTGAAAAATGTCTTGCTTTTGGCCTCCTCTTACTGACTTCTCCAATTCCGCCATTTGCAGTTGCTGAATGTCCACCATAGGCCATTTTTATACCTCCCTAAATGGGCTGACTCCCCCCACAGGGCCGTGGTCAGCACCTGGTGCAAGCACCCGTGCGAGTGCCGTTTGCCTGGACAGGTGGGTGCGCACACTCTTGGGCGATGTCACTGGCACAGGGTCCCCCGTAGTACAATGAAGTGTCTCTGACGGTGGTGGTGTACAACCAACGTCAGACACACCATCGTAATATGAGGTACCCTGTGCCAGTACCACTGCCCACGAGAGAGCGTCCCCCCACCTCAAACAGTGCTCTACCACTTGCAATACTTACCTCTCCCTGCTCCACCACTATGTAGTATGTGCTGTTAAATCCTTCAATGGCACTGCCAATACAAATTTGTTGAAATGATAGCTGATAATTAAAATGTACAGGGTCCCTGGCCTCCATTTAGACCCGTTAATACTTTGCGCCTACTACCACTGTCTGCTACTCAGCAGAGGAGCCCACCCCAGTACCTAACTATGCCGCCTGTTTAGTCCTGTTACCAATTTTGAACTGCTTTTAGCCTACTTTTGTATTTGGGCCTACTAACCGTGTCTGCGCCACTCATTACAGTTGTCCTCCACTGAACAAAGCTATGCCGCCTGTTTAGTCCTGTTACCAATTTTGAACTGCATTTAGCCTACTTTATTATTTGGGACTATATCTGGGTTTCCTCCTCATCCTGCCCATTGCCCAGCCACTGCTAGATGAGTCTGCTGGTACATTGACTCAGACCACTACATTCCCCTTGCACTCAACACAGCCTGAATCTGACCCTGCTGAAAGTCAGGTTCCCCTTCCCGCATACTATACCACCTTACACGGGGATAAAGAGGAAGGTGCAGATGAAAGTGCAGGTTCCTTCATCAGGTGGTGGGGGGCATACTCACTGGCGACATCACTGGCACAGGGCCCCTCATAGTACGCAAAAGTGTCTCTGGCAGTGGGAGGCGCCACCCGCCGTCAAACACACCGCTGTACTATGAGGGGCCCTGTGCCAGTGCCAAGTGCCAACGAGTGGGCCCCCTCTACTTGCTCAGGATCACAGCACTTGCAAAGTAGAAATACTTACCTCTCCCTCCTCCACCGCTGTGACGTATTCCGCGTTTCCTGGGCCCACGAAAATCTTGAGCCAGCCCTACCCCCCCCCACAACTTTAGCCAAATGACCCCTGTTTTCAATGCCTAACTATTATTATAAAGTAAATTAAGATTGACAAGCTTAAGAAATAAGAATTTATGTTTTTGGCATTAAAATGGGCACTGTAGGTGTTTTCCTGTCCTCCACTCACTGCCGACTTTGATTCCCCATTGACTTGCATTGGGTTTCGTGTTTCAGTCGGCCTAGACTTTTTGAAATAATCGGCCGATTTCACCCAAACCGACTTTTGACAAAGTCGGGTTTCGCGAAACCCGACTCGATCCTAAAAAACAAAAAGTCGCTCAACTCTACTCAACACTAGTTGTCACCTAGTTTATATGTGGGACCAAATAATTCAGGAAAAAGAGAGTATTCCTGGTTAGAAAGTACGGGTAACTACAAATGTGGCATGAGTGGATGTGGATTGTGTCAATATATGCAGAAAAATACCAAATTTAGAGCAAAAGATGCACAGCATAATTATACTGTCAATTTTTTTGCTTATTGTAATTCCAGATCTGTAATTTATTTGGTTTCTTGTCAGGCATGTAATGTGCAATTTGTGGGATCGACCACATGTAAATTAAAGCAGAGAATTGAAGAACATGTATCATGAGCCGCTACAGGTAATAGCAATGATAAACGCTCTTTGTCAGGAGTGTCTAGACACTTCACGGAGGTTCATGCTGGTCACAAGACTACTATGAGAGTAACTGCCATTGAACAAGTAAGGAGAGCAGTCAGAGGAGAGGATACAGTATCTACTCTATGAGCCAGAGAGGCAGCTTGGATCTTAAAATTAGATACCATATTTTCTGGTGTGTAAGACGACTGGGCGTATAAGACGACCCCCAACTTTTCCATACAAAATATGGAATTTGGGATATACCCACCGTATAAGACGGAGGTCATCTTATACGCCCAGTCATCTTATACGGCGTGTGGTTCCCAGGGTCTGGAGGAGAGGAGACGCTCCTTCAGGCCCCGGGACCTTCGATGATGTCGCAGTCACGTGAGCGGTCAAGTGATCGGTGACATCATTAAAGGTCCTTCACTCACTGTATTCTTAGGAACGGAGGCAGACGCTTGCAGCGCTGAGAGCCAGGGTCCGTCGGAGGGGTGAGTATATCCATATTTTTTATTTTTATTCTTTATTTTTTACATGAATATGGATCCCAGGGCCTGAAGGAGAGTCTCTTCTCCTTCAGACACTGGGAACCATCCAGGATCGCTCCGTGCACCCATACCCAGCGTATAAAACGATTCCCGACTTTTGGGACAATTTTTAGGGGATAAAAAGTTGTCTTATACGCCGGAAAATACGGTACTTGTTTCCCCCAAAGGAATGAATTATAAAACAGATCTGATGTATTTTTATTAAGTAATGTTCTCATGTAGAAATATAATAAAGATATGTAGTTTATGTATATATGTGGGGTATTTTATGTATTTACATGTATTTACATGCAGTATATTGGCAAAGGGTATTGTTGTATTCTTACAATTTGTATTTGCAATATTGTATATAGTGTAAGATTGTTTTAGCATCATAAGCAGTGAAGAGGCAGTGACCCACAAAGTTCCAACACAAAAGTCCCTTAAATGTGTTTCCTCACAGCATTAAAGTCCAATTCACACAAATGCATATAACTTCAGTGTATAGTATCAGTGTTCAGTTCACACCAGTTCATCGCAATACATATCATATGGCTTTAGATTTACAGTCCCTAAACTTCCCTTGTCCAGTTTCCCTGGGTGACCGTACGCCATATTACAGTCTCCATATACACAGCCTCATATGTTGCAGAAACTATACACGCCAGCCCCCTCCAACAAGTTCCTGTGGGTGTCCTGCATCCCTGTATCACAGTCTCTTACAGTCTCTTTACTCACACAGCCATACACAGCCCAGGATATCCTCCGGATAGCAGCCCGGCACTATATCCACCTGTTTGCAATCGTTACACATGCTAGTCCTCTTTCGGGCACAGGAAATCCACCTCCGGGCATAGGACTGTCCACATCCGACTCTTTTAGGCACAGGACATCCCCCTCCAGGCACAGGACTGTCCACAGCCGAGACCAGTACCATGAACGACTTGCATCGCTGTATACACTGCGGGCGCCAGCCTATTCAGCTGCCCTGGGTGCTGGTTCCGCTGGCCCGTGCCTCCATGCACTTAGCCAGTGTTCAGCAGGCCTTTGCTCTGCACACTAGCACACACCAGACTGACACTGAGGTTGCACCTCACACCTGACACACCTCTACTGCAGGGCTTTTAATACACACAAACCTGTGGTCTTCAGCCACATGGAAAACCCGGACCAGAAATCCGTGACTCCCATGCACACCTATCGACTTCATCTGCATTCACATTCTGGGGAGCACAAACAGAGCCCCCTAGCAATAACAAGGGTCACAGCCTCACAATAGACTTAGTGGCTATAACATTTGTATAACACTCAGGTTGGGTAGGGTATGTTTCTTTGTCCAATGGGTACTCAGGTGTTTGATATATGGTTAATTAATATGTATTGTGATTGATTGTAGCCTTTTGTTATGTGCCTTTATATATTGTGTTGTAATGTGTTTTTATTATGCTATGACTAAGGACAGTACTGCCTGAAACGCGTCAGCTTGTTTTTATGATGCACTAATAAATGACAAGATTTTTATTCTAATTTCATCTCCTCCATTCAATATTTGCATGAGCTGGACAAGTGAGTGATTTGCATTTTCACCTGGGAGTTGGCCAGCAGGAACTTGGTGGTGATCCGTGCTCTGCACATGTCTATTGAGAATTGGATTCTAATACATCTGGTTGGGTGAGCTGATGAAATCCTAGTATTTGCAACATAGTATGGGTTGCACAGTGGCTCAGTGGTTAGCACTGTTGCTTTTCAATGCTGGGGTCTTGGATTCAAATCCCAACAAAGACTGTATGTTCTCCCCTATCAAAGCTATATTGATAAGGAATTTAGATTATGAGCCCCAATGGGGACAATGATGATAATGTTTGTTAAGCACAGCATAATATGTTGTTGCTTCATGATTATTTTTAATTTATCTTAATGCATAATGTATTTAATAATGGCTCAGCTACCATTTCACATACATAAAAAAGTATCTGACCCTCTAAACTTTATCAGCAACTGGACCTTTTCTGGTAACAATGTCTGTAACTAAGCACAAAATCTAATCTGGTCTTGTATTATCACGCCTCGGATTCATGAGTGATTTCAGGTTTCATGGCCATTGTGTGGGTTTAGCTACACAAACAGAATCATGTATTTAGCATCAATCCTCTTATTCAATAGAGATAATTCCACAGAAGGTACGTGCCATTTTATAACTCATGCTTTAACAGCTGTTCCCTATACTTAACTGCGTAGCCAATGGTTGCAATTATTTTCAACCAAGTAAAAAAAATAGGACTAATGATGGCCAAATATAAAAAACAAACAAAAAAAAACCAACCAACACATTTACCCCAGAGTAAATGAAATATATAATACTGACCTTTTCTAGATTTTTCAGTTATCTGATGATTTTCGTTAGCTTTTGACATATCACATGAAAAAAGAACAGCATATAATTTTACTTCTTGAGAAATCACCGATTGCTGGAAAATGTTGACAATAATGAACCATTTTTACGTGCACTTGTTACTTTTATTATTATTTTATTATTATTATACATTTTTATAGCGCCATTTATTCCATGGCGCTTTACATGTGAATACGGGGCAAATATAGACAAATACATTAAACATGAGCAGATAACAAGGCACACGAGTACATAAGAAGGGAGGACCCTGCCCGCGAGGGCTCACAGTCTGCAGGGGGTGGGTGAGGATACACTAGGAGAGGGAAGAGCTGGCTGTGCAGCTGTTCAGTAGGTTGAGGATCACTGCAAGCTTTAGGCTTCTGAACCTTTTGTACATTTCAGCCTTTTTAAATGGGATGGTCATTTAATATATCTTGGACCTTATATGAAAATATATTGGATTTTATATGGAAACACATTCCTTTAATTGCTGGCAGGAGTAAATTATACATGTAACAATACATACAGTTAGTGTTGAGCATTCCGATACCGCAAGTATCGGGTATCGGCCGATACTTGCGGTATCGGAATTCCGATACCGAGATCCGATACTTTTGTGGCATCGGGTATCGGATCAATAGGGATGTGTAAAATAAAGAATTAAAATAAAAAATATTGATATGCTCACCTCTCCGGCGGCCCCTGGACATCACGCTGGTAACCGGCCGGCTTCTTTGTTTAAAATGAGCGCCTTCAGGACCTGCGAATGACGTCGCCGCTTCTGATTGGTCGCGTGCCACCCATGTGACCGGCACGCGACCAATCAGAAGCCGCGACGTCATTCTCATTCACAAAACTCCTAATTCTAGGAATTAAGGACCTGCGAATGACGTTGCGGCTTCTGATTGGTCGCGTGCCGGTCACACGGGTGACCAATCAGAAGCCGCGACGTCATTCGCAGGTCCTGAAGGCGCTCATTTTAAACAAAGAAGCCGGCCGGTTACCAGCGTGAAGTCCAGGGGCCGCCGGAGAGGTGAGCATATCAATATTTTTTATTTTAATTCTTTATTTTACACATCCCTATGGATCCCAGGGCCTGAAGGAGAGTTTCCTCTCCTTCAGACCCTGGGAACCATGAGAATACCTTCCGATACTTGATGTCCCATTGACTTGTATTGGTATCGGATATCGGTATCGGCGATATCTGATATTTTTCGGGTATCGGCCGATACTATCCGATACCGATACTTTCAAGTATCGGACGGTATCGCTCAACACTACATACAGTGCCTTACGAAAGTATTCGGCTGCCTGGAACTTTTCAACCGTTTCCCACATATCATACTTTAAACATAAAGATACCAAATGCAAATTTTTGGTGAAGACTCAACAAGTGGAACACAATTGTGAAGTTAAGCAAAATTTATTGGTGGAAATAAAAAACTGAAAATTGGGGCGCGCAATATTATTCAGCCCCTTTGCTTTCAGTGCAGCAAACTCACCCCAGAAGTTTATTGTGGATCTCTGAATGATCCAATGTTGTCCTAAATGACTAATGAAGATAAATATAATCCACCTGTGTGTAATCAAGCCTTCGTATAAATGCACCTGCTCTGTGATAGTCTCAGGGTTCTGTTTGAAGCACAGAAAGCTAATGAAGACCAAGGAAACAGGCAGGTCCGTGATACTGTTGTGGAGAAGTTTAAAGCCGGATTTGGATAGAAAATGATTTCCAAAACTTTAAACATCCCAAGGAGCACTATGTAAGAGATCATATTGAAATTGAAATAGTATCATACCACTGCAAATCTACCAAGACCCTCTAAACTTTCATCTCAATCAACGAGAAGACTGATCAGAGATGCAGCCAAAAGGCCCATGATCACTCTGGATGAACTGCATAGATCTACAGCTGAGGTTGGACAGTCTGTCTATAGGACAACAATCAGTCGTACACTACACAAATCTGGCCTTTATGGAAGAGTGGCAAGAAGAAAGCCATTTCTCAAAGATATCCTTAAAAAGTGTTGCTTAAAGTTTGCAACAAGCCACCTGGGAGACACACCAAACATGTGGAAGAAGGTGCCCTGGTAAGATGAAACAAGAATTGAACTTTTTGGCAACAATGCCAAACTATATATTTGGCGTAAAGGCAACACACCTCATCACCTTGAACACACCATCCCCACTGTCAAACATGGTGGTGGCAGAATCATGTTTTGGGGCTGCTTTTCTTCAGCAGAGACAGGGAAGATGGTTAAAATTGATGGGAATATGGATGGAGCCAAATACAGGACCATTCTTGAACAAAACCTGTTGGAGTCTGCAAAAGACCTGAGACTGGGATGGAGATTTGTCTTCCAACAAGACAATGATCCCAAACATAAAGCAAAATCTACAATGGAATCATTCACAAATAAACGTATCCAAGTGTTAGATTGTCCAAGTCAAAGTCCAGACCTCAATCCAATGGAGAATTTATGGAAAGAGCTGAAAACTGCTGTTCACAAACGATCTCAATCAAACCTCACTGAGCTCGAGCTGTTTGCCACGGAAGAAGGAACAAGAATTTCAGTCTCTCGATGTACAAAACTGATAGAGATATACCCCAGGCGACTTGCAGCTGTAATTGCAGTAAAAGGTGGCACAACAAAGTATTAAGTTAGAGGGGCCGAATAATATTGCACGCCCCACTTTTCAGTTTTTGAATTTCCACAAAAATTTAAAATAACCAATAAGTTTCGTTCAACTTCACAATTGTGTTCAACTTGTTGTTGATTCTTCACCAAAAATTTACATTTGTTATCTTTATGTTTGAAGCATGATATGTGGCAAAAGGTTGAAAAGTTCCAGGGAGCCGAATACTTTTGCAAGGCACTGTAAAGTAACCACATGCAAACAGAGGAGGTGGCAAAGCTGTGGCACGCAAACGATTCTCTGTAAAAGAATACAAAAGAGAATTGCAGTAAAATAGCAAATGCCATCAGCTATTCTCCAAAAGGAAGAAAACTCTAATTGTACCAAAAGCTGTTCAGTAAATTTTGTATCTCATTTCAGAATTAACTAAAGATGCCTAACAGATCTTCACTGATGTTTTGGATCTAATAAATCTTGGGCAGAATTTATTTGTCTCTCTTATCGTATTAAAGCACCACTCCCTCACTGGAATAGTGCCACTAATGTAAGTTCCCTGACCCTAGTATTTACTCACCAGCTGCCATTTTCAGCTCTTCCCAGTACCACTTTGTTCCTGATCCCCCATCTTGTTACCACAAGTTCTGACTGACCGGAAGTCAGAGGTAACAGTCAGACGCTCTCAATGTAAATCTATAAGAGCTTCATTCTGGCACTCATAAACTTAGGCTAGGTTCACATTGCGTTAGGGCAATCCGTTAAGCGCATAGCGCTAGCGGATTGCGCTAACGCAATGTTTATTTTGGGTCCGCGTTCGCCGTCCCCGCTGGCGCAGATCCCCGATCTGCGCTAGCGAGGGACGGACCTCGGACGCACCTCAAACGCTGCAAGCAGCGTCTGAGGTCCGTCACAAAAGAACGGCACGCGCTAGCGATGCGCTACAGGCACAAATCACATTGCTGTCAATGGGTGCGCTAACGGACCCGTTGCATGGCGTTAATTGCGACATTTTTGCCATGCAACGCAGTCCGTTAGCGTTAACCCATTAACGCAAAGTGAACCTAGCCTTACATTGAGTAGTGACCTCCAGCTCGCCCAGCTAACAATGGAGCGATGCAACAGGTCACACACTGCAAAAGCTGAGTGGAGCAGCGCCAATAATAGACATTATCAGCTGGTAAGCAAATTACAAGCGTCAGTGAATTTACATTAGCGGCACCACTCTAGTGGTAAAACAAAAAAAAACTCTGGAGTGGTGCTTTAAAAGAAGGCTATTCCTGGGGTGGGAATCTGGTTGTATGAGTTAGGGAATAATTATAACTACATATTAAAATTTGACCTTGAAATGCCATTATTTGTTCTTAAGTACACTAAACATTTTTAACTTGTTGGACTATATAACATTTTTGCAGTCTAATCTGTTTTGGTCCAGCAGATTTGTAAGCGCTAGTAAAAAGTATGGTTATTATTATTATTTATTATTATAGCGCCATTTATTGCATGGCGCTTTACATGTGAGGAGGGGTACATATAATAAAGACAAGTACAATAATCTTAAACAATACAGGTCACAACTGGTACAGGAGGAGAGAGGACCCTGCCCGCGATGGCTCACAATGGGATGGGTGAGGATACAATAGGTGAGGGTAGAGCTGGTCATGCAGCGGTTTGGTGGATCGGTGGTTACTGCAGGTTGTAGGCTTGTTGGAAGAGGAGGGTCTTCAGGTTCTTTTTGAAGGTTTTGATGGTAGGCGAGAGTCTGATATCTTGTGGTAGAGAGTTCCAGAGTAGGGGGGATGCGCGAGAGAAATCTTGTATGCGATTGTGGGAAGAGGAGATAAGAGGGGAGTAGAGATGGAGATCTTGTAAGGATCTTGTGAGGATTGGAGGTTGCGTGTAGGAAAGTACCGGGAGATGAGGTCACAGATGTATGGAGGAGACAGGTTGTGGATGGTTTGTATGTCATGGTTAGGGTTTTGTACTGGAGTCTCTGGGTAATGGGGAGCCAGTGAAGGGATTGACAGAGAGGAGAGGCCGTGGAATAGAGGGGGGACAGGTGGATTAGTCAGGCAGCAGAGTTTAGAATAGATTGGAGGGGTGCGAGAGTGTTAGAGGGGAGACCACAGAACAGGAGGTTACAGTAGTCGAAGCAGCAGATGATGAGGGAATGGACTAGGGTTTTTGCAGGTTCTTGGTTTAGAAATGTACGGATCCGTGAAATGTTTTTGAGTTGAAAGTGGCAGGAAGTGGAAAGGGCTTGGATATGCGGCTTGAAAGCGAGATCAGTGTCAAGGATTCCCCCGAGGCAGTGAGCTTGTGGGACTGGGGAGAGTGGGCAGCCGTTTACTGTAATGGATAGGTTTGTTGGGGGGTCGAGTGAGATGGGGGAAAAATGATGAATTCTGTTTTGTCCATGTTAAGTTATAGAAATCTAGCGGAGAAGAAGGATGAAATAGTGGACAGACATTGAGAGATTCTGGTTAGTAGGGTGGTGATATCTGGTCCAGAGACATAGATCTGCGTGTCATCAGCATAGAGATGATACTGAAAACCGTGAGATTCTATGAGCTGTCCCAGGCCAAAGGTGTAAATGGAGAAGAGCAGGGGCCCTAGGACTGAACCTTGTGGGACTCTGACAGATAGGGGCGAGGTGAGGAGGTGGTGTGTGAGTGGGAGATGCTGAATGTCTGTTAGGTATGATGAGATCCAGGATAGGGCCAAGTCTGTGATGCCAAGGGATAAAAGGGTCTGTAGTAATAGGGAATGGTCCACTGTGTCAAAGGAAGAGGACAAGTCCTGGAGGAGGAGGACAGAGTAGTGTTGCTTGCTCTTGGCAGTTAATAGGTCATTGGTGACCTTAGTTATGGCAGTTTCAGTGGAGTGGTGTGACCGAAATCCGGATTGTAAGCGGTCAAAGAGGGAGCAGGAAGAGAGATGGGAGGACAGTTCATGATGAATGTGTTGTTCCAGTAGTTTGGGGAGGGAGGAGGTGCTGGGGGACAGAGGAGAGAATTGAAGGTGTTGAATAACTGTTTAGGGTTGTGAGACAGGGAGGATATGAGAGATGAGAAGTAGGTTTGTTTAGCTGTGGTGAGTGTGGTCTTGAAAGTAGTGAGGGACTGTTTGAATGCGATGAAGTGCTCATTGGAGTGCGATCTTTTCCATCTCCGTTCAGCAGCCCTGGAAGCTCGCCTCAGTTCTTTTGTCAGGCTGGTGTGCCAGGGCTATCTGTTGATTTTGCAAGCTTTGGTATGTGTGAGAGGGGCAAGGGATTCTAAAGCTACAGCTATTGTGGTGTTATATAGAGCAGCAGCATCATCTGCACTGTGTAGGGAACTTATGTCTGTGAGAGGGAGGAGAGATTCAGAGAGCGAGTGTAGATCAAGGTGTTAAAGATTTCTGCGAGGGTGTGCAAGTTTGTGGGGTGGGGATTGTGGACAAGGAGTGGAGAGGGAAGAGAATGTAAGTAGATTGTGGTCAGAAAGCGAAAGACGTCAGTTAGAGAGGTTGGATAGAGAGCAGAGGCGGGTGAAGATGAGGTCCAGTGTGTGACCATCTTTGTGAGTGGCTGCAGAAGACAATTGAGGGAGGCCGAAGGAGGAAATGAGAGATAGAAGTTTAGTGGCAGCTGAGAGAGAAGTGTCAATGGGGATGTTGAAGTCGCTGTTATGGACCTGGTGGTTAGGAGCACCCGGAACGACCTGATGGTTAAACTCACACAGGACAAGCTCTGGGAAGTGGGAGCTCTGCTGACCGCAACCCCTAATCCTATTACACAACTAGAAATAGCCGTGGAGCGTACCTAACTCGACCTAGACGCCTCTTCACAGCCTAAGAGCTAACTAGCCCTAAAGATAGAAAATAAAGCCTAACTTGCCTCAGAGAAATTCCCCAAAGGAAAAGGCAGCCCCCCACATATATTGACTGTGAGTTAAGATGAAAGTCACAAACACAGAAATGAAACAGGTTTCAGCAAAGGGAGGCCAGACTTACTAAACAGACAGAGAATAGGAAAGGTATCTTTGCGGTCAGCACAAAAAACTACAAAAAGACCACGCAGAGTGTGCAAAAAGACCTCCGCACCGACTCACGGTGCGGAGGTGCCACTCTGCATCCCAGAGCTTCCAGCTAGTAAGGCAAAATCATGATAACCAGCTGGACAAGGAAACAATGAACAAATAGTTAACTAGCAGGGACTTAGCTTCTGCTGGAGTAGACAGGTCACCAGAAAGATCCAAGAGCGAACTGAACCAGTACAAGAACATTGACAGCTGGCACGGAGTAATGATCTGAGTGGAGTTAAATAGATCAGCCAGCCACAGAATAAACTACGTCACCTGTGGAAGGAACCTCAGAAGCAGCAGCTCCACTCACAGCCACCAGAGGGAGTCCATGGACAGAACTCGCCGAAGTACCATTCATGACCACAGGAGGGAGTTCGATAACAGAATTCACAACAGTACCCCCCCCCTTGAGGAGGGGTCACCGAACCCTCACCAGAGTCGCCAGGCTGATCAGGATGAGCCAAATGAAAGGCACGAACTAGATCAGCAGCATGAACATCAGAGGCAAAAACCCAGGAATTATCCTCCTGACCATAACCCTTCCACTTGACCAGGTACTGGAGTTTCCGTCTCGAAATACGAGAATCCAAAATCTTCTCCAACACATACTCCAACTCCCCCTCGACCAACACCAGGGCAGGAGGATCAACGGAGGGAACCATAGGCGCCACGAATCTCCGCAATAACGACCTATGGAACACATTATGGATGGCAAAAGAAGCTGGAAGGGCCAAACGAAATGACACAGGATTGAGAACCTCAGAAATCTTATACGGACCAATGAAACGAGGCTTAAACTTAGGAGAGGAAACCTTCATAGGAACATGACGAGATGACAACCAAACCAAATCCCCAACACGAAGTCGGGGACCAACACAGCGCCGGCGGTTAGCGAAACGTTGAGCTTTCTCCTGGGACAATGTCAAATTGTCCACCACATGAGTCCGAATCTACTGAAACCTGTCCACCACCGTATCCACACCAGGACAGTCCGAAGGTTCAACCTGCCCTGAAGAGAAACGAGGATGGAAACCAGAATTACAGAAAAAAGGCGAAACCAAAGTAGCCGAGCTGGCCCGATTATTAAGGGTGAACTCAGCCAATGGCAAGAAGGACACCCAATCATCCTGATCAGCAGAAACAAAGCATCTCAGATATGTTTCCAAAGTCTGATTACTTCGTTCGGTTTGGCCATTTGTCTGAGGATGGAAAGCCGAAGAAAAAGATAAATCAATGCCCATCTTAGCACAAAAGGACCGCCAAAACCTCGAAACAAACTGGGAACCTCTGTCTGAGACGATGTTCTCCAGAATGCCATGCAAATGAACCACATGCTGGAAAAACAATGGCACCAAATCAGAGGAGGAAGGCAATTTAGACAAGGGTAATAAATGGACCATCTTAGAGAAGCGATCACAAACCACCCAAATGACCGACATCCTTTGAGAGACAGGGAGATCCGAAATAAAATCCATGGAAATATGCGTCCAGGGCCTCTTCGGGACCGGCAAGGGCAAAAGCAACCCACTGGCACGAGAACAGGAGGGCTTAGCCCAAGCACAAGTTCCGCAGGACTGCACAAAAGAACACACATCCCATGACAAAGAAGGCCACCAAAAGGATCTAGCCACCAAATCTCTGGTACCAAAGATTCCAGGATGACCCACCAACACCGAGCAATGAACCTCAGAGATAACTCTACTAGTCCATCTATCAGGGACAAACAGTTTCTCCGCTGGACAACGGTCAGGTCTATCAGCCTGAAACTTCTGCAGCACGCGCCGCAAATCAGGGGAGATGGCAGACAAAATTACCCCCTCTTTGAGAATACCTGCCAGCTCAGGAACACCCGGAGAGTCAGGCACAAAACTCCTTGACAGGGCATCAGCCTTCACATTCTTAGAGCCCGGAAGGTACGAAACCACAAAATCAAAACGGGAGAAAAACAGCGACCATTGAGCCTGTCTAGGATTCAACCGCTTGGCAGACTCAAGATAAGTCAAATTCTTGTGATCCGTCAAGACCACCACGCGATGCTTGGCTCCTTCAAGCCAATGTCGCCACTCCTCGAATGCCCACTTCATGGCCAACAACTCTCGATTGCCAACATCATAATTGCGCTCAGCAGGCGAGAATTTTCTAGAAAAGAAGGCACATGGTTTCATCACCGAGCCATCAGAACTTCTTTGCGACAAAACAGCCCCTGCTCCAATCTCAGAAGCATCAACCTCGACCTGAAACGGGAGCGAAACATCTGGCTGGCACAACATAGGGGCAGAAGAAAAACGACGCTTCAACTCCTGAAAGGCCTCTACAGCTGCAGAGGACCAATTGACCACATCAGCACCTTTCTTGGTCAAATCAGTCAACGGTTTAACAACACTAGAAAAATTTGCGATGAAGCGACGGTAAAAATTTGCAAAGCCCAGGAACTTCTGCAGGCTCTTCACAGATGTCGGCTGAGTCCAATCATAAATGGCCTGAACTTTAACAGGGTCCATCTCGATAGTAGAAGGGGAAAAAATGAAACCCAAAAATGAAACCTTCTGAACCCCAAAGAGACATTTCGACCCCTTCACAAACAAGGAATTCGCACGAAGGACCTGGAACACCATTCTGACCTGCTTCACATGAGACTCCCAATCATCCGAAAAGACCAAAATATCATCCAAATATACAATCATGAATCTATCCAGGTACTTTCGGAAGATGTCATGCATAAAGGACTGAAACACAGATGGAGCATTAGAAAGCCCGAATGGCATAACCAGGTACTCAAAATGGCCCTCGGGCGTGTTAAATGCTGTTTTCCATTCATCGCCCTGTTTAATTCGCACAAGATTATACGCCCCTCGAAGATCTATCTTGGTGAACCAACTAGCCCCCTTAATCCGAGCAAACAAATCAGACAGCAGTGGCAAAGGGTACTGAAATTTGACTGTGATCTTATTAAGAAGGCGGTAATCAATACAAAGTCTCAAAGAGCCATCCTTCTTGGCCACAAAAAAGAACCCTGCTCCCAACGGTGATGATGACGGGCGAATATGACCCTTCTCCAAGGATTCCTTTATATAACTCCGCATAGCGGCGTGCTCTGGCACAGATAAATTAAACAGTCGGCCCTTAGAAAACTTACTACCAGAAATCAAATCAATAGCACAATCACAATCCCTATGAGGAGGTAAGGCACCGGATTTGGGCTCTTCAAATACATCCCAGGAATCTGACAAAAACCCAGGGACTTCAGACGGAGTGGAAGGCGAAATTGACAGCAATGGAACATCACCATGTACCCCCTGACAACCCCAGCCGGACACAGACATAGATTTCCAATCCAATACTGGATTATGGACCTGTAGCCATGGCAACCCCAAAACGACCACATCATGCAGATTATGCAACACCAAAAAGCGAATATCCTCCTCATGTGCAGGAGCCATACACATGTTCAATTGAGTCCAGTACTGAGGCTTATTCTTGGCCAAAGGCGTAGCATCAATTCCTCTCAATGGAATAGGATACTGCAAGGGCTCCAAGAAAAAACCACAGTGCCTGGCAAACTCCAAGTCCATCAAATTCAGGGCAGCGCCTGAATCCACAAATGCCATAACAGAATAGGACGACAGAGAACAAATCAGAGTAACGGACAAAAGAAATTTAGACTGTACCGTACCAATGGTGGCAGACCTAGCGAACCGCTTAGTGCGCTTAGGACAATCGGAGATAGCATGAGTGAAATCACCACAGTAAAAACAGCCCATTCCGACGTCTGTGTTCTTGCCGTTCAGCTCTGGTCAAAGTCCTATCACATTGCATAGGCTCAGGCCTATGCTCAGAGAATACCGCCAAATGGTGCACAGTTTTGCGCTCACGCAGGCGCCGATCGATCTGAATGGCCAAGGACATAGACTCATTCAGACCAGCAGGCGTGGGAAATCCCACCATGACATCCTTAAGGGCTTCAGAAAGACCCTTTCTGAAAATTGCCGCCAGGGCACACTCATTCCACTGAGTAAGCACAGACCACTTTCTAAACTTCTGACAGTACACCTCCGCTTCTTCCTGACCCTGACACAAAGCCAGCAAGATTTTCTCTGCCTGATCCACTGAATTTGGTTCATCATAAAGCAATCCAAGTGCCAGAAAAAACGCATCTACATCACGCAATGCAGGATCTCCTGGCGCAAGGGAAAATGCCCAGTCTTGAGGGTCACCACGCAACAAAGAAATAATGATTTTTACTTGTTGAATGGGGTCACCAGAGGAGCGGGGTTTCAAAGCTAGAAACAGTTTACAATTATTTTTGAAATTCAGGAACGTAGATCTATCCCCAGAAAACAAATCAGGAATTGGAATTCTAGGCTCTAACATCGGATTCTGAACCACAAAATCTTGAATGTTTTGTACCCTTGCAGTGAGATGATCCACACAAGAGGACAGACCTTGAATGTCCATATCTACACCTGTGTCCTGAACCACCCAGAGGTTAAGGGGAAAAGAAAGACAAAACACACTGCAGAGAAAAAAAATGGTCTCAGAACTTCTCTTATCCCTCTTTTGAAATGCATTAATACTTTGGGCCAGCTGTACTGTTATGGACCTGGTGGTTAGGAGCACCCGGAACGACCTGATGGTTAAACTCACACAGGACAAGCTCTGGGAAGTGGGAGCTCTGCTGACCGCAACCCCTAATCCTATCACTCAACTAGAAATAGCTGTGGAGCGTACCTAACTCGACCTAGATGCCTCTTCACAGCCTAAGAGCTAACTAGCCCTAAAGATAGAAAATAAAGCCTACCTTGCCTCAGAGAAATTCCCCAAAGGAAAAGGCAGCCCCCCACATATATTGACTGTGAGTTAAGATGAAAGTCACAAACACAGAAATGAAACAGGTTTCAGCAAAGGGAGGCCAGACTTACTAAACAGACAGAGGATAGGAAAGGTATCTTTGCGGTCAGCACAAAAAACTACAAAAGACCACGCAGAGTGTGCAAAAAGACCTCCGCACCGACTCACGGTGCGGAGGTGCCACTCTGCATCCCAGAGCTTCCAGCTAGTAAGGCAAAATCATGATAACCAGCTGGACAAGGAAAAAATGAACAAATATTTAACTAGCAGGGACTTAGCTTCTGCTGGAGTAGACAGGTCACCAGAAAGATCCAAGAGCGAACTGAACCAGTACAAGAACATTGACAGCTGGCATGGAGTATCGATCTGAGTGGAGTTAAATAGAGCAGCCAGCCACAGAATAAACTACGTCACCTGTGGAAGGAACCTCAGAAGCAGCAGCTCCACTCACAGCAACCAGAGGGAGTCCATGGACAGAACTCGCCGAAGTACCATTCATGACCACAGGAGGGAGTTCGATAACAGAATTCACAACAGTCGCCCATGATGATAGTGGGGATGTCCACAGAAAGGGAATGAAGTAGCCAGGTGGTAAAGCGGTCAAAAAATGTGGTGGCTGGCACTGGGGGGTGGTAAGTGACAGCCAGTTGGAGGTTGGAGGGGGAGTAGATGTGCACAGAGTGCACTTCAAAGGAAGGGAGGGTAACAGAAGTGGTTGTCTGTGCTTGGAGGTAGAGGATTGTATGTTGAGGAACAGTTCTGATAAGGAGGGGAGGGTTGAAAAAGGGATGAACAGTTCCTTACTTGGTGTAGGGATTAGGGGAGTTAGCAGAAAGTGAAGGATCATAGGGGTGAAGGTAAAAATAAACAGAAACTTTGTTTACAGTGACTGGTCAGTTACCTTCACTTCCCTTCTGGTTCAATTCTGGTTTTAATTCTACATTAATCTTCACACTTCTAGGACACACTTATAGGAATCACACTGCAGACTAAAGTCTTTGCAGACTTGTGCTATGCAATATATGTTCTACAAAGTGCATTCAGGTGTGAAGCAGAGAGGAGTGGCCTCTGTTCATCTTGGTCAGAGAATTAAGAGTGGACCAGATGCATATAATCAAGCCAGAGTAAACAATGTCATAAATAACAGCTGGGGTTAGTTGAAAGACATACAGTACCATGTGAGAGCTAGGAGCAGAGTTAAGAGTCTGTGTGGAAAGTTGGATGATGTACTATATGTACTTCAAAGACAGACAAGGCATGAGAGCTGGGTGGATGAACATACAATGTGAGAGCTAGGAGTAGAGGTAAGAGTCTATGTGGAACGTTGTATGATGTACTATATGCACTTCACAGACAGACAAGGCAGGAGAGCTGGGTGGATGAACATACCATGTGAGAGCTAGGAGAGTTAAGTTTACAACATACACACAATGTAGGAAAACTGTCCAATATATACACTATGGCTCTGATTCATCAAACAATTTTCACCAGAATTCTAGAATGAAACTATTTGAAGTGTGAGAACATTGTTGTGTAACTAGTAGTTGGTGCTTTGGTATTTTAATTCCCGTCACAATCAGCCCTGCTAACTTTTAGAAAAGTGTGCAGAGCTTCAAGGGGAAGGGGCAAAGCCAAGAAGTTGATAATAATTTACAGCACATGACAGGAATGTTCTGTAATATCCGACTGGAAAACATTTCTTATGGTGGTGCATGACAGCTGCAAAATTCTCCAAATTTGTTAAAATGTCCTTGCCTCTTAATGTATTTGGTGCATCTAACCCCAGCAATACACCAGTTTTGATGAATCAGGCCTATATCCTAGGATTTTAAAATTTAATTATCCTTTGCAAACTTCTGAATTTTTGTATTATTCATTGCTCAGTACAAGGAAAGGAACATCCAGCACTGTGATGTCTGATGATGGCTAAAGTGGTATATTTTTCCAGGATGTCCTGATTTTAACAGTGTTAAAACTTTATTGCATTATTGGATGTTCAAATAAACATTATTTCATCAGGGGTCAAAGAGCTGGATTTTCTTTTCCCTATTCTGAGCTACATTCATTTCCTTCCGATATTTCTAACCTTGCGCTATCTTTGCTTTTTCCCTATGTTAATATACTTTGCTACCTTATTTGGTTTAATTTTCTCCAAAACTCTATGCTGCAGTGCTGTTTCAAAGTCCAGTTAATGCTCTTTTAGAAGCTACTTTGAACTGCTGCTCGGCAATATCTGTACAGTTTATTCAAACAATCAAAGTACAGAAGAATACCTTCTTGACTATACGTGTTTGATTGAATATACATCTCTCGACTCAGACATGCAAATTTCTATATAAAGACTGTTAGAATATAGTGGGAATGTAATAGCATGGTTTTAATGCTTACAGTTTAACACTTTTTTTAAGAAACAATAAAAATATAATAATGTTTTATTTTATAAATGTATTATGCAAAAAATGGCATCACTCCAAGATTCAAGTAAAAAGAAAAAGTTGCTGTGAGTTTATTAATCAATGTGGTTATGCTGTAACTACATGGCTTACTAAAGGCACAAATTTATCTTTTTACTTGAATCTTGAAGTGCTGCCAGTTTTTGCATCATATCTACAATATTTAAAGTACATGTGAATCTGATTGAATTTCCTGGATCTGCAACCTTTGGTGCTACTGTGCTGCTTCAGCTAGCCTTTACTTATTGATGTATTTTCCCCACAAAACTAAGTGTGCTGTGAATACATTTCTGCATATGTAAATACTGTAAAACTTATAATTGCCCATAAAAAACACAGGGAGGAGAAAAGAGAGAGAGTCCAGTGTGTTGATCACAAGAGCTTACACTTTAGAGGCCAGTGAGGACCCTGCAGGCCTTATGAGCTTACACTCTACAGAAGAGTAAGGGTACCGTCACACAGTGGCATTTTGATCGCTATGACGGCACGATCCTTGACATTCCAGCGATATACTTACGATCTCGCTGTGTCTGACAAGCTCCTGCGATCAGGGACCCCGCTGAGAATCGTACGTCGTAGCAGATCGTTTGAAACTTTCTTTCGTCGTCTAATGTCCCGCTGTGGCGGCATGATCGCATGGTGTAACAAAGGTGTGCACGATATTGTATACGATGTGCGCATAGTAATCAAACGGCTTCTACATCGCACATACGTCATGAAATTATCGCTCCAGCGTCGTACATTGCAAAGTGTGACAGCAGTCTATGACGCTGGAGCGATATTGTTACGATGCTGGAGCGTCACGGATCGTGCCGTCGTAGCGATCAAAATGCCACTGTGTGACGGTACCCTTAGACTTATCCAGTAATTCTGGAGAAGTAAAACTACACTATCTACAAACTGTGCTCCGCTGGGAACCGCTGATCTATGATAACCCAGGTACTGACCAATAATGTACTAAGTATGATAATAGGTAAGTCATCGCTGTAGGGCATTATGGGGAATCCTGGTGGCAATACAAAATGACATTACCCTGGTCTCCGATGCTTCAGCGTTGTGGGAAATGATGCCGGGCAAGATTTTTTTTTTTGAGAACCGCAAATCAAATCTAAAAATGTTTCAATTCGCATGAAAAGACTCCTGGAAATTCAACTTGAACTCGATCCTCCTCAGATCGATCTGCTCATCTTTAGTCGATGGTAATGATTTTGTGGCTAAACATTATGCAGTCAAAAATACACACTGTCAAAGTAGTGCATGTGCTTTACTGCATCGAAACTGCATTGCAGCAGGACAGTGTGTCTTTGTGCAACTTTCACATGATGACACTGTGTATATATGTGAAAAAGAATACCTCTTAATGCACCTCAATGTATGAACATAACAGTGTGCATGTATGTAATATTGAAGCTTGTGTCTTTATGACTGGCGTAATTTTAAACTCATGGGCCCTGATGAAAACCCTCTAACGGGGCCCCCAAATATTTTAAATTTTTAATAGCAATAGTCTTCAGAACCATTGACATGTATAGTATATGCGATTTCCATCATGTCTTTAAGGTGTCGCTGTGTGAAAACACACAGTGATAGCTCTGTGCTGACCGTCAAGGCTAGAGATGCAGGGACCCATTTCAGTGGTACCCGCTCTCTGATGACTGTGTTCAGCCAGTCAATCTGTCAATCAGCACGTCCCCGCATGATCACCGCAGGCAGCATGGCTCAGCTGACAACCAAGCTCCTGTGGTAACAACCAAGGCTGGTTCCCGCACTGCCCCTAGCTAATCAAATAATAATAAATAATAATAATCTTTATTTTTATATAGCGCTAACATATTCCGCAGCGCTTTACAGTTTTGCACACATTATCATCACTGTCCCCGATGGGGCTCACAATCTAAATTCCCTATCAGTATGTCTTTGGAATGTGGGAGGAAACCGGAGTGCCCGGAGGAAACCCACGCAAACACCGAGAGAACATACAAACTCTTTGCAGATGTTGTCCTTGGTGGGATTCGAACCCAGGACTCCAGCGCTGCAAGGCTGCAGTGCTAACCACTAAGCCACCGTGCCGCATCAACCCTTCATATGCCACAATAGATAGCAATTGTGGAATTTAGAAGCTTGTGAGAGGGAGAGGGCTCCCTCTCTCACCTCTATCGGTACAGCTGCGACAAAATCATGTGGAGCTAATGGTTATGATGGCACCTGGAGGTCAAACAATGATCTCCTGGTGTGCCAGGTATGTTGTCCTATGAGACCCAGCCATAGGCATGGTCTAGCAGGCGTTCTGTCTGTGTAATCTTACATGCTGCATGCAACGCAAACCAGTAAAATAAAGAGAAAATATTAAACCAATAAATACACATATTTATGTAAAAACAAAAATTTAAAAAAGTACACATATTTGGTATTGCTGCGTCCAGAAAAACCCAATACATAAAACTGTCAAACTAGTTAACCCTCACAATGAACACCACAAACAAATAAACAAAAAATGTGGCAAGAAACTATGTTTTTTCTTCATAACGCTGTGAAAAAGTAGAATAAAAGGGATTAAAAAAAATGTATATAAATAAAAATTATATAGTTGAAAATGTCATCTTGTACCACAAAAAAACAAGCCACTATACAGCTCTATAAGTGGAAATATAAGAAAAACTATAGCTCTCAGAGTATATTGATGCAAAAACAATATTTTTTTCTATAAAATTGTTTTTATTGTGTAGAAGTGACAAGACATAAAAAAGTGATATAAATGTGGTATCACTGTAAAGCTGTCTTATCAATTTTACCACACGGTGAA
Source organism: Ranitomeya imitator (assembly GCF_032444005.1). Taxonomy (NCBI): domain Eukaryota; kingdom Metazoa; phylum Chordata; class Amphibia; order Anura; family Dendrobatidae; genus Ranitomeya; species Ranitomeya imitator. The sequence goes on along the minus strand of NC_091287.1, from coordinate 111,380,076 downwards.
CAACATAAAAAGGAACCTCAAAAAGCAATATCTGAGTTCTTATTGTTTGTTCATTATGCCTCTCAAAAATTTAGATTGAAAGCATTGAAAAAATATTATGTGCCCAAAAATGGTACCAATAAAAACTCCAATTCATACTGCAAAAGAACAGGCCCTCACATAACTCGGTCAGCAGAAGTATAGGGATGTTGTCATGGTTCCACCCCTCAACGTGTCTTGGTTACAGTTGCTGATAGCTCAGCTATCCAATCTGGTATAGGGGCATGCTGATGCTGTCAGTGCTTTCATTGATAGCTCTGTCATCCAGTCTGGTGCAGGGGCGTGCTGAGCTGTCAGTGTGTTGATTGACAGACAGCTCAGCTGTCCAATCCAAGACTGGGAGGTGCTGTCTGCAAGTGTTCATTATCCCAGGTGATTGCCAGGCTACTTAACTGATCTGCTTCTCCCAGACATCTGCCAGATGTCCATTCAGGTAAGTGTGGTTCTCTGTGTGCCTTGCATTCTGTATGCTGATCTTTCGCTGCCTGTCCTCAACAGAAATTGAGGTAGAACACTTTGCTTGCTAAACTAGAGAAATGTGTTTTTTTTGTGTTCAGGAAATATCTTTCTTGGGGTTTATCTTGTCAGCAAAAGGTGTAATATGGACCTTGGGTCCAAGGCTTTGCAGGGTTTTCTGGGATTCATCAACTATTATAGGAAATTTATCAAAGGTCTTTCTCAGACTGCTAAACCACTTACTGACCTTATACATAAGGGGGAATCTAAAGGTTTGGTCACCAGGTGCTATTAGGGCTTTCGAAAGATAAAAGAGTGTTTTATGTCTGAACCCATTCTTACCCAACCTGATCTCCAGGAAACATTTATGCTGGAGGTGGATGTTTCCAAGATCGAAGTGGAGGCAGTTTTATCGCTGGGGCCCAAAACTCTGACTAATCTGCGTCCAGGTGCTTTTAAAAAAAAAAAATTGCTGGTTGATAGAAATGATAATTTTGGGAATTGGGAGTTACTTGCTGTCAAATTGGCTTTGGGGAGAGGAGGCATTTTTTTGGGGGTGGGCGGTTCATTCAGCTACAGTGGTCATTGATCACAAAAAAATTAAGCTTACATTGAATCAGATGGTTAACTCCTAGACAGACCAGATGGTCCTAGTTTTTCTGTAGGGTTAGTTTTCTATTACATTCAGGCTGGGGTCTAAGAATGTGAAAGCTGATGCATACAGGAAAGAAATATATCTTGGTACCGTGTTAGCCAGTAGATAGAAATATATTTAGAATTGAGAGTCCTCAGTGCTTGATACCTTTTAATGGCTAACTGAAAAGATGGTAACAATTTGCTTCAGAAGTGGTTTTAGTTCCATAAATATGTGATTCTTCAGAATTTGTTTTAGTCTTTGCCTGATGAAGAGACATATGTAGTCTCGAAAGCTTGCAATTTGTTACCATCTTTTCAGTTAGCCATTAAAAGGTATCAACCACTGAGGACTGGTCTTCGCTTTTACCTTCCGCTGAGTTTGGTTTTAACAGTCAAGTAAATCAATCTAAGGGAACCTCACCATTCTTCTGCAATTATGCTTTTCATCTGCATTTTGGTAAATTTTCTAAGATTAGTTCTGAATGTCCTGGGGTGGAGGTCACCGAACAAAGACTTGGGATGTCTGGACGGTGTTAAAAAAAATATTGGCACCGCTCAGATTAGCCAAAAACGAAAAGCCAATAGAAAACATTCGGAGGTCCTGTTTTTAAGATTGGGGATAAGGTTTGGTTGTCATCTAGGAACATTAAACTTAAAGTGCCATCTGTGAAGTTGAGTCCAATGTTTATTGGTTCATATGAGATCCTAAAGGTGGTCAATCCTGTGGCATTTAGATTAAAGCTTCCTCCATACCTTTGCATCCCTAGCATGTTCCATAAATCTCTATTAAAGGAGTTTGTCCCGCCTGCATTGTCTCCCTCATCCCTGCCTCTTAGAGGGTTGTGGATTCTCAGAGGGTCCTTAATTCCCTCCAATACCTCAATCACTAGAGGGGATATGGACCAGAGGAGAGATCCTGGGTCCCTGCACAAGATATGATCGTCAATCGGTTAGTCAGTGGCTTCCATCTAAAATTTCCTGGTAAGCCTGGGGATCCGGTCTAGGATACAGTTAATGACAGTTCAGGCGTCCAATCTAGTACAGGGGTGTGCTGAAGCTGTCGATGCTTTGATTAACAGTTCATTCAAAAAAGATTACCGCACACTTAAGACTGGTAAGATGCAAAAGGTGTATGCCAATTTTATTGAAGAAAACAAAACAAAAAAGAAGTGGTTGCCACATTCATATTCATTTGAAATAGACAAAAACCCGACGTTTCGACCCTCCCGGGTCTTACTCATGGGGTTACTCAAGTCCTTTGACATAGATGCATAATAGTGGCAGTGGTAGGGGGTGTACGACCGATACCTTGTTAAGGCACAACCTCATAATAAAGCCAGTCCGGGCAGAAGTGTCCCGGGAGCACAGAATCTGGGTGGTGAGGGCCGTTAGACACCTAGTGGGTCTGAAAAGGTTCCCTGGGAGGATTAGCGGCGCATCCCGCGCCTTGCTGCGATGTCCTGGGGGGAGACCCGGAAAGACCCGGGATATCGCAGCAAGGCGCGGGATGCGCCGCTAATCCTTCCACTCAACCCACAAAAAACAAGTCCCTACTCAGATCTGTCATCTCTTTACAGAAATATAGGTGGTGTCCTCAATACTGGTAGGAAGTGACATGACTGCCACCAAAAGAAATCTAGTGAAATCTGCACTCCCAAATGTAAATGCCCCCTCCTCCCAAACTCCACAGTGTGCCTAAAGCATCCAGCATCCACATGTTTGGCAATACTATAATGAGGAGAGCCCACTAAAGATGTAGATTGGCAGCCAAGTTTTTCCCTGACATCAATTTATATTGAAAACTTATATACCAGAATCCCGCAAAAAGAGGGCATTAACGACATTGAAAAAATTCTGTTGAATTCTGACAAATCACCTGACTTTATTACTTTTATTCTTGAAGAATAGTATTTTATCTTATCTCATAACGCTTTTAAGTTTCTCAATAAATGGTAGCTTCATTTATTTTTGGCAGTTTTTGAGAAGTATATATGTAACTAATCTAATCCTTTCTTGAAATATACAGTATTTGTTGTTATTTAAGATACATACAGTATAATGCACACCCATGGTCCTCCATACAGTATAATGCACCCCTATGGTCCTCCATAGAATATATAATGCACCACTCTTGGTCCTCCATATGCTATTATTGCCACCAGTCACTGATTTTTAAAAAATACAATACTCACCTTTCCTCATTCCACCCAATGCTCCGGTCTGCTGAGCATGTGGTGTGAAGCGCCAGACAGAAAAGTCAGAAAAGTGGGCATGATATAAGTACGTCATCAAGCCCGCTGCTCTGACACGTCAGACACAGAGGAAGAATGATGTTCCCTTCTCCATCATCATTGCTCACGCTGAAGGCCAGGTCCCCCTTCATCCGTCAGCACGAGCAATGATGATGTAGGAGGGAGCGTCAGCAGATGCTTCCAACCCTATCATTCTGTGCTGATGGGCAGAGGGGGGCCCGATGTGGGTGCTGATGGGCGCAGTGTGGGCACTAACAGGCTGAGGGGGAGACAGTGGCGTGACCTGCCCCCATTGGCAATACGTCACTGCCGGTAACTCTTGTGACAATGTAAAATTTGAGGCTAAAGCAACAATTGTATGGAAAAAATTTATTTTTCCATTTTCATGGCTCAACGTTATAAAATTCTGTGAAGCACCTGTTCAAGGTGCTCACCACACATCTAGATACATTGCTTGAGGTGTGAGGTCTTCACTTGTGTTTTTTTCCTGTTAGGCACCTAATGGGCTCCGCAAACACGACATGACATCTATTCCAGAAAATGTTGCACTCCAAAAGTCAAATGGTGCTCCTTCCCTTCCAAGCTCTGCCGTGCACTCAAACAGTGGTTTTCCAACACATGATATTATTATCAGTGTACTATTGTGAAATTGGAAAACAAATTTTATGATCCAGTTTCTCCTATTATCCTTGTGAAAATGAAAAATTTGGTGCTAAATAAATATTTTTTGTGTGAAAAATGAAAATTATAATTTTATTTTTTTCCTTTCATGTTGGTTTAATTCCTGTGATGCATCTAAAGGGTTAATATCTTTCTTGAATGTACTTTTGAGCACATTGAAGGGTTCAGTTTTTTAAATGATGTCACTTTGGATATTTTCTTAAGTAAAAAGGGCAGCACACTGCAGCGCCAAAACATGCAAACTTGAAAACACGAAACTTGAACTGCATTACTGCACTAGAAATATGAAAAATGAGAGCTTTTAGCATATTTCTAGTGCAGTAATGCAGTTCAAGTTTCGTGTTTTCAAGTTTGCATGTTTTGGCGCTGCAGTGTGCTGCCCTTTTTACTTAACTATATACGAGTTGGCGACTCTGGGTTCAGCACCTGTTCACACTCAGTCTATGTTTGGATGTGCAGGTCAGGTTTTTGAAATGTATTCTCTAGCCTTCTGATCGTGCACTCCCGCCTCCTAGCCAGAGGTGTTTTAATTATAGTAGGTCTAATACCCCTCCACAGAGAGTGAGAATTTGAGTCCAAGAAGAGGTTTCACATGTACCCGTTCAGATGGAGACGTTTATTCTCAATGAGGTAGGTCAAGCGTAGGACCTCGTATAAGAGAGATGCCGTAAAGTGGCTACGAGGTACACATAAATATGGCCATTTTTATGCGCTAAAAGCTCTCATTTTTCATATTTCTAGTGCAGTAATGCAGTTCAAGTTTCGTGTTTTCAAGTTTGCATGTTTTGGCGCTGCAGTGTGCTGCCCTTTTTACTTAACTATATACGAGTTGGCGACTCTGGGTTCAGCACCTGTTCACACTCAGTCTATGTTTGGATGTGCAGGTCAGGTTTTTGAAATGTATTTGGATATTTTCTGTTATATAGCCTCTCAAAATCACTTCAAATATGCTGTGGTCCCTAAAAAAAATAGGTTTTGTAAATGTTGTTGGAAAAATTTAAAATTGCTTAAACTTTTGACCCTTCTAACTTCCTAACAAAAAAAATGTTTCAATAATTATGTTAATGTAAAGTAGACATGGAAAATGGTATTTATTAAATATTTTGTGTGATACAACTGATCTGATCTGGTTTAACCACTTCAAGACCGCCAACTGCAGAAAAATGCTTGCTGGGCAGAGCAATAGATTTGACAGGTAACATCATCGGGACCTGATTGGATCAGGTCCCAATGATGTTAACCTGTTGCTATCTTCTAGACCAATAGTGATCGAAGCAGAAGATAGAGGGGGAGTTCTTCTCAAGGTGCTAGCAGGGATCATACTGAGGTCACAGCAGTTCAATCCGGCTGGGAAGGGAGCCTCAGTGACCAGACATAACCTCGATGATGTCACCTCCAGTCACTGAGGCTGCGCTTGCAGCAGTTCATTCCCCCAGTGTTTCTCAGCCTGGATGGTCACATCTTGGCACTATCCAGATTGAAAACTGTTTTTCCCCCAGACATGGATTACGGCGTGGGACAGAATGATGGACAGGTATGGTATATTGATGCTTTATTATTTTTGGTTTATTACAAGAGATCAAGGGGTTTGGTGGAATTAGGCGAGGTCGTAAGTGTAGCGCCCCGTCCCATTCCTGGTCCGCTCCTCAGTCCTCAGCTGATGCCTCAGAGCTGCCGCTTCGGTGCGGTGCAAAGCGGAGATGCCAGTCTTCTGGGGCTCACCTCCCATGTCCCATGCTGCCTGCTCCTGCTGATGCTTCTGGAATGCTGCATGTGTCCCGCAGGCCTCCTAGCATGGCACTAAGGGCATGCGCGTGTGCACTCCTGGTCTCTTAAAGAGACAGCATGCCATTTTCAAAGATACTTTTCAGCCAATGGCGGAGTGTCTCATACTATTTCAGGCACCTCTGCCCTTAGGGAGGTGCTTGAGCAACAAGTGATTCCTGTTGCTAGTTCTCAGGTTCCCTGTGCCTGTGTGTTATGCTCTGCTTGCACCTCGCTAACACTGGTTTGTTTCCTCAGTGTTTCTACAGTGCTTTCCCACAGCTTCCGGGACTATGCCAGCACCACCTGTTACTCACTGTGCCAGTTGTCATCTGCAACCTGCTTGAGCCGCTTATCTCCTGAATGATTCTCTGCTGCTTGCAGTACCTGCCTGCCCGCCAGTCTGGCTAAGTCAGCTACCATGTACCCAAGATCTAACTGGAGATAGCACCTTGCACCTCCTGAACTTTCCATACTAGCCCTGTTTGAGGGGTCTTACTATGGGAGTCCTTGGTTTGCTTAGTCGTGCCCCCTTCAGAGCCCCCTGGGTAGTGGTCCCGTGGTTTCGCAAAAATTTCAATAAACAAATGTGCACTTCACCATCTGTGCCTCCGTTTCCATTCGTTACAGTAAGTATGGTTTAATTGAGATTATTAAAGGAGTATGTGTCATTCTTTAAATTTAAGGACTTTATTCTGGCTCTTTCTTTATTTATAATACAACTATAGGATTAGTAATGGATAGGTGTCTTAGAGACGCCACTCCATTACTAAGCTGTGGGCTTGATGTCACCTGACAATACAACAAAGGTGACATCAACCCCACAAATATGAACCCCACTTGCCACCGCTACAGGGCAAGTGGGAAGAGCTGGTCAAAGGGCCAGAATTGGCACATCTAATAGATGCGCCTGTTCTGGGCAGCTGCGGGCTGCTATTTTTAGGCTGGAAGGGGGCCAATGTCCATGGCCCCTTACCAGCCTGAGAATACCAGACCCCAGCTGTCTGCTTTAGCAAGGTTGGTTGTCAAAAATAGGTGGGACCCCATGCCATTTTTTAAAATTATTTTATTAAATAATTAAAAAATATGGCGTGAGGACCCCTCTATTCTTGATAACTAGCCTTGCTGAAGCTGACAGCTGAGAGTTGCAGCCCCCAGCTGTGAGTTTTGCCTGGCTGGTTATCAAAAATACAGGGGAACCCATGCCAGTTTTTTTTTAAATTATTTATAGCGCAGGAGCAGCAGATGAATACTCCTCCTGCTCTCGCTGTTATTAGCGGCAGCAGGTTTCAGATGATGGGAGCAGTTGTCCCATCAGCTGATACCAGTGCCCGGAGGTAAACTTTATACCTAACAGCTGAGCACTCACGCTGTCTTTTGACAGCGTGGGAACCGAGGCTCTCTGACCTCCAGGGATGATTTCACCACCTATCAGAAGCGGTGTTTGCCGCACTGTATGCACATTACAGCACATCAAACAATGGATGTTTGGGCCCCCCATTCAAGTGAATGGGGTCTGGGTTCGAGTACTGTTCTGGTACCCAAACCCAAACTTTTTGTAACTGTTCGGCCGGACCCGAACATCCAGGTGTCCTCCCATCTCTATCCATAATGTATTTTTCTCCACAAAAATATTGTTTGAGTCCCAGAATTCTAATTTTTTATAAGGGATAATAGGAGAAAATGGTTCCAAACTTGGAAATATCCCATATGTGGTGGAAAACCTCATTTTGGAAGTTAGACCCAGATTCATCTACGGGTGTAGTGACTATTTTAACCTCACAGGATGTTTTCTAGAAATATGCAAGCACCATATGTTGCAGAGTGAAAACGGCAACTATGACAGTTGTTTAGTACCTAATACACTCTACCAAACTTTCTATGTTTTTGAAGACTCCATAAACTGTTAAGTGAATTCTCCCCACTACTGCAATACCAAACATTTGAACAAAACTGTTGTCTGGAGACACTATGGTGCTCACAAATAAGGGGGTTGAATTTGCTATGGAGTGTTAATTTTTCTGGATTTGTTTTTTGTGTAGAGCTATGTAATTTTTCCAGAGCCATCGAGTTTATTCCCTAAGTATGTCTAAATATGTGTTTAATGTAGTGTAAGTGCATTAATATATTTACTGATCACCATCTTTACTGGTTTCTAGCGCTGCTCTGGTCCTCTTAAAATTAACATGCTGCAATTCCGAGTTGGTGGATCATACTGGGGTTTATGAGAATTATGTGTAAGCCAAAAGTTGCGTTTACAATATAAGCCCATGGAGATTCATCCTGACACTCCATAGACTTGCATTGTAAAAGCGCCACGTAAACCACAGTGTGATACAGCTAGTTGGAATTGAAGCAATATGAGTGAGGAGAGGACTGGAATATCTCATTGTAGAGCACAGGATACATGTGAACTAAGGCCGGCGTCACAAAAAAATCGCATTGCACTCGGACAAATTTTAAGCTATGGGGCAGCTCCCAGCAGCCGACTTTTTATCGGCAGTTTTCCTGCGATTGTCTCGGACCGAGGAAAACTCTCGGCTCACTCGCACCCATATAAGCCTATGGGTGCGAGTGAGACAGACAGCGCACACCACTCGGATATCATCCGAGTTATGTGCGTTATAAGCGGACCCCAGCAATGGAGGAGATGGAGAAATTCATTTCTCCGCCTCCTCCGCAGCTGTGCTCCGATCCTCCCTGTGCGAGAGAATCGGAGCACAGACGCATGACACTGCGAGCAGGAGCCGAGTGTCATTAGAATATCGCATCCGATGATCTCGCATCGGATGCAATACGCCAGTGTGATGCCGGCCTTAGTCTTATTCCAAATTTTGCGATGCAGGATGGAATAAACAATAGTTCAGGAATTCTTGGAATTATAACTTTTTTTTTTGCATTGTACATTTGTTGGTGTGCCCCTTCCCCAGACCAGCAGCCTAAAGGTACCGTCACACTAGACGATATCGCTAGCGATCCGTGACGTTGCAGCATCCTCGCTAGCGATATCGTCCAGTGTGACAGGCAGCAGCGATCAGGCCCCTGCTGTGCTGTCGCTGGTCGGGGAAGAAAGTCCAGAACTTTATTTGGTCGCTGGACTCCCCGCAGACATCGCTGAATCGGCGTGTGTGACACCGATTCAGCGATGTCTTCACTGGTAACCAGGGTAAACATCGGGTAACTAAGCGCAGGGCCGTGCTTAGTAACCCGATGTTTACCCTGGTTACCATCCTAAAAGTAAAAAAAACAAACACTACATACTTACCTACAGCCGTCTGTCCTCCAGCGCTGTGCTCTGCACTCCTCCTGCACTGGCTGTGAGCGTCGGTCAGCCGGAAAGCAGAGCGTGACGTCACCGCTCTGCTTTCCGGCCGCTGTGCTCACACAGACAGTACAGGAGGAGTGCAGAGCACAGCGCTGGAGGACAGACGGCTGTAGGTAAGTATGTACTGTTTGTTTTTTTTACTTTTAGGATGGTAACCAGGGTAAACATCGGGTTACTAAGCGCGGCCCTGCGCTTAGTTACCCGATGTTTACCCTGGTTACCGGCATCGTTGGTCGCTGGAGAGCGGTCTGTGTGACAGCTCTCCAGCGACCAAACAGCGACGCTGCAGCGATCCGGATCGTTGTCGGTATCGCTGCAGCATCGCTAAGTGTGACGGTACCTTAACCCATTCATCTTTCCCAGACAGGTTTTAATTGGCGCTAAAACCAGTGAGCCAGAGCATATGTTGGTATTAATGCATTGCATAGGTGTGCATTCACACTGTGGCCATTTAACAAGCAGAACCTAAATTAAAAAAAAATATATCAGCAAATACCCTGTAGCAATTAAATAAATAGTAATAGCACATGTAAATAACATAGGGTACTTAGTTCACATTGTTTTGATAAAAAAAGCATAAAAGCCATCCCACCACGACAAAGGTGTACTCCAATGAAGACGTTACATAACTCTTGTTGTTCACCTTGCTATGTATCAGTACAGTAGACATAGAAATAGATAAGGGCAGAGTAGGATCTGGGTCCCCACTGTTTAGACACCTGCCCATGGAAAGCTATATAAACAAAATGAACAGCCACAAATGGGGCGCTTGTTTGTACAAAGTACAAAAACTTTGTGGTTGTTTTGGTTAGATTTTTTCATCAAAACAATGTTAACTAAATACCTTATGTTATTTACATGTAATATTACTATTTATTTACTTACTACAGGGTCTTTGCCGCTTTTGTTTTTATCTTAGGTTCTCCTTGCTTAATTGCAGCAAAGCCAGATCCTATTTCACTCCATGTTTCCCGCTTGTTCACGATGATGTACTGGTACATTCATTTGTGGGAACTAGAGATGAGCGGTGTTCGAGTCGAACTCTTCGCCAATTTCAAATTCGAGCTGTTTTGGGCGGTGTTCGAGTCGTTCGACGAACCCGAACAATTTGCTTAAAATCCGGCTGTTCGAGTTTCTGTTCGATAACTGTTCGTTCACGAAAAGCCTCGCTTGATTTTCACATTAAAACTGTTTATCATTGTTAATAGACTGTTTCAGTGTATAGTGGGCGGGGGATAGATCTGTGCTAAAATTACGCCGATCTCCATTTCTTTTTCTTTCCACATTTACAGTGGGGAGGTGCAGTCTCTCAGTCTATCAGCAGTGCGCACACACAGCAATGTGCATGTGATGCACACAAGCAAGGGCATATGTCATTGGCTGTGTATGTCACATGTCCTCCTTGCCCTTTAAGAACCAGCCATTTGCCCCGTCGCCACCATTTCCTTACTGCTGCAGCTTAGTGTTAGACGGCACCGCTACTGCTGTGGGCGATATACAGACAAAGAGTGTTTTTTTGGAGCGAATTGTCAGAGAGATAGGTTTTGGGAGTCGGAAGGAATCGGGACTAGTTGTAACATCAGCCCTTTTCAGGGTAGGTTACAGCAGTTCATAGCACTGTTTGCCAGGCAGGTCTGTGCCAGTGCTGAGCAAGTGTTTGTCACAGCATTTGGAGTAATCTAGCTCAGCCAATCCTTTTGGGCTAGTAGCATTGTCTGATAGTCATCTGAGTAGCCCGCCTGTGAAGCTAGCTACACCGCCTGTGTATCTCAATTTTTACTGCATCTAACCTAGTTAATAGTTTAGGGCCTAGGAGCAGTGTCTGCACGTCAGCAGAGTAGCCCGCCTGTGAAACTAACTATACCGCCTGTGTATCTCAATTTTCACTGCATCTAATCCAGTTAATAGTTTAGGGCCTAGGAGCAGTGTCTGCACATCAGCAGAGTAGCCCGCATGTGAAACTAACTACACCGCCTGTGTATCTCTATTTTCACTGCATCTAATCCAGTTAATAGTTTAGGGCCTAGGAGCAGTGTCTGCACGTCAGCAGAGTAGCCCGCCTGTGAAACAAACTATACCGCCTGTGTATCTCAATTTTCACTGCATCTAATCTAGTTATTAGTTTAGGGCCTAGGAGCAGTGTCTGCACGTCAGCAGAGTAGCCCGCCTGTGAAACAAACTATACCGCCTGTGTATCTTAATTTTCACTGCATCTTATCCAGTTATTAGTTTAGGGCCTAGGAGCAGTGTCTGCACGTCAGCACTTTAGCCCGCCTGTGAAACTAACTACACCGTCTGTGTATCTCAATTTTCACTGCATCTAATCCAGTCATTAGTTTTTGGGCCTAGTGCCACAGTTTGGCCACTCAGTTCTGCTGTTTTCATCCATCAGTTGTTGTGCCAACAACTACAGATACAGAGTTGCCAATTAGTTAAGCACTAAAATGAGTGGCAAAAGGCCTGCTGCTGGTGGAAAGGGGAATAGGCGTGTTGGAAAGGGAAAAAAAGGTTGTGTCGTGGGGTAGGTGGTAAAGCAACCATAACATCTGCAGAAGAAAGACCATCTTCCAGCCAAAGTAAGATGTCTACTTTTTTTCGTGGACAATCTGATATGATTCCTTTCTTACGAACATCGCTACAAGCATCGCCAAAAATTCCAGATAAGGCACAAAAACAGCAGGTGCTTGAATGGATATCAAGTGCTCGTTCGTTCAGGTGGGCTCTCCTCCATGTCAACTTCAACATCACAACTACTCCAGTCCTCAGAGTTGTCACCCAAATGGCACTTGCTTCCTCACAGCTCCCAAGTCTCCAGTTGCCCGTCTGAGCATGTGGTAACACACATGGTTGAATCTGTAGAGCTGTTGACGCATACTATAGCCTGGGAATCAGAGGTCTGCTCCAGAGCTTCTGTGAATCCAGACGAGGAAATGATCTGCACTGATGCCCAGAATCTTTGTGAGTCGGATCCAGGCCCAGATGAAGAAGGTTCTGAGCATAATATGTAGACCCTCGTTCCCAAACTGTAACTCCTGTTGGTGGAGACAATGAGGAAGATGATGATGAGACTGAGATACCTGATTGGAACGAAAACTTGACTTTTCGGTCGGGGCAGAAAGAGGTTGGCTCTGAGGACGATGGGTGTAAAAACACACAGGATGATGATGACGAGGTTGTAGACCCCACTTACTGTCAACTCCCAGTCCGCCAGTCTATGAGGTCAGCAGAGGAGGTGGAGGAGGATGCTAGAGACGAGTCTGACGACGAGGTAACGGTGCGCCTTCCTGGACAGAGACGGAGTACTGGAAGCATGTCAACAACTGCATCCTCAACCCCAACTGTGCCTCAGACCAGAAGTCGTGGTGGCTCTTCAGGTCGCACGGGCTCTAAGCCTTGCATAGCCTGAGCATTTTTTGACATCGCAAAGGATGACCCAACTCATGTTGTCTGTAAGATTTGTCAACAAAATCTCAGTAGAGGCCAAAAAATCACTAGCTTGAGTACTTCATGCATGAACCATCACATGGATATGAGGCATAAGTTGCAGTGGGAAGCTCACTGTTCTACAATGCGGCCTAGTGGGCCGGGTCAACCACCGTCTGCACCATCAAGTGCATTCGTGTCTTCTTCATCCTCTGTGACTGTGGGGACAGCAGTCGCACACGGTTTTGGATGCAGACCTTCCACCTCTTTACCCGCAACAGCCAGTGTGATTGGCAGGTCGTCAGGACATTTGCAAGTGGAAACGCCTGCTGGTGTTGAGCGCTCTCCTACATCGACACCACATTTTGATCAAGGCAACATAACATCTCCACCTGCACCTTCCTCACAGATCAGCAGTTTGACGGGGACACCCTACTCAACTCCGTATAATCATGGCAGCCAGCCCTCAGTCCCTCAGATGTGGACAAGTAAAAGACCATTTCCTTCTAGCCATGACAAAGCTAAGAGGTTGAATTTCTCCATCTGCAAGCTGTTTGCTACAGAAATGCTGCCTTTCCGCCTGGTGGACACAGAGGATTTTTGAGACCTTATGTCCGTCGCAGTGCCCCAGTACCAGATGCCCAGTCACCACTACTTCTCAAAGAAAGCTGTGCCTGCGCTACACCAGCATGTCACACATAACATCACCGCTTCTTTGAGAAACTCTATGTGTGATAGGGTGCATTTCACCACAGACACTTGGATGAGTAGACATGGACAGGGGCATTACATGTCGGTGACTGGGCACTGGGTAACTACAGCGACATCAGGAGAAGGGGCTGCTGTCCAAGTCTTGCCGTCACCACTAGGGTTGAGCGAAACGGGTCAAAAATATTCAAAAGTCGCCGACTTTTGGCAAAGTCGGGTTTCATGAAACCCAACCCGACCCCTGTGTGGGGTCGGCCATGAAGTCGGCGATCTTTTGAATCTAGAATCGGAATTCCGATACCGATTCCCGATATGTTTATATTGGGAATTGGTATTGGAATTCATATTTTAGTGTAAAATAAAGAATTAAAATAAAAAATATCGCAATACTTACCCTCTGACGCGCCCTGGTACCAACCGGGAACCTTCCTTCCTTAGAAACAGCCTTCCAGGACCTTGCGGTGACGTTCGCGGTGACGTCGCGGCTTGTGATTGGCCGCGTGGCCGCCCATGTGACCGCTCGCGCGACCAATCACGAGCCGCGACGTCACCGCGACGTCACCGAAGGTCCTGGAAGGGCTGATTCTTAGGAAGGAAGGCTGCCGGAAAGAAGCAGGGCGCGTCCGAGGGTGAGTATATTCCTATTAGGTATATTCCTATTAGGTATATACTCACCCTCGGACGCGCCCTGCTTCTTTCCGGCAGCCTTCCTTCCTAAGAATCAGCCCTTCCAGGACCTTCGGTGACGTCGCGGTGACGTCGCGGCTCGTGATTGGTCGCGCGAGCGGTCACATGCGCGGCCGCGCGGCCAATCACAAGCCGCGATGTCACCGCGAACATCACCGCAAGGTCCTGGAAGGCTGTTTCTAAGGAAGGAAGGTTCCCGGTTGGTACCAGGGCGCGTCAGAGGGTAAGTATTGCGATATTTTTTATTTTAATTCTTTATTTTACACTAAAATATGGATCGCAGGGCCTGAAGGAGAGTTTCCGCTCCTTCAGACCCTGGGAACCATGGAAACCCAATGCACTGCATTGGGTTTCGGGTTTCGTCCGACCCTGACCCCGATTTTAATAGGATCGGCCGATTTCACTCGACCCGACTTTTGAAAAAGTCGGGTTTCGTGAAACCCGACCCGATCCTATAAAAGTAAAGGTCGCTCAACCCTAGTCACCACGAGTTGCTCGTCGATCCCTGTATCTAGAAGTTCCTCCACTGCTTCTGTATCCTCAACCTCCTCTTGGTCCTCCACCTGCACCCAAAGCCTGTCTGGTAATGCCACCCATGTTGTAACTGCGCAGAAGGAATCCTGCACACCTCCTCACTATGCTGTCACCAGGGCTCAACGGCATCAGGCAGTGTTTACATTGAAATGTCTGGGAAATCTGAGTCACACAGCTGAGGAGTTGTGGTCAGCTCTGGAGACTGAGTTCCATCAATGGTTGTCTCCACACAACCTGCAGCCAGGGAAGGCTGTGTGTGACAATGCTGCAAACCTGGGTGCGGCCCTTAGCCGGGGCAATGTCACACACGTGCCTTGTATGTCTCTCATTTTTAACCTGGTTGTCCAGCAATTTTTAGCCCACTATCCCAGACTAGATGGGCTTCTGCAGAGGGCACAGTCTCTGTGTGCTCACCTCTGCTGTTTGCATCCTGCAGCTCGACGACTTGCATCTCTACAGAAGTCATTGGGCCTGCCAGTTCACCAGCTGAAATGCGATGTGCCCACACGGTGGAATGCAACTCTGCACATGTTGCGGCGACTGTGGCAGCACCAACAAGCCCTGGTGCAATACGTTATGACGTATAGCCTGAGCCAACGAGATGAAGAGGTGGGGCAAATTACACTGCAGGAGTGGTCTCAGATCAGGGACCTATGCACCCTTCTGCATGGTTTTGAAATAGCGACGAAGATGTTTAGTGCTGACGATGCCATTATCAGCATGACCATTCCAGTGATTTACATGCTGGAGCACACCTTACACAGTCTTCGGAGTCAGGTGGTGGAACAAGAGGAGAAGGAGGAGGAGGAGGAGGAACAGGAGGAGTCGTATGCGGAAGGGATCATATCTCCAAGGTCAAGAAGGTTGGCAGCACCAAGGCGGCTGGCCTCGGAGGCTGGGGGAGAGGGATTTCCGAGGGCGCATGGTAGCAACCAAACTCTTGAGGAAGGTGCAGGAGGCAAGGAAGAAGTGGAGGACGAACTGGCACTGGGCATGGAAGACTCATCAGATGAGGGAGACCTTGATCAAATTTCTGTTGTGTGAGGTTGGGGGGAGAGGGCTGACGAAGGAAGCATGATTCTCACCTCGCCACCACAAAGACAACAAGGACTTGGTCCTCCTGGATGCGCAAGACACATGAGTGCCTTCTTGCTGCACTACCTGCAACATAACCCTCGGATTGTCAGAATCCAAAGTAATGCCGACTACTGGGTTGCCACACTCTTAGATCCCCGGTACAAAAGCAAATTTGGTGAAATAATTCCTGCCATAGAAAGGGATTCACGCATGCAGGAGTATCAGCAGAGACTGTTACAGAATCTAACATCTGCTTTTCCACAAAACACCAGTGGTGCACGTAGTAAATCTCTGAGTTCTAACTTGCCAACCGTGGATCTATCGAGTCATCACTCAAACCGTAACAGTAACATCGTATCTGGTCGTAACAGCAATTTTTTCCAATCGTTTCAAGATTTTTTTAGACCATCCTTTGCAAGGCCACAGGAGACAAGAAGTCTGATGCACAGCCAACGCCTAGAGAGGATGGTACAAGAGTATCTCCAAGTTAACATTGATGCCATGACTGTGGAACTGGACCCTTGCTCGTTTTGGGCTTCCAATCTTGAAAAATGGCCTGAGCTCGCCACTCACGCCTTGGAGATCTTTTCGTGCCCTGCAGCCAGCGTTCTCTCTGAACGTGTGTTCAGCGCTGCTGGTGGTGTGCTGACAGATAAGCACACGCGGCTGTCCAGTGACAACGTAGACAGACTAACGTTCATCAAGATGAACAAATCCTGGATCCGCAAGGACTTTTCTACCCCTGTGTCATCTTGGGGAGACTAAAAGCTTTATTATTTTTGAAAATCACCTCACCAACCGTTTTAAAAAAACTCTGGCAAAATTGATGCCACTTAAGTGGTGTCTGTGGCCAAATTTTTGGAAAAAATGAAGACTCTTTTATTTAGTCCCCTTGCTGAGTTTTACATGACGTTGCCATTGTCAATTCCAGGTTGGTGGGGTCATCTGCAGAGTTGTTTCCTCATACTATGGCCTGGGATTCAGAGGTCTGCTCCAAAGCTTCAGTGTCTGCTAGTCAGCAGAGTAGCCCAGTCACCCACCGCCTGTTTAGCTAAGTACTACTTTTAACGGCATCTGGCCCAGGAAATCCTTTTGGGCCTAGTAGACTTTGGTGCTACTCAGCAGTGTACTTCACCCATGAAGCAAGCTACACCGCCTGTTTACCTAACTATTAATTTTTAACTGCATCTAGCCCAGGAAATCGTTTTGTACCTAATAGCATTTTGTGCTACTCAGCACAGTACCCCACCCATGAAGCAAGCTATGCCACCTGTTTACCTAACTACTATTTTGTAACGGCATCTAACCCAGGAAATTCTTTTGGGCCTAGTAGAATTTGGTGCTACTCAGCAGCGTACTTCTCCCATGAAGCAAGCTACACTGCCTGTTTACCTAACTATTATTTTGTAATGGCATCTAGCCCAGGAAATCCTTTTGCGACTTGTAGAATTTGGTGCTACTCAGCAGCGTACTTCACCCATGAAGCAAGCTACACCGCATGCTTACCTAACTACTATTTAGTAATGGCATCTAGCCCAGGAAATCCTTTTGGGCCTAGTAGATTTTGGTGCAACTTAGCAGCGTACCCCACCCATGAAGCAAGCTACACCGCCTGTTTACCTAAGTACTATTTTTTAACGGCATCTAGCCCAGGAAATCCTTTTGGGCCTAGTAGAATTTGGTGCTACTCAGCAGCGTACGTCTCCCATGAAGCAAGCTACACTGCCTGTTTACCTAACTACTATTTTGTAATGGCATCTAGCCCAGGAAATCCTTTTGGGCCTAATAGAATTAGGTGCTACTCAGCAGCATACTTCACCCAAGAAGCAAGCTACACCGCCTTTTTACCTAAGTACTATTTTTTAACGGCATCTAGTCCAGGAAATCATTTTGGGCCTAGTAGAATTTGGTGCAACTCAGCAGCGTACCCCACCCATGAAGCAAGCTACACCGCCTGTTTACCTAAGTACTATGTTTTAACGGCATTTGGCCCAGGAAATCCTTTTGGGCCTAGTAGCAATTTCTGCTACTCAGCAGAGTACCCCACCCATGAAGCAAGCTACACCGCCTTCTTTCCACTCTCCCTCCAGCTCTCTCCTTCTCACAGGTGGACTACCGCGTGTTTTCACACTATGGCAAATCTTTTGGGCCCAGGCATAAGAAGTCGTCGAGGTAATGGATAATATATGCCGCCTTACAAACATCTATGATGACACATTCGAGGAAGCAACTAAACGCCTCAAATAGTGAGCAGGATATGGAGCACCCCATGGGCAAACAGCGATCTATGTAGTATGCTCCTTCACAGAAGCAGTCCAATGGGAGGACACTATTCGGAGGCACAGGTAGTAACCGGAACGCCCCCTCAATGTCTGTTTTGGCCATTAGTGTGCCCCTTACCAACTTCTTGACCCGCCTGATTGCCTCTTCAAAGGAGGTACAGTACATAGTACTGTACTTGGTTCCGCCTCGATGTTGTTGCTTACTGACCTGCCCCTTGGATATGACAAATGGTGGATTAGTCTGAATATATTGGGTTCATTTTTTGGCACAACTTCCACCGGGGGTACCACTACGTCTTCTGAGGAAAGTGTTCTGAATGTACACGCCGCCATTCTACCTAAAGATATTTATTTTTAATTTTTTTTGTCAAGACGTCTGGGTGTTGGTAGAGTGAGTTTGCATTTTTACTTCAGCCTTTCTTGATTTTAGAAGGGCATGACATGCCTATATCTGTGTCTCCTCCTCCTTTTATTCCTCCACCTCTTTTATTTTCGCATGACTATATGTAGTTGTGACTTTTCCATGTTTTTGTTGTGTCTTCTGAGCAGTTTGTCAGCTTTTGGACACCTTCTAAGGTGTTTTCTATGTGTTTACCATGTGTATGTATGTGTTTGCCTGCCATTGGTTTCAATGGGGTTCGACGGTGTTCGTCGAACGTTCGACGAACATTTCGTCGAACACGTCCCTGTTCGACGAACCGAACTGAACCCGAACACTAGGGAGGTGGCTCAACACTAGTGGGAACACCTGCCACAATAGGATGTGTGTTGTGAATTCTGTGGCTGAATTCACTCCTGTGGTCACAAGTGGTACTGCAGCTTCTGAGCTTCCTCCCTCAGGTGTTCTGGTGAGCTCGTTAACTGCTTCATTACTTAACTCCGCCTGATGCTGCTATCCTTGCTCCTTGCCAATGTTTCAGTGTTGGATCTGAGCTTCTCCTGATTGTTCCTGTGACCTGCTGCTCTGTATAGCTAAGTGCTTTTTGCTTTTTTGTTGCTTTTTTTCTGTCCAGCTTTTCTTTTGTTTTGCTGGAAGCTCTGAGACGCAAAGGGTGTACCGCCGTGCCGTTAGTTCGGCACGGTGGGGTTTTTTTTGCCCCCTTTGCGTGGTTTTGCTTTAGGGTTTTTTGTAGACTGCAAAGTTCGCTTTACTGTCCTCGCTCTGTCCTAGAATATCGGGCCCCACTTTGCTGAATCTATTTCATCCCTACGTTTTGTCTTTTCATCTTACTCACAGTCATTATATGTGGGGAGCTGCCTTTTCCTTTGGGGAATTTCTCTGGGGCAAGTCAGGCCTATTTTTCTATCTTCAGGCTAGCTAGTTTCTTAGGCTGTGCCGAGTTGCCTAGGTAGTTGTTAGGCGCAATCCACAGCCGCTTTTAGTTGTGTTTAGGATAGGATCAGGTGTGCAGTCTACAGAGTTTCCACGTCTCAGAGCTCGTTCTTGTATTTTTGGGTATTTGTCAGATCACTGTGTGCGCTCTGATCGCTAAGCACACTGTGTTTCTGGATTGCCTTCATAACACCTGTCATTAGCAAACATAACAGTACAAGGAGCCAAAACTAATGATTCTCAATAGAGGGAAAGAAAAAGTTCTGACATCATTTTTTTTTTTCTGCTCTGTGTTCACTTTTTTTTTTCCCCTAGACATTTGGGTGATTCTGGACACAGGTGTGGACATGGATATTCAGGGTCTGTGCTCTTCAATGGATAATCTCGTTATAAATGTACAAAAAATTCAAGATACTATTGATCAGAAATCTATGTTAGAACCAAGAATTCCTATTCCTGATTTGTTTTTTGGAGATAGAACTAAGTTTCTAAGTTTCAAAAATAATTGTAAGCTATTTCTGGCCTTGAAACCTCATTCTTCTGGTAATCCTATTCAACAGGTTTTGATTATTATTTCTTTTTTGCGCGGCGACCCTCAAGACTGGGCATTTTCTCTTGCGCCAGGAGACCCTGCATTGAGTAGTGTCGATGCATTTTTCCTGGCGCTCGGATTGCTGTACGATGAGCCTAATTCAGTGGATCAGGCTGAGAAAAATTTGCTGGCTTTGTGCCAGGGTCAGGATGATATAGAAGTATATTGTCAGAAATTTAGGAAATGGTCAGTACTCACTCAGTGGAATGAATCTGCGCTGGCAGCTTTGTTCAGAAAGGGTCTCTCTGAGGCTCTTAAGGATGTCATGGTGGGATTTCCTATGCCTGCTGGTTTGAATGAGTCTTTGTCTTTGGCCATTCAGATCGGTCGACGCTTGCGCGAGCGTAAATCTGTGCACCAGTTGGCGGTACTGCCTGAGGTTAAACCTGAGCCTATGCAGTGCGATAGGACTATGACTAGAGTTGAACAGCAGGAATACAGACGTCTGAATGGTCTGTGTTTCTACTGTGGTGATTCCACTCATGCTATTTCTGATTGTCCTAAGCGCACTAAGCGGTCCGCTAGGTCTGCCGTCATTGGTACTGTACAGTCCAAATTCCTTCTGTCCATTACCTTGATATGCTCTTTGTCGTCGTTTTCTGTCATGGCGTTTGTGGATTCAGGCGCTGCCCTGAATCTGATGGATTTGGATTATGCTAAACGTTGTGGGTTTTTCTTGGAGCCTTTGCGGTGTCCTATTCCGTTGAGAGGAATTGATGCTACACCTTTGGCCAAGAATAAACCTCAATACTGGGCCCAGCTGACCATGTGCATGGCTCCTGCACATCAGGAAGTTATTCGCTTTCTGGTGTTGCATAATCTGCATGATGTGGTCGTGTTGGGGTTGCCATGGCTACAAACCCATAATCCAGTATTGGATTGGAATTCCATGTCGGTATTCAGCTGGGGTTGTCAGGGGGTACATGGTGATGTTCCATTTTTGTCGATTTCGTCATCCACCCCTTCTGAGGTCCCAGAGTTCTTGTCTGATTATCAGGATGTATTTGAAGAGCCCAAGTCCGATGCTCTACCTCCGCATAGGGATTGTGATTGTGCTATCAATTTGATTCCTGGTAGTAAATTCCCTAAGGGTCGATTATTTAATTTATCCGTGCCCGAACACGCCGCTATGCGCAGTTATGTGAAGGAATCCCTGGAGAAGGGACATATTCGCCCATCGTCATCACCACTGGGAGCAGGGTTCTTCTTTGTAGCCAAGAAGGATGGTTCGCTGAGACCGTGTATTGATTACCGCCTTCTTAATAAGATCACTGTTAAATTTCAGTATCCCTTGCCATTGTTATCTGACTTGTTTGCTCGGATTAAGGGGGCTAGTTGGTTCACTAAGATAGATCTTCGTGGTGCGTATAATCTGGTGAGAATCAGGCAAGGAGATGAATGGAAAACTGCATTCAATACGCCCGAGGGTCATTTTGAGTATCTAGTGATGCCGTTCGGACTTGCCAATGCTCCATCTGTGTTTCAGTCTTTTATGCATGACATCTTCCGTGAGTATCTGGATAAATTCCTGATTGTTTGCTTGGATGACATTTTGATCTTCTCAGATGATTGGGAGTCTCATGTGAAGCAGGTCAGAATGGTTTTTCAGGTCCTGCGTGCTAACTCTTTGTTTGTGAAGGGATCAAAGTGTCTCTTCGGTGTGCAGAAAGTTTCATTTTTGGGGTTCATCTTTACCCCTTCTACTATCGAGATGGATCCAGTTAAGGTCCAAGCCATCCAGGATTGGATTCAGCCGACATCTCTGAAAAGTCTGCAAAAGTTCCTGGGCTTTGCTAATTTTTATCGTCGCTTCATCTGTAATTTTTCTAGCATTGCCAAACCATTGACCGATTTGACCAAGAAGGGTGCTGATTTGGTTAATTGGTCTTCTGCTGCTGTGGAAGCTTTTCAGGAGTTGAAGCGTCGTTTTTGTTCTGCCCCTGTGTTGTGTCAGCCAGATGTTTCTCTTCCGTTCCAGCTCGAGGTTGATGCTTCTGAGATTGGAGCAGGGGCGGTTTTGTCACAGAGAGGTTCTGATTGCTCAGTGATGAAACCATGTGCTTTCTTTTCCAGGAAGTTTTCGCCCGCTGAGCGTAATTATGATGTGGGCAATCGAGAGTTGCTGGCCATGAAGTGGGCATTCGAGGAGTGGCGTCATTGGCTTGAAGGAGCTAAGCATCGCGTGGTGGTATTGACTGATCATAAGAACTTGACTTATCTCGAGTCTGCCAAGCGCTTGAATCCTAGACAGGCCCGTTGGTCGTTATTTTTTGCCCGCTTCGACTTTGTGATTTCGTACTTTCCGGGCTCTAAAAATGTGAAGGCGGATGCTCTGTCTAGGAGTTTTGTGCCCGACTCTCCGGGTTTATCTGAGCCAGCGGGTATCCTCAAGGAAGGAGTCATTGTGTCTGCCATCTCCCCTGATTTGCGGCGGGTGCTGCAAAAATTTCAGGCGAATAAACCTGATCGTTGTCCAGCAGAGAAACTGTTCGTCCCTGATAGGTGGACTAATAAACTTATCTCTGAACTTCATTGTTCGGTGTTGGCTGGTCATCCTGGAATCTTTGGTACCAGAGAGTTAGTAGCTAGATCCTTCTGGTGGCCATCTCTGTCACGGGATGTACGTACTTTTGTGCAGTCCTGTGGGATTTGTGCTAGGGCTAAGCCCTGCTGTTCTCGTGCCAGTGGGTTGCTTTTGCCCTTGCCGGTCCCAAAGAGGCCTTGGACACATATTTCGATGGATTTCATTTCTGACCTTCCCGTTTCTCAAAAGATGTCAGTCATTTGGGTGGTCTGTGATCGCTTTTCTAAAATGGTCCATCTGGTGCCCTTGGCTAAATTGCCTTCCTCCTCTGATTTGGTACCTTTGTTCTTTCAGCATGTGGTTCGGTTGCATGGCATTCCTGAGAATATTGTTTCTGACAGAGGTTCCCAGTTTGTTTCAAGGTTTTGGCGAGCCTTTTGTGGTAGGATGGGCATTGACCTATCCTTTTCCTCGGCTTTCCATCCTCAGACTAATGGCCAGACCGAACGAACCAATCAGACCTTGGAAACATATCTGAGATGTTTTGTTTCTGCAGACCAGGATGATTGGGTGTCCTTTTTGCCGTTGGCTGAGTTCGCCCTTAATAATCGGGCCAGCTCGGCTACCTTGGTTTCTCCATTTTTTTGCAATTCTGGGTTCCATCCTCGTTTCTCTTCAGGACAGGTTGAGTCTTCGGACTGTCCTGGTGTGGATTCTGTGGTGGATAGGTTGCAGCAGATCTGGACTCAGGTAGTGGACAATTTGATCTTGTCCCAGGAGAAAGCTCAACTTTTCGCTAATCGCAGACGCCGTGTGGGTCCCCGACTTCGTGTTGGGGATCTGGTTTGGTTATCTTCTCGTCATATTCCTATGAAGGTTTCCTCTCCTAAATTTAAACCTCGTTTTATTGGTCCGTATAGGATTTCTGAGGTTCTCAATCCTGTGTCTTTTCGTTTGACCCTCCCAGACTCCTTTTCCATACATAATGTATTCCATAGGTCGTTGTTGCGGAGATACGTGGCACCTATGGTTTCATCTGTTGAGCCTCCTGCCCCGGTTTTGGTGGAGGGGGAATTGGAGTATATTGTGGAGAAGATTTTGGATTCTCGTGTTTCTAGACGGAAACTCCAGTATCTGGTTAAATGGAAGGGTTATGCTCAGGAAGATAATTCCTGGGTTTTTGCCTCTGATGTTCATGCTTCCGATCTTGTTCGTGCCTTTCATGCGGCTCATCCTGGTCGGCCTGGGGGCTCTGGTGAGGGTTCGGTGACCCCTCCTCAAGGGGGGGGTACTGTTGTGAATTCTGTGGCTGAATTCACTCCTGTGGTCACAAGTGGTACTGCAGCTTCTGAGCTTCCTCCCTCAGGTGTTCTGGTGAGCTCGTTAACTGCTTCATTACTTAACTCCGCCTGATGCTGCTATCCTTGCTCCTTGCCAATGTTTCAGTGTTGGATCTGAGCTTCTCCTGATTGTTCCTGTGACCTGCTGCTCTGTATAGCTAAGTGCTTTTTGCTTTTTTGTTGCTTTTTTTCTGTCCAGCTTTTCTTTTGTTTTGCTGGAAGCTCTGAGACGCAAAGGGTGTACCGCCGTGCCGTTAGTTCGGCACGGTGGGGTTTTTTTTGCCCCCTTTGCGTGGTTTTGCTTTAGGGTTTTTTGTAGACTGCAAAGTTTGCTTTACTGTCCTCGCTCTGTCCTAGAATATCGGGCCCCACTTTGCTGAATCTATTTCATCCCTACGTTTTGTCTTTTCATCTTACTCACAGTCATTATATGTGGGGGGCTGCCTTTTCCTTTGGGGAATTTCTCTGGGGCAAGTCAGGCCTATTTTTCTATCTTCTGGCTAGCTAGTTTCTTAGGCTGTGCCGAGTTGCCTAGGTAGTTGTTAGGCGCAATCCACAGCCGCTTTTAGTTGTGTTTAGGATAGGATCAGGTGTGCAGTCTACAGAGTTTCCACGTCTCAGAGCTCGTTCTTGTATTTTTGGGTATTTGTCAGATCACTGTGTGCGCTCTGATCGCTAAGCACATTGTGTTTCTGGATTGCCTTCATAACACCTGTCATTAGCAAACATAACAGTTGTGCCAACACGGCTAATGTTGAGAAAGCACTAAAAGGGAAGTGTAATCAGAAAATTACCTATTCTTTAATTAACTCCTTCATGCCATGGCCATTTTCTGTTTTCTTTGTTTTGTTTTTTCATTTTCTTTCTTTTATTCTCTTTCATTCAAGAGCCATAACTATTTTATTTTTCCTTCAGTATAGTTGTATGAGGCTTGTTTTTCTGTTGGAAAAGTTTTGATTTTGAATTACACCATTCATTTTATCATGCGATGCACTGGAAAGTAGGAACAAAAATTCCAAGTGCGTTAAAATTGCAAAAATAGTGCAATTTGCCAATTGTTTTGTTTGTTTTTTTATTTACCATGTTCACTATATGGTAAAACTGACCTGTAAATATGATTCTCCACTGGGAATGATGGAGCTTTCATGAGAACTTGGGTAGGGGAGCAGGTCACAATGAGCGAAAAAGGCAGTAGAGCTGTAAGTGCAGGTCCTAGCCTCTTGCACTTGCATCTCATTAGCATAACAATTTAAATAGGGATTTCTCTGCAACTAAATCAAGGATTAATAAAACAAAAAATTCTGCATTACAGGGACCTAGTAGCAGTTTATTGAATCCCAAACTGACTAATCTGACAGGTTCCCTTCAACACAAAAATTTGCTGTATAATGTAAATCCTTTTCTGCTGACACATTCCCTTTAAAGACCACAGTGTTTCAAAGTAAAGCACAGCTTTCTATAATGATAGAGCCGAGCTAGATTTCATGCTGCTGTAGTTTCGGCAATGAGAAATGGATGACAGTTTTACTTTAAAATATATTATGCTTTAAAAACTTATACCTTAACTAGCGGGATTTATGGGTGCAATTAAGTCCCTTCATGGGACAATGGGCAAGCTGGTCCAAGTATTATAAGAACCAGCTTGATACACAATACTGTATAAAAGCTTATATAAAATAACAAGCAACAACATTTTTTGAACTGTTACACAATATTCTATATTTCCCTTTATTATAACACAAGTTGCATCACAAAAAAGAGGAAACATAGTGAGAGAAACAGTAAAAAGGAATATTGTCACGGCATAATAGCACAATGACATAAAAGTGCACAGTACAATGTCATATACAGGTGCTTCTCACAAAATTAGAATATCATCAAAAAAGTTAATTTATTTCAGTTCTTCAACACAAAAAGTGAAACCCATATATTATATAGAGTCATTACAAACAGTGAGCTATTTCAAGTGTTTATTTCTATTAATGTTGATGATTATGGCTATCAGCCAATGAAAACCCAAAAGACTTTATCTCAGCAAATTAGAATAACTATCAAAAACATCTGCAAAGGTTTTTTAATCATTTAAAAGGGTCCCATAGTCTGTTTCAGTAGGCTCCACAATCATGGGGAAGACTGCTGACTGCCCAGAAGGCAGTCATTGACACACTCTACAAAAGGCCATTGCTAAGCCACAAAAGGTCATTGCTAAAGAAGCTGGCTGTTTACAGAGTGCTGTATCCAAGCATATTAATGGAAAATTGTGTGGAAGAAAAATGTGTGGTAGAAAAAGGTGCATAAGCAATTGGGATAACCGCAACCTTGAAAGGATTGTTACGAAAAAGGCCATTCAAAAATTTGGGGGAAATTCACAAGGAGTGGACTGCTGCTGGAGTCATTGCTACAAGAGCCACCGCATACAAAAAAGAACCTGAAGACCTACCTCTTCTGGGAAGCCTACAACCTGCAGTAACCACCGATCGACCAAACAACTGCACGACCAGCTCTATCCTCACCTACTGTATCCTCACCCATCCCTTGTAGATTGTGAGCCCTCGCGGGCAGGGTCCTCTCTCCTCCTGTACCAGTTGTCACTGGTATTGTTCAAAATTATTGTACCTGTTTTTATTATGTATACCAAAGCGCTGGAAGAGAAAGATGGGTATAAACGGCACCGAATGCTGTACTTTGCGTAGAGATATATAGGTATAATATATAGAAGAAGATCACGACGTCTCGAGGTTAGCTACTGACATGGGTGGTGCACAACTTATAAACTTGAAAGTCCATGAAGTAAATGAGAGAAGAAAAAGTGGCACTCACCCTTCTGTGCAGTATAAGTGTTGTCCTTTATTTGCGATTAGCAGGTTACAGACATTTTTCTGCGGCAGCTGGTTAGGAGAGGGGTGCGGGGAGTGAACGACTGAACGACGGTCATGGACCCGTAGAAGCGCAAGTGCTCGAAACGGCCGTCGTTCAGTCGTTCACTCCCCGCACCCCTCTCCTCACCAGCTGCTGCAGAAAAATGTCTGTAAACTGCTAATCGCAAATAAAGGACAACACATATACTGCACAGAAGGGTGAGTGCCACTTTTCCTACTCTCATTTATTATGTATACCCCTCCTCACATGTAAAGCGCCATGGAATAAATGGCTCTATAATAATAAATACTACTACTACTACTAATAATAATAATAATAATAATAATAATAATAATAATAATACAGATGTATCCAGGACATGGGCTATAAGTGTCACATTCCTTGTGTCAAGTGACTCATGACCAATAGACAACACCAGAAGCGTCTTACCTGGGCCAAGGAGGAAAAGAACTGGACTGTTGCTCAGTGTTCCAAGGTGTTGTTTTCAGATGAAAGTACATTTTGCATTTCATTGGAAATCAAGGTCCCAGAGTCTGGAGGAAGAGTGGAGAGGCCACAATCCAAGCTGTTTGAGGTCTAGTGTGAAGTTTCCAAAATCACTGATGGTTTAGGGAGCCATGTCATCTGCTGGTGTAGGTCAACTGTGTTTTATCAAGATCAAAGTTAGCGCAGCTGCCTACAGGAAATTTTAGAGCACTTCATGCTTTTTTCTACCTACAAGCTTTTTGGAGATGGAAATTTCATTCTCCAGCAGGACTTGGCACCTGTCCACACTGCCAAAAGTACCAATACTTGGTTTCAAAAATAACAGTATCACTGTGCCTGATTGGCCAGCAAACTCACCTGATCTTAACTCCATGGTGAATATATAGGGTAATGTCAAGAGTAAGATGAGAGACAACAGACATAGCAATGCAGACGAGCTGAAGGCTACTATCAAAGCAACCTGGGCTTCCTTAACACCTTAGCAGAGCCACAGGCTGATCGCCTCCATGCCACGCCGCATTGATGCAGTAATTGGTACAAAAGTAGCCCCGACCAAGTAGTGAGTGCATTTACTGATCATACATATCAGTAGGCCACCATTTTGTATTTTGAAATCATTTTTCAAGCTGGTGTTATAAAGTATTTTAATTTACTGACATAATGACTTTGGGGTTTTCATTGGCTGTAAGTCATAATCATCAACATTAACAGAAATAAACACATGAAATAGATCACTCTGTTTGTAATGACTCTATATAATATATGAGTTTCACTTTTTGTATTGAAGAACTAAAATAAATTATCTTTTTGATTATATTTTAATTTTGTGAGAAGAACCTGTACCGCCATCAATTGAAGGCATAAAAGTCTCATATATGCAATATGTACATGTAGCCAGCAGAACATGGCAAAAGACCAATATACCTTATGAGTATAATCAATACTGGCCCCAAACTCTAAGTGCTGCATCCCAAAACGCATCTAGATTTTCCTGCACATGTTGGGACATTGTACTCATAAGGTTTATTGGCCTTTCCTTATGTTTTTCTGTTAAGTAAACGTATCATACATGCATAAGGTGTGTATGTCTGTGTATTAGAGTTGAGCAAAAAAGTTTTCACGATCCTTGTCCATCAGCAATGTCGTTTGTCTGATTAGAGCTTTGTGTACCTCCTTTGACATCTCTGGTGCTTCTTCTGATTAGTAGGCTTGGCACAATGTCATGCATGTGTCATACTACAATAATGGGATTACATCTCGCCTACCAATCGGAAAGCAGAAGCTGTGTTCAGGATGCCGGAGGTAATACTTTGTTTGCAGGGATCTCTTCCAGTACCCTTGAACAACCACCATGGCTCCTGGATTAGGGTCCTGGAATTCTTTTGCTCAACTCCACTGTATATGACTTTGCACTTTAATACTAATGTGTTATTACGGTATACAGTGACTATATCAGAGATGGACACAGATAGAAGAGGGTCCCTGTGCAAGAACAGTATATGGACCCATTGCAGTCCAATAACAATGAACAATTCCACTTTTTTAGGCGGAAATGGCCCCCTTACCTCTTGGACCCCTGTGCAGCTGCACAGGTTGCAACAATGGTATGTCTATCCCTGGACTATAAACCATTTAAACTATTTCTCCCACTTCGGTTTACTGCTTTATTGGGATGCAGCTTCCCTGTTTTAATTATTATTTTTAAATATTAGTATACAAACAGTATTGTATATTTTCTTTTTTTTTTAAATGATATTGTGTTATTGGGTATAGGTGAATAGATGTGTCTTTAAATACATAACCCAGGGTCATAATCTATTATTGGGTAGATAGGTAATTAATACTGCATAGGATGCAAAATCAGTGGTTCTGTATTTTGGAATATGGAAAAGATGTACAGTATGCAGGTCAGTACTTTATTTGTGCAATGTAACCTAAGTATGTCCAGTCGCACATTTATGAATAAAATTACCGTAATTGTGGTTTATTGCTTAAGCTGCATTGACACTGAACAATTATGAATGAGGATTCTTAAAATCACTAGCTCACAATAATCGATTAGTGTAAACAGGCTGTCGATCAGCCAATGAACAAGCAAACATTCATCAGGTGAAATGATCACAAAAGGATAATTTTTTTCATCAGTGCATCATCCTGTGTAATTAAGAGTCGCACTGCCCAGAACCATGGCAGCCTTTGCACACTAAGCAATCTAATTAGTTCACTCGGTGCGCCTTGTTTACTTCAGCCTGTCTGTGTAAACGGACTATTAAATGTAAGGCTGTGTGCACACGCTGCAGATTTTTCGCTTTTTTCATGTTTTTTTGCTATAAAAAAGGTGAAAAAAATGCATACATTATGCATCCCATCATGTTGAATCAATTCCGCAATTTTTGTGCACATGATGCGTTTTTTTCCGTTAAAAAAATGCATCGCGGTAAAAAACGCAGCATGTTCATTAATTTTGCAGACTTTTTGCAGATTTCCCACTATATTATTGCATTGGGAACCTCCGGAAAAATCCGCCAAAAAAACACACCAAAAATGCAAGAAAAACACATGCGGATTTCTTGCAGAAAATGTCCTGTTTTGCTCAGGAAATTTCTGCAAGAAATCCTGAACATGTGCACATAGCCTAAAGGTTTACCAATCGGAATTGTTTCTTGCTGCCAGTTGGTCCGTGTAAGCGAATCCTTTTCCCATCCTGTTGTGCACTTCCTCTGGTGAACTCCATGATTTTAAATAGTGTGTGTAAAATATTTCATATATTTTCAATACAATCTATAGTTTTTATACATATTTTTTATCATAGGGAATAGACCATAAATTAAAACATAATAGAATAAAAAAAACTGACTCATAAAAAAACATGAAAAAATCATTATACGAGAAACCATATTTTGTGTTAATATTTTTATTAATAAAAAGGCAAGAAACTTGCATTACTATAATTGATTTTGTTACACATAGCATGTAAGGGCTCACTATAAATTGTTCCCCATGGTTGTTTATTTCCTGCAGGGGAAAGCATTGATAATAGTCCACTTTTTTGTGAACACTATGTGTTCTGCGGCTTAAGACACTGGTGACTTCCATTAAATGGACCGTATGGTAAAGGCAGTGTACTAGGGCTGTACAGATTTACAGTTCTAAAAAATAATCCATATATGCATGCCAATGTCATCTTATTTGTAGTATATTTATGCCAATGTGCATATACAGCCCACTGTACATTCATTGTTAATGTCCACAAATATGATCACAACATGTTACTGCCTAGTACCTCTGTAACTGCAGCCATGGTTCGGCACCAAACTAGTACATTGCCATATTTATAGACATTGATCAGCCATAACATTAAAACCACTGCCAAGTTATGTGACTGTCACTGATTAGTATTTTCTAATGGCACCCTTAAGGGTGATACATTAGGCAACAAGTGAACACTTAGTATATAAAGTTGTTTTTTGGAAGAAGGGAAAAGTGGTGAAAGTGCAGATCTAAGTGACCATAACAAGGGCCGTGTAGTGTCTTTCCAATATATCTGTTTTGGACTACGTAACCTCAGAGGAGACAAAGTGCCAAGACTCACCACTGTCGAGTGATGACAGAAATTATAGTGAGCAGCCTGGAGTGCCCAGGCTGACCCCTGTCCACTGATGGAAAAGTCAACAATGTGAAGTCAAAGTGCCCATATGAAACCCTGCCCAGGGTAGAAAAGAGCCTACAACGAGCAGTCAAATTGCCCATACTGACCCCAGTTCATCAATTAAAGCTTCAATAACACTACTGAAAGAGCCTAAAATGAGCAGTAAAAGTACCCATGACCCTTGAACAGCGACAAAGAAGAATACAATGAGCAGTCATAGAGCCCATGCTGACCTCTATCCACCAATGAAGGAGCCTTTAATGCACAGTCGGAGTACCCATGCTGACACCTGTCCACCAATGAAGCAACCTACAATGGACAGTCAAAGAACCCATGGTCACCTCTATCCATCAATGAAGGAGATTGTAATGAGCAGTAAGAGTGCCCATGCTGACCCCTATCCATTGATGAACAAGCCTACAATGAATATATACGAGTTGGCGACTCTGGGTTCAGCACCTGTTCACACTCAGTCTATGTTTGGATGTGCAGGTCAGGTATTTGAAATGTATTCTTTAGCCTTCTGATCGTGCACTCCCCGCCTCCTAGCCACAGGTGTTTTAATTATAGTAGGTCCAATACCCCTCCACAGAAAGAGAGAATTTGAGTCCAAGAAGAGGTTTCACATGTACCCATTCAGATGGAGACGTTTATTCTCGGTGAGGTAGGTCAAGCGTAGGACCTCGTATAAGAGAGATGCCGTAAAGTGGCTACGAGGTACACATAAATATGGCCATTTTTATGCGCTAAAAGCTCTCATTTTTCGTGTTTCTAGTGCAGTAATGCAGTTCAAATTTCGTGTTTTCAAGTTTGCATGTTTTGGCGCTGCAGTGTGCTGCCCTTTTTACTTAACTATATACGAGTTGGCGACTCTGGGTTCAGCACCTGTTCACACTCAGTCTATGTTTGGATGTGCAGGTCAGGTATTTGAAATGTATTCTTTAGCCTTCTGATCGTGCACTCCCCGCCTCCTAGCCACAGGTGTTTTAATTATAGTAGGTCCAATACCCCTCCACAGAAAGAGAGAATTTGAGTCCAAGAAGAGGTTTCACATGTACCCATTCAGATGGAGACGTTTATTCTCGGTGAGGTAGGTCAAGCGTAGGACCTCGTATAAGAGAGATGCCGTAAAGTGGCTACGAGGTACACATAAATATGGCCATTTTTATGCGCTAAAAGCTCTCATTTTTCGTGTTTCTAGTGCAGTAATGCAGTTCAAATTTCGTGTTTTCAAGTTTGCATGTTTTGGCGCTGCAGTGTGCTGCCCTTTTTACTTAACTATATACGAGTTGGCGACTCTGGGTTCAGCACCCGTTCACACTCAGTCTATGTTTGGATGTGCAGGTCAGGTATTTGAAATGTATTCTTTAGCCTTCTGATCGTGCACTCCCCGCCTCCTAGCCACAGGTGTTTTAATTATAGTAGGTCCAATACCCCTCCACAGAAAGAGAGAATTTGAGTCCAAGAAGAGGTTTCACATGTACCCATTCAGATGGAGACGTTTATTCTCGGTGAGGTAGGTCAAGCGTAGGACCTCGTATAAGAGAGATGCCGTAAAGTGGCTACGAGGTACACATAAATATGGCCATTTTTATGCGCTAAAAGCTCTCATTTTTCGTGTTTCTAGTGCAGTAATGCAGTTCAAATTTCGTGTTTTCAAGTTTGCATGTTTTGGCGCTGCAGTGTGCTGCCCTTTTTACTTAACTATATACGAGTTGGCGACTCTGGGTTCAGCACCCGTTCACACTCAGTCTATGTTTGGATGTGCAGGTCAGGTATTTGAAATGAAAGCCTACAATGAAGTCAGAGTGCCCATACTGACACCTGCCCACCAATGAAGCAGGCTACAATGAACAGTCAGAGTACCCATGCCCACCCCTATACAGCAGAAAAGGACCCCTGTCAACCAATGAAGGAGCCTACAATGAACAGTCAAAGAACACATGGTGACCTCTATCCATCAATGAAGGAGCTTATAACGAGCAGTAAGAGTGCCCATATTGACCTATATCCATTGATGAATGAGTCTACAATGAAGTCAAAGTGCCTATACTGACACCTGTCTACCAAAGAAGGAGCCTACAATGAACGGTCAGAAAACCCATGCTGACCCATGTCAACCAATGGAGAATCCTACAATGAGCAGTAAGAGTTTGCATGCTGACCCCATACACCAATGAATGAGCCTATAATGAATAGAGTGCCCTTGCTGACTCCTATCCATCAATGAAGGAACATACAATAAACAGTCAGAAAACTCATGCTGACACCTGTTCATCAAAGAAGTAGCTTATAATGAGCAGTAAGAGTACCCATGCTGACCACTATCCATAGATGAACGAGCCTACAATGATCAGAGTGCCTTGCTGACCCTAATCCTTCGAAGAAGGATCATACAAAGAACAATCAGCGTGTCCATGCCGACCCCTGTCCAGCGATGAAAAAGCCTACAGTGAACAGTCAGAGTACCCATGCTGATACCTGTCCACCAATGAAACAGTCTATGATCAACAGATTGCAAATGCCCTCCCCTGTACACCAATTAAGAAGCCTACATTGAACAGTCAGAGTGCCCTTGCTGACCCCTATCCACTGTTGAAGGAGCTTGTAATGAGCAGTCAGTGTGCCCATAATTAACCCCTTTCTGGTAATGAAGGAGCCTACAATATACAGTCAGGGAATCCATGCTGACCCATGTCCACCAATGAAAAAGCCTACAGTGAGCACATGAACATCAAGATTGGACCAAGACAAAGAAATTTGGGGAAAATGGAATAAGAATGCAATATAGAAGAGGTCAAGTTATGGTAGACTAGACAGGGTGATACTATGTTTATGTCTGTGCTCTTGTTTGAAAATGTTAGTCATGGCATTCATTTGATTGTTATTTTGATGTGTAACACCTACCTAAACATTGTGCAGATTAAGTGCCCATCTTCATGAAAATGTATTTGCTAAAGGCAGTAGCCTCTTCCAGCAGGAACATGCACCATACCATGTATTAAACATTGTTTAGGGGTGGCTTGAGGAACATGACAAAGGGTTAAAAGTACTGAGTTGGCTTACAAATGTAAAGGGATTTGTTGGAAAAATCTAATCCAACACTCAGCTTGCAGAATTTGCAGGATCTGCTGACAATATTTTGTTTTTTTATATCAAAGGACAGCGTCAAAGTTCTAATTTAATTTATGCCTCGATCATGGCTTCACAATATTAGGCAGATGGTGTAAATGTTATTGTCTAATCAGTGTAGTGTTATATACACAGTATATAGGAAGGGAGGAGAATAAGGGGAAAATAGAAAACATTATTGATACAGTATTTCCTTCTTACTGCAGTGCTTCAGCCAATTAAATTTTATATTTAACCAATACCAGTTTTGCATAATGGTTACTAGCCTATAAAAATAAATCAGTTAACCCAGTCATTTGTCATACTCGAAAGAACAATCAATTAAGTTAACTATGTATTACACAGTTTAAAGTTAAGCCTTTATTTTCTTAGAAATTAAAAAAATAAATATTTCAATATTAAATAGTGAAATGCATTCTAAGTAATGATAACATACTACGTAGTTAATTAAGTTGATTGGAATACCATCAAAGACAATTGCGTACCATTCAGACAAAGGTTATCTTGTATTGTTGTATTATTTTTTGTTTAGTTTTTTTAATCAGTGGCAAAAAAATTAGCTACTGTAAATATTCTCGAAAAGGCAAAAAGGTTTACAACAAACATTAGAACTAAATGTATTTTTGTTCTAATGAAATCTGATCTAATACCAAAATCTTATCTCACTCTTTGATGATGTTAGACCAGGAGTAGGCAGCTTGTGGCTTTCCAGCTCTTGTCGAACAAAATTACTTGGCACATTCTGTTGTTTTCTGACTCAACCACAAATTGCCTAAGCCTGCATCAAATACTATACCACAGTGCTAATGTCATCAGCTTCATCAGGTTTTTTTTGCCTGCTTGGCAGGGATTTCAAGTATTCAAGATGCCGTCTTGCATCCTCTTGGTTTTGCCGTACATAGTATACCACATATGATATCACCATGGTGAACCAGCCAAACATAGTGACCAACATGGCATAATCTGTTGTCCTTTTGGGAAGATTGCAAAGATCAGCATCATTAGCATTAGTTAGGAATGCCCGTCCTGCATGTTCATCCAGCACGGCTGTCTTGCAGATTACATTACTTGCAGTCTCATGATTAGATGCCATGCTACGCAGTACTTGCTGAAGAGTACAGTCACAATGCCAGGGGTTGTTAGCAATCCGGGCCCTGGCCTTCAAGTTATTGAAAGCATTTTCATGGACGCTTACAATCTGGTTATCCGACAGATCAAGAGTCTGTAGGGTTTCTGCTACACCTTTGAAAGAATGTTCATCTATAAACTCAATGGCATTTTTGGATAAGTTGAGAACTTTTAGTTGATGGAGATCTTTAAAAATCTCGTTAGGGATAGAGGTTATCTGATTGGAGTCTAGGTAGAGTAAAACAGTTTCAGGGGGAATGTCTCTAGGTATTTCCTTGAGATTTGCATTACTGCAGCTGACATTCAAGCCTCCGGAATGAGAGCACAGACAGCCTTTGGGACACATACTGGCAGAATGAAAGCACAGTATCATCAGAACAAAGCTTTGTAGGAGCAGACACATGGAGAGAGAACGTGTTAGCCACAGGTCTACCAAATTCATGCTTAGATGTCAGCATAATAACATGACTACTCCTCATTTACCCAAATGAAGTAATAAAGGATGCACCAAAGCATAGATGTAGCTTCATGGTTTTAAAGTTATTTGAATGGAGGACTGGAGTACTCATCAGCTCAGGAAAGGCACCTAAAAGAAAGAAACAGCAAAGTTTTATTACAAGTCCAATATCTTCACTCGCTTCGTATAAATCATATTATAAAAACATTTGCAGTCAGGATAAATGATACCATGTAAGGATGTGATTACTCACAATCTCTTTATCATTTGTTACATTTCCTCTTTATTTTTTTCCCCATAATTGAACTATTGTCATTTATTATGCCAATAAATGTCAGCCACTAAGTTCTAGCATTAATCTTGTGTTGCATGGACATCTTCTGTAACCGTAACCGGTAACCCTGGCATCCAATGTTCACTACTCTGTCAATTCTGACCACAGGCAATCAGCTTAAGGCTCATTACAACTTGGCAGGTAAAGGACATTATGCTATAATGAGTTTTTGATTGAGGAAAAAAGAGTAGAATTTTAGTTTACACCATATTTGATCAACCAACTTAAAGGTTTAGCAAAAAACTGGCAAATATGTTAATTAATTTTCAACGGATATTGAGACAGCAGGTTGTAACATGTTATTCAACATAATAATAATATAATGAAATCAACTGACTCATTATCAGATTTTTTGTGTCATTCATACATACAGTACTGTACATTCAGCTATTGAGGTGACCAGCTCACAATCATGTATTACGTATTAACAAGACAAATAAGAAATGCAAGATTGTGGTGGTTCAACTAACCATAAATAGCTAAAAGGAACATTATTATAAATCCACACAGGGTTTTTATATAAAAACAGAATTATAGCCCTTCATAAACTTTTTAGCTCAAAAATAAATATATCTTCAGCAGAAATTAATAAAAAACAGTCCTTTCTTCAGCACATATAAATAGTAAAACAGCCCTCTCTCTGGTTACGGCAAAGTAAATCTTATGGTCTCACCAACTTGGTGTTGCAGCAACCCCACAGTCTGCATTACCGGCTTTCCACAGCTCTGCCTTGCTCCAGCCTCAGCACACTGCTACTTCCTGAGCTAACCTGGTACATTTTATTAGCCCAGTAAGACCCAGATCAGGGAATTAGAGCAGCCTTTCCCACCCAAGCTCTTTTGGTCACTCCTAAATCCCTAAATCCCAAACCCAAAATACAATCAAAAAATAAAAACCATGTCCACATCTCAGTACCACATACCTGCCTTCCCGGACCTTACACTGCAACTTCCTAAAGCTCTTAAATAAAATAGATGATCAAATCTGTCAAGATTTTAATTTGCCAAATCACATGGATTGTACAGGAAAATTTAATTTGCATAGAAGGTATTCTCTGCCATTTGAACGTTCTTTTTTTTATGCTTTGGGGCTCTCCAAGCCCCGAAGCAAAATAAACATAGGATATAAAAAAATTATAATAATACTTCACTGCCTCTTCTTTTAATCTTCCCTAGTGAATCTGCTTTAATCTGGGCCAACACTTCTTGCAAGGCCAGGGCTCTGATATATCCAACTTAGTCAGCATCACTTGGGATGTACATTGGCTACTATATGCACTGCAATGGCACAGTGCACAGTGATGTCAGATGCTTGGTTGCACCCGAAGCCCTGAAACGAGACAAAGAAAATATGCTAGACAAGGGAAGGCAAAAAGAATGAGTATTATAATTATTTTTCTTAAGTATTTGCTGGACATCTAAGGTTCAGCAAAATGGCAACTACAGCTTGGCTCTATATTGCTTAGTATGCAAAAAATCTGTATTCTGGAATCTACAAATTTTTATAAATCTTGTGGAGAATTCTATTCCATGCCCATAAATTCAATACCTTTAGGAATATAAATTATTCACATTTTTTTGTTTAAAAGGTAATTTGTTTTTGTAACACTGACATAAACCTGTCCTAAAATGTTATTAGGACAAGTGGCAGTGAGTCAGTGTAGTAGAAGCTACACTGCAATGACCAAATACTGCCAATGACCGTGGTCACAGATGGCACGACTACGATGGGGCCCATGTGGCTGAGGTTCCCCCAACGCCAGCAGAAACTTTGCTGTGCAGTATACAGTATGGAGGATATGGGCTGCGTATTATACTAATATGGAGGTGCATTACACCATATGGCAGACTATGTTCTGTGCAGTATATTATTTGGAGGACTATGGGATGCATTATACTATATGAAGGATTATGGGGCTGCATTGTACTATAGAGAGGATTATGGTCTGTGCGTTATACTATGTTGAGGACTATGGGGAGCGCATTATACTTTGTGGATGACTATTAGTAGTGCATTATACTTTATGGATGACTATGGGCTTTGCATTATACATTATGAAGAACTATGGGCTGTGCATTATACTTTATGGAGGACTATGGGCTGTACATTATACTTTATCAAAAACTATGAGGAGTGCATTATATTTTATGGATGACTATGAGCTGTGCATTATACTTTATGGATGACTATGGACTGTGCATTATACTTTTTAGAGGATTATGGGCTGTGCATTATACTTTATGAGGACTATGGGCTGTGCATTATACTATATTAAGGTTATGGGCTCTGTATTATACTAATATGGAAGTGCATTATACTATATGGAGGACTATGGGCTGTGCAGTATACAGTATGGAGGATATGAGCTGTGTATTATACTAATATGGAGGTGTATTATACTATATGGTGGAATATGGGCGTGGTGTGACTGAGAAAGGTGAGTATGAGGGAGGACAGAGGAGAACGGAGGAGGACGACGGGGGGAGGACAGGGGGATGGATGGGGAGCCATGCATACAAGATGGTAACATGGTAACCTGGTTATTATTAAGGTTGAAGGAAGACTTTAAGTCCATCTAGTTCAACCAATAGCCTAACCTAACATGCCCTAACATGTTGATCCAGAGGAAGGCAAAAAAAACCCATGTGGCAAATAGTAAGCTCCACTTTGGGGAAAAAAATTCCTTCCCGACTCCCCATACGGCAATCAGACTAGTTCCCTGGATCAATGCCCTATCAAGGAATCTAGTATATATACCCTGCAACATTATACTTTTCAAGAAAGGTATCCAATCACCTCTTAAGTTTAAGTAATGAATCACTCATTACAACATCATACGGCAGAGAGTTCCATAGTCTCACTGCTCTTACAGTAAAGAACCCATGTCTGTTATTATGCCTAAACCTTCTTTCCTCCAGACGTAGAGGATGTTCCCTTGTCCCTGTCTCAGGTCTATGATTAAAAAGATCATCAGAAAGGTCTTTGTACTGTCCCCTCATATATTTATACATTAAACTAAGATCACCCCTTAGTCTTTGTTTTTCCAAACTAAGCAGCCCCAAGTACCTATCTTGGTATTGCAGACCCCCCAGTCCTCTAATAACCTTGGTCGCTCTTCTCTGCACCCGCTCTAGTTCAGCTATGTCTTTCTTATACACTGGAGACCAGAACTGTGCACAGTATTCTAAGTGTGGTCGAACTAGTGACTTGTATAGAGGTAAAATTATTTTCTCCTAATGAGCATCTATGCGTCTTTTAATGCATCCCATTATTTTATTTGCCTTTGTAGCAGCTGCCTGACACTGGCCACTGAACATGAGTTTGTCATCCACCCATACACCCAGGTCTTTTTCATTGACGGTTTTGCCCAGAGTTTTAGAATTAAGCGCATAGTTATACATCTTATTTCTTCTACCCAAGTGCATGACCTTACATTTATCCCCATTAAAGCTCATTTGTCATTTATCAGCCCAAGCTTCTAGTTTACATAAATCATCCTGTAATATAAAATTGTCCTCCTCTGTATTGATTACCCTGCAGAGTTTAGTGTCATCTGCAAATATTAAAATTCTGCTCTGAATGCCCCCTACAAGGTCATTAATAAATATGTTAAAAAGAAGAGGGCCCAGTACTGACCCTTGTGGTACCCCACTGCTAACCGCGACCCAGTCCGAGTGTGCTCCATTAATAACCACCCTTGTTTCCTATCCCTGAGCCAGCTCTTAACCCACTTACACATATTTTCCCCTATCCCCATTATTCTCATTTTATGTATCAACCTTTTGTGTGGCACCATATCAAAAGCTTTTGAAAAGTCCATATACACTACATCCACTGGGTTCCCTTGGTCCAGTCCGGAACTTACCTCTTCATAGAAGCTGATCAGATTAGTCTGACATGAACGGTCCCTAGTAAACCCGTGCTGATACTGGGTCATGAGGTTATTCCTCTTCAGATACTCCAGTATAGCATCCATTAGAATGCCCTCCAAGATTCTACCCACAGTAGAGGTTAAACTTACTGGTCTATAATTACTGAGTTCAGTTTTTGTCCCCTTTTTGAATATTGGCACCACATTTGCTATATGCCAGTCCTGTGGTACAGACCCTGTTATTATGGAGTCTTTAAAGATTTAAAATATTGGTCTATCAATGACTGTACTTAGTTCCTGCAGTACTCAGGGGTGTATCCCATCCGGGCCTGGAGATTTGTCAATTTTAGTGATTTTTAGATGCCGACGTACTTCCTGCTGGGTTAAGCAGGTGACATTTAATTGGGAATTTTTATCACTAGTCATTTTGTCTGCCATGGGATTTTCTTGTGTAAATACTGATCCCCCATCCACCATTTCACCCAGACTATTTTTAAGGGGGCCAACACTATAATTTTTTTAATTCTTACTATTTACATAGTTAAAGAATATTTTGGGATTATTTTTACTCTCCCTGGCAATGAGTCTCTCTGTCTCAATCTTTGCTGCCTTGATTTACAGAATTTATTTAATTTTTTGTATATATTTAATGCCTCATCACTACCAGATGGGATGGGGGGAGCAGAGCCAAGCATACAAGATGGGACTGGGGGGATCAGAGCCTTGCACATAAGATGGGATGGGGGAGCAGAGCCAAGCATACAAGATGGGACTGGGGGGAGCATGTTAGGTGTCGAGTTCCCGCCTCTGCACAGGGGGAATCTCGAACCATCTCTGCTGCGGTCTCCCATTCTTCTCCAGCCGCAGTGGAATCTGCTCAGCAGAGACGTCGGTCCCAGCATCTAGCTCAGGCTAATACTGGACGACTGGTTACTACTGCCCTTCCAGGCTCTGTTCTTGTAGCCAGCAATGTTCAGCAGCGAGCAGGTCTTTCTGGGACTAAGTCCAGATTTTCCCTTTCTGAGCATGCCCACGGGATGACCTCCCATTGGAGGTCGGGGGTCACATGCTTAGACACCGCAGCTAATCCCATTGGTCCTGTAGGAAGGTCCTAAAGGTGTTCTTCTGTGGCAGACTCCCATTGGTCCTTCTCGGAAGGTCTTGTACTTGCTGCAGCTATAAAAGTTTTGCATGGCCGCACGGCCATGCGCTAGTATACAATTGTTATCGTGTGTGTGTTGATGAGTGCAAGTCGTTCCTTAAAAAACCCATCCCTTGTGTATGACTGTTTGCGTAAGGTGTATGGCTGCAATCTAGCGCCTGGCTGAACTCACAGCTTTAACACACGAAACAGCGTCTAACTGCTGTGACCGCCAGTGCAGCACCGTGCGCTATTAGAGCGCTTACCTTAACCAAGTCTGGGTGGTTAGTGGCATCCGCTAGTGTGGCACAGCATGCACTTCTGTGCATATTAGTTACCTCGTATACCCCAATTGTGGTGTCGATCGCAAGAGGTTTACACTAACTCTAATCCTGTGTCCTGGGATAGAGTTCTGTGGTTCCTTGCTTGCGCTCTCTGTGCGGTACCGCGACCCTGTGACTTAACAGGGATCGCTTTCTTCATACAGGGTGAAGTTAACCCATATGTGTATCCTCATTGTACCGCCATATAGTCCGTCATTACTTAGCAGCAGGTTCCATCTCTGCACGGTGGACCCCGGGCTGCAAACGCACCTTATTATATCTATTTAATTATTTGGTGCGTTCCGCTAGCCCTAACAGAGCATAGCCATGCATACAAGATGGGACTGGGGGGATCAGAGCCATGCACACAAG
The DNA here is from genome assembly GCF_032444005.1 of Ranitomeya imitator. Lineage (NCBI taxonomy): Eukaryota > Metazoa > Chordata > Amphibia > Anura > Dendrobatidae > Ranitomeya > Ranitomeya imitator. The sequence goes on along the minus strand of NC_091287.1, from coordinate 111,338,650 downwards.
CTGGGACTGGGGGGGAGCAGAGCCATCCATACAAAATGGGACTGGGGGGAGCAGAGCCATGCATGCAAGCTGGGACAGGGGGAGCAGAGCCATGCATGCAAGATGGGGGGGAGCAGAGCCATGCATAAAAGATAAGATGGGGGAGCAGAGCCATGCATACAAGATGGGAGGGGGGAGCAGAGCCATGCATACAAGATGGGAGGGGGAGCCAACATACAACAGTGGAAGCTACACAGAGCAGGACAGGATGGGGAGAACCACATATACTGGGATAGAAATGAGGGGACAATGCATACCCACCTTATACTCGAGTCAATAAGCTTACCCAGTTTTCCATGGCAAAATTAGGTGCTTCAGCTTATACTCGAGTGTATACGGTATGTAATATATACACATGTATGTGTGTGTGGCTATATATATTGAGTGGGGATGGGGGATGTATTATGTGGGGGTGGGGAGATTTATTATGTGTGTGGAGAATTTGAGTGGGGATGGGGTTATTATTGTGTGTGGGGAGATTTGCAGTGGGGATGGGGGGATTTAATGTGTGGGGGAGATTTGAGGACACAAAATGAAGAGCAAAGTGGGAGGTGGGGAAACAGTACAGGGGAATGGGGGCATGTATGAGGAAACAATATGGAGGAATGGAGGGCATGTATCAGGAAACAGTACAGGGGAATGGGGGGCATTTAAGAGAAAACAGTATGGGAGAATGTGGGGCATTTATGAGGAAGCAGTACTGGGGAATGGGGGCACGTATGAGGAAACAGTACTGGGGAATGGAGGGCATATATGACGAAACAGTACTGGGAAATGGTGGACAAATATGAGGAAACAGTACAGGGGAATGGGGGGCATGTACGAGAAAACAGTATGGAGGAATGGGGGCATGTATGAGGAAACAGAATGGGGGAATTGGGGGCATATACGAGAAAACAGTATGGGAGAATGGGGGGCATGTGTGAGGAAACAGTACTGGGGAATGGGGGCATGTCTGAGGAAACAGTATGGGGGATGGGTGCAGACAGTATGGGGAGCGAATGGGGGAATGTATGTGGACACAGTATGAGTAGTGATGTGAAAAATGTATGTGTACAGAGTATGTTGAGTGAGGGTGATGGGATGTGTGCAGACACAGTATGGACAGTAAGGTGAGCAGGCAGTATAGAAAGTGAGGGGGTAAGTATATGAGGAGACAGTATGGTGAACAGGAGGGATGTGAGAGGAGACAGTTTGAGGAAGGAGGGGAATAGTGTGAGAAGACACTATGGGGGGAGAAAAGTGAGTGGGCACAGAAAAGAAACTGAGTAGTGGGGTGTAGCGTGGGGGGACAGTGTAAGGGCACAGCCAGGAGGGGACAGTATACCAAGGAGGGGGAGTGTGATGAGAGAGTACAGTATAAATACTGGTCCCTATAGAGGGGACACAGAGGACAGTGTGAAGAGGGGGCCGGTATGGAAAGGAGAGGTCAGTGTGAAGAGCGTGTACCATAAGAGGGACAGTGTGGGGGTCATATTTTGTGTAGACAATATAGTGAGGGGCATTTTTTATTCAGGAGCATTATAATGACACTTGTATCTTTAAGGGCATCATGTGGAGATTTTCTGCAAAAGAACGGAGAAGATGGAAGTCTGCAGAGACGAGCTGTGGATGAGAAAACTCATCATGGGGTCTGGACAAGATGAAGAAAAGAAGGAGAACGATTCCAGAGATGACGTCATCTATAAGGTACCTGGATGTAAATGTTATTTTTGATACTAACTAACTCTCATGTTTTTATTTATGTTAGGAGCATTAAAGGGAATGTCCAGGTTTGTAATGAGTCTGCAATCATTCTTTGTGACTGCAGACTTCTGAGTTCTCACAGTGCGCACTGCACGCTGTCAGGATTCTCTTCTGCTGGCAATTTACATACATGCGGTCACGTGCTGACTAGACATGTGTGGCCTCACTCAATAAAAATGAACTGAGAGAGGCCAGGCACATCTTGTCGGAATGTGGTCAGAAGTATACAGATCGCATGCTTGTGCTGACATCACTGTCCACTGGCAAGGGAGAATCCTAAAAGTGTGCAGTGCATTAGTTGTTAGAATTCAGAAGCCTGCGATGTCAGGATTCAGCTCTGCAAGGTTCCAGTATTTGTCACATGAACACTTCACTCATATGCGACTTTCATACTTGTGGTCCTGTGACAACGAGCTTCTCTTCTGCTTCTCTCAGTTTTTCACTGAACATTGAGCACATTAGGGAGAGGAGCTCATGGGTACAAGACTAAGTGTGCAAATCGCATATGTCCTTGGCGGGGGTAGGACAAAATTTATTCTTTCCCTGGGTGCCAGAAACCCTAGATACACCTCTGCCGGTATGCTACTGCGAACGGTGATTACTGGGTTCAGTGGAGGAATGTCTGTGCACAGGCAGTGAGGCAGGGACTGGAGGGTGTGCACAGAGAGAGAATGGAGACCCGGAGACTGCCCGTTCCAGTCTACGCCATAGCCTGGAGCCCTCATTATCGTAGGAATATGTCAGGTAATAAATTGTTTTTCTAAAGCTTTATAGTGTAGTTTTAGGTCAGGGAGAGAGGGTTAGGCATGAGCTAGCAAGGTGCAGGGACAGGTAGTGATGGCTACTTGCGGACATGTGTGGCACTTGCGGTTTTGCACCTGCGGTGAGACAAAAAAACAGTGCTAGCAGCATTTTTTTCTATTGCTGCAAGTACCGCATTTGCTGGATTGCGGCAATACCGCAAGTGCTGCACATGTCCGCAAGTCCCATATGGAAAGAATGAGGCCGAACGCAGTGTTGCCGTAAGTGATCCGTTACACGGCAGATGCAGAAAAACTGCCGGATCTGCTGCAAAAGGCTACTTTACATCAGCGATTATTGCCAAAGTCACTGCCGATAGTGTCATACTCAACAATGGGGGAGGCAGCACCAAAAGTGCCTAGGGCAGCAGAAACTCTAAATAGGGCCCTGTATGTATATATATATATATATATATATATATATATATATATATATATATATATATATATATATATATATATATATATATATACAGCTCTGGCAAAAACTAAGAGGCCACCACATCAAAACCCTGTCATGGGCAGCCCAATCTCCAAACTTGAACTCCTTTGAAAACCTTTCGTAATCAAGACAAGAGGATGATGGATCGTCACAAGCCATCAAACAAAGAACTGCTTACATTTTTGTGCCAGAAGCATTGTGAAAGACTTGTGGAAAGCATGCCAAGACGCATGAAAACTGTGATTAAAAATCATGGATATTCCACAAAATATTGATTTCTGAACTCTTCCTGAGTTGGTGGCGCAGTGGTTAGCACTGCAGCCTTGCAGCGCTGGGGTCCTGGGTTCTAATCCCACCCAGGACAACATCTGCAAAGAGTTTGTATGTTCTCTCTGTGTTTGCGTGGGTTTCCTCCGGGCACTCCGGTTTCCTCCCACATTCCAAAGACATACTGATAGGGATTCTAGATTGTGAGCCCCATCGGGGACAGCGATGATAATGTGTTCAAAACTGTAAAGCGCTGAGGAATATGTTAGCGCTATATAAAAATAAAGATTATTATTTATTATTATTGTTGTTTCTAAATGATTATGAACTTGTTTTCTTTGCATTATTTGAGGTCTGAAAGAACTGTTTTTTTTTTTTTAATTTTGACCATTTCTAATTTTCAGGAAAAAAAATACAAAATGTATTGCTTGGAAATTCGGAGACATGTTGTCAGAAGTTTACAGAATAAAAGAACAATTTACATTTTTCTAAAAAATATACCTATAAAGAGAAAAAACAGACAAACTGAACATTTTGCAGTGGTCTCTTCATTTTTGCCGGAGCTGTATATACACACACATGGTCAAAATTGTTGGTACCCCTCGTTTAATGACAGAAAAACCCACAATGGTCACAGAAATAACTTGAATCTGACAAAAGTAATAATAAAAGATCTATGAAAATGAACAAATGAAAGTCAGACATTGCTTTTCCACCATGCTTCCAAGGAATTTAAAAAAAGAAAACTCATGAAATAGGCCTAGACAGAAATGATGGTACCCATGGAAATAATGTGACAAAAGGGACATGTTAAATCAAGGTGTGTCCACTAACTAGCATCATGGGTGTCTACAATCTTGGAATCAGTGAGTGGGCCTGTATATAGGGCTACAGATACTCACTGTGCTGTTTGGTGACATGGTGTGTATCACACTCAACATGAACCAGAGGAAGCAAAGGAAAGAGTTGTCTAGGGAGATTAGAAAGAAAATTATAGACAAACATGTTAAAAGGTAAAAGTGATAAGGCCATCTCCAAGCAGCTTGATGTTCTTGTGACTACAGTTGCACATATTATTCAGAAATCTAAGAATAATGGGAATTCATGGGATTGTAGCCAAACTCCATGGACGTGGTCGCAGGAGAAAAATTGATGACAAATCAAAGAGACGGATAATACATATGATAACAAAAGAGCCCAGAAAAACTTCTAAACAGAATAAAGGTGAACTTCAAGCTCAAGGAACATCAGTGTGAGATCGTATCATCCGTCGTTGTATGAGCCAAAGTGGACTTCATGGGAGATGACCAAGAAGATCACCATTGTTAAAAAAAATCATAAAAAAGCCAGACTGGAATTTGCCAAACTACAAAGCTTCTGGGAGACTGTTCTATGGACAGATGAGACAGAAATGGAACGTTTTGGCAAGGCACATCAGCTCTATGTTCACAGATGAAAAAATGAAGCATATCATAAAAAGAACACTGTCCCTACTGTGAAACATGGCGGAAGCTCTGTTATGTTCTGGGGCTGCTTTGCTGCATTTGGCACAGGGTGACTAGAATCTGTGCAGCTTACAATGAAATCTCAAGACTATCAAGGGATTCTAGAGAGAAATGTGCTGCCCAGTTTCAGAAAGCTTGGTCTCAGTCACAGGTAGTGGTGAGCAAGTATATTCATTACTCGGGTTTCCCCGAGCATGCTCTGGTGGTCTCTGAGTATTTTGGCATGCTCTGAGATTTCGTTTCTGTTACCGCAGCTGCATGATTTGCGACTGCTAGACAACCTGAATACATGTGGGGGTTGACTGTTTGTTAGGGAATTCTCATATGTATTCACCCTGTCTAGGAGCCACAAGTCATGCAGCTGCAGCAACGAAAACCAAACCTCAGAGCATGCCAAAATACTCAGACCACCCGAGCATGCTCGGGAAAACCCGAGTAACAAATATACTCGCTCATCACTAGTCACAGGTCATCGATCTTGCAACAGGATAATGACCCAAAACACACAGCTAAAAACACCCAAAAATGGCTAAGGGAAAACATTGGACTAATCTGAAGTGGCCTTCTATGAGCCTTGACCTAAATCCTATTGAACATCTTTGGAAAGAGCTGAAACATGCTGTCTGGAAAAGTCAACCTTCAAACATAAGACAACTGGAGCAGTTTGCTTTTGAGGAGTGGGCCAAAATACATATCGAGAGGTGCAGCATTCTCATTGACAGTTACAGGAATCGTTTGGTTGGCAGTGATTGCCTCAAAAGGTTGTGCAACAATATATTAAGTTTAGGGTACCATCATTTCTGTCCAGGTCTATTTCATGAGTTTTATTTTTTTATTTTTTTAAATTCTGTGGAAGCATGGTTGAAAAACAATGTCTGACTTTCATTTGTTCATTTTCATAGATTTTTTATTTATTATTACTTTTGTCAGATTCAAGTTATTTCTGTGACCATTGTGGGTTTTTCTGTCATTAAACGAGGGGTACCAATAATTTTGACCACGTGTGTATATTCACTATGGTGGCAGTCCTGGTATATGGGCATATCTTGCATCGGGGCCCATCAGACTCTGCTGCTAAAGTTATCTCCAGTTCACATCATCTGCTTTGCATTCAGAGAGACAAGGAGGACTGAAGTGTGAGTAGTCTCTTTAATTCTACAAATAGTAACTTATCCCACTATTTGAATTTTTTCACTGAAATAAGTGAGACAATTGCCGACATACAATGGAAAGTCAACTATGGTTATTATAATAACATCATTATATACCAGCATAAGACCTGAGTTGGGTCTCAAATGCATTGATCATTATCTAAAAAATGATTGTGTTATTATCAAAAATCAAAGGCAGTTTATTCTGAACAGTCTTGCATTTATACTAGAAAATAGTTATTAGAAAATTACTATTTTATTTTTAATGGAAACATATCATCAGATGTTAGGCATAAAGATGATGATAAAACTAGTTCCAACTTATGTAAATCTCTTTATAGGGACATTTGAAGAATAATACATCTATCCAAATCACCCCTTCAAACACCAGATCATCTCAAGACATCAGCCAGGAAGTTAAAGCTTGGGTGGAAAAGGGTCTTCCAAATGGACAATGACCTTAAGCATACTGCCAAAATGGTAACAAAGTAGCTTAAGGATAGCAAAGTCAATGTTCTGGTGTGGCCATCAGAAAGCCCTGATCTCAATCCTATTAAAAATTTATGGACAAAGCTAAAAAGGCAAGTGCGAGCAAGGCGACATACAAACCTGGATCAGTTACACCAGTTTTGTCAGAAGGAAAGGGCCCAAATTACGACCAACTATTGTGAGACGCTTGAGGAAGGATATCCCAGAGGTTTGACCCAAGTCGTTCAGTTTAAGGGCAATGATACCAAATACTAATGAAATATATGTAAAACTTTTGGCTTTGCAGTAATAAAAATGCCTTAAAACATTCTCTCTCTCTCATTATTCTGGCATTTGCCAAATATTAATAATTCTGGTAATCCTAATTGACCTAAAACGGGAAAGGCTTATTCTGATCTCATGTCAGATATTGAGAAAAACATGCATGTGTCTTTTTATATACAGGTCCTTATCAAAAAATTAGCATATAGTGTTAAATTTCATTATTTACCATAATGTAATGATTACAATTAAACTTTCATATATTATAGATTCATTATCCACCAACTGAAATTTGTCAGGTCTTTTATTGTTTTAATACTGATGATTTTGGCATACAACTCCTGATAACCCAAAAAACCTGTCTCAATAAATTAGCATATCAAGAAAATGTTCTCTAAACGACCTATTACCCTAATCTTCTGAATCAACTAATTAACTCTAAACACATGCAAAAGATACCTGAGGCTTTTATAAACTCCCTGCCTGGTTCATTACTCAAAACCCCCATCATGGGTAAGACTAGCGACCTGACAGATGTCAAGAAGGCCATCATTGACACCCTCAAGCAAGAGGGTAAGACCCAGAAAGAAATTTCTCAACAAATAGGCTGTTCCCAGAGTGCTGTATCAAGGCACCTCAATGGTAAGTCTGTTGGAAGGAAACAATGTGGCAGAAAATGCTGTACAACGAGAAGAGGAGACCGGACCCTGAGGAAGATTGTGGAGAAGGACCGATTCCAGACCTTGGGGAACCTGAGGAAGCAGTGGACTGAGTCTGGTGTGGAAACATCCAGAGCCACCGTGCACAGGCGTGTGCAGGAAATGGGCTACAGGTGCCGCATTCCCCAGGTAAAGCCACTTTTGAACCATAAACAGCGGCAGAGGCGCCTGACCTGGGCTACAGAGAAGCAGCACTTGACTGTTGCTAAGTGGTCCCAAGTACTTTTTTCTGATGAAAGCAAATTTTGCATGTCATTCGGAAATCAAGGTGCCAGAGTCTGGAGGAAGACTGGGGAGAAGGAAATGCCAAAATGCCTGAAGTCCAGTGTCAAGTACCCACAGTCAGTGATGGTGTGGGGTGCCATGTCAGCTGCTGGTGTTGGTCCACTGTGTTTCATCAAGGGCAGGGTCAATGCAGCTAGCTATCAGGAGATTTTGGAGCACTTCATGCTTCCATCGGCTGAAATGCTTTATGGAGATGAAGATTTCATTTTTCAGCACGACCTGGCACCTGCTCACAGTGCCAAAACCACTGGTAAATGGTTTACTGACCATGGTATTACTGTGCTCAATTGGCCTGCCAACTCTCCTGACCTGAACCCCATAGAGAATCTGTGGGATATTGTGAAGAGAAAGTTGAGAGACGCAAGACCCAACACTCTGGATGAGCTTAAGGCCGCTATTGAAGCATCCTGGGCCTCCATAACATCTCAGCAGTGTCACAGGCTGATTGCCTCCATGCCACGCTGCATTGAAGCAGTCATTTCTGCCAAAGGATTCCCGACCAAGTATTGAGTGCATAACTGAACATTATTATTTGATGGTTTTTTTGTTTGTTATTAAAAAACACTTTTATTTGATTGGATGGGTGAAATATGCTAATTTATTGAGACAGGTTTTTTGGGTTATCAGGAGTTGTATGCCAAAATCATCAGTATTAAAACAATAAAAGACCTGACAAATTTCAGTTGGTGGATAATGAATCTATAATATATGAAAGTTTAATTGTAATCATTACATTATGGTAAATAATGAAATTTAACACTATATGCTAATTTTTTGAGAAGGACCTGTAGTGTATGTAAACTTCTAGTTTCAACTGTATACCATACTATAGACTAGCATGTAAAAATACGACCGCAAATAAAAAGAGAGAGTAATAAAAAAGGATTCTTGTTTGTTTCTTGTAGTGTTACACTTACAGGCGGAGCGTAAAAATATTGTGTTTGGTCATGCAGCAGCCATATGGATTTATTATTTTTCCAAATGTTTGTTCTTGTTAATTAAGTTCCAGTGATGACAGTAATGTTCTTATTTATGTTCCTTCTCCATGTGCTCCGGAGATATCAGACAGACACATGAGTTCCACATTTGACTGCTTTCTGATCAGCATTTGCATACTGTCGCTATTTTTCTTGCTCCTTTTTTTCATTAAAGCCCTAAAATATGCTTTCTAGTCTACAGGGAACAATTGCCACTAAAGTGGAATTACCGCATCTTGCCACCAGCCGATTGTAGTCGTCAGGGGCCATATCAGTAATATATTACCATTTATGAAACTTCATTTGTCATCCATTTTCTGTCTCCATAACCCTTTTCTGACATTTGTCATAATAATATGTCCCTGTGCCCAAGGCCTATCTGACCAGGGACGTATTATTATGACATTGCTATTGTCTGTGCACACGGGCTGTGCGTGGGCGATCACCGCCGGGTGCCAGCTGATTCTGACAACTGACATCTGGCACTAATTTCCACGAGCAGTCACACATCCCCATGCTGTAAAAGAGTTCAGCTTTCAAAAATGATAGTCACATATTGGGACAAAGAAAAAAAAAATTTAAAAAAATATTTTAAAAACATATAAAAATAATAATAATGAAAAAAAACCATTATATATAAATAAATATTTGAATTAAAAAAATATATAAACAATAAATGTTCACATATTTGGTAGCGCCGCTTCCGCAACGACCCGACCTATAAAACTGTCCCATTAGTTAACTCCTTTAGTAAACACCATAAAAAATAAATAAAAAAACAGGCACAAAACAATGCTTTGTCATCATACCACCAAACAAAAAGTGGAATAAAACAAGATAAAAAAATGAATAAAAATAAACATGGTACCAATGAAAACATCATCTTGTCCCGCAAAAACAAGCTGCCATACAGCTCCATAAGTGAAGAAATAAAAAAGTTATAGCTCTCAGAATAAAGTGATGCAAAAATAATTATTTTGCCTATAAAATAGTTTTTATTGTGTAAAAGTGCCAAAACATAAAAATACAATATAAATGGGGTATTGCTGTAAAGGTTCTGACCTGAAAAATAAAACTGCCTTATCAATTTAACCACACAAGGAACGGCATAAACCCCCCACAAAAAAAAATCCTTAATTGCTGGTTTTTGTTCATTCTGCTTCCCAAAACTCGGAATAGAAAGCAATCAAAAAATGTTATGTGCCGAAAATGGTACCAATAAAAATGCTAACTCGTCCCGCAAAAAACAAGCCATCACATGACTCTGTGGGCCAAAATATGGAAAAATTATAGCTCTCAAAATATGGTGATGCAGAAACTATTTTTTGCAATAAAAAGCGTCTTTTAGTGTGTGACAGCAGCCAACCATAAATTCCTGATATAAGTCTAATCTAATCTAAATCTAATCACTTGTACTTGTAAATTAGGATTATTTAGTCTTGAAAAAAGACGACTGAGGGGCGATCTAATAACCATGTATAAGTATATAAGGGGACAATACAAATATCTCGCTGAGGATCTGTTTATACCAAGGAAGGTGACGGGCACAAGGGGGCATTCTTTGCGTCTGGAGGAGAGAAGGTTTTTCCACCAACATAGAAGAGGATTCTTTACTGTTAGGGCAGTGAGAATCTGGAATTGCTTGCCTGAGGAGGTGGTGATGGCAAACTCAGTCGAGGGGTTCAAGAGAGGCCTGGATGTCTTCCTGGAGCAGAACAATATTGTATCATACAATTATTAGGTTCTGGAGAAGGACGTAGATCTGGGGATTTATTATGATGGAATATAGGCTGAACTGGATGGACAAATGTCTTTTTTCGGCCTTACTAACTATGTTACTATGTTACTATGTTACCGCATGAGGAACAGTTAAAAAATAAAATAAAACCAATTCTTCATATGCTGTTGAATTTTTCATTCTTATAAGCAAACAAAAGAGGAGTACCAGACTACCCATATAAAATATATCAAATATTTATTAGTAATCAATATAAAGAAGATAACATTAAATATACAATAATAAAAAATTATTATATGGACAAGCAAAATTGTATCGTGAAGGACACACACAGAAGACCGACACAGGACCGGGAGTTTCAGCAACCGTAATATATATACTGCAACACATCATAAAATACTGGGTGTCATATATGTTAGTCAAAACCACATCATCACCATAGCCATGGACCTATATAAAAATGTTTGTGTCCTTCACAATTGTGTATTTAAAGGGACACTGTCACCTGAATTTGGAGGGAACAATCTTCAGCCATCGAGGTGGGGTTTTTGGGTGTTTGATTCACCCTTTCCTTACCCGCTGGCTGCAATATTAAATTGAAGTTCATTCTCTGTCCTCCGTAGTACATGCCTGCACAAGGCAATCTTGCACAGCGCAGGCGTGTACTATGGAGGACAGAGAATGAACTTCAATCCAATATTGCAGCCAGCATGCAGCCAGCGGGTAAGGAAAGGGTGAATCAAACACCCAAAAACCCCACCTCCATGGCTGAAGATTGTTCCCTCCAAATTCAGGTGACAGTGTCCCTTTAATGTTATCTTCTTTATATTGATTACTAATAAATATTTGATATATTTTATATGGGTAGTCTGGTACTCCTCTTTTGTTTGTTTATAAGTGTATCTTGGAGTAAGTTTTATGCCTGTTTTAACAGAGCTGATTTTTATTAATTCTTTCTAGGTGTTTTTAATTATATGATTTTTTTAATTCTGCCTACCAAAGATCGCAGTAAGGCTCAGTGCCAATTTATCCTGCGCTCTGCGCTGAGCGCTAACACCGAGCTTTCCGTATAAATCTCTGAAATTCGTGATTCAGATGGAACCTATGGTAGAAGATTCCCTATAATGAGGCAGATGGAGGCACTGTGGATGCCGTCTGATCTGTGATGCGGCGGTGTCCGTTGTTGTGAATTCTGTTGTCAAGCTCCCTCCTGTGGTCATGAATGGTACTTCGGCTGGTTCTGTCCATGGGCTTCCTCTGTTGGTTGTGAGTGGGGCTGCGGCTTCTGAGATTCCTTCCACAGGTGACGAGGTTAATTCGTTAGCTGGCTGCTCTATTTAACTCCACTTAGATCTTTGCTCCATGCCACCTGTCAATGTTCCAGTATTGGTCTAGTTCTCTCCTGGATCGTTCTTGTGACCTGTCTTCCCAGCAGAAGCTAAGTGACTGCTTGTTTTTCTCTGGTTTGCTATTTTTCTGTCCAGCTTGCTATTTTGATTTTTGTCTTGCTTGCTGGAAGCTCTGGGATGCAGAGGGAGCGCCTCCGCACCGTGAGTCGGTGCGGAGGGTCTTTTGCGCCCTCTGCATGGTCTTTTTGTAGTTTTTGTGCTGACCGCAAAGTTACCTTTCCTATCCTCAGTCTGTTCAGTAAGTCGGGCCTCACTTTGCTAAATCTATTTCATCTCTGTGTTTGTATTTTCATCTTTACTCACAGTCATTATATGTGGGGGGCTGCCTTTTCCTTTGGGGAATTTCTCTGAGGCAAGGTAGGCTTTATTTTTCTATCTTCAGGGCTAGCTAGTTCCTTAGGCTGTGTCGAGTTGCATAGGGAGCGTTAGGAGCAATCCACGGCTATTTCTAGTGTGTGTGATAGGATTAGGGATTGCGGTCAGCAGAGTTCCCACGTCTCAGAGCTCGTCCTATATTATTTGTAACTATCAGGTCATTCCGTGTGCTCTTAACCACCAGGTCCATTATTGTCCTTACCACCAGGTCATAACAGTCCGTCTTTTTATAATTGCAAAAAAGTGCGGTCAGCCACAGTTTTGTGCAGTTCTGAAAAGATGGACACCACTGAAAGAGGTCAGATGGAGTACAGCGTAACTCTGCTGCCTGATTATAGTGAATGGATTCCTCAGAGATTTTATCTGAAACACATCACTCAGAGATTTAGATGGAAACCCCAAAGTAATTGCTCAGCGTAGAGTGCCGGATAACTAAGATCCAAAACATTATGTAAAATGTTCCCAATAAATGCTTCAGCTCAATCCACAAAAAAACAAGTCCTCTCTCAGGTCTGTCATCGGTTATCAGACATATACTGTAGGAGGATTCCACGTTACTGATAGTTCAAAGCCTCAGGAAATGCGAAATGGCTCTTCACCCGCCAAAAGAAATTCAGCAAATTCTGCACTCTCAAATCCAAAAGCCCCATCTCTTCTGAACCCCCACAGTGTGCCTAAACCACATAATGCGTCCACGTTTGGCATTTCTGAAGCCATGAGAGCCTGCCTAATTTACAGGTGCATGCCTCCGGAAGCACAGGCTTGGCATAACGCACTGGTGACTGCAACGTATGGGTCACACAGCATACTGGTCACTACAATGGCTGTTTGCAATTTTCACTCAGCAAGACTCATTGCTGCTTGTTTCTGGAAAAACCCATGGAGAGAAAATCGTCACTACACCAGTAGATAAATTCCCCAAGGAGTATAGTTTCCAAAATGGGGTCAGTTGAGAGGGGATTCTTCTCTTGTAGCAATTAGGGGCTCTGTATATGGAGTCCTCAAACTGTTCTAGGAAAATCTGCGCTCCAGGAGGCAAATAGGGCTCCATTCCTCCGTAGCCTCTCTGTATGGCTAGGTAGTACTGTACAGCCACATAAAGGGTATTGCCATGTTCAGTAGAAATTGTGGAACAAATTTTGGTGTCATTTTTACACACTTCTTGTGTGAAGCTCTAAAATCTAGGGCTAAAACAAAATTTTGGTGGTAAAAATGTAGTTTTGTCTTCACTGCCCAATGGTATAAAATTCTGTGACACACCCGTGGTGTCAATATGATCACTGCACCCCTAGATGAATTCATTGAGAAGTATAGTTTGTAAAATGGAGTAACTTATGGGGAGCTCTGTTGTTCGAGCACCTCATGGGCTCTCCCAGTGTGTCATGGCACCTGCAAACCATAACAGTAAAATCTGGTGCTCCTTGACTACTAAACTTTCCACTGTGCCTGAAAAATATTTCCTGATTACATGTAGGGTATTGTAAAAATGGACCTCAGTTTATTGTAACAAAATTCCTATTAGCCCTTAGAAAAATTAAAAACTTGCAGCTAAATCAACATTTTAGTGGTAAAAATGTCATTTATTTTTCTTCATGGCTCAGTGGTATAAAATTCTGTGAGGCACACGTGGTGTCAATATAATCACTGCACCCCTGGATGAATTCATTGGGGAGTAGAGTTTGTAAAATTGGTTCACATATAGAGGGTTTCTGTTGTTCGGGCACCCTAGGGGCTCTGCCAATGTAACATGGCACCATCAAACCATTCCAGCAAATTCTAAACTCTAATATGGCACCTCTTCCCTTCTGAGCTTTGCACTGTGCCTCAAAAGTAGTAATTCCCCACATATGGGGTATTGATGTACTCAAGAGAAATTGCAGTACAAATTGTATGATGCAATTTCTTCTGTTACCCTTAAGAAATTCTAAATTTGGGGCTAAAATACCATTTTTGCGAGGAAAATGTGATTTTATTATTTTCACTGCTCAAAGTTATAAACTTCTGTGAAGCACCTGGGGGTTCAAGGTTCTCACCACACATCAAAATATATTCCTTGAGGGGTATAGTTTCCAAAATGGGGTCACTTGTGTGGGGTTTCCACTGTATGGGCACATCAGGGGCTCTCCAAATGGGATATGACGTCCACTAATGATTACAGGAAATTTTACATTCAAAAAGTCAAATGACGCTCCTTCCCTTCCGAGCCATGCCGTGCGCCAAAACAGCAGTTTTCTCCCTCATATTGGGTATTGGCATACTCAGAGGATATTGCAAAACAAATTGTATAGTGCAATTTCTCCTGTTACCCTTATGAAAATGCAATATTTTTTCATGAAACTGTCACATCATCAATGGCTATCTGTTGGTGTAACTATGACAAGGAGGGAGAATTTGACCAAGATGGTGAAGGAGAACTTAAGTGACCATACCAGCCTGATTCTTCAGTGTCTTTTAACTATTGGTTGTCAAAGCTACACACTTGGCCTGACCTCTCTTTGTACTCTTCCGAGGTGCTGTCATGCCCTGCCACCAGTGTGGTTTCTGAGTGGGTTTTTAGTTCAGCCCGTGCAATCATAATGGATAGGCGCACATGCCTATAAGCGGAAAATTCAGACAGGCTGTCTCTTCTAAAATTGAACAAGGGCTAGATTTTCTCCTACGGATGACAGCAACCTAAAGTAAATGCAGCCCAAATATTTATTTTTGAAAGTTGTCTTAATGTCCGTGCCTTACCATCCAAAAATATTTTGTTCTGGAAATCACGTCATACTCCTCCTGGTTCTGCAACAAGTACTAAGTGGTCATATATATATACCCCACGTGGATAATAATTTAAAATTTTTGGAAACCTTTGTACATTGTGCAATGGTGAAACTTGTACTCCCTATCTCTACCTATTCTAATAACTGCAAAATGTATTGTGAGGTCCCCATCATGGTATCTTTCAGCTTATATGATACAGACCCTCCCTTCGGTAATTTTTGGAAAACTTTGCACATTGTGTAATGGTGAAACTTGTACTCCCTATATCTACCTGTTTTAATAACTGCAAAATGTATTGTGAGGTCCCCATCACTGTCTTTCAGCGTGTACGATACAGACCCTCCTTTGAGTAATTTTTGGAATCCTTTGTACATTATGCAATGGTCAAATTTCTACTCTCAATCTCTATATATTATATTATTATAATTTTTTATTGTGTTGCCCTTCGCACAGTAAATTTTAGCATGTATCTGCGAGCCTAATGTTGATTTTTGGGTCTGCGCTTGGACATTGTGAAACATCAATGCATTACTATATTCCATACAATTCTTCAGGTTTCAGCCTTATACAGAACAATAATATGAGTAATGAATCATGCTCTATACTGTATATGCTGCCAGTTCAAAATTTTATCCACCCATCCCTTCATAAAGGGAAATTCGACATAATACCTCTGTTAGCATACATCATATACTGCTCACAAACGCAGCACCCCAGTAGGTGGGCGGAATGCCTGGGTACAAAATCAGTGTCTCCTGTTTCATGTCCTTCCCAATCTGCTGTCCAGGAAGGAGGCACTTATGCCTCTTGCCCACAACCTGCAGTTGCACAGACACAACAGTCAAAAACCACGTCCAGTCCGTTGTCCCAGCGCAGCATTCATTTGTCCCTTGTCAGTATATATGACTCTTGCCAAATTGTTAGTTAGATAGGGCAAACACATTCGTTGGCAGTTTACATTGTCCGGAGCTGGACAAAGACCATTGATGGCTTTTCCAGGTTCCTAAATGAGACTTGTGTCTCTTTATTAAACTTTTGTTTCCCTTAAATTTTCTAAATTTGGGTCCAAAAAAATGGTGGTGGGTAATTGCCCTGTTTCTGTACATTTAACCACATCTAAGAGACTGGGTTAATACGCTCCACAGACTTATTCAGGCTGCAGCCTTACACATATTGGAACATGGTCATTGCCACGCTAAGGCCTTTACCTGAGCTCTTTAACACTGCCTGTTACCTGAGTAATACACTCCACAGACCTTGTAACACTCTGGAACATATCCTGTAATTACTCCATTGTTGCTCAAAACCATTCAAAAGAGAAATTCTGCCTGGTTGGGTAGTTTCCAAAAGTGCGTAGGCTTGTGCAGATTGGTCAATGTTACTCCTGTCTCTTTCCCTTGAGGAGGCTGCTTCCAAGTAAAATGAGGCTTGTACATGTTCCTGATATGGGTTTCAGGTCTGACAGACTGACCACAATACAAGCCCTCGCTTGCATACACTGTATTCAGAATTTAATTCTAATGCTTTTGGTATCTAGTAGAATACAGTTTAATGACATTGAACATACAGCTTCCCCAACTCCTGTATTATATTCACCTTACACCGGCTTCACCCACGGCACCTGCTGGCCCTCTGAAAATGTCAAGTGAGGGCCACATAATGGCATGGTGTTGGAAGTGGTGATGGTGGCGGATGAAGCCCAAAATTCAAATGGGCATGTTTTAGATGGCATTGTAAAGGGATGGGAAACATGTATTCCACTATTAGCTAACGATTTGGAATGAGGGAGGGACCTCCCAAATGTAGGAGTGTGAGCCCTCACAAATGTTAAAGGAAAAACTAAAGCCAAAATGCTCCATGCGAACATATGCTAAAGGGGAGGTATCTTTTTTTTTTGCATTATATACATATAATTATGAATTAAAAATGCTTCTTAGCTTTTTTTTCTCTAAAAAAACACTTAGGATTGGTTTGATAGGTCTTTTTATAAATCCGTAAAACCGGCTCAATAGTCTGACAACATTATTCCTAGATACCATATGTGAGTCAGAAAGGCATGCAGGCATCTTCTCCATGCTGTTCCCATTTAGTTTTATCTTTTTCCCTTCCATTTCAACTTTTTTCTCAGGCCCCCCGACCTGTTTGTTGGGTCCAGCAGAAAAATATTCAGCTTTCCCTTCATTGCTCGGTACGAATACACGGATATTAGAAATTTTTCAGACCGATTTTCCGAAATCCAAATATTTTACTATTCGCTCATCACTAGAACCAATACAGACCCTAAAAAAAACAGTGAAAGTCCAGGTTGTGAGGTAGGAAAACAAGAAAAATGCCAAGGGATGAATACTTTCAAAAGGTACTGTAGATCATGGACTTCTGGGTCAATTGCCATAACTACATAAGAAAAATAATTCTTATTATTGTGGTTCCACAGTAAACACACATTTAAAACCAAAGGCATCTAATAATTTATATATATATATGTTAATCAGTTATGGTCATTCCAAGAGACTATTACTCGGACTACGTTTAGCAATAGATAACCACATATATGTTATTCACACAATTACTTGCATAATGGGAACTACAGTATGCTTAATGGAATATAACAAAAGCAAATATGTGTAGATTGATCTGTTCATACCTGAGGCTACATTGTATTTATTAGACTTGCCTCAGTGTGAAATAGTATTACACAATTCATGCATGGAAATGTACTTGGTCCTTGCATAAATAGTCATTGGACTGCTATTTTCAATGTCTACATGCCCTCATAACAGTCTTGCTGAGAAATAAAAGCTTCTAGATGAAAGCTAAGAAATGGCATTTAAAGGGGTAATTCTAAATGCTAATTAATGTTCCTCCTGAATCTCTATCTATTTAATGCCATATTCTAAACTATTCTATTTTCTAATATTCTTTAATTAAAAATTCCACATGCTTCCCTAACTACTCTAACTAGTTTTCTTTTTGCAGTTCCTTTTTGATGATGCTTTGTTGCCGCCCCCGCAAGTGGGATTTAGGATGAAATTTAATTTGTATTTTGAACCACCACTTCAAGCAATGAGTAGAAATTACTGATAAACTTTCATCATCAAAATTCTAGCCACTATTAGTAAGGGTCTCAGAACTCGGCAGCCCTAGTTCTGCATTTGCTTAGACACTTAGGGGCATTGACCTATCTCTTCCTTTGTTGGTGATGTATGTAAACTTGGTTGGACGTAAGGCTCATTTGAACTGCTATGCCAGTCTCCCCTCTGTCAAGGCTGAAGTAGAGAATGGGGCTAGCTTAGCAAATGAACTGAGCCAGACAATGCCATTCATTAAGTTAATGACACAATAAGAAAGAAAAAGCTCAACCTCTGTCAAAGCAAATGTGGAGTAAAAGAACTGTAATTTAGTTGTAGATACAATCCTTGGAAATATCGTTATTCCCTCCAATTTGATTAACAGCACATTTTTTCAGGCATTTATGCCTTAAAGGGATTGTCTGGTACATTATATTGATGGCCTACCCATAAAATAGTTCAGCAATATCACATTAGTGAAGATGCGACGCCCAGCACCACCACAGATCAGATGCTCCCAATGCTGGTGGCTACCAGATGTGCTCAGATGCGGAGCAAAACAGATTGGCTCCATCAACTGTTTATTGGCCGTGGCCGGGTACTGCACATCTGTGACTATTTATCTGAATAGTTAAATAAATAGGGCAGCACACTGCAGCGCCAAAACATACAAACTTGAAAACACGAAATTTAAACTGCATTACTGCACTAGAAATATGAAAAATGAGAGCTTTTAGCGCATAAAAATGGCCAATTTTATGTGTACCTCGTAGCCACTTTACGGCATCTCTCTTATACGAGGTCCTACTCTAAACCTACCTCGCTGAGAATAAACGTCTCCATCTGAATGAGTACATATGAAACCTCTCCTTGGACTCAAATTCTCTCTCACTGTGGAGGGGTATTGGACCTACTATAATTAAAACACCTGAAGCTAGGAGGCAGGGAGTGCACGATCAGAAGGCTAGAGAATACATTTCAAAAAACCTGATCTGCACATCCAAACATAGACTGAGTGTGAACAGGTGCTGAACCCAGAGTCGCCAACTCGTACATAGTTAAATAAATAGGGCAGCACACTGCAGCGCCAAAACATGCAAACTTGAAAACACGAAATTTAAACTGCATTACTGCACTAGAAATATGAAAAATGAGAGCTTTTAGCGCATAAAAATGGCCAATTTTATGTGTACCTCGTAGCCACTTTACGGCATCTCTCTTATACGAGGTCCTACTCTAAACCTACCTCGCTGAGAATAAACGTCTCCATCTGAATGGGTACATATGAAACCTCTCCTTGGACTCAAATTCTCTCTCACTGTGGAGGGGTATTGGACCTACTATAATTAAAACACCTGAAGCTAGGAGGCAGGGAGTGCACGATCAGAAGGCTAGAGAATACATTTCAAAAAACCTGATCTGCACATCCAAACATAGACTGAGTGTGAACAGGTGCTGAACCCAGAGTCGCCAACTCGTACATAGTTAAATAAATAGGGCAGCACACTGCAGCGCCAAAACATGCAAACTTGAAAACACGAAATTTAAACTGCATTACTGCACTAGAAATATGAAAAATGAGAGCTTTTAGCGCATAAAAATGGCCAATTTTATGTGTACCTCGTAGCCACTTTACGGCATCTCTCTTATACGAGGTCCTACTCTAAACCTACCTCACTGAGAATAAACGTCTCCATCTGAATGGGTACATATGAAACCTCTCCTTGGACTCAAATTCTCTCTCACTGTGGAGGGGTATTGGACCTACTATAATTAAAACACCTGAAGCTAGGAGGCAGGGAGTGCACGATCAGAAGGCTAGAGAATACATTTCAAAAAACCTGATCTGCACATCCAAACATAGACTGAGTGTGAACAGGTGCTGAACCCAGAGTCACCAACTCGTACATAGTTAAATAAATAGGGCAGCACACTGCAGCGCCAAAACATGCAAACTTGAAAACACGAAATTTAAACTGCATTACTGCACTAGAAATATGAAAAATGAGAGCTTTTAGCGCATAAAAATGGCCAATTTTATGTGTACCTCGTAGCCACTTTACGGCATCTCTCTTATACGAGGTCCTACTCTAAACCTACCTCGCTGAGAATAAACGTCTCAATCTGAATGGGTACATATGAAACCTCTCCTTGGACTCCAAATTCTCTCTCACTGTGGAGGGGTATTGGACCTACTATAATTAAAACACCTGAAGCTAGGAGGCAGGGAGTGCACGATCAGAAGGCTAGAGAATACATTTCAAAAAACCTGATCTGCACATCCAAACATAGACTGAGTGTGAACAGGTGCTGAACCCAGAGTCGCCAACTCGTACATAGTTAAATAAATAGGGCAGCACACTGCAGCGCCAAAACATGCAAACTTGAAAACACGAAATTTAAACTGCATTACTGCACTAGAAATATGAAAAATGAGAGCTTTTAGCGCATAAAAATGGCCAATTTTATGTGTACCTCGTAGCCACTTTACGGCATCTCTCCAAGGAGAGGTTTCATATGTACCCATTCAGATGGAGACGTTTATTCTTATGCGCTAAAAGCTCTCATTTTTCATATTTCTAGTGCAGTAATGCAGTTTAAATTTCGTGTTTTCAAGTTTGCATGTTTTGGCGCTGCAGTGTGCTGCCCTATTTATTTAACTATGTACGAGTTGGCGACTCTGGGTTCAGCACCTGTTCACACTCAGTCTATGTTTGGATGTGCAGATCAGGTTTTTTGAAATGTATTCTCTAGCCTTCTGATCGTGCACTCCCTGCCTCCTAGCTTCAGGTGTTTTAATTATAGTAGGTCCAATACCCCTCCACAGTGAGAGAGAATTTGAGTCCAAGGAGAGGTTTCATATGTACCCATTCAGATGGAGACGTTTATTCTCAGCGAGGTAGGTTTAGAGTAGGACCTCGTATAAGAGAGATGCCGTAAAGTGGCTACGAGGTACACATAAAATTGGCCATTTTTATGCGCTAAAAGCTCTCATTTTTCATATTTCTAGTGCAGTAATGCAGTTTAAATTTCGTGTTTTCAAGTTTGCATGTTTTGGCGCTGCAGTGTGCTGCCCTATTTATTTAACTATGTATGAGTTGGCGACTCTGGGTTCAGCACCTGTTCACACTCAGTCTATGTTTGGATGTGCAGATCAGGTTTTTTGAAATATTTATCTGAATAGGTCATGTGAGCTTTTTATGGCTGATGCAATTTTCTGCATTATGCTAAATGTCAGCATTCATTTTAGGCTAGTTGGCCTAAGTGAATTGCAAATTGTTCAAAATTCTAAATTAAATGCAACAAATCGATTTGCTCGTATCTGTTTGTCATCAAAGTATCTCTGGCAACAATTTACCTGATGCAGATCTACAAAGAAGCCTCCATACAGTTCTTTAGACCTTTGAACCAAATGACTCCAATAGTACAGTGAGATGTTGCATTAACAGCAAAAGGGAAGGAAGGCCGGTAAAATTGCTTAATTAAAATCAAATCATAAACACTATGAATATATAACAAAAATGAGCAGCACATTGAACTCAAGAGTGCTTTTTGGTCTATTGACATAACAGTTTTTGATACAGTCTCTGGGTTTGGACATTACAATCCTCGACATTAATCAACTGCTGATTGGCTACATACAAGCTGATTGATGATCGCTTAATAATCTGGTTAGACCGGCAGACCACAATTCTGTGCACAAAGAACGATCATTAATTTGATCACTATATAATCATAGAATATCATGTTATTAAGAGCACACTACCTGTTTACACAGGACAATGTGGTGCCGAGAATTAAGTTTGCTTAAAAATCATTGTTCCTGACGATTGAGTATTTTGCTCGTTTGTTAGGTGCTTGCAGCCTGTTCTTGCGAATGCTCATTCCCCTATTATTATTCTAAATTGACCTTTAGTGTGAGATGATAATCTGCTTAGTTCAGTACAAATAAATGCTTTCTACTAACATCTTTTGAGGATATAAACAAACTCACAAAGATGACATAAGTATTATATGATCCAAAGCATGCTAGCTTCAAGAAGCCTTTAAATTTCCCCATGTAATTAAATCAGGATAGTAAATGTATACTCCTATATAATATGCAAAGCCAAAAAAATTGGAGTGTTATATCATATATAAAAAAGTATCAGAAAATCTTTATTAAATGATTACAAGTACATTTTGTTAAAGATAATTTTTAATATACAAAAACAAAATATAAAGACAAAAGGACAAATTACCCCAATGAAACAGCATGGGTCCAAGGCATAAATCTGCAATTATAGTGAAAGCATCATGGTAGTAAATAAGGAACAGGCTGATCGTTGAAACACAAGTGCAATTGCGGCTCAAAACACAAAATAAATAACATTACAGCAAGTGCATCGAAGTGATTATGCTGCCACAATGCACATAATTAAAGTATCCTAGTAACATTGCAAGTCAAAGACAATAATAGTAATATGTCTGTTGGTGCCTACCCATGATGTAAGTAAAGATATGCCAAGGAGACAGACACGATCCCTGACGCGCTTTTTGAGTTAGCTTTGTCAAAAGGGAACATCTATGAAGGCGGTCAAATATTTATGCCAATTATTTGTGTGGAAAAAATGAAGACGCAATTACCTTCTCAATAACAAAAAAATGCAGACTGTTACAACTGGTTTTGGAATAACCAACAACTTGAAACATAGAAGATCCATTACTAAATAAAGAACTGAGAGCAGCAGCTGCAAGCCAGCATGTGACTGCCCATAAATACACTTACTCTGCAAAATCCACTTTTCCCATGAAACTAGCAAAATGTAAATATGTGAGTGATAAATCGATGTCAGGAAAAATAAAATCTAAATAGGATCCATGCAACATAACGTCACACAGACCATTATAGAGGCCTACCCCCATTAAGCAAAATAACAACAAACTAACTGAATTCATAGATATCTTCCTTGGTCTTGCTTGGCTACACCAATTCTCCCTCAAGCACGTAACTACCAGTTGTCCTTGATTCCACATTTCTTTGCCTTTGCTTTTTCATTGTCTAGAAGTTGTGTGATTTCTTATTTTATCATGTTTTCTAAATTAGAGATAACAAAAAGAAGGCCGCAAAATATGTAGCATGAGTGTTTAAGAAACTTTCTATAGAGGCTACTGCAAATATACATAGCTTATTTATTCTATTTAATAGCCTTCAACTTAATGTCAGGCCATGGTGACTTGATTGGATGAATGCTCTGTAGGAAGATCAATCTTGTGTAAGCCTAGATAGACCCACCAGGGTCTTCTGCACCGGTATCTTGATAATATCAAGCCATAGGACTGCTGGTCTTCCTCTTCACTTTGTTCCTTTTATTATTCCAACCATGAAGTTCTTTATGCTAAAAAAGTTGTCATCAAGACAAGTAGTTGCTACATTGAACTTACATGGCATATAGTCTGTATGGTCTGTATATGACATGCGACGGGATGAGGGATAACTTGCTGATCACTTAGAAGTGCATAGGGGTGTGTCTATGTACTTTGAATTCATCGATGTGTCCTCAATTCACTTCCAAACTAATCGGCAGAAGACTTCAAAGCTCGATTTCATCTTGCTGGCACATTCAATTACTACAGATTTTTATGAAGGTTCTATGACTTATACAGCCATATGACTAGAAAAACTTTCCTGACAAATTCATTTTAAAAAGAACCTGTCATTTTGAAAATTGTATTTGATCTGCAAGCAGGATGATATGGAGTATAAGAAGATGATCAAATTGATAGACATTTTTGAGAGAAAATTTTCAGGAAACACTGTATTTTATTCACTGAAATCCCTGGTATTTGTATGCATATGTGTCCAAGGGGTGGTCCTATTCAGTGATTGACAGTCTTCCCTCTATGACTGCCTGCAGACATAGATGTCAATCACTTAGTAGGACTACCCACTGGACAAATATGCATACAAACACCAGGGATTTCAATTAATAAAATGCAGGTTATACTGAATATTTTCCAACAAGCCTATATAACATTCTGCTCAGCTTCTCATTTTTTATACAATGGTGTCGACAGCACGGACTGCATGTTCAACGTCAAAGGTTCCCTTTAAGCAGTTCACTGAATATGAGGAAAATAAAGGTCAAAACATCCTCACTTACTGCAAGGACATTTATAGGCTATAGTACATCCAATTTTTTTTTAACAAAAGGATTGATCTTACAATGAAACGTAAAGTGAATAATGGACTTTTTTTGTACTAGGCAATCACTATAGAAGTCAGAGATATGTGACACACACTAACAGTGGGAGACAGATGCACTGAAGCTGCCACTGAGTTTGTAGATTTTCATGTTTTTATCATGTACACTATACAGAAAACTAGCAGCATAGATGAATGATTTTGATCTCCCTTGCGCTTCAGAAATATTTCATAGTTGTTGTAAGCACTGAAGAAACTCTGTGTTACTCAGAAGTCAGGAGAAGAAAACTCAATGACTAGTGAGGGCTCAAATGGGAATTTACAACATCCATTTAATAATTTGGAAATGTCAAGCAGAAAATATAACAGTACACATATTACATAACTCACTTTACAACTCTTTACTGGTAGTTTATCATATTCTGCGATGATGGTAATTGGGTTGAAATACTTGAAAGCATAAGGCCCCATACACATTAAATTAAAGATGAAGAATATGAATGAACTTAACCAAAAACCTAACAATAAGAGGTCATTTTAGATGACTGATCACAGACTGTCATCCTGCCAAATGATTTCCACCCTGATTTTTTGCAAAAATGAAATCCAAAGATCTTTTGTCTAATGAAAGGTTGTTTGTCAATTAACAATATTTGACTAAAAGAATATGTCTTAGAAAATCATTGGTTCTTCACCTGATCTAACTAAACATGGATGGTCACATTGAATGACTATAAAAAGCAATTTAGGCTAAATGTTCACGAGACGATCATCCGTTAAACGATCATTTAACCAGCAACATACTTTAACATGTATGGGGACCTTGAGTTTATTAAAGCAGATATTACATCAGACTATATTTCTCTGTGGGTGCCAAGTAGCATGATATGATGACTAGTTCACTCTATTAGACAAAAAGGCCCAAAAATATTGTTCCGTTTGTTCAAAAGGAGCTCTCAGAGAATATTCCAGACAAGCAGTATGTGTCCAGTGTATTCAAGAGGAGAGTACTTCAACTTCCTCTACCCATTTTTTCCATATAATTATAGTAATTGATCTAATGTGTATGCAAATGCAAACAACCAGAAATCCATCATGGTCCTGCCCTGAGGGGTGGGGGAGGTGAAAGTGTGATCTTATCATGCAGATATTTAGCAGCAAAGTGATCAGAAAGTATCAGAGGAAAAGGAAGGGCTCATAGGGTTAGTATGTCATGGTGCGGGTATCAACCCAACCACGTCGTATAAGGAAGGCAGAATACAACTGTAGGCATGTATGTGATACAAATCAGCCAATGTTGCAATCTTATAATCCTACAAAATTTCCCAAGCATAAGGCCCCATAATGGATAGAACAGCACGAAAGTCATATCAAAATATATAAATTTTATTAACATAATATAATACAAAAAACACTTTAAGAAAAAAAATAAAATAATAAAGAGCGATGTATATGATGAGAATCAGTGAATGACTAGATGGACAATCCCAGCAAAAAGAGAAACACGTTAAAATACGTATAGGTGCACCCTAATGCCGCACATCCTGTAATGATTGATTTATTTAAATAGGACTATAACGTGCATAAATTCTGGGAAATGTAAGGGGTGGGTAAAAAATAGCCCCACAAGGAACCTGATTCAGTCCAATTAGGAATATGAATCAGCTATTATAACCTGAAACCCCCCCAATTGCACATAGCCCAATATTTAGTCAAAAAGAATAATTGTTCCAAAGTGCCGTAAATAGTGCTTACCCATGTGTGAATCAGTGCTGGGTGCATCCACCACAAGCCCCGACTCGCGTTTCGCATACTGAGCTTCCTCGGGGGGCTGTCAAGAAGCAGGAAGCTTTATTATTTTTATTTTTATTTTTTTTAAAGTGTTTTTTGTATTATATTATGTTAATAAAATTTATATATTTTGATATGACTTTCGTGCTGTTCTGTCCATTATGGGGCCTAATGCTCTGGGAAATTTTGTAGGATTATAAGATTGTGGGAGTGTGTCCCTTCCCTTCCTTCCCTCTAGTGCCATGAGCACGATGTTTGAGAGGGATTGGTATATACACATTTGTATCGGCAAGTTTGATTTTTGTCAAAGTCTAATGTTGTAATCTTATTGGCATGAATTGTTGGAATTGGCTCAGGAGCACAGAATATCACCATCTTTGCAATGTTTGAAGAATTAAATGATGCAAAAAGTATAGAAGAAATTATCCTGAATTAAAGTCAATAGTCTCAAAGGCATAACACATTTCAAACCTTGCATTTCTAATCCTCTTTAAGTCTTTTTTCTCTTCATAAATGGTGCTCTCAGCCTCAAAATACATTGTGCTTTTGAGACTACTAACTTCAGTAGAGGATCATATTATTTTCACTTCTTGGCTTATTTCCTCCCTGGAACTTTGGGCCAATGTTGACATCCTATCTTCCTTGGTAATTATGTTTATGCTAACCAAAGGGATTCCTATCCATTCCCATTTGAATACACTGTGTAACCTTTTGACTGTGCAAACATTGTCCAGACAGTTTTAAATGCATCAGATTTAACACAGTGGTTTATGCTTTTTGATAAATCTGGTTCATCTTTTCACCTATTAATTGGCTTACTCTGTGCTAGAAATTTTTGACAAATTTTGGTGCATTATGTTGTCCATTAAATAATGCCTCCATTGTCAGGAATGACACATTCTGTACAGTTAAGCCAAGCATTCTTGTTAGACAAAAAAATATGTTGCAAGTCAAGAAAGATTAAGATTTTTTTTAAGCAAACTGTAGCATTGTGTCCCCTTATACGTCTCTTATTAGCTGTTTTGGAAATTAGAAGAGCAGATTTGTCCTTCAATACTGCTCTTACATATCAAATATAGTCTTATGAAAGATCTGTTTTAATAGCTGGCTAAGGAATGTGAAAAAATCTAACATTAATATTGGATGTTATAACACTTCACAGACCTTTTCATATTACGGCTATTATGTGTCACATTTACAGTGAAAACTAGATTTATAAGACATCAGAGGCCTGTACCAAATGTGATACTTGTTAATGGAGAGTTCTTTCCGTTGTGTATTGGACATAGAAGTCGATATTGAATGCACATACAAAATTGTGAGCCAAGAGCTAGGTCCTGCCAATAATAATAGTATCTGCTCTAGATTTCTATGGACTCTCATGCAGTTGTTGTTTAATTTTTTTACTATAAGCATAAAAAATATCAGGCAAGTAGTTACTACCAGAAACAATTACCTGCTTGTTCTCAGATTAGTAACCGACTGCTTATGCCGGCGATCCATCCGCTCCACATCAACAGAGCAGCTCTTCTTCTGGGCTTCTCTTTTGATTGGGAATGACTGCTTATGTCATGCTGACTGACAGGCGATTCTCTGCAAATTGGTAAAGGTAAGATGGCTGTCAATCAGCATGATTTCGGTCGGCAGTCATGCCACACAAAAAGAGCAGAGAAGAGATATAATTTCTCCATCAAACTGGTAGTTAGCAACAACCTGCCTGTTAGTTCTTAGGCTCGTTGTAAAATAAAAATGTAATAGTCCTTGGTAACCCCTTTAGCCGAGGACAGATACATACCTTAGACCAGTGTTCCCTAAGTCCGGTCCTCAAGAGCCACCAACAGATCACATTTTCAGGATTTCCTTAGTATTGCACAGCTGATGGAATTATTGCCTGTGCAGGTGATGCAATTATCACCTGTGCAATACTAAGGAAATACTGAAAACATGACCTGTTGGTGGCTCTTGAAGACCGGACTTGGGGAACACTGCCTTAGATTCTGCAACTTTGTTTATCCTGTACTAAACTAACAATTGTACTGAACTGTTTTCTCCCTTAATGCCAAGTATTTTCCTGCAACCTGAAGCCAGACCTGATTTTGCTTTTTACTTTACGACTCTGTGTAAATATTATATCCATAAATGTCTGCAAAACTTTCAAAAAGTTAATTTTTTATATTTCTGCACAGAAAATGATGTAAGTGCTAGAGGGAAAACACCTGCATTATGGTATGTTAAGATGTTAAGTAGTGTTACAGCAAGGGTCCATAACTGATCTGCGCCAATCTCCGGAGTTTTCAATCTTAAGCACACACAAAGGAGATGATACACAGACTGTAAACTGTTAAAATCGCATTTACTATTTCCACCACATAAAATCTTTTAGCAGAAGAACACATTTTTGTATACTTGAACATGTCAACAAAAGTATTCTCATGCTAAATATGTATGGCACATGCATCAGATATACTGTAAGGCTGCATTCATGGCGGCTCAGTGGTTAGCACTGCAGTCTTGCAGCGCTGGGTTCCTGGGTTAAAATCTCACCAAAGACAATATCTGCAAGGAGTTTGTATGTTCTCCCCATGTTTGGGAGGGTTTCCTCCGGAGTCTCTGGTTTCTTCCCATACTCCAAAGACATACTGATAGGGAATCTAGGTTGTGAGACCAAATGGGGACAGTGCCGATAATGTATGTAAAGCGCTATGGAATTAATGGAGCTATATAAGTGAGTAAAATAAATAAATAAATTCAGAAGATTATGCTGAACCTTGGGCCAGTCATATCCACAAATTGTGAACATCATTGCCTCCATATTTTCATCCATGTAGCTGCCTGTTATTGACTTGCACTATTCTTCTCTGTAAATTGAACCAGATCACTGTATTTTCTTTTTTCATACAAGCCATCAGTCTACGTACAATATGGCTAAGAGCATTGCGAGAGAACATCGCACAGGACTCGTGTTAATCTATGGGGCAGCTCACCTGCATTTTTTTTCACAGGTGTATTCGACATGTGTGTAAAATTGCAGAATGCTGCAATTGGGCATTATCCCCTTCCCAGGCTATATATATCGGCCCCCAACGGTCCGCTTTCCCTCTGCTGTTTAAGAAAATTGCCCACGCTACTTTTTCAGAAAAATGATCTTTTACTAATTAAATACATGTACAGTAAGCTGCACACACACTGCACTAATATACCATATATGTCACTGACATATATGTACTGCATGTATATGCAGCTCTGGCAAAAATTAAGAGACCAATGAAACATTTTCAGATTGTCTGATTTTTCTCTTTATATGTATATTTTTTTAGTAAAATGTAAATTATTCTTTTATTCTATAAACTACTGACAATATGTCTACGAAGTTCCATGCAATACATTTTGTATTTATTTTCTGAAAATGGTCAAAATAACAAAAAAATGCATTGCTTACAGACCTCAAATAATGCAAAAAAAAAGTTCATAATCATTTAGAAACAATACTAATTTTTTAACTCAGGAAGAGTTCAGAAATCAGTATTTTGTGGAATAACCATGATTTTAAATCACAGCTTTCAAGCATCTTGGCATGCTTTCCATCAGTCTTTCACACTGCTTTTGGGTGACCTTATGCCACTCCTGGTACAAAAATGTAAGCTGTTCTTCTTTGTTTGATGGCTTGTGAGTATCCATCTTCCTCTTGATTACATTCCAGAGGTTTTCAATGGGGATCAGGTCTGGAAATTGGACTGGCCATGACAGGGATTTGATGTAGTGGTCCTTCATCCATACCTTGATTAACCTAGCTGTGTGGCATGGCATATTGTCCTGCTGCAAAAACAAGTCCTCAGAGTGGGGAACATTGCCTGAGCAGAAGGAATCAACTGTTTTTCCAGGATAACCTTGTATGCAGCTTCATACATCCTTCGCAAAGAACAACCTGCCCAATTCCAGTCTTGCTGAAGCATCCCCAGATCATGACAGCTCCTCCACCAAATTGCACAGTGGGTGCAAGACACTGTGGCTTGTATGCCTGTATAGGTCTCCGTCTAACCATTAGATGACCAGGTGTTGGGCAAAGCTGAAAATTAGACTCATCAGAGAAGATTACCTAACTCCAGTCCTCTATGGTCCAATTCTTACAGTCTTTGGCAAACTTCAACCTGGCTTTCCTTTGCTTCTCATTGATGAAAGGCTTTTTTCTAGCTTTACATGACTTGAGTCCTGCCTCTAGGAGCCTGTTACGAACTGTTCTTGCCATGCACTTCACCCCAGCGGCCGTTTGACATTCCTTTTGTAGGTCACTTGACTTCATTCAGCAGTTGCTGAGTGACATTCGAATAAGATGACGGTCATCCCGGTCAGTGGAGAGTCGTTTTCGCCCTCTGCCAGCCTGTAGCTTTGCTGTCCCCAATGTTTGCTTGACCTTGTTGTAATGGACTGCCGTCTTAGAAATTTTAAGGATGGAGGCAACATGATGCTCACTGTGTCCCTCTGCTAGTAAAGCCAGAATTGAGCCCTTCTTTTCCTCAATCAAGACTTTTCTTTTCAACTCCATTGACATGGATAAAAGTTATTTTTTCATTCCTATTACTTTTGGGATATTACTAGCACTTGTTTTGCCATCCAGCTTGTCTTATTGCAAGAGGATTGTGAACACCACAGCAGTGTTTTTTATGCTTTCCTTCATTAAATAAGATTTGGTTCAGGTGATTACCTAATCAGAAGCACATTAAGTAGAATGAGGTGTACTTTGGAATTCAGACATGTAGAGAAGATGTTTTTTATAAAGCTGTACAGTGGTCTCTTAATTTTTGCCAGAGCTATATATATATATATGTATATATATATATATATATATATACTGTATATACTCGAGTATAAGCCGAGATTTTCAGCCCAAATTTTTGGGCTGAAAGTGCCCCTCTCGGCTTATACTCGAGTCACGGTGGGCTGCAGGGTCGGAGGGTGAGGGGGAGAGGGCACTGAGGCATACTTACCTGCTTCCGGGGCTCCTGGTGCTGTCCCTGCAGTCCCACGGTCTTCGGGTGCCGCAGCTCTTCTCCTGTTCAGCGGTCACGTGGGACCGCTCATTAGAGAAATGAATATAGACTCCACTCCCATAGGGGTGGAGCCGCATATTCATTTCACTAATGAGCGGTAACGGTGATCGCTGATAGAGGAAGGGGCTGCGGCACCCGGAGACCAGCTGTATGGGAGAAGGAGCGGGACGTATTACATATTCACCTGTCCACGTTCCACACGCCGGACGCCTCTCCATCTTCCCGGCGTCTCTCCGCACTGACTGTTCAGGTCAGAGGGCATGATGACGCATATAGTGCCGCCCTCTGCCTGATCAGTCAGTGCGGAGAGACGCCGGGACAGAACGCTGAGGAGCTGCAAGCAAGACAGGTGAGTATGGCATTTTTTTCTTTATTATTGCAGCAGCAGCAGCAATGGCACAGCTTTATAAGGAGCAACTATGGGGCAATAATGAACGGTGCAGAGCACTATATGGACCAGCTATGGGGCAATAATGAACGGTGCAGAGCACTATATGGCACAGCTATGGGGCAATAATGAACGGTGCAGAGCACTATATGGCACAGCTATGGGGCAATAATGAACGGTGCAGAGCTCTATATGGCACAGCTATGGGGCAATAATGAACGGTGCAGAGCACTATATGGCACAGCTATGGGGCAATAATGAACGGTGCAAAGCACTATATGACACAGCTATGGAGCAATAATGAACGGTGCAGAGCACTATATGGCACAGCTATGGGGCAATAATGAATGGTGCAGAGCACTATATGGCACAGCTATGGGGCAATAATGAATGGTGCAGAGCACTATATCGCACAGCTTTCTATGGTACATCTATGGGGCAATAATGAACGGTGCAGAGCACTATATGCACAGCTATGGGGCAATAATGAACGGTGCAGAGCACTATATGGCACAGCTTTCTATGGTACATCTATGGGGCAATAATGAATGGTGCAGAGCACTATATGGCACAGCTATGGGGCAATAATGAACAGTGCAGAGCACTATTTGGCACAGCTGTGGGGCCATAATGAACGGTATGGAGCATCTATTTTTATTTTTGAAATTCACCGGTAAATGCTGCATTTCCACCCTAGGCTTATACTCGAGTCAATAAGTTTTCCCAGTTTTTTGTGGCAAAACTAGGGGGTCGGCTTATACTCGGGTCGGCTTATACTCGAGTATATACGGTATATATATATATATATATATTCTATGTGTATTTGCTGTATGTAATCCATCTCTTCTATCCTGTCAGCTCCTGCAGTGATTTTACAATACACAGCAGATGAATTGCCGGCTTTTCTTCTATCTAGCTATCTACTATATAATTATCTAAGGGTACTTCCGTCTTTCTGTCCTTATGTCTTTCTGTCACGGATATTCATTGGTCGCGGCCTCTGTCTGTTATGGAAATCCAAGTCACTGATTGGTTGTGGCAATACGCCCACGACTATTGCCACGACCAATCAGCGACGGGCACAGTCCGGTGGCAAAATGGCCACTCCTTCCTCCCCGCAGTCAGTGCCCGCTCCATGCTCCCCTCCAGTCAGCCCTCACACAGGGTTAATGGCAGCGTTAATGGACCGCGTTACGCCACGGTGTAACGCATTCCATTAACGCAGCTATTAACCCTGTGTGACCAACTTTTTACTATTGATGATGCGCATGCAGCATCAATAGTAAAAAGATCTAATTTTACAAATAATAATAATAGTTAAAAAAAACATTATTCTCACCCTCTGACGTGCGCATTGTCCTCGGCAGTGCAAGCGGCAGGCTCCGGTGCCAAGGATGCTATGCGAGAAGGACCTTCCATGATGTCATGGTCATGTGACCGCGACGTCATCTCAGGTCCTGCGCTCATGCCAACCCTGGGACTGGAAGCTGCCGCGTGCACCGCACACAGGCGCCAGGACTACAAGGGGCCCCTCAGAAGGTGAGTATATGTTTATTTTTTATTTTAAGTCTTTTTTAACCTGTTACATGTGTGTCTCGGCAATATACTACGTGATTGGCCAATATACTATGTGTCTGTGCTGTATACTACGTGGCTCTGTGCTGTATACTATGTGGCTGGGCAAAATACTACGTGGCTGGGCAATATACTATGTAGCTGGGCAATATACTACGTCACTGGGCAATATACTATGCAGCTGGGCAATATACTACGTGGCTGGGCAATATAATATGTGGCTGGGCAATATGCTACGTGGCTGGGCAATATACTACGTGGCTGGGCAATATACTACGTGGCTGGGCGATATACTACGTGGCTGGGTAATATACTATTTGGGCTGTGCAATATACTTCGTCACTGGGCAATATACTATATGGGCTGTGCAATATACTACGTGGACATGCATATTCTAGAATACCCGATGCGTTAGAATGGGGCCACCATCTAGTGTAATATAAATACATATACAGTGTATATATATATATATATATATATATATATAATGTCTCACTGACATCTATATATCTATGTATTCTATGTCTATATATCTATTCTATTCAACCTGTCACGCTGTGATATTACTGTACGTGGCGCATGAATTGTCGTTTATTCTTCTTTGTATCTACAGTTAAGGAAATAATTTTTTGATCCCTTGCTGATTTTGTAAATTTGCCCCCTGACAAAGGCATGGACAGTCTATAATTTTAATGGTAGGTTAATTTTAACATTGAGAGATAGAATATCAAAAATAAAATCCAGAAAATCACATTGTATAAATTATATACGGTAAATTTATTTGCATTTTGCAGTGAGAAATAAGTGTTTGATCCCTCTGGCAAACAAGACTTAATACTTGGTGGCAAAAAAACCCTTGCTGGCAATCACAGCAGTCAGATGTTTTTTGTAGTTGATGATGAGGTTTGTGCATCTCTAAGGAGGAATTTTAGTCCACTCCTCTTTGTAGATCATCCCTAAATCATTAAGATTTTGAGGCTGTCGCTTGGCAACTCAGAGCTTCAACTCCCTCCATACGTTTTCTACGAGATTAAGGTCTGGAGACTGGCTAGGCCACTCCATTACCTTAATGTGCTTCTTTTTGAGCCACTCTTTTGTTGCCTTGGCTGTGTTCTGGGTCATTGTCTTGCTGGAAGACCCAGTCATGACTCATTTTTAATGTCCTGGCTGAGGGTAGGAGGTTGTCACTCAGGATTTTACAGTACATTGCTCAATCCATTCTCCCATTGATGTGGTGAAGTAGTCCTGTGCTTTTAGCAGAGAAGCATCCCGAAAACATGTTTCCACCTCCATGCTTGACAGTGGGGACGGTGTTCTTTGGGTCATAGGCAGCATTTCTCTTCCTCCAAACACGGTGAGTTGAGTTAATGTCAAAGAGCTCAATTTTTGTCTCATTTGACCACAGCACCTTCTCCCAATCACTCACAGAATCATGCAGGTGTTCATTGGCAAACTTAAGACGGGCCTGCTCATGTGCCTTCTTGAGCAGGGGGATCTTGCGGACACAGCAGGATTTTAAACCTTTACGGGGTAATGTGTTACCAATGGTTTTCTTAGTGACTGTGGTCCCAGCTGCCTTGAGATTATTATCAAATTCCCCCATGTACTTTTAGGTTGATCTCCCCTTCCTTATGATCAAGGATACTCCACGGGCTGAAATTTTGCATGGTGCCCCAGATCGATGTCGATTGACAGTCATTTTTTATTTCTTCCATTTTCTTACTATTGCACCAACAGTTGTCTTCATCGCACCCAGCGTCTTACTTATGGTTTTGTGGCCGATTCCAGCTTTGTGCAGTTCTAAGATCTTGTCACTGAAATCCTTATAAAGCTCTTTGGTCTTGCCCATGTTGTAGTGGTTAGAGTCTGACTGACTAATTGAGTCTGTGGACAGGAGTCTTTTATAAAGGTGACTATGTAAGGCTACTTTCACACTAGCATTTTCTGCAATCCGTCACAATGCGTCGTTTTGCAGAAAAAACGCATCCTGCAAAAGTGCTTGCAGGATGCGTTTTTTCCCCATAGACTTGTATTGATGACGCATTTGCAACGGATTGCCACACGTCGCATGTGCTTCTGCGGACCGTTGCATGCGCGGCTGGAACTCCGCCCCCACCTCCCCGCACCTTACAATGGGGCAGCGGATGCGCCGGAGAAATGCATCCGCTGCCTCCATTGTGCAATGCGCTAAACGCTAGCGTCGGAATCTATCCCCGACGCATTGCGACGGGGAGATTCCGATGCTAGTGTGAAAGAAGCCTAAGACAGCTGTCTTTAATGCAGGTAACAAGTTGATTAGGAGCGTCTAACTGGTCTGTAGGAGCCAGAACTCTTAATTGTTGGTAGGGGATCAAATACTACGGTGTGTAAAAATCAGACAGCACTCGCATGGTCTTAGTGCTGTGCGATTTTTTTCTCGCACCCATTGACTTCTATTGCGGGATTTGATCTGATTTCCAATTACAATCGCAGCATGATGCAAGCTTTTTCAGTCCCATCGGGATCCGATCCGAGCTGGAAAAAAACGCAGATGAAGACACAATGATAGAATAACATTGGTCCGTATGCAATCTGATTTTTAATCGGATTGCATTAGTCCGATTTCATCGCAAGTGAGAATGAGCCCAAAGTCCAACTTCTGGAACCCTCAGCTATCTAGAAAATAGAATCACTGTATGTGTGTGTTGTGCACTTTT
This sequence comes from Ranitomeya imitator, assembly GCF_032444005.1. Taxonomy (NCBI): domain Eukaryota; kingdom Metazoa; phylum Chordata; class Amphibia; order Anura; family Dendrobatidae; genus Ranitomeya; species Ranitomeya imitator. The sequence continues at coordinate 111,302,934 of NC_091287.1, read as the reverse complement.
TGTGAGAGGTCAGAAGAGAAATGAACCATTTTATTTAAGGGCAGTCAATGTGCACAAATGTTATACAGATGCTTACAATAGCTTTCTCATTTTTTGAATAGTCTCTTTTCAGTGCAGTTCAAACAAAATGTATGCATGTACCTCCTTAGTCAATGCTAAAAGCATATTTCCTCTATATTCTATGGTCATATTCTGTGTATACAGATACCTCCCAAGCATACCGGATCCAGTAAGACAGTTCAGAATTTGAAGAGTTGTCTGGAGAGGTCCAGAGCATGTTCCAATTTAAAATGTATATGTAGGACACAAATAGAAAAGACTTCAACGATTGATTCCTACTTCACCATTCAATCTGGATTGAGACTGAGGGATCTCCAAGAACTTTAAGGTCACTTGACAAGTGGAACCCATGTGGGAGGCATCATACTGTGTGCAAGACACTGAGGTCATCATACTGTGTGAAGAACACTGAGGGCATCATACCGGATGTTTGCTGATTGTGGAATGTGTCATTCATTCTGTATGCGGGACTATAGTACCATACTTAATGTGGGTGAGAGTGAGGGCATTATATTGCATGTGGGTAAGGGTATGCAATGCTGTGTGTAGGGACATCATGTTGTTTGTGAGGGCATGATTCTGTATGGAGGATTGAGGGAGAGTGTAGTGTGGGGCATCAAATAGTGCACAGGGAAATCTACTTTGTGCACATCACAAGGGGGGCTTTGGCAGCATCATACGGTGTGTGGAGGGTTATTATAGGGGCCAGGAAAAAAGGTACTATGCTGTGTAAGAACACTACTAGGCTTCACTGAGAGCAATATTTCTTTGTGGGCACATATAAAGGACTGTGCATGGATAAGGTACTGGCCTAGTGTAAAATAACAAAAATTGCTGTAGAGATCTCTACAGAGTGAAGTATGTTTACCTCTTTCTTATCTTTCAAAATTGGCAGGTATCGTTAATATGGGTAAATTCTAGCTATTCTGCAGATTGTCATGAAATATGCAATGGCTCATCCTCATTCCCTAATCCAAACATTAAAAAATACCTACAGCAGTCAAGTGAATTGAATAATATATCATTAGATGTTTTTATAATGACTCGCTATTCAAGTTACCTGACTGTCAACCTGTGGCTGGTAAATGGTGATGATATCACATCCGATGCCAACTTAAAGAAAACATATCAGCAGAATTTTGCCAAGTAAACTACACACATTGTCAGGTTGGTACCAGAACACTGATTAAAATGATACTTTGGTTAATGAAATCCGTCTTATGGCTCCTGTTTAGTCTGTATTTGAAATTAACAAGATTCTTGTGCTTCAGAGCGGGCCTTTGGGCTGGTCTTTATTTGGTGTTGTTCATATGTTCATCCTTATGGGTTTATAAGTGTCGGCACTTGCATTCCCATTGCTCACGTGAGGTTGTTATGTCATGTGAGCCTTGCACTCAATCAGAACTGGTGTCACCGTCCCCGCCTTTGGAAGTATAAGTGATCAAGATGACATTAGCGGCCTGCCGCAGCTCTGACCTCCTCATTATTTTTCATCTTAAGGTGGGGAAAGTGACATCAGTGCTGACTGGGCGCCAGGCTCGTGTGGTGTAACAACATCGCATGAGTTTGAGAAGAGGTTGTCCTAGTAATGAACAATCCTTTTAACTGTACTTGATCCTTCAGTAATATAGTGCACTGTTTCTTTAATCTAGAAAAAGTCAGGTTACAAACGGTTAGTGTAAAACCTATAAATATTAAATTTTTTTTTGTTTTGTCATTCACTGTATGTACAGGTTCTGATGCTCTATATTGTGAATGAAAAGCAGAAGACAGGATCTATTATTTTTGATTGCTGGAGGAAATAGACCTCCTTTCTGTATTTCAATGAATTTTTATATAGTTCTGCAAAATCTGAAAGTAGTAGAACATTGCTTTATTATCAGTGTGAAGATAAGTACACAGCAGAAAGAGGCCAAGCACAAAGCCTATACTTTCAAGCCGTAAAAAGAGAAGTAAAAATATACATGCTGTGTTTCCCCTCCATGCATTATATGATAACAGTATCAGTACATATTAACGTCTAATATGCAATCTAACAACAGAATATCCATGCATAAAACATCTAGATTAGAAATGTGTTCACCTGCAGTGCTCGTATAACTGACTGATTTGGACATGCAAACTTTGTTTTACTAGATAGCAGTTTAGTATATTTATCTGTATTATTAAAAGCAATCTGTCAGTAATATCAACCCTTTCAAACCGCAAATAAGGGCATTCAGGTCTTTGAATACTAAATTCATCAACACTTTTATATATTCTCTGTTGCTACATTCCGGAGAAATCAACATGTTAATTTATATGCCAATGATGTATTAAATGCTCTGGATGTGACAGCGAACTTCCTGAGCCTCTTCCTCCTGAGTTTGTTTACCCGCCTAGCACCAGCCTCTTCATCTTGATTGATAGCTCAGAGTCTGATTTCCTTGCTTGGCACCTGCCATCACTGATCTATCAATCAGGCTAAAGAGCTTGTACTATGTGGTGAAATAACCTTGGAGGCAGAGACTCGGCAAGTATTCTGTCATGCCCAAAACACCTGTGAGGGCAGGATGTATATTTATCTATCCTGACTCCATTTTGGATATTCTACATGCATATCCTGTTTTACGGAATGAAGTTTGAATTGTATGATTTAAAAAGAGAAAACACAGTAGTTTGACAATAAATGGCTTCACCCAACCACTAACTAACTATGAGTGGAGAAAAAGTTTTGGTGTTATCATTCATATTCTCTGAAAAAGACATAGAAAGCAAAAATTCTGCCAGTTGATGTAAACTTTTGAGTACAACTGTAAGATGATGTCATGATGTAATAAGAGATCTGCTTTGATGCTCAGTGTATCAGCATGGCTCTTCCATCCATGCATTTGGATTTTACAATTTAATTTGGAGCAGGCACAACATCTCAGAACGTCCCACATTATGTGGCAACAACACACCAAATGATAAATTTGCATATTAATTAAAATGCTGATGTATTGAAAGTGCAGCAACTGATAGAAGATATTAAGGTGTTGATGGCTTTAGTTTTCAAAGACCCGTATGCCCATATGGTTTGTGGGAGTTGTTCATACTGATATAAATTACTCAGAAATAGAAAGAAAACTACACAACGAAAAACAAATAGAAGGCTTCTCTTCCCTCACCTAGTTGTACATATGTTTTTGTAATGAATACATCTCCTACTGGGATGTAAGATATACAATTTATATCCTTGCCTAGACTAAGAATCCTGAAGCCCAGCTCACATGTCAGTCTACGTGGATTGTTATGAACAGGTGATTCAGAACCACAATGGACCTAGTGGTTAAGAGCACACAAAGTGACCTGATAGTTACTAACATAGGACGAGCTCTGAGACGTGGGAACTCTGCTGACCGCAATCCCTAATCCTATCATACCACACTAGAGGTAGCCGTGGATTGTGCCTAACGCTCCCTATGCAACTCGGCACAGCCTGAGAAACTAACTAGCCCTGAAGATAGAAAAATAAGCCTACCTTGCCTCAGAGAAATTCCCCAAAGGAAAAGGCAGCCCCCCACATATAATGACTGTGAGTTAAGATGAAAATACAAACACAGAGATGAAATAGATTTAGCAAAGTGAGGCCCGACTTACTGAATAGACCGAGGATAGGAAAGATAGCTTTGCGGTCAGCACAAAAACCTACAAACAACCACGCAGAGGGACAAAAAGACACTCCACACCGACTAACGGTACGGAGGTGCTCCCTCTGCGTCTCAGAGCTTCCAGCAAGCAAGAAAAACCGATATAGCAAGCTAGACAGAAAATATAGCAAACAAAAGTAACACAAGCAGAACTTAGCTTATGCAGGGCAGACAGGCCACAAGAACGATCCAGGAGAGAGCCAGACCAATACTGGAACATTGACTGGAGGCCAGGAACAAAGAACTAGGTGGAGTTAAATAGAGCAGCACCTAACGACTTAACCTCGTCACCTGAGGAAGGAAAGTCAGAAGCCGCAGCCCCACTCACATCCACCAGCGGAAGCTCATAGACAGAACCAGCCGAAGTACCACTCATGACCACAGGAGGGAGCTTGACCACAGAATTCACAACAGTGGATATAATGAATATACAGATGAACTAATCAAGGTATACAAATATAGGACATATAATTAATGTGTTCAGTGCCTGTACCTTGTCACAGTCCCATGAGCCCAAAGTCAAGCAATGTAATCAAATTTTAACATACAATATTATACAACATTTGTGGTTACTTATACAAATTAACCCCTGTGAAATGAGATTCTTACTCCTGATCATATTTATTGTGGTGAAATAGAACAATATACATTTTTTGCTCAACTTGAATTTTTCTAATAAAGACTTAAATAAATGTTCACTAACCCTTGAGTTTTAGTCAAAAGCTAGAATATTATTGAGGGCTGGAATGGATCACGGTAATACCAGAAGATTATCTTATGGACCAAGGCTTTAACATAATAATGTGATCTGCAGGTTCAGCGCAATTTGGAGCTGAGTCTGAAGACTGAGTCTGAAGTCCCTTGCCACTGTACATAGAGAGCTCTTATTGCTTTTCTGCTGCTTGTGCAATGATGACAACTGTTTATGATGTAAAAACATGTGCATAGGTTCTGTATAGATCAAGGGTGGTCCCACAGAATAACTTCTCATATGGTACTGCCTTAACCCCTTAACGACCAGGGGTAGTTAGGGCTGGCGGAACGCACCGAGTAAATAGAGAGATCTTATTTGGTGCGTTCGCAGCCCGGGGTCCACCGTGCAGGAGAGAACCTGCTGCTGGCAAATGACGGCCCTATATGGCGGTAGAAGCGAATCTGTTACTTCACAGAGTCGCCTAAAGAAAGCACTGTGTCCTGTTAATCTCACAGGAGAACACAGCAACTGCCGAGCAAATAGCAGTTTGTGGTTACGCAATGAAAGAGGCAATCATACAATCTCCTCACCGGAGCCGGTATTCTAGGGGCTTATTACAGCCGTGGCCCTGAAACCATACACACAATCACCTCACTGGAGGTGCTGGTATTCTAGGGGCTTATTTCAGCCGGGTCCCTGAACACATATACACGTAAACACACTGGCGCAAAGCACATCACTTAGATTTGATACTAGCGCATGGACGTGTGGCCATGCAAACCTTTTATAGCTGCAGCAAGTACAGGACCTTCATAGAAGGACCAATGAGAGGCTGCCACAGAGCCTGAGCAACTGCAGGACCTTCCTGGAGAACCAATGAGTTTTGCTGCAGTATCTAAGCATGTGACCCTCGATCTCCAATGCGAGATCTTACCCTGGGCATGCTCAGAAGGGGAAAAGCAGGACTTAGTCCCAAAAGTGTCTGCTCGCCACTGCCCAGCACTGGCTCCAATGGCAGAAGCTGGAAAAGCAGCAGTAACCCTTTGAACAGAGTGAGACCGAGCAAGACGCTGGGACCAACGTCTCTGCCGAGCAGGCTCCACTGCGGCAGGAGAAGAATGGGAGACCACAGCGGAGATGGCCCAAGATCCCCCCTGTGCAGAGGTGGGAACTCGACCCCTAACAGAGGTATTTTTGATTTTGCCTTTTCATTTTGTGCTCCCCTTCTACAAAGAGCGATAACTTTTTAACTTTTTTGGTGAAAATAGCCATGTGAGGACTTGCTTTATGCTGGTTTTACTATGTAGTGTACTCGAAAACGAAAAGTGCTTTGAAATTGGAAAAAAATTGCAATCTCACAGTTGTTGTTTGTTTTTTTGACCATGTTCACTAAATGCTAAAACTGACCTCCCATTATGATTGTCCAAGTCATTTTGAGTTCATAGACACCAAACATGTCTAGGCTCTTTTTTATTTAAGTGGTGACAAAAAATTCCAAAGTTTCTTAAAAAAATTCGTCATTTTCCGATACCTGTAGCATCTCCATTTTTCATGATCTCGGGTTGGTGGGGGCTTATTTTTTGCATGCCATGCTGACATTTTTAATGATACCATTTTGATGCAGATATGATATTTTGGTCGTCCATTATTTCGTTTTAATTTTTGGGTTAATTCTTTTTTAAATTGATAGATCAAACGATTCTGAATGCATCGATACCAAATATATGAATGTTTGATTTTCTTTCTTATTGTTGTATTTTAAATGGGGGGGTGATTTGAACTTTTATATATTTTTTTATTTTTTTAAAAACATTTTTTTTTACATTTTTTGCATGCTTCAAAAGTCTCTATGGGAGACTAGAAGCTGCCATAATCCAATCGGCTCTGCTGCATTCAGGTGCTGATCAGATCACTTGTATATATCAGAAATGCTCACTTGCTATGAGCGAAGACCACTGGGCGACGCTCATAGCAATCCAGCAGTGACAACCATAGAGGTCTGCTGGAGACCTCTGATTGTTATGTCAACCCATCGGTGACACGCGATCACGTGACTGGGTCACTGATGGGTGGGATTTCTGGCATGCTTGCTGGAAGCGCAAGTTAAATACTGCTGTCAGAGATTGACAGTGACATTTAACTAGTTAACAGCTGTGGATGGATCACAATTCCACCTGTGGCTATTAGAGGCCCATGTCAGCTGTTCAAAACAGCTGACATGTGCCGGGAAAGATGTGGGCTCAGTGCCAGACCCCACATCAAAGGTAGGGAGTCTGACATCGGCATAGTATTATGCCTGATGTCGGAAAGGGGTTAAAGAGAACCTGTCAGCATGATTTTGCAATGTAAAGGAAATACATGGCTCTAATGGCACTGTAGTACTGACTACATTGTTGCCTTTAGTGAAGAAATCTGCATTGTTATTCTTCTTTAATTACCATTTGAAGTCTTCTGCTGATTAGATTTCAGTGCACAGGGGCCAGAGTGTACATAGGGTCTTCTCCTTCCTGTCTGTGATTATCCTGGCCCCTCTGCTGCCTACGGTCTTTGAATAACCTGACTCCTCTGTGTGAAATTTTAGTAGTGACCTGTCATTTAAAAGATTCAAAGCAGGCAGAGGGGTGTGAAATCACAGACGAGAGGCAGGCTGAGGGGCTGGGGAATCACAGACTAAAGGCAGGCGGAAGGGCTGGGGAATCACAGACCGGAGGCAGGAAGAGGGGTGGGGAATTACAGACCAGAATCAGGTGGAGGGTCAGCGAATCACAAACCAGAGGCAGGCGGATGAGCTGGGGAATTACAGGCCGAAAGCAGGTGGAAGGGCTGGGGAATCACAGACCAGAGGCAGGAAAATGGACATGGAATCACAGACTGGAGGCAGGCCGAGGGGCCAGGGAATCACAGTCCGGAGGAAGAAAGAGGGTAGAGAATTACATACTGGAGTCAGGCACAGGAGGGTCAGGGAATCACAGACTGGAGGCAGGCGGAGGAGCTGGGAAATTGCAGATTGGAGGCAGGTGGAGGGGCCAGGGAATCACAGACCAGAGGTCGAGGGGCTGAAAAATCACAGACCTGAGGCTGGAAGAGGGGCCGGGGAATCACAGACAGGCGGCAAGCAGAGGAACTGGGGAATCACAGAACGGAGGCAGGTGGAAGAGCTGGGGAATCACAGACCAGAGGCAAGAAGAGGCATAAGGAATTACAGATGGGAAGCAGGCAGGGAGGCTGGGGAATCGCAGACCAGAGACAGGTGATGGGGTTGGGGAATCACAGACTGGTGGCAGATGGAGTGCTGGGGAATTACAGACAGAAAGGAGAAGACCTAATTAGTAGAGTGCAATTCTGTCCTCCAGAAACATGTTGAACCTGAGCAAAGATCCTGAAAACTTTCAATGTTTGCACATGGAAATATGCTTCTTAGTGAGAAGGCATGTGTATACGTTTTGACATCTTTCTTATCTACAGCATATATTTTGCTTACTTTGCCTTTTATTTACTCTTATTCATTTAAATTGTATTTGTATTTGATGAAATGGAATTCTTAATACATAATGTGACCTTAAGAACCCCATCTATTCACTACACCGTGCTGATATAAAACAAGCAATGAGATGCTGCGCTTTGATTTCCCTAAATCCAACAATGCCATTTTACATTTTGATGTAGCTTAAATCCCATGCTACTTTGAGAATATTTGAAATCTATTTCTGCTGCATTCATCAGAATAACATGCATGGTTCAATCAGAAGAACGCGTCTGAACAGAGTTGCAATATAAATCACATGAAGCACAATGAAGCAGATAAACGCAGCCTCACAGCTTTATAGCTTTAACCCCTTAATGACAGCCAATACGCCTTTTAACTGACCTTACATATAAGAGAATAGCCTCCCCATACAGGTGACAATCCAGCATCTGTCAGTTGTGCACTATAGCTGACAACTTTCTGCATCAGCCATGATCAGTGTTTGCACCATCCAAATCTGTTTAACCCCTTAGATGCTGCTGTAAATTGTGACTACATCATTATATATGATTAACAGAGTGTGGGGGTTTCCTCTTTATCCCAATTGGTGCCCACAGATCATGATTGTGTGGTCCTGATGTTTGCCGTTGAAATTCATGACCAAATAGCGGCCTTAGCGTCTGCTGGCTGTAGTATTCTGTTCAGAAGTTAAAGGCATTTAGGTGGTAAAAGTACACATTTTTATTTCCGTCATGCCACTTTGCATTAATTCCTGTAAAGCACCTGAAGGGTTAATAAACTACCTGACTGCAGTTTTCGATATGTCAGGGGGTGCTGTTTTTAAAATGGTATCACGCTTGGGGGTTTCCCAATATATAGGACCCCTAAAGTCACTTCAAACATGGATAAGTCCCTAAAAAAATAAATTTAGTAAATTTCCTTGAAAAAATGAAAAATTGCTGCTACATTTTTAAACCTCCTAAAATGCTAACAAAATAAAATAACATTTTACAAATGGTGCTGATGTAAAGTTGACATGTGGGAAATGTTATTTATTAATGGTTTGCTGTGGTATGACCATCTGGATTAAAGGGATAATCATTCAAATTTAGAAAATTGTTAATTTTTTAACATTTTTCTCAAATTTTTGATATTTTTTATAAATAAACACAAAACATATTGACCTAAATTTACCATTATCATAAAGTATAATGTGTCACGAAAAAACAATCTCAAAATCACTAGGATTTGTTGAAGCATTGCAGAGTTATTACCACATAAAGTGACACTGGTCAGATTTCAAAAATTTGGCTCCGTCACTAAGGGGTTAAGTCTAATATTGATATCGGAAAACATTTTTATGGATGGTAAATGTTTTAGGTCTTGATAGCCAATGCCTCATACTTTATGTGTAGCTTTGAATTTAGCATTGGGTTAAGGTAAAAAATTGATTGAAAACAGCAGCACTGGTCTATGTGCATCTGTATGTTTCTGCATCTAATTCTGCTCCTCCCTCCAGAAATGCACAAAAATATTCTGCCGTTTGGCCAATATATGAAATACACCATAGACATATAATAGTTTTGAATCCGGCATATTTTGAAGACAGATCCTCTAAATATTCTAGTGACAGCATGGTGGCTCGGTGGTTTGCACTCTTTCTCTGCAAATGCCAGAAGGGCCTGTCTGGTTGTGGGCTGCCTTGTCTGCAGCGTTGTTAACAGAATCTGTGTTTTCAAGACACCCATACTGTTAAGAGTTGTGATATAGCACAAAGTTGATGACTCAGTCACTTTCCCCAGCAGGCCATGGGTATCATTAGAAATATTGGTCTTGTAGTAAATCTTGCTTTCCTCTATCCAGGCTAATATTAGTAATACATCCCATCTCATGCTTGGGGACGGGGACAGCATGGGCCTGTGTGATTTCAAAGGCCAGGGCTGAGTTTCAGCCCCAGTCCATAACTGCCAACAACATATTGATTTTGGGAAAATACAGCTCTGGCAAAAATTAAGAGACCACCACATCAAAACAGTGTCATGGGCAACCCAATCTCAAGACCTGAACCCCATTGGAAACCTCTGGAATGTAATCAAGAGGATGATTGATAGTCACAAGCCATCAAAGAAGAACTGCTTAAATTTTTGCGCCAGAAGCCGTGTGAAAGACTGGTGGAAAGCATGCCAAGACACATGAAAGCTGTGATTAAAAGTCATGGTTATTCAACAAAATATTGATTTCTGAACTCTTCCTGAGTTAAAACATTAGTATTGTTGTTTCTAAATGATTATGAACTTGTTTTCTTTGCATTATTTGAGGTCTGAAAGCACTGAGGTTTTTTAAAATTTTGACCATTTTTCTTTGTCAGAAAAAAATACAAAATGTATTGCTTGGAAATTCAGAGACATGTTGTCAGAAGTTTATAGAATAAAAGAACAATTTACATTTTACTCAAAAATATACCTATAAAGAGAAAAATCAGACAAAGTTAACATTTTGCAGTGGTCTCTTAATTTTTGCCAGAGCTGTATAAGCAACAATAGTAAATAGATACGGTACATTTGGAAAGAACTTTCCTACCTGCATGTCAGCAATGATTGACAGAAAGTTGGTGTGTATTTGCATTCTGACTTTTCTGTTAACCACTGTGTGAAAAGAAGGTTGATGGAACTTTAATGCCAATGTCCAGTTCTGAGATTAAAATGTGTTTTGATAAGTATAACTCATGCATATGATAACTGCTGATTTCTTCCCTTTGCTACGGCTGCTTAAAGACAGCACTGCATCTATAGTTTAAGCTTATCTGCAATGCCTGCCAAGAGTCTGAAGTAGTCTCCTGCCCCTCCTACTGTAGTTATGATTCCTTTTATTAACTGCTCTGTATAGACTCAAATCTATCACAAGATTACCAGTAAGACAGAGCAAGGGTAGCGATTTCTGTCACAGCAAAAACAAAACAGTACATAAATAATGACTATATTGAGCAAACATGCTCGGATATCGTCTTATCCGAGTGCGTTCGGGTGTTATCCGAGTATCTGGGCGTGCTCGTATATTATGTTCGAGTCCCTGTGGCTGCTTGATTTGCAGCTGCCAGACAGCCTCAACACATGTGGGGTTTGCCTGTTAAGCGATCCTCGCATGTGTTCAGGACAGCTGCAAATCATACAGCCACAGGGACTCAAGCATAATATACGAGCACTACAAGATACTCGGATAACAACCGAGAATGCTCAGATAAGACGTTATCAGAGCAGGAAACGCTCATCACTGCTACTAAACCATTAAAAGGAGAAAGCTAAATGCCATACACAAACCAGGGCAAATAAGACTTAAGGTACCGTCACATTGAGCGACGCTGCAGCGATACCGACAACGATCCGGATCGCTGCAGCGTCGCTGTTTGGTCGCTGGAGAGCTGTCACACAGACCGCTCTCCAGCGACCAACGATGCCGGTAACCAGGGTAAACATAGGGTTACTAAGCGCAGGGCCGCGCTTAGTAACCCGATGTTTACCCTGGTTACCAGCGTAAAAGTAAAAAAAAAAAAAAACACTTCATACTTACATTCCGGTGTCTGTCCCTCGGCGCTCTGCTTCTCTGCCCTGTGTAAGCCCAGCGGCCGGAAAGCAGAGCGGTGACGTCACCGCTCTGCTTTCCGGCCGCTGGGCTTACACAGGGCATAGATGCAGAGCGCCGAAGGACAGACAACGGAAGGTAAGTATGAAGTGTTTTTTTTTTTTTACTTTTACGCTGGTAACCAGGGTAAACATTGGGTTACTAAGCGCGGCCCTGCGCTTAGTAACCCAATGTTTACCCTGGTTACCAGTGAAGATATCCCTGAATCGGTGTCACACACGCCGATTCAGCGATGTCAGCAGGAAGTCCAGCGACGAAATAAAGTGCTGGACTCTCTGCAGCGACCAACGACATCACAGCAGGATCCTGATCGCTGCTGCCTGTCAAACTGAACGATATCGCTAGCCAGAACGCTGCAACGTCACGGATCACTAGCGATATCGTTCAGTGTGACGGTACCTTTAGTAAGAGTTTAAGAATGTTAAAGCGTCCTTTTAGTGTTGTTTTTACACCATAATGCTGCATTAGCTATCTATTTGACTATCAAGGTCCTGGGGAATGTCTTTGAATACAAAACCAAACAATACTTAAGAAGGATAACTCCTGGTAAAAATGAAGGACTTATCAAGCTTTTTCTTTACTTTATTGCAAATACACTCCTCAACATTGAAACTGTAATGCCAATGTGACGCCCAGGAGACCGGGGTACCCAGCACCGGACCAATGGAGTCTGTCTCTTGAGGGGGATGTCACGGGTGGCTCGACCCGGTGCTGTGGCCTCAGGCAATGCACAGTGTAAGGGGTATCGTGAGGGGACAGGCACTTACTTGATCAGCAGCAGGTTCTCCCAGCGGCGATGATCCCAATCCTGGATAGATGGCTATTGTCCAAATGAAAGACTGAGGCACTGAAACGTTTAACCAGTTTACTTCAATATAAAAGGATTTACAACCCGTCCTGTCACCGGAGTCTGTATGGGAACTCTGAGTTACTTTGACCCTGCCGGGGTCTTCGCCTCTTATTGTGCGCAATTTCTGTGTGGCCCTGCTGCTGTATGTGAACTGGCTGCCGGCCCAATCTGTCCCCTCCGGGCCCTGGTTCGACGGGCAACCCGAGTCCTTTTATCGGCTTACCCCCTCCGGGAGTACCGCTGAACTCTGTGTCTGTTGCTGCGTCCGGCCCTAGTGAAGCTGATATCACCTCACGTTTTTCCGGTTGCTGTATTATATGTAATGAATACAGCCACGGATCCGGTATCCGTCTTTGCGCCTGTTCTGGGTAGTGATTAATGCTACCCGGTTCTCACAATGTCCTTTTTCTCTGTCCCTCTTCTCCTCAGGCCGGTGATTTGGGCCTGGAAACTGTCACAGGGCTGTTAGAAATTCAGCTGTATGACCTCTCACTATCAGCTCCTTGGCCCAACTGCCATTTCTTCTCTCAGACCAGAATGGATCAAGGGGAGTCTCTGGAGCTCCCCCTTCTGGCCGGAGGTGGCAGTGCAGTTTTGCTATCTCAGTATTTGTATTTATTGTCAGAAACTATTTTTGTGGCAAATACCCCTAGGGGTGCCACATTCCCCCTTAGTTAAGAACAGTACTCCGGGACTGTGGGACGATAACATTTTGAAATAACAATTAATATGTACAGAGTCTTAAAAATGAAAAGTTACAAAAATCGCTCAAGGAAACAAAAATAGAGTTCTGTAAAAAGTCACTTCAAATAGCGTCCATTAATACAGTCCTATCCTTGAAGGTACTAGGAAAGGCACTGCACTTTGTGTCCAGGAATTTAGTTCCATTTTTCCAACGAAGTTGTCAATATAAAGTCTAAAGAAAGTTCAAAAAGAGCAAAAAGCAAAGTTCAAAAAGCAGTCTTTCCGGAGCTTTGATTTAGTGCCTCCGGGCTGATAACAAGTTCAAGAATATGCAAGAAGTTCATACAGACAAGTCTCTGTAGGTACTGGGCTTAAACGTTGCAGAATGATAACAATGACTATACTACATTTTCTGTTTAACTATATACAGCATAACATATATACAATTCACATTATGAGCTTTATAGTTGGTAATCTGCATACCTGGCCGGTAATTGACCCTGGGTACTACGCTGTGATCTACGTAATAGCGGTGTCTCTTCATGTGGTGTACTACTGTTTACTGCGGATGTAGTATCTGCCTGCTCTGCTAAAGATAATTCCACGACTATGGAGTTGGCAAGTCCACCGTGAATGGGATTACTCTGACCAGGAATCTGTTCTTCCTGGCCTGGAACCTCCTGTAGTACGGGGTCAGCCTCTTCCTGTCTTGGGACTTCTGGTATTGGGTTCGGTGTTGGGTAAAAGGCCACCATGGGAACCACTACTGCACCATGGTATGTTAGTAGGGTTTTGGGAAAGTCTCCTATACAGGTGTGATACATTTCCTCTTCTTTTTCCTTTACTGGTTGAACCTGTATGGGTTGAATAACTTCTGGTTCTGGCTGGACAACTTCTGGCTCTTTCAATGCTTCCGGACATAATTTAAGATTGTCTCTTGACACCAGTACAGATGTTAAGCCTCCGTTTTTGCTAATGAGACACATTTTAGGATTATCCATTCTTGTTGGTAAAACTGTGTAGGGTACGGCTTCCCACTGATTGTCTAGTTTATTGGTTCGACGATTTCTCTTGAGCACTTGGTCACCCGGTCTTAATGGGGTCGCTAGAGCATTCTGGTTGAAAGTTCGCTCTTGTCTTTCTCTAGTTTGCTGAAGACTTCTTTTCACACTCTCTTGCACTTGGCGATACTGCTTTTGCCGTATGATATCCCAATTGGAGTCTTGAACTTCTGCGTCTGGTTTCAGAATTCCCATTTCTAGATCGATTGGTAATTGGCCGGGTCTTGCACGCATAAGATAAGCTGGGGTGCAGTTGGTGGAGCTCACCGGGACATGATTATACAGATCCACCAAGTCAGGCAATTTCTCTGGCCATTGATTCCTATCTGTCTCAGGTAAAGTCTTTAGTAGGTCTATTACAATATGGTTCATCTTCTCGCATAAGCCGTTTGTTTGTGGATGATAGGCCGTCGGCCGGATCTTTTTGCAACCATACATATTACAGAATTCTCTGAAGATCTCTGATTCAAAGGCTGTACCTTGGTCGGTGAGAACCTGTTCCGGATATCCATGGGGTCTACAAAAGTACGTTTGGAACGCTTTGGCTGCTGTTTTTGCTGTCAGATCTTTTAGGGGTACTACTACCAAGAAGCGTGAATAATGGTCCACGATGGTCAAGGCATAGACATAGCCGGACCGGCTTGGTATCAACTTCACGTGGTCTATGGCTACAAGTTCAAGTGGTTGTTTGGTGATTATGGGCTGCAGTGGTGCTCTTTGGTTCTTTTGATCGTTTCTTCTGAGGTTGCACGGGCCACAATTTCTGCACCACTGTTCGATTGATTTTCTCATCCCGACCCAATAAAATCTTTCTCTTAGAAGTGCTTCTAACTTTTTCCAACCAAAGTGACCAGCACCATTATGGTAAGCTTCGAGGACCATCTTGACATCTTGTTTAGGCACGATAATCTGCCAAACCAATTCATGTGTTTTCGGATTGGTGTACCTTCTACAGAGCTTCCCTTGATACAGGAACATTTTGCCTCTCTCTTTCCAGAGTTGATGCGTCTCTTCTGGGGCATCCTCATCGGGATATGCACTTTGCTCAGTCAGCAGTTCCTTCACAAACTTCACAGCCGGATTGCTGTCTTGGGTGTCAGCCCATCTATGGTGTGCTAACGGATTAAAATTCACCTCTTGTTGTTTCTGATAGGTACTTGACTGATGATGTTTTGCCTTGGGATGATGGAAGGCTGGTAGTTCAATTTCTTCAAGCTCCCCCGTTTCTTCTTCTTCATCTCTCAAGTGTGGCATCCGGGATAGGGCATCGGCATTTCCATTCTTGCGACCTGCTCGATACTTGATTATGAAGTTGTAATTAGATAACCGGGCTATCCATCGCTGTTCTAACGCACCTAATTTGGCTGTGTCCAGGTGGGTCAACGGATTGTTGTCAGTATAGACAATAAATTCTGCAGCGGCCAGATAGTGTTTGAAACGTTCAGTCACAGCCCAAACTACTGCCAGTAGTTCCAATTTGAAGGAGCTATAATTTTCTGGATTTCTTTCAGTAGGCCGGAGCTTTCTACTTGCAAAGGCGATGACTTTCTCCCGACCTTCTTGCTTTTGTGACAGCACCGCTCCTAGTCCCACATTACTGGCATCGGTGTAGAGGATGAAAGGTTGATGGTAATCTGGGTATGCCAGAACCTCTTCTCCGGTTAGTGCCTTTTTTAGTTGTTCAAAGGAGTCTTCCCTTTCATCGTTCCACTGAAAAGGAGGGTTTCGGTTTGAAGGTTTCTTTGTCTGCCCTACCAAGGCGTCTTGCAAGGGTGCTGCCAACTTGGTAAATCCTTTTATAAATCTGCGATAGTAACCCACCAATCCCAGGAATTGCCTCACTTCTTTTGCGTTGGTAGGTCTTGGCCAATTACTTATGGCGCTTATTTTCTCGGGATCTGGTGCTACTCCCTCCGAACTCACGATGTGTCCCAGGTACTGTACCTTTGGCTTGAGAAGGTGACATTTGGATGGCTTGACTTTCATGCCATACCTGGATAAGGCTTCGAACACTTCTGCCAGGTCTATTAAGTGTTGTTCGTACGTCTTTGAGTAGACGATCACATCATCTAGGTACAGGAGGACGGTCTCGAAGTTCTTGTGTCCGAGGCAGCATTCCATCAGCCGCTGGAAGGTACCGGATGCGTTGCAGAGTCCAAATGGCATGCGATTAAATTCACATAGACCCATTGGTGTGGTGAATGCCATCTTTTCCTTATCTCTCTCAGCCACAGGGACTTGCCAATACCCGCTTGTTAAGTCTAAGGTGGAAAAATAATTAGCAGATTTCAAAGCAGTTAAGGACTCTTCTATCCTAGGCAAGGGGTAGGCGTCTTTATGGGTGATGTTATTAATCTTCCGGTAGTCTACGCACATTCTCATGGTTCCGTCCTTTTTTTTGACAATCACTAGAGGGGCCGCCCAGGGGCTACAGCTGTCTCTTATTACCCCGGCCTGTTTCATCTCCCTCAGCATATCTTTTGCACATTGATAGTGAGCGGGCGGTATGGGTCTATATCTTTCTTTTATTGGGGGATGGTCACCGGTGGGGATTGTGTGTTCTACCCCTTCTATCCGTCCGAAGTCCAATGGGTGTTTACTGAAGACTTGTTCATATTCCGTCACTAGCCTATACACCCCTTGTTTTTGATGGCTAGGTGTTGAATTTATGCCCACGTGTAGCTGTTGGCACCAATCCTCCAATTCTCCATCTGAGCCGTTGCCTTCCACCTGACAGGTTGGTTCTAAGGGCTCAATGGTTGTGATGGCATTGTTGTCAACAGTATATAGCTTTGCCACTGTAGCATACCTTGGCAAAGTGACCTCTTCCTCTCCACAGTTCAAAAGTCGTACCGGCACTCGTCCTCGGTGTACCTCGACTATCCCTCGTGCTGTGAGTATAGTGGGCCTGCTGTCGGTGTACACTGGTTCTGTTAAGGCTTGATAATCTCGTCCCTTGGCACCAATGGCTGCTCTACACCATACCAGCATTTCTGTTTTTGGTGGGATTACAATAGACGTTGGATCACTTACCCTCACACTGCCGATTTCTCCACCTGCAACTTCTACCTGTTGCCTTAACATCAATACTTTTATTTCCCTCCGGAGAACTCTCTGCTGGCAGGATTGGGCAGTTTCAGCAATTTGCTGTAAGACAGAAATGACTTCGGAAAAGCAGTTCTCTAACACATTCATTCCTATCAATACAGTTGGTTCACAGTTCCGCCGGTCAACATCAACAACAATTATACCCTGTTTCTTCAATTCTACTTTACCAATCTTTATGGTCATCTCCCTAAATCCTAGTTTCGGTACCAACTTATCATTACTGGCCCATATATCTAGTTCAACATCAGAGGGCCCTTTATCAATATCTGCATCAGCCCAGTACCTCTTATAAAGGATATACGGTATAGATGAAATCTGGGAACCTGTGTCCAGCAAAGCGTTGAGGGGCATTCCGTCCAGCACGATAGGGATAATGGGTCGTCCTCCGATGTACCTGTCGTGCCAGGGTGTTGGGCCTTGAAAGTTCATTCCTGCGAAGCGGCCCGCATTCCCAGGTGATTCCCGTTTAAATCACAATCTCGTTGAAAGTGGCCTGGCTGCTGGCAACGGCGGCAAATGGGCTGTCCATCCGGTTGGTAGCGGTCGCGGGGTCGTCCTCTCCATGTCGGGTATCTCCGGGGTCTCATCCATGGAACATCTTCTCTACGGTTTGCCAACTCCATCTTGGGTCCTCTCATCTCCTGCATGGTTTTAGCCATTGAAGCAACAACATCAGCTAAAGAGTCAAGCTTTTGCTGAAGAGCCTCATTAGTACTGGGCCCCAAGGGATTAGCAATGGTCCCAGACATAGCTGATGTCACTGGCACTCCCTGTTGTTGAGGTGCCTCTGCCATGGGTTGCGCAGGATCCTGATCCCGAGGTGCCTCTGCCAGCTGGAGACGTATAGCGCTCTCCTTTAATTGGGCAAATGTCAATTCAGGGTTCTTAAAAACAAGCATGCTCACATGCCCCCGGTGAGAAGGGGTGTAGAGTCCCTCAATAAATTGATCTCTTAGCAGTTTATCCGCTCCGGTGTTAAAAATGGGTTCAGCCAGTGTAAGTGATTTAAGGGCTTCCTGCAGGTTTAAGGCAAAGTCTCTCACGCCCTCATTAGCTTTTTGTTTGCAATTAAAGAATCGTATTTTAGCTTTGCTGCTGGCCGTGGTTTCAAATGTAGCTTTTAATCCAGCAAATATGCGTTCAACAGTGCCTTTTAGATCAGCTGCCCATGCTGTGACTTCTCGCTTAGCATGGCCACTTAACTGCATCATCAGGAGACTAACACGCTGAACTTCACCCACGGGGAACATGTCAAAATGGGCCAGCATCTTTTCTCTGAAATTGTCAAGGGTATTAGGCTCACCTTCATACATTGGAAGCCACGGGCCACCCGGGGTATATGGCATCAGCACCGGCATGATGGACGCCACTCCTTGCACCGCTGCGCTGCTGGACTCTCTATCGACACTCTGTCTTTCAGCTGCATTAGCGTCGCCGGGTGCTGCGACGTCTCCGTGCTGCGACATACTGTGCCCCCTTAGTTAATCCGGACCCTTCCGGTCCTCCGCTTCCGTCGGGATAGTGTAGATTCGTTCCGCTGTGCAGCAGGATCGATTTTCCCCTTGCTCTGATGTCAGAGCGCTCAGCTTGGTGCCGCCCACAATGACACGCCCCCTGCTGCTCCCACCCACCGCGCTCTGTAATGGCAGATTCTGAAGTTTTTCAGTTAGACTGGGGCTCAGGTAATGGCGTAGCTCAATTAACAGTCTCGTGCCTAATGGTTATGAAGTGATTACCTCAGGGGATGGCGGCCATCTTTACTCCATTATAACCAATGGGGAAAAGTCACTTTCAATAGTTTTCAATGGGGAATGGATTTTTCTTTAATAAAGTCAATTTTCAAGATTTTTCATCCAAGTTTTCACAGTTTTGGGCTCCAATCACGGCACACAATACCCGGTATACGGGCTGGCTAGATCCTGTTCATGACGCCAATTGTGACGCCCAGGAGACCGGGGTACCCAGCACCGGACCAATGGAGTCTGTCTCTTGAGGGGGATGTCACGGGTGGCTCGACCCGGTGCTGTGGCCTCAGGCAATGCACAGTGTAAGGGGTATCGTGAGGGGACAGGCACTTACTTGATCAGCAGCAGGTTCTCCCAGCGGCGATGATCCCAATCCTGGATAGATGGCTATTGTCCAAATGAAAGACTGAGGCACTGAAACGTTTAACCAGTTTACTTCAATATAAAAGGATTTACAACCCGTCCTGTCACCGGAGTCTGTATGGGAACTCTGAGTTACTTTGACCCTGCCGGGGTCTTCGCCTCTTATTGTGCGCAATTTCTGTGTGGCCCTGCTGCTGTATGTGAACTGGCTGCCGGCCCAATCTGTCCCCTCCGGGCCCTGGTTCGACGGGCAACCCGAGTCCTTTTATCGGCTTACCCCCTCCGGGAGTACCGCTGAACTCTGTGTCTGTTGCTGCGTCCGGCCCTAGTGAAGCTGATATCACCTCACGTTTTTCCGGTTGCTGTATTATATGTAATGAATACAGCCACGGATCCGGTATCCGTCTTTGCGCCTGTTCTGGGTAGTGATTAATGCTACCCGGTTCTCACAATGTCCTTTTTCTCTGTCCCTCTTCTCCTCAGGCCGGTGATTTGGGCCTGGAAACTGTCACAGGGCTGTTAGAAATTCAGCTGTATGACCTCTCACTATCAGCTCCTTAGCCCAACTGCCATTTCTTCTCTCAGACCAGAATGGATCAAGGGGAGTCTCTGGAGCTCCCCCTTCTGGCCGGAGGTGGCAGTGCAGTTTTGCTATCTCAGTATTTGTATTTATTGTCAGAAACTATTTTTGTGGCAAATACCCCTAGGGGTGCCACACCAAGAAGGAAAAGTTGTAGAATTATGAAAACCACAGAATTGATGGACATATTAATGATATGTAAATGATGGAAAAATGAAAACAGTATTTTTAAAACATCTCAATATATCCAGTATGAGCGCCACATGCAGAAATACCTGCACTTATAAACTATTGCATGCTGTGAAGCTGAATACAATTGGGCATGCAAACAATCCAGATCTGCTATCAGCTCCCTTTGCAATTGTCGACCAATGTCATCCCAAGAGTGTTTGTTAGAAATAAGTCCAGAGATGGTGCAGACCATAGGAGCATATTTAGGTCACTCAGGTTACTTACAGTACCACAGTAGCATGAGCAACATGCGGACTGGCGTTGATGTGTTGAAAAATGTCCCTTTGAATAATTTGGAGAACGACCATGCTGAGCTGTTAATGCGCTTAAAATGAAGAATAGATGGGTCCAGCTACCACACATTATGTCACTTCTTTCCATAATCCCCAAAATAGAACTGCTGTGATGTGCCCTCATGAAGGCCTCTTTGTTGCGATGTCCACATGGTATAGTCAGATTAGAAGAATGGTGTGTAGTGATCTATTCTGTATTGCAAGTAAAGCTACACATCACATGCCAAGCCTAAAACATCAGTGTCTACACAAATCATCAGAAGGGAACATGAACAGATCGATCCATGGAGAATGGAGTAGGAATTGAACTTCCTGAAATTCATGTTTTCACGTGTGTGACACCGATTCAGCGATGTGTTCACTGTTAACCAGGGTAAACATTGTGTTACTAAGCGCAGGGCCGCGCTTAGTAACCCGATGTTTACCCTGGTTACCAGCGTAAACGTAAAAAAAAAAACGAACATTACATACTTACATTCCGGTGTCAGTCCCCCCGGCGTTCTGCTTTCCTGCACTGGCTGTTAGCGCCGGCCAGCCGTAAAGCACAGCCATGACGTCACCGCTCTGCTTTATGGTTGGCCGGTGCTGACAGTGCAGAGAAGCACAGCGCCGGAGGACAGACACCGGAATGTAAGTATGTAGTGTTTTTTTTTTTATGTTTACGCTGGTAACCAGGGTAAACATCGGGTTAGAAAGCGCAGCCCTGCGCTTAGTAACCCGATGTTTACCCTGGTTACCAGGGGACCGGCATAGTTGGTCGCTGGAGAGCTGTCTGTGTGATAGCTCTCCAGTGACCACACAGCGACGCTGCAGCGATCGGGATCGTTGTCTAGATCACTGCAGCATCGCTTAATGTGACGGTACCTTTAGTTCTCAGTTAGAAAACAATAAAAAAAATGGCTGGGCACCATTTCACACATAGCTGGAGCATCAGAGAGATGCTTAATTGGGCTGCTCAAGTGCATTCAGCGCGACATTCCTCAGACAACCTTTGATAACCCCATTGATAAATGCCAATGCGTGTAAATGGAGGTATTACTACACATTATGCTCATACTTGATACTGAATAAATCAAGCTGTTTTGAAAATATGAAAATATTGTTTCCATTTTTTAATAATTGGCAAAGGGGCAGCATGGTAGCTCTGTGGTTAGCACTGTACCCTTCCAGCAGTGGGGTCCTGGGTTCAAATTCCACCAAGGGCAACATCTGCAAGGAGTTTGTATGTTCTCCCCGTGTTTGCGTGAGTTTTTTCTTGGTACTCCAGTTTCCTCCCATATTCCAAAGACATACTGATAAGGAAATTCAATTATGAGCCTCAATTTTCTTCAAGAAAGCCTACAGCCTGCAATAACCATTCTGCCGCTCCGCCATCGCCAGAGCTGCTGCCTCGCCATCGCCAGAGCCGCCACCTCGCCATCGCCAGAGCCGCCGCCTCGCCAGAGCCGCTGCCTCGCCATCGCCAGAGCCATCACCGCGCCATCGCCAGAGCCACCGCCTCGCCCCTACCTTCTGTCCCTTCCCCACTATCCCACAGAATGTAAGTCCGCAAGGACAGGGTCCTCTCCCCTCTGTACCAGTCTGTCACTGTAAACTTGTTTACTGTAAACTATATCTATAACTCTGTATGTAACCCCTCAAGTCTAGCACCATGGAATTAATGGTGCTATATAAATAAATAATAATAATAATAAATAACTAGGACAGTGCCGATAATGTCTGTAAAGCCCTGTGGAATTAATGGTGCTATATAAGTGAGTAAAATAAGTTTAATAAAATAAATATGTGTATATGTGTATCTGTCCTGTGATTTTCATAATTCCAAGACTTTTACTTCTTAGTATTACAATTTCAATGCTGAGGAGGGTCACATAAATTATGCAAAATAATGTTTAAAAAATGGACATTCTTGCTTCATGAAACATACTTCAGACACATTAATATAAAATAATTTAATTAAAAGTATATGTTTTTTTCTAGATCAAATAAAGGAAAGATATGGAATCATCAGCAAAAAAATTCCTAATTATTACCGGGTTGCTCCTATTTTGGACTAAATTCTTTGACAATATCCTACACTGAGCTGGCTCTAACTTAAAAAAAAAAAACAATTGAAAAATCAGTTTTGCAGAATGTTACATGAATCTCCTTTTTTTTTACATCCGCTCCATAAATTATTATTTTGCTCCAGGATATTAGTTGGCCACATCATTAAGCCAATCTGCCTTTCCTTGTGCTTTAACACTCTTTGCACTGTAACAAGGAACATTTTCAACCCCCCAAAAATTATATATTTTCATCTGTGGATTAACTATAAAATACTCAAGTATCCTCTTCAAAAGGAAGAGGACTTGAACTTTAACGCCACCAATTTGGGCTAGTAATTCTAAAAGTCAGTATCAATAATATCAATTCTTGCCACATGACTCACAAGAAAAAGTCAAACCAGACACTCCATTTGCAGACACATGTTTTAGAGTATTTGTCCCTCATCAGTGCAAAGCTTGAACTCTGATTTGGTTAGGTAAGAGGCCTCTATCAGGGGCTCTAAGGGTAAAATTTCTCCAGCTAAATATTCATCCTTAAATAAGTTGTCCAATACTGGAATAACCCCTTTTCATACATCATGCTTGGCCCTGATAAACTAAAAAAGCTTATACTCACCTCACATTCCAGAGGTGTCGGCATTCACGGTCCCGGGGCTTAAGTACATTTGTTGTGACATGTGGCCTTGGTGCCCAATCAGCGCTGGCATCACTGTCCCCACCCCACCAAGCACATGAGAGCCCCAGGAAAAGTGAGTGCCAACACAGTGGGAACGGCACTGGCATGGTAGGTGACCATAAGCTTTTTTATTTTATTGAGGCCAAGCATGGGGAATGACAAGTTGTGCAAGTAGTGGACAATCTCTTTAACTACTGAAGTTATGATTGCTATCTCCACTGGTCCTGGACCTTACACATATCGCAATATCACATACAGGTGGGAACATTTGATTATTTTACTCATCCTTATATGTTTTCATAGAATTGCACCAGACAAAAGCTCCAGCATCATCTTCTTGGTCAGGACAAATTTTTGATGCATCATTGAATTTCGCTTTCATCACTTCATGATTGCTTATGTTTAATCCACTGTAACCTTGTTTTCTTCTGGCTTTTGTGCAATTCTGTCACAAACACTGACTTCTGTTTCCATCCATTTGTTTTTCAAATGTTTTGCTGTGCATTTTATATCTTTAAACCTTGTTGCTTTGAGCTTTTTGTCTTGACAGTTTGATGTCTTCCTTGGTATATTATCCTTTTATATAATTTCCATTTTGTTTATACTTGCACCATTTTTTGTAGAGCTGACAGAGAAAAATCTAAAATCTTTTTCAACACTCCGTGTTGGATTTTCATCTGAAGATTTTCAACTTTCAATCATTGTAATCCAGTTGACAACTTTCTGGCTGAGCACCATGTTTTCTTTCAATTAGTTAAGTCCAACAGTTCGATAAGATGTGTAAACACTGTCATTTCGATTCAGACTAATTAACATTTTTTAGACTTGTGCAGGTAAATGTTTTAGAAACGCGAATTACAAAGTGATTTCATCGTTACATCTATTTGATCTGGAAAAACATACTGTATGTCCATTAAAATAACTTAGTCTTATTTCCTTGAGATATGTATCATGAAACAAGAATTCAACTATTAAACAAATATTGGGGCGTACGTAGCACAACATTTTAATTTTTATATATTAGCAATGTAGATTAGATAATCTTAAAATCCATAACAGCTCATACTGTTTGATAAATCTTTAGAATGTGTAGTCTAAAAGCTCCCATACACATTAGAAGCTGGACAAATTTGACAATATTGGTAAAACTGACCGCCCCTCTAAAATGTATGGGGGTCTCCCAACTCTCGCCGGACAAATGATGATGGTGGAAAGAAATAATCCAGCATATTGGAATTCTAATGGCCAATCCTTTTGTTCAGAAGTAGAGGAATCTAGAGCTAGTTTCTCAACAATGGCGTGCTTGACTAAGCATTCCTATGTATGGGGGAGTCAGTGGGGAGATAGCTGTCAACTGAACAATCATTAGGTTTACACCACCTATTAGCTGGATTACTTTGGTTTTGGCAAATGGTGTTGTACATTAGAACATGCCCCTTACCACTAAGCCACACCCTTTACAGTGAAGTCTTCTCCCCTTTGTCGGATAAGAAACATGACTAAAAGTGTTTACTGCAGACAGTGTGTAAAACATATATTAAATATGGTCAAAGCCATTAAAGACAGTTTTTTTCGTGCAAATGACCTTGATAAATCTCTCCTATTGCTTTGTGTCGTATCTGTGAACATCCTGTCTCCATGACTGTAGGTATGACAAAGGGGATATATTGAATTTTACTCCCATTAAATGGTTTGTCTTGTTCAAAAAGGGTCATTGATTGGCAATGCTTGAAAATAATTTAATGGTAAAAGCCTGAGCCACTGTATGGCTAAAATTCTGTTACTTCCTTGATTTTTTGTTTAATGGGCTGCAGATGTCACGTTCCATTCCATACAACCTGTTATCACTGCAACCAATCCTGGCCATGTATGTGCCATACCATTTACCATACCATGACTGCTGAGATCATTGATAGACAGTAACAGTCAAGTGTTGAAGAAGAGAACAGAGCAGCAGACAGATGGTACTGGAGCAGCCAGGGATTCAACTGGTAAGAAATGATTTTTTTTCAAGCATTACCAATAATGATGATGGAGCACTGAAACGATTGTGTGCTTGGTACTCGAATCGAGAACGTTGGATGCTCAGATGTACTTAACTCAAATATCAAGCATAATGGAAGTTAATGTGAAACTCAAGCAGTTTTCATTTCTCACTCACTTGAGTATTACAGCTCACAAGCAATCCGGCTGACAGAGAAGTTCCTGTGCTCTCATCAAGGGAGTATCCTGCTTCATTGTGGAGCACGGCTCACATTATTCAAATGAGCTTCTTACAGGGACCTGAGCACTTGAGCACCAAGCAATACTCGGCACTGCTTGATCGAGTATCAAGCAGTGCCGAGCATGCTCATCCACCACTAGTTACCAACTAATGACCCATTTTTTTGGACTGTGTAATCACTCTGTGGTCGTGTCCACTCATTCAGGGCCGTGTATACACTGTAAAGGGACTAATTATGTCTGGCATATTTAAACATCTAACAAATAATTAAGTGTTTGCCTATCAACAATATCTGCTGTAATTTTTAAGTGTGCAATTTAAAAGGATGAGAAGCATATAAAAAAATTAAACCTATTACTGTAGAATTTTTTAACTATGTCAGATTTTTTCCTATTTAAGCTCATTTAAAAAATGTACTAAAGAAAAGGAAAAAAGGATTAATTTTCAACAGGACTACCGCCTCTACCCTCCCCTCTCATCCCTCTTGCCCTCGTTTGTGTCCCTTCCCCCTCCCTCTCCCCTTCCTCTCTCTCCTACTCCCAGTTCCCTTCAAATTTGTACATCTTAAAGAAAACTTTCCTATGTATCTTTGCTGTTATATTGCTTGCGCCAACATTCTTAAATAAAGAATTTATAAAGAAAATGTACTTGGCTGCAGTCTCTTGCTTGCTTGCGTAGTTTCTAGCTATTTATGTTATAGTTTTCTTTTTCATTTACTGCTTTTAAATTCTAAATGTTTCCAAATAAACAGAATTTCATTAAACTTAAAGGAATAGATTAAAATGTAAAAAAAAGTAATAAAGTTAATTTAATACATTTGTTAAAAAAGAACATCCTAAAAGATTTATTTATTTTTGTTATTAAGCATTCCTTTTATATGTATCTCAACCCAACGAGGCATGGTGGAACATTTAATTTGTTAACAGTTAGACCTCACTAACTTTACATATAGCACAGTGGCTAAGGTTTGAAATTAAATTGAGATCTTACATGGGTACATGCATAATTAAACTTCTCATATTTGCAGTCATATTTTCAACATTGCTATCCTTTGCGTAGGTGATAAGTGAGAAAGCCAAATGTAAGACCAGATGAATTGTAAGCTCTCCGTTATTAACGGAACCCTTTAGGCATCATAAACGCTTTGTGTACATCATAAACACTTTGTTTACAGTGGCACACAGAGTCCCTATGGCTCTGTACTATGCATTGCTCCCAATAGTGACGATCTACTGCTTAATCACTTCTGTAATATCCTCAGACCTGGCATTTTCTTTCTCCTTGTTTCTGCTGCTTTTACTTAGCTGCATAGTTACTGTGTGACATCTGAGCTAGGATGCCGCTACACAATCAATTACTGGAGAGAACAATCTGTGTACAGGGGAGCCTAACGGAAACTTTTATTAAACCTGACTAGATAGAAGACTGATTGTATTCTGTATCCACTAGCTAACCACAGATTTCTGTGCATATTAAATTTTAAAAAAGAAAGTTTAACTGGAAATTTAGGCTTAGCTGGAACAGTGCATATTTGGTGCATTTACAATGGTTTCAGTAGTATTTTTAGACCAATTTGCTAATTTGGGTTACTTGAGTTTTTTACTTAATTTTTAGTTTACTTTTTTGCAAGCTCAAAGGAGGACTTTAGGGATTTGTTGAGGCTTTGAATATAAATTCAATTGACCTCTGATTCACCTTTCTTGACCTAATGATTGAGAAGGTGGATGGACGTCTTAAAACTACGGTCTATCGGAAACCTATCTCTACTAATGCCCTCTTGAACTGGGACAGTCATCATCCCCTCCCACTAAAGAAAGGCATAAAAAAAAACAATATTTGCACCTGAGATGCAACTGCTCAGACAAAAATGACTTGATCGAACAGGCAGGGTACCTTCATCAGAGATTCAGAGACAGAGATTACGCAGACTTCGTTCTTCGCCAAGCTTTCCAGCATTGATTAAAACAAGACAGGGTACAATTACTCACCCCAAGAATACTTGCGGCTCCAGGAATTACATCACCAGATTGAATACAACTTTAGACAGTGGAGCAGGCCAAATCAAAAAAGTTTCATGTAAACATTGGAACATCATATGTACGGATAATGGTATTATGAGCGGCGATGACTGGGACTGGACGAGTTTGGTGCTAAGGCGCCCACTGGAACTGTGTCATTACACATGCGCATTGCAAATACCTTAAAGCACCTTCAATTATGAAAATCGTGCCATCACAGACATGGTGTTTCCTATCGGTAGGGTTAGTACACACTTTCATGACAGCGCTGAAGGCGCTGATGTCACATGCTGACCCTTTAAAAGTTGACTCTCCTTTTAGCAATGCATGCATTTGACATGGGTCTGTACATAGGATAATGGTTATTTTTTGGTTTATTCTTCTGCTATTTTTTCTGTGACAGTACGTTATTTCACATGTGCAGCAAGGTAGAGTATACTGCATTACTATGTGCACTCTCTAACTCTTTGGAGTATTGGTTTCTGGGTTCAATATTTCTTCTATTTATATGTGGCCCTTTGCTAACTTGCTTTCTTTATTTATGAGCACATTATTTTCTGATTTATAGTGCTAGCTCCATATGTAAATATCTTTGTATATATAAAAGCAAGGAAAGTGTGACAAAAATGGCAAAAAGCAGTGAAGATGATTAAGTGAAGATGATTATGTGAAGTTACTGTATTAAAAAAATAAGTAAATAGATAAAAAAAGTACAGTACAATATTCTATTACACGTTTAATAGTTTTTCATACTGTACATTACTATATTTGTTATTAATAAAGTATTTTTTTCTTATTTAAAACCACCTAAGCAAAAAAAATTGGTGTGGTTTTTGGGGGGCGGGGATGGATTAATTGCAGCATTACAAATCATTTTAATGGGGAACTATAATTTGATATACGAGCAAATTGAGCTAAGAGCTGAGTCACAGGACAAATTAAACTTGTAAGTCAATTTATTACTGTATAAGAAATCAGATGACTTCAGGTTTAAAAGGATTTTGTCAGCAGGTTTTTGCTACCTAATGTAAGAGCACTATGATATAGGTGCTGTAGCCCGATTCCAGCAATGTGTCATTTATTTGGCTGTGTTTTTGTTTCAGTACAATTAGTGCTTTATCAGAAGGAGATTATTGCTACAAGACTAGGTTTATTGTGCTTTCTTTCCCAACCACGCCCCCACCACTGATTAGCAGCTTTCTGTCAATACACAATCTACACATTAAACTGCCGATCAGTGGTGTGGGCGGGGTTATATATAGGGATCAAAATTTCAAAGTTCTGCTAGATCGGCAGCAGAGAAAATTGTGATTTTATCACAACTGCTGCACCCAGTGAACTATGTGACATATCACTGGAATCAGGGTCTCTGTTCGTAAATCATGCTGCTGTCAGATTACATTTAAAAAAAACTGCTGACAAATTTCCTTTAAATTCCCAAAGGGAAATAAAAAGAAAATAAAAATGAAAAAGAAAGCTTTAAAAAATACATATAAAAATTTGAATCACCCTCCACACACCCTTTTCACTCAAAAAAAAAAAAAATAACACCAGAATTATGGTTTTTCAGTAACCATACCTCCCTAAAAATGAAATGAAAAAAAAAATAATTGTATGTAACTAAATTTGATGTCAATAAAACCAAAAACAGGTCATTATGCAAATCTACAGATGGAAAAATAAAGATGTAACCCTAAAATCCTTAAAACAATGGTGGAATTGAATTCTTTCCAACATTTTATCCCAATTTGAATATTTATCTTGTTTATCAGAACATTATATTGTAAAAACTATGTTGTCATTTAAAACTACAACTTATCCTGCAAAAAAAAAAAAGACCAAGCCTTTATACAGCTATCTCAATGGAAAAATAAAAAAATATGGCTCTTGGAAGAATGAGAGAGAAAAATGCAAATGTAAAAATGAAGATTGTGGAGGCAAGGGGTTAGGAATTAGTTGATGTGAGATAGCCTTTGATTGCTTCGAGGTTATCCTGGGTTCCTTTAGTAAGTATTATATGCTTTGGTATTGAAGGGTCTTTGTTGGTCGACGAGTCCTGGAGAGGGTCTCGAATTGCTCACATTTGTGCATAATGTGTCTGATGGTTGATTGGCGGAGTCCAAGCTCTTCATTGGTGCTTTGTTACCCTTTTTATCATGATGAGCATTTTCTTCTGAGGTCCTCAGAAATCTCCTTTATGCCATAATATACTTCAACAAATATGTTGTGAAGTGAAAATTAAACTTTCATAGATCTTTCATCTTTAAGTAAAATAAGTTCCCCACTCACACCTCTTTGTCACCTCATTTATTTAAAAACAAGACTAATTTCCCCTTCAAATTATCTGTTAATTCTTAAAGGTTCACTAACTTTTGACATTCACAGACATGTGACATTTGATTATGTTTCTCACTTCAAAAATAAATTAAAAAGTCTAATATTTTTTTACCTTTGATTCTCTTTTATTTACTTTCAGGACTTGTGTGAAAACCTGATGTAGTTTTAGGTTAAATTTATGCACAAATATGGAAAATTCTGAAGGGTTTCCTAAGCGGTCAAGCCCCACTGTACACTGTGATATAGTATATCACACAAAATTAGTGCAGAATTGCGAGTGATCTTATAAAACTTGCAGCACTATTTCAAGGATTGATAAATACAAAAGTTAAAATGTTCAGAAAAAAATTGCATTATTCAGCAACAGCCTGACTTTGCAAAGTGTCAAAGTCTAGTAAAAATTAAAGTATAACTTTCATACTCTTGCACAAATACATTCCAAAAAACTAAAATATTCTTAGTAAATTTTAATAAATAAATAAATGTTCAACTGGGAAATATTGGAAGTTATTGGAAAGTTCAGTTTTCCAGCAAAATAATGTTGTTTTGTGTTTGCTAAAGTGTAATTTCTGGGCTTGGACTTTTAAGAAACGGCAGTTAGGTTGGTAATGGAGCCTACCTGTCTATCTCCAGTAAGGATTTGTGCTATTTAGCTGAGGTGAAGCTGCTAGCCTCATTTATTGAGCATTGTAAAAGTCTGCAACTAATGACTCTTTGAGATATTTGTTTTCACATACAGTGGGGCAAAAAAGTATTTAGTCAGTCAGCAATAGTGCAAGTTCCACCACTTAAAAAGATGAGAGGTGTCTGTAATTTACATCATAGGTAGACCTCAACTATGGGAGACAAACTGAGAAAAAAAAATCCAGAAAATCACATTGTCTGTTTTTTTAACATTTTTTTTGCATATTATGGTGGAAAATAAGTATTTGGTCAGAAACAAAATTTCATCTCAATACTTTGTAATATATCCTTTGTTGGCAATGACAGAGGTCAAACGTTTTCTGTAAGTCTTCACAAGGTTGCCACACACTGTTGTTGGTATGTTGGCCCATTCCTCCATGCAGATCTCCTCTAAAGCAGTGATGTTTTTGGCTTTTCGCTTGGCAACACGGACTTTCAACTCCCTCCAAAGGTTTTCTATAGGGTTGAGATCTGGAGACTGGCTAGGCCACTCCAGGACCTTGAAATGCTTCTTACGAAGCCACTCCTTCGTTGCCCTGGTGGTGTGCTTTGGATCATTGTCATGTTGAAAGACCCAGCCACGTTTCATCTTCAATGCCCTTGCTGATGGAAGGAGGTTTGCACTCAAAATCTCACGATACATGGCCCCATTCATTCTTTCATGTACCCGGATCAGTCGTCCTGGCCCCTTTGCAGAGAAACAGCCCCAAAGCATGATGTTTCCACCACCATGCTTTACAGTAGGTATGGTGTTTGATGGATGCAACTCAGTATTCTTTTTCCTCCAAACATGACAAGTTGTGTTTCTACCAAACAGTTCCAGTTTGGTTTCATCAGACCATAGGACATTCTCCCAAAACTCCTCTGGATCATCCAAATGCTCTCTAGCAAACTTCAGACGGGCCCGGACATGTACTGGCTTAAGCAGTGGGACACGTCTGGCACTGCAGGATCTGAGTCCATGGTGGCGTAGTGTGTTACTTATGGTAGGCCTTGTTACATTGGTCCCAGCTCTCTGCAGTTCATTCACTATGTCCCCCCGCGTGGTTCTGGGATTTTTGCTCACCGTTCTTGTGATCATTCTGACCCCACGGGGTGGGATTTTGCGTGGAGCCCCAGATCGAGGGAGATTATCAGTGGTCTTGTATGTCTTCCATTTTCTAATTATTGCTCCCACTGTTGATTTCTTCACTCCAAGCTGGTTGGCTATTGCAGATTCAGTCTTCCCAGCCTGGTGCAGGGCTACAATTTTGTTTCTGGTGTCCTTTGACAGCTCTTTGGTCTTCAACATAGTGGAGTTTGGAGTCAGACTGTTTGAGGGTGTGCACAGGTGTCTTTTTATACTGATAACAAGTTTAAACAGGTGCCATTACTACAGGTAATGAGTGGAGGTAAGAGGAGACTCTTAAAGAAGAAGTTACAGGTCTGTGAGAGCCAGAAATCTTGATTGTTTGTTTCTGACCAAATACTTATTTTCCACCATAATATGCAAAAAAATGATAAAAAAAACAGACAATGTGATTTTCTGGATTTTTTTTTCTCAGTTTGTCTCCCATAATTGAGGTCTACCTATGATGTAAATTACAGACGCCTCTCATCTTTTTAAGTGGTGGAACTTGCACTATTGCTGACTGACTAAATACTTTTTTGCCCCACTGTATATACTCTATGTCTTTTACAGATAGAACATGTACCCATTATATTCTATGGTGCTGTCACTAGAGATGAGCAAATATGTTCGACTATCTCCTTATTCTGCAAGCTATAGCACTTACCGAATAAGCTGCAGAGAGAACCCGACTTCCTGTATCGCTCCTGCTGATGAACTGTTCAGCACCGCAGCTGCATGTGTCGCGGCAGTTTGGCAGTCAAAACATATGTATGGAGAGTCTATTTGTTGGGCTCTCCATGCATGTATTGTGACTGTGAAACAGCCGCGACACATGAAGCTGCGGTGCTAAACGGCTGATCAGCCGGAGCGCTCCAGGTATCGGGGTTACCAAGGCAGCTTATTCGGTAAGCGCTATAGCTTGCAGAATGAGGGAGCTGAAAATATTTGCTCATCTCTAGTTGTTACATGTCTGTTTTTTTGGAGACTATAGCCCAGATTCATCAAAGCCTTTCCACTGGAAAATTTGCATTTTTTATGCCAAGCTTTTGAAAGTTGCAAAATTTTTGTGTAATGCGAGGCTGCACAAATATTTTGCTACGTTTGTCATTTTCAAACCATTTTTTGCCAAGATCTAACAAAGTGGGCTGAGCTGGGATGTGGCAGGGAGTGTGTCACTATGTAGAGACTCCTACTAATCAAATTCTTGACAAATGGTGGTATTTTTTACACCATAAATCACACTCCAGCCCCTGCCAGGCGTAAGAGTGGCTAGGCACACGGAGGCATTTCGCGCCAATCCTGATTCATTAATAGGCACATGTGAAAAGACTTCAGTCTCGATTAACCAGGACCTATGTGTACTTGTACATGTAGATTTCTAATCCGAGTTATGGATCATAATCACCTATACAGATGTGTGGATCTATGAAAATCACTGTCAGCATGCCGATGACATTGATCTGCAATCTGCAATGGGTGTATTGTCTGTGGTTAGGAGAAGCGTCTCAATTTTTTTTTTTTATTTTGCATAACAGAAAATTACTGATGAAAACTGGTGGTTAAAACAGATTTACTAAGCAAACGCTGATGAAATTATGTTTCAAAACACTGCTGAAAAAAATTCCATATATCAAACATCTCATTATTATGGATAAAACATGCACCCATTACAGTAAAAAAACAGACATTTCTGCTTTTGATTCAAGTCACAGATCAAACTGGTTTATTCAACTCAATGAGTCCATTAAAAAAATAGATAGCACATGGATTTCAAAGAAGAAGTTTGGAATTTTTTGTGTACGAGAAAAGCTGATGATAAAAATGGATGAAAATTGGATCCAGAAAACAAAAAAAAACCATTCTGTTTATTCCCATTTGCCAACACATACAACCTAGAGGATACTGTTAAAAATTAACTTTTAATGAAATCATAACTTAAAAATTCAGCAGAGCCCAAATCCAAACCTAACACCTACTAACAAGATGCAACAAATGACAAAAAAGCATTCCCATGCTTTAGTAAGAATGCAAACTAATGTATTTGACTAGTGATCCTAGGACTAAAAAAGGAAAGTAAAACAAATAAAGCAGCACTCTGTAGCATCATATCATGCAAATATGAAATATGAAAGTTAAACAGAATTACAGCACTAGAAATATGAAAAATTGAGAATACTTAGCGCATAAATTGGCCAATTCATGTGTACCTGAAATTTGTATTCATTAGCCTTCTGACAGAGCACTCTGCCCTTTAGCCTCAGGCATTTTTAATCACAGCACACCCCTTCCCCTCCACAGAGATATAGATTTCAGTCTAGGAGAGAATTCACATTAGCTTCCCATACAGATGAAGACTTTAGTCTAAGAGAGGATTGGCATTAGGTTAGGTCCTGGAGATGAGAATCGCCTTAATGTGGCTTCCAGGTGCACATGAATTGGCCAATTTATGAGCTAAGAATTCTCAATTTTTCATATTTCTAGTGCAGTATTGCTATTCAATTTTCATATTTCATATTTGCATGCTATGGTGCTACAGAGTGCTGCTTTATTTGTTTGATTGTATATGAGTTGGTGACTCTAGGTAAGCTCCTATTCAGAGCTAGTTTATGTTTGGATGTCATGGTCAGTTTTTTTTAATTTAAAAAAGGAGAAAGTTACAGTGCAATAAGGTGAATGAAAAAGGAAGAAACATCATAGATCTCACCCAATTGAAGTGGAGCTATTATCCCAAAAAGCGGTTCCCTCCCCTATTTATTCTTGCTTGCGGTAAAAATGTAATGAGGCGTCATACAGAGTGACTGTCAAAGTCTGGGAAGTTACAGTAGATTGCTTCCAGAAGTGTAACCCAAGAAATGTGGGAATATTGAACTTTTCTTTTGGCATAAATTTAAAAAAACTTTAGTTTGTGACAGTGCTATAGCTCAGATGGACAGGTTGGGTTACTTAGTATCTAGATGACTGTACTATGTGGCCGCGTGCCTCTCAATTAATTTGGCACATCTTAGTTCAGCAGGCATTTATTCAAAACTAGCATATGAAAAAAACAGTTTTGAGGAATTGTCCGCTACGACCGCTGGAACAATGTATTTTGGAAAAATGAGGAAAAGATAGAGATATTATAATTTGCCACAATACCAGAGGATACATTTGGCAACACCCAACAGCAGCTTAACAAGCTTTATTTAAATTATTGCAATCACAACTCCCCTTAGCACCTCAAGATTTGGATTGTAGGTGACTACTAGAGGCACCCAGTTATTTTCTTCTTTAGCATTGTCATGTAGCAGGTGATTCCCTGATATTCTGGTGGCTCTTGTAATCTGGTTTTCAATCGTTCTTGTATGGTAGCCCTGATTGAAAAAGGTCTTTCTGAGGCGACCAAGGTGTTCATCCCTATCCATTGGGTTGGAACATATATGATTGTATCTGATGGCTTGGCTGTAGACAATAGAGTTTTTTATATGTTTTGGATGGAAACTGTTCCATTTAAGGTATGTTGGACAGTCGATTGGCTTCTGATACAGAGATGTCTCTATTGTATTGTTCTGCAGCTTAATAATGGTGTCCAAAAAGTTAATCTCAGTACAGGAGTAGTTGAGTGTCAAGTTGATGGTAGGATGAAATTGATTAACCAGGTGCCTCTAGTAGTCACCTACAATCCAAATCTGGAGGTGCTAAGGGGAGCTGCATGGAAATTACAACCTTTAATACAAAAAGATGCCCGCTTACAATCCATTTTTCCAGACCCCCCACTACTGTGTTTTAGGCAGCCCCCAAATCTAAGAAGCATCATTGTTAAAAGCTCCCTGTCCTCTCCAACAGCTGCAGGAACCTTTCCTTGCAACCAGAAAAAATTTAAAACCTGTCCATTTATAATGACCACGGACAAGATAAAGATCCCCAATTCACATCAGGACTACAAGATACCAGGTACTTTCAGCTGCGTCACATCTAATGTGGTGTACCTAATTATTTGTACTAAATGTCCAACTGGGGGTCTGTATGTGGGGGAGACAGCGCAAAAACTGAGGACAAGGATGAATTCTCACCACCATACAATAAGAGAAAAAAGAATGGATCTACCTGTGGCAATACATTTTTGTCTCCCCAATCATAACATTATGGACATGAAATTACTTCAAATCTCAAAGAGACAGAAGAATATGGGAACATAAACTGATGATGACCTTTGACAGTCTTAGTGCAGGAGTGAATGTGTCGCATGGATTTGTCTTTTTACATCAACTAAGGAACTAAGGAATTTGCCCCTCAGACCATGTGGGGTCATCACAACAGAACCAGACCCCAATCAGAGGACAATAAAACATTCCCTATCTAAGAACTGGTCCAATATTTATGGACACAAATGTTAATCGCCAATGGTAATTCTGCTTCATGTCACCTGTTTTATCCATGGGTTTTTTTTTTGTTTTTTTCTGTGATGTTTTGTGCATAAATATGTGATTCTCCAGAATTTCTTTAAGTCTATGCCTGATGAAGAGGCCTGAGTAGTCTCGAAAGCTTGCAATTGGTTACCATCTTTTCAGTTATCCATTAAAAGGTATCAACCACTGAGAACTCTCAATTCTATATATTTTTTGTCCAGGTATAGATTATTGCCTGCTGCTCTATTCTGTGAAGTAGCCAATATTGTACATGCTTAGTCTTGCTATCAAATTCTACATTTGTCCAGTTCTAGGGAGATGTATTCTGAATTTATTTATTTGCTTACATTTCTCCAGGAACATTCTCTGTTAAATACAGCAGATTACCTAGAGAAGAAATACACCTCTGTAACTAAGCCCCATTGGTCATTTTTGTAATACTCTTGGCTTCTTGGCTGTGGCTAAACATTATCAGTGTGACAGAAAACCATTTCACGCATGAAGATTTTGCTATAAAGTCTCTGCTCTGCAAACACAAAACTAAATTTAAGGATTTGGAAAAATGAAACCTATTAAATGCTGGTTTGGAAGCATAAATAAGCAAATGTTTGTTTTTTATTAACATTGACATCAAACTATTAAGACTTTTGCTACATATTTTTAATAGTTCGGACACTACAAGTCCCATCAGAATTTCTACAAGCTGACACTGGAACTTGTAGATCGAGTTAATTGATAAAGATGTCAGGAAGTACTAGTAAGTAAAATGGAAAATATAATAGATTCAAAACAAAGGTCTGTTCACAAGAAATCACCAGTGGCATCAAATGGCCACAGAACGGTATTTACCTTACTAGCATTTTTACACAAGCAGACAGCAGTAAACAACATGCACTGATAGATCTTAGTTTAGAATTATCATGAAGGAGCATTCTCAAGAAAGCTCCATCACCCTCAATTAAAGAAACATGGAAAAAAGTGGAACAACTGATACAACAGATTACACACAATAATATAAGACTCTCTCCACAATTAACAATTCTAGCTGAAACAAGAAGTTTACATACACTATATAAAAAGACACATGCATGTGTTTCTAAATATCTGACATGAAATCAGAATAATATTTTTAGGTCAGTTAGGATTACCATAATTATTAATAATTGCCAAATGCCAGAATAATGAGAGAGAATGTTTTAAGGCATTTTTATTACGTACTGCAAAGTCAAAGTTTACATACATTTCATTACTATTTGGTACCATTGCCGGTAACCAGAATCACATGGGTCAAATGTTTGGGATATCCTTCCACAAGCTTCTCACAATAGTTGGTTGGAATTTGGGCCCCTTCCTCCTGAGAAAACTGGTGTAACTTATCCATGTTTGTAGGTTGTCTTGCTCACACCTGTCTTTTTAGCTTTGCCCATAAATTTTCAATAGGATTGAGATCAGGGCTTTGTGATGGCCACTCCAAAACATTGACTTTGTCATCCTTAAACAACTTTGTTACCATTTTGGCTGTATGCTTTGTCCATTTGGAAGACCCATTTCTGCCCAAGCTTTAACTTCCTGGCTGATGTATTGAGATGTTGCTTCAGTATTGCCACATAATCCTTTTTTCTCATGATGCCATCTATTTTGTGAAGAGCACCCTTCCCTCCTGCAGAAAAAAAACCCCACAACATGATGTTGCCACCAGTGTTTCACAGTTGGGATGGTGTTCTTAGGCTTCCTAGCTTCTCCCTTTTTCCTTCAAATCTAATGATGGTTATTATACCCAAAAAGTTCAATTTTATTTACATCAGACCACAAGACATGTTTGAAAAATTAAGGTCTTTGTTCCAGTGTGCATTTGCAAACATTATTTTTTCTTCTTAATCTTTTTCCTGGCAGAGGGACTTTTCAGCCTATGTTGATACAGTACTCGCTTCACTGTGGATATTGCCACAATCTTACCAGCTTCCACCATCATTTTCACAGGGTCTTTTGCTTTTGTCCTTCGGCTGATATGCACATGTCGGATCAAAGCACGTTAATTTCTGGGACAAAGAACCCGTCTCCTTCTTGAGTGGCATGATGGCTGGACACTCCCATCTTGTTTCTATTTGCATATAATTGTTTGTACAGATTGACAATGCACTTTCAGATATCTTGAAATTGTATCCATGGATGAGCCAGACTTGTGCAGGTCCAGAATTCTCTTCCTGATACCTTGATTTTCTTCCAAACACATTACATCATCATACGGGCAGTCCAGAACTGTAAAATGCATAGTAATCTTAGTGTATGTAAACTTTTAACTTTGCAGTAAGTAATAAAAATGCCTTAAAACATTCTCTCTCTCTCATTATTTTGGCATTTGGCAAATATTAATAATTATGACCTAAAACGGGAAAGTTTTATTCTGATTTCATGTCAGATATTGAGAAAAACATTCATATATGTCTTTTTCTATAGTGTATGTAAACTTCTGGTTTCAACCGTATATAGTCTCGCAAATAATAATGGTAATAAATCATTTAATTGCATCCCCCTGGAAAAGGAAAGATCCTCCAAAAATAGAGGACATCATAGAATAGCTACACATAATGTGTACGAATTTAATCACGTCATAAGACACAATACATTTCACAAATATTCCAAAAATTGGGCCCCCTGTAATAAAGAATTCACAACACCATTCACATAGTCCCCTCTAATCACAGGAGAAAAGGAAAGAGAAAGGGACAAATGTGTAAACAGATTGATATTTTTTTTTTTTTTGAGAAAATGGATTGTACAGAATTTACTCGTTTTTATCCTAGATGTTAGGCTACTTTCACACTGGCGTTTTTTGATAGACGTCGCAATGCGTCGTTTATGGCAAAAAACGCATCCTGCAAAGTTGTTTGCAGGATGCGTTTTTGCCCCATAGATTAACATTAGCGACACATTGCGACGCTTTGCCACACATCGCAACCGTCGTGCGATGGTTGCGCCGTGTTGTGGCGGACCACCGGGAGCAAAAAATGTTACATGTAACGTTTTTTGCTCCTGATGGACCGCTTTTTCCGACCGCGCATGCGCGGCTGGAACTCCGCCCCCACCTCCCCGCACCTCACAATGGGGCAGTGGATGCGCCAGAGAAATGCATCCGCTGCACCCGTTGTGCAGTGCGTCAAACGCTAGCGTCAGAATCTCTGCCCGATGCATTGCGACGGGGAGATTCCGACGCTAGTGTGAAAGTAGCCTTAGGTGTCGAGTTCCCACCACTGCACAGGGGGAATCTCGAACCATGTCTGCTGCGGTCTCCCATTCTATCTCAGCCACAGTGGAGCCTGCTCAGCAGAGATGTCGGTCCCAGCGTCTTGCTCAGCCTGATACTGTGCAAAGGGATACTGCTGTCTTTCTAGGCTCTGCTTTGCAAACACTGAGCATGCCCACGGGAGGACCTCTCATTGGAGGTTGGGGGTCACACGCTCAGGTCCTGTAGCAGCTCCTATTGGACCACTAGGAAGGTCCTTGCCTGCTGCAGCTATAGAAGGTTCCCATGGCCGCGCAGCCATGTGCCAGTATCAACCTATGTTATGAGCTTTGCTATCTTGTGGTCATGTATGCATGTGGTCAGGGTTGGCTGAAATAAGCCCCTAGAATACCAGCACCTCCGGTGAGGAGTTTTGTGTGTATGGATTCAGGGCTGGTGTATAGCCACTAGAATTCTGGCTCCACCGGAGAGGAGCTGTTCATGTGTAAAGGTACCATCACACTAGACGATATCGCTAGCGATCCGTGATGTTGCAGCGTCCTCGCTAGCGATATTATCCAGTGTGACACGCAGCAGCGATCAGGCCCCTGCTGTGCTCTCGCTGGTCGGGGAAGAAAGTCCAGAACTTTATTTGGTCTCTGGACTCCCCGCAGACATCGCTGAATCGGCGTGTGTGACACCGATTCAGCGATGTCTTCACTGGTAACCAGGGTAAACATCGGGTAACTAAGCGCAGGGCCGCGCTTAGTAACCCGATGTTTACCCTGGTTACCATCCTAAAAGTAAAAAAAAACAAACAGTACATACTTACCTACAGCCGTCTGTCCTCCAGCGCTGTGCTCTGCACTCCTCCTGCTCTGGCTGTGAGCGTCGGTCAGCCGGAAAGCAGAGCGGTGACGTCACCGCTCTGCTTTCCGGCCGCTGTGCTCACAGCCAGTACAGGAGGAGTGCAGAGCACAGCGCTGGAGGACAGACGGCTGTAGGTAAGTATGTAGTGTTTGTTTTTTTTTACTTTTAGGATGGTAACCAGGGTAAACATCGGGTTACTAAGCGCGGCCCTGCGCTTAGTTACCCGATGTTTACCCTGGTTACCAGCATCGTTGGTCGCTGGAGAGCTGTCTGTGTGACAGCTCTCCAGCGACCAAACAGCGACGCTGCAGCGATCCGGATCGTTGTCGGAATCGCTGCAGCGTCGCTAAGTGTGACGGTACCTTTAGGCTGACTGCATGACCACTCTTTGCTTTTGCTCAGTTAGGTAGCTGTGATCCTCTGTGTGCTTAACAAGGCACAGCGTATTCATATATTTGCGATTCTGTGAAGTAACAGAGTTCGCTTATACCGCCATATAGCGCCGCCATTTGCTAGCAGCAGGTTTCTCTCCTGCACGGTGGATCATGGGTTATGAACATATATAACATATTTAACATATATATTTACTCGGTGCGTTCCGCCAGCCCTAACACTAGATTTGGATATACCCATTTACCCTTCTAATCCCCCCTCCTTACTAAATTTTGCTGTTGTCCTTCATACCCTAAAAAAAGAAAGAAAGCTCCATTATGATCTGAAATAAGGCACTGTCAGTGGTCTCCTGCCATCTCTAAAATGGCCTTCACCATTTAACACCTGTACAGGGATCTGAACTTAAAAAGGGACCCTTGATTGGGGCCACCGTATATGCAGCTGTTCCATGGTGCAGGCTGCAGGAAAAACCAAGAGGGCAGAAAAAGTAAAAAATGAGAAAATGCCAGAATAGTCATATATATATATATATATATACCATGCGTTGGAATTGGAGGTGTATATACCATAAGCTCACTGTTATTTATCCAATAACCATCCTATTAGTGGTAACAGCCATAGACACATCCGTTAATCGTTGGTCAATTGTGTAAGTGTACTGGTGACAGGGGGAAGCAGAAGGCTATTCATGACATAAAAATAATACCCCCTGGCTGTAATATTTGACAGAAGCCTATAAAAAAAAGCACTTAAAGTATACAGTTCAGAAGTGTTTTTATTCGCACTCTGGGTTGTTTTCATGAAATCACATAGCATTTATTCTGCATGTGAATAAAGCGTGAATGTTCAAGCAAAGGCGAAGTGATTTCATGAAAACTCTTGTCCACTATGACGCTGTTGTACTGTATGGATTTCATGCATTTTTTCTCTATAAGCTTGTATCTAGAGACTGAAAAAGGATTGTAAAAAAATAAATTTTTAAGTGCAATATGTAGGATTTTCTGTACCATTGAAAATGCATTAAAAGCGTTAATACTCTGCAGCAAAAATGCATCAAATAAGAGGGAAAACTCAAAAGCAGCAAACACAAAATAATCAGAGAAGATTGCTACATGGTGCAGACACTTGCAGAAAATGTGCAGATAAAAAGCAGTACAAAAATGCACCATTTATGTTATGTGTAAACACACCCTCAGTGTTACATTTTTATTACATTTTTTATAAGTTTAATGGAGAAAAAAATCAATCATGCCATTTTTTTACGCCATTTATCAATCATCGTAAAAAAAATCTGATTGCTGGTTGTTACTATTACGGGGACATCAAATATGTCTGCTATTTGCTAATTTGTGATGTTTATTATTTTTTATAAAAGCACATTAAAAATGTTGTAATTACTTTTAGTAATTCATAAGAAGAAAAATCTCTCACTTTTATTTTCTCTCTAGAATACACAGTAGAGAAATAGGAACATGCTGCTATATACAGATGTATATCTATGTATCAATATAATTTCCCTGTTAGTTTGCAATGCAGATTCAAGTACAGTAATTCTTCACATTTTTGTCAGTTGAGTCTATGGCTCCAAGCTTTAGCTGCTGCCTGCAATGATAGAAACTCTAGGTTCGATTACTAGAGAGACCATATTACAAGAAAATAATTCTGTTGGTACTGTCTTCTGCAGCAAAACATGCAGTCACAGGGACTCAAACATATTATCCAAGCACGCCCAAAATACTTGGGTAACAGCAAAGCATGCTCGCATAACACATTATCTGAGCACATTGGCACATCACTTTTTATTAAGTTAACTAGATGGAGGCCCGATGCTATCACATCGGGAGGGTGGTGACGTGCTGATGGGGGCATGCTGCAAAGCCTGCCCCCATCGGCATGGAACCACCCTCCTGATGCGATAGCATCGGGCCTCCATCATAGTATACGGTATTTCTCTGGAGCCCCACCTCTCACCTTCTCCGCCACTCTCCGCTTTTTGCACCTTCACACTCAGGAGCCCCGAGATCAGCGGCACGGAGAGCAGCATCTCCAGGATCCATCTGCCACACCTGCTCTCATCCATGTGAGTGGCGATCAGCACTCTGTCCCGCCAACATGGCCGCCACCACTAGGATTGTCGGTGGGAGGAGTGAGGGGAGACGGGGGGCTGCGGAGAGAAGCGGGAGGAGCGAGGTGAGATGGGGAGCGATGGAGAGGAGTGAAGGGAGCGACGGAGAGGAGCGGGAGGAGCTAGGTGAGACGGGGAGCGACATAGAGGAGCGAAGGGAGCGACGGGAGATGGTGAGCGACAGAGGAGCGAGGGGAGACGGGGAGCGATGGAGAGGAGCAAGGGGAGATGGGGAGCGACGGACAAAAGAGAGGGGAGGCAGGGAGAAACGGACAGAAGAGAGGGGAGACGGGAGTGACGGACAGAATGGTACCACCAGCGGGTGCCATATTGGAATACCCATCACTTTGGGTATTCCAATATGGCGGTCGGTGTACTTCCGCTATGGCGTGGTGCAGGGTGGGATTCGAGGACGTCCAGATGGAAGTCGATGACAATTTAAGGTAATTATATAAATAGATTGTAAGAGCACAAGTGTTAGCCTGTTGTGAATTCTGTGGCTGAATTCACTCCTGTGGTCACAAGTGGTACTGCAGCTTCTGAGCTTCCTCCCTCAGGTGTTCTGGTGAGCTCGTTAACTGCTTCATTACTTAACTCCGCCTGATGCTGCTATCCTTGCTCCTTGTCAATGTTTCAGTGTTGGATCTGAGCTTCTCCTGATTGTTCCTGTGACCTGCTGCTCTGTATAGCTAAGTGCTTTTTGCTTTTTTGTTGCTTTTTTTCTGTCCAGCTTGTCTTTTGTTTTGCTGGAAGCTCTGAGACGCAAAGGGTGTACCGCCGTGCCGTTAGTTCGGCACGGTGGGTTTTTTTTGCCCCCTTTGCGTGGTTTTGCTTTAGGGTTTTTTGTAGACTGCAAAGTTCGCTTTACTGTCCTCGCTCTGTCCAAGAATATCGGGCCCCACTTTGCTGAATCTATTTCATCCCTACGTTTTGTCTTTTCATCTTACTCACAGTCATTATATGTGGGGGGCTGCCTTTTCCTTTGGGGAATTTCTCTGGGGCAAGTCAGGCCTATTTTTCTATCTTCAGGCTAGCTAGTTTCTTAGGCTGTGCCGAGTTGCCTAGGTAGTTGTTAGGCGCAATCCACAGCCGCTTTTAGTTGTGTTTAGGATAGGATCAGGTGTGCAGTCTACAGAGTTTCCACGTCTCAGAGCTCGTTCTTGTATTTTTGGGTATTTGTCAGATAACTGTGTGCGCTCTGATCGCTAAGCACACTGTGTTTCTGGATTGCCTTCATAACACCTGTCATTAGCAAACATAACATTAGCCCCACTCACAGAGGAAAATCTACAGAGTGATGAAGAAGATGCAAAGAGAAGGCATCGCATGGAGACAGTGAGCGGAAGTCAGGACAAAGCCTGGGACTACCCCCTCAAAACCGTACAACCCTGCTCAATCCAGAACAGTCTGGAGCTATGGCTATGATATATCCCA
Organism: Ranitomeya imitator; assembly: GCF_032444005.1. NCBI lineage: Eukaryota > Metazoa > Chordata > Amphibia > Anura > Dendrobatidae > Ranitomeya > Ranitomeya imitator. Next base: position 111,258,961 of record NC_091287.1, on the reverse strand, counting down.
AAATTATTAATTCCTTCTCTGCTGTCCTTATATAGCACAGTTAGAAGCTACAGTTTTGAGACAATTATACAGCAGTATAATAATGGCAAGAAGGCATAGAAGAAGTGCCTCATAAGTGGAAAATAACACAGATTTCTCAGGTTAAATATATTGCTTTTATGAAAAGTTTATTGAAGTGACACTGACTAATTAAGTATTATTATTGTTGCTTAATAGTTGTGTGCCTCATTGTCCCTATGCAGCTTCCTCTCTCTATGTATAATAGCCCTAATAAAAAAAATTCAACTTTAATGGCAATATTAATTGATGCACTTGCCAAAAAATAATACTTTACACATGCTAATAAGATGTTCAAAGCACCTCTTTTCCGTCTGCCTCTGCCATTCTTTGACTATTGTAAATCCAGAGCTGTCAATCAAGAAAGATGAAGGCGGGGATAGATGGAATAGTAGGTGGGAGGATGCATTGTACTGTACAGTAAAGCCCAGGGTGCACTGCATGCCTCATTACCATATTTGAAAAAAGAACAATTTCTGGCAAAGAAAGTAATGAAATTGGAAATGAAATGTACAATTTATATTAGGGCCAAGGAGCTGTGCTCGGTATGAACATTCATTTGTGCTGACACACTCCCCATAATCCATATTTTATTATTCAGTTATTTGCATGTTGTCATGTTATCTGGAAGTCTTTCTCAGATTCTGGGGTACAATCATCTGTAATCTTTATATTCCTTCTATGATGTACAGTGATAAATATTTAATCACTGCATTTGTCTTTACCTTCACTTTATGCTGCAAATGTTCTAAAATATAGTAAAGCTGTCCATACACATTACAGTTTTAACCCCTTAATCCCATATAATGTACTATCCCATCGAGGTGACCTGGGACTTAATTCCCAGTGACGGGATAGTACGTCATATGCGATCGGCCGCGTTCACGGGGCTGGCGCGGCCGATCGCGACCGGGTGTCAGCTATTGCAGCTGACATCCGACACTATGTGCCAGGAGTGGTCACGGACCGCCCCTGGCACATTAACCCCCGAAACACTGCGATCAAACATAATCGCAGCGTTCTGGCGGTACAGGGAAGCATCGTGCAGGGAGGGGGCTCCCTGCGTGCTTCCCTGAGACCCTCGGTACAAGGCGTACATCGCTGATCTGACACAGTGCTCTGCAAAGTGTCAGATCAGCAATCTGACCCTATAACATGATGCCCCCTCTGGGGCAATGTTATAAAGTAAAAAAAAATATTCACATTTGTAAAAAAAAAAAAAAATTCCTAAATAAAGAAAAAAAAATATTGTTCCCATAAATACATTTCTTTAACTAAATAAAAAAAACAATAAAAGTACACATATTTAGTATCGCCGCATCCGTAACGACCCCACTTAAAAAACTCCCACTAGTTAACCCCTTCAGTGAACACGGTTAAAAAAAAAACGAGGCAAAAAACAACGCTTTATTATCATACCACCAAACAAAAAGTGGAATAACACGCGATCAAAAAGACGTATATAAATAACCATGGTGCCATGTCATCTTGTCCCGCAAGAAACGAGCCGCCATACAGCATCATCAGTGAAAAAATAAAAAAGCTATAGTCCTCAGAATAATGCACTGCAAAAATAATTGTTTTTTCTATAAAATAGTTTTTATTGTATAAAAGCGCCAAAACATTAAAAAAATGATATAAATGAGGTATCGCTGTAATCGTACTGACCCGAAAAATAAAAGTGTTTTATCAATTTTCCCAAACGTGGAACGGTATAAACGCCCCCCCCCCCAACAGAAATTCATGAATAGCTGGTTTTTGGTCATTCTGCCTCACAAAAATCGGAATAAAAAGCGATCAAAAAATCTCACATGCCCGAAAATGTTACCAATAAAAATGTCAACTCATTCTGCAAAAAACAAGACCTCACATGACTCTGTGGACCAAAATATGGAAAAGTTATAGCTCTCAAAATGTGGAGGCTCAAAAACTATTTTTGCAATAAAAAGCGTCTTTTAGTCTGTGACGGTTGTCAATTATAAAAATCCGCTAAAAAAATGCTATAACTAGTAAATCAAATCCCCCTTAGTCACCCCCTTAGGGAAAAATAATAAAATTAAAAAAAATGTATTTATTTCCATTTTCTCATTAGGTTTAGGGTTAGGGTTAAGGCTAGGGTTAGGGCTAGGGTTAGGGCTGGGGCTAGGGTTAGGGTTGAGGCTAGGGTTAGGGTTTCAGTTAGAATTGGGGGTTTCCACTGTTTAGGCACATCAGGGGCTCTCCAAACGCGACATGGCATCCGATCTCAATTCCAGCCAATTCTGTGTTGAAAAAGTAACAGTTCTCCTTCCCTTCTGAGCTCTCCCGTGCGCCCAAACGGGTTTACTCCAACATATGGGGTATCAGTGTACTTAGGACAAATTGGACTTTTGGTGTCCAATTGCTCGTTACCCTTGGGAAAATAAAAATTTGGGGGGCTAAAAAAACATTTTTGTGCGAAAAAAATGATTTTTTATTTTCACGGCTCTGCGTTATAAACTGTAGTGAAACACTTGGGGGTTCAAAGTTCTCACAACACATCTAGATAAGTTCCTTGGGGGGGTCTAGTTTCCAATATGGGGTCACTTGTGGGGCGTTTCTGCTGTTTAGGTACATTGTGACGCCTGCAGACCAATCCATCTAAGTCTGCATTCCAAATGGCGATCCTTCCCTTCCGAGCTCTGCCATGCACCTAAACGGTGGTTCCCCCACATATGGGGTATCAGCGTACTCAGGACAAATTTTACAACAAATTTTGGGGTCCATTATCTCCTGTTACCCTTGGTAAAATAAAACAAATTGGAGCTGACGTAAATTTTGTGTGAAAAAAAAGGTAAATGTTCATTTTTATTTAAACATTCCAAAAATTCCTGTGAAACACCTGAAGGGTTAATAAACTTCTTGAATCTGGTTTTGAGCACCTTGAGGGGTGCAGCTTTTAGAATGGTGTCACACTTGGTTATTTTCTATCATATAGACCCCTCAAAATGACTTCAAATGAGATGTGCTCCCTAAAAAAAAATGGTGTTGTAAAAATGAGAAATTGCTGGTCAAATTTTAATCCTTATAACTCCCTAACAAAAAAAGTTGGGGTTCCAAAATTGTGCTAATGTAAAGTAGGCATGTGGGAAATGTTACTTATTAAGTATTTTGTGTGACATATCTCTGTGATTTAAGGGTATAAAAATTCAAATTTGGAAAATTGCAAAATATTTAAAATTTTCACAAAATTTCCATTTTTTTCACAAATAAACGCAAGTCTTATTGAAGAAATTTTACACTATCATGAAGTACAATATGTCACGAGAAAACAATGTCAGAATCAACAGGATCCATTGAAGCGTTCCAGAGTTATAACCTCATAAAGGGACAGTGGTCAGAATTGTAAAAGTTAGCCCGGTCATCAACGTGCAAACCACCCTTGGGGCTTAAGGGGTTAATGGGAGTTCATCTTGTTTTTATGTAAGTGTATGGCCAAGGGCTGGACAATCCCAATTGTCAGGTTGCCATGGTGACTAGAACATCATTGCTGGCTTTGGTGCACATACCTTTGGTTCTGATTCTGCAGATCCCACTAGCAAGAGTCTGATGCTAATATATTTATATTGCTGCTATTGATTTTAAGGGGAGCTTGTTAAATGTCTAGGCAGTATGCCAAAGCCCATTCGTTTTGATGATCAGTAGTGTTGAGCGATACCGTCCGATATTTGAAAGTATCGGTATCGGATGGTATCGGCCGATATCCGAAAAATATCGGATATCGCCGATACCGATATCCGATACCAATACAAGTCAATGGGACACAAATATCGGAATGTATCCCGTAATGGTTCCCAGGGTCTGAAGGAGAGGAAACTCTCCTTCAGGCCCTGGGATCCATATTAATGTGTAAAATAAAGAATAAAAATAAAAAATATTGATATACTTACCCTCGGACGGGCCCTGGTTGTCACCGCTGCAATCGCCATGCTTTTCTTCCTAAGAATGAGCGCTTTAATGACCTTCGATGACGTCGCGGCTCATTCTTAGGAATGAGCGCGTTAATAACCTTCGATGACGTCGCGGCTTGTGATTGGTCGCGTGAGCGGTCACATGACCGCTCAGCGACCAATCACAAGCCGCGACGTCATCGAAGGTACTTAACAAGCTCATTCATAGGAAGGAAAACATGGCGATTGCGGCGGTGACAACCAGGGCCCGTCCGAGGGTAAGTATATCAATATTTTTTATTTTTATTCTTTATTTTACACATTAATCTAAATCCCGATACCGATTCCCGATATCACAAAAATATCGGAACTCGGTATCGGAATTCCGATACCGCAAATATCGGCCGATACCCGATACTTGCGGTATCGGAATGCTCAACACTAATGATCAGGAATGAGGCAGGTGTAAAAATTCAAGTGATCAAGCAAAAGATTAGACCATTAATTTTCATGGTGAGATATCACTCTAGGCTACGTTCACACGATGGTTATTTGGTGTGCTTTTGATGTTGCAGATTTTCTTCAGCATTTCTGTTCCTAATAGCTAAATTAGGTTACTTGATTTTATCATTGCATTTGTGAGTGCGTTTTTTAATATTTTTGACGCTTTTGTCTCGTTTTGGCATGTCATATTTTAAAGTAAGCAGCTTTGTTTTTTATATTCCCAGGCATTTAGTTTAGAAAAAACTATATTTATACAGTCATGTATGGTTGGCTAAAAACACACTGGATGCAGTTCTAGGGGGAAAATTCACATAAAAAATTACCATAACTGCAAGGAAAATTGACATGTTACGGATTTCAAATAAGCAATGCAGGTCAGTTTAGACAGTCTTAAAAAAAACAGTGGGCATGAGGTTTCTATAAATCCCATCCACTTTGACGGATATGTAAGATGCTGTGTTTTTTGTGCAGCAAAAATAAGCAGATTAAAAAATCATAAAAACTCATCGAGGTTGTCTACTACCCTGACTCAGTTAATGGTTTAGCCACAAATACATTAAAATAATGAAAATAAATATCCCCATATGCCTTTTCTGATAAATTTCATGTTGTATTATGCCTTTTTGCTTCACTTCCTGTGCCATGGCATCAGCTTCGTTGTGACAGAAATCACTTTCTTTTCAGAATCCTCTGCTTCCTTCTTACTACATATCGCATCAAGCCTTGTGCTGGGCTGCAAGCCAGCAGTGAGCACAGGAGAGAGAGCTCAGTCTTCTGGGTGAGATGGCGGCATTCACAGAAAACAAGTCAGCTCTGCTGAAGCAGCCCAAATGCTTAGCAAGCCCCACCCATCCGTGGGATGAGCCCCACCGATCCATCAGTTTCCAGAACCGAGGTAGAATCTGACTCAATATCACAGGAAGCAGGAGATTCTCAACCAGAGATCATGGGACCAGGAGAGAAGCTTAGGTTACAGTAGGATTAAGTAAAGGAAGGTATTTAGTGAAGGTATCTATAGCAGTTAGTTCACATGAAAGGGACATGTTTAATTCCTTAGTGACCGAGCCAATTTTGACCTTAATGACCAGGCCAAATTTTTTAAATCTGACCAGTGTCAACTTGTGTGGTAATAACTCTGGAACGCTTCAACCAATCCCACTAATTCTAAGAATGTTTTCTCATGACATATTGTGTTCATAATACTTGTAACATTTGTTTGATATGTAACATAGTAACATAGTTAGTAAGGCCGAAAAAAGACATTTGTCCATCCAGTTCAGCCTATATTCCATCATAATAAATCCCCAGATTTACGTCCTTCTACAGAACCTAATAATTGTATGATACAATATTGTTCTGCTCCAGGAAGACATCCAGGCCTCTCTTGAACCCCTCGACTGTGTTCGCCATCATCACCTCCTCAGGCAAGCAATTCCAGATTCTCACTGCCCTAACAGTAAAGAATCCTCTTCTATGTTGGTGGAAAAACCTTCTCTCCTCCAGACGCAAAGAATGCCCCCTTGTGCCCGTCACCTTCCTTGGTATAAACAAATCCTCAGCGAGATATTTGTATTGTCCCCTTATATACTTATATATGGTTATTAGATCGCCCCTCAGTCGTCTTTTTTCTAGACTAAATAATCCTAATTTCGCTAATCTATCTGGGTATTGTAGTTCTCCCATCCCCTTTATTAATTTTGTTGCCTTCCTTTGTACTCTCTCTAGTTCCATTATATCCTTCCTGAGCACCGGTGCCCAAAACTGGACACAGTACTCCATGTGCGGTCTAACTAGGGATTTGTACAGAGGCAGTATAATGCTCTCATCATGTGATATGACTTATGTTTATTTGTGAAAATATTGTAAATTTGACGAAAATGACAAAAATTTTGCAATTTGCAAACTTTTAATTCTTATGCCTTTAAATCAGAGAGTTATGTCACACAAAATGGTTAATAAATAACAATTCCCACATGTCTTCTCTAAATCTGCATAATTTTTGAAATATATATTTTTTATTAGTAAGTTAGAAGGGTTAAAAGTTGATCAGTAATTTCTCATTTTTCAAACAAAATTTACAAAACCATTTTTCTAGAGACTACATCACATTTGAAGGTACTTTGTGAGACCTATATTACAGGTTCCTGAAAGAATTTTATACCATTGAGACGTGGAAATATGACATTTTCGTGGTAAAAATATAATTTGTGTATTTGCTGCAATGTGTATTTGTCAGGTACACAAGTGTTAATAGGTGAAACTAGATACCACAATTATGCAAATTCTCTCAAAAGCGGTGCTGCCCCATATGTTGTCAGAAATTACTGTTATGCCACATTTCAGGGCTGAGAAGGATGGAGCGCAATTTGACATTCAGAGCACAGATTTTGCTAGAATTGTCTAATGTGCCAGAACAGAAAACCCCAAAAGTGATCCCATTGTAGAAAATGCACCTCTCAATGAATTCATCTATGGCTGCAGTAACTATTTTGCATCCATGCCAGGATTTATTTTCTGGGGAATTGCATATCTGCCAGTCTAGTACCAATACATTGTGTCCCCATACAGTAATACAGTATAGAGCCCCTATATATTGTAGTGCCCCCATACATTGTGCGCAGCTTGTTCTTCTGGCAATCCTCGCCTGGTAAATTAAGATAATTTTCTCCATTACAATAATGCCAAACTTGTGGCCATTTACTGTGGTTTAGGCATTAAGGGGATCAGAAGGAGTGGGTAATTGGATTTGAGATTGCAGAATTCACTCAATTTTTTTGAGGAGGTGGGAGCCATGTCGCTTTTCCAAAGTTTTTGTTCTACCAGTAACTTGGGAACACCCTATAGTCTGTGTATCAGCAGGGTGAATAATCCAAAAAGTAACTCTCTATAGACAATAGCAATTGGATACAATAAAACTTGACTTTTAATAAATCATGTTAAAAAGTTCAAAAGAAATGCGACATAAGCACCAAAACAAAATATGTACACGGGGGAAGGGGACCCTAGTGAGGAAGTGCCCTATACCCTCAAGGTATAGGGCACCCTAAGTCAAGGACACCCTATAGTCCCAGTGACAGATGACGGACCTGAATGGGGGCTGGTTTTGTGTGAGATAAATTAGGGTTTTTATTGGCAACATTTTGGGGTACATTATATTTTTTTATCGCTTCCAGAATAATGCTGAATAACATTCTTGTGTTCTATGCTGAGCACTTACATTGGGGTTTCCATGTAAATCCCACAACAATGCATTTCAGATGAAACCCCCGAGGGAACCACACACCATGAGGCAGATTGAGACACTTCATACTCCAACTTTTTAGGTGTGCACAGATCTGTGGTCATCCACACTTGTGCACTAAAAAGATACCTAAAATGATGGGACATCACTGGAACACAGACAAGTCCAAAGTGACTCCATCTGCCTCATAAGTGAGTAGTTCCATCTGAATCATGGTTTGGTCGAATTTACACGGAAACCCTGACGTAAGCGCTCAGCGGAGAGTGCAGGATAAATGTGAGTCAAGCCTTATACTGATTTATGGGAGGTATAATGAACAAATAGACAGCAGTACAAGGATAGTTCTTTTTATTTTTGTGTGGTTCAACATGCGGTATAAGTGATAAGGTGGATTTATTCTTCGGGTTGGTCCGATTACAGCAATACTAGATTTAGATTTTTTTTCTTAGGTTTTGCTGCTGTCATAAGGTAAAACTGCTTTTTAATAAAAAGTAGGGCTTTTTGGCGCCATATTCTGAGAGCTGTAACTTTATTTTTTGGCTAGCAGAGTAATATGAGGGTTTATTTTTTGCGAGACGAGTAATGTACAGCTGACATTGGTGGGAATCGCCATCACTCGGCGCCGCTATTCCCCATTGCCATTTTAAAATGGCAATGAGGGAATAAATACCCTTAATGATGGCCATTTTAATGCGTATTGGCAGTCGTTAAGGGGTTAAGAAGGAAACTCTCCTAGCACAAACCTGAGCAAAGTACAATACAATGTATTTTGCAAAACTTGTACATTTGATGGCATGCTGCAAATTTTCAAGATTTTGGAGTTTTCTTTTCTAGCTGACTCATTGCCTAAAAATTAGAATTCTATGTTTGCATGTAACTCTAGTGTCCATCTCTGCAATGGTTGTTACTATGTTGCAGCTCTTTATTTTGTTAACCAATTCATATTTGTCTGTATTGGAAATGAGCTGCATCAGAGATATCTTTCCTCTACAGACATAACTAGAGCTAGGCCAAATGACGAGATTATTGAGAACACATCTGGGATAACATCTGTTGGCCAAATGATCATGTAGCCAAACTCTGTCTAATGTATGCCATCACCTTTAGCCTCCAAGCAATAATTAAGTCATGTCAGTTGGCAATAAATATAGTAATTAGTTTTTGGAATCTTGTAATGCCCACTGGAAAAATAGTTGGCTTCATGTCTTGTCCAAGGCTAAATAAGTTGTATGTCTTCAGGGGAGGTGATCGTCTGGAGGACTCTCTAATCTGTCTGGAAAGCCTTTTGCCCCTTTCCAGGGATAGTGCTGCATAAATGCAAATTTCCTTGTGTTAAAAAAGTCAAAAATTCGAGATGTGAAGCACAACTTGGCTGTGAATTAATTTTCCCTGACACCCACAAATTATTTACAAATAGAAAATACATGATGCTGGAAGATGTTTGGGTTAATTTATTGAGGCATATCTTTATAGAGTAAAAAAGAGTCAACTTCTGGTTCAGATGAAGCAATGAAGTGTGAAATAGCTTATCATAAATCTGAATAACAATTAGTTCATTAAGGAGACCAGCTCCATTCTTCTGATATAGGGAAGAACTATGTAATATGACTCATTCCGCATTTTTATGCATCATTCATATGTTCAGAATTATCTGATGGCTGCTCCTCTGTACCGCTGGTTCCAAGGGTGTTTTCTTCTTAATGTCGATAACAGCAACTTTGATTAAACTATCCATGACAAGCCAATCTCTGTATCTAGCCATTAGATTCCCTAGGGGACAGTCACACATGTCAAATGTATGGCAGAAATGGGCAGCATAGTGGCTATGTGGTTAGCACTGTTGCTTTGCAGTACTGTAGTCCTAATCCCAAAAACAACATCTGGAAGGAGTTTGCATGGGTTTTCTCTGAGTATTGCAATTTCCTCCAACACTCCAGAGACATATTGATAAGGACTTTAGATAAGGGGCTCTGAAGATAATATCTGTAAAGCAGAGGCGTAGCTAGAGCTTTTGCCACCCGGGGCTGTTCCCGAGTTTGGTGCCCCCCCCCCCGGCTCAATACACACAAAGGCTACCAAAAATAGTTTTCCTGTTTTATAGAACTTAAACTGGGCCTAATGGTGTCACCCCCACATGCCAAACCTGTGACTTTTCTTAATGACAATGAATGATATGGTTGCCCATAATCATCACTGTGTCATAACATCACAGGTGCACTCCAGCAATCTGCCCCAGTGTCCAGCATTGCCCCAGTGTGTCCAGCATTGCCCCCAGTGTGTCCAGCAATCTGCCCCAGTGTCCAGCATTGCCCCAGTGTGTCGAGCAATCTGCCCCAGTGTCCAGCATTGCCCCAGTGTGTCCAGAAATCTGCCCCAGGGTCTCCAGCATTGCCCCAGTGTGTCCAGCATTGCCCCCAGTGTGTCCAGCAATCTGCCCCAGTGTGCCCAGCAATCTGCCCCAGGGTCTCCAGCATTGCCCCAGTGTGTCCAGCATTGCCCCCAGCGTGTCCAGCAATCTGCCCCAGTGTCCAGCATTGCCCCAGTGTCCAGAAATCTGCCCCATCGTATCCAGCATTGCCCCAGTATGTCCAGAAATGTGCCCCAGTGTGTCCAGAAATCTGCCCCAGGGTCTCCAGCATTGCCCCAGTGTGTCCAGCATTGCCCCCAGAGTCAGACATAAAGAAAAAAAAAGTAAAATCCTCACCTCTCCCGTTCCCAGCGCAGGTCCGGTACACTCAGCGTCTCTCTGGCTCTGCAATGCTCAGGACAGAGAGGCTGAGCGTGCAATGATGACATCATCGCACCCTTTGCCCTGAGACATCGCAGAGTCAGAGGGCGCTGAAGACGCTGCAGCTACCGCGCAGACACAGGAACCAGGAGAGGTGAGTACTAGAAGAAGGGGGGCCCAATGCCAACGCTGTAGAAGGGTGGCCCAATGCCAGCGCTGGCACTGGGGGGGGGCCCTGGTCATGGTGGCGGTCGGCGCCGCCCGAAGATTTAAAGGGCCCACGTCTCATTGTGCCGCCCGGGGCGGCCCGCCCCCCCCCCCCGCATTCCCCCTTCCTACGCCACTGCTGTAAAGCACTGTGGAATATGATAGCACTACATACATGTAGTATGTACCGTTCTCTCCTGGTTCTCCTCCTATCTCTCTGACCGATCCTTCACTGTATGTTTTGCTGGTTCCTCCTCCTCTCACCTTCCCGTTACTGTTGGGGTTCCTCAAGGATCAGTCCTAGGCCCCCTACTCTTCTCGTTGTATACTGCCCCTATTGGACAAACAATCAGTAGATTTGGTTTCCAGTACCATCTCTATGCTGACGACACCCAATTATACACTTCTGCTCCCGATATCACACCGACCTTATTAGAAAACACCAGTGATTGTCTTACCGCTGTCTCTAACATCATGTCCTCCCTCTATCTGAAACTAAACCTGTCAAAAACTGAACTCCTCGTGTTCTCTCCCTCTACTAACCTACCTTTGCCTGACATTGCCATCTCCGTGTGCGGTTCCACCATTACTCCAAAGCAACATGCCCGCTGCCTTGGGGTCCTACTTGATTCTGACCTTTCATTCACCCCCTACATCCGATCACTGGCTCGCTCTTCTTACCTGCATCTCAAAAACATTTCTAGAATTCGCCCTTTTCTTACTTTCGACTCTGCAAAAACTCTGACTGTTTCACTTATTCATTCTCGTCTGGACTATTGTAACTCTCTACTAATCGGCCTCCCTCTTGCAAAACTCTCCCCGCTCCAATCTGTCCTGAATGCTGCAGCCAGGATCATATTCCTCACCAACCGTTACACCGATGCCTCTACCCTGTGCCAGTCATTACACTGGCTACCCATCCACTCCAGAATCCAGTACAAAACTACTACCCTCATCCACAAAGCACTCCATGGCTCAGCACCACCCTACATCTCCTCTCTGGTATCAGTCTACCACCCTACCCGTGCCCTCCGCTCCGTTAATGACCTCAGGTTAGCATCCTCAATAATCAGAACCTCCCACTCCCGTCTCCAAGACTTTACACGTGCTGCGCCGATTCTTTGGAATGCACTACCTAGGTTAATACGATTAATCCCCAATCCCCACAGTTTTAAGCGTGCCCTAAAAACTCATTTGTTCAGACTGGCCTACCGCCTCAATGCATTAACCTAACGATCCCTGTGTGGCCTATTTATAATAAAAAAAAAAAAAGGTTCCTCGCATCATGTTCTCATACACTTTATGCAGTATTAGCCCTCTGTGTCTGTACTGCTACATACTTAAGGTACCTTCACACATAACGATATTGTTAACGATATCGTTGCTATTTGTGACGTAGCAACGATATCGTTAATGAAATCGTTCTGTGTGACAGCGACCAACGATCAGGCCCCTGCTGGGAGATCGTTGGTCGCTGAACAAAGTCCAGAACTTTATTTCGACGCTGGACTCCCTGGAGACATCGCTGGATCGGCGTGTGTGACACCGATCCAGCGATGTCTTCACTGGTAACCAGGGTAAACATCGGGTAACTAAGCGCAGGGCCGCGCTTAGTAACCCGATGTTTACCCTGGTTACCATGCTAAAAGTAGAAAAAAACAAACACTAGATACTTACCTACCGCTGTCTGTCCTCCAGCGCTGCGCTCTGCTTCTCTGCTCTCCTCCTGCCCAGGCTGTGAGCCGGAAAGCAGAGCGGTGACGTCACCGCTCTGCTTTCCGGCTCACAGACAGTACAGGAGGAGAGCAGAGAAGCAGAGCGCAGCGCTGGAGGACAGACAGCGGTAGGTAAGTATCTAGTGTTTGTTTTTTTTAACTTTTAGCATGGTATCCAGGGTAAACATCGGGTTACTAAGCGCGGCCCTGCGCTTAGTTACCCGATGTTTACCCTGGTTACCGGCATCGTTGGTCGCTGGAGAGCGGTCTGTGTGACAGCTCTCCAGCGACCAAACAGCGACGCTGCAGCGATCCGAATCGTTGTCGGTATCGCTGCAGCGTCGCTTAATGTGAAGGGGCCTTTAGGCAGTTAACTGGTTCATGCAGCTTTACATGAACACCTGAGCCTTACACTATAGCTGGTCCGAATAACTAAAGCAATTGTTACCATCCACCTCTCGTGTCTCCCCTTTTCCCCATAGTTTGTAAGCTTGCGAGCAGGGCCCTCATTCCTCCTGGTATCTGTTTTGAACTGTATTTCTGTTATGCTGTAATGTCTATTGTCTGTACAAGTCCCCTCTATAATTTGTAAAGCGCTGCGGAATATGTTGGCGCTATATAAATAAAAATTATTATTATTATTATTATATGAGTAAAATAAACATATTTGGAGAGTGCCCCATTAGTAAACGTTCAACATAATACTGAAATGTAAATGAGCTCTTCAACTGCTTTCACCGAAGCACCTTTTCCATCATTATTCCATATTTATTTAAGTCTGTAATATAAAGCTAATCTTGATCTATGAGTCTATTAACCCTGCTGTTCTGTTCACATTTGCTATACACTTGTACTGTTCCCGGGTCAATATGACCCGACCTATTAATTCTTGATTTTTAGGTACTCTAAGTGTTTTATTTGAATACTTTTTTCATTACTATACTGTATGTGAACATGGTTGATCATAAACAAATGAAAAATTTAAACTTAATAATTTATTTTTTTTCATGAAAAGGTTGCACAGGCTAAAAAGCCTGTGCTCCACGGGAGGTTTCTGTCCTCCCTGAGCTCGCCTTATCTTTGATTGTTGGCATTCTGCACACAAATAACAAAGAAGCTTTACATTACTATTACTAAAACATGAAATTTAACTTTTTGAAAACAATATTTATAAATCAACAAATGAAAAATAATAAAAACTTTAACCTTTTTAGAAAGAAAAAAGAAAAACTGAACATGTTCATGCGTTTTTACACTGAACACAATAATAAGACACGTACTTTACACAGATATTTTGAACATCCAACACATGTCAGATTAGTCTTAGGCTAGGATCATATTGCATTAGGGCAATCCGTTAAGCACCCGGTGCTAGCGGATTGCGCTAACGCAATGTTTATTTTGGGGCCGCGTTCGCCCTCCTCGCTAGCGCAGATCCCCGATCTGCGCTAGCGAGGAACAGACCGTAAACGCTGCAAGCAGCGTTCGCGGTCCGTCACTCAAATGACGGCACATCGATAGCTCACGCCCAATGTGCGCGTGCGCTAGCGATGCGTTCGCCATTACAGGCTATGGCGGCGTTAACGGACTACGTTACACCGCGTTATGCCGCCGTGTAACGTAGTCCATTAAACGTGGTCACATAACGCAAACCCTAGCCTTATTGTCACAGGAAGATGGACAGAAGCTACATCTCTTCCTTTTTTTACTGGTAGCTGTACTGCTGGTAGCTGTTCTGGTGGAGGCCGTGGATGTGAAGTCTCTTTCTTGAGCATGCTGGACACTTTTTACAATGGCTGTTGCTCCTTCACTTCTGGGGGTCACTTTTCTGCTCTCAATATATGGCCTAACCAGGGATTTGCCCAGTTCCTCAAGAAATAATCTTCTTTTATGCAGCTTATTCCGGTTCAAATCGGGGTCGATTTCTCTCCATAAGACAAATGCATTGTATGCAGAAACGTCGTCCAGTATGTTATAAAATAAAATCATTGGCCACCGATTGGTTTTGCATTTGCATGTATATGTTGATATTGCTTGGTTTAAAGTATCAACTGCTCCCTTTGTGGCATTATAATCCAAAATAATGTCAGGCTTTCTGTCTTCTCTATCACTTACGGCATTGTCATGGTGCATTGTGCTCATTAGAATTACCTGACCAGTCTCCTCTCTCACAAACAGCAAATGGATAATACTAGATAATTACTTGTTTACTGATAAGAACAGTGAAACCACCACCATTTTGAGATGAAGTACACTAAAAAAACATAAGTTTCGCAGTCAGAAATAATCAGAGACCTGTAGAACAGTATAAAATGCTATCGGGTCATATTGACCCGAACAGTATAAGTGTAACAATCAGCGTGTAGCAAAAAGTAAACAAAAAAAAAACAAAAACAAAAAATATATAGAGCTCCACAAATGAGAAGTCAAGATGCCACTAATTTCAAATCCTCATATAAAAAAATCTACAGGGTCTCAAAAATAATTTCGGGTCATATTGACCCGAACAGTACAGCAGGGTTAACAGGGCTTTATAAAATAAAAGAAAGAAAAATGCACTACTTCCATTGGTTCCCATCCAACTACATAAAACAGTTACTTTTGTCAGCAAAAAATAAATGAACTGTGAATATAAATGGCATGTGGAAATGTCAAACTACACCGGCATGGCTAACCTGAAGAGCATGATTTATTTGAGGTGTTGCCTTACTCTTCAAACTAATGCAACTACAGTATGCACTATGACAGTTACAGCAGGTTTATGGAGAATTCTAAAAGAGGCCTTCATAAAGTAAGTTGTCACCTTTAAGGGGAGGTCCATTGTGTAGGACTTGTGTCAGGGTCCCCCTATCTATCAAGCTCCACCTGCATATTCACACATATATTTACATGCATATGCACATTAGGTACACATACTGTACGTAAAATATGCCCATATTAATACATTACACATGCATTTACTAGTGTTGAGCATTCCAATACTGCAAATATCAGGTATCAGCCGATATTCGCAGTATCAGAATTCCGATACTGAGTTCTGATACTTTTGCAATATTGAATACCGGAATCAGAAGTTCCCATAATGCTATGAGCCAGTTTGATTTCATTCAGCCAATGAGGAATCCTAAGAAGTGTGGGCACATCCTGTTATGCATGTTAGGCATGTAACTACTGGAATGGCTGTGATTGGCTGCTGAAATGATGTCATGATGCACTATAAAAGCCGCCGCCATTTTGGGTTCACTCTACTGTGAATTCAGTTAGGGACAGGACGCTGCTATTCTGACTGAGGGACAGTTTGAGATAGCGATTTGCTTCATTGTGCTTTACCAGGCTACTGTAGCAAGCGCTGTGTGAGAACCTTTTTTTGCCTTGCAGTGCTGTTCACGGCTGTCTGCAAAGTCTCTGTGTGTGTGAGTGCAGCTCACGCTGCAGTGTGTTCTGCAGCCACATCTGGTTGTAGTTCCCTCAGCATGCGTCACTGCTTCATACTGTTCTATTGCCCTTTTTTGCATTTGTGCTGCTGCACATTTTTGCTGATTTCTCCTATTATTGTGTTTCCATCCATATCCAGCTAGATAGCGTGCAAACACTATATATGGTAGGAGTAGATAGAGGAGCTTTTCTGCAGCCTTACAGCGCCATTCACGGCTGTCTGCAAGGTCTGTGTGTGTGAGTGCAGCTTTCACTGCAGTGTGTTCTGCAGCCACATCTGTTGGAGTGCGCTCATCGTGCGTCACTGCCTCATATATTGTCCTTTTTTTCATTAGTGCAGCCTATTTTTCCTGATTTCTCCTATTAGAGGTGTTTCCATCCGTTTCCAGCTAGATTGCGTGCACTATATAGGAGTAGAGGAGCCTTTCTGCAGTCTTGTGCGCTGCAGCCCCAGCCAGATTAGTATTAGCCTTTTTGGAGCCTCATCTATAACATTGTAGGTTACCTTCGTGCATTGTAATAGCTACAAAAAGTTTGCGATACTATCGGTTTAAATCTTTGGGCACATCCATTTTTTTTGTCCAAAAAAACCTAAATAAAGTTCACCAAACACTCCACTTTACATTTGTGTAGACCACATTAGCTCATATTAAAGTCTAGTCCACACTTTATAAAGTTAGTGTTTCTTATACCTGTTAGCAGCTGTTCAGGAATAAGCACACTAGCCCCTTAGTACTTTCCTGCCTATCTTTATCAGTATACCAAGATGAAGAAGGCAGGGAGTAAGGCACATAGTCGTGGGCATGGAGGTGGAGCAGGGAGAGGACGTGGGGATTCTGTGCCTGCTGCGGGCACCAGTGACTCAGCATCCCCCAGTTTAACCAGGGAACTGTCCTTTATGCGCAGCTTTATAGGAGCTCGCAGTACCCCACTGCTGTGGGATGAACAAATTGAAGCCGTTGTCAGATGGATGGCAGCTAACGCATCAACTTCAATTAGTGCCACATCCTCTCAGGTCCAGAGCACTGAAGAGCAACCATCTGTCTCTTCACCACCTGCCAAATTGCCCAGGCAGTCAGAGAGCCCTGGAAAAGAGCCATCTCTACTTCTGTTCTCTGAATCTCTTGGCTTGGAAAGAGGGGGCCAGCCAAGCAGCATTCGAGAAATGGAAGAAGAGGCAGTATGCAGTGATGTGCAACTGCTTTGACTCTTTAAATCTGAAGAGGCAGGTGGGTCGGTGCCTACGGTCAGTACACCTCAGTACCCATCTGATGATGAGACTCAGGTGTCACTTTCTGGTGCGTACTTTGCTGCTGAGACTACCCAGGAGAAGCAGTTGTTGGAAGAGGGTAGTGTAGATGATGAGGTCCTTGACTCATCATGGCATGAGGTACAGGAAGGTGGTGGGAGCAGCTCTGAGGAAGAGATTCCCCGAACGGCCCAAAAAGGAGGGAGGGGGCAGAATAAGTTGCCTCCACTTCGGCACCCATTAGGAGCATGCCTCTTCCAAAACCCAAAAT
The DNA here is from genome assembly GCF_032444005.1 of Ranitomeya imitator. Classification (NCBI taxonomy): domain Eukaryota; kingdom Metazoa; phylum Chordata; class Amphibia; order Anura; family Dendrobatidae; genus Ranitomeya; species Ranitomeya imitator. The sequence continues at coordinate 111,241,646 of NC_091287.1, read as the reverse complement.
GGGCGCTCCCAAGACTTGCAGTGTCTGGTCCTTTTTTGACACAGTTGCAGATGACATTTGCTTTGTCAAATGCAAACTGTGTCATCAGAAAGTGAAAAGAAGGAAAAGTGTCAGCAACCTCAATACCACAAATATGTGGAAACATGTGCAGACCAAGCACGTAGTGGAGTTACAAAAACACACTGAAGACCTAGGCCAACCTATAGCACCACCTACCACCTCTTCAGCTCGTGTTGTAGCCTATTCCTCCAGCTCACACACAGCGGGTTCGGCTTCCTCACAGGATCGCCATGAAAGAACCTCTGGCACTGTTGTACAGAGACCCAGTGTAATTCCACCCACAGCACCACGTTCCCTGTCATCCTCAAACTCCCAGCCCTTTCTACAGCCATCGGTAGCACAGGAATGGGAGAAAAGGTGGCCATTCTCAGCAAACCACCCCCGAGCACAGGCTCTGAATGCTGGCATTGCAAAACTACTGTCCCTTGAAATGCTATCATTCAGGCTGGTGGAGACTGACACCTTCCGTAACTTCATGGCATTGGCAGTCCCACAATACAATGTGCCCAGCCGCTTTTATTTCAGCAGGCAAGCCGTCCCTGCCCTGCAAAAGCATATGGAGGGAAAAATTAAACATGCGCTACTAAACGCCGTCAGTAGCAAGGTCCACCTGACCACTGATGCGTGGACCAGTCACCATGGACAGGGATGATACCTTTCCCTCACTGCCATTGGGTAAATGTTGTGGAGTCGGGTACAGATCTTGAGAGTGGCGCTGTACGTGTTCTGCTAACTCGAAGGCTTGCAGGAATCCAGTCTGTACACATTGACTCCTCCTCATACTCCAGTTCCTTTGAATCAGCGCTGCAGGAGCTGTCACTGTCTACCTCCACATGGACCTATGAATGCTTACCTGTTATGACTGATATGACCACAGCCGTGACCAAATGTCAACAGGCCGTATTGAAATTAATTTCTTTGGGGAATCGAAGCCACACAGTGCAGGAGCTCTGGAATGCCACCAAGCAGTAGAGCGACTGGTGGTTTGTGCCAGCGAATCTCCAGCCAGGCATGGTAGTGTGTGACAATGGCCGAAATTTGGTGGCAGCTCTGGGCCTAGGCAACCTCACTCACATCCCATGTCTGGCACAAGTGCTCAACTTGGTCGTGCAGAGTTTTTTGAGGGACTATCCGGATCTTGATGCACTTCTGCACAAGGTCCGCCTAGAGTGCGCTCACTTGCGGCGTTCCAGCATGGCAAGATTGCGCATTGCAGCTCTGCAACGCCGATTCCACCTTCCGGAACATTGCATCATATGTGACCTACCCACCAGGTGGAATTTAACACTACACATGTTGGAGCGGTTGTGTGAGCAGCAGGCAGCAGAAATGGAGTACCAGCTGCATCAGGCGCAAAGAAGTCGCACTGAGCGCCGTTCACAATTCACCACCACTGAGTGGGCCTCTATGAAGGACATCTGCCACGTTTTGCGTGCCTTCAATGATTCCACGCGGACGGCGAGGGCAAATAATGCACTAGTCAGCATGACTATCTCCCTTATCTGCCTGCTTGAAAAAACACTGCAAGCGCTAAGGGAGGAGGTTGTGGAAAAGGTGGAGGATGAGGAGTCACAAATGCCATCTGCTTCTGGACAGTCTGCGCAACGTGGTTCCTCACAAAGGCCTAGGCAGGGGACACTTTGTGAGGAGGATGAGGAGGAGTCAATGGAGGAGGAAGAAATCTGTCCAGAGGAGGGAGTTACACAATGGTCTAGTGGTCAGTATGTAGAGTGAGGGTGGGGTGATGCAGAGCAGGCAGAGATCATGCCTCAAGCAGGGAACAGCATTTCTTGGCCAGTTGGCAGTCTGCAGCACATGGTTGATTTCATGCTGCAGTGCCTGAGAAACGACCGCCGCATCACCCACATACTCAACACGGCTGATTATTGGGTGTACTGTTATGATCTGGTGGTTTAGGAAAAACATGAGACAAGCTCTGAAGGAGGTGGTATCTGTACTGACCGCAGACCCTGAACCTAGCAGCGCAACTAGAAATAGCCGTGGGGGGTACCTGACGCTCCCTAGACCCCTCGACACAGCCTAAGATCTAACTTCCCCTAAAGATGGAAACAGGAAACCTATCTTGCCTCAAAGAAAATCCCCTAAGAAAAGATAGCCCCCCACAAATATTGACGGTGAGAGGAGGGGAAAATAACATACGCAGGGATTAAATCAGATTTTAGCATAGGAGGCCAGTCTAGCTTGATAGATAGGACAGGAAAGGATACTGTGCGGTCAGTATAAAAACTACAAAACAATCCACACAGAGTTTACAAAATCTCCACACCTGACAAAAGGTGTGGAGGGTAAATCTGCTTCCCAGTTGCTTCCAGCTAACAGAAAAAATCCATAATGACAAGCTGGACAAAAATAGAATGCACAGAACAATAAGTCCACAACATGTGGACTGAAATGAGCAAAGCCAGAACTTATCTTTGCAGAACTGGTCAGGAAACCAGGAGAATCCAAGCAAAGATGTGAATCCAGCCAGAGAACATTGACAAGTGGCATAGGCTGAAGACTAGAGCCAGGTTAAATAGCAGAGCCAGGAGAGACGATTAGTGAAAGCAGCTGCTAAAGCTAAACCCAAGGAGCGGCAGTTCCACTCAAAACCACCAGAGGGAGCCCAAGGGCAGAATTCACAAAAGTGCCATTTACAACCACCGAAGGGGGCCCAAGAACGGAATTCACAACAGTGTACACCCTCCTAAATCCTCGCTACCGGGACAACTTACAAAGCCTCATAACACCGTTAAACCGGAAGCGTAAAATGTGGGAGTACCAAGACACACTGGTGCATTCCATCATGTTCTCCATTCCAACCGAGAGCAGTGCTGCTAGTGCTTAACAAAGCAGCTCAGTGCATCGAGGCAGTGGAGGAAGCTCTGCACAAAAAGGGAGCAGAAGAAGTGCCTCAGCACAAGGCAAGACCAGTATGGCCCAAATGTGGCAAAGTTTTGTGTGCCCGCCACAAATGTCTACACCATGACAGATGGCTCCAGTCAGCAGGAGGCAACATTTCTGTCAGATGGTGACAGACTACATGTCTTGCTCTCTCAGTGTACTCCCAGATGACTCTTCCCCCTTCAAGTTTCGGGTCTCTAAGCTGGATACATGGCCAGAGCTTAGCCAGTATGCATTGAAGGTGCTGGCTTGTCCTGCTGTTAGTGTATTATCGGAACATGTCTTTAGTGCCACAGGTGGTGTACTAACAGACCGTCGCATGCAACTATCCTCTGATAACGTTGAACGGCTTACTTTACTGAAAATGAACAAGGTCTGGATCTTGCTGTAATTTGCCACTCCTCTTCCAGATTAAATAATTTGTTGGCAACAGTATCCAGGTCTCCTGTTGTGTTCATGTTTCTACCACCTGAACTGTAATCCCTGGGCTCCAACACTGCCAGATGCTTCTCAGAAGTGCTGTCTGCACAGTCAACACTTGCTCCTGTGTTATTGGGGTTCAGTAACGCCAGCTGCTCCCCTGCTGTGTGTGCAGCAATTTCTCCTGCTCCGTCCACTCTCACACTACAACAGATATTAAACTGCCTCCAATTACGCCTCACCCTACACTCTGTTTCTAGCATTGACCCTGGGCTCCAACACTGCCAGTTGCTGCTCAGAAGTGCCATCTGCACACAGTCAACACTTGATGCCATGTTATTGGGGTTCAGTAACGTCAGCTGCTCCCCTTATGTGTATCCGGCTATTTCTCCTGCTCCATCCACTCTCACACTGCAACAGATATTAAACTGCTTTCAATTAGGCCTCAGCCTACACTCTGTTTCGAGCAATGACCCTGGGCTCCAACACTGCCAGTTGCTGCTCAAAAGTGCCATCTGCACAGTCAACACTTGCTGCCGTGTTATTGGGGTTCAGTAATGTCAGCTGCTCCCCTGCTGTGTGTCCGGCAATTTCTCCAGCTCCGTCCACTCTCACACTGCAACAGATATTAAACTGCCTCCAATTAGACCTCAGCCTACACTCTGTTTCTAGCATTGATTCTGGGCTCCGACACTGCCAGTTGCTGCTCAGAAGTGCCGCCTGCACAGTCAACACTTGCTGCCGTGTTACTGGGGTTTAGTAACGTCAGCTTCTCCCCTGCTGTGTATTCGGCAATTTCTCCTGCTCTGTCCACTCTTACACTGCAACAGATATTAAACTGCCTCCAATATGGCCTCAGCCTACACTCTGTTTCTAGCATTGACCCTGGGCTCCAACACTGCCAGTTGCTGCTCAGAAGTAACGTCTGCACAGTCAACACTTACTGCCGTGTTATTGGGGTTCAGTAATGTCAGCTGCTCCCCTGATGTGTATACGGCAATTTCTCCTGCTCCATCCACTAATGCTGCACTTGGACAAGGTGGCTCTTTTAGTTATGCTCCTTGCACACGCTGAACTAAACACTTATAAAATGTGCCCCCTCATACCGTGAAACTGTCCCGGAGGCAGGACTTTCCTTCCTAATCAGACGCGGCACCGCCGTCATTTATACCCCCTTGGCACTGGGTGCCACCTCCTGATGTCAGGCTGACTGCACCTGTGCGGCTGCGCTGCCCGTGATCCCGCCCCGCAGTGTCTTCTGATTTATTCAAACTGTGGGGCTGGGATTCATGGGCATGCACAGTGCATATCTTTGCCTCTCACTCATCTCCCTCCGCCTTCTTCAGACTGTGCGGTGTCAGCTAATCCCTAATCGCTGTGGCATGCGCTTAGGGATCAGCTGACGCCGCACAGTCTGAAGAAGGCGGAAGGAGATGAGTGAGAGGCGAAGACATGCACAGCGCATGCCCATGAATCCCAGCTCCAATTAGGCCTCAGCCTACACTCTGTTTCTCCTGTAATCTCTGGGCTCCAACACCACCAGTTGCTGCTCGGAAGTGCCGTCTGCACAGTCAACACATGCTCCAGTGTTTTGGGGTTCAGTAACGTCAGCTGATCCCTAGCTGTGTGTGCGGCAATTTCTCCTGCTCCCTCCACATTCACACTATTACAGATATTAAACTGCCTCCAATTAGGCCTCAGCCTACACTGTTTCTCCTGTAATCCCTGGGCTCCAACACCGCCAGTTGCTGCTCAGAAGAGCCTTTGGCACGGGTACTCCCTCCTGCCCAGCCTGGTTCCTGCATGCCAGCTGTTTTCGGGTAGTGTCAAGGTCACTTTGCCTCAAATACGTTGTCCAGTCAGGTTGCGGTTGGGTTAGCTGACTCTATGGTGCCTGCAGTTTAGGTACTTCATATGTGGGCTGCGGGAACTGGCAATCAAGGCTGTTTCCGCAGTGCCAATAGGACAAGCTCCCCCTGTAGGACTGTGGGTTTTCAGTAACTCCGGCTGGCTCGCAGCCTTGCAATTTTTTTTTCATGTGGACCTTCTGCTGCCTATCTGAGTTCCAGCACCATTAGCTGGTTTTTTGGAAGTTAATCTTGAATAGGTCCCCCTGGGTTCCAGTACCATCTGCTGGTTCCAGGCATAGCCTTTGGCTTAGGTGCCTTCTTCTCGGTATCCGAGTTCCACCAACGTCTGATCATCCTTGGTAGTGCTTTCTGGCACAGGTACCTCCTGCTTAGTAACCGGTTTCCAGTACCATCAGCTGGTCCTCGGTAGTTCCATTGGCTCTTGTACCTTCTGCTACCAATCCTGGTTCCAGTACCATCAGCTGGTTCTCGGCAGTGTCTTTGGCACGGGTGCTCCCTCCTGCCCAGCCTTGTTCCAGCATGCCAGCTGTTTCCGGGTAGTGTCAAGGTCACTTTGCCTCCAATACGTTGTCCTGTTGGGTTGCGGTCGGGTTAGCTGACTCTATGGTGCCTGCAGTTTGGATGCTTCCTATGTGGGCTGCGGGAACTGGCAATCAAGGCTGGTTCCGTAGTGCCAATAGGACAAGCTCCCCCTGTAGGACTGTGGGTTTTCGGTAACTCCGGCTGGCTCGCGGCCTTGCAATTTTTTTTTTATGTGGACCTTCTGCTGCCTATCTGAGTTCCAGCACCATTAGCTGGTTCTTTAGAAGCCAAACTTGAATAGGTCCCCCTGGGTTCCAGTACCATCTGCTGGTTCCAGGCATAGCTTTTGGCTTAGGTGCCTCCTTCTCGGTATCTTTAGCCCAAACAAGTCTCTTCTGCTTGTTGCCTGTCCTTAGCAGTGGTTTCCTAGCAGCAATTTTACCATGAAGGCCTGTTGCACAAAGTCTCCTCTTAACAGTTGTTGTAGAGATGTGTCTGCTGCTAGAACTCTGTGTGGCATTGACCTGATCTCTAATCTGAGCTGCTGTTAACCTGCGATTTCAGAGGCTGGTGACTCGGATAAACTTATCCTCAGAACCAGAGGTAACTCTTGGTCTTCCTTTCCTGGAGCGGTCCTCATATGAGCCAGTTTCTTTGTAGCGCTTGATGGTTTTGCCACTGCACTTGGGGACACTTTCAAAGTTTTCCAATTTTTCGGACTGACTGACCTTCATTTCTTAAAGTAATGATGGCCACTCGTTTTTCTTTAGTTAGCTGCTTTTTTCTTGCCATAATACAAATTCTAACAGTCTATTGAGTAGAACTATCAGCTGTGTATCCACCAGACTTCTGCACAACACAACTGATGGTTCCAACCCCATTTATAAGGCAAGAAATCCCACTTATTAAACCTGACAGGGCATACCTGTGAAGTGAAAACCATTCCCGGTGACTACCTCTTGAAGCTCATCAAGAGAATGCCAAGTGTGTGCAAAGCAGTCATCAAAGCAAAAGGTGGCTACTTTGAAAAACCTAGAATATAAGATATTATATTATATAAGTATATAATTCCACATGTGATAATGCATAGTTTTGATGCCTTTAGTGTAAATGTACAATTTTCATAGTCATGAAAATACAAACAAATCTTTAAATGAGAAAGTGTGTCCAAACTTTTGGTCTGTACTGTATGTATTCAAGAAAAATCACAACAAATTGTGTGGTCCATTTTCACCTTTAACCATTGTGAAAATGAAAAGTTGGTTCAAAACCAACATTTTTGCAGGAAAAATGTATTTTACTATTTTCATGGCTCAAGGTAATAAAATTCTGGGATGCACATGTGGGTTCACCACACTAGATAAGTTCCTAGATGTAGTTTTCATAATGGGGTCACTTGTATTTCCATTTTAAGCACATCATGGGTTCTTCAAACACAACGTGGAGTCCGCTATCGATTCCAGCAAAATTTGATTACCAAAAGTCAAATGATGCTCCTTCCCTTCTGAGCCATGCCCCAAAACAGTAGTTTTCCACCAAATATGGAGTATCGGCATACTTAGGAGAAAATGACAACAAATTAAACTGTACATTTTCTCCTGTTACCCTTGTGAAAATGCAAAATGTGGTGCTAAATCATCATTTTTGTGGGAAAAAGTAACATTTTAATTTTTTCCTTCCACATTGCTTTCATTCCTTCAAGCACTTGAAGGGTTAATAAACTTATTAAATGTGGTGTTGAGTACTTTGAGGGGTGCAGTTTTTAAAATTCTGTAACTTTTGGGTTGGGTAGCTTCTGTCATATAGTTCCCCCAAAGCAACTCCAAAAGGGATGTGGTCCTTAAAAAATTGATATTGTAAATCATGTTGGAAAATTGAGAAATTACTGACCAACTTTTAACCTTTCTAACTTCCTAAGAAAAAAATATGTTTGAAAAATTATGTTGATAAAAATTAATCATGTGGCAAATGTTATTTATGAATTTTTTGTGTGGCATAAAAATAAAATTTTTTGAAAAATGTGACATTTTTAAAATTTTCAACAAAATTCCAATATTTTCACAAATAAACGCAAAAAATACAGGACGTAATTTATCACTAACATGAAGTAGAATATGTCAAGAAAAACAGTCTCTGAATCACTGGGCTATTTTGCAGTGTTCCAGAGTTATTACTACATAAAGTGACACTGGTCAGAATTGTAAAATTTAGCCTGGTCAATAAAATAAAAACAGGCTCATGGATGAAGGGGTTAAAGTTGGCTGGCTTTTTACATGAAGCTGATTTTGCCTTTGAGTTGTGTTTTAACATCAAGTGTCAAAGTAATTGTAGCTATAGTTGAATGTTCTGACATGTGTTGCACTATAATTCCGTACAAGATAGGTGACACACTGTTTCCATCACCCATGCTTTGAAAATGTCAATAGTAACACTACAAATTCATCCTATGCACTCATCACTGACCAGAAAGTTACTTGGAAGAATAGTTCTGACCCAGTAGCTGCAAGTTTAAAGAAGCACACCTCTTATCAAAGTTTTATCCTTTTGATATATTGCAGCCATCATATCATATAGCACTGTGTATTACTCATGTTGTCATTCTACACAGCTAATCTTCAATTTCCTCTACTCTATTTAAAAACATGAAGTCAATTGACATTGCATTAAGCATTCACCTCTTCAACTCCTCACCCAGCTACTCCCTCCTCCATTTGCAAAGGACTTTTGCAGTGACTTATGGCTCATACAGGGAAAAGAGACTTCCTGTTTCTACACAGAGTTTAGAAGGATTCCACTAGTCAGTTTTTAATCATGTGATGTCATAAACCTAAGTGAAAAGAGAATAACTTGCTGGGTAGAAAGGCAAAATAAGCAATTGTACATACACAGATAGTGATGGAAAAAACCCTAGGTGTTCAGGTCTGGCTAGTTCAGCTGAACAGTTAAAAAAAGTTCAGTTCGGGAACCAGAACAGTACCCGAACCCGGACCCCATTCACTTGAATTAGGGGCCCGAATATCCATTGTTTTCCATGCTGATATTTGTATGATAGTGTGCAAACACTGCCTTTGATCGATGGTAAAATCATTATCACTGGTCAGAGAGCCATGGTTCCCACGCTGTCAACTGACAGCATTAGCCCGCAGCTGTGACGAAGGTAAAAAATGTAACTCCAGTCACTGACGTCGGCTGACTGGACTACTACTCCCATCAGCTGGCAACTGCCACTAATAATGGCCACAGCTGCGGGCTCACGCTGTCATCTGACAGCATGAGAACTGTGGCTCTAATTGGTGGCATTAATCTTCCACTGCTCAGAGCCTCCGGTGCTTCTCGCACTGTCAAGGACATGACAGCATGATAAACATCCATTGTTCGGAATGCCGAACCCAAGCAGTAAGAAAGACTTCCTGGTGAAGTCCGTGTTCAGACAGTATGTGTTCGGTACAGACCCCGAACTTTACTGTTCGGGTTCGCCCATCTCTATACACGGTGCCATGTAATATGATAATTGCAATACTGTATATTAAGAGGATAAAAAGTTTGATGGGAGTGCTTCTTTAATTTATTCTTGCAGATAGCAATAAGGTTTTTCTACCTCATTATATAAATCAATCTCTGATTCTGCTTGAAAACCTGTATTTCTTTTGTGGCGACAGAGCTAATAGTAGTTTCTTGCAAAGTCTATAGGTAATTGCAGCTGTGCAGGCTAGATTAGCACAGATACTGCATAAAGAGTAGTTTTACAGAATAGGTTAGCAGATGATTTTCTTTACAGCAAAGGGTGGTGTGTGTGTGTGTGTTGGTAGGAGATAAAAGCTGTGCTTACATCTCTGGTAGCTCTGACCTTGTGGTGGGAAATGGCATCACAAGAAGATAAAAGAGCTTAAAGGGACCAAAGATGGGTGATTGGGAATGTTTCACCAATGGATTTCATAGGGGCTTGATTATGTGAGTTCTTTGGCTCATTTCTCAAACCAGTTGTTTCAATTTTTGTAAAAGCAGCTACTGATTTTTATTTATTTGTGAATGATAAAAGTGTTTGTGTCAAAGAAAAGTTGTCACTAATAAAAATTATCAAAATAGTTCTTATAATATTGCTTAGCTTAGTTAATAATTTTTTTTCTTTTTAGTGTATATTATACTGTGTAACAGAGTGTCACCCCAGCCTGTACACATGGACTATACTGTGATCAGGCCTACATTAGCATTCCTTGTCCTGCATCTGGTTGGGTTATATTTCTCTTTGTTCCTCTCTTCAGGGGCATCCAGGAATACACAAACGTGCAGACAGAGTTTCTGGAACATTCTTAGGGTATGTGCACGCGTCCGGATTTTTAGCGTTTTTTTTTGCGGAATTTCCCAATAAAAATGCTATAAAATCACAAAAAAACCCGCAAACATTATGCATCCTATCATTTAGAATGCATTCCGCATTTTTTGTGCATATGTTTGCGTTTTTTTCCGCTAAAAAAACGCATTCCGCAAAAAAAATGAGCATGTTCATTATTTTTGCGGATTTTTTGCGGATTTCCCATCAAATTGGAATGTCCGGAAAAAAACGCAAAAAATCTACAAAAAATCCGCGCAAAAACCGCATCAAAAATGCGCAAATTCCGCGCAAAATCCACGCAAAAAAAACACGCGGATTTCTGGCAGAAATCTCCGGATTTTGTCAGGAAAAAATCCTGACGTGTGCACATACCCTAAATCCTTTGAGCTATGTTTAAGAGGGTGGGTGTTAGTATCTCTGCCCAACAAGGGGGCTGATCCCAAGAGAGGTTGGACAATAAGCCACATGTTGAGCTGGTTGATGCTGTGTCTTGGGAAAGGCGCGGATCTGCAGCTGCGGCCAGGTCTTGTGCCATGTACGGAGATTGGAGATCATTTGCCAGATGGATTGTGCTGTCTCACCACCCTGCTGGATGAGTAATGAATCTAGAAACTGTTGTCGCATATTCCTTGGCTTTGGATTACTAAGTAGCGCCCCCGGATTTGTCCCTTTTGCGTGGCCACCTTGTAGACTCTAAGGAATCTACATTTGGTGTTATAGTTTCCCCATCTCAATAAAAGTTGTTGGATTGTTCATCGGCCTGCAGTCCCTGCCTGCTCTGTCACACAACCCATCACATACTGTAGTGCACATTTCTATGTTCAACTGTGCAGAATGTTTTGAAAAACAATTATTTAAAACACAGTCTTCCACCTATGACTGTGGAATAAATGCTGATTTTGTTATCAGTATGACAGCAGTATGTCAATCTTTTGAGCATCAAAATCATTCATGAAATCCTGAAAAATTGTTTAAGCAAAACTTTTTCTTCTTAATTTGCAATGTTATTTTTGTTTGGGCATGTTCAGAGACTCCACGGCTGCATGCCAGGAACCTGTCATGTGGGCTGAAGCTTTTAACCTTCAGATATCTATCTGCATGTCAATCGTGCGGAAAGGTGCTCAGCCGCCTTACTGAAAGTCTAGAAAATTAACTTGATTCCTCCCATGAGCCGCCAACTTTTAGCCATGAAGGCGTGTCAGCGTGGCTACAGTCATTGCTCACTATACTTTGAAGGGTGGCTGTAAGCATTCCCTGGCACTTTGACTGAAGACTAGGGTTGAACGAAACGGGTCGTTCATTTTCAAAAGTCGCCGACTTTTGGCAAAGTCGGGTTTCATGAAACCCGATCCGACCCCTGTGCGGGGTCGGCCATGCGGTACGCGACTTTCGCGCCAAAGTCGCGTTTCAATGACGCGAAAAGCGCCATTTCTCAGCCAATGAAGGTAAACGCAGAGTGTGGGCAGCGTGATGACATAGGTCCTGGTCCCCACCATCTTAGAGAAGGGCATTGCAGTGATTGGCTTGCTGTCTGCGGCATCACAGGGGCTATAAAAGGGAGTTCCCGCCGACCGCCATGTTACTGCTGCTGATCTGAGCTTAGGGAGAGGTTGCTGCCGCTTCGTCAGAAGCAGGGATAGCGTTAGGCAGGGTCCATTAACCACCAAACCGCTTGTGCTGTAGCGATTTCCACTGCCCAACACCACCTTCGGTGTGCAGGGACAGTGGAAGCTACATTTTTTTTTCCCCCCTCAGCGCTGTAGCTCATTGGGCTGCCCTAGAAGGCTCCCTGATAGCTGCATTGCTGTGTGTACGCCGCTGTGCAAACCAACTGCTTTTTTCAAAGCACAAATCCTCTTGTTCCTTCCTTTCTGCACAGCTATCTTTTTTGTTTGTACACACTTTTTATTTAATTTGTGCATCAGTCCACTCCTTATTGCTGCTTGCCATACCTGGCTGAGATTACTGCAGGGAGATAGTAATTGAAGGACACACCCTGTTTTGTTTTGTTTTTTGTGGGAGATTAAGATTGACATTTCTGCTAGAGTGCCATCCCTGTCTGTGTCATCTCTCACTCAGTGGGCTATAGAAAGCCTATTTATTTTTTTGCTTGATTTGGGTTATAAAATCTACCTCAAAAAAATCACTACATCAATCAGTGGGAGAAAAATATTGGCCTCAGGGCTTGTGTGCCACTCTTGACTCCTGTGTGTGCCATCTCTCAGTCAGTGGGCCATAGAAAGCCTATTTATTTTTTTGCTTGATTTTGGTTCTAAAATCTACCTGAAAAAATCACTACATCAATCAGTGGGAGAAAAATATTGGCCTCAGGGCTTGTGTGCCACTCCTGACTCCTGTGTGCATCATCACTCACTCAGTGGGCCATAGAAAGCCCATTTTTTTTTTTTTTGCTTTATTTGGGTTCTAAATTCTACCTGAAAAAATCAATAAATCAATCAGTGGGAGATTAATATTGGCCTTTGGGCTTGTGTGCCAGTCCTAAGCGTGCCATCTCTCTCTCTCAGATAGTGGGCCATAGAAAGCCTATTTATTTATTTTTTTATCGGGTTTATAAATTTTCCCTGGAACCAAAAAAAAAAAAGTGGGAGATTAATATTGGCCTCTGGGCTTGTGTGCCAGTCCTGAGCGTGCCATCTCTCTCACAAATAGTGGGCCATAGAAAGCCTATTTCTTTTTTTTTTTTTGGTTTTATAAATTCTCCCTTAAAAAAAAAGGGAGATTAATATTGGCCTTTGGGCTTGTGTGCCAGTCCTAAGCGTGCCATCTCTCTCTGTCTCTCAGATAGTGGGCCATAGAAAGCCTATTTATTATTTTTTTTATTGGGTTTATAAATTTTCTCTGGAACAAAAAAAAAAAGTGGGAGATAAATATTGGCCTCTGGGCTTGTGTGCCACTCCTGACTCCTGTGTGCGTCATCTCTCACTCAGTGGGCCATAGAAAGCCTTTTTTTGTTTTATTTGTTTTCTAAATTCTCCCTGAAAAAATCATTTTATTTTATTTGGTTTCTAAATTCTTCCTGAAAAAATCATTTTATTCTATTATTTTTTTTCCTAAAGTCTCCCTGAAAAAAAAAAAAAAAAATCAGTGGGAGATTAATATTGCCCTTTCTGCTTGTGTGCCAGTCTTGACTCCTGGGTGTGCCATCTCTCTCTCTCTCTCTCCAATTGTGGGCCATAGAAAGCCTATTATTTTTTTAGCTTGATTTGGGTTCCAAAATCTACCTGAAAAAATCACTACATCAATCAGTGGGAGATAAATATTGGCCTCTGGGCTTGTCTGCCACTCCTGACTCCTGTGTGCGTCATCTCTCACTCAGTGGGCCATAGAAAGCCTTTTTTTGTTTTATTTGTTTTCTAAATTCTCCCTGAAAAAATCATTTTATTTTATTTGGTTTCTAAATTCTTCCTGAAAAAATCATTTTATTCTATTTTTTTTTCCTAAAGTCTCCCTGAAAAAAAAAAAAAAATCAAATCAGTGGGAGATTAATATTTACATTTGTGCTTCAGTGACAGTCCTGCGTGTGTGGCATCTCTCTCATTTGTTGCCACCAACAACAGAGTGTGTAACATTGTGCATGATTTTCGTTGTGGTCTCACTCACCTGTAAAGGGGTAGCTAAATCATACTGAAGTTATAGCTCACCGTGTAATTTGTGTGACAGCAACAAATACCGTTAGTTTGGTTACGTTTTTAAAACAATGAGGAAGTATGGTGGAAGAGGTCGTGGCCGGGGGCGTTCATTGTCAGCTGGTAATGAGGGTAGTGGTAGTGGTGGAGCATCAGCTGGTCGTGGGAAAAAAAATATTGCACCTAAGTCTGGAGCTGTGGAGCCAGGTTCGTCGTCAGGCTACACAAGGCCTCGAACGCTCCCTTTTCTGGGAGTAGGAAAACCGCTTTTAAAGCCGGAGCAGCAAGAGCAAGTTTTGGCTTATCTTGCTGACTCAGCCTCTAGCTCTTTTGCCTCCTCTCGTGAAACTGGTAAATGTCAAAGCAGCGCGTCGTTAGTGGATGTTCACGGTCAGGGACAAGTCGCTTCCTTGTCCTCTTCAGCAAAAACAACAACAGAGAAGAATGCAGCAGGCGACACAACGGGTTACTCCATGGAGCTCTTTACACATACCGTCCCTGGCTTAGAAAGTGAAGCAGTTAACAGTCCATGCCCATTACAAGTTGAATCTGACATGGAGTGCACTGATGCACAGCCACAGCCAGACTACTATGCTGGTCCTTTGACTCAGACCACAACATTGCCCTCGCAGGGTAATGATCAAGAATCAGACCCTGATGAGACTATGTTGCCCCATCACGAACGCTATACCACCGACCGACACGGTGACACAGACGAAGTTGCACACGAGCTACAAGAAGAGGTAATAGATGACCCAGTTCTTGACCCCGATTGGCAGCCATTGGGGGAACAGGGTGCAGGCGGCAGCAGTTCTGAAGCGGAGGAGGAGGGGCCGCAGCAGGCATCAACATCGCAACAGGTTCCATCTGCCGGGCCCGTATCTTGCCCAAAACGCGTGGCAAAGCCAAAACCTGTTGGAGGACAGCGTGGCCATCCGGTTAAAGCTCAGTCTGCAATGCCTGAAAAGGTATCCGATGCTAGAAAGAGTGCAGTCTGGCATTTTTTTAAACAACATCCAATTGATCAGCGCAAAGTCATCTGTCAAAAATGTTCAACTACCTTAAGCAGAGGACAGAATCTGAAAAGTCTCAATACAAGTTGCATGCATAGACATTTAACCACCATGCATTTGCAAGCCTGGACTAACTACCAAACGTCCCTTAAGGTTGTAGCACCCTCGGCCAATGAAGCTAGTCAGCAACGCAACATCCCTTCCGGCAGTGTAGGGCCACCATTTTCCGCACCACCTGCAGTATCTGTGCAGGTTTCTTTGCCAGGCCAAAGCAGTCAGGGTCAGGGAATCACCAGTTTCGTAGTAGGAAACACTGCATCTAGGGCACCGGCGGCAACAATACCATCTCCCACCGTCTCTCAGTCTGCCATGTCCACCGGCACCCCCGCTAGTTCCACGATCTCCAGCTCTCCAGTCCAGCTCACCCTACATGAGACTATGGTTAGAAAAAGGAAGTACTTAGCCTCGCATCCGCGTACACAGGGTTTGAACGCACACATAGCTAGACTAATCTCGTTAGAGATGATGCCCTACCGGTTAGTTGAAAGCGAAGCTTTCAAAGCCCTGATGGACTACGCTGTACCACGCTACGAGCTACCCAGTCGACACTTTTTTTCCAGAAAAGCCATCCCAGCCCTCCACCAGCATGTTAAAGAGCGCATCGTCCATGCACTCAGGCAATCTGTGAGCACAAAGGTGCACCTGACAACAGATGCATGGACCAGTAGGCATGGCCAGGGACGTTACGTGTCCATCACGGCACACTGGGTAAATTTGGTGGATGCAGGGTCCACAGGGGACAGCAAGTTTGGGACAGTTCTGCCTAGCCCACGGTCTAGGAAACAATTGGCTGTAGCCGTTCGCACCCCCTCCTCCTCCTCTTCGTCCTCCTGCAGAAGCGAGAGCTCGTCCACAGACCGCAGTCACACAACCACTCCATCCGCAGCTGCCACTGTTGCACACCAGGTCTCCCATTATGGGGCAGCTACTGGCAAACGTCAGCAGGCTGTATTGGCTATGAAGTGTTTGGGCGACAACAGACACACCGCGGAAGTTCTGTCCGAGTTCTTGCAGAAAGAAACGCAGTCGTGGCTGGGCACTGTAGATCTTGAGGCAGGCAAGGTAGTGAGTGATAACGGAAGGAATTTCATGGCTGCCATCTCCCTTTCCCAACTGAAACACATTCCTTGCCTGGCTCACACCTTAAACCTGGTGGTGCAGTGCTTCCTGAAAAGTTATCCGGGGTTATCCGACCTGCTCCTCAAAGTGCGTGGACTTTGCTCACATATCCGCCGTTCGCCCGTACACTCCAGCCGTATGCAACCTATCAGCGTTCTTTGAACCTTCCCCAGCATCGCCTAATCATAGACGTTGCAACAAGGTGGAACTCAACACTGCACATGCTTCAGAGACTGTGCGAACAGAGGCGGGCTGTTATGTTTTTGTGGGAGGATACACATACACGGGCAGGCAGTAGGATGGCAGACATGGAGTTGTCAGGTGTGCAGTGGTCGAAGATTCAAGTCCTTCAGTGTTTTGAGGAATGCACACGGCTGGTTAGTGCAGACAACGCCATAATAAGCATGAGCATCCCCCTAATGCGTCTGCTAATGCAAAGTTTGACGCACATAAAGGATCAGGCGTCTGCAGCTGAGGAAGAGGAAAGCCTTGATGACAGTCAGCCATTGTCTGGCCAGGGCAGTGTACAGGACGAGTTAGTGGGCGAAGAGGAGGAGGAGGACGAGGAGGATGATGGGGATGATTATATTTTTAATGAGGAAGCTTTTCCGGGGCCACTGGAAATTGGTGGCGCGGCAAGGCCAGGTTCTGGTTTTTGGAGGGACACAAGTGACGTGGATTTGCCTGAAACTGCCCCTCAACCAAGCACAACCACAGATTTGAGAACTGGAACTTTGGCCCACATGGCGGATTATGCCTTACGTATCCTCAAAAGGGACACACGCATAACTAAAATGATGAATGATGACGATTACTGGTTTGCCTGCCTCCTTGATCCTCGCTATAAAGGCAAATTGCAAAATATAATGCCACATGAGAACTTGGAACTAATATTAGCAACCAAACAATCAACTCTTGTTGACCGTTTGCTTCTGGCATTCCCTGCACACAGCGCCCGTGATCGTTCTCACACGAGCTGCAGGGGCCAGCAGACCAGAGGAGTTAGAGGGGCAGAAATCAGAAGTGGCGTTGGCCAGAGGGGTTTTCTGACCAGGTTGTGGAGTGATTTTGCTATGACCGCAGACAGGACAGGTACTGCAGCATCAATTCAAAGTGACAGGAGACAACATTTGTCCAGTATGGTTACAAACTATTTTTCATCCCTTATCGATGTTCTCCCTCAACCGTCATTCCCATTTGATTACTGGTCATCAAAATTAGACACCTGGCCAGAATTGGCAGAATATGCATTGCAGGAGCTTGCTTGCCCGGCAGCTAGTGTCCTATCAGAAAGAGTATTCAGTGCTGCAGGTTCAATACTAACAGAAAAAAGGACTCGTCTGGCTACCCAAAATGTAGATGATCTAACCTTCATTAAAATGAACCACAACTGGATTTTGAAATCTTTTGCCCCACCTTGCCCGGCTGACACCTAGCTTTCCTATGAAAAGGTCTTGCCTGTGGACTATTCTGAATGCCTTTTCCAATCTCGTAATTTTCTGCACCTGATTGTCCAGCATACGACATGTTTACACCTCACTAAATGGCCAAACTCCCCACACGGGGCCGTGGTATCGACACTTGGCGACAGCACCCGTGAGAGTGCAGTTTGTCTGAAGAGGTGGGTGTGCCCGCTTTTGGTCGACGGCACTGCCACTGGGTCCCTCATAGTACAATAAAGTGTCTCTGGCGGTGGTGGTGCGCACCCAACGTCAGACACACCGTTGTAATATGAGGGGCCCTGGGCCTGTACCGCCGGCCACAAGACAGTTCCCCCCCCCAGCTCAAACAGTGCTCTACCACTTGCAAAATTATCTCACAGCTCCACCAATGTTTAGTCTATGCGCTGACATCCTTCAATGCCTGCCACTGACAATACCATTGTATTGACATTTTTGTTATGTTAGGCCTTCGATGCCTGTCTGTGGTCACTCCTTCCACTAGGCCTCCACTGACCACACCACTGCTGCCCGTGTACCCCTGGAACCAATTTAAAATTGCCTACAGCCATGTGTTATTATTTTAGGCCTTCAATGCCTGTCTGCGGTCACTCCTTCCACTAGGCCTCCACTGACCACACCACTGCTGCCCGTGTACCCCTGGAACCAATTTAAAATTGCCTACAGCCATGTGTTATTATTTTAGGCCTTCGATGCCTGTCTGCGGTCACTCCTTCCACTAGGCCTCCACTGACCACACCACTGCTGCCCGTGTACCCCTGGAACCAATTTAAAATTGCCTACAGCCATGTGTTATTATTTTAGGCCTTTGATGCCTGTCTGCGGTCACTCCTTCCACTAGGCCTCCACTGACCACACCACTGCTGCCCGTGTACCCCTGGAACCAATTTAAAATTGCCTACAGCCATGTGTTATTATTTTAGGCCTTCGATGCCTGTCTGCGGTCACTCCTTCCACTAGGCCTCCACTGACCACACCACTGCTGCCCGTGTACCCCTGGAACCAATTTAAAATTGCCTACAGCCATGTGTTATTATTTTAGGCCTTCGATGCCTGTCTGCGGTCACTCCTTCCACTAGACCTCCACTGACCACACCACTGCTGCCCGTGTACCCCTGGAACCAATTTAAAATTGCCTACAGCCATGTGTTATCATTTTAGGCCTTCGATGCCTGTCTGCGGTCACTCCTTCCACTAGGCCTCCACTGACCACACCACTGCTGCCCGTGTACCCCTGGAACCAATTTAAAATTGCCTACAGCCATGTGTTATTATTTTAGGCCTTCGATGCCTGTCTGCGGTCACTCCTCCACTAGGCCTCCACTGACCACACCACTGCTGCCCGTGTACCCCTGGAACCAATTTAAAATTGCCTACAGCCATGTGTTATTATTTTAGGCCTTCGATGCCTGTCTGCGGTCACTCCTTCCACTAGGCCTCCACTGACCACACCACTGCTGCCCGTGTACCCCTGGAACCAATTTAAAATTGCCTACAGCCATGTGTTATTATTTTAGGCCTTCAATGCCTGTCTGCGGTCACTCCTTCCACTAGGCCTCCACTGACCACACCACTGCTGCCCGTGTACCCCTGGAACCAATTTAAAATTGCCTACAGCCATGTGTTATTATTTTAGGCCTTCGATGCCTGTCTGCGGTCACTCCTTCCACTAGGCCTCCACTGACCACACCACTGCTGCCCGTGTACCCCTGGAACCAATTTAAAATTGCCTACAGCCATGTGTTATTATTTTAGGCCTTTGATGCCTGTCTGCGGTCACTCCTTCCACTAGGCCTCCACTGACCACACCACTGCTGCCCCTGTACCCCTGGAACCAATTTAAAATTGCCTACAGCCATGTGTTATTATTTTAGGCCTTCGATGCCTGTCTGCGGTCACTCCTTCCACTAGGCCTCCACTGACCACACCACTGCTGCCCGTGTACTCCTGGAACCAATTTAAAATTGCCTACAGCCATGTGTTATTATTTTAGGCCTTCGATGCCTGTCTGCGGTCACTCCTTCCACTAGGCCTCCACTGACCACACCACTACTGCCCGTGTACCCCTGGAACCAATTTAAAATTGCCTACAGCCATGTGTTATTATTTTAGGCCTTCGATGCCTGTCTGCGGTCACTCCTTCCACTAGGCCTCCACTGACCACACCACTGCTGCCCGTGTACCCCTGGAACCAATTTAAAATTGCCTACAGCCATGTGTTATTATTTTAGGCCTTCGATGCCTGTCTGCGGTCACTCCTTCCACTAGGCCTCCACTGACCACACCACTGCTGCCCGTGTACCCCTGGAACCAATTTAAAATTGCCTACAGCCATGTGTTATTATTTTAGGCCTTCCATGCCTGTCTGCGGTCACTCCTTCCACTAGGCCTCCACTGACCACACCACTGCTGCCCGTGTACCCCTGGAACCAATTTAAAATTGCCTACAGCCATGTGTTATTATTTTAGGCCTTCGATGCCTGTCTGCGGTCACTCCTCCACTAGGCCTCCACTGACCACACCACTGCTGCCCGTGTACCCCTGGAACCAATTTAAAATTGCCTACAGCCATGTGTTATTATTTTAGGCCTTCGATGCCTGTCTGCGGTCACTCCTTCCACTAGGCCTCCACTGACCACACCACTGCTGCCCGTGTACCCCTGGAACCAATTTAAAATTGCCTACAGCCATGTGTTATTATTTTAGGCCTTCGATGCCTGTCTGCGGTCCCTCCTTCCACTAGGCCTCCACTGACCACACCACTGCTGCCCGTGTACCCCTGGAACCAACATCAGAAAATATAAAAATAAGTATTTTGCTTATAAAAAAGAAAATACTGGAGAGATATCAAATGCAGACATTTTAACATTAAAAACAAACACATACAACAAAAATCTGGTACAGTACTACAAATGGCCACCAGCTACAATAACTTTCTCCTGCAAGTAGTTAACTTAAAGGTTTTTTCAATTTTAAACACAGATATGGCATCCACCGAGTGTTGTCCTGTCGCGTCTTCTTTATATTATTGCCAAGAAGATGCAAAACAATGAAAATAATAAAATCATTATTTACCAAAAAAATAGAGTAAGTCAAAACCACATTGCAAATAAACATTCATTACAAATAAAGAAGCAGGGTGCGTCCGAGGGTGAGTATATACCTAATAAGAATATAATCACCCTCGGACGCGCCCTGCTTCTTTCCGACAGCCTTCTTTCCTAAGAATCAGCCCTTCCGTGGTGTAGAGAGAGGGTTTGTTACACTCCAAGGTGTTCCCCAGGTTGCCTTTCCTGAGCTTCGATCTTCTGGCTCTCGTTTAGTAGTTGTTGGAAACTACGCTGCATTAGGCCTACAAATTGGGTATGGGGTGTAGAGAGATGGTGTGTTCCACTCCAAGGTGTTCTCCAGGTTGCCTTTCCTGAGCTTCGATCTTCCGGCTCTCGTTTAGTAGTTGTTGGAAACTACGCTGCATTAGGCCTACAAATTGGGTATGGGGTGTAGAGAGATGGTGTGTTCCACTGTAGAGAGATGGTGTGTTCCACTCCAAGGTGTTCCCCAGGTTTCCTCGCCAATGCTTCGATCATCATGCTCTCGTTTAGTAGTTGTTGGAAACTACGCTGCATTGGGCCTACAAATTGGGTATGGGGTGTAGAGAGATGGTGTGTTCCACTCCAAGGTGTTCCCCAGGTTGCCTTTCCTGAGCTTCGATCTTCCGGCTCTCGTTTAGTAGTTGTTGGAAACTACGCTGCATTAGGCCTACAAATTGGGTATGGGGTGTAGAGAGATGGTGTGTTCCACTCCAAGGTGTTCTCCAGGTTGCCTTTCCTGAGCTTCGATCTTCCGGCTCTCGTTTAGTAGTTGTTGGAAACTACGCTGCATTAGGCCTACAAATTGGGTATGGGGTGTAGAGAGATGGTGTGTTCCACTGTAGAGAGATGGTGTGTTCCACTCCAAGGTGTTCCCCAGGTTTCCTCGCCAATGCTTCGATCATCATGCTCTCGTTTAGTAGTTGTTGGAAACTACGCTGCATTAGGCCTACAAATTGGGTATGGGGTGTAGAGAGATGGTGTGTTCCACTCCAAGGTGTTCTCCAGGTTGCCTTTCCTGAGCTTCGATCTTCCGGCTCTCATTTAGTAGTTGTTGGAAACTACGCTGCATTAGGCCTACAAATTGGGTATGTGGTGTAGAGAGATGGTGTGTTCCACTCCAAGGTGTTCTCCAGGTTGCCTTTCCTGAGCTTCGATCTTCCAGCTCTCATTTAGTAGTTGTTGGAAACTACGCTGCATTAGGCCTACAAATTGGGTATGGGGTGTAGAGAGATGGTGTGTTCCACTCCAAGGTGTTCCCCAGGTTTCCTCGCCAATGCTTCGATCATCATGCTCTCGTTTAGTAGTTGTTGGAAACTACGCTGCATTAGGCCTACAAATTGGGTATGGGGTGTAGAGAGATGGTGTGTTCCACTCCAAGGTGTTCTCCAGGTTGCCTTTCCTGAGCTTCGATCTTCCGGCTCTCGTTTAGTAGTTCTTGGAAACTACACTGCATTAGGCCTACAAATTGGGTATGGGGTGTAGAGAGATGGTGTGTTCCACTCCAAGGTGTTCCCCAGGTTGCCTTTCCTGAGCTTCGATCTTCCGGCTCTCGTTTAGTAGTTGTTGGAAACTACGCTGCATTAGGCCTACAAATTGGGTATGGGGTGTAGAGAGATGGTGTGTTCCACTCCAAGGTGTTCTCCAGGTTGCCTTTCCTGAACTTCTATCTTCAGGCTCTCATTAAATTGTGGTTAAACGGAACAACTGCATTTGGCGTACTAGTTGGTTTGGGGCCTACTATCGGTGTCTGCCACTCCTTGCTGTTCTCCTGGTTTCCTGTCCTGAAATTCCGTTTTCAGGCGCTCGTTAAGTAGTTGTTAATGTTAGACTGCATTTGGCCTACTAGTTGGGTTGGGGCCTACTATCGGTGTCTGCCACTCCTTGCTGTTCTCCTCCACTGAACAAAGCTGTGCCGCCTGTTTACTACGGTTGCCAATTTTGAACTGCATTTCGACTACTTACTGATTTGGGCCTACTCTCTGTGTCAGCCTCTCATTCCAGTTGTCCTCCACTGCAATGCCCCCTGGTTATTCCTGTGTTACCAATTTTGAACTGCATTTAGCCAACTTTATTCTTTGGGCCTATATCTGTGTTTCCTCCTCATCCTGCCCATTGCCCAGCCAGTGATAGATGAGTCTGCTGGTACATTGACCCATAACGCAACATTCCCCGTGCACGCTACACAACAACATTGTGACCCTGCTGAAAGTCAGGTTGCTCTTCCCGCATACCATACCACCTTACACGGGGACAAAGAGGAAGGTGCAGATGAAAGTGCAGGTTCCTTCATCAGGTGGGGGGAGGAATACTAGTTGGCGACGTCACTGGCACAGGGCCTCTCATAGTACGCAAAAGTGTTGCTGCCGGTGGGAGGCGCCCCCGCCGTGCAAACACACCGCTGTACTTTGAGGGGCCCTGTGCCAGTGCCAATGCCAACGAGTGGGCCCCCCCTGCTTGCTCAGGTTCACAGCACTTGCAAAGTTGAAATACTTACCTCTCCCTGCTCCACTGCCGTGACGTGGTCCAGATTTCCTGGGCCCACTAATTACTTGAACCAGCCCTACCCACCACAACTTTAGCCAAATGAACCCCAATTTCAAATGCCTTCCAATTATTATAAGGTAAATTACGCTTGACAAGCTTCATTAAGAAGAATGGATGGTTTTGACATTAAAATGGGCACTCTAGGTGTTTTCCTGGCCCCCACTCACTGCCGACTATGCTGCCCCATTGACTTGCATTGGGTTTCGTGTTTCGGTCGATCCCGACTTTACGTCATAATCGGCCGATTTCACTCGACCCGACTTTTGAGATAGTCGGGTTTCGCGAAACCCGGCTCGACTCTAAAAAGGTCAAGGTCGCTCAACTCTACTGAAGACCAGACCAGTGAGGAGCCCAAGTTTCCATATCAAAGTGAATAGAAGCTGAGCTCCCATACCCAAGAAAGAAAACTACAAAGTTATGTGCTGTTCCAGCTTTGGTGGGGGTGCAGGTTGTCATAAACCACACTAATTAGATTTTGATGTCTTAGGCCATCATTATCCTAGTAGAGGACAACCCCTTTATCTCACACATGGCTCAGCGTTAAATTAGTACGTTTTCATGGCAACATTTCAGGTTTGTAAAGGCCTATGCCAGGAGATAGCATGACATGTAGCAGTGTGACCTAGTATTTTCACGCCATATTACAACTAATGTTAGTGCATGTGGTCGTTTTGAAGAATAGCGATTAGTAGTGACTATGGCATCTATACCTGGCCATACTTTTCAGATAACTGTTCGGCTAAATGTTCATTGATTATGACTATTTGAGTCAGATGAATGTTCATATGTTTTCAATGGTGGAGAGGAAAAAGCTGCCACTCAACACTTTTGGCAATGGTCAATCACCCTTGAACACAGAAGGATTTTTTATGGAATTTCCAACTACTCGATCAGGATGATGTACCAGATGCTGTCAGGAGAGATTTTGTTGGCCCTTATACCCATTAAATTGTCGGCCACACTGAAATTAGAAGGTTCAGATAACTTTAATAGGGGCCTTAAGGGGATAAATTGCTGATATCTAGTTTAACTTACCCCGTCCCTGCACAGTACGCGTACATCAATCTGTGGTAATGCCACCTCAGCAGCACTGTAAATGGCAAATGTGAAGAAGGGGTTAAATAAATCTATAGACAGAGTTCTGCTATGTGTCTTTGTTCTGCAACTTAAGTAGATACTGACATAAATTTTTAGATTCCTACAATATGCAAATTGCCTTATCAGAGAAAGAGAGGACTTGAACTCTATAGCGCCACCTATTGGAAGTAGCGATCCTACAAGTCGCAATCAACCTTTTAACGAGTCTTGCAATATGACTTAGGATAAGAGCCAAATCAGTATCTCAATTCGCAGACACGGTGTTTTGGCTGTTGGCTTCAGTGCGAAGCATGAGAATTGATTTGGCTAGGTGAGAGGCTCTGGACTGAGGTTTAAGGGGTAAGGTTTCTCCTTGTGGAGAGTGACATACCAGCTCTGGCTTGTTACAGTAAGAAAGCTTATTCGCCGTGCAATGCTCCTCTGGGAAATTTAATATGCAAATTGCCTCTTCAGAGAAAAAGAGGACTTGAACTCTACAATCACTGTGTATATAGGAACTGAAGGAACTGGAGCAAATTGTGACTTTAAGAGCAAATTATTGTACATTTTTTAGCACCACAGTCATATTTTGCTTGCTTTGAATCATGACAGGTCAGTAAATTAATTTTAAGAAGTTAAATTGCATAAATTCATTCATGTAACTCAATGCATCTTAGGCTTGGTTTAAAATAAGCATTCAGCATTATCACTATATGTTTATTCAGTGGCATAAGACTACATCACACCTTATAGGGTTTATTTTTATCTGCATATATTTGTTTTTGATGTGTAGTTGCTTGCACTTTTTAATACAGTTAAAGGGCAACAATACTTTAACATAACTTTTCATAATAAGCTGATGTGTGCGTACATAAGGATTACGGTAACACTATTTTTGTTCATTGTATGACTTGTAAACTGCATTTTCACCAGTTTTCCTCTCTGTATGTTCTATTTCCTATTTGTAATCCACTGGGAGCTGTAGGAAAGAGACCAGCTACTATGATGTCTCACACCACACAGCAAACAGAAAAAGGGATTCATAACCTAAAATTACTTTCTTAGCACACAGACACACACAAGCAACAACATAGAAAACATTATGCAGCAGTCCTGAACTCACTTAGCATTGACTTTAAAAGACTTGTTAGAAAACTCAGCCCAATCTTTCTATGGCTCCCTCTTCCTGTTTCCTCTACCAGCTCTTCATTCCTCCCCTCTTTATAGTGTCACAGACACCACAGTGAGCCTGTAGTACATCTTTTTTGCGCAAGATGGACTTTTCAGAGTGCAGCTTAGTGGCGCTTCCATGTAGACAAAACAGGCCATTCAGAGCTGTTGAGCTCACTGAGTGATTGCAACGTACTGCAGAGAACAAAAGACACCAGGGCAGTTGTGGAGACTCAGAGGTGGACCTGGGGAGGCTGAGTACAATTCAGCTTGTTTGTTTCTTTTACAACAAACTGTATCTTGGGACACAAGTTTCCCGATAACAGAAAAACTCTTCAAGGTAGTGGTGGAAATAAAGCAATAAGATCCATTCAAAAAGTAAACTATAAGGATGCAGAGATAATATAACAACAACAACCAAAAGAGAGAACGCAAGCACAGACTCAAAACCAAGGCCAGTTACCAGTACACAACATCTACAGGCACCATCTATAGGTAATACTAGCTGTGCAAGCATTATCAGAAAAACAGATTGACGTGTAGCGAATTGAATTTTCCTGATGCTTGATCCTGAAATTACAGTATAGTGAGCTGTTTACTGTGTCACTTTATGCACAGTAACAGGACCGCCCCCCATTTAAAACAGTGTCCTCAAAAAATGAAATAAATACATCACTGCAGTAATAATATCCCTTAATTGTATGGTAAATATAATATCCCCCATCCTGGCCCCGTGTATCTCATTCCTGGCTTCAGCCATATGTTCTCCCATCCTGCCCTCATGAGTATCCATTCTACCCCATATGATCTCCCCATCCTGCCCCATATGACCTCCCCATCAGTCTCCATCGTATCCATCCTGCCCCATGATCCTGCACGATCTGTCTCCAATCCTGCCCCATGTCTTTCATTCTGCCCCGTGTCTCCAATCATGCCCCGTATCTACATTCTGCCCATGTCTCCAATCCTGCCCTATCTGTCTCCAGTCCTGCCCCCAGTGTGTCCAGCATCTCTGCCCCCAATGTCCAGCATCTCTACCCCCAGTGTCCAGCATCTCTGCCCCCAGTGTCCAGCATCTCTGCCCCAGTGTCCAGCATCTCTGCCCCAATGTGTCCAGCATCCTGCCCCCAATGTGTCCAGCATCCTGCCCCCAGTGTGTCCAGCATCCTGCCCCCAATGTGTCCAGCATCCTGCCCCAGTGTGTCCAGCATATTTCCCCCAGTGTGTCCAGCATATTGCCCCCAGTGTGTCTAGCATATTGTCCCCAGTGTGTCCAGCAATCTGTCCGTGTCTCCAGCATATTACCCCCAGTGTCCAGCATATTGCCCCAGTGTGTCCAGCAATCTGCCCGTGTCTCCAGCATATTACCCTCAGTGTCTAGCATATTGCCCCCAGTGTGTCCAGCATCCTGCCCCCAGTGTGTCCAGCATATTGCCCCCAGTGTGTCCAGCATATTGCCCCCAGTGTGTCTAGCAATCTGCCCCAGTGTGTCCAGCATATTGCCCCCAGTGTGTCCAGCATATTGCCCCCAGTGTCCAGCATATTGCCCCAGTGTGTCCAGCATATTGCCCCCAGTGTGTACAGCATATTGCCCCCAGTGTGTCCAGCATCCTGCCCCCAGTGTGTCCAGCATATTGCCCCCAGTGTCTCCAGCATATTGTCCCCAGTGTGTCCAGCATATTGCCCCAGTGTGTCCAGCATATTGCCCCCAGTGTGTCCAGCATATTGCCCCCAGTGTGTCCAGCATCATGACCCAGTGTGTCCAGCATATTGCCCTCAGTGTGTCCAGTATATTGCTCCCAGTGTCTCCAGCATATTGCCCCAAGTGTGTCCAGCATCCTGCCCCCAGTGTGTCCAGCATATTGCCCCCAGTTTGTCCGGGGGTCCGGGCCCCCCGGATTGCCGTTCGCAATTAAAAAAAAGAGTTCTCACCAGGAGCCCACCTTTGGCGAAGCAGCTCCCTCCAGCAGAGTGCACTCGCCGGTGACTGACAATGACGTCAGACGCCGGCGACGTGCGCACTGCAGCTGATGTCAGCTGCCAGCCTCCGATTGGCTGGCGGCTGTTAACTATTGACGTGCGGGCGTGCGCCCGCACATCAATAGCGTTTAACTGCCGCAGCGCCGGTAGGGGCCCGGTGAGCAGATGGGATGGGGCCCGATGCAGGCCCCCTCTGCTCTCCGGGCCCATACGCCAGTCAGGGCAGTAATACCCTGATGGCAGCGGGCAATCTGAGTGGTAGCCCAGGGCCCCCTACACCACTGGGCCCTGGGCTACCGCCCAGATTGACCCTATTATAATCCGCCCCTGGCAGTTAGTATCAGCAAACAGTGGGAATTCAATAAGTATTTTACTAGAAATGCTGATTTTGACCTTGACTAAAACACCTTTAAAAATTGTCTCTTACTGATAATGAAAACATCTCCATGGCAACCTTACATATTCTTTAGCCTTTTCAGTCTCTGTTTTCATTCCTTGCAGCTGCTGAATTTTTCAGACATGCAACAATTGGATCAGTGGACCATGATGCTAAAGGGATGAGCAGTCACAGCCAGACCACAGATACTACAGGTGCAGATGTAAAAACCGCATTATGTATTCATTATTTAAATCAGACAAATACATTTCTATATAAAGCACTTCTTAATAGAGGATTTATAAAAGGAAAAAACAGAATGTATTCACATTGTGCAAATTCAGGAAAAGAAAGATGCATGGTTTTGTAGCTGAAACAGTACAGAAGGGTTAACTAGCCACAACACCTTGGCAGGATCATTTAGTATGAGATAGTAACAGGACAAGTAGCCGGGGATTTCTATATTTCACCGAGATTTCTCTCATATGCATAGTAGGTTTTGAAGAAATTGTCCATGACTTGACCATTGATGGCCTATCCATCAATGTATGGGGGGAGTGCGACATCTGGTGCCCCCATCGATCAGCTGTTCCAGGTGTCGGCGGCGGCCAATATTGCTCAGTTACTGAACTGCACAGCTCCATCCACAAAATAGTGGCCACGGTCAGGAGCTGCACATCCGCACCCTATTGGGTTGAATAGGTGGTGGAGGTGCAGTATCTGGCCACAGAAAATATACAGTCGATGGAGCTGTACTGTGCAACTTTGTAACAGCAATTCTAGCTGCCACCAACATGGGGAATATCTGATCGGTGGGGGTGCTGGATGTCGCACATCGACGAGACATTGATGACCTACCCATGTTAAAGTCATGGACAACCAACTGTGTCACTATTTCTGACGGAATTTTTGCCTACCACTACACAGCTAATCTTCCACAATAGATACTGGGATAGTGTATAAAAGTCAACTTTTGTCCCATGTAAAGGAAAGCATAGTTAAAGGGAATCTGTCACCAGGTTTTTGCTATGTAATCTTTGAGCAACATGACGTAGGGATTGAAATATTGATTCCACTGGTGAGTCATTGGCTGGTCTGCTTGCTGTCATTTTCATACAATTACTGTTTTCTCTGTTGCAGTTCTAGCAGAGCTCTGAATACTAACCTCTGTATAAATGAGCCCCCAACAATGATTGGCAGCTTCCTGTTTAGACTGTGCATAGGCAGAAAGCTTCTAATGGGTGGTGAGGGAGGGCTTGGACTAGGAGGCATGAGGGCCGCTTATCCTGTAGTGATACTTTCCTGCTAATAATGCACTTGGTTAAGATCAGTTTAACACAGCAAGTGATAGCAACGGAGTCCAGTGATTAATCAAGGCACAATATTTCAGAAATTCCTAGCAGACTAAAGAGAGTTTAACCCCTTAGTGACAGAGCCAATTTGGTACTTAATGACCAAGCCGATTTTTGCAATTCTGACCACTGTCACTTTATGAGGTTATAACTCTGGAACGCTTCAACGGATCCCGCTGATTCTGAGATTGTTTTTTCGTGACATATTGTACTTCATGTTAGTGGTAACATTTCTTCGATATTACTTGCGATTATTTATTAAAAAAACGGAAATATGGCGAAAATTTTGAAAATTTAGCAATTTTCAAAATTTGAATTTTTATTCCCTTACATCAAAGAGATATGTCACACAAAATGGTCAATAAATAACATTTCCCATATATCTACTTTACATCAGCACAATTTTGGAATAACATTTTTTTTTTATTAGGGAGTTATAAGGGTTAAAATTTGACCAGCAATTTTTTATTTTTACAGCAAAATTTACAAAACCATTTTTTTTAGGGACCACCTCACATTTGAAGTCAGTTTGAGGGGTCTATGTGGCAGAAAATGCCCAAAATTGACACCATTCTAAAAACTGCACCCCTCAAGGTGCGCAAAACCACATTCAAGAAGTTTATTAACCCTTCAGTTGCTGCACAGGAACTGAAGCAATGTGGAAGGAAAAAATGAACATTTTACTTTTTTTCACAAACATTTTATTTCAGAACCAATTTTTTTTATTTTCACAAGTGTAGAAAAAGAAAATGAACCACATAATTTGTTTTGCAATTTGTCCGGAGAATGCCGATACCCCATATGTGGGGAAGGACCACTGTTTGGGTGCACAGTAGAGCTCAGAAGGGAAGGAGCGCCATTTGGCTTTTTCAACATAGAATTCCCTGGAATTGAGATCGGACACCATGTCGCGTTTGGAGAGCCGCTGATGTGCCTAAACAGTGGAAACCCCCCACAAGTGACACCGTTTTGGAAACTAGACCCCCTAAGGAACTTATCTAGGTGTGTGGTCAACACTTTGAACACCCAAGTTCTTCACACAAGTTTATAACGTAGAGCCGAAAAAATTAAAAATCATTTTTTTTTCACAAAAATGATTTTTTCACCCCCAATTTTTTATTTTCCCAAGGGTAGCAAGACAAATTGGACCCCAAAAGTTGTTGTGCAATTTGTTCTGAGTATGTCGATACCCCATATGTGGGGGTAAACCTCTGTTTGGGTGCACAGTAGAGCTCAGAAGGGAAGGAGCGCCATTTGACTTTTTCAACATAGAATTCTCTGGAATTGAGATCGGACACCATGTCGCGTTTGGAGAGCCGCTGATGTGCCTAAACAGTGGAAACCCCCCACAAGTGACTTCATTTTGGAAACTAGACCCCCTAAGGAACTTATCTAGGTGTGTGGTCAACACTTTGAACACCCAAGTGCTTCACACAAGTTTATAATGTAGAGCCGAAAAAATTAAAAATCATTTTTTTTTCACAAAAATGATTTTTCACCCCCAATTTTTTATTTTCCCAAGGGTAGCAAGACAAATTGGACCCTAAAAGTTGTTGTGCAGTTTGTCCTGAGTATGTCGATACCCCGTATGTGGGGGTAGACCTCTGTTTGGGTGCACAGTAGAGCTCAGAAGGGAAGGAGCGCCATTTGACTTTTTCAACATAGAATTCTCTGGAATTGAGATCGGACACCATGTCGCGTTTGGAGAGCCGCTGATGTGCCTAAACAGTGCAAACCGCCCACAAGTGACACCATTTTGGAAACTAGACCCCTAAGGAACTTATCTAGGTGTGTGGTCAACACTTTGAACACCCAAGTGCTTCACACAAGTTTATAACGTAGAGCCAAAAAAATTAAAAATCATTTTTTTTTCACAAA
Organism: Ranitomeya imitator; assembly: GCF_032444005.1. Taxonomy (NCBI): domain Eukaryota; kingdom Metazoa; phylum Chordata; class Amphibia; order Anura; family Dendrobatidae; genus Ranitomeya; species Ranitomeya imitator. The sequence continues at coordinate 111,210,768 of NC_091287.1, read as the reverse complement.
AATGATCTTTTCACCCCCAATTTTTTATTTTCCCAAGGGTAGCAAGACAAATTGGACCCCAAAAGTTGTTGTGCAATTTGTCCTGAGTATCTCGATACCCCGTATGTGGGGGTAAACCTCTGTTTGGGTGCACAGTAGAGCTCAGAAGGGAAGGAGCGCCATTTGACTTTTTCAACATAGAATTCTCTGGAATTGAGATCGGACACCATGTCGCGTTTGGAGAGCCGCTGATGTGCCTAAACAGTGGAAACCCCCCACAAGTGACACCATTTTGGAAACTAGACCCCCTAAGGAACTTATCTAGGTGTGTGGTCAACACTTTGAACACCCAAGTGCTTCACACAAGTTTATAACGTAGAGCCGAAAAAATTAAAAATAATTTTTTTCACAAAAATGATTTTTTCACCCACAATTTTTTATTTTCCCAAGGGTAGCAAGACAAATTGGACCCCAAAAGTTGTTGTGCAATTTGTCCTGAGTATCTCGATACCCCGTATGTGGGGGTAAACCTCTGTTTGGGTGCACAGTAGAGCTCAGAAGGGAAGGAGCGCCATTTGACTTTTTCAACATAAAATTCTCTGGTATTGAGATTGGACACCATGTCGCGTTTGGAGAGCCGCTGATGTGCCTAAACAGTGGAAACCCCCCACAAGTGACACCATTTTGGAAACTAGACCCCCTAAGGAACTTATCTAGGTGTGTGGTCAACACTTTGAACACCCAAGTGCTTCACACAAGTTTATAACGTAGAGCCAAAAAAATTAAAAATCATTTTTTTTTCACAAAAATGATCTTTCACCCCCAATTTTTTATTTTCCTAAGGGTAGCAAGAGAAATTGGTTCCGAAAAGTTGTTGTGCAATTTGTCCTGAGTATGTTGATACTCCGTATGTGGGGGTAAACCTCTGTTTGGGCGCACTGCGGAGCTTGTAAGGGAAGGAGCGCCGTTTGAATTTTTAATCTCTTAATTGTGAGAGCAGACGCCATTTTGGGTTTGTAGATGTGCCTAACAGCAGAAACCCCCCACAACTGACCCCGTTTTGGAAACTACACCCCTCAAAGATTTTAATCAGGGGTATATTGAGCAATTTGAACCCACATGTATGACACAGAGTTTGATAACATTAGGTCGTCATATTGAAAAAATTCATTTTTTTCCACGAGAATCTTGTTTTAGACCTGAATGTCTCACTTTTTCAGAAATAACATAAAAAAGTGGACCCCACAATTCGTTACCCACCTTATTATGAGCGCAGCGATATCCCATATGTAGTCAAAAAGTTCTGTTTGGACAAATGGCAGGGCTTGGACAGAAAGGGGCACAATGTGACAAATTTGGCTTTATTTGAAATTGAAGATCCAGGACCCATTCAAAGCTTCTAGAGACATTGAGCAAAAAAAGAAAATCCTTCCAGGAATTATTACTCACAGAGGGAGGCATGCTCCTAAAACACAATGGCTGACTATAAAATTGGTCTTGCTAACAAAACAGTTGTCCCGCATTTGCGTATATTGTAGCAGGAAGAATAAACTGTACTGGAATGAAGGGCAAAATGTGTAGGAAAATGCAGCCAACTATGTGGCAAAGCGGAGTTTGTTCCAAAGATGAAAGAACACCATCAGGGCTAGAATGGCAGACACTTTCAGAGACTGGTCGTACAACGTCCTTTTAGCTCCATCAATCCCTATATGAGAGACGAATGTGCCAATAGATGTGGTACACCATAGCAAGCTCCCACCCGCCAAGGTCAGAACCGCTATATGCACAAAACAACCAGTTCTCTATAGAAAGTATTGTCTGGTACCAGAGGTTCGGCAAGAACCATAAAGTAAAGCCCATAGTGTATAAGTACGGAACTTCCTAATTTTTTTAGAAATCCTACAATAAAATGATCATGCCTGTATCATCAACATAAATATAAGTAATATAAATGGAAGCCAAAGTTTTGTGTAGCAAGAGTCATAAAGCAGTCAAAGTTAGATAAATGGTCAAAAATGTTTGTGAGTAATCAAGTCCTAGAATTCATTTTCAGATGATTTCACTTTTCAAGATCATTTCTGAGGTCCACATTCTATCGCTTATTGACATAGGTACGTGGACGAGAATTTGTTGGAATAGTAGTTTGGTATGGGATTGATCGAGTCGTAGAATTTTCAGATGACCTGACTTTGCAAGAACATTTGTGGGGTCCACACTCTAGAGCGTACAGACGTGGGTACGTGGACGAGAATTTGTTGGGATAGTAGTTTGGTATGGGATTGATCAAGTTCTGGAATTAATTGTGAAATGGGGTAAAATGGGATCTACTAATTAAAATATTATTTATCAATTGTTCCAAATTGTACTACTGGGGCCACTAAGCAGAAAATAAAAATTATTGAAAAAAAGCAAACTAATAATTGTAGGTGGTGTGGTAGGTCTCAAAACAGGGGGAGATACAAAGGCCTGGTTGGGATGGGCATGTGGGGCAATAGAATCGGGAATCACTCCGCCTGCCATGCTTTCTGCAAACTCGGCACCTTTTTTGAGGATACCTTTGGGTGGGAGTGACAGGGACAGGGTGAGGAAAATGGCGTTCTGACAGTCTCCGGGAATCCTCAGAGTCGAAGGCTTCCCCCGGTGCCATGGACTCAAATATGAGGCTCTCTACTACTTTTTCCTGAAAGTGCAGGAAAGTTAGCGGTCCTTGAGATATTTTATATAGGACAAAGCTGTTGTAGGTGGCAGTCTGAATTAGATAGATTCCCACCTCTTTATACCACGCCCTGGTCTTCCTCTTGACCAGGTATGGTTGCAGAACCTGGTCTGACAGGTCTACGCCACCCAAATGTCTGTTATAGTCTGTGACGCAGACTGGTTTTTCTTTGTCCCTGGTGGCACCACTCTCTCTGACCGTCACAGTGGTGTCCGTATGCAGTGTGGAAAGCATATAGACGTCCTTCCTGTCTTTCCACTTCACTGCAAGAAGTTGGTCGCTTGCAAGTGAAAATGACGCCCCCCTCTCCAAACGTCTGGACACCAACTGTGACGGAAACCCCACTCTGTTTTTCCTCACTGTCCCACAGGCCCCTGTATTTGCAGCATGGAGGGATTTGTATAGGGGGATACTCGTGTAATAGTTATCGGTATACACGTGGTACCCTTGATTGAGAAAGGGCGTCATTAGCTCCCAGACAATTTTGCCTGGGATACCAATTGTCTGGGGGCAGTTTGGGGGGTTTATTTGGCGGTCCCTACCTTCATAAATTAGGAAGGTGGACGTGTACCCTGATGAGCTCTTGCAAGCTTTATATAATTTTACGCCGTATTTGGCTCTCTTGGAGGGAATAAATTGGCGGAATAACAGACGGCCCTTGTAGCTCATCAAGGACTCGTCGACTGCCATATTTTGCTCTGGGGTATAGGAATTTAGAAAGGAAGTTTTTAGGAGGGAAATTAGGGGTCTTAATTTATTTAGCCGATCGTAGTTGGGGTCAGTTCTTGGGAGAGCTTGGGAATTGTCACTGAAGTGGAGGAATCTCATCAGGGCTTCGTAACGGGCTCGGGACATGATGGCTGCAAATACAGGGGTGCAGTGGACAGCTTTTGTTGCCCAGTAAGAGCGGAGAGTGGCTTTTTTTACTATACCCATATTCAGGGTGAGGCCTAAGAATTTTTTTATTTCAGGGACATTTGTGGGGATCCAGGAACGGGAATGAAAGGCAGTGGGTTTTTGGGAAATATATTGCCGGGCATATAGATTTGTTTGGTGGACGATTAATTGCAGGACTTCGGGGCTAATGAAAATTTAAAAAAAATCAATGGGGGTAAAATTGGCGACATCTACTTTTATTCCAGGGACTGCAGAAAAAGGGGGAATTTGAGGGGAAAATGAGGTGTCATTATACCACAGCGGTGGGGGGACTGCGGTACTTGGTCCTGCCTCTGAAGCTTCAGCAGTGACGACCGACTCCGCTACCACCGGGCTGGGGGATCCCGTGGAGGAAGAGTCGTCATCACTGTCTGAAAACTGCTCAACTTCAGGGGCAGAATCTGTTTCGCTGCCGGAGCAAAGCAGGCTGTAAGCTTGCTCCGCGCTAAAAGTTCTGTGGGCCATTTTATCTAATTCCTCCCCTAACCCTAAAAAAAATTTTTTTTAAAAAATTATTTTTTTTTCTTTTTTTTAATAATCCTCTGCTGATGATGCAGGGATTACGGAGAACGGTGTGGGTAAATTGGATGCTGGCGGAGGCAGATATTATGTTTTTTGTAACTGACAGGGCAGCACTTGAACTGTAGTCTCTCTTCTCTCCTAGAACAACTACAAGGAGAGAAGAGAAAGGTACAGCCCAAGTGCTGCCATGTTTATCAAATATTAGGGGTTTTGATCACTGTAATTGGACATATTACAGTAATCAAAACCCAGCAGCCAATGAGAAAATTCTCATAGGTTGCTGGGTCTCTGCTGGCAGATCATGGCAGGCGCACTGCGCATGCGCCCGCCATTTTCTTCCAGCAGAGAAGAAGGGGGGCCAGGAGCCGTGGGCTGAGGACCGGGGACCATGGACTGAGGACCGGGGACCGGGGACAGGAGCACTGATGTGCAGGCGGTATGGTGGGGGGCTCGGGGGCTCTATTTTGCTCCCTTCTGATGTGCGATCACATCAGAGGGGAGAGAAATGCAAAGCATTTTTTTTTTTCACAAACTATTTGCAGCGATCGCAACCCCGGGGGTCTGTAAAGACCCCCGAGATTGCGATCGCTCCAGGGGTCGGTAAAAACCGACCCCAATACACCGGGGGAAGCTAGGTTTTGGCGGGCGCATCTGCACTTGCGCCCGCCATTTTGGAGCCCGCACCGGAAGGAGGAGGGTCGGGGACCGGGGGGCACCTTCACCGGTACATTAGGTACCGTGGGGGGCTCGGGGGACCCTATTTCTCTCCCCTCTAATGTCCGATCACATTAGAGGGGAGAGAAACACAACGCAAATCGCGGTTTTTTTTTTGCGATCGCCGGTAAATGGTTAATTACCGGCGATCGCAAATGCGGGGTGGGTAAAAAAAAAACCCGAATCATGTTCTCTGGGGTCTCGGCTACCCCCGGCAGCCGAGACCCCGGAGAAAATCGGACTCTGGGGGGCGCTTTACACGCCGTTAATTAACGGCGCTGTGGTTTAAGTACCCTTAGCGGCCGCCGTTAAAAGGCGTATCGGCGGTCGCTAAGGGGTTAAGTAGGGTGTGGTGTTGCCCTATTGTCCACATCAGGCAGCTGTTACTCCTGCTGATCTGCTAAAAAGCACACACCCATTCATCCTGGCTGGTTGGACACACAGGTGGCAATCACACCAGCATATCTGACAAGATAATGCAATGTATGCCCCACCACAGAGATATTGGTCATGTTGTCGCCATCAAACACAGCGATCGCATAATGGCAATTCCTGGCAGCAGATGTTCACAGAGCAGGTCTGGATGACGGTGCAACATTATAATGGTGATTCTCAAAACTAATCAGATTGCCACCCTCTAAGACCATCTCTTTAACCTGATACAACATCCCTTTTAGCTCTGTTTTATATCAAAATGAGTAACATACTATAAAAACTTTTGTGACTTCATATTTTATTGTTTCGATGTGCACTGATGAAATTGTTATTTAATTAGTACAACAGGATAGGAAACTATATTACAGTGTTGTCAAGTATTATGTTTCTTTAGGTGATCCCAAACCTGTAGCCTGTATCTCTAGTGACAGTAGATGCTTAATCCCCAGTATTGTGGGGGCTATTGTAAATGTTAAAAATAGTTGGGATTATGTTAAGGCATCCCGCTTAGACCTAAAGTTGCATATGACATCAGTGTTGGGAATTCCATTACTTAGTGGCGACTGAAATCTAGACAGACATACAGTATATAGACAGGAGATCAGAAACTTTTCAGCACAGAAACAAATATATTCGAAATTAATAGCTGAAGGGGCTTTCATGTTCATTTTTAATTAGCAAAATTAACAGCATTGTTACTGCAGTCCACTTACATGTGCTGCTACACTGCGACAGAATTCAAAGTAACATGCACAGCTCTGCACTATCATGGTCAGAAAGTGTCTAAAATACTTCTATATACAGATATATACATCTTACACTTTATTTCACAAAGTTATAATATTTGTGACTATATTAGATGTCATTTAGAGATGTGTTAGATGCCATTTACCTTTCTGAATTGACTTTTGGTGACAAAAGTCAACATTTGTTATCTGAAAGGTAATTTTGTACTTTTTACATTTCTCCCTCTAATAGTACAAGATATATTTTGATGGTCCAGTCACTTCAGTGATATGATTTATGTTTATGGTCTGTATTCCTTCTGACCCAGATTATCCTTGTCAGTGATTCACTCCTGACTTATTTCACTAATAATAAGTAATGCACAAAAATTATATTATTTTATTAAACAGAACTTCAGCAAATACAAGTATTTGTACTATTTTGGTGAGGTTCTTCTAAAACAAAGTCCATTCTACATTTAGGAACATTTGGATAGAGGTCAATATCACGTTGGCTGGTATGTAAAAAATACTGCAATTCAGAGCTATTAAGTCTGATCTGAGGGCAATAAAGGAGAGAAGTAGAGACATTAACATTTACAGTGGGGCAAAAAAGTATTTAGTCAGTCAGCAATAGTGCAAGTTCCACCACTTAAAAAGATGAGAGGCGTCTGTAATTTACATCATAGGTAGACCTCAACTATGGGAGACAAACTGAGAAAAAAAAATTCAGAAAATCACACTGTCTGTTTTTTTATCATTTTTTTTGCATATTATGGTGGAAAATAAGTATTTGGTCAGAAACAAACAATCAAGATTTCTGGCTCTCACAGACCTGTAACTTCTTCTTTAAGAGTCTCCTCTTTCCTCCACTCATTACCTGTAGTAATGGCACCTGTTTAACCTTGTTATCAGTATAAAAAGACACATGTGCACACCCTCAAACAGTCTGACTCCAAACTCCACTATGGTGAAGACCAAAGAGCTGTCAAAGGACACCAGAAACAAAATTGTAGCCCTGCACCAGGCTGGGAAGACTGAATCTGCAATAGCCAACCAGCTTGGAGTGAAGAAATCAACAGTGGGAGCAATAATTAGAAAATGGAAGACATACAAGACCACTGATAATCTCCCTCGATCTGGGGCTCCACGCAAAATCCCACCCCGTGGGGTCAGAATGATCACAAGAACGGTGAGCAAAAATCCCAGAACTACTCGGGGGGACCTAGTGAATGAACTGCAGAGAGCTGGGACCAATGTAACAAGGCCTACCATAAGTAACACACTACGCCACCATGGACTCAGATCATGCAGTGACAGACGTGTCCCACTGCTTAAGCCAGTACATGTCCGGGCCCGTCTGAAGTTTGCTAGAGAGCATTTGGATGATCCAGAGGAGTTTTGGGAGAATGTCCTATGGTCTGATGAAACCAAACTGGAACTGTTTGGAAGAAACACAACTTGTCGTGTTTGGAGGAAAAAGAATACTGAGTTGCATCCATCAAACACCATACCAACTGTAAAGCATGGTGGTGGAAATATCATGCTTTGGGGCTGTTTCTCTGCAAAGGAGCCAGGACGACTGATCCGGGTACATGAAAGAATGAATGGGGCCATGTATCGTGAGATTTTGAGTGCAAACCTCCTTCCATCAGCAAGGGCATTGAAGATGAAACGTGGCTGGGTCTTTCAACATGACAATGATCCAAAGCACACCGCCAGGGCAACAAAGGAGTGGCTTCGTAAGAAGCATTTCAAGGTCCTGGAGTGGCCTAGCCAGTCTCCAGATCTCAACCCTATAGAAAACCTTTGGAGGGAGTTGAAAGTCCGTGTTGCCAAGCGAAAAGCCAAAATCATCACTGCTCTAGAGGAGATCTGCATGGAGGAATGGGCCAACATACCAACAACAGTGTGTGGCAACCTTGTGAAGACTTACAGAAAACGTTTGACCTCTGTCATTGCCAACAAAGGATATATTACAAAGTATTGAGATGAAATTTTGTTTCTGACCAAATACTTATTTTCCACCATAATATGCAAATAAAATGTTAAAAAAACAGACAATGTGATTTTCTGGATTTTTTTTTCTCAGTTTGTCTCCCATAGTTGAGGTCTACCTATGATGTAAATTACAGACGCCTCTCATCTTTTTAAGTGGTGGAACTTGCACTATTGCTGACTGACTAAATACTTTTTTGCCCCACTGTATATTATTTTATTCTGTTATTTGTTATAATAAAATTATACAACTGATTCCAAGATTCATAAGGAAAGTCTAAGATACCTGGTTCTCCTGGGTTGTATGAGTTTGCATATATACAGTATGTGTTCAATGATGCATGACTCAGAATTTTTGTTTGAGTCATGGCATTATTTAAAGTGAACCTGTCAACAGAATTTTGCTAAGTAAACTACAGCCACTGTTCGGTTGCTGATATACTGATTATAATGATACCTTGGGTGAAGAAATCCTGTGGTTCTTGTGTAATCAGCATTAGAGGTTTTCAATTAATGAGATGCTCATGCTCAGGGGCGGGACTGTAGGCAGAGTCTTATCTTCCTGCTCTAGGCCAGAGAAACCAATGAAAGACTGCCCTGCAGACCACTCTGAAGCACAAACATGTTCCTTCCTCATCATAGAGACCCATAAAGAGACAGAATGTTTGTGCTTCTTGGCGGGACTGTAGGCAGGGTCTTTTCTTCCTGCTCTAAGCCACAGAAACCAAGGAAAGACTTGTCCATGTGCCGCCCAGAAGAACAAACATGTTCCTCATCATAGAGTTAGAGAGAGAGAACAAGCTGCCGGCGCGTGCCAGAGACCATCGGAGCAGCAGGGACGTGCAGAGACCACGGCAGGATGGTGAGTATGACAGAGAGTGTGAGCCATGCTATATTCACCTGTCCCCGTTCCACTGCCGGGCTGTCTTCTGCGTCCTCTGGCTGTGACGTTCAGGTCAAAGACATGTCAATGACATGTTTAGTGCACGCCCTCTGCCTGAACAGTCACTGTAGAGACCCGGAAGACACAGCGGCACACGGAGGTGGAATGGGGATAGGTGAATATCGCAAGTGCCGGGGGCCTGAGCCAGCGGTGACTCCAGCACCTTTCCCCCAGCGACAGGAGGTGAGTATGTCATTTTTCTTTTAATCGCAACAGCATTATATGGGGCATATTATTCTATGGAGCATCTGATGGGGCCATCATTACCCTTTTATGAAGCATTATAAGGGGCATATTTTTTGTATGGAGCATCTTATGGGGCCCATCATGAACTTTACGGAGCATTATATGGGGCGTATTTTGTATGGAGCATCTTATTGAGCCATCATTAATCTTTTATGCAGCATTATATGGGGCATATTTTAATATGGAGCATCTTATGGGGCCCATCATTAACTTTATGGAGCATTATATGGGGTGTATTTTGTATGTAGCATCTTATGGGGCCCATCATGAATGATATGGAGCATTATATGGGGCTCCTGATTCAATATGGATATTCAAAAACATTTAACCTACTGATGTCTCAATTAATTTTACTTTTATTGGTATCTATTTTTACTTTTGAAATTTACCAGTAGCTGCTGCATTTCCCACCCTAGGCTTATACTCAAGTCAATAAGGTTTCTCAGTTTTTTGTGGCAAAATTAGGGGTCTCAGCTTATACTCGGGTCAGCTTATACTTGAGTATATGTGGTAGTTTTTAGACCTTTTAGGAGAAAAAAAAACATCCTATACCTAGCAGTCAGTGCAGTCTCTGGCTCTTTGATTAAGCTCATGTCTGCCATACTGAAATTAAAAAAAAAAAATTATCTACTATAAATGAAAATATCTACAGACAGATAGGAGAGTATAGATGTTACTGAAATAATAACCTGAAAAGAAAAAAAAACCTCTTTGACATTAATTGAATAATAACCAAACTTTATTAAACAAATAATAAAAAAAACATTAAAAAATGAGGGAAATTGTCAAGGCAGAGACAATAAATAGAAAATCTGATGTGGATATGCCTGGGACTATGGCATATAAATAGAGATGTTATCCACATAAGCACTAAGATAATAATACATGTCTATTAGAAAGAATGAACAGCCAGAAAAGCATTGTTACAAAAGGGATAATGTTGAAATATATAATAATGTGCTAAATACACAGATTATGTCCAAAGTGATCATTTGAAAGAAAAGCTTGTACTGAATGGTGTTAGGATATGTTCATGAAATGATGAATACAAATTAGATAGTTGCTTTCAGGAATAATAATTTATTGCAAAGTGCTAAGAGCAGCCGAATCAAAGAGAAAATACCCCAAATACCCCAATAGTTAGCAGCATTGTTGCATTCAAAAGCATAAAAGTTCAATGTATTTAAATAATACCAACAGCTTTTCAAAAGAAAATAGAAATAAATAATATCAAAATATAAAATGCTGAAATGAAAAGGAGGTGGACATTATCAAGGCTATTTCCTGAATTCATGTGCTAGTTTGATCCTCTATAAGATAATAACCACATCCATGTATAAGAGCATTATTACATGTGTAATGCTATAGTAGAATAACCATGTAGAAAAGACACTAACAAAAAAGCCATAAATGTATGCTACACAGTACTCAACGTCAGAAGACCCCTTGACGAACGTTTTCTCAAACCTTTTTCTAAAGAGTCTCCAGTAGCAACTGCCATCTCCTATCTATGTAATGTAACTTTCTGTCTTCACTGAATACAGATTTTAGCCATGAATTGAGAATTTGGAAAATGAATGCTCAGTCCTAGAGGAGAAAGAAGGGGTTTCTCTGATAAGATATAATTAAAAGTTGCTTATTTTCAGGTGTATTATTGACTTATGAAATAAAAATGTAAATAAAGGCTATATTTTAAGCCCGCAAACACCTTAAAAGCACACCACTGACAATCCAAATGTACAGTTCAAAAAGAGGAAAGACACAGAAAATATCAGATGAACTTCTTGTATTTTAACAATATGAATCTTTATTGTACGGCAAACATAAAATCCTAGATAAACCCCTGAGGAAGCGCATTCATGCGGCTATACAAGTAGGGTCCTTATTTCCATATGTTGCTATTTCTATAAACAAATTAACTTGGGAAAATATGCTACTTGTCACTTTATTGCCCAGTGTTGCTGCTTACTTCTCTGATATTCTTTTGATGCTGCATTATTTATGAAGTTATATTAGAGCTGATTGAATCTTTTTAAATACGAATTTGTGAGATTTGGTGATTTTTTAAAAAAAAAATTAATTTTGCAGAGAATTTGCTCACTGTTACTCCAATTACCCTGAAAACATGTATATAACACTCTGAGTTCTCCTGGGATTGTATACAACCCTTTTCTATCTCTGTACCGCAATCTCAGCTTCAGTAATGTCAAATAATCCTTACCATAGAAGTAGATGGTAGCTTGGTGATAACCAACAGCCTACGTTTAATACAGTGCACTGGCAGAGGTTTTTGTGGGGTTTTTTAAATTACAAAAATAGTGCGGAAATATCTGAAAAAAATCCCTCTTAACCCCTTAAGGATGGAGCCACTTTGTAGGGTAATTACTGGGCCTCGTTTTTTAAATTGTATGCTAACACCATATTTTGGTCTATTTTTAGGTGCAATATGTGCCTTTTAAAATATTTATATTTATTTTGTCTAAGCTTTTGTTTTTGCTAAATAATAAAGATTTTGTTAAATTTAGGAAGTGCAATTGATTTTTTATTTTATTTGTTTTACATTTATATTGGTTAGTACTTCATCAATATACACGTGGTGCACTCCACATTTGGGTTTTACTTGGCAATTGACGAGAAATATATTCACTTTATTTACAACTGTTGGCTAGCACCAATCTTCCCCAACTCCCATATAAACAAACTGTCTGATTGGGCTACGTACTTACGCCTATAGGCTTGCACCAATCACTTCTGATGCCAATGACCATTGAGGAAGCAATCTTTCTTCAAACAAACTGAATTGATACCTTTTTACCTAAGAATGGAAGTCCAGGGCCATATACTATACAATTGAGATTTTAGAGAAGATCTACTAGTCTCATACCAGTTAACAAGAACCAGTTACTACATCTTGGATATTATCTTTACTAAAAAAAATGTGAAAAATGGAAATGCAGCATTAAGATTTTTTTCTAAATGTGGAGTAAGTTGATCATGAAAGCTTTATGCACTATGTGGAAACTATTCTATTGTAGTGCACAGATATTTCAGATAGTAAGTGACCGCTAGTAAGAAATGACGATGTAGTGTGTCATATGAATACAATGCTCCATATAGAACAATGTCAATCTTCAATGGATTCTAATGCATTCAGCAGCAATTTCAAAATAGGAATTGCTTATCAGAAATTACATATCTATTTCATATGTATGGAACTGGATATGTAATTCATGGTGTTTGGTAAAACTGTCAAGCTATGAACAACTCCTGACATGCCAGAATGGCCTGAGGACAATTTCTGTGTCAAATGTGATGTCCAGGAACTGTATATTCTGATTAAAATATACTGTATGTCCAGTCTACACCAAGATATATCAATTCACTGAAAGGGCTATAAAATTGATTAGCATTTGGAAAATGACACAAATTGTTCTTTGCAAAGTGTGATTGTTACAGGGCAAGATAGGTTAGATTAAGATGATAATGGGTTATTGAACATTACATGGATGGTAGTGGAAGGAAATGCAGGACAGCCCCATATAAAACCCAAGGCAAATAACAGAGGATATCTCCCTATTCTACCAATGCAATATAATGTATAATAAATGTTGATACTGAATTATGCTTTCTATCACAGCTCGTATATAATTGCTGTGATTAGTGACTACCCTGCATATACAGTACATTATGTTCCAAATTATTATGCAAATTATATTTTTCTCGGATTTTCCTAAATGGTCGGTGCGAATGACAATCTAATAAAAGTCCTCACACTATAGATTATACATCAAATTTTATTGAAGAAATCTCCCAATGATAACAGTATAAACTCCAAAATGAATAAAAACTCAAAATGCACTGTTCCAAATTATTAGGCACAGTAGAATTTCTAAACATTTGATATGTTTTAAAGAACTGAAAATGCTCATTTGTGGAATTTGCAGCATTAGGAGATCACATTCACTTAACAAAAAAGCTATTTAACTCCAAAACATCCTAACAGGCCAAGTTACATGTTAACATAGGAACCCTTCTTTGATATCACCTTCACAATTCTTGCATCCATTGAACTTGTGAGTTTTTGGAGAGTTTCTGCTTGATATTCTTTGCATGAAGTCAGAATCGCCTCCCAGAGCTGATGTTTTGATGTGAACTGCCTCCCACCCTCATAGATCTTTTGCTTGATGATACTCCAAAGGTTTCTCTATAGGGTTGAGGTCAGGGGAAGATGGTGGCCACACCATGAGTTTATCTACTTTTATGTCCATAGTAGCCAATGACTCAGAGGTAATCTTTGCAGCATGAGATGGGGCATTGTCATGCATGAAGATGATTTTGCTCCTGAAGGCACGTTTCTGCTTTTTATACCATGGAAGAAAGTTGTCAGTCAGAAACTCTATATACTTTGCAAAGGTCATTTTCACACCTTCAGATAATCACTCTTAATTTTTCATGAAATATCTAATGTTTTCATATCTTGTCCAAGGCATTGCACTATTTAACGCTTTTCAGCAGCAGAGAGATCCTTTTTATTTCCCTTATTGCTTGAAACCTGTGGCCTGCTTAATAATCTGGAACATCATTTTTAAGTAGTTTTCGTTTATTTAGAATCACCTGGAAAATTATCACATGTGTTTAAGATTGATTTCAGTGATCCATTGAGCCCTGAGACACAATACCATCCACGAGTTTATTTGAAAAACAAAATAATTAAATCTTTATGACACTTAAATCCAATTTGCATAATAATTTGGAACATGGTGTATAAAAATTGTTCCACAATTCCAACTCAAATACAGAATTATCTTCCCTGCTTCTGTGAACAGCAAATAAATGTGTATGGACAAACAGGACTATGCAAACTTTGCAAATTTTTTTCTTTTTTTTCAGCTAAGATTTACCACAAAACCTAAAGCATTTCCTGATGCCAGCAAAGTGAATGAGAATCTTGAAGTCATATGCTGATTTTTGACTTACAAATTTGGCGCAGATTTAAATTTGCAGCATGTCAATTCTTTCAGCATTTTTGCTGCAGATTTCACTCTACACATGAGTGAGGAAATATCTGCACCACAAACTTAATATGAGCACATACCGTAAGGGTATGTGCACACATTCATAAACTACAGCAGATTTTTCTGCACCAAAACCAGTGTGGGCAGAAAAGCACAGAGTAAAATATACAAATTTTAATAGTTCAAATTCACAAGGAAAGAATTAGCAGCATGTGCAAGAGAATTCAGAAATCTCATTCAACTTGCCAGGATGTAAAGTGTAGCATTTTTTACTTTTGAAAAATGCACAGAAAAAAAGCGTAAAAACGCTATATGAGAATAAGCCTCAAGAATAATGGACACAAAAAAACAAAGAGGCTCACCTCACTAATTTTAGCTTGGTATATTGTATACTATGTATATTTATTACATTGTACATTATCAATGTATGTAAGTACATTACCGTATATACTCAAGTATAAGCCGACCCGGGTATAAGTCGAGACACCTAATTTTGCCACGGAAAACTGGGTAAGCTTATTGACTCGAGTATAAGCCAGGTATGCAATGTCCCCTCATCCTTGTCCTGCTATGCATGGCTCCCCCTTCCCTGTCCTGGTATAAATGCCACCCCATCTCTGTCTGCATGTCTTCCCTGTCCCTCTCATTCTATCATGCCTCCCTCTTCCCTATCCTGGTATGAATGCCTCCCCTGTCCCTGTCACTGTATGCATGCCTCCCTATTCCCTGTCCTGGTATGAATGCTCCCCATCCGTGCCCCTGTCTGCCTGCCTCCGTTCTTTCCCAGTATGCATGTGGAACGCCCGATAGGACCGTGGGGTACTCAGTACCAGGCAGGTTCTGTTCTTAAAGGGGTGTTCACGGTGGCAATGAAACCAGTTCTAGATCTCCCCCATCTGGCCTGGAGTCAAAAGAGTGTTGAATGTAAGTGTTACCTGCTAAGGGGATCCTTCTCGCTTCCAGGCATGGCATCACCCTCCCCGTGGGGAAGGCAATACCACTATGACAACCGGACTCCTCCCCTATGTGAGTGAGACGCATTCATATTCATCACCTTAATGAGCGGTACCATGTGACCACTGAGCACAGGAAGAGCTGCAGGCAGGCGCCGGTGGCCGGAATGAGATGCAGTGCTGCCACCGAGGGTGCGCAGGTAGATGAGTATGATGCGTGTGCCGGTTCCTGGCACCCGCTGCTGCGCCGCCCCTCCCCCACCGGCTTTCTGTACTGTGACTTGTGTATAAGCTGAGGGGGGGCGTTTTCATCACAAAAAAATATGCTGAAAAACTCGGCTTACACAAGCATATACGGTAGTTCATTAAATCACCATGTTCTGGGTAAGATGTTTGCTACAAGAAGACGTTCACATTAACAACTGGCCTCAACTACCTTTATTGTGTTCATGCCCAAAAAGAAGTCCATCACCATATACAAAAGTATAGAATTAACCCTGTCAATCAAACTAAAGACATGCAATGGCCCAACACCGAGGGGCTCTGGGCCTTGTATCCAGCACTCCACAACTCAGTCCATACCATTCCTCATGGTGAGGATTACTTTACAGGCTGCACTGTTCCAATATAAATAGCATACTAGAACTTCTCTCCATTCATACAGGACAGATCACTGTTCTCAGGATCACTTGGGATCTCAGAACTCAAACCCCCAGTGAACCTTATGTTATACCATAAATAATAAACATGGAATAACTTAAAACACTAGTACAAAGCCTTTAACACCACAAAGTAACCCTTTTCAGAAAGCTATGGTGTTTTGCAGCCTTAGATAGAGATAGAGTAAGGGCATATTTATAATTTCATAGTTGAAAGAAGAGATAAGCCCATTGTAAATAAGCTATAATCTAACTTGTTGATCCTGAAAAAGGTGAAATCCCAACGAGGTAAATTGCCTAATATTAGGCGAATAATTATCTTCCATTTCCACATATGCCAGAGTTGTTCTATTGATCATGTACATATACAGTAGATATATATCCAACTATACAAATCAGTGTATTTAATTGCTTAAGGAAGAAGTGGTATACATCTGCTGAGTGGATGAATGGTAGACCATTCGGAAAAATAGTGAAAACCAAACAAGAGAAGCCGAACATGTGATCAAAACAATACATGACAAGAAAGTATATAAAGATATTATGGAATTGTGTGGGACAATCAACAATGAACCAAATGGACCAAGCAATGAAAAGCACATATTGTTAGGGTTGGCAGAATGCGCCTAGTATATATATATATATATATATATATATATATACTAGGCGCATTCCGCCAACCCTAACAATATATATATGTATAAATAGGTGCATTCACAACCCGGGGTCCACCGTGCAGGAGAGGAACCTGCTGCTGGCAAATGGCGGTGCTATATGGCGGTATAAGCGAACTCTGTTAATGCCACAGATTCGCTAGAAGCAAGATACTGTGCCCTGTTAGCGTCACAGGGGAACACAGCTAACTGCTGAGCAGATGGCAGTCAGTGGTCATGCACCCAGAAAAGCACACAAACACTCCTCACCGGAGGTGCCGGTATTCTAGGGGCTTATTTCAGCCGGGTCCCTGAATACATACATTCAAAACTCTCTAGGGGCTTATTTCAGCCGGGTCCCTGAATACATACATACCAGCACGACCAGAAATAACAAGCTCATGACATGAGGTAATACTAGCGCATGGCCGTGCGGCCATGCAAACCTTTTATAGCTGCAGCAGCTTCAGGACCTTCCTAGGGAACCAATGGAAGTTACTGCAATACCAGAGCAACTTCAGGACCTTCCTAGAGGACCAATGGAAGCGGTAGCAGTACTTGAGCATGTGACCCCTGACCTCCAATGAGAGGTCTTACCTTGGGCATGCTCAGTGTGTGCAAAGCAGGATTTAGTCCCAGAAAAGCCTGCTCACCGCTGACTAGTGCAGGCTACAACAGCAGAGCCTGGAAAGGTAGCAGTAACCCTTTGCACAGTATCAGACTGAGTGAGACGCTGGGACTGACGTCTCCGCTGAGCAGGCTCCACTGCGGCTGATGTAGAATGGGAGACTGCAGCAGACATGGTTCGAGATTCCCCCTGTGCAGCGGTGGGAAATCGACTCCTAACACATATGCTATAAATTAGCTGCAAGGTATCCAGTTTCATCTTTAGGGGTGTGGTTTATTCGCCATGTTCTTATACATGTTTTTTAAGTGGTATTAACGTTCGTTGTGTCTCAGGTGTCTAGTAAAGATTTCTATTTTTAGCCACAGGAAAGATATATATCTTCGTACCGTGTTGCCTATGCCTGATAAAGAGGCCTGAGTAGTCTCGAAAGCTTGAAATTTGTTACCATCTTTTCAGTTAGGCATTAAAAGGTATCAACCACTGAGGAGTCTCAATTCTAAATATATTTTTAGCCATTATTATGTGGATGTGCACACCATTTACTGGTTGGTCTTTCTCCTCTCCAGTTCATGGTCATTATACATACTAGGTGTTGCACCCCATCATTATATTAGTGTCTTTTTCTACTATACATGGTAGTGCGCCCTCTGCCCCTCCTTGTTCATACCTGACAATACAAAGGTGACATCAACCCCACAACTATCAACCCACTTGCCATCGCACCAGGGCAAGTGAGAAGAGCAAGGCTAAGTACCAGATTTGTCACATCTTATGGATGCTCCTTTTCTGGGGTGGCTGTGTGCTGATGTTTTTAGTCTGGTAGGGGGCCAATATCCATGGGGACCCTACATCATTTTTTGGGGGGAGATCACCCATTTTAATAATCAGGAAAGGCTAAGTATACAGCTGTGAGCTGATATTAATAGCCTGGGAAGCTCTTTGGGTATGAGCCCTGAAACTAACAAACAGGCAATCCCTGCATGTGTTGCAGATATCGAACAGCCACGAGACATGCAGCCACAGCGACTTGTACATAGTATTAGAACACGCGGAAGATACTCTATTAGTACTCTAGCATGCTTGGATAACACCTTACATACATGCACGCTCACTCATCAGTGATCACTAATATTAAATCATATTGATTCTGATTTCCCCCATATAAAGTGTAGCTGTTTTAGAAGGATTTTTCTGCCATTTTCTTAGTTGCATTTACAGCAAACTCCATGGTTTGTACACAGCTTGCAACACAGCAAAGGGATCACATTGTTGGAAGCTATCAGTCAGTAGAAGGGTAAAAAATAATTTCCAATTTCATTAGATATATACGATGGAACACTGTGAAGGCAGTAATCAAGAAGTGGCTTAAACTTGGCACAACATTTCCTAGAACTGGATGTCCCTCAAAAATCAATAAAAAGACAACAAACACATTAGTCCAGAAAAATGCCAAGATACCTACAGCAACATTAAAAGAACTGAAAGAATTTCTGGGAAGTACTAGTTTTGTCCTATATGCGGCAGCAATTTCTCACAGTTTTCATGTGTCTGGCATGTGGAGTAGGGTGGCGAGATGTAAGTCTTTTTTTACAAAGAAAAACATCCAAGCCTGGTTATGTTTTCCAAAATCTACATCAAGTCTGTCAGAAACATGTGCAAAGAGTTAGAAGGTAACAGATGTGCACTTAGGGTGATACCATACAAATATAAAGAATAGAGACAAGCACAACAACCTTTGAAAGCTTGTATATCCCAGCTTCTGCTGCTGGAAGACATTCTTCCGCAGATACAAGAAATGATCGGAATTGTGCATGGTTAAAAAGCTGCGCTGGTGGATGTAGACACACCTTCAAAAATGTGGAAGTAGTGGTGTAGATACAGGCAGTTTTATTGGTCAACATCTACAGGTGCTTCTCACAAAATTAGAATATCATCAAAAAGTTAATTTATGTCAGTTCTTCAATACAAAAAGTGAAACTCATATATTATACAGAATCATTACAGAGTGATCTATTTCAAGTGTTTATTTCTGTTATTCTTGATTATTATGGCTTACAGCCAATGAAACCCAAAAATCATTATATCAGTAAATTAGAATAATTAACAAAAACACATGCAAATGCTTCCTAAGCATTTAAAAAAGGTCCCTTAGTCTGTTTCAGTAGGCTCCACAATCATGAGGAAGACTGCTGACTTGACAGATGTCCAGAAGGCAGTCATTGACATACGCCACCAGGAGGATAAGCCACAAAAGGTCATTGCTAAAGAAGCTGGGTGTTCACAGAATGCTGTATCCAAGCATATTAATAGAAAGCTGAGTGGAAGGAAAAAGTGTGGTAGAAAAAGGTACACAAGCAACTGTGATAACCGCGGCTTTGAAAGGATTGTTAAAAAAAGGCCATTCAAAAATTTGTGGGAGATTAGCAAGGAGTGGACTGCTGCTTGAGTCAGTGCTTCAAGAGCCACCACACACAGATGTATCCAGGACTTTGGCTACAAGTGTCGCATTCCTTGTGTCCAGCCACTCATGACCAATAGACAATGCCAGAAATGTCTTACCTTGGACAAGGAAAAAAAGAACTGGACCATTGCTCAGTGGTCCAAGGTGTTGTTTTCAGATGAAAATAAATTTTGCTTTTCAAATGGAAATCATCTGCTGGTGTAGGTCCCCTGTGTTTTATCAAGATGAAAGTCAGAGCAGTGGTCTACCAAGAAATTTAAGAGCACTTCATGCTTCCCTCTGCCGACAAGCTTTTTGGAGAAGAAAATATCATTCTCCAGAAAGACTTGGCACCTGTCCAAACTGCCAAAAGTACCAATACCTGGTTTAAAAACAACAGTATCACTGTGCTTGATTGGCCAGCAAACTCATCTGACCTTAACCCCACAGACAATCCATGGGGTATTGTCAAGAGGAAGATGAGAGACATCAGACTCAACAATGCAGAGGAGATAAAGGCTGCTATCAAAGCAACCTGGGCTTCCATAACACCTCAGCAGTGCCACAGGCTGATGGCCTCCATGCCACGCTGCACTGATGCAGTTATTGATACAAAAGAAGCCCCAACCAAGTATTGAGTGAATTTACTGAATATACATCTCAGCAGGCCAACATTTCGGATTTTAAAATCATTTTTTTTCAAGCTGGTGTTATGAAGCATTCTAATTTACTGAGATAATGACTTTTGTGTTTTCATTGGCTGCAAGCCATAATCATCAACATTAACAGAAATAAACACTTGAAATAGATCACTCTGTTTGGTATGATGTATTACATCACAAAAACCTGGCATTTTAACAGGGGTGTGTAGACTTTTTGAATCCACTCTAAATCCCTTTGTAATATTAAATTACAGCAGGAGAAATAAGTATTGAACGCGTCACCAATTTTCTAAGTAAATATATTTATTAAGGGGCTATTGACATGAAATCCTCACCAGAGGTCAGTAACAACACTTCCAATCCACCAAGGCAAAGAAATAAAACCATAACTGTCCATAAATTAAGTTATGTGTAATAATGAAAAATGACACGTGGAAAAAGTATTGAACATGTTTACTGAAATTTATATAATATTTCATACAAAAGCATTTGCTGGTGATGACAGCTTCAAGACGCCTCCTGTATATAGATACTCGTCACATGCATTTCTCAGGTGTGATTTTCGGTCATTCTTCCACATAAACCAGTGTTTCTCAACTGCGGTCCTCAAGGCCCACCAACAGGTCATGTTTTCAGGATTTCCTTAGTATTGCATAGGTGATGGAATTAATGCTTGAGCAGGTGATGAAATTATCACCTGTGCAAAGCTAAGGCTATCCTGAAAACATGACCTGTTGGTGGGTCTTGAGGACTGGAGTTGAGAAACACTGACATAAACACTCTGCAATTCCTGAAGGTCTCATCGGCTCCTTCTATGTACTCTGAACTTTAATTCATTCCAAAATTTTTCTATTGGATTCAGGTCAGGTGATTGGTGGAGTCATTATAGCAGCTTTATTTTCTTTCTCTGAAACCAATGAGAGTTTCCTTGGCTGTGTGTTTGGAATCATTGTCTCTTGCTGATATGTCCAACCTTATTTAATCTTCTTCATTCTGGTAGATGGCAGCAGGTTTTTATCAAGAATGTCTTTGTACATTTGTCCATTCATCCTTCCTTCAATTATATGAAGTTTGCCAGTGCTGTATGATGAAAAACAGCCCTGCACCGTGATGTTCCCACCTCCAAACTTCACTGTTGGGGGATTGGCATGATATGCAGTGCCTTTTGACCTCCAAATATGTTGTATATTATGGCACCCAAAAAGTTCAATTTTGGTCTCATCTGACCAGAATATATTCTCCCAGTATTTCACAGGCTTATCTAAATATTGTTGTGCAAACTAAATGTGCTTGAACATGTTTTTTGCTCAGCAATGGAATCTTGCGTGATAAGTGTGTATACTGGCCATAGGCTGGGTTCACATTGCATTATGGCAGTCCGTTAGATGGACTGTGTTACACCACTGCATAACACGGTGTAACGCAGTCCGTTAATGTTGCCATTAACCCCTATTATCGGGCGCATCGCCAACGCATGCCATGATTGGCATGCGCTAGGGATGTGCCGTCATTCTGTGACGGACCCTCGGACGAGGGCTGCAGCGTTTCCGGATCTGTCACCGCTAGCGCAGATAAAGCATCTGCACTAGCATGATCGCATAACACGTTTTTTTCAGCACTTGCGTTAACGCAGTCCGTTTAACACATGCGTTGAATGGACTGCACTAATGCAATGTGAACTTAGCCTCATAGTTTTCTTTATAACAATTGTACCTGATGATTCCAGATCATTCTCTTCTAAGAACTTTCTTCTGAGATCAACTCTTCTGATAATTATTTTTACTCCTCTGTTAGCAATCTTGCGGGGAGCACCTGTTTGTGGAAGGTTTATTGTAAAATGATCTTCTTAACACTTCCAGATTATGGACCCAACAGTGCTCACTGGATCATTCAATAATTTAGTAATTCTTCTGTAATCAATGCCTTCAGTATGATTTGCAACAATAATGTTGCAAAGGTCTTGAGGTAGCTCACTGGTTTTACCCATTATGAGATGTTTTGTGTGTAGAATCTTGGTAACGAGACACCTTTTTATAGGCCATCTGTTGAACCAGCTGATATTATTTTTCATTAAGTGGCAGTATTGCTTTCTAATTACTGATAGATATCAGATGGTGTCATGACTTTTCACGGCTTTTCGCACCTCTCTTTCTTAATGTGTTGAATATTTTTTTCCAATGTCATTTCTCATTATTACACATAACTTGATTTATGGACATAATTTGGCACCATCCCTGGATGTCTTTAACCTACACCAATCAAGGTGATTCATGTTAGTAAGAGACCTGTGAATTACATGGAGTAGGGCCGGATTGGTCTCATCTTTGCCTATAGTTGATTCAAATTATGCATTTCAGGGAAAAATTTGCCTGGCTATAATGATTTAGCCAGGCTTTGAATCAGTCTGAACATGGTTTGGGCAGCATGAGTCTCATGAATGTTCCCTTTAAGCATTATGTACCATCGTTCCAATTTATTTAACAGACATCACCGTTTACTATTTAAAATACTTATCCAAATAATGATAAGAGAATCTACTTCTATAAAATAAAGAAAAATATACCAATACTTCCTCATCTTTTCTATACAGATCTTTCAACTGTCAAAAATAGTTCTGAAAAATAAGTTGTACAGAACTGCAAAAGTCAAAGTGAAATGTGTCTGACCATGTATTTCTCTCACTGAAGGGTTCAGGTCAGCCAGAGAAAAAAAAAACTAGAAGCAACAGGACATGTTGAAATACGAACTGAACTTACCGGCAATGTAGCTTGAGGCTATATTACTACAAAATAACAGAAGTCATAATCCAGTAAACAGCAAACTTGCTAAACTTTATGCAATAACTACAAAGTGTATTAGTCTAATGGAAACAAAACCCAAAACCCCAAATGAACCCTCTGCACCAAAGCAAACAAACATTTTATGAAAACAACCATTTATTCTTGGAATTTTAGCGATGAATATTACTGGACGAGTCAGATACAAAAATCTCCTAGATCATAACAGCAATATGTAGATTAAAAGGGTTTTCCACCTTAAGGGACCTTTTTTACATACATGCATGTATTTGGGGCTAAAAATCAATTGCATAATTTTGTTTTATTAAAAATTTTGAACTACTGAGCTTTTACAAGCTCTTTGCTTCGTTGCTATCAGGTGAGAGGAGCTTTGAAAAACTAAATTAGAAGAGTTATAAACTATTTTGTGATGGATTCTTAGATAATTTATTCAGCAGCCTAGCAATGAACAATTCTAAAAACAGACTGCAGAAGGCGATTGGTACAACATTTTTCATGAAACTCAATTGGTAAAATGATTTCTAGCCCAAAATACACTGATCTCAGTAAAAAAAAGTCCCTATGAGGCTGGAGTCACACACAATGTATAAAAAATCGGTCCATTTTACACGGACGAGAATCGCAGAAATGTTCCCTGAACAGTGATCCACATGTCATCCATGTGCAGTGCGAGGATGCGATTTTCTCCCATGTAAGCATCCGTGTGACATCCGTATGACATCCGTATGGCGATATTTTCTCACCGGCTTGCAAAATGGACATAAAATGGATCCATGGGCTCAAATATTTATGAAAACATATATACAATCTACATATACAGTATAGATACTGTATATATATGTCAGTGAGACACATATATATATATATTTATATTTCATAGAGAGTTAGATAGCAGAATAGCCGATAATTCAATTGTCGGCTTTTGCTAAATCATTACTGAACCCGACAGGATATGAGACATGGTTTACATACAGTAAAACCATTGCATATCCGTTATATTTTTATATATCCCTCCCCAATAATGTCAATAGTGTGTGTGTGTAAAATTTTGGAGCTGCAGGTGTTAAAGGATTAATTCACAGAAAAAACTGGTGTCGGCTCTCGCACAATTTTCTCCACCAGAGAGGGAAAGCCAGTGACTGAGAGCAGATATTAATAGCCTAAAGAGGGACCATGGTTATTGCCCCCCCGGCTAAAAACATCTTCCCCCGGTCACCCCAGAAAAGGCACATCTGTAAGATGCGCCTATTCCGGCACTTAGCCTCTCTCTTCCCACTGCTCTGTAGCATTGACATATGGGTAATAAGGGGTTAATGTCACCTTGCTATTGTAAGGTGACATTAAGCCTGGTTATTAATGGAGAGGTGTCAATAAGACACCTATTATTAATCCAATAGTCTGAAAGGGTTAAAAATACACACACACATTAAAAATAAAGTCTTTTAATGAAATAAATAAACACACAGGTTTTAACATCTTTATTGCACTCTCAATCCAAGCAAAGCCCTTGTTCTCCTGTAAAAAATTCCCAAATAAAAAAGCAACAATATTCCATACCTATCCGCCGTACAGTCAAGTCCCATGCAGTAATCCATATATGGAGGCATTTACATTTTACAACAGGGAGCACTGCTAATGTGGCCGCTCCTGGTTGTAAACGACTGGGGAATGAATGATATGCAGGGAGCGGAGCTTCATTGACTAGCGGTGCATTCACCGAAGCTGCGCCCCCTGGCGGTATGAACTCAAGTGTGGGAAAATTATGGAAATCACAGGATTAAGAACAACATTTTCAAAACATCTTGGCTCATTCAGTATCAGTATCAAGTATGAGTTCAGAAGTAAATGCAGTTATATGCTTAGGCATGCAGTCATCAAGGTTATAAACCCCTTAAAGGGAATCTATTAGTAGGATGTCAAACCAAAAATAATTTATATCTAGCATCTAACAGGTGCGTGGCTGGAGGTGAGTTGCTGGAGAGCCCTCCGGATCTGTCACGGATGTCGTATCCTGGGGATTTCAACTCCGCCAGTTGTTCTGGATGTCGTGACTCCAAAGTTCACCATTCTGCCGCCGAAACTGGAACACAACAGTATCCTCTGCTACCCGATGCAGCCTTTGTCTTCCTGGAACACCAGGCTCCACGGATGGCGCTCAACAGATATGTCACATGTCCTCATTCTAACTCTCCCTTTGCTCTCTCAAGATGGCCACCGAACGAACCGCTTCCTGACAGGCACTTCCTCCTAGTTGCTTGCACTGCCCCCTGGCCTGATTTGCAGTTCAAATCAGCAGAACAGAGTCCATAACACAAGTCTCTGCCAACAGAAAAGCTGCTTCTATTTCTCCTCACAGATCTGGGTAGCTGTCTCTGAATAAAAATCCTGAACAAACCAGTTTAAAGGTTGTAGGGCCATCATATTATATATATGGAGGGAACTGGGGATATCCTACAATATATGGGGAGAAATGGGGCCTTCATACTATGTATATGGGAAATGGGAGTACAAGAAAAAAAACAAAGGAAATAAAAGTCCAGAAAATTGTATTAAGTAAAAATAATAAATGAATAAAATGTAAGCCATACATAGTGGCACAAAGAGGCGAAAAAGGTAAGGAGACATGCGATACAGCAGGAAAAAGGCAGACAAAATGGTAACCAGATGTAAGCAAGATCATAAACCATTCACATGTCTCCCTGCTGGCCCCCTTGACACACTTAGAAAAGCTGCCACGCGAAATGCACATCAAAGGGGCCAGCAGGGAGACGTTTGGACACCGCCAGTTACAATGGGTAAGCGGGACTAACCTTGGTGGGCATATGAGTCTGGTGTCATATATATTTACTTATCTCTGATTATTCACCAGCCTTTCTGTGCTTATTATTGTTAATGTTAGCATTTACACTTGTACATGGTTTATGATCTTACTCTGGTTACCATTTTGTCTGCCTTTTTCCTGCTGTATCAGTATGTCTCCCTACCTTTTTCACCTCTTTGTGCCATTATGTATGGCTAATAGGGTTGAGCGAAATGGGTCGTTCATTTTCAAAAGTCGCCGACTTTTGGCAAAGTCGGGTTTCATGAAACCCGATCCGACCCCTGTGCGGGGTCGGCCATGCGGTACGCGACTTTCGCGCCAAAGTCGCGTTTCAATGACGCGAAAAGCGCCATTTCTCAGCCAATGAAGGTAAACGCAGAGTGTGGGCAGCGTGATGACATAGGTCCTGGTCCCCACCATCTTAGAGAAGGGCATTGCAGTGATTGGCTTGCTGTCTGCGGCGTCACAGGGGCTATAAAGGGGCGTTCCCACCGACCGCCATGTTACTGCTGCTGATCTGAGCTTAGGGAGAGGTTGCTGCCGATTCGTCAGAAGCAGGGATAGCGTTAGGCAGGGTCCATTAACCACCAAACCGCTTGTGCTGTAGCGATTTCCACTGTCCAACACCACCTTCGGTGTGCAGGGACAGTGGAAGCTACATTTTTTTTTTCCCCTCAGCGCTGTAGCTCATTGGGCTGCCCTAGAAGGCTCCCTGATAGCTGCATTGCTGTGTGTACGCCGCTGTGCAAACCAACTGCTTTTTTCAAAGCACAAATCCTCTTGTTCCTTCCTTTCTGCACAGCTATCTTGTTTGTTTGTCCACACTTTTTATTTAATTTGTGCATCAGTCCACTCCTTATTGCTGCCTGCCATACCTGGCTGAGATTACTGCAGGGAGATAGTAATTGAAGGACAGTTCCATTTTTTTTTTTTGTGGGAGATTAAGATTGGCATTTCTGCTAGAGTGCCATCCCTGTCTGTGCCATCTCTCACTCAGTGGGCCATAGAAAGCCTATTTATTTTTTTGCTTGATTTGGGTTCTAAAATCTACCTGAAAAAATCACTACATCAATCAGTGGGAGAAAAATATTGGCCTCAGGGCTTGTGTGCCACTCCTGACTCCTGTGTGTGCCATCTCTCACTCAGTGGGCCATAGAAAGCCTATTTATTTTTGTTGCTTGATTTGGGTTCCAAAATCTACCTGAAAAAATCACTACATCAATCAGTGGGAGAAAAATATTGGCCTCAGGGCTTGTGTGCCACTCCTGACTCCTGTGTGCATCATCACTCACTCAGTAGGCCATAGAAAGCCTATTTTTTTTTTTTTTGCTTTATTTGGGTTCTAAATTCTACCTGAAAAAATCAATAAATCAATCAGTGGGAGATTAATATTGGCCTTTGGGCTTGTGTGCCAGTCCTAAGCGTGCCATCTCTCTCTCTCAGATAGTGGACCATAGAAAGCCTATTTATTTTTTTTATTGGGTTTATAAATTTTCCCTGAAAAAAAAAAAAAAAAAGTGGGAGATTAATATTGGCCTCTGGGCTTGTGTGCCAGTCCTGAGCGTGCCATCTCTCTCACAAATAGTGGGCCATAGAAAGCCTATTTATTTATTTTTTTTTGGTTTTATAAATTCTCCCTGAAAAAAAAAGGGAGATTAATATTGGCCTTTGGGCTTGTGTGCCAGTCCTAAGCGTGCCATCTCTCTCTCTCAGATAGTGGGCCATAGAAAGCCTATTTATTATTTTTTTTATTGGGTTTATAAATTTTCCCTGAAAAAAAAAAAAAAAAAGTGGGAGATTAATATTGGCCTCTGGGCTTGTGTGCCAGTCCTGAGCGTGCCATCTCTCACAAATAGTGGGCCATAGAAAGCCTATTTATTTTTTTGGTTGATTTGGGTTCTAAATTCTACCTGAAAAAATCAATAAATCAATCAGTGGGAGATAAATATTGGCCTCTGGGCTTGTGTGCCACTCCTGACTCCTGTGTGCGTCATCTCTCACTCAGTGGGCCATAGAAAGCCTATTTTTTGTTTTATTTGTTTTCTAAATTCTCCCTGAAAAAATCGTTTTATTTTATTTGGTTTCTAAATTCTTCCTGAAAAAATCATTTTTTTTTATTATTTTTTTTTTCTAAAGTCTCCCTGAAAAAAAAAAAAAATCAAATCAGTGGGAGATTAATATTGCCCTTTCTGCTTGTGTGCCAGTCTTGACTCCTGGGTGTGCCATCTCTCTCTCTCCAATTGTGGGCCATAGAAAGCCTATTATTTTTTTAGCTTGATTTGGGTTCCAAAATGTACCTGAAAAAATCACTACATCAATCATTGGGAGAACAATATTGGCCTCTGGGCTTGTGTGCCACTCCTGACTCCTGTGTGCGTCATCTCTCACTCAGTGGGCCATAGAAAGCCTATTTTTTGTTTTATTTGTTTTCTAAATTCTCCCTGAATAAATCATTTTATTTTATTTGGTTTCTAAATTCTTCCTGAAAAAATCATTTTTTTTATTATCTTTTTTTTCTAAAGTCTCCCTGAAAAAAAAAAATAAATCAAATCAGTGGGAGATTAATATTGCCCTTTCTGCTTGTGTGCCAGTCTTGACTCCTGGGTGTGCCATCTCTCTCTCTCTCTCTCCAATTGTGGGCCATAGAAAGCCTATTATTTTTTTAGCTTGATTTGGGTTACAAAATCTACCTGAAAAAATCACTACATCAATCATTGGGAGAACAATATTGGCCTCTAGGCTTGTGTGCCACTCCTGACTCCTGTGTGCGTCATCTCTCACTCAGTGGGCCATAGAAAGCCTATTTTTTGTTTTATTTGTTTTCTAAATTATCCCTGAAGAAATCATTTTATTTTATTTGGTTTCTAAATTCTTCCTTAAAAAATCATTTTATTCTACTATTTTTTTTCTAAAGTCTCCCTGAAAAAAAAAACAAAAAAAACAAATCAGTGGGAGATTAATATTTACATTTGTGCTTCAGTGACAGTCCTGCGTGTGTGGCATCTCTCTCATTTGTTGCCACCAAAAACCACCTAAGTCTGGAGCTGTGGAGCCAGGTTCGTCGTCTGGCTACACAAGGCCTCGAACGCTCCCTTTTCTGGGAGTAGGAAAACCGCTTTTAAAGCCGGAGCAGCAAGAGCAAGTTTTGGCTTATCTTGCTGACTCAGCCTCTAGCTCTTTTGCCTCCTCTCGTGAAACTGGTAAATGTAAAAGCAGCGCGTCGTTAGTGGATGTTCACGGTCAGGGACAAGTCGCTTCCTTGTCCTCTTCAGCAAAAACAACAACAGAGAAGAATGCAGCAGGCGACACAATGGGTTACTCCATGGAGCTCTTTACACATACCGTCCCTGGCTTAGAAAGTGAAGCAGTTAACAGTCCATGCCCATTACAAGTTGAATCTGACATGGAGTGCACTGATGCACAGCCACAGCCAGACTACTATGCTGGTCCTTTGACTCAGACCACAACATTGCCCTCGCAGGGTAATGATCAAGAATCAGACCCTGATGAGACTATGTTGCCCCATCACGAACGCTATACCACCGACCGACACGGTGACACAGACGAAGTTGCACACGAGCTACAAGAAGAGGTAATAGATGACCCAGTTCTTGACCCCGATTGGCAGCCATTGGGGGAACAGGGTGCAGGCGGCAGCAGTTCTGAAGCGGAGGAGGAGGGGCCGCAGCAGGCATCAACATCGCAACAGGTTCCATCTGCCGGGCCCGTATCTTGCCCAAAACGCGTGGCAAAGCCAAAACCTGTTGGAGGACAGCGTGGCCATCCGGTTAAAGCTCAGTCTGCAATGCCTGAAAAGGTATCCGATGCTAGAAAGAGTGCAGTCTGGCATTTTTTTAAACAACATCCAATTGATCAGCGCAAAGTCATCTGTCAAAAATGTTCAACTACCTTAAGCAGAGGGCAGAATCTGAAAAGTCTCAATACAAGTTGCATGCATAGACATTTAACCACCATGCATTTGCAAGCTTGGACTAACTACCAAACGTCCCTTAAGGTTGTAGCACCCTCGGCCAATGAAGCTAGTCATCAACGCAACATCCCTTCCGGCAGTGTAGGGCCACCATTTTCCGCACCACCTGCAGTATCTGTGCAGGTTTCTTTGCCAGGCCAAAGCAGTCAGGGTCAGGGAATCACCAGTTTCGTAGTAGGAAACACTGCATCTAGGGCACCGGCGGCAACAATACCATCTCCCACCGTCTCTCAGTCTGCCATGTCCACCGGCACCCCCGCTAGTTCCACGATCTCCAGCTCTCCAGTCCAGCTCACCCTACATGAGACTATGGTTAGAAAAAGGAAGTACTTAGCCTCGCATCCACGTACACAGGGTTTGAACGCCCACATAGCTAGACTAATCTCGTTAGAGATGATGCCCTACCGGTTAGTTGAAAGCGAAGCTTTCAAAGCCCTGATGGACTACGCTGTACCACGCTACGAGCTACCCAGTCAACACTTTTTTTCCAGAAAAGCCATCCCAGCCCTCCACCAGCATGTTAAAGAGCGCATCGTCCATGCACTCAGGCAATCTGTGAGCACAAAGGTGCACCTGACAACAGATGCATGGACCAGTAGGCATGGCCCGGGACGTTACGTGTCCATCACGGCACACTGGGTGAATGTTGTGGATGCAGGGTCCACAGGGGACAGCAATTTTGGGACAGTTCTGCCTAGCCCACGGTCTAGGAAACAGTTGGCTGTAGCCGTTCGCACCCCCTCCTCCTCCTCCTCGTCCTCCTGCAGAAGCGAGAGCTCGTCCACAGACCGCAGTCGCACAACCACTCCATCCGCAGCTGCCACTGTTGCACACCAGGTCTCCCATTATGGGGCAGCTACTGGCAAACGTCAGCAGGCTGTATTGGCTATGAAGTGTTTGGGCGACAACAGACACACCGCGGAAGTTCTGTCCGAGTTCTTGCAGAAAGAAACGCAGTCGTGGCTGGGCACTGTAGATCTTGAGGCAGGCAAGGTAGTGAGTGATAACGGAAGGAATTTCATGGCTGCCATCTCCCTTTCCCAACTGAAACACATTCCTTGCCTGGCTCACACCATAAACTTGGTGGTGCAGTGCTTCCTGAAAAGTTATCCGGGGTTATCCGACCTGCTCCTCAAAGTGCGTGGACTCTGCTCACATATCCGCCGTTCGCCCGTACACTCCAGCCGCATGCAGACGTATCAGCGTTCTTTGAACCTTCCCCAGCATCGCCTAATCATAGACGTTGCAACAAGGTGGAACTCAACACTGCACATGCTTCAGAGACTGTGCGAACAGAGGCGGGCTGTTATGTTTTTGTGGGAGGATACACATACACGGGCAGGCAGTAGGATGGCAGACATGGAGTTGTCAGGTGTGCAGTGGTCGAAGATTCAAGACATGTGTCAAGTCCTTCAGTGTTTTGAGTTATGCACATGGCTGGTTAGTGCAGACAACGCCATAATAAGCATGAGCATCCCCCTAATGCGTCTGCTGATGCAAAGTTTGACGCACATAAAGGATCAGGCGTCTGCAGCTGAGGAAGAGGAAAGCCTTGATGACAGTCAGCCATTGTCTGGCCAGGGCAGTGTACAGGACGAGGTAGCGGGCGAAGAGGAGGAGGAGGACGAGGAGGATGATGGGGATGATTATATTTTTAATGAGGAAGCTTTTCCGGGGCCACTGGAAATTGTTGGCGCGGCAAGGCCGGGTTCTGGTTTTTGGAGGGACACAAGTGACGTGGATTTGCCTGAAACTGCCCCTCAACCAAGCACAACCGCAGATTTGAGAACTGGAACTTTGGCCCACATGGCGGATTATGCCTTACGTATCCTCAAAAGGGACACACGCATTACTAAAATGATGAACGATGACGATTACTGGTTGGCCTGCCTCCTTGATCCTCGCTATAAAGGCAAATTGCAAAATATAATGCCACATGAGAACTTGGAAATAATATTAGCAACCAAACAATCAACTCTTGTTGACCGTTTGCTTCTGGCATTCCCTGCACACAGCGCCCGTGATCGTTCTCACACGAGCTGCAGGGGCCAGCAGACCAGAGGTGTTAGAGGGGCAGAAATCAGAAGTGGCGTTGGCCAGAGGGGTTTTCTGATCAGGTTGTGGAGTGATTTTGCTATGACCGCAGACAGGACAGGTACTGCAGCATCAATTCAAAGTGACAGGAGACAACATTTGTCCAGTATGGTTACAAACTATTTTTCATCCCTTATCGACGTTCTCCCTCAACCGTCATTCCCATTTGATTACTGGGCATCCAAATTAGACACCTGGCCAGAATTGGCAGAATATGCATTGCAGGAGCTTGCTTGCCCGGCAGCTAGTGTCCTATCAGAAAGAGTATTCAGTGCTGCAGGTTCAATACTAACAGAAAAAAGGACTCGTCTGGCTACCCAAAATGTAGATGATCTAACCTTCATTAAAATGAACCACAACTGGATTTTGAAATCTTTTGCCCCACCTTGCCCGGCTGACACCTAGTTTCCTATGAAAAGGTCTTGCCTGTGGACTATTATGAATGACTTTTCCAATATCGTAATTTGCTGCACCTGATTGTCCAGCATACGACATGTTTACACCTCCCTAAATGGCCAAACTCCCCACACGGGGCCGTGGTATCGCCACTTGGCGCCAGCACCCGTGAGAGTGCTGTTTTTTTTTCTGAAGAGGTGGGTGTGCCCGCTTTTGGTCAACGGCACTGCCACTGGGTCCCTCATAGTACAATAAAGTGTCTCTGGCGGTGGTGGTGCGCACCCAACGTCAGACACACCGTTGTAATATGAGGGGCCCTGGGCCTGTACCGCCGGCCACAAGACAGTTCCCCCCCCAGCTCAAACAGTGCTCTACCACTTGCAAAATTATCTCTCACAGCTCCACCAATGTTTAGTCTATGCGCTGACATCCTTCAATGCCTGGCACTGACAATACCATTGTATTGACATTTTTGTTATGTTAGGCCTTCGAAGCCTGTCTGCGGTCCCTCCTTCCACTAGGCCTCCACTGACCATTGTACTGCTGCCCGTGTACCCCTGGAACCAATTTTAAATTGCCAACAGCCCAATTTTGTTATGTTAGGCCTTCAAAGCCTGTCTGCAGTCCCTTCTTTCTACTACTACTACACTGACCAGACCACTGCTGCCCGTGTACCCCTGGAACCAATTTTAAATTGCCAACAGCCCTATTTTTTTATGTTAGGCCTTCGAAGCCTGTCTGCGGTCCCTCCTTCCACTAGGCCTCCACTGACCACACCACTGCTGCCCGTGTACCCACGGAACCAATTTAAAATTGCCTACAGCCAGCCCAATTTTTTTATTTTAGGCCTTCGATGCCTGTCTGCGGTCCGTTCTTTCTACTACTACTACACTGACCAGGCCACTGCTGCCCGTGTTCCCCTGGAACCAATTTAAAATTGCGAACAGCAATGTGTTATTATGTTAGGCCTTCGATGCCTGTTTGCGGTCACTCCTTCCACTAGGCCTCCACTGACCACACCACTGCTGCCCGTGTACCCACGGAACCAATTTTAAATTGCCTACAGCCATGTGTTATTATGTTAGGCCTTCGATGCCTGTCTGCGGTCACTCCTTCCACTAGGCCTCCACTGACCACACCACTGCTGCCCGTGTACCCACGGAACCAATTTAAAATTGCCTACAGCCAGCCCAATTTTTTTATTTTAGGCCTTCGATGCCTGTCTGCGGTCCGTTCTTTCTACTACTACTACACTGACCAGGCCACTGCTGCCCGTGTTCCCCTGGAACCAATTTAAAATTGCCTACAGCCATCTGTTATTATGTTAGGCCTTCGAAGCGTGTCTGCGGTCCTTCCTTCCAATAGTTCTCCACTGACCAGACCAATGCTGGCCGTGTACCCCTGGAACCCAGCTGAAAGTGCATGTAGCCTCCTTTTTTTCTTTGTTTTATATTTAGAAAGCCCAGATGAACTACGCTGTGCAACGGTTCAAGCTACCCAGTCGACATTTCTTTTGCGAGAAAAGCCATCCCAGCCCTCCACCGGCATGAAAAAGTCTGCATTGTCATAGCACTCAGGCAATCAAACAGTAGAAAGGTGCACCTGACAAGAGACGCATGGACCAGTAGGCATGTCCACAAAAAGTTACGTGTCCATTACGGCGCACTGGGTTAATGTGTTGGATGCATGGTCCACAGGGGACAGCCTACAAAGTCTGTCTGCAGTCCCTAATTCCAATTTTCCTCCGCTGACCACACCACTGCTGCCCGTGTACCCCTGGAACCAATTTTACAGTGTCTACAGCCTAATTTTGTTATGTTAGGCCTACTACGCCTGTCTGCGGTCCCTCCTTCCAATACTCTTCCACTGACCACACCACTGCTGCCCGTGGACCCCTGGAACCTATTTTTAATTGCATAGAGCATCCTTTTTTTAATAGTAGGCGTACAAAGTCTGTCTGCGGTCCACTATTGAAATTGTCCTCCACTGCCCAGAGCACTGCTGCTTGTGTACCCCTGTAACTTTTTTAAGCTGCAGTGAGCCACATTTTTGGGTTAAGTCCTACTACCTGTGTCTGTCTGCGCCACTCAATTTAGCTGTGTTCCTTTGAAAAAAGCTGAGCGTCAATAGTCTTGTTTTCAGCCTCTAGGAATTTTAAAACTGCATTGGGGGTACAACTTTGGGAGGGTCTACTAACGGTGTCTGCCTCCCCAAGGTGTGCCCCAGGTTTCCTCGCCATTGCTTCGATCTTAATGCTCTCGTTTAGTAGTTGTTGGAAACTACACTGCATTAGGCCTACAAATTGGGTATGGGGTGTAGAGAGATGGTGTGTTCCACTCCAAGGTGTTCCCCAGGTTTCCTTGCCAATGCTTCGATCTTCATGCTCTCGTTTAGTAGTTGTTGGAAACTACACTGCATTAGGCCTACAAATTGGGTATGGGGTGTAGAGAGATAGTGTGCTCCACTCCAAGGTGTTCCCCAGGTTTCCTCGCCAATGCTTCGATCTTCATGCTCTCGTTTAGTAGTTGTTGGAAACTACACTGCATTAGGCCTACAAATTGGGTATGGGGTCTAGAGAGATGGTGTGTTCCACTCCAAGGTGTTCTCCAGGTTGCCTTTCCTGAGCTTCAATCTTCCGGCTCTCGTTTAGTAGTTGTTGGAAACTACGCTGCATTAGGCCTACAAATTGGGTATGGGGTGTAGAGAGATGGTGTGTTACACTCCAAGGTGTTCTCCAGGTTGCCTTTCCTGAACTTCTATCTTCAGGCTCTCATTAAATTGTGGTTAAATGGAACAACTGCATTTGGCGTACTAGTTGGTTTGGGGCCTACTATCGGTGTCTACCACTCCTTGCTGTTCTCCTGGTTTCCTGTCCTGAAATTCCATTTTCAGGCTCTCGTTAAGTAGTTGTTAATGTTAGACTGCATTTGGCCTACTAGTTGGGTTGGGGCCTACTATCGGTGTCTGCCACTCCTTGCTGTTCTCCTCCACTGAACAAAGCTGTGCCGCCTGTTTACTACGGTTGCCAATTTTGAACTGCATTTCGACTACTTACTGATTTGGGCCTACTCTCTGTGTCAGCCTCTCATTCCAGTTGTCCTCCACTGCAATGCCCCCTGGTTAGTCCTGTGTTACCAATTTTGAACTGCATTTAGCCAACTTTATTCTTTGGGCCTATATCTGTGTTTCCTCCTCATCCTGCCCATTGCCCAGCCAGTGATAGATGAGTCTGCTGGTACATTGACCCATAACGCAAAATTCCCCGTGCACGCTACACAGCAAGATTGTGACCCTGCTGAAAGTCAGGTTCTTCTTCCCGCATACCATACCACCTTACACGGGGACAAAGAGGAAGGTGCAGATGAAAGTTCAGGTTTCTTCATCAGGTGTGGGGAGGAATACTAGTTGGCGACGTCACTGGCACAGGGCCTCTCATAGTACGCAAAAGTGTTGCTGCCGGTGGGAGGCGCCCCCGCTGTGCAAACACACCGCTGTACTTTGAGGGGCCCTGTGCCAGTGCCAATGCCAACGAGTGGGCCCCCCCTGCTTGCTCAGGATCACAGCACTTGCAAAGTTGAAATACTTACCTCTCTCTGCTCCACTGCCGTGATGTGGTCCAGATTTACTGGGCCCACTAATTACTTGAACCAGCCCTACCCCCCACAACTTTAGCCAAATGACCCCCAATTTCAAATGCCTTCCAATTATTATAAGCTAAATTACGATTGACAAGCTTCTGTAACAAGAATGGATGTTTTTGCCATTAAAATGGGCAGTGTAGGTGTTTTCCTGGCCTCCACTCACTGACGACTATGCTCCCCCATTAGCACATGAAGAAAAGGACAGCACCACAGCAATTGTGAAAAGACAGCTCCAAAGTTTATTCTGCCATCTGCAACGTTTCGGTCCGTGGACCTTTTTCAAGCATAGTGAAAAGACAATACAACCACCATTATATACCCTTAGGCCAAACCCATTAATTAACAAGCAACCAATGGTGTGGCTCCATATACCTGGAAAAAATACATCATAGTGCAACATACATATATACATATAAAAACAGTCCCACATTGCCAGCCCCCTATATATACTAGCCGCTAACATAGTCCAACTACCTCTGATCGCTCGCCACTATTGTGTGACACTCGTAAATCCCCAATAAGTCCCCAAAGTCCACAATGTAAACAAATATCACTCGCACCAATCCGGGTACTGCATCCACGATCGTCATGGCATTGTGGGCGTGTTCAGAACAAGAGCAGTCCAATCAGCTCCTCAATCTTAAATCATGTGATCGACATATGCCCAGCATGCAGTGCTCCTCACCGCACTAGTTCATAGGCTGCTGGACCACATGTCAGTGGTAAACAAACACCGCCCACTTTTGTCCACTGGTGCACATTGTATTGTACATGTCTGTGACATTATCCCTGTCCGTAGCTCATATGCGCATGTCGCAGTCCCGGACTCCAGCACAATCAGCACACTGAGTCCATATAGTCAGCGACTGCGTATGACAAAGGAATTCTCCATAGACTTCTTCATGACAGATGCTCCCCCATTGATTTGCATTGGGTTTCGTGTTTCGGGTGATACCCGACTTTTCGCCATAATCGGCCGATTCCACTCGACTCGACTTCTAAGATAGTCGGGTTTCGCGAAACATGACTCGACTCTAAAAAGGTCAAGGTCGCTCAACCCTAATGGCTAACATTTCATTCATTTATTATTTTTGCTTAATAAAATGTTCTGGATTTTTATTTCCTTTGATGGTTTTCTTGGACTCCATTTTCTTTGGTTTTCATAGTTTTGGGAGTATTCCATCAGTTATTATTGGTGTTCATGTATTTACTTTGGGAGCGAGGTTTCATTCTCTCTCGGCCTTGGTGCGATATTACTTTAAGGGGACATTCAATTGCATTTGTTGTTTGAAGGGGGCTCTTGGGATATTGTAGCCTTCAAAGAAGCATAAGAGGCCTTATATCTTTCTAGGTAGCCAGTGGGGCATTATTACTTTCTATGGGAGACTATTATTTAATTTTGGAAAAAAATGTCAATCTGGCCAGATGGAATAGATGAGAAAAAAGAACAACTCCATCAGAAGGAATATAATCTGTGAGTCACTATATTGTTTATATCTTAACCACAATTGCTTATATGCTCTGCAGGACTGGTATCTACCACTTTATGGTCACTGTATGGTGGTAATATCATTATTTTAAATAAAGTGGGGTTTTTTTCTTTTAAATTTAGTAAAACCAATAGAAAAATGTGCCGATCAGGCATCAGTCGAACATCCCTTCGGCAGATATTAGCAACTCACAAATTGCACCCTTACCAAATCCAGCTACTGCAGCATCTCAAAGAGGATGACCTAGATCGGCGCGCTGAATTTGCAGAATGGGCAAAACAAAAATTGGATCAGGACCCTCAGTTTACACAGAACATTATGTTCAGTGATGAGGCAAACTTTTTTGGGTGGGCCATTTATATACACCTAAATAACATAGGAATGGTGACAATTTTCTTGCGTAGGGTGTCTTGCATTGAAATCTGCTGCGATGACCGGGTACTGCGTTTACCAGACATCAACACAATTTCTATCTGCTCCTCACGTGTTAACCTCCTCGACATGTGAATGGCTGTAAACAAAGAGAAACTTGTAAATAACTCATGAAAGAATAAAGTTATGTTAAAACCAAGCACACCATTTGTTAGGACTGGCAGAACGCACCAAATATTAATTAGAGGCAATATAAGATGCGTTCGCAGTCTGGGGTCCACCGTGCAGAAAAGACACCTGCTGCTCGGTAATGACAGACTATATGGCGGTATTAAGAGAAGACACACACGGGTTAGCTTCACCTGGTATGAAGAAAATGAACCCGTTGCATCACAAGGCCACAGTACCGCACAGAGAGCGCAAGCAAGGAGTCACAGAACTCTGCCCCAAGACTCAGCATAAGAGTCCCTCTAGACCTCTTGCGCTCGACATCGCTATGGTGGTATTAGGGAATAAACTAAACTAAAGAGTGCGTGTAGTGCCGCTCTGGCAGAACACACTAAGCACCCTAACTTGGGCCTGGAAAGCGCACTATTTGTGCAGGGCGCAGCACTGGCGGTTGGTGCTAATAGACGCTGTCTCTTGTGTTAAATGTGCGGGATCGCACTGTCAGGCGCTAGGTAGCTCCATCGTTCGCGAGCAGTCAACAACTCTAGGAAGAGGAATAATTCTGAGCTTTCATACATTGACAGGCATACATCCACACGTACATGTTAACAGGTTTACACTAGCGCATGGCTGAGCGGTCATGCAAACCTTTTAAAGTGATAGTGCTCTGGGACCTTCCTGATGGTCCAATAGGAGTCGCAAAAGGACCTGAGCATGTGACCCCCGACCTCCAATAGGAGGTCGTCCCTTGGGCATGGTCAGTATGTGAAAAGCAGGACTTAGTACCTGAAACGCCTGCTCGCTGCTGATCAGTGCTGGCTACAAAGGCAGAGCCTGGAAAGGCAGCAGTAACCAAGTGCACAGTATCAGCTTGAGCCAGACGCTGGGAACGACATTTCCGCTGATCAGGCTCCACTGCGGCTGGAGAATGGGAGACCGCAGCGGACATGGTTTGAGATTCCCCCTGTGCAGCGGCGGGAACTCGACACCTAACACCATTGTTTTTCTTCTGAAATTCTCAATAAGTTTGATCTGTCACATGTTCCACTGGAAAAAATAAAGTTGGATCCAAAATGTCCGACTTCAAAATGGCCGCCATGGTCACCACCCATCTTAAAAGTTTTCCCCCTCCCATATACTAATGTGCCACAAACAGGAAGTTGATATCACCAACCATTCCTATTTTATTTACGTGTATCCATATACATGGCCCACCCTGTATAATAAAATCATTTTTTTTCAACAACAATTAAAAAGGTATTAAAAACATACACGACACAAGGTACTCATGGCTGATGAGAGTGGTAAACAGCATTCTGCATTTATGTTCATCAAGAATGTGCTTTGAGTGCATTTTTTCATGAACTGGTGAGATTTCTTTCTATCACTGGCACTATGCTTTACTCTATATTCCATACTTATGGACTTACTGTACATTGTTTTTTATTGTGTGATAATTGATCTGAGTCAACACCTTTATACATTAAGATGTTGTATTATGATGCCCCTTTTGTATTGGTATCCGTCTGTAACATCTAGATTGTATATAGCAGGGGTGTCAAACTGCATTCCTCGAGGGCCGCAAACCATGCATGTTTTCAAGATTTCCTTAGCATTGCACAAGGTGCTGCAATCATTATGTGTGTAGGTGATTAACCCCTTTACCCCCAAGGGTGGTTTGCACGTTAATGACCAGGCCAAATATTACAATTCTGACCACTGTCCCTTTATGAGGTTATAACTCCGAAACGCTTCAACGGATCCTGGTGATTCTGACATTGTTTTCTCGTGACATATTGTACTTCATGATAGTGGTAAAATTTCTTTGATAGTACCTGCGTTTATTTGTGAAAAAAACGGAAATTTGGCGAAAATTTTGAAAATTTCGCAATTTTCAAACTTTGAATTTTTATGCAATTAAATCACAGAGATATGTCACACAAAATACTTAATAAGTAACATTTCCCACGTCTCCTTTACATCAGCATAATTTTGGAACCAATTTTTTTTTTTGTTAGGGAGTTATAAGGGTTAAAAGTTGACCAGCAATTTCTCATTTTTACAACACCATTTTTTTTTAGGGACCACGTCTCATTTGAAGTCATTTTGAGGGGTCTATATGATAGAAAATGCCCAAGTGTGACACCATTCTAAAAACTGCACCCCTCAAGGTGCTCAAAACCACATTCAAGAAGTTTATTAACCCTTCAGGTGTTTAATAGGAATTTTTGGAATGTTTAAATAAAAATGAACATTTAACTTTTTTACACAAAAAATTTACTTCAGCTCCAATTTGTTTTATTTTACCAAGGGTAACAGGAGAAATTGGACCCAAAAAGTTGTTGTCCAATTTGTCCTGAGTACGCTGATACCCCATATGTGGCAGTAAACCACTGTTTGGGCGCATGGGAGAGCTCGGAAGGGAAGGAGCGCTATTTGACTTTTCAATGCAAAATTGACAGGAATTGAGATGGGACGCCATGTTGCGTTTGGAGAGCCACTGATGTGCCTAAACATTGAAACCCCCCACAAGTGACACCATTTTGGAAAGTAGACCCCCTAAGGAACTTATCTGGATGTGTGGTGAGCACTTTGACCCACCAAGTGCTTCACAGAAGTTTATAATGCAGAACCGTAAAAATAAAAAATCATATTTTTTCACAAAAATTATATTTTTGCCCCCAATTTTTTATTTTTCCAAGGGTAAGAGAAGAAATTGGACCTCAAAAGTTGTTGTCCAATTTGTCCTGAGTACGCTGATACCCCATATGTGGCAGTAAACCACTGTTTGGGCGCATGGGAGAGCTCGGAAGGGAAGGAGCGCAGTTTGACTTTTCAATGCAAAATTGACAGAAATTGAGATGGGACGCCATGTTGCGTTTGGAGAGCCACTGATGTGCCTAAACATTGAAACCCCCCACAAGTGACACCATTTTGGAAAGTAGACCCCCTAAGGAACTTATCTAGAGGTGTGGTGAGCACTTTGACCCACCAAGTGCTTCACAGAAGTTTATAATGCAGAACCGTAAAAATAAAAAATCATATTTTTTCACAAAAATTATATTTTTGCCCCCAATTTTTTATTTTTCCAAGGGTAAGAGAAGAAATTGGACCTCAAAAGTTGTTGTCCAATTTGTCCCGAGTACGCTGATACCCCATATGTGGCAGTAAACCACTGTTTGGGCGCATGGGAGAGCTCGGAAGGGAAGGAGCGCCGTTTGACTTTTCAATGCAAAATTGACAGGAATTGAGATGGGACGCCATGTTGCGTTTGAAGAGCCACTGATGTGCCTAAACATTGAAACCCCCCACAAGTGACACCATTTTGGAAAGTAGACCCCCTAAGGAACTTATCTGGATGTGTGGTGAGCACTTTGACCCACCAAGGGCTTCACAGAAGTTTATAATGCAGAGCCATAAAAATAAAACAAAATTTTTTTCCCACAAAAATTATTTTTTAGCCCCCAGTTTTGTATTTTCCCTAGGGTAACAGGAGAAATTGGACCCCAAAAGTTGTTGTCCAATTTGTCCTGAGTACGCTGATACCCCATATGTGGGGGGGAACCACCGTTTGGGCGCATGGGAGGGTTCGGAAGGGAAGGAGCGCCATTTGGAATGCAGACTTAGATGGAATGGTCTGCAGGCGTCACATTGCGTTTGCAGAGCCCCTAATGTACCTAAACAGTAGAAACCCCCCACAAGTGACACCATTTTGGAAAGTAGACCCCCTAAGGAACTTATCTGGATGTGTGGTGAGCACTTTGACCCACCAAGGGCTTCACAGAAGTTTATAATGCAGAGCCATGCAAATAAAAAATATTTTTTTTTCCACAAAAATTATATTTTAGCCCCCAGTTTTGTATTTTTCCAAGGTTAGCAGGAGAAATTGGACCCTAAATGTTGTTGTCCAATTTGTCCTGAGTACGCTGATACCCGATATGTGGGGGGGAACCACCGTTTGGGCGCATGGGAGGGCTCGGAAGGGAAGGAGCATCATTTGGAATGCAGACTTAGATGGATTGGTCTGCAGGCGTCACATTGCGTTTGCAGAGCCCCTAATGTACCTAAACAGTAG
Organism: Ranitomeya imitator; assembly: GCF_032444005.1. NCBI lineage: Eukaryota > Metazoa > Chordata > Amphibia > Anura > Dendrobatidae > Ranitomeya > Ranitomeya imitator. Next base: position 111,168,698 of record NC_091287.1, on the reverse strand, counting down.
AAACCCCCCACAAGTGACCCCATATTGGAAACTAGACCCCTCAATGAACTTATCTAGATGTGTTGTGAGAACTTTGAACCCCCAGGTGTTTCACTACAGTTTATAACGCAGAGCCGTGAAAATAAAAAATCTTTTTGTTTTCCCACAAAAATTATTTTTTAGCCCCCAGTTTTGTATTTTCCCAAGGGTAACAGGAGAAATTGGTCCACAAAAGTTGTTGTCCAATTTGTCCTGAGTACGCTGATACCCCATATGTTGGGGTAAACCCCTGTTTGGGCACACAGGAGAGCTCGGAAGGGAAGGAGCACTGTTTTACTTTTTCAACGCAGAATTGGCTGGAATTGAGATCGGACGCCATGTCGTGTTTGGAGAGCCCCTGATGTGCCGAAACAGTGGAAACCCCCCAATTATAACTGAAACCCTAATCTAAACACACCCCTAACCCTAATTCCAACGGTAACCCTAACCACACCTCTAACCCTGACACACCCCTAACCCTAATCCCAACCCTATTCCCAACTGTAAATGTAATCTAAACCCTAACCCTAACTTTAGCCCCAACCCTAACTGTAGCCCCAACCCTAACCCTAACCCTAGCCCTAACCCTAACCCTAGCCCTAACCCTAGCCCTAACCCTAGCCCTAACCCTAACCCTAACCCTAGCCCTAACCCTAGCCCTAACCCTAACCCTAGCCCTAGCCCTAACCCTAGCCCTAACCCTAGCCCTAACCCTAGCCCTAACCCTAGCCCTAGCCCTAACCCTAGCCCTAATGGGAAAATGGAAATAAATACATTTTTTTTATTTTTCCCTAACTAAGGGGGTGATGAAGGGGGGTTTGATTTACTTTTATAGCGAGTTTTTTAGCGGATTTTTATGATTGGCAGCCGTCACACACTGAAAGACCCTTTTTATTGCAAAAAATATTTTTTGCAATACCACATTTTGAGAGCTATAATTTTTCCATATTTTGGTCCACAGAGTCATGTGAGGTCTTGTTTTTTGCGGGACGAGTTGACGTTTTTATTGAAAACATTTTTGGGCACGTGACTTTTTTTATCGCTTTTTATTCCGATTTTTGTGAGGAAGAATGACCAAAAGCCAGCTATTCATGAATTTCTATTGGGGGAGGCGTTTATACCGTTCCGCGTTTGGTAAAATTGATAAATCAGTTTTATTCTTCGGGTCAGTACGATTACAGCGATACCTCATTTATATCATTTTTTTATGGTTTGGTGCTTTTATACGATAAAAACTATTTTACAGAAAAAATAATTATTTTTGCATCGCTTTATTCTCAGGACTATAACTTTTTTATTTTTTTGCTGATGATGCTGTATGGCGGCTCTTTTTTTGCGGGACAATATGACGCTTTCAGCGGTACCATGGTTATTTATATCTGTCCTTTTGATCGCGTGTTATTCCACTTTTTGTTCGGCGGTATGATAATAAAGCGTTGTTTTTTGCCTCGTTTTTTTTTTTTTTTTCTTACGGTGTTTACTGAAGGGGTTAACTAGTGGGACAGTTTTATAGGTCGGGTCGTTACGGACGCGGCGATACTAAATATGTGTACTTTTATTGGTTTTTTTTTTTATTTAGATGAAGAAATGTATTTATGGGAATAATATTTTTTTTTTTTTCATTATTTTGGAATATTTTTTTTTATTTTTTTTTACACATTTGGAAAATTTTTTTTTTACTTTTTTACTTTGTCCTAGGGGGGGACATCACAGATCAGTGATCTGACAGTTTGCACAGCACTCTGTCAGATCACTGATCTGACATGCAGCGCTGCAGCCTTCACAGTGCCTGCTCTGAGCAGGCTCTGAGAAGCCACCTCCCTCCCTGCAGGACCCGGATCCGCGGCCATCTTGGATCCGGGGCTCGAGCAGGGAGGGAGGTGAGGAGACCCTCGCAGCAACGCGATCACATCGCGTTGCTGCGGGGGGCTCAGGGAAGCCCGCAGGGAGCCCCCTCCCTGCGCGGTGCTTCCCTGCACCGCCGGCACATCGCGATCATCTTTGATCGCGGTGTGCCAGGGGTTAATGTGCCGGGGGCGGTCCGTGACCGCTCCTGGCACATAGTGCCGGATGTCAGCTGCGATAAGCAGCTGACACCCGGCCGCGATCGGCCGCGCTCCCCCCGTGAGCGCGGCCGATCGGCTATGACGTACTATCCCGTCCAGGGTCAGATAAGCCCAGGGCACCTCGACGGGATAGTACGTCTAAGGTCACAGAGGGGTTAAATTATCACCTGTGCAGTACAAGGAAATCCTGAAAACATGACCTGTTTGCAGCCCTCGAGGAATGCAGTTTGACACTCCTGGTATATAGTCTAATATATTGTGCATTTATCCTCTTTACCTCATTATAATTGGTTTTATGTACCTTCAAAGATATATTATGCTGTTTACCACTATCTCATCAGCTATGAGTATATTATGTCTTGTATTAAAACTTTTTAAATTTTTGTTGACATAAAAATTATTTTATTATATTTCCATGCCTTGCCCTTTTTTTCTATCGGTTTTCCTATTTCTATGTGCAATTTATGGCCCATTTACAGTGCGTTCCACTCATAATATATGTAGATTTATCTTTTTTTTATTTAGTAACCACTTAATGTATTTCAGTCATTATGTAGTAGAATGTGTATGGTATTTATGGTCTTTTTAAAGTGTGTTTTTATGTAGAATTAATGGTCCCATATTATAATATGTATTCACTATGTAGTGGTAATGGTAGTGGATATTGTGTAGCGATGTTATTTTGGCCTTGTATAGGAGTACCTTTGGTAATGTTAGTCTTTGTATAGAGTATTTTAGGATTAGCAACAGTAGTATATCGTAATTAATATATGTATAGATCCTATTTTAAGTGCCGGATTTGGGGATAGTTTGGGGAGACAAGTAATGGGGCTTGGTCCCTGGGCCCTGGGCTTTTCGGATCCTAGCAATGACCCTGCTAGACACCAAACAATCTTTGCTAGCTTTGATCATTGTTATATGGAATTTTAGATGGTGATTTTGCATATCACAAGACAAAGAAACACCAGTTAAGAAAATGACATTACATTCTATACTCATTAGAACATTAATGTGCAGAGTTTTAGACTTTCATGCAATATTCAGTAACACTAAGGTTGTGCATTTAATTATTTTTCTAGGTCATCTTCTAGGCCAAACTATTGTGAACACATTCACCACAATTTCATCAAATCTCTGTCTACACTGAATGGGCATTGGTTCTATCAAACTTACAACAAGATGTCCTTGCTGCTGCTAAGCTGTCAAAGAGAAATATTTGAAAACACTTGGCAATGTCACCTTTTTAGATTTACCTGTTTAATACTTTATTTCACAATTGTCTTACTGGAAAGAGAAGAACTTCTGAAAAGCCTTAATGGATTCAAATAAAGGTATGTTTGTAATAACTTCATGGAATTAATAATAGAACTGTTGTATCAACATTGGCTCAATGCAACATCACATCTGTAGACATTTTAATCCACTGTCAAGCTATTTTATAGACAAGATTTATTTTTTATTAATTCATTGTTCCTCATTTTAATTTAAACACTTGTATAACAGGTACATCATCATGATGTAACATAGTTAGTAAGGCCGAAAAAAGACATTTGTCCATCCAGTTCAGCCTATATTCCATCATAATAAATCCCCAGATCTACGTCCTTCTACAGAACCTAATAATTGTATGATATAGTAACATAGTTAGTAAGGCCGAAAAAAGACTATTGTGTCACACTAATGTGTGTCACACTATGTCTGAACCTAATAATTGTATGATATAGTAACATAGTTAGTAAGGCCGAAAAAAGACTATTGTGTCACACTATTGTGTCACACTAATAAAATACTACACACTAATGTGTGTAGTATTTTAACAGGAACCTGTCATGTGGAAAAATGTTATTATTCTCCAGTTATGGGGCTAATATGCAGGTTAATAGCATTCAGAAGCCATGCGGTCACTGCACTAAAAGCCCTGGTGCTAGGAGGAAATCAACTTTCAATCTCAATACAATACATAATGAGTGTTGAATGGACCCACACCCCAGCACTGACAAGGAGCAAGGTTAGCAGTGCATCAATACAGAGCTGGCTGTCAGTCAGTGCCAGGACATGATTGGAGTGGCCACTCACTATGTACTATGTAGCCGCTTCTCTACGACTGAAAGCCAGAGGCTGCCGGGATGAATACAATTCTGTCACGCCGTAAACGGCGATAAAGGGGCAGGATGGCGTACTGGATCCCGCACCTGTCCCTACCACTTAAATGGGGCCCTGGCTTTCCCCTTTCCCTCGAGAAAAATGCACACAGACGCCGCTTACTCGGAGAAATCCCCTGAGACAATACAGCTCCCACCCCTACCTCAGAGGCATCCACCTCTACCACAAATGGCTGAGTGATGTCAGGCTGTATTAATATGGGTGCAGTGGAAAAACACTTTTTCAAAGTTTCAAAAACTTTACTAGCCGCACTGGACCATACGGAGAAATCCGTGCCCCTCTTGGTCATGTCTGTCAATGGTTTGGCTACCACTGAAAAGTCTTTAATAAATTTGCGATAGAAATTTGCAAAACCTAAAAACCTCTGTAAAGCCTTAAGGTCCACAGGACGATCCCACTCCAAGAATGCCCTGGCCAGATCCATACGAAAACCTGTGGAGGATAAGAAATAACCCAGAAACAGAATCTCTTTGACCGCAAACATGCATTTCTCAAGTTTGGCAAACAGTTTATTGTCCCTGAGTACCTGAAGGACCTGCCATACATGATCCTAATGAGACTCGAGGTCAGGGGAATAAATTAAGATGTCATCGAGATTTACCACCACAAACCTACCTATTAAGTGACTAAATATATCATTGACAAAGTGTTGAAACACAGCAGGAGCATTACTTAACCCAAAAGGCATAACCAAGTTCTCGTAATGTCCCTCTGGAGTATTAAACGCCGTCTTCCATTCATCCCCCTCCTTCATCCGAATGAGATTGTATGCCCCCCTGAGATCTAATTTGGAGAACCATCTAGCCCCCACAATTTGGTTAAAGAGGTCCGGAATAAGAGGGAGCGGGAAAGAATCCTGAACCATAATTTGATTCAATTCATGGAAGTCTAAGCATGGACGTAAACCCCTGTCTTTCTTCTTTACAAAGAAGAACCCAGCAGCAATAGGTGATGACAAGGGTCTGATATTACCCTTGGCCAGACTCTTCTTGATATAGTCCTTCATGGCCTGTCTCTCTGGGGCAGAGATGTTGTATAGCCTACTCTTAGGCAGTTTAGCACCAGGAATGAGACGTATGGCGCAATCATAAGGACGGTGTGGAGGTAGCTCTCGACTCCCCTCCTCAGAGAACACATCCTCAAAATCTAAGATGAACTCAGGCAAAACCTGAGAACTCAATCCGGCCAGCCGAGTACCAGGCAATGTTCCTGACAAAACTCACTCCATCTAGTAATCTCCCGGGTCTGCCAGTCTAACACCGGGTTGTGTAACGTGAGCCATGGTAAACCGACAACTACAGGCGATGGCAAACCCACCAACACAAAACAATCTAATGACTCAGAGTGCAACTCCCCTATTTGTAGGCTCACCCCACGGACGATCTGGGTGAAAGTCCCCTGGCTCAAGGCTGCAGAATCAATGGCAATTATAGGTATGGGTCTAGACAACTCTTGAGTCTTAAACCCATGTGCCTGAACAAACCCAGCATCAATTAAATTAAACCCTGCCCCAGAGTCCAGAAAGGCAGAAATATTGAACCTATTTTCACCAAGACGAATCTCGGCTGGTAGGAAAAATTGAGGTTTACCTAAGGAGGAAATTAGTACACCAGAGTTGCCAACCTCCCCGCAACCTGGGCTCAATAGTTTTACGGCGGTTGTCTTCTAGAAAGACACACATTCACATAATGACCCTTTCTGCCACAAAAAAAATGCACCTTCCTTACGCCGTACTACTGAAGCCCCCTTAGAACGAGTAGCGCCACCCAACTGCATAGGTTCTCCTAGAGACTCAGATTCTGGTGAGTCCAAATCTGAATTACTCTTGAATAACAGCGATTCATTAAGTCTCTGGCGCAGGCGGCGGTCCACATAGATCGCAAGAGATATAGCTACCTCCAGTGTGGTTGGTGTCTCCTGTAGGGCGAAGGCATCTTTTATTTTATCAGATAGGCCCTGATAAAATTGACTGCGGAGTGCAGGGTCATTCCACATTGTGTCAGTAGCCCATCTCCGAAACTCAGAGCAGTACTCCTCTACTGGCCGGTCTCCCTGTGTAAGATGGCGTATTGTGGACTCAGCGAGGGAGACGCGGTCAGGATCATCATACACTTGACCTAAGACTTGAAAAAACTCCTCCACAGTCCATAACGGCAAAGCGTCAGCGGGAAGTGAAAAAGCCCAGGCCTGAGGGTCACCTTGTAGGAGCGATACTACAACTCCAACCCTCTGACCCTCTGAACCTGAAGTGTGAGGACGCAACCTAAAATACAATTTACAGGCCTCCCTGAAAGTAACAAATTTGTCACGCCCCCCCAGAGAACCTGTCAGTTAACGCAATTTTAGGCTCCGGCAAAGCTTGTGGAGGTGTAGCAACCCCTGCAGTGGCCACTGGAGTGCGCTGCACAACTGCTGAGTAGAGGTCAGCCACCTCTTGACTGAGTTGCTGCATTTGTCCAGCTAAAGCAGCAATAGGGTCCATATTTGACCAAGAAAAATTTTTAAGGTCAGTGATACTGTCACGCCGTAAACGGCGATAAAGGGGCAGGATGGCATACTGGAACACGCACCTGTCCCTACCACTTAAATGGGGCCCTGGCTTTCCCTTATCTCGAGGGTACCTATGATTAGGAGGCCCGAGCCGCCAGCATATCCCTGTCTCCTGTGCAGGCCCTATCAGGGGCCCCCTCTCCCCCTAAAGGAGGTGGACTGCACCAGTATAATAATACAACAAATAACAGGGTATACAGACAAGGTAACTTAAATTCTCAAACTCACCAAATGCTCACACAACCACAGAGGAAACACAGAGAAGGGAAGAGAAGGAATAAACTTAGGAAGGAAAACAGGTTTAACATGCAACCAAAACTGTAGACACCAATCTCTGTAAATAAACCTCCAACACCAACACTACGCTCCTTCAACCTCCAAGCCAGGCAGTAGAACTGATCACTGACACTAGCTGAAGTCAGGACTGGGTCTATATAGAGGATCAGATTACAAAATCCACTTCAGCTGAGAGACCCAGCTCTCAGCAACTTAACAATAAGGTTAACTCCTGCACTGCTGGCACAAAGCAGCTAGGTCAGAATACAGGTGAAGAGCTTCTGTTCACTGTGTGTGAACGAGGCCCAGAGTGCTGTGGTTCTCTGGAACCTCTCTGTCGTGGTAGCCCCGTGACAAATTCATTTCCTCCTGGTAGCTGGAAATTCAGTGTGGCGGCCACACGGATTAACCCCATACCTACAGGTTAATAGTATTTTTTCACATGACAGGTTCCCTTTAACGCCATGACATTTGTTTAAAAAACTAAGATTCTTTTCACAATGTGTTTGGGAAATACATTTAGAACATGCCAGAGATATCCGTTTGTAAATGCATTGACTGTAAAATCCCAATTCTTTCATATTGGTACATGCCTTTTATAGGACTGTATGTCAAACAAGAGGTATACCATTGACTTTACATTGGCATTTTGCATGGTAAAGTACAGCCAATGGTATAGTATGTGGGAAGCCACAGGGCGGTTACCTTGGGCACAAAATGTTTTAGAGGTGCTAAATTTGAAAAGAAAAAAAGTACAACTTTCAATTTTCTTTTGAAATGTTGAGCATCACTAGTCTCAAAAATCCAGATTCCTGGCCAGGAGCCCTAGAGTTCTGAGCGAGCGCCACATTGAGCTGTATCGATGTCAATGTGAAGCTCATAAAATAATTTCATTTAAAAAGTGCCAAGATATTCCGCAGTACTTTACAAGTAAGCGGGGACAATACAAAGTAACACACACTTCAACAGTTAGGGTACCGTCACACAGTGCCATTTCGATCGCTACGACGGTACGATTCGTGACGTTCCAGCGATATCCATACGATATCGCTGTGTCTGACACGAAGCAGCGATCAGGGATCCTGCTGCGAATCGTACGTCGTAGCAGATCGTTTGGAACTTTTCTTTCGTCGCTGGATCTCCCGCTGTCATCGCTAGATCGGTGTGTGTGACACCGATCTAGCGATGCGTTCGCTGGTAACCAGGGTAAACATCGGGTTACTAAGCGCAGGACCGCGCTTAGTAACCCGATTTTTACCCTGGTTACCAGCGTAAATGTAAAAAAAACCAAACAGCACATACTTACATTCCGGTGTCCGTCAGGTCCCTTGCCGTCTGCTTCCCGCACTCAGTGACTGCCGGCCGTAAAGTGAAAGCAGAGCACAGCGGTGACGTCACCGCAGTCAGTGAGTGCGGGAAGCAGATGGCAAGGGACAGACACCGGAATGTAAGTATGTGCTGTTTGTTTTTTTTTACGCTGGTAACCAGGGTAAACATCGGGTTACTAAGCGCGGTCCTGCGCTTAGTAACCCGATGCTTACCCTGGTTACCCGGGGACCTCGGCATCGTTGGTCGCTGGAGAGCTGTCTGTGTGACAGCTCCCCAGCGACCACACTACGACTTACCTACGATCACGGCCAGGTCGTATCGCTGGTCGTGATCGTAGGTAAATCGTATAGTGTGACGGTACCCTTAAATGAGGAGTCAGGACCATTCTTGCAAGTTTACAGACAATAATTAAATTGGGGGGAGACAATAGGTAAAAGTGTTTGTCATGTACAGCCCAGCCATTATTCGAATAAATAGGAGTTATCATATAAAGCTGCATGATACACTCATCTGCCGATATACAGTATGTCTAAGTACAGTTACCAAGTGCTATTGTGTGCATGGAGGATGTGGAGACAAATGAGTATAAGGGACCAGATTAATAGGAAAATTTAGAAAGAGGGAAAGGGGAAGAGTTAGATTAATGGAGTGACAGGCCTGTCTAAAGAGATGTGTTTTTAAAGCATGCTTAAAAATGTGGAGGCTAAGTTTTAATTGGATTGTCCAGGGAAGTGCAATCCAAAAAATTTTCACAGCATGAGAGACGAAGGTGCAAGGTTCAGATTATAGAGGATGTTAATCTTAGGTCAGTTTCAGAATGTAGAGCAAGGGTAGGGTGGTAGACAGAGCTGACAGAGGAGAAGCAAGGTGCTACAGAACTGGAGAGTTTTGTCAGTGAGAGAGATAAATTTGTCTTGTATTCAGTAGCGAATGGGCAACCAGTGCAATGACTGGCACAGGGTGGAGGCATCAGTGAAGTGGCTAGACAGAAATACGATCCTGGCAGCGGCATTCAGGACAGATGGGAGAGAAGAAAGTTTGGTAAGAGGGAGACCGATAAGTAATATGTTGCAGTAGTCCAAATGAGAATGAATAAGTGCGACAGTAAGAGTTTTTGCAGTTTCAAAGGCGAGAAAAAGGTTGGATTCAGAGGATGTTTTTTTTAAGATGCAGGTAGCATGAGTAAGTGAACTGATATTGTTGGATTCTGTGGTTGAGCAGAGAACTTTTGATGCACTAATGGGGCTTTAACACTTTCTCAAGTAGCATTATTTATTTTAAGGGTGCAATCAGGGGGCACTGTTACTGCCTAGGAGGCGCAATACTTGCCTTGACACAGGAATTGGCAAGCCAGGATACTGAGCACATAAAACTATATTTTCCTATGTAGCTAAAAAAAGGTATAACAATGGATACCTCCCTGACAGACATGTAAAGGACACTTTTTTGGCATCGGTCAGGTTTGTACGTCCTTACAGATGCATTTGGTAAATGCTGTGATGACTGCTTTAGTGTTTTAATTTTATAATTGTAATGATGCACATTGTACAAAAAATCTTAAAAGAATACAGATTTGAATTTTTTTTAATTCTGTATTTCTTTTTGGGTATTTGTACACAATGTCTTTTTTTCAGATGGAAAGCGCTTAGAGAATGCTAAAAATAACTAATGTATTCATTGTAATGTAAAAATGACTTGCTGTGTATATGTTCTGTCTTTTTGAACTTCTTGAAACTGCTTTAGAAAGCCGAGAAGCGGCTAAAAGAAGTAATCAGTCCATTCTTCTGGCAGCTTACATTTGGAAACTGTTTACTAGTTTATATATATACAGTTAAAATAAGATGCGGGAGGCAAAGTCAGCGCATAAACCACCAAGAAGATGCCAAAGAAAACATTTCAGGAAAAACACCTTTGACATTTTCTCAAAGCGTCTTCTGCTTCAAAAAGTCAATGGGTACACACATATCCTTGGTAGTACATAAACGTATTATTAAAAAAAAAATTAATTAAAATGATAGGCAACAATTTAGAATTGAACTGATAAAAAATGGTAAGATAATAATCATTTGTTCCAATTCCATATGCATTATCTTTTTATTTTAATCCTCAGCTCTCAGAAATCTCTAAGTGTTAATTATAGTAATATCACGCTAACATCAGATTTATCTGATACTAACAGCTAACCTAAGTGATTTAAAAATCAATTTGCAAGTTTCTTGGATTATGTGGTATGTGTTTAACACATTTATAACGGTTTTTAAAAGCTACTGTTTATTTTAATCCAATAAACATTTTTTCTGACTGCATTAATCTGTACAAAAAGTACAAAAGGTTATCATATGGATGAGACCATGAAGAAAAACGTGCCATCGTACTGCCATAAAGAGCATATTTAATAATGCATTAAGAACTCATCTTAAGAACATTCAACGAATAAAACCAATACAGGCCTAATACTCTCACATCTAACAAGTCTAATAAATCCATTTACATTTTTATGTAATAGCAACAACTCTATTGGTACTTACATACAACTATTTAAACTTTGCTTTTCAGTTAAGTGGGTGGTTCTAATCAGTAAATGATAGACTTCCTTGTATTAGTCCCAGTCCACACTGCATTTCTGTAGTGTGGTAGGGGGTTCTGTATGAATTTCCCTAAAAATTAGACTCGGACAGGGTTCTAATGGGTACCTGAAGGGGCCATTGACTGCAATGACATGAACGGAGTTCACATTAACTTTGCTTATGCTTTTTCTGAACATGTCGGCTTGTTCGGATGGGCACATGAATGTAGTCTGCATTTCTGTTCTTCTCTGAACAAAACGGACATGTTCAGGAAGAAGACCACAGAGTTATTTGAACTCCACTCATGCCGTTACAGCCTAAGACAATGTTTGTCTGTTTCCTGGTTGTGTCCTGTTTTTAAGAGTGGAACTACTGAACACACTGTAGAAATACTGTGTGAGCAGGACTGTCTGTCAATCACAGATTAGGACCACCCTCTTAACAAGTTATACTGAACCTACATATCAATCTGATAAGCTTTTCCTGCTCTATGGCATATTGCCTGCAGACTGGATTGCATTTATAATGTGACAGGTTTGCGTTAAGCATAAAGTAAACACATACAGATGTACATAAGTTAGAAGTAACTGAGCTATGAGTAAGAGACAAATGTGCGCCAGAAATATATCAGTCTGCCACGTAATTTTTCATGGGAAATATATATATAAATTTGCAGAAAGAAAAGTACAGTAACTGTATTTGGGGTTTTATGTGTTTTTCCATTGCTAACTCAGGACCTTGTCCAATTTTTAATTAGTAGATTAAAGGGTCTGTCTAAACACTTCCTAACAAAGCTCGTTCACAGCGCAGTCATATGCAGGACTTCTATGCAGTAATAAACGGTGGCTATCTGGTTTCCTTGCACAGAACCCAATGGCCGCTGTGTACTTGAAAAGAGGCTTGGTTGGTTGCTGATATTGCCATGTAAACCTTGCATTAGAAATAATTCTTCTAGAGAAGAACAGCCTCATGGAAATTGCATTTGATGCAGTATAGCTCAACTTTTATACATGGATTTGTTTCATAAGTGATTTGTATAATTTTCTTCAGCTTCAAAACAGAAAGGAAGCATTATATTTTATTACTTTTTAAAAAAGTGACCTATTTTTACTGGCTCCCCTAGAATTTCTAGGTTTGCAACCCTGTATGCCAGTCTTAGTGAATTGCCCCTGTGCCTTTTTATGTCCACAATGGAACAAACATACAAATACAAGAATACAAGGGTTAAAAAAAGAAATGTTTATATTATGTAAAAAAAATTGCGGTAAACGAAAGTGAAAAGTAAAAATTATAACTGTCTATAAGGTCTGTAATTTTGTATGCATATCAGCAGAATTACCTGCCAAGTCTCAAGCAAAATACCAATTTTATCTATAATTTTCTGTCTAAAATAATTTTAATGTCCTAAAATTTGCTAGAAAATTTAGAATTGGTAGAATCAATATCACCCATGAATAAAGTACCTATATGGATTCAGTGTCATAACATCAAGTAAAAGTAACTCATAAATAATTCCCACGTTTAGAAATGAACTGCTCAAAAGCTAGAAAAGCACTGAGGGATTCACTTGCATCAGTGACAGGTGCAGAGTATTAGCTATTAAATAATTCCAAGTGAATTTTCCATTTAATTATTGTAATATACAAAAGTATTGGAATTGAAACGCAAGGACATTTGTTCCCTACGGAGCCCATAGATCACTTACAGATTTCTGACAGTTATACATTAATTTTTAGCAAAGATTTTACTATACAATACTTCCATAACTGAAGAAAAAGGGATGTCAGTAAAGATGAGCGAACTTTTTCAGAAAACATTTGCATTTCAAATACGGCAAGAAAGTTGCACATTCAGATGTGTGTTCGGATTCCCAAGCTTTTTCCCTAAAAATCGGCGAACGTTTGGTAAATGATTGAGTTCCCTAAGGGCTCTTTCAGACATCAGAGTTCACGGTATCGGCACAGGCCGCAAAATGTAATGCACATGTGCACACACACTGATTACACATGGATGTCATGCATGTGTCATGAGTGTAACATGTACAGGCACCTGGGAATCAGCTGTAGTGTTCAAGCTGTTCCCCGGCGCATCATTGTCAACTGCTCACGCTGCGATCAGTGCTAGCAGGGGACAATGTTGAGAGTTGTATTCAACTGTTAACAGTTACAGCAGGCGGCAGCTGATAGTATTCTTCAGCCCCTGCCTGCGCTATGAATACATGTTTTTTAAATGACATGGGGTTCCTCTGTATTTTTGATAATCAACCAAGCAAAATTGACTGCTGCGGGCTGCAACCCTCAGCTGTCATTTTTAGCAAGGTTGATTATCAAGAATAGAGGGGTCCTCACACCATATTTTTTTAATTATTTAAATAAACAATGAAAATTTGACATGATGTGGGGTCCCCACATTTTTGACAACCAACCAAGCAAAAGCAGACACATGAGAGCTAGTATTCTCAGGTTGGTAAGGGGCCAAAGATATTGGCCTCCCCTAGCCTAAAAATAGCAGCCCACAGCCGCCCCACAAAAGGTGCTTCTGTTAGATGCGACAATTCTAGCACTTTGCCTGGATTTTCCCACTTGTCCGGTGGTAGTGGCAAGTGGGGTTCATATTTGTGGGGTTGATGTCACCTTTGTATTGTCAGGTGACATAAAGCCCAAGGGTTAGTAATGGAGAGGTGTCTTTAAAATGCCAGTCCATTACTAATTTTATAGTTATATTGTAAATAAACACACACCTAGAATAGCATCATTTTCCAGTCCACAGAAGCGAATGTCTCTTGTAACAGAATTAAAATAGTAAACAACAATATTTCTTACCTGTCCGCCAAAAAGATAATAATCCATTTGTTCTGAGACAGGTTTAGCTTTGCTACATCTAGATAGTATGTTGCATTGTTGCATGATGCGACTATACAGCCTGCCACCCAGCAGAGACACTGTGCAGCTTGTGCTAGCGCTGCTCATTATTTTGCGGTGAACTCCTATGACCTGGTGACATCACGCTCGTGGTGACGTCAAAAAGGCCCTGGGAGTCCACAGTCAATTAACCCAGTTCAACTCACTGACATCAGCATGACGTCAGTGAGATCATAGGAGTTCACCACGAGACACTGAGCAGAGCTAGCACACACTGGTCAGTGTCTTTGCCGGATGGCAGGCTGTATAGTTGCTAAACTCATTGTGGGACAAATGGATTATCTTCTCAATGGACAGGTAAGGATATTGTTCATTATTTTAACTCTGTTACAGGAGACATTGGCTTCTGTGGACTGGGCGATATGAGTATGGTTTAATTTAGATTCATTAAAGGACTTTATTCTGTGTGTTTATTTACAATGTAACTATAGGATTAGTAATGGTGGGCTTGATGTCACCACACAATACAAAGGTGTAATCAACCCCACTGCACACAAAGCAAGTGAGAACTGGCAGGCAAAGCGCCATAATTGGTGCATCTGGTAGATGCACCATTTCTGAGTGGCTGTGGTCTGCTATTTTTATGCTGAGCAGCAAAATCCATGGCCCCTTACCAGTCTGAGAATACCAGCCTTCAGCTATCAGCCTTAGCTTGGCTGGTTATCGAAAATTAGGGGAACCCAATGCCATTTTTTTAATTATTTATTTAAATAATTAAAAAAAGCATGGGGACCCCTTTATTCTTTATAACCATCCTTGCTAATGCTGACAGCTGAAGATTGCAGCCAACAGCGATCAGTTTTGCCTGGCTGGTTATCAAAAATACAGGGGAACCAATATCAATTTTTTTTTATTTACAACGCAATTGATGGGTCAATTGCTGCAACATTTCCTCGTGTGTGCCCCTATTTGAGCTGTTTTAGCAGCTTTTTGGCCCCCAAATTTTTTTAATTCAATGGAATTTGGATATGTTTGCCGAACATCGAGACGTTTGCTGAGCTGAACCTTGAAAGGTTCGTTCGTCTCTTGGTGTGAGTACACACATTGCAGCGATATAGTTTAGAAATATATAATATATTAGAGAAGCTAACAGCCCTGGATTATTCTCTAGTCTACACTTGTTTTAGTATATAGCTCTAGCAAAAATGAAGAGACCACTGCAACATGTTCAGTTTGTCTGATTTTTCTCTTTATAGGTACCGTATATTTTTTTAGTAAAAGGTAAATTGTTCTTTTATTCTATAAACTTCTGACATGTGTCCTAATTTCCAAGCAATACATTTTGTATTTTTTTTCTGACAAAGAAAAATGGTCAAAATAAAAAAAACAGGGCTTTTCAGACCTCAAATAATGCCAGCAAAACAAGCTCATAATCATTTAGAAACAACAATACTGATGTTTTAACTCAGGAAGAGTTCAGAAATCAATATTTTGTGGAATAACCATGATTTTTAATCACAGCTTTCATGTATCTTGGCATGCCTGCCACCAGTCTTTCACACTGCTTCTGGCGCACAAATTTAAGCAGTTCTGCTTTGTTTGATGGCTTGTGATTATCCATCATCCTCTTGATTACATTCCAGAGGTTTTCAACGGGATTCAGATGTGGAGATTGGGCTGCCCATGACAGGGTTTTGATGTGTTGGTCTCTTAATTTTTGCCAGAGCTGTATATGAGGAGAACTCAGTTTCCTCCTGTTTCATATGGAACCATCAAAAAAGGACAATCGAACTCAGGTTTCCATATAATTTGCTTCTGCAAGAAATACCACTTGAAGACTATAATTGCATATGCATTCTTGTGCTATCTGTAATTCATTAGTTACATTCAGTGGTTAAAGATCTGTCCAGAGAGGATCTGAGCTGAGAAAAAAAAAATCACAGATAAGCAGGGACTCATAGATTATCATTGGCCTGAGTGCAATCAGATTTTTTATTGGATTGTACTCTTCTTTTTTCCTTGCAGATGAGTATGAGCACTTAGGACTCATTCAGACACCCATTTTTTTCACAAACGGACCTAGACTCATCAGTGACTTTGATCAGTTTCATCAGATTTTCATCAGTATCATCCAAGTTTTATCCGAGTTTGCTCCAAATTTTATAAATTTTTATTTCTCCTATTTAGCAGTCTGAAAAACAGACAGTACTCGGAGGGCATCTGAATGCTGTCCAATTTTTTTCACAGATCCATAGTATTGCATTGCTGATTTTGACTTAACAATTGCATGTCTCCGCCATTATGCACGGACCACGGAGAAAAAACATTATACACTGCTCAAAAAAATAAAGAGAATACTTAAACAACAGAATATAACTCCAAGTAAATCAAAATTCTGTGAAACCAGACTGTCCACTTAGGAAGCAACACTGTTTGACAATCAATTTCACATGCTGAAGTGCAAATGGAATAGACAACAGATGGAAATTATTGGCAATTATCAAGACACACTCAATAAAGGAGTGGCTCTACAGGTGGGGACCACAGACCACATCTCAGTACCAATGCTTTATGGATGATGTTTTGATCACTTTTGAATTTGGGTTGTGCTTTCACACTCGTGGTAGCATGAGACGGACTCTACAATCCACACAAGTGACTCAGGTAGTGCAGCTCATCCAGGATGGCACATCATTGCGAGGTGTGGCAAGAAGGTTTGCTGTGTCTGTCAGCATAGTGTCCAGAGGCTGGAAGCGCTACCAGGAGACAGGCCAGTACACCAGGAGACATGGAGGGGGCCATAGGAGGGCAACAACCCAGCAGCAGGACCGCTACCTCAGCCTTTGTGCAAGGAGGAATAGGACGAATACTGCCCAAGCCCTGCAAAATGACCTCCAGCAGGCCACAAATGTGCATGTGTCTGCACAAACGGTTAGAAACTAACTCCATGAGGATGGTCTGAGTGTCCGACGTCCACAGATGGGGGTTGTGCTCACTGCCTAACACCATGCAGGATGCTTGACATTTGCCACAGAACACCAGGATTGGAAAATTAGCCACTGGCGCCCTGTGCTCTTCACACATGAAAGCAGGTTCACACTGAGCACATGTGACAGACGTAACAGAGTCTGGAGAAGCCATGGAGAGCGATCTGCTGCCTGCAACATCCTTCAGCATGACCGGTTTGGCAGTGGGTCAGTAATGGTGTGGGGTGGCATATTTTGGAGGGCTGCACAGTCCTCCATGTGCTTGCCAGATGTAGCCTGACGGCCGTTAGGTACCGAGATGAGGTCCTCAGACCCCGTGTGAGACCATATACTGGTGCGGTTAGCCCTGGGTTTCTCCTAATGCAGGACAATGCCAAACCTCATGTGGCTGGAGTGTGTCAGCAATTCCTACAACATGAAGGCTTTGAAGCTATGGACTGGCCTGCCTGTTCCCCATACCTGAATCTGATTGAACACATCTGGGACATCATGTCTTGCACCATCCACCTACGACATATTGCACCACAGACTTCCAGCAGTTGGCGAATGCTTTAGTCAAGGTCTGGGAGGAGATCCCTCTGAAGAGCATCCGCTGTCTCATCAGGAGCATGCCCAGGCATTGTAAGGAGGTCATAGAGGCACGAGGAGGCCTAACACACACAACAGAACATCATTTCCTTGTCTTGAGGCATTTCCACTGAAGTTGGACCAGCCTCTAATTTGATTTTCCACTTTGATTTTGAGTATCATTCCAAATTCAGACCTCCATGGGATATTAATTTTGATTTACATTGATCATTTTTATGTTTTATTGTTCTGAACACATTCCACTATGTAATGAATAAAGATTTGCAACTGAAATATTTCATTCAGTGATATCTAGGATGTGGTATTTTAGTGTTCCCTTTATTTTTTTGAGCAGTGTACATATGAACAAACCCATAATCTATATTAAGTGTGATTTCTATCTTTGAAAAATATGAGCAATGCATCTGAATAAGCCCTTATGGTACTGCATAGGTTCATTGTACTTCTGCATGGACTATGGGGCTCTGCTGCTCCTGGTTATAGGAACTAGAAGTTTAGTGTTGCTAATTTAAAAAAAAGTTACCCATAAAAATTAAATCCTCAGTAGGTAAGACTATATTTTCTATGAGCTTTGCATACCCTGTCAGAATTACATACATCAAAACCCATAAAGGTATAGGGTGGTGAACAAGAGTAATTAATATATGAAAAAACAAATCCATCAGTACATGAAATCTAGCTTATGAAATATTGATAAGAAATATTAAAAAATGCCAAATAAACTGGTCAATTTAATACCTCTTTCAAGAAATAAAACACTTTTCTACTTCCTGGCTCGAATAATAAAAGCAAACAAATAAATGTCTAACCTCTAAAGGCTTTGCAAGCAAAACTCAGTGGGAAATGAAATTGAAATTGCTTTAAAATGTGTTTGTATCTTTGTTCACAAAACAAGCTGACGGTACTGTAAAAGCATGTAACCAGACCCACAACAGACTTTTACCACTTTTTTTCCCATTTATTTATTTATTAAATTGATCAAGGGTTTCCACAGTTTTCGAACTTCAAAGTTTCAAAGTCAACTATCCAAATGTCTGATTCTAATATAATATTTATATATTAGAACATCAATCTCAGAACTGTGGCTTTTGCAAAACTACAACTTCCAACAAGCCTGCAGGCCGCAGGCTGAAGGGAATGAGAGCTGAGATTCAGTAACCTAAAATTTCCACTACATGATGTAAGGAGCTTTGCTATACTGGTTACATACAGTAAACTATGTTCTTTCGTCACCTTTTAGACCTATCAATAGCTGATAGAGGGGGTTGCCGGGTGTATGACCCCAATGCTTTGATACTGATGGCCTATTCTAAGGAGAGGTGCCCATTATCATAGTCCTCGCTAACCCCTTTCTTGATATGTTCACACTAGCACTCACTCTGCCAAGCTCTGTGAGGTTTAACAGGCTATGGCATTTACATTCTGCGGTATTGCGGCTGTGAAGCAACAGAGTCCGCCTCTGTACATACCAGGTGACGTCAACCCGTGTGTGTTCGTCTATTATACCGCCATATAGTGTTCGCCATTACCGGGCAGCAAGCAGGTAACATCTCTGCACGATGGACCCCGGGCTGCGAATGCACCTTATTACTACCTTTATATTATTTGGTGTGTTCCGCCAGCCCTAACAATGTGGTGGCTTATATTTTGCACCCTGACCTGATGTTTCTACTGATACCATTTTGCAGTAGATACAATGTTTTGACTCTTATTGCATTTTATTGCAATATTGCGGAGGCTAAAAAAAGGTAATTCTGGCATTTAGATTTTTTTTGTTACTCTGTTTACCGATTGATTTATATTACATTTTGATAATCTGACTTTTACAAATGCAGTGATACCAAGACATGGATGGTGTTCACAGGACAATAGTAATGACAGGCACAGTGGACATCAGCAGACCCCAAGCTGTCATGGCAAACCCACTGATCATGTCACAGGAGCGCCTATGGGAGCGTGGAATGACGTGCTCCCTGCCGGCACTTGTTAAATGTCGCTGTCAGAGATTGACAGCAAGATTTAACAGGTTAACAGCTGCGGATGGAGCTCTGACCGAACCGTGGCTGTTTGAGGATTAAATGAGCCATCATGTGTGGGGGAACGATGTGGGCTTGTCATGTGAGCCTCCATCAAAGGCAGTGACTTGACTTTTGACGTACAAGTACATCTAAGATCGTGAAGGGTTTAAGCATTCCCAGTAACTTGTAAAGTATAGAGCATCTTTCAAGTGGAAGCCACCTTAAGAATGGTCACCATATTTCTTTTATCCAGTTGGCATTTTTTAAAACCTTAAGTGGTTAAAAGAAATTCAAAAGCATGAACATTTGCACAGAATGTCATTTTTAAATAGAGATGAATATGTTCATTCGCATACTAACAATTTCTAAGTGCTTTTTCTTTTGGGTTTCACAGTGATCCTGGTTGAAAGACATTGGATCCGCTACATCAAGACTAGCGTTTCTAGGGGAATGCTGGAGCCAAACGCTCTTGATTCATAAAACAGGTGCACATGCTTCTTCATGAATCTGGAGTTTCTGATGATTCGTGCGCACTACACCAGAAATCTCACTCTAGTCAGGAACTGAAATGAGATTTCTGGTTTAGGGAAAGCCACAGCTCATTATGAATTAGACAAGCTGTGGTGTCACATCCCCGCTGAACCCCGTCTCACCCCAGCTCCACCCACTTCGCAGAAGCTGGGAGAATTTTGTGTGAAGATGGCAAAAGTCGCAAAATTCAGGTGCAACTCTGAGTTGCACCAGAATTTTGTAACTCTTCAAAGATTTTATGGCAAAATTCCGGTGTGAAAGCTTTGTTTAATTGAAACCCCCTGTGTGCAAGTACACTAAAAGAAAATATGTTAAATGGGTTGTCTAGTATTAGATTTTACCTTGATTATGCACTAGGGTCTGGAGAGACAAGGAAACAAACTTTTTGGAAAACGTTGGAAAGCCGGTGAATTTGAATCCCAAGTAACATAGTAACATAGTTAGTAAGGCCGAAAAAAGACATTTGTCCATCCAGCTCAGCCTATATTCCATCATAATAAATCCCCAGATCTACGTCCTTCTACAGAACCTAATAATTGTATGATACAATATTGTTCTGCTCCAGGAAGACATCCAGGCCTCTCTTGAACCCCTCGACTGAGTTCGCCATCACCACCTCCTCAGGCAAGCAATTCCAGATTCTCACTGCCCTAACAGTAAAGAATCCTCTTCTATGTTGGTGGAAAAACCTTCTCTCCTCCAGACGCAAAGAATGCCCCCTTGTGCCCGTCACCTTCCTTGGTATAAACAGATCCTCAGCGAGATATTTGTATTGTCCCCTTATATACTTATACATGGTTATTAGATCGCCCCTCAGTTGTCTTTTTTCTAGACTAAATAATCCTAATTTCGCTAATCTATCTGGGTATTGTAGTTCTCCCATCCCCTTTATTAATTTTGTTGCCCTCCTTTGTACTCTCTCTAGTTCCATTATATCCTTCCTGAGCACCGGTGCCCAAAACTGGACACAGTACTCCATGTGCGGTCTAACTAGGGATTTGCTCATCACTACTTGTACACATCTTTTGTTATCTATCTCAAGAAATTCCCTCTCTAGTAACTCAACCACAAGGAACTGATACTTAGATGTGCCACTTACCACTTTCAACAGCATAGACACAAAATCAATTAAAAGGTTGATCTCAAGTTTGAAAGTTAGCTCCTATTCAAAGAATAGGAGATAACTTTCCATTGCTGGGGGTCCAGCGACCGTGGCCCCCACCAATCCCGGCTGAATGAAGCAGATGTCGATCATGCACCCTGCCTCTCCATTCAACCTATGAAGAGCTCTGAAGATCAGGCGAGCTCTGTACTCCACAATATCCGGCACTCCCATTAAGAATCAATGGAGGAGAAGTGCGAATGATCAACCTTTATTGATCAACCTTCCTTCCATTCAACTCTGTATCAATTGGTGCCATGGCAGATGGACTCCCAGAAATCAGAAAGATCTGAGAACACCTCTTTAAGGTTTTAGATAACTGATTAGGTGACCCAACAGAGATTAATAGATCCTCAATAGCAAGAATTAAAATGTACAAAGTTTTCAATAATGAATACCCCTTTAACAATTATTCTTAAACCCCTGGTAAAAAATACACCCAGCTTCATTCAGGACACAACTGACCTATTGAATAAACTATCAGCAATAGGTCCTCTACCAGAAGGAACGATCCTGGCCACCATGGATGTGGAATCTTTGTACTCCAATATCCCACACCAGGATGGATTAAATGCCTGCAAATTCTTCCTGGAAAACACATGGACTGATGCACATTCTGTGGTGAAACTTATAAAATTCATCCTCACCCACAATTACTTTGAATTTGACAAGAAGATCTATCTACAGGAGACTGGCACAGCAATGGGAAGTAAAATGGCCCCACGGTATGCAAATCTTTTCATGGCCAAGCTTGAAAGCGACTTTTTGTCCTCATGTCCCATTAGGCCTCTGGCGTACTACTGCTACATTGATGACATTTTAATCATCTGGATGGAGTCTGAGCCACAGCTAAAGACGTTCCATGAACAGTTTAATCAATTTCATCCTACCATCAACTTGACACTCAACTACTCCTGCACTGAAATTAACTTTTTGGACACCATCATTAAGCTGCAGAACAATAAAATAGAGACATCTCTGTATCAGAAGCCAATCGACTGTCGATACCTTAAATGGGACAGTTTCCATCCAAAACAAATAAAAAACTCTATTGTCTACAGCCAAGCCAACAGATACAATCGTATATGTTCCAACCCAATGGATAGCGATGAACACCTTGGTCGCCTCAGAAATACCTTTTTGAATCAGGGCTACCATCCAAGAACAATTGAAAACCAGATTACAAGAGCCACCAGAATATCAAGGAATCACCTGCTATATTACAAAGCTAAAGAAGAAAATAACCGGGAAATTACAACCTTTACTGCAAAAAGATACCCGCTTACAATCCATTTTTCCAGACCCCCCACTACTGTGTTTTAGGCAGCTCCCAAATCTAAGAAGCATCATTGTCAAGAGCTCCCTGTCCTCTCCAACAGCTGCAGGAACCTTTCAATCAGAAAAAATGTAAAACCTGTCCATTTATAATGACCACAGACAAGATAAAGATCCCCAATTCACATCAGGAATACAAGATACCAGGTACTTTCAGCTATGACACTTCTAATGTGGTGTACCTAATTATTTGTACTAAATGTCCAACTGGGGGTCTGTATGTGGGGGAGACAGGGCAAAAGCTTAGAACAAGAATGAATTCTCACTGCCACACAATAAGAGAAAAAAGAATGGATCTACCTGTGGAAATACATTTTTGTCTCCCAAATCATAACATTATGGACATGAAATTACTTGTGTTAAAAGGTAGCTTTAAATCTAAGAGAGACAGAAGAGTATGGAAATACAAACTGACGATGACCTTTGACAGTCTCACTGCAGGAATGAATTTGTCGCACGGATTTATGTCTTTTTATATCAACTAAGGAACTTGCCCCTCAGACTATGAGGGGTCATCACAACAGAACGAGACCCCAATCAGAGGACAATAAAACATTCCTTATCTAAGAACTGGCCCAATATTTATGGACATAACTGTTTATCACTCATTGTAATTCTGCTTCATGTCACCTGTCTTTTCCATGGTTTTCCCTTTTTTTTTTCTGTGCTATGTTGTGAATAAGTATGTGATTCTTCAGAATTTATTTTAGTACTTGCCTGATGAAGAGACCTGTGTAGTCTCGAAAGCTTGCCATTTGTTACCATCTTTTCAGTTAGCCATTAAAAGGCATCAACCACTGAGGACTCTCAATTCTAAATATTTTTCTATCTACTGGCTAACACGGTACCAAGATATATATCTTTCCTGTATGATAAATAAGAATATTTCAAGCACATTGAAAGAACTTTTTTTTCAAGTAGACATTTCCTTGAATTTATTATATACAATCAGACCTCACCACCCCACACATTCAGATCATGTAATCCTTCCATTTATCCTAAGGTTGCTGAGAGTGAGAATACTTCCTGAGTAATCATGATTATATTTTAGGATTTTTTTATTTTACCTTTTCAGCACTCTGAACATTTTTTTGTTAAATCACTTTATTTATTGAGCTCCTTATTAAGAAAATAAATTAATCATTTCATTAGGTGCATTTCTACATTAATTAACAGATCTTCTCTCTGGTATTCCCAAATGCAAATGAGCAGTAACAGGTTCTCATGTTCCGTACACACATCCGCACTCTTCTGTTATATTATATAACCTCTACCTGATATTCACTTCATGCACTGTGGATCCGTCACCTCAAATTAAAGGCATCACTAATCCTATTTTACTGGGGTTTTTCTATTGTTATTTTTTAATAGGGATAATAAGAGAGAAATGCCTTCTATATACATCATGAATATGCCAATCACCTTGCATGGTCTTTCTTGCCCTGGAGTAGTATCTACTCTTGTTATATAATCCTCTTGCATACTATTATGTCCTCATGTCAATCTATATCAGGGAAGATATTATTCTTTCAATGAAATCACTGAGGGGTGTAGGCTTTTGAGTTTGAGAATGGCATAAAATCATTGGTGAGAATAAAGAGCTTTCAGCAGTTTACTGTATAATGTGCCAACAACTACATAGTATAACATATGCATATATTCTTCTTGGCACTACTATGCCAACAATTTAGCCATGTCGCCTCCAAGCAACATGTAATGGCTTTATATCTTAATAAAGTCCTTATAGGATTAAAGGCTAGGGAGAACAAACCAATACAAGTATTACATGTCTCTGAGATAGCTAATTTACCCACGTCCTAGTTTCCTTTTGAGAAAATGGAAATACTGATGTGAGCTTCAGCCGCAAGATAGATTTTAAGATAAAGACATTATTTAAAAAAAAAAAACCTGCAACCTGAAAAATTCTAATAAATGAATTCACTCCAATCAATTTGTACAAGCAGATAATGGGGAAAGGCAAAGAATGATTTGTGGATGGGCTATACATTTACAGCATATCTCAATGTCGCCAGACAGAGAGGAATTATCCCAGAGGTCTGAGCAATGCTTTCAGGTTCTGGCTCACTAGCTATTCTCCAGGGTTAAACAACCACTGACAAGCCACTGATCTAGATTTAATGGGCACCCAATGTTTTGCAAAAATGTTGCAGTAAAGCTGTAAATTTAAAGGTAATGTCCACTCCACACACAAATTTGTGTGCCACATATAGCAGAACCGATCACAAATTTTTGCAAAGATTTGCATTGCAATAGGTAAATTTTGCACTGAGAATCTAGTATAGAACTTGACATGCTATTAATTTAAAATCCACACATGTCAATTAATATTTTTTCTTACAACAGGAGGATGAGATTTTTTTAAAACTTTGATGATATTGTAACACTTTGCAAATTATCAGACTTTTAATCCAGTGTATTTGCTTTTCTTACATACTGTTAAAAAGAACTAGGCAGGATCCATGTCGGAAAGCCATGGGCAGCATGAACCAGACATGGATGTCCTTATATTTTGAGAACCTGGCTGATGATTATGCATTTGATGACTACTCCAAGACACGTCCTCAATGGCTTCTCCCCGTCCCACTTCCTTGGTCAGACAGGTCTCTTTCTATACACTCACTTAGGAAAAGACCGGTATCTATAGAGCATGATGGAGAGAATCTGCCGGGGACTGGCATCTTGGACTAGTCAACCAAGAAGCATATAATTCCCGACTGGATTTCTAAAGTACGGCATGTTTTCACTGAAATGCCAGTGTTTCAGAGTAAAACATACCTGGCTGCATTATTGCCATTGGCAAAGTGGCAGTATTAATTTCCTTTCATATTACTTTTGTGATTAGAACAATGTTTTAAAAATGCAATATTTTCAGAAAGATCATTTTAAAGAGGTAAATTCAAAACAATTTTACTATCTTAATAATCTTCCTATGCAAAATCAATCCAATTCTTGTTTTACGAGCATGTATGAAATAAAGTTAAAACTGTCCAAAAGACCAATTCTCTGAGAAACCATCCCTCGTGTTTTCCGCTGGCTCCAAATACAATGCTTTGTTGTGGTTTTTGGATTGTGTTTTTCTCGATTTTGATGCCACAACTTTGGGGTCTAAATACATTTTTTTGGGATCAGGGTCTCAGCATTCATATCTGGTGTCTGCAGTCTAGTGGATGTATTCATTTTTGCATTTATGTATTCATGTATTCATTTTTGTCATATGAAGTCTGGGGATCTGTATTCAATTTTGGTGTATGAATTAATTAATTATGGCATCTGTGGTGTTTATTAATGGTAGGGGCTGTTTAAATTAAACTGTTATAGTGTCTAAGGTCTGTAAAATGTATTGGGTCTTTGGTAAAGAAAACGTGCAAGGTCTATTTTATCACCTTTACAGCTTTATAGCTCCTAGTATAACAATAAAATGATACCTATTTTCTAGTACTTCTAGCTTTCATAAATCATGCTTTGAAATCACATTTAAATTAGCCAAGAGGTGCATTGGGGTTTTCCGATGTACATTCAGTGCATAGACATGTCCCCAATACACTTTCAGGCAAATCTGCATGTGGATGTCTGTGGCTCGATTACAAGGAGTCGGCACATCATATTACTACAAAATATGCATCATTTTATTTTAGTATAGCTGTACTATTTACTTTAGCAGTAAATTCATCCCGATAGGTTTGCTTTATTCTTAGGTCTAAAGCCTGAATTGGTGCTGTCGATTGATGTTTGAGAGTAGCAAATGAGCTGTATTTGTAGTGCAGCTGGAGAGGAAAGCAGGCAAGCACTTTGCCTTTTGGGACCACTGTTCTCAGGATGTAAACTGTTCAATGGGAATTCCCAGCATGTGTCAGTGTGTTTTAAGTAATAGCAATGATTCTCCGCATAAATACAGAGTTTTGGACATCCATAATTTATTATATACTAATTAATACACTACAAAATATTTAGTGAAACCTCTAATTTCCAAGAGTAACAAAGATGTTTCCATGAACATGATAAAATAAGAAAATATCACTTGCTTCTGCTTTCCTGGTGTTTTGTTTTGATAGATCTCTTGTCAAGATGCTTTCAAGCAGAGCTGCATTTAAGGAAACAGTTGGTTATTGACAATGATGGTTGGTGGATTTCGGCAGCATGAAATATAGACTGTCACTTGTAACTAAACCTAAGAATGACTTATTCTGACAACTAGTACAATAGTTGGCTGCTTAAACTGGCATCTTAATTTATTTCTTATAAATCAATAGTAGAAATGAAAATAGGAAATGTTGCAATATATCTTATCAGAGAAATATGCTTCTTTCTTCTCCAGGACTGATCATTCATTCTCCAAATTCTCAATTCATGGGTAAAATCTGTCTTCGGTGAATGCAGACTTTCCCATTTCTGAGATAGGAGATGGCAGTCTGTGTCTGCCTCTAACTCCTTCCTCCTCCCCCTCCATAGAACTTTACAAGCACCAATTGACATCTCCTATCTCAGTAACATACATAGTAACATAGTAACATAGTTAGTAAGGCCGAAAAAAGACATTTGTCCATCCAGTTCAGCCTATATTCCATCATAATAAGTACCCAGATCTACGTCCTTCTACAGAACCTAATAATTGTATGATACAATATTGTTCTGCTCCAGGAAGACATCCAGGCCTCTCTTGAACCCCTCGACTGAGTTCGCCATCACCACCTCCTCAGGCAAGCAATTCCAGATTCTCACTGCCCTAACAGTAAAGAATCCTCTTCTATGTTGGTGGAAAAACCTTCTCTCCTCCAGACGCAAAGAATGCCCCCTTGTGCCCGTCACCTTCCTTGGTATAAACAGATCCTCAGCGAGATATTTGTATTGTCCCCTTATATACTTATACATGGTTATTAGATCGCCCCTCAGTCGTCTTTTTTCTAGACTAAATAATCCTAATTTCGCTAATCTATCTGGGTATTGTAGTTCTCCCATCCCCTTTATTAATTTTGTTGCCCTCCTTTGTACTCTCTCTAGTTCCATTATATCCTTCCTGAGCACCGGTGCCCAAAACTGGACACAGTACTCCATGTGCGGTCTAACTAGGGATTTGTACAGAGGCAGTATAATGCTCTCATCATGTGTATCCAGACCTCTTTTAATGCACCCCATGATCCTGTTTGCCTTGGCAGCTGCTGCCTGGCACTGGCTGCTCCAGGTAAGTTTATCATTAACTAGGATCCCCAAGTCCTTCTCCCTGTCAGATTTACCCAGTGGTTTCCCGTTCAGTGTGTAATGGTGATATTGATTCCCTCTTCCCATGTGTATAACCTTACATTTATCATTGTTAAACCTCATCTGCCACCTTTCAGCCCAAGTTTCCAACTTATCCAGATCCATCTGTAGCAGAATACTATCTTCTCTTGTATTAACTGCTTTACATAGTTTTGTATCATCTGCAAATATCGATATTTTACTGTGTAAACCTTCTACCAGATCATTAATGAATATGTTGAAGAGAACAGGTCCCAATACTGTCCCCTGCGGTACCCCACTGGTCACAGCGACCCAGTTAGAGACTATACCATTTATAACCACCCTCTGCTTTCTATCACTAAGCCAGTTACTAACCCATTTACACACATTTTCCCCCAGACCAAGCATTCTCATTTTGTGTACCAACCTCTTGTGCGGCACGGTATCAAACGCTTTGGAAAAATCGAGATATACCACGTCCAATGACTCACCGTGGTCCAGTCTATAGCTTACCTCTTCATAAAAACTGATTAGATTGGTTTGACAGGAGCGATTTCTCATAAACCCATGCTGATATGGAGTTAAACAGTTATTCTCATTGAGATAATCCAGAATAACATCCCTCAGAAACCCTTCAAATATTTTACCAACAATAGAGGTTAGACTTACTGGCCTATAATTTCCAGGTTCACTTTTAGAGCCCTTTTTGAATATTGGCACCACATTTGCTATGCGCCAGTCCTGCGGAACAGACCCTGTCGCTATAGAGTCACTAAAAATAAGAAATAATGGTTTATCTATTACATTACTTAGTTCTCTTAGTACTCGTGGGTGTATGCCATCCGGACCCGGAGATTTATCTATTTTAATCTTATTTAGCCGGTTTCGCACCTCTTCTTGGGTTAGATTGGTGACCCTTAATATAGGGTTTTCATTGTTTCTTGGGATTTCACCTAGCATTTCATTTTCCACCGTGAATACCGTGGAGAAGAAGGTGTTTAATATGTTAGCTTTTTCCTCGTCATCTACAACCATTCTTTCCTCACTATTTTTTAAGGGGCCTACATTTTCAGTTTTTATTCTTTTACTATTGATATAGTTGAAGAACAGTTTGGGATTAGTTTTACTCTCCTTAGCAATGTGCTTCTCTGTTTCCTTTTTGGCAGCTTTAATTAGTTTTTTAGATAAAGTATTTTTCTCCCTATAGTTTTTTAGAGCTTCAATGGTGCCATCCTGCTTTAGTAGTGCAAATGCTTTCTTTTTACTGTTAATTGCCTGTCTTACTTCTTTGTTTAGCCACATTGGGTTTTTCCTATTTCTAGTCCTTTTATTCCCACAAGGTATAAACCGCTTACACTGCCTATTTAGGATGTTCTTAAACATTTCCCATTTATTATCTGTATTCTCATTTCTGAGGATATTGTCCCAGTCTACCAGATTAAGGGCATCTCTAAGCTGTTCAAACTTTGCCTTCCTAAAGTTCAATGTTTTTGTGACTCCCTGACAAGTCCCCCTAGTGAAAGACAGGTGAAACTGTACAATATTGTGGTCGCTATTTCCTAAATGCCCAACCACCTGCAGATTTGTTATTCTGTCAGGTCTATTAGATAGTATTAGGTCTAAAAGTGCTGCTCCTCTGGTTGGATTCTGCACCAATTGTGAAAGATAATTTTTCTTGGTTATTAGCAGAAACCTGTTGCCTTTATGGGTTTCACAGGTTTCTGTTTCCCAGTTAATATCCGGGTAGTTAAAGTCCCCCATAACCAGGACCTCATTATGGGTTGCAGCTTCATCTATCTGCTTTAGAAGTAGACTTTCCATGCTTTCTGTTATATTTGGGGGTTTGTAACAGACCCCAATGAGAATTTTGTTACCATTTTTCCCTCCATGAATTTCAACCCATATGGACTCGACATCCTCATTCCCTTCGCTAATATCCTCCCTTAAAGTGGACTTTAGACAAGACTTTACATAGAGACAAACCCCTCCTCCTCTCCGATTTTTACGATCCTTTCTAAACAGACTGTAACCCTGTAAGTTAACTGCCCAGTCATAGCTTTCATCTAACCATGTCTCGGTTATTCCCACTATGTCAAAGTTACCTGTAGATATTTCTGCTTCTAGTTCTTCCATCTTGTTTGTCAGGCTTCTGGCGTTTGCGAGCATGCAGTTTAGAGGATTTTGTTTTGTTCCAATCTCCTCACTGTGGATTGTTTTAGAAATGTTCTTACCTCCCTTCTGAGTATGTTTTCCTGGGTCGTCTTTGTTCGAGTCTAATGTTTTTCTTCCCGTCCCCTCTTCTTCTAGTTTAACGCCCTCCTGATGAGTGTAGCGAGTCTTCTGGCGAATGTGTGTTTCCCAGGTTTGTTGAGGTGTAGTCCGTCTCTGGCGAGGAGTCCATCATACCAGTAATTCACACCGTGGTCCAGGAATCCAAATCCTTGTTGTCTGCACCATCGTCTTAGCCAGTTGTTTGCATCAAGGATCCTGTTCCATCTCCTGGTGTCATGCCCGTCTACTGGAAGGATAGAAGAAAAAACTACCTGTGCATCCAGTTCCTTTACTTTCTTCCCCAGTGATGTGAAAATCTGTCTTCACTGAATACAGATTATACCCATGAATTGAGATGAACAGGTCAGTCAAGGACAAGAAAGAAGAACATTTCTCTGATAAGATATATTACAACTAGTGTTGAGCATTCCGATACCGCAAGTATCGGGTATCGGCCGATACTTGCGGTATCGGAATTCCGATACCGAGATCCGATATTTTTGTGATATCGGGTATCGGTATCGGAAGTGTAAAATAAAGAATTAAAATAAAAAATATTGTTATATTCACCTCTCCGGCGGCCCCTGGACATCAGCGGGAGGATCCGGCGTCCGGCACGGCTTCTTTCTTCAAAATGCGCGCCTTCAGGACCTGTGGTATGACGTCCCGGCTTCTGATTGGTCGCGTGCCGCCCATGTGACCGCCACGCGACCAATCAGAAGCCGCGACGTCATTCCTCAGCTAAAGTCCTAGAATGAGCGCCTTTTAGGACCTGAGGAATGACGTCGCGGCTTCTGATTGGTCGCGTGGCGGTCACATGGGCGGCACGCGACCAATCAGAAGCCGGGACATCATTCCACAGGTCCTGAAGGCGCGCATTTTGAAGAAAGAAGCCGTGCCGGACCCTCCCGCTGATGTCCAGGGGCCGCCGGAGAGGTGAATATAACAATATTTTTTATTTTAATTCTTTATTTTACACTTTAATATGGATCCCAGGGCCTGAAGGAGAGTTTCCTCTCCTTCAGACCCTGGGATCCATGAGGATACATTCCGATACTTGATGTCCCATTGACTTGTATTGGTATCGGATATCGGTATCGGCGATATCCGATATTTTTCGGGTATCGGCCGATACTATCCGATACCGATACTTTCAAGTATCGGACGGTATCGCTCAACACTAATTACAACATGTGTTACTTTCATGTGTACTGTTATGAAAAAAAAGGATGGCTACTCATTAAGTAATTATTATTGTAAACCTGATCACTTGGAGCACAAAACTGTATTGATAAAATCAGAAACCTTACAGCTGTTCTCCTGCTAATGTGATATGGATGCAAACTTCATAATTTTGGACTTAAAGTGTCTGATTCCTTAATATGAACTAAAACCCATTTATATCTTCCACATGAATTACACCTCTGTTTATTTGCACTGTTTAGACTTTTATACTACAGTCCATTTTTCTTAAATCTTCAATTCCAAACTACAGGTCATTCACATTTCAATTAAATTAAAACTCATTCCTCATAATGGTCAGTCAAGTATTCATCTGCCATATCTCTCTGGACACTCATGCTGTTGCTTTTCAATGGTGGTTTAGTCGAGATGTATTTTATCTATTTTAATGATGGTCCATCTTTGTTGACCCAAGACAAAAAAAATAGTGTAACATAATTAAAACATTCTTGATGATTTAAAGAGGTTTTCTCTAATCCAGGAAAATATGAATTATGAGGGGAGAGCTCTCCTCTGTTCAGAATTTTCATCCATTGGCCAGAGGGGAGAGCAGCTAGAAGAACATCTCTTGCTGTACTAGACCTGTCCTGTCCTGCACTACACAGTGACTATATATTTAAACCAGCATTGTGTGATGTGTAATCGCCTCTGTGTTGGCACTCCAACATAGAAACTGAACAGTTATGTCCCACGTCAGGAAGGGATTACTCTTATGCAAACAATCACACATAACAATATAGTGTAGATAATACAACCAATTCTCTCATCTTATTAATATTTTGTATTGCTTTCTTTAAAAAACAAGCAAACATGTAGTTTAACAAAAATAGTTCCTGACAAAAAAAAACTACATGGAAGTCAAATCTGGCATACAAGAGCAAGTGCTAAACCCACATCACTGGTCATTGGACAATCTATCTTTCTTTACAAATCCTAGGCATTTTGACTTTACGATCCTTCCTTTTTCTATGCAAATGGCCGCTTGACTTTTAGGATTGCTACTTCCATTAGGTGACACTAGAGTTCAATTCCTCCTTCTCTCTGAACAATTTGCATATTTAATTTCCTAGAGGAGCATTGCATGGTTTATAAGTCTTACACTGGCATGCCAGGCATGTTGTTCTCCACAAGGAGATACAGTACCCATTAGACTCTTTTTTCTTTTAAATGTAACATTGATATGTCCCTAATAAAGCCCTTTGACAAAGTACATGTTTCTAAATGATGAGGTCTGCTATGCCCAAAGTGAAGTCCTTAACAAAAGATTTACTTTATGAATTGTGGGAAAACTAGCCCTACATATTCGGTAAGATAAAGAAAGTAGCTAAGCATCCATGTTATTCCATAAAATCACAGCTTTATTATAAAGCCAATAAATACATGCCCATATATATGATAGATAGGTAAACTGCAGCATTTATGGTGTGCTTGTAACGTTAGTTGTACCATGACAGATGAATCATGGGCACAAAACTTTTAACAGTGCTTATCATATGTAATTAGATACAAATTGCATTATAACATTACTACTACAAGTGCTTCCTTATAAAATGGACATGCTGGGGCCAATCTATCCAAACTGGGGTAGTGAATAATCATGCTCTGCCATTGCTGATGAATTAGAGGGTGCCAAATTCATTAAGCGGCATATCACAATTAATGAGTTCAGTGTCTCTAGTTGACGTGCTCCATGCAAAGCACCAGAAATATAATTTCTGGTCTACAAGATGCTGGAATTTTTGATTCATTTGATGGGTAGACATGGCCATACCAATGTCCCAGCCCCGCTCCACCTCAGCTCTGTCTAGTTCAGCAGGAGTGAGTAAAACTAGAAAAGTAGCCCAAAACTTCCAACATTTGCAATTTGTTTTTTATTTTTAATTAAAACCATTTGATTTAATGCAAAAGACTTGCAGAAAGATTTGTTGGCAACAGTCATTGAGGTTTCAGTTTGCATAATAAAAACTCCATTCTCCATGCCAGAACTTCAAGACAAACACCTACAGTATCCAGAGCCAAAAGCACAAGACATATGTATGTTCACAACCATATAAATAAGTTACAGTAGTTTTGGGATTCTGTTCTGTGAAGCGATTAAATAAAACTGAAACATTTTTGGGCCTAAGGATCAGTGGCATGTATGGAGAACGAAGAATGAAGCATAAGGTAAAAAGAAATATCCACTTACAGTGAATTATGGTGTTAGTGGATCTGTGATGCCTACAGTGAAGCGTGGTAACAGCTTGGTGATGTTCTAGGGCTGCTTCACTTCCTCTGACACTTGAAACCTTAGGTGAGTGGATGGCAAGATGGATTTAATCAAGTATCAGTAAAGTCTAAGAGAAAACATCATGTCTGAAGGGTGAAGCTGAAGCTTGGGTGTCACTGGATTCTCCAACATGACAATGAGCTCAAGAATAGCTCTAAGTCTACCAATGTTTGGCCTCAGAAGACGTCCTGGAAGATTCTTGAATGGTCATCACAGTTGCTTGACGCCTTAAAATGTTATTTGAAGAAGGAAATTAGAGCAGGCAGATTAAAGAATATCAATGAACTGAAGGCAATTGCCCATGAAGAATAAGCCAAGATTTCATAAGAACGCTGCCAAAATCGGATGTTTGGCATGTCATGTTTGCAAGTCATAACAGTCAAAAATAACTGTACTAAGCACTAAAGACACGACTTATGAATAATTCTGAGACTACAGTAGTTATTAAAAATGGCATTTTGTGTTTTATTAGTTGTGTCAAGCTTTTAAGATTATTCTTGTTTGGTTTGCTACATGCAGCAGAAAGTTTGTAAATTTTGCCAATAAATCTACTTTGCAATGGTGCTTGAATCATTTGGATTTGTATCTTTCATAAATTAAAGAAAAAAAAACATTTTAAATGTTTAAGAAAAAAAAGAGTTTTTGATTAGGTTTGAATGACAACATAATCGAAATGCTGAATCTATACAGCAGATACTAAGTTCATTTGCAATGCATTTTTCTACCAACATCAATTACGTGCATTATGGAATGAAAACCAGCACTGCATGCGGTAAAGTTAATTAATTGTAGACCTATTCAAGCTAAATCAATATGTTCAGAGCTTATTCTAATTTAATATGCAATCTCCTTCTTCTCCATAAAAAAACTAGCCATATAGCGTGGTCTGTTGTCAAGTAACGCAGACGAAGAATGAAAGCAATCTATAATACCATAATAATGATTGTACAACTACACATGCACTAATGGAATTGATCATAGAGGTTTAGACCCATAAGACATCCAGAAAATTTGAGATTTTATTTCTTACCAAATAATTCCTTCACCATATGGTGCACAGTTGGTAGTTTCCAGCTCAGATGGATACCTCTGACCATATACATTACATAGATGCTGGCAGACCCCATTAAATGTAAATTTGAATAGGAGCAGTTTAAAGCTGGCCATACACAGTAGTTTCATGCCGGATGAACAATGCTTCAGCTGATCGTTTGGCTGACAGACCTCTCAACCGAATGTCCCATACACAAAACAAAAGCGCTTGTTTGGTCGAGCACTCCTGTGTTCTCTTTGAAAAATCTGCCAACTAATAGAGGCTGGCAGCTTATGTCAGGGAGAACAATGCAATCGGGAGTCCAAATTGGACCTGCACAATCAAGATCTCTCCCAATCATCAGGTGGATGGCGCTGCAAAACCATTAAACCGTTGGCTGAACTTGTCGATATTAGTTGGTTTAACCAACTTACAGTAAGTCTAATGTGGAGCAGCAGTGATCCAGTCTGGGAACTTCAACATGTCTGATTATTTGTTCCATGTAAGATGAGCTCTGCCTAAAGTTAAAGCTCATAGCAATAATTGTGAAAGCAACATCCCCATGGTATGTTAATGCCCTCAGTGGTTCTAATTAAGCAATTAATTTTTTTCTGGTGCTATAATGCATCTTTAATAAAAAAATGAAATTACATGTTGTTAGGGTTGGCGGAATGCACCGAGTATATATATATGTATAAATAGGTGCGTTCGCAACCCAGGGTCCACCGTGCAGGAGAGGAACCTGCTGCTGGCAAATGGTAGTGCTATATGGCGGTATAAGCGAACTCTGTTAACTCCACAGAGTCACTAGAAATAAGATGCTGTGCCCTGTTAGCATCACAGGGGAACACAGCTAACTGCTGAGCTAGAGGCAGTCAGTGGTCACGCACCCAGAAAAGCATACAAACAGTCCTCACCGGAGAACCGGTATTCTAGGGGCTTATTTCAGCCGGGTCCCTGAATACATTCATGCTATACTCCTCACCGGAGGTGCCGGTATTCTAGGGGCATATTTCAGCCGGGTCCCTGAACACACATATACAGGCGCAACCACAATTAACAAGCTCATGACATGAGGTGATACTAGCGCATGGCCGTGCGGCCATGCAAACCTTTTATAGCTGCAGCATGTACAGGACCTTCCAAGAAGGATCAATGGAAGGCTGCCACAGAACTTGATCAGGTACAGGGCCTACTTGGAGGACCAATGGAAGTCGCTGCAGTACCTGAGCATGTGACCCTAGACCTCCACTGAGAGATCTTACCCTGGGCATGCTCAGTATGTGCAAAGCAGGACTTAGTCCCAGAAAAGCCTGCTCGCCGCAGACCAGTGCAGGGTACAGTAGCAGAGCCTGAAAAGGCAGCAGTAACCCTTTGCACAGTATCAGGCTGAGTGAGATGCTGGGACCGACATCTCCGCTGAGCAGGCTCCACTGCGGCTGATGCAGAATGGGAGAATGCAGCAGACACGGCTTGAGATTCCCCCTGTGCAGCGGTGGGAACTCGACTCCTAACACATGTAAGCTTTCAGATATGATAGCCATAAAAGTGTCACAAAATAAATCCCTTACTGTTCATAGTTTTTTTTCCTTTTGCTTCTGTAGAGTAAACATTACTATAGAAGTGTACAGAAATTAAGACTGTACTTAGTTTGGCTTTCAATCTAATGTGCTTATTTTTCAAACCCTAGGGACAAATTCATAGGAAGGCAATTAACCTACCAGTATGCTTTTGAAGAGTGGAAGGAAACTGGAGGACCCAGAGAAACCAAACACACAGGGAGAGTGAACAAATTCTGTGCATATGTTGTCCTTGGCTGGAATCAAACCCATATCTCTAATGTTTCACATAAACAATGCTACCAAATGATCCAGCATATTTATGTGTTAGTAAATTCAAGCTCTAATAGACATTTTCAAATTGAGCAATTACTGAACTACATTCTTGATTAAATAACTGGTAACTTGATAATAGGCATATAATAGAGATTATGAACTACACATAGTAGATATTCAGCTTTTGTGAACTTCATTAAAAATGCTTACATCAAGCATCCCATCAATTTAATGCATTATGCAATTTTTGTGCCCATGCAGCTTTTTTTGGTGAGAAAAACGCTTCGCTGAAAAAAAATGCAGCATGTTCATTAATTTTGTGGAAAATCTGCGGATTTGCCACAAAATTATTGTATTGGGAACGTCCGGAAGAAAAAAAAGCAAAAAAAGCGCAATAAAAGCGTGAAAAAAAGCAAAAAATACGCGCGTGGATTTCCTGCGAAAGTAGTCCGGATTTGCTCAGGAAAATTCTGCAAACTGTCCTGAATGTGTGCACATAGCCTTACTCCAGTTTAAAACTACATTAACATTTTTTCTTATAGATTATTATTCAACTCATTGCCGGAGATTATTCTTGGCTCACCCATCCTCTTCTACATGTCTGTTGTTTTCATGGACTTATTAATATATTATTATTATTATTATTATTATTATTATACATTTTTTTGCAGTATGAATATATACATGCACTGCATTATTGTTTGCTAGGTTGTATACAAAACATAATATATGTCAAGAGTCTGATCTCATCATCCATGGATTGAGTTATAAGGATTTCAGCCTTTGGATTCTCAATATTCATAAATGGCTATGAAGTTCCTATGTTATCAGGTATCTGATTGTATCTGACTCCTAATCCTAAAGGTTAGTTAAGCTTTTTTTCTGCTGGCTTTGTTCTCACCGATTTGGGGATGGGGAGGAAGTGGGAGAGGAGGACGAAGATGGAAACTTGGAGCAAGAAATAGATAGAGAGGGGAAAATGGGAGAGAGTTGGCTATAGGCAGAGAGTGTGAGGGGGAAAGATAGTCCAATAATTTATTTACTGTTTGATGACAGTAATTACAATGCCATCTTTTGTATGTCCAGTACGAATTATCAAGAATTAAGGTTACGCAATTATTGTACACTGTTTTACCTTAAATTGGTTATTTGGGTTGGACAAGCCTTTCTCACTCTGCCTTGCTGGGAGAACTCTCAATCAGCTGAATCAGCAGGGTAACAGACAAATTGCAGTTACATGCACTCTTTAATATAGTTAATTAAATTTTCTTAATGGTGTCCCTTGTAATATCCCTGTTCTGCAGCGACTATAATTATATATCTTTTGATAAACACATTGTATCTGTCAGGGGTCAGACAAACTGTTACTCTTTGTTGTCTTTTTTTCCATTATAATGTCATAAATATTGGTAAACTTCTGCTGAGTACAAAGTAATAATAAGACTTCACATTATTTAAAGATAATTACAGAAACTCTGACTTAAATAGAATCTTTGTGCTGACAATAAATGACTGTTTTCTACCTATTAATATGCACAGATTAAAGGGCTGTCACTCAGGGGCAGCCTGCAACTCATAAATATCCAGGCCCTGGTCCATGGTGTGGTGTCCAGGGGCGTAACAACAGGGCCCATGCGGGAGCTTTTTCAGATGTGTGTCCAAGGATGCACATTCAGCTGAAGTATATTGTGGCACAGGAATCCGCTGACTTCCTGTAATGGAACACACACAATCAGATGTTGGCAGCTGACGTTGGCATGCCCGTCACGAGTGGCGCATGGCATTGATGTCTTGCACTGCCCATGACTGTCATGCCAAGGTCAACTGCTGGCTTCAGAAGTGGACACCCCACAATGTAGAAGTGAAGGAAGGTAAGACAAAACGTTTAGTTTTTTATCATGTAAAGAAGAGAGGCAGAGCAGACATTGTACCTGGAAACGGTGCCTGATTAGGAACATTATAACAGGAAGAGGCAGAGAACAGTGGACTTTATAATGGGAAGAGGCACATTATGCCAGGAAGAGGTCTAGGACGAGAGACATTATTACCGGTTGGGGCATATTATTACAGAAAGAGGCCAGGATGGGGGACATTATTACAGAAAGAGGACCAGGATAGGGGACATTATTACTCAAGTTAGAAATTCCAAACATTTATATTGTACTATAATCCAGATAAATAGATGTTTCGGTCTCAATCGCAAATCTTCATCAGTATGGACTGTGTAATGGCTTCAATCTCAGTGCAACGCAGGTGTGCTGTCACCCACGCTGCACCGAGATGAAAGCCAATACACAATTCGTACTGTTGAAGGTCTGTGATTGAGACCAAAACATCTTTTATCTGGATTGTACTACAATAAAAATACATTTTTGGAATTTGTTACTTGAGTGCCAAGCTTCATATGGAACAATTTTAAGGGATAGGATCCTAATTGAGCCGTATTGTTACCAGAAGTGCCATGATTTTTTATATTCATATTATTGCAGAAAGAGGGGCATGATGGGGGACATTATCATAGAAAGGAGCCAGGATGGGGGACATTATTACAGTAAACTGGCAGGAGGGTGAACATGTCTTTTCAGGACCTAGAACATTACAATGATCCATACATCTGCCCAATATGTAGGTGGAGACCCTGTCAGTTGTCATGTGCCTCTAACAGTCGCGAGAGAGGTGAAGCTCTAAACAACGGCTGCTAACCTATTAAATTTTGCTGTCAATCTCTGACTGCAGCATTTAACACTCGCTAACAGAAGCATGCGTCATTCTATGCTCCCACCGGTGTTCTCATGCCTGTCATTACGATCGTTCTGTGAAAGCTAGTCCATAGTAGATCATTATTTTCACAATATGCAGCACTGCTAATGCACTGCCCAAAGGATCAGACGATTGCAGCTTTAAGTCTTTTATTGGACTATTAAATCCAATAAAGAGTGAGAAAAAAAATGTTTAAAAAAAACACAAAGGTTCAAATCAATCCCTTTTGCTCTATTAAACATAAAACAATTAAAAATGCACATATTTGATATTGCTGCTTTCGTAAAAGTTTGATTAATCAAAATATAAAATAAATTAATCCGATCAGTAAACGGCACAATGGAAAAACCATCAAAATGCCAGCAGTCTGTTTTTTTTTACCCGCCGTGACATTGCAATAAAATGCAATAAGAGATGATCAAAACATCGTATGTTTCCCAAAATTGTATTAATAAAAATGACAGCTCAGGAAGCAAGTCCCATAGCCTGAAAAATGAAAACTTTATGCGTCTCAGAAAATGTCGACAAAAGCAAAACATTTTTTTCTTACAAATTTCCATTTTTTTTCTCCACTTAAATAAAAAAAATTATACGTGTCAGGTATTTGCATGCTAGAATCATATTGCCATGTGAGTTTTATAGTGTAGTGAACATGGCAAATGAAATAAGTAAGAAGTTAATGATGGTCACATAGATTCTGGAAACAGGTAGTAGCTTAGCAGCTGAATACACCCTTAGTGACAAACTGACTTTGATGACCTATCATAAGAATAAGTCAGCAATATCAAAGTTCAGAACAAGACCTTTAACATACTCCATTATAGGTAATCAAAAGAACATTAGCAGGCACGATCAGAGGTTTTGATTTGAAAACAATTTTTTTAATTATTTAATAATGATGAGTGCACATGCTCAGATAACATGTTATCCGAGCATGCTTGGGTGTTATCCGAGTATCTTGGGTGTGCTCGTATAATATATACGAGTCCCTGCGGCTGGATGTTTCTCCGAAGTAGACAGTCTGAACACATGTGGGGATTGCCTGTTTGTTCAGCAAAATTATTATGGCTGTCCATGCAACATGTCATGTTGCTGTCAGTTTTTAAACCTGGATAGAAGTTAAAAAGAACCTGTAAGCAGGCTTTTACATATTAGTATTGTTATGTCTGTGTAGTCACTTCATTCCAATAAAAAATATAATTTTTTAGTACAGATACAATGTGCCAGAGACATTTAGCATAGTCACCACATGCAAATCAGGCTTAACGTGCACTGGGGGGGTATCGGTGCACGTAAATTATTTTTTTCAACCACATTGACAAGCCCAACATGCCAACGGTTCCCATTAAAATCTAAAGCAATAATTGAAAAGTCCACGTATAGGGTATGTGCCCTGCATTTTACCTGCGGATTACCTGCAGATTTATAGTGTTTTTGTGCGGTTTTCACATGTGTTTTTACTCCTGCGGATTCTAATTATGGAGCAGGTGTAAAACGCTGCGAATCCGCACAAAGAATTGACATGTTGCGGAAAATATACCGCAGCATTTCCACACTGTATTTTCCGCAGCATGTGCACTGTGGATTTTGTTTTCCATACCTTTACATGGTACTGTACAACGCTTGGAAAACTGCTGAAAATCTGCAGCGTCAAATCTGCTGCGCATCCGCAGCCAAATCCGCAATGTGTGCACATACCCATATAGTTTTTTCATGATATGTATTGTTTGAAAATATTCTTGGGGCATGGAATATTTTTCTGCTGCTTTCTTACAGGAATTCTTTATAGGACTTTAAAGACATACTGATAGTCAATATGTACACACTGATGACACACTGATGGTAAACATGGACACACGGATGACACACTGAAGGTAAACAGGGACACACGGATGACACACTGAAGGTAAACATGGACACACGGATGACACACTGAAGGTAAACATGGACACACTGAAGGCAAACTGATCAAAAATACTGATGGCACCAGTACTGAGTTTTTCACATTTGTGTTTAAACATGGATATGTAAAGGAGGCTTTAAACTGATAGTTTTTTCCTATCATTTACAACTCCTAAAAAAATAGTTTGAGTAATGGATGCTGTGAGGATATGGCCACTTACTAAAGACTATAGCACAAATGGACGTAGAGCAGAGACTTTTTCCAGCATGCAGCACCGGTTTTGTTGTGTTTTAGTAGATATTTTCTTGCTGTGTTTTATTCCTGATTTGCTTGCTCATCAGTTCATCATCAGAAATCAATGTTTCCAATCAGTGACAGTAAGCAGAGGGAGACGAGCAGGCTGGATCTTATGTAAACCTAAAGGTACCGTCATACTGAACGATATCGCTAGCGATCCGTGACGTTGCAGCGTCCTGGCTAGCGATATCGTTCAGTTTGACACGCAGCAGCGATCAGGATCCTGCTGTGATGTCGTTGGTCGCTGCAGAAAGTCCAGCACTTTATTTCGTCGCTGGACTCCCTGCAGACATAGCTGAATCGGCGTGTGTGACGCCGATTCAGCGATGTCTTCACTGGTAACCAGGGTAAACATCGGGTTACTAAGCGCAGGGCCGCGCTTAGTAACCCGATGTTTACCCTGGTTACCAGTGTAAAAGTTAAAAAAAACAAACACTACATACTTACCTTCCGCTGTCTGTCCCCGGCGCTGTGCTTCTCTGCACTGGCTGTGAGCGAAAGCACAGCTCCGGGGACACACAGCGGAAGGTAAGTATGCAGTGTTTGTTTTTTTTAACTTTTACGCTGGTAACCAGGGTAAACATCGGGTTACTAAGTGCGGCCCTGCGCTTAGTAACCCGATGTTTACCCTGGTTACCGGCATCGTTGGTCGCTGGAGAGCTGTCTGTGTGACAGCTCTCCAGCGACCAAACAGCGACGCTGCAGCGATCGACATTGTTGTCGGTATCGCTGCAGCATCGCTGAGTGTGAAGGTACCTTTAGGCCAGACAGTAGATTGCTAAAGGTAAATGCAAAGCAATCATCCTATCAATCTATTGTTCTACCAGCCTAGGCCCATTGTGTGGATGGAGATAGTAGACCCAGTTGAGCCATCACCATAAGGAGTCTCACGTACAGCCCCATGGGATGGAATATGCTTTGTTCTGTGAGCTAAAAAAAATTGTCTAAGGGGAAGGGAGAAAAAAGGCACATGGGTTGAATCAGGCAGTTGTTGGAGTAACTTCGATGTGAGTGGTTCCGAGCTGGGATAGATGGACGGACTATGGAGTTTTGGAGGCTGGAGGAGTATCCATGAGCTACGGTTGTGATAACCATCGTCCGAAGGAACATAGGCTGTGACTGCACACTAAACCGGCTGGAGATACCAAAAGCTGTGGCCAACCAAAAGTTGGGAGAGAGTGGGTATCACCTAATATGGGGCCAGTGGAACTACCAATCTCAGATTGGGAACTTGTGGACTGAGGACATTGTGTGCTGGCCATCTACATGGATTTTTTTGTACAACCATCTATGTATGGAATAAAAAATAATTGCATCGTTAACCTATGTAGGTGATTTTTATAACCCACAACCTCAGAACCACACAAGTGATGGCAGCTGGTGGGATCACCTATCTCTGGACAGCAGGACAGCATACCAGGGAAAGATACTGAGCAATGAAGTGGCAGAAGAGATGGCAGACTCCATCTACAAGAGGCTCAAGAAGGAGCAGCTGAGAATGCTTTGCTCTGAGAGAGAGCTAGAGTGGTTGCCGGAGGACAATCGGGCAACCCTAATACAATGCTTGGATGACTGGGACCGTGAACAACCACATGAGGAGTGACCACAGCTTAGGACCGACATCCAGATGGCAGAGGATAGACCGACTGAGCTGAGAAGGATGCTGGACGCGCTAAAAGAGCAGGCCATGGAGATAGAGCGGGCGGCAGTCTTAATAAAATATTTGGGTGTGCATGTAGCAGTACCCCTATCAGTCCCCGCACAGAGGACAGTGGATGACAGGCGAAATAGGCCCCCATTTTTAAGATACCGGGATATACCACAGTTCAAGGAGGACACCTCAGGATACTGATGAACATCTCCAGTTATTTGAGAATCTTTGCCTGCTACATGAGGTGTCAGTCAGTGAATGGCCCAGATTTTTGAGCAATGGCCTGACTGGAAAAGCAAGAGAAACTTTTAATAACTTGTCTGGGGATCAGAGATGTTACTCTACCATTCGCAGCGCATTACTATAGAGGTATGCCGTCACGCCTGAAACCTAGCAGAGGAAGTTTCGGGAGTCTGACATGCCCGGTGCTCACATGCATCAGGAGTTTGCTAACACACTACGTACGGCATGTACTCAGTGGATAGAAAGACTGGGGCTCAGGAAGCAGAACATGTCTTGGATATATTCATGCAGGAACAATTTATGTCCAAGCTCCCAGGTGACTTAAAAGAATGGGTGGCAGATAGAAAACCACTCAGCCTGGATGAGGCTACAAGATTGGTTGATGATTGGTCTGTTAATTGACCCAGGCTACGTGGAAGAACAGCCCCAGCGAGTTGGAAACTGGAGCTTACATGGAAGCCAGCGAGATCCATGCACTAGCAAGAGAAGGAATTGAGGGGATTTTGGACTTCACAGAGGGGGGTTTCCGAAGCCCCACAGTGCAGCCCATGTCGGGGTAAGGAGGGTTAAGCTGACATAACTGTGGACGTATGGGACACTTTGCCAGGGAATGCCGGGAACTTTCTATCCCACATCATCCATGTCCCCAACCGGTGAACACTGTGCTACAATAGGGCTGGAATGCTGAAGGAGGGGATTACACTACCCTTACCAGAAGAGGAAGAGGCATATGTGGCACAAGAACAAGCGTCCCGGACTAGATGGGACACCTCAGCGACCATGAACCAGCATCTGCAGCCGGTCTGGTTAGAGGGAGTGGAGGCTGCGGGGCTCCGTGACTCAGGTGCCCCTGATACATTGATCAAAGAACATCTAGTACTGGACCAGTGTATTGTTTCCAGCAGCCGGATGTTAGTCAATGTAGCCAGAGGAGACTCTCTGAACATTCGGAGGGCCCAACTACATTTAGACTGGGGTCACAGTTGTGGAATGGTGGATGTAGTAGTGTGGCACCTACCAGTAGATGTGTTGCTGGGAAACAACCTAGGAGCAGGGTTGGTGTGCCACTGGGCCAATGTCATAACCCAAAGCTAAGGATCGGTTCACACTGTCTGCCGAGAGGTAACAGAGCAATCTCA
Source organism: Ranitomeya imitator (assembly GCF_032444005.1). NCBI lineage: Eukaryota > Metazoa > Chordata > Amphibia > Anura > Dendrobatidae > Ranitomeya > Ranitomeya imitator. The sequence continues at coordinate 111,124,366 of NC_091287.1, read as the reverse complement.
ACATGCCAACTACTACCCTACCAGTGGTGAGTAATGCACAAAGTGTAATAACTGGTATCATGAAGGAATGTGACCTGGGGTGGTAAATAAAATCAGGGAGGAGGCCAAGAGACTTTGGGACACTGGGTCTACAATCACCCAGGTCAGCTCAAATACTGTCCCCCCAAACACTATTTACAAGGCTGCCAAGTGACCATCCCCATTGCTGGGAGTCAGCACTCTGGGTTAGGATGCAATGGATACAAGTTTGGTTCTCATTGGGTACATGTGGAGTTTCCCAGGTCCATCCGTGGATCAAGGAGGGGATATGGAGGACCCCGCGGTAGAAACAGACCCCTGTCCCAGCTAACTAAATGCAGAGTCCTTGTCTCAGGGCTTCCCACATTGGGGAGTTTGCAGGATCTGTAAGATCATATGAGACAAGCTGAGGATGTCTACTATGCCAATGTACACCAGGATGGAATGGGGACTGTGGAGTTTATTCACAAGGACTACATACAGTAGAATATGCCTTGAGGAAACTGGATGATACAATATTTAGTTCTCATGAAGGTGAAACCTCTTACATTTGTGTCTGTACTGAAAAAAGTGGGGGAGGAATGTGAGGATATGGCTGTTTAGTAAAGACTATAGGACAAATGGACATAGAGCAGAGACTTTTTCCAGCACGGAGCATGGAATTTGTTGTGTTTTATTAGATATTTTCTTACTATCTTTTATTAGTGATTTGCTTTCTCATCAGTTCATCCTCAGGAATCAATGTTTCCATTCAGTGAAAATAAGCAGAGGAAGACGAGCAGGCTAGATCTTATGTAAACCTAAGGCCAGACTGATAAAGATAAATGTAAAGCAATCATCCTATCAATCATCCGTTGTTCTACCAACCTAGGCCCATTGTGTGAATGGAGACAGTAGACCCAGGAGAGCCATCACCATTAGTGTTGAGCGATACCGTCCGATATTTGAAAGTATCGGTATCGGATGGTATCGGCCGATATCCGAAAAATATCGGATATCGCCGATACCGATATCCGATACCAATACAAGTCAATGGGACACAAATATCGGAAGGTATCCATAATGGTTCCCAGGGTCTGAAGGAGAGGAAACTCTCCTTCAGGCCCTGGGATCCATATTAATGTGTAAAATAAAGAATAAAAATAAAAAATATTGATATACTTACCCTCGGACGGGCCCTGGTTGTCACCGCTGCAATTGCCATGCTTTTCTTCCTAAGAATGAGCGCTTTAATGACCTTCGATAACGTCGCGGCTTGTGATTGGTCGCTGAGCGGTCATGTGACCGCTCACGCGACCAATCACAAGCCGCGACGTCATCGAAGGTCCTTAACGCGCTCATTCGTAGGAATGAGCGCGTTAAGTACTTTCGATGACGTCGCGGATTGTGATTGGTCACGTGAGCGGTCACATGACCGCTCAGCGACCAATCACAAGCCGTGACGTCATCGAAGGTCATTAAAGCACTTATTCTTAGGAAGAAAAGCATGGCAATTGCAGCGGTGACAACCAGGTCCCGTCCGAGGGTAAGTATATCAATATTTTTTATTTTTATGCTTTATTTTACACATTAATCTAAATCCCGATACCGATTCCCGATATCACAAAAATATCGGAACTCGGTATCGGAATTCCGATACCGCAAATATCGGCCGATACCCGATACTTGCGGTATCGGAATGCTCAACACTAATCACCATAAAGAGTCTCACATACAGCCCCATGTGAAGGAATATGCTTTGTTCTGTGTGCTAAAGAAAATTTTTTAAGGGGGAGGGAGAAAAAAGACACATGGTTTGAATCAGGCAGTTGTTGGAGTTACTTCAATGTGAGAGGATCCGAGCTGGGATGGATGGACGAACTATGGAGTTTTTGAGATTGATCGCTGGCTGGATCAGTATCCATGAGCTACATTCGTGATTCCTATAGTCAGTAGGAACATAGGCTGTGACTGCACACTATACCGGCTGGAGATACCAATAGCTCTTGCCAACCAAAAGTTGGGAGACAGTGAGTATCGCTTGGTATGGGGCCAGTGGAACTACCAATCTGAGATTGAGAACTTGTGGACTGAGGACATTGTATGTTGGCCATCTACATGGATTTTTTTGTGCAACCATGGATGTATGGAATAAAAAATAGTTGCATCGTTAACCTGCCCCGGGGATTTTTATAACCCAAAACCTCAGAGGCTGAAAAAAATATCTCTGTGTTCTTAATTGCTTGAGTTAAGCTCCCTAAACTTGCTCCTTACCTTTGTATAATTAAAAGGGAAAGGCATAATAAAAGTGAATTAAATCAATAACAGAGTGCTCTTGACAAAGGTTGTTACAATGGGTTAATAATATGTCAATAAACATGATTAATCAGGTTGATTTCTATAGTATCCTGAGCAGCAGGGAGAATCAGCATGGCAATCTATTCAAACATTTAGGCAAATTATATTTTTCTACTGTAATATGTAGATGCAGGGAGATAATATAAAGTAACTTGATGTCATGTGAAAATACATTTTGCAGACCTTGTTATATCTGATAAGCAGTATATCTTTAACACCCAGCACAGCATATCAAATTGGAGGCAGTTTATCAGGGAACAGCTGAAAGAAGCTAATAAAAATGATTTTTTTTCAAGCTCACTTTATTTAGCAGGCTTCCAAGCTAACCATGCCTGCTTTTGTCAAATTTAGACATACAATTAACATCACAAACTACTGTTTTAAACAAGCTAATTATAATTACTACACTCAGGGTATAAGCAAACGACATTTTTTACAGGCAGGTCTGCTCCCAAACCCACCTGAAAAACTGGGAACAAAAAAGCTCAAATACTCAACACAGGCATTTGCATGTAAAAACAATTTACTGTTCATATGTTCAGTCCTTTGAGCATCTTTTAACTGTTTCCAAAGTCATCAGTCATGTAAAAGAAATGATCTGACCATTACTTTACAATACAAGTTCATGTGATGGCTCAAAAAAAGCTGACAGCTAAAATCGATGAAATAGCGCTCAAGAAATGACCAGAAAAAAAAATATTAACCTTTCCAGAAACTGCTTTATCTTCAAAAACGCCGTAGGTTTGCTCATCTGAAAAAAGTAATGTGCATGTACCCTAAAAGGGTTTTCTTGGACTAATGGTCTATCTTTAGAAGGCCCCAATATTATCAGATCTGTGAAGATCCACCCTTGACTCCAGGCGATCCCTGTGGCTTCTTTATTGTTTATTAGGTATAGCTCTCCACATTTTCTAGCAGCTGTGTCAAGTTAAATGATGGTTAGTCCTATTCGAGTGATGATCATTAAGCCGCAATACCAGACACAGCTGTTACAAAATGTACAGAGCTGTCTCTGGTATGAAAGTGATAGAGATGTAGTGTTCCATGCCGTGATTCATCATTTATATTCTTTAGTTACTTTTTTTTGCCTTCCTTTAAGTATTCGTTGCTGTTTTTTATGCCAAATTGTTCAAAAAGCCGCACGTGGGTTGATGAAATTTGTGTAAAATCAAACATGCTCTTTTTTATCTTTTGACTTTTTTGTGATTTTTTTAGAGCAAGAAGTCTAAAACTTCTGGATAATTAAAACCATGTACATAATGCTAAATTAAATAGAGAAGGGAAGCTAACATAAAGCTATCTTAAATAAATTGCAAATTAAATAATGAATTGGGTGTAAGCATAATGGTGACCATTAGAACCATTTTTACTTTAGAAAAAGCAGAAAGAAAACATAGACAATGATGAAACGGGGCTTAGTTTTCTTTCAAAAATGAACACAGAGGACACACTGTAGAATCCTTCTTACCTGTTAACAACTCTACTGTAAAAGATATTGAACAGCAAATCAGCCAGTATCAAAACACAACAACAGCAGGGGGAGCAGCCCAACAGAGGTAGTCTACAATCACTACAACTGCCAACAAGTAAAACACAGAGGCGATTCATCATTACTATTTCTCCACTTTTCTGGAGTAATTTCCTCATTTTTACATGGATTTAGTATTTGCATCTTATTCTCTATGTTTTGTAAGAGGCTTGGATTCAATTGTTGCATTCCTACCCTTCAAGACACCAATCATGTAGTGTGTATTATGTCTTACGTCTTTTGGTTATAGATAGTTTCATGTGATATGTTCTCACTAGTGTTGAGCATTCCAATACTGCAAGTATCGCAAGTATGGAATTCCGATACCGAGTTCCGATATTTTTGTGATATCGGAAATCGGTATCGGAGTGTGCGGTGCGTGTGGTTCCAAGGGTCTGAAGGAGATGAAACTCTCCTTCAGGCCCTGGGATCCATATTAATGTAACAAATAAAGAATAAAAATAAAAAATATGGCTATACTCACCCCTCCGAAGGACCCTGGCTGTCACCGCTGTGAGTGTCTGCCTCCATTCCTGAGACTGTAGTGAGTGAAGGACCTTCGGTGACGTCACAGTCAGGTGAGCGGTCACGTGAGCGGTCCGCGACGTCATCGAAGGTCCTTCACTCTCTGCAATTCTCAGGAACGGAGGCGGACGCTTGCAGCGGTGACAGCCAGGGTTCTTCGGAGGAGTGAGTATAGCCATATTTTTTGTTTTTATTCTTTATTTTTTACATTAATATGGATCCCAGGGCCTGAAGGAGAGTTTCCTCTCCTTCAGACCCTGGGAACCATCGAGGATACATTCCGATATTTGTGTCCCATTAACTTGTATTGGTATCGGAACTCGGTATCGGCGAGATCCGATATTTTGCCGGTATCGGCCGATACCATCCGATACCGGCCGATACCATCCGATACGAATACTTTCAAATATCGGAAAGTATCGCTCAACACTAGTTCTGATGTGACGTAGTGTTGGTAATGTATGGTGTAGGACATAGTGTAGAGTATAGGTTAAAAAGGTGAATAAAAAAATATAGCACTTAAAGTGGGTTGTCCCAAAAAGTACACTTTAACCCCTCTGTGACCTTAGACGTACTATCCCGTCGAGGTGCCCTGGGCTTATCTGACCCTGGACGGGATAGTACGTCATAGCCGATCGGCCGCGCTCACGGGGGGAGCGCGGCCGATCGCGGCCGGGTGTCAGCTGCTTATCGCAGCTGACATCCGGCACTATGTGCCAGGAGCGGTCACGGACCGCCCCCGGCACATTAACCCCTGGCACACCGCGATCAAAGATGATCGCGATGTGCCGGCGGTACAGGGAAGCACCGCGCAGGGAGGGGGCTCCCTGCGGGCTTCCCTGAGCCCCCCGCAGCAACGCGATGTGATCGCGTTGCTGCGAGGGTCTCCTCACCTCCCTCCCTGCTCGAGCCCCGGATCCAAGATGGCCGCGGATCCGGGTCCTGCAGGGAGGGAGGTGGCTTCACAGAGCCTGCTCAGAGCAGGCACTGTGAAGCAGCCTGCACTCCTATCAGATCAGTGATCTGACAGAGTGCTGTGCAAACTGTCAGATCACTGATCTGTGATGTCCCCCCCTGGGACAAAGTAAAAAAGTAAAAAAAAAAATTTCCAAATGTGTAAAAAAAATAAAAAAAAATATTCCAAAATAATGAAAAAAAAAAAAAAATATTATTCCCATAAATACATTTCTTCATCTAAATAAAAAAAAAAAACCAATAAAAGTACACATATTTAGTATCGCCGCGTCCGTAACGGCCCGACCTATAAAACTGGCCCACTAGTTAACCCCTTCAGTAAACACCGTAAGAAAAAAAAAAAAAAAACGAGGCAAAAAACAACGCTTTATTATCATACCGCCGAACAAAAAGTGGAATAACACGCGATCAAAAGGACAGATATAAATAACCATGGTACCGCTGAAAGCGTCATATTGTCCCGCAAAAAAAGAGCCGCCATACAGCATCATCAGCAAAAAAGTAAAAAAGTTATAGTCCTGAGAATAAAGCGATGCAAAAATAATTATTTTTTCTGTAAAATAGTTTTTATCGTATAAAAGCACCAAACCATAAAAAAATGATATAAATGAGGTATCGCTGTAATCGTACTGACCCGAAGAATAAAACTGATTTATCAATTTTACCAAACGCGGAACGGTATAAACGCCTCCCCCAATAGAAATTCATGAATAGCTGGCTTTTGGTCATTCTTCCTCACAAAAATCGGAATAAAAAGCGATAAAAAAATGTCACGTGCCCAAAAATGTTTTCAATAAAAACGTCAACTCGTCCCGCAAAAAACAAGACCTCACATGACTCTGTGGACCAAAATATGGAAAAATTATAGCTCTCAAAATGTGGTATTGCAAAAAATATTTTTTGCAATAAAAAGGGTCTTTCAGTGTGTGACGGCTGCCAATCATAAAAATCCGCTAAAAAACTCGCTATAAAAGTAAATCAAACCCCCCTTCATCACCCCCTTAGTTAGGGAAAAATAAAAAAAAATGTATTTATTTCCATTTTCCCATTAGGGCTAGGGTTAGGGCTAGGGTTAGGGCTAGGGCTAGGGTTAGGGCTAGGGTTAGGGCTAGGGTTAGGGCTAGGGTTAGGGTTAGGGCTAGGGTTAGGGCTAGGGTTAGGGCTAGGGTTAGGGCTAGGGCTAGGGTTAGGGCTAGGGTTAGGGCTAGGGTTAGGGCTAGGGTTAGGGTTAGGGCTAGGGTTAGGGCTAGGATTAGGGTTAGGGTTAGGGTTGGGGCTACAGTTAGGGTTGGGGCTAAAGTTAGGGTTAGGGTTTAGATTACATTTACAGTTGGGAATAGGGTTGGGATTAGGGTTAGGGGTGTGTCAGGGTTAGAGGTGTGGTTAGGGTTACCGTTGGAATTAGGGTTAGGGGTGTGTTTAGATTAGGGTTTCAGTTATAATTGGGGGGTTTCCACTGTTTCGGCACATCAGGGGCTCTCCAAACACGACATGGCGTCCGATCTCAATTCCAGCCAATTCTGCGTTGAAAAAGTAAAACAGTGCTCCTTCCCTTCCGAGCTCTCCTGTGTGCCCAAACAGGGGTTTACCCCAACATATGGGGTATCAGCGTACTCAGGACAAATTGGACAACAACTTTTGTGGACCAATTTCTCCTGTTACCCTTGGGAAAATACAAAACTGGGGGCTAAAAAATAATTTTTGTGGGAAAACAAAAAGATTTTTTATTTTCACGGCTCTGCGTTATAAACTGTAGTGAAACACTTGGGGGTTCAAAGTTCTCACAACACATCTAGATAAGTTCATTGAGGGGTCTAGTTTCCAATATGGGGTCACTTGTGGGGGGTTTCTACTGTTTAGGTACATTAGGGGCTCTGCAAACGCAATGTGACGCCTGCAGACCAATCCATCTAAGTCTGCATTCCAAATGATGCTCCTTCCCTTCCGAGCCCTCCCATGCGCCCAAACGGTGGTTCCCCCCCACATATCGGGTATCAGCGTACTCAGGACAAATTGGACAACAACTTTTGTGGACCAATTTCTCCTGTTACCCTTGGGAAAATACAAAACTGGGGGCTAAAAAATAATTTTTGTGGGAAAACAAAAAGATTTTTTATTTTCACGGCTCTGCGTTATAAACTGTAGTGAAACACTTGGGGGTTCAAAGTTCTCACAACACATCTAGATAAGTTCATTGAGGGGTCTAGTTTCCAATATGGGGTCACTTGTGGGGGGTTTCTACTGTTTAGGTACATTAGGGGCTCTGCAAACGCAATGTGACGCCTGCAGACCAATCCATCTAAGTCTGCATTCCAAATGATGCTCCTTCCCTTCCGAGCCCTCCCATGCGCCCAAACGGTGGTTCCCCCCCACATATCGGGTATCAGCGTACTCAGGACAAATTGGACAACAACATTTAGGGTCCAATTTCTCCTGCTAACCTTGGAAAAATACAAAACTGGGGGCTAAAATATAATTTTTGTGGAAAAAAATATATTTTTTATTTGCATGGCTCTGCGTTATAAACTGTAGTGAAATACTTGGGGGTTCAAAGCTCTCACAACACATCAAGATGAGTTCCTTAGGGGGTCTACTTTCCAAAATGGTGTCACTTGTGGGGGGTTTCTACTGTTTAGGTACATTAGGGGCTCTGCAAACGCAATGTGACGCCTGCAGACCATTCCATCTAAGTCTGCATTCCAAATGGCGCTCCTTCCCTTCCGAACCCTCCCATGCGCCCAAACGGTGGTTCCCCCCCACATATGGGGTATCAGCGTACTCAGGACAAATTGGACAACAACTTTTGTGGTCCAATTTCTCCTCTTACCCTAGGGAAAATACAAAACTGGGGGCTAAAAAATAATTTTTGTGGGAAAAAAATTTTGTTTTATTTTTATGGCTCTGCATTATAAACTTCTGTGAAGCCCTTGGTGGGTCAAAGTGCTCACCACACATCCAGATAAGTTCCTTAGGGGGTCTACTTTCCAAAATGGTGTCACTTGTGGGGGGTTTCAATGTTTAGGCACATCAGTGGCTCTCCAAACGCAACATGGCGTCCCATCTCAATTCCTGTCAATTTTGCATTGAAAAGTCAAACGGCGCTCCTTCCCTTCCGAGCTCTCCCATGCGCCCAAACAGTGGTTTACTGCCACATATGGGGTATCAGCGTACTCGGGACAAATTGGACAACAACTTTTGAGGTCCAATTTCTTCTCTTACCCTTGGAAAAATAAAAAATTGGGGGCAAAAATATAATTTTTGTGAAAAAATATGATTTTTTATTTTTACGGTTCTGCATTATAAACTTCTGTGAAGCACTTGGTGGGTCAAAGTGCTCACCACACCTCTAGATAAGTTCCTTAGGGGGTCTACTTTCCAAAATGGTGTCACTTGTGGGGGGTTTCAATGTTTAGGCACATCAGTGGCTCTCCAAACGCAACATGGCGTCCCATCTCAATTCCTGTCAATTTTGCATTGAAAAGTCAAACGGCGCTCCTTCCCTTCCGAGCTCTCCCATGCGCCCAAACAGTGGTTTACTGCCACATATGGGGTATCAGCGTACTCGGGACAAATTGGACAACAACTTTTGAGGTCCAATTTCTTCTCTTACCCTTGGAAAAATAAAAAATTGGGGGCAAAAATATAATTTTTGTGAAAAAATATGATTTTTTATTTTTACGGTTCTGCATTATAAACTTCTGTGAAGCACTTGGTGGGTCAAAGTGCTCACCACACCTCTAGATAAGTTCCTTAGGGGGTCTACTTTCCAAAATGGTGTCACTTGTGGGGGGTTTCAATGTTTAGGCACATCAGTGGCTCTCCAAACGCAACATGGCGTCCCATCTCAATTTCTGTCAATTTTGCATTGAAAAGTCAAACTGCGCTCCTTCCCTTCCGAGCTCTCCCATGCGCCCAAACAGTGGTTTACTGCCACATATGGGGTATCAGCGTACTCAGGACAAATTGGACAACAACTTTTGAGGTCCAATTTCTTCTCTTACCCTTGGAAAAATAAAAAATTGGGGGCAAAAATATAATTTTTGTGAAAAAATATGATTTTTTATTTTTACGGTTCTGCATTATAAACTTCTGTGAAGCACTTGGTGGGTCAAAGTGCTCACCACACATCCAGATAAGTTCCTTAGGGGGTCTACTTTCCAAAATGGTGTCACTTGTGGGGGGTTTCAATGTTTAGGCACATCAGTGGCTCTCCAAACGCAACATGGCGTCCCATCTCAATTCCTGTCAAGTTTGCATTGAAAAGTCAAATAGCGCTCCTTCCCTTCCGAGCTCTCCCATGCGCCCAAACAGTGGTTTACTGCCACATATGGGGTATCAGCGTACTCAGGACAAATTGGACAACAACTTTTTGGGTCCAATTTCTCCTGTTACCCTTGGTAAAATAAAACAAATTGGAGCTGAAGTAAATTTTTTGTGTAAAAAAGTTAAATGTTCATTTTTATTTAAACATTCCAAAAATTCCTATTAAACACCTGAAGGGTTAATAAACTTCTTGAATGTGGTTTTGAGCACCTTGAGGGGTGCAGTTTTTAGAATGGTGTCACACTTGGGCATTTTCTATCATATAGACCCCTCAAAATGACTTCAAATGAGACGTGGTCCCTAAAAAAAAATGGTGTTGTAAAAATGAGAAATTGCTGGTCAACTTTTAACCCTTATAACTCCCTAACAAAAAAAAAAATTGGTTCCAAAATTATGCTGATGTAAAGGAGACATGTGGGAAATGTTACTTATTAAGTATTTTGTGTGACATATCTCTGTGATTTAATTGCATAAAAATTCAAAGTTTGAAAATTGCGAAATTTTCAAAATTTTCGCCAAATTTCCGTTTTTTTCACAAATAAACGCAGGTACTATCAAAGAAATTTTACCACTATCATGAAGTACAATATGTCACGAGAAAACAATGTCAGAATCACCAGGATCCGTTGAAGCGTTTCGGAGTTATAACCTCATAAAGGGACAGTGGTCAGAATTGTAAAAATTGGCCTGGTCATTAACGTGCAAACCACCCTTGGGGGTAAAGGGGTTAATCAATATATCTTGGAATAAAAATAAGTTCCACAATTGGATGTTTTAAATAAAATGTTCATGTGCTGAGATAATCTTATAATTGTGCCTCTGCTGTGTACTGTGTAATGGCTGTGTCTGACCGTACAGGAACATGGTCGGATGATACCACAGCTCCTGGGCAGGGTAGAAAGTAAAAGAAGATATACAGACAGGACAGCATGGGATAGCAGCTGCTGGTTTCTGTAAGGAAAAACACTTCCCTACCTATTTATAAATTTGTTTTACCACTCAGAAAGAATCAGCTGTGATCCTATGCTGTAATGTTTGTATACTCTTTTGTGTCCTTCCCTGCCCTTGAGCTGTGGTATATCTGACCATGTTCCTGCATGGTTGGACACATTCACTACACAGGGTCACATTTATAAGATTATCTCAGGATAGGAACAATTTCATTAATATATCCAATAGTGGAACTTATATTTATTCTAGGATCTGTTATTTTAAATATACTTTGTGGGGAAAACCCCTTAAAGAGAAAATTAAGGCATACATGAACTACAGGCAAATAAAAAAGTACAAATGCAATCATGAATTGGGTCCACTGAGTCTTTGGTTTTATGAGTTTATCCTGACAAAGAATTTAATATTATGAAACTACAAACAGGAATATTGGTAAAAAAAAAAAAAGTAATATTCATTATTTTTTTAACATTTTCTTTTATTTAGATCTGGAATGGAGAAAATTAACTGGTTTTAAATCTTCAATTTTAATAATACAAAATTTAAAAATAAAATACATTTAGAAGGGTAGAGAAATATAAACATACTTGCAAAGCATCTCAACGCATAAAGTGAGTTCCTCCCGTAATAAATGCACCAATGGTAGCTAATAGAAGTATCTAATGTACACAGGCCCTGGTGCCTGAAAGGCCATTAGACCACATAATATGATGGTGTAATAAATTCCACATTGTAGGTAGGGACCCCAGTTATTTTATTTTGGAACCAATAAGCTCATTTTACTCATCTGGCAAAAGTTCCTTTAAATTGATTTTACTTTTAGCTAAATATTTAAATGATCAAAGATGATAGAAGAATGCAAGATTTGTTCATGACACTGGAATTAAATTGAATTGTAATATATCATTAACTCAGAATTAATTCCATTGTTGTAATATCTAATAGATTTCAAGTTTGTGAGCACAATTAATTTATTACAATTTACAAAATACTGCTGTGCCTTATTTGAGCCAGGCATACTTTTATTACCATATTTGCACAATAAAATTAATCTACATTTACCCAAGTGATCACAATTATTAACCCTATGTTACATGACAGCTAGTATTAAAAAGGTTCACCAATATACTCAATAGTATTTTTACACTCTCATTTTCTCCAACTTTTCTTCCAAGAGCCATAATTTTTAAATTTTTCTGTGTAAAAGGAATGTTTTCCAAAGTATGAGCGGTAGTTTTAAATCACACCATTCATTTCACCATATGAAATACTGAAAAATGGGAAAAAGAATTCGAAGTGAGGTGATAATGAAAAAAACAACATCCATTCCGTCTTTACTTTTTGGGTTTTATTTGTATGGAGATCACATTGTGGGAAAAATAGTCAGTCCGACTATGGTGGTACACAATTATAGGGTTCCTTTTTAATTTGCTACTTTAAAAAACTAGCAAAAAAACCATTTGGCTATAGTAACAAGATCAGTGAGAAATACCTTTTTTTTCAGCCAGTAGAGTTGATTTTTTGAGGAGAGAGCTGTATTTTTTATTGATATCATTTTGTGGTGCATATGATGTGACAAAGAAACAGTGATTCGGTCATTTTATTTTTTTTCCATTTTGCCATTCACATTGAATTAAAATGTTCTAATTTTATTAGTTCAGGTAATTATGGTAATTCGTGTAATTTACATTTCTATATTTGTTGTTAGATTTTTTCCATAAATGTTAATATTTTTAAATAATTGTACATTTTTTATTAGTCCTGTGATTTCATTAGAACTTTTAATTACTTTATTGAATAGATATTGAATCAATTTAGAGTACAATTTTAGGAAACTTGTTGGGCCTGGCAGTATGAAACAATTTGCAACTCAATTTGGGCAAATTGTGAAAAAAAATTCCAGTCAAAATGTTGCACAAAGCAGAGGACCTTAACCCCTTAACCCCCAAAGGTGGTTTGCATGTTAATGAGACGGCCAATTTTTACAATTCTGACCACTGTCCCTTTATGAGGTTATAACTCTGGAACGCTTCAACAGATCCTGATGATTCTGACATTGTTTTCTCGTGACATATTGTACTTCATGATAGTTGTAACATTTCTTTGATATTGCCTGCGTTTATTAGTGAAAAAATGGAAATTTGGAGAAAATTTTGAAAATTTCGCAATTTTCCAAATTTGAATTTTTATGCCCTTAAATCACAGAGATATGTCACGCAATATACTTAATAAGTAACATTTCCCACATGTCTACTTTACATCAGCACAATTTTGGAACCAAAATTGTTTTGTTAGGGAGTTATAAGGGTTAAAAGTTGACCAGCAATTTCTCATTTTTACATTTTTTTAGGGACCACATCACATTTGAAGTCACTTTGAGGGGTCTATATGATAGAAAATACCCAAGTGTGACACCATTCTAAAAACTGCACATCTCACGGTGCTCAAAACCACATTCAAGAAGCTTATTAACCCTTCAGGTGTTTCACAGGAATTTTTGGAATGTTTAAGAAAAATGAACATTTTACTTTTCACAAAAAAAATGATTTCAACTCCAATTTGTTTTATTTTACCAAGGGTACCAAGAGAAATTGAACCCCAAAAGTTGTTGAGCAATTTATCCTGAGTACACTGACACTCCATATGTGGGGATAAACCACTGTTTGGGCACATGGCAGAGCTCGGAAGGGAAGGAGCGCCGTTTCACTTTTCAATGCAACATTGACTGGAATTGAGGTGGGATGCCATGTCGCATTTGGAGAGCCACTGATGTGACTAAACATTGAAAACCCCACAAGTGACACTATTTCGGAAAGTAGACCCCCTAAGGAACTTATCTAGATGTGTGATGAGCACTTTGATTTTTTATTTTCCCACGGGTAACAGAAGAAATTGGACCCCAAAAGTTGTTGTAAAATTTGTCCTGAGTAGGCTGATACCCCATATGTGGGGGGGAACCACCGTTTGTGCGCATGGCAGAGCTCAGAAGGGAAGGAGTGCTGTTTGGAATGCAGACTTAGATGAATTGGTCTGCAGGCGTAACGTTGCATTTGCAGAACCCCTGATGTACCTAAACAGTAGAAACCCCCGCAAGTGACCGCATCATGGAAACTAGACCCCCAAGGAACTTATCTAGATGTGCTGTGAGAACTTTGAACCCCCAAGTGTTTCACTACAGTTTATAACACAGAGCCGTGAAAAAAAATCCTTTTTCCACAAAAATTGTTTTTTAGCCCCCGGTTCTGTATTTCCCCAAGGGTAACAGGAGAAATTGGACACCAAGAGTTGTTGTCCAATTTGTTCTGAGTATGCTGATACCCCATATGTTAGGATAAACCCGTTTGGGCGCATGGGAGAGCTCGGAAGGGAAGGAGCACTGTTTTACTTTTTCAATGCAGAATTGGTTGGAATTGAGATCGGACGCCATGTCACGTTTGGAGAGCCCCTGATTTGCCTAAACAGTGGAAACCCCCCAATTCTAACTGAAACCCTAACCTAAACACACCCCTAACCCTAATCCCAACCCTAACCTCACCCCTAATGCTAATCTTAACTCTAAATGTAATCCAAATCCTAACTTTAGCCCCAACCCTAACCCTAACTTTAGCCCCAACCATAACTTTAGCCCCAACCTTAACCCTAACTTTAGGCCCAACCCTAACCCTAACTTTAGCCCCAACCCTAACTCTAACTTTAGCCCCAACCCTAACCCTAACTTTAGCCCCAACCCTAACGGGAAAATGGAAATAAATAAATTTTTTAAAATGTTATTGTTTTTCCCTAAGGGGGTGATGATAGGGGGTTTGATTTACTTTTATAGCGGGTCTTTTAGCGGATTTTTATGATTGGCAACCGTCACACACTAAAAGACGCTTTTTATTGCAAAAAATAGTTTTTGCGTCTCCACATTTTGAGAGCTATAATTTTTCCATATTTTGGTCCACAGAGTCATGTGAGATCTTGTTTTTTTTTGTGGGACGAGTTGACGTTTTTATTGGTACCATTTTCGGGCAAGTGACATTTTTGGGTCACTTTTTATTCTGATTTTTGTGAGGTATAATGAACAAAAACCAGCTATTCATGAATTTCTTTTGGGGGGGCGCTTATACAGTTCTACATTTGTTAAAATTGATAAAGCAGTTTTATTCTTTGGGTCAGAACGATTACAGAGATACCTCATTTATATAATTTTTTTATGTTTTGGTGCTTTTATACGATAACTATTTTATATAAAAAATAATTATTTTGCATCACTATATTCTGAGGACTTTTATTTTTTTGTTGATGATGCTGTATAGCGGCTTTTTTTGCGGGACAAGATGATGTTTTTAGCGGTACCATGGTTACTCATATCCATCTTTTTGATCGCGTGTTATTGCATTTTGTGTTTGGAGGTATGATAATAAAGTGTCATTCTTTGCGTCGATTTTTTTACGGTGTTCACTGAAGGGGTTAACTAGTGGGACAGTTTTATAGGTCGGGTCGTTATGGATGCGGCAATATTAAATATGTGTACTTTTATTGTTTTTTTATTTAGATAAAGAAATGTATTTATTGGAACAATATTTTTTTTCCTTATTTAGGATTTTTTTTTTACACAAGTAAATATTTTTTTTACTGTTTTACATTGCCCCAGGGGGGACATCACATTATAGTGACATATCGTGGATATGACACTTTGCAGTGCACTGTGTCAGATCAGCGATCACACAGGCACTGCAGGGAGGCTTCCCGGCGCCTGCTCTCAGCAGGCGTTGGCAAGCCACCTCCCTGCAGGACCCGGAAGTCCCCCCATGGCCATTTTGGATCCGGGCCTGCAGGGAAGAGGAGGTAGGAGACCCTCAGAGCAACGCGATCACATCGCGTTGCTCCAAGGGTCTCAGGGAAGCACGCAGGGAGCCACCAGAACGCTGTAATCATCTTTGATCGCAGTGTGCCGGGGGTTAATGTGCCAGGAGAGGTCCATGACCGCTCCTGGCACATAGTGCCAGATGTCAGATGCGATAGTCAGCTGACACCAGGCCGCGATCGACCGCGCTCCCCGTGAGCGCGGCCGATCGCATATGACATACTATTCCACCCATGGGAAGTAGGGTCCACCCCACATGGACGGAATAGTACGTCCAATGGTAGAAAGGGGTTAACGAGTTTTGCAATATGACTTAGATTAAAAGTGACACATTTCCACAACCCATAATTCTGAGAAGACACTAGCTGCCTTCTCTGTAAACTCTAAAATTATGATAATTAATGTCAAAATAATCCATATAAGTTTCTTCAGCTTCAAAAAAATCATGGAGGCTTTATATTTTTTTATGGACAGGGCAAAAAAGTGCCCTATTTTTATGGATTGTCCTAGAATTTCAAGACGGTTGGCAACCATGCCTACTATGTGACTATAAATGACAGCCACAAAGGTATTTTCCACTTAGTGAACATGTCTTCCAAATAGAGCTGATGGTGTGACTTACCTCCTATTAATTTTTAGACATGGGGGTTGCTTTCTTTTATACAATCATCCTATCATCTATGCAAGCTGTCTAAGCCCAAATTTATTTAAAAGCAGGCTTATAAGGAAGGGCGGTCTGGCATTGAAGCTGCAGAACAGCTTACCTTGGTGTATTTAGTATAAAAGCTGAAACATTGATTGCCTATGTGCTATTTCTATAGCTGTGCACAATCTGAGAGAAGCCCCTATTCATGTATTGTCACTTAGATTATATAGAATCAATACTACTACAACCGATTAAAATGCAGCAATTAATAACCAGGGCTTTCACAAAGAATCTTTCCTCCTTCAATTAACTAAGGTAATGAGTTCTGAAAAATATTGTCATACTGTGCAATAGTTGTGCTGCAGGCAAAGTAAACACTACCAGAAAAATATTAAATATTTCCAATAAATTATACTTCGACTCAGATTGCTATAGGGTATTCACAAAGTGATTTGCACATAAAGATATTCCAACGATGGGATTTCCAATGCAGAAAATGGCTGTATTACTTTTAATGTTGAAGCAAATTAAAATATGTAGCTAATTACTTATTGTCATGAGGATTACAAAACTGAACAAAACATATTGTAGTTTAAGGCGTCAATGTGGAAAAAGATAAAAGCTTTTTTTAAAAAACAAATGGCATATACTGCGTGTAATGTAAAGTGTATTGTTGATTTTGACACATATTAGACATACATTATGAACATGTAAAGTTGGTGACGCGCTGAACTAAGATTGTTTTAATAGCACTTCAAAAAACTGACCGTCACATCCAAACATAGACTAAGTGTGAACAGGGAGTGAACAGTGAGTCGCCAACTCGCATATTGTCAAGTAAATAAGGCAGCACACTGCAGCGCTAAAACATGCAAACATGAATCTGATCGAGCACTCCGCCTCCTAGCCACAGGTGTTTTAATTACAGCAGGTCCAATACCCCTCCACAGAGAGAGAGAATTTTAGTCTAAGAAGAAGTTTCACATGTACCCATTCAGATGGAGACGTTTATTCTCAGCGAGGAAAGGCAAGTGTAGGACCTGTTATAAGAGAGATGCCGTAAAGTGGCTACCAGGTACACATAAAATTGGCCATTTTTATGCACTAAACACTCTCATTTTTCATATTTCTAGTGCAGTAATGCAGTTCAATTTTCGTGTTTCAGGTTTGCATGTTTTAGCGCTGCAGTGTGCTGCCCTATTTACTTGACTATATGCGAGTTGGCGACTCTGGGTTCAGCACCTGTTCACAATTAGTCTATGTTTGGATGTGACGGTCAGTTTTTTGAAATGTATTCTTTAGCCTTCTGATCGTGCACTCCGCCTCCTAGCCACAGGGGTTTTAATTACAGCAGGTCCAATACCCCTCCACAGAGAGAGAGAATTTTAGTCTAAGAAGAGGTTTCACGGGTACCCATTCAGATGGAGACGTTTATTCTCAGCGAGGAAAGGCAAGTGTAGGACCTGGTATAAGAGAAATGCCGTAAAGTGGTTACCAGGTACACATAAAATTGGCCATTTTTATGGGCTAAACGCTCTCATTTTTCATATTTCTAGTGCACTAATACGGTTCAATTTTCGTGTTTCATGTTTGCATGTTTTAGTGCTGCAGTGTGCTGCCTTATTTACTTGTTTTAATAGCACTGTCTTATCATGATAACAAATTTAAAGATAAAATCTCTCATTCAGGACACCCCTCTATCAGCCAAAGTGGCAAAACACTAACAAATAGACTCAAGCCTCCCTATTATTACACAGTCATTCAGTATCTTGCGGATCGCCATTTTTCAGTTTTCCAATACTATGGAAGAAGTATTGGAAAAAAAGTGTTCCGCAAAACCAGAAGTGACGGTGCACCGCAAAAACAACTTCTGTTGTTTTTGCGGCACCCATTGATTTTCAATGGGGACCGGGTCCATATGCCATGAAAAAGATCGAGCAGACTCGATCTTTTTTCACGGCCGCAAATACGGCCTTCACAGCCATATGGCACATGGCGCCCCGTGGAATTTTTCCTGCACGATTTTGAGGCCCCATAGAAATCTATTGGGTCTGCAAAAAATGGCCAGGAAAAACACGGTATGTGTAAGAGAAGCCTTAGTGTAATAAAGCTTGATCTGTAGCGATCATCTGATCATTTGGCTAGGTGAAACAACCCCTATGAGGGAAAAATAGTGGTTTATTGTTATATCAATAGCTCAAGCACTGTCCTCTCACAAAACGCGATAACTATCACCAAAAAGCTTAATATATATGGTAGCCCATTTTTGGGTATATATCTATTAACTTAGCAAACAAATATTGTATTATTTATATACTTGTGTACAAGACCTAAGCAGGATTTCACACTCCAAACTATACGCACATGTAGATCTTTTAAAGAAAAGTCGTGCAATATCTTTACATGGTCAGTCCATACCACTATTACTGAGAAATCAGTGTTTGAAATGATATGCAAACTGATATGGTAGATGTAAAGCCTCTGCCATCCCAGCTCTACTCCTTACCAAGTGTTGCCTCCTTCTGCTTGACTGACAGCTCTTTTGTCTGAAGTCACAAAGCATAGAGGCTGTCAAGCAGAAGGAGGCGGTGGTTATGTGGGAAACAGAGCTGGAGTGACAGGTGCTTCAGATCTACAGCCTCACTTACACAGCAATTCAAATGCTATTTTCTCAGTAACAAAGGAAAAGACTATCTAGGTAAAGGCGTTGTTGGACTGGTCTTTGAATTAGGTGTATCTTACCACTGCTGTGCGCCTGGACTAAAGTACATTTCTGGCATAATTTACTCCACCAAAGTGCTATAAATTTTAAAGAATTTGCAGGACTGGCTTCTACTCTTGTCCAAGCTCCACCTACTTTGGGTGATCTTGCCAGTAGTGGCATAAAAACTGCAATGTTCACAACATTTTTGGGCAACTCGAAGTTTTTCAACATTTCAAGTTTTTTAACCCCTTAATGACAGCCAATATGTCTGTTAACTGACCTGAGATATAAGAGCATAGCATCCCCATACAGGTGACAATCCAGCAGTTGTCAGCTGTAACCTATAGCTGACAACTTGGTGTATCAGCCACAATCAGTGTTTGCACCGTCCAAATCTGTTTAACCCCTTAGATGCTGCTGTCAATACCTGATAGCAATTTTCAATATGTCAGGGGGTGCTGTTTTTAAAATGGTATCACGTTTGGGGGTTTCCCAATATATAAGACCCCTAAAGTCACTTCAAACATGGATAAGTCCCTAAAAAAATACATTTTGCAAATTTCCTTGAAAAAATGAAAAATTGCTGCTACATTTTAAACCTCCTAAAATGCTAACAAAATAAAATAACATTTTACAAATGGTGCTGATGTAAAGCAGACATGTTGGAAATATTATTTATTAATGGTTTGCTATGGTATGACCATCTGGATTAAAGGGATAATCATTCAAATTCTGAAAATTTCTAATTTTTTAACATTTTTCTCAAATTTAAATTTTTTATAAATAAACACAAAACATATTGACCTAAATTTACCATTATCATAAAGTATAATGTGTCACGAAAAAAACAGCAAATTCCAGTGATTTTGAGCTTAAGCGTTGCAGAGTTATTACCACATAAAATGACGCTGGTCAGATTTCAAAAATTTGGCTCCGTCACTAAGTTAATACCAGAAAACTAAAGAAAACATTTTGACGAATCTGTGCCTAGTATCCTGATATAGTCTACCCTGTAAATAATGCTTCCATGGGAGAATGCTTCCATACATTTGACTTACATGACAAATTTTGAGCTGTCTTTGTACATATCTGTATGGTTTTGTCTAACGTGAGAGTATAGTGAACAACTTAGGTTGCTGCAGGCAACCAGCGATGTGCAAGAAACCCTGAGTTGCCAAGATCAACTGATCCACCTTTTTAGATGGTGTTAGCTTGTGAGTATAACATCCTGAATCTTACTGTCAAAGTGATATCTAATTCCCTTTGCTACTTTTATGAAGTCAACTAAAGAGTAATACTACCTTGTAATAAGAGCAAAGGAAAAAAATACATAAAATATCTAAAAAGTCCATAAATAATGTTTTCCAGACAGTAGTCAATAGGCATAGAAATGAAGGCATTTGTGCAAACATCAGCTATTGCTTTACTACAATCAATTTAAATAGAATAAGAGTATCTTTTATTGAACACTATATTCAACATTTGCCGATTTGCAGAAACATCTTTGCTGACTGCGTTTAACTTTAAGCTCAGTATTCTCATCACAGATTTATGGAAATGTATGTTCTGCTACAGTATGTAGTTGTAAATGCACACAGTGTTGTGAACAAGTGTTTCCCCCTTCCTGATTTCCTATTCTTTTGCAAGTTTCTAACTTAAATGTTTCAGATCACCAAACAAATTTAAATATTAGACAAAGATAACACAAGTAGACGCAAAATGCAGTTTATAAAAGAAGGTATTTATTATTAAGGGAAAAAGAAATCCAAACCTACAGGGCCCTGTGTGAAAAAGTGATAGCTTCTCCCCTTAAAGCATAAATTAACTCTGGTTTATTACATCATTGGGAAGCTGAGTTCAAATTCCTTAGCCACACCCAGGCGTGATTACTGCCACACCTGTTATCAATCAAGAAATCACTTAAATATCCTCAAACACTAGACATTATGATGCAATCCAAAGAAATTCTGGAACAAATGAGAAACAAAGTAATTGAGATCTATCAGTCTGGAAAAGGTTATAAAGCCATTTCTAAATCTTTGTTACTCCATTGAATCCCAATGAGAGCCATTATCCACAAATGGCGAAAACATGGAACAGTGGTGAACCTTACCAGGAGTGGTCGGCTGACCAAAATTACCCCAAGAGCTCAGCGACAATTCATCCAAGAGGTCTGAAAAGACCCCACAACATCCAAAGAACTGCAGGACTCACTTGCCTTAGTTAAGATCAGTGCTCATGAATCCACCATCAGATATAGACTGGGCAAAAAGGGCCTGCATGGCAGAGTTCCAAGATGAAAATCGCTGCTGAGCAATAAGAACATAAAGGCTCATCTCAGTTTTGCCAGAAAACATATTGATGATCCCCAAGACTTTTGGGAGAATACTCTGTGGACTGAGGAGATAAAAGTTGAACTTTTTGAAAGGTGTATGTCCCATTACATCTGGTGTAGAAGTAAAACAGCATTTCAGAAAGGGAACATACCAACAGTAAAAGATGGTGGTGATAGTGTGATGGTCTGGGGCTGTTTTGCTGCTTCAGAACCCAGAAAACTTGTTGTGGCAAATGAAACCATGAATTCTGCTGCCCACCAAAAAATCCTGCAGCAGAATGTTCTGCCATATGTTTGTGAACTCCAGCTGAAGTGCACTTGGGTTATGCAGTAGGACTGTGATCCAAAATACACCAGTAAGTCCATCTCTGAATGGCTTAGGAAAACCAAACTGAAGACTTATTGAGTAGCCTAGTCAACGTCCTGACCTTAATCTGATTGAGATGCTGTGGCATGACCTTATAAAGGCGGTTCATGCTCGGAAAGCCTCCAATGCGGCTGAAATACAACAATTCTGCATAAATTACTGGGCCAAAATTCCTCCAGAGCATTGTAAAAGACTAATTGCCAATTATCTCAAAAGCATAATTACATTTGTTGCTGCTAAGGGTGACCCAACCAATTTTTAGGTTTAGGGGGCAATCACTTTTTTCACACAGGGCCCTTAGGTTTGGATTTATTTTTCCCTTAATAACAAATACTTTCATTTAAAATGCATTTTGTGTTTACTTGTGTTATCTTCATCTAATATGTACATTTGTTTAGAGATCTGAAACATTTAAGTCTGACAAACATGCTAAAGAATAGGAAATCAGGACGGGGCAGACCTCTGTAAGGTTTTTCTTAATAAAAAGCTGTATGTCAACACAATGACTTTTTCAAATGGATTCTGCCTGGAACCTGCCTGAAAAAGTGCCGCAAAACCACAGTAAAAAAATTATCATAATGCACAACATTTATTAAACAACATTTCTGTGCACGTTTAGTCTTTTATTACTTTTTTTTAACAAGTTCAAAGTTCTGAAACCATGAAGCATTTACAAGAAGCAATATATATTTTTTAGCCAGCTTCGTTTAGAACTTGCCTGCTCTTCAAAAAAAGGGGTTGAAAGTCTGCTAACAAAAGCCATTCCAGGAAAAAGATCATCAGCATTTTTCTGAAGCAGCTTCACAAAAATAAAACCTCGGCAGCTCCTTCGGCGTCTTACAAATGTTGTGTGCACATAGGCAAATAAAAGGTAGGAGACAGATTGGAAAGTACTATCTAATAAATTTTTTTGTTGAATGAATGAACAGCTACTTTAGTGGATGTAAGCATACCTGTGCTTTTTCGGGGTTTAAACAAGCCTAAATACGATAGTGTTTTTGCAGAACACTTAGTGATATATCACGAGACATATTCTAGGCAGATTTTGTGTTTAGTTTATTTATAACTTGAAGCATCCTCTTTCCTGTATCGGCGTTATTTATACTATGCCATATTGTATACGGATATATTTGGATAAATGATCATTCAGGTTGTTTATGGGGGATCCACATAGGTGCACCTTATAGGTATATATTTTATCTTTAAGACTTTGTCCATCCTAACTGTGTATTCTTTCTACTCTCCTTTTCCTTCTCCTTTTCCCTGATTCAATATGCATGTTCAGTTTTATTCCTATTATGGGATTTTTTGCTTTTTGTCTTTTTTTGTTTTTTTGTGGGGTTTGTGGAAATGCTACTGCAATATGGTCCTTTTTTGCACTTCGGTGTGCATGGCAGGGATAGTTCGGTACATTGCGCTGACATTCAATTCTATCTATGGGTGCTTTTTTGACATGCACCCACGCCGTTTGTAGCTTCTCAGATTTGACAGACACTAGTGCACCGTTCTAATAGAATATAGTTTTGCTTTACCTTTTACATTCTTTTGCGCTATGGGGCGCGTACGCACTATTATAACTTACTACCATCTTGCTTCTCTTGTGGCGCCTCTTTCTATACTTATATTTACATAGGCATGCACAGGCGCTGTAACTACCTTTTTAGCCATCTTTGTATACCCAAACTCACTTCCGCTTTTTCTCTACACTTCCGGTGTTGCGGACGCCGGATATGCCGTCTCCCACAGCTGTCGCTTGTTCTGTCTAAATGGTTATTTGTTTTTTTGTATATATATATATATATATATATATATATATATATATTGGTTCAGCTATTACAACCGCATCTGCCCCTGACGAAGCCACTTTGGTGGCAGTACGCGTTGGGCCTCTCATGCCCCTGGACCTCTGGTTTGCTAACATGTTTGGTGGTTATGTTCATTAAGCTCTGCTTTTTCCATCACTGATGGTGGTGTGTGGCGTCTTTGGGTTTTGGTATTGACTACATCTGGCTATTCTGCCAATCTGAATATTTATGGGCTCTCTACTACAGGCTCTTTTGGCAATAATTCTGCAGGTATTGTGCCCTATCCTGATCTTCTATGTATATTTTACTAGTGTGCATTTTTGCCTTTAGCAAAATTTCATCTATGGAGCTGTTTTCATGTATGCCTTTGATGCTCCTTCCCTTCCAAGCTCTGCCATGCGCTCAAACAGTGGTTCCCCCCACATATCGGGTATTAATGTACTCAGGACAAATTGGACAACAACTTTTAGGGTCCAATTTCAACTGTTACCCTTGGAAAAATACAAAACTGGGGGGTAAAAAATAATTTTTGTGAAAAAAAATGTTTTATTTGCACGGCTCTGCGTTATAAACTGCAGTGAAACACTTGGGGGTTCAAAGCTCTCACAACAAATCTACATGAGTTCCTTAGGGGGTCTACTTTCCAAAATGGTGTCACTTGTGAGGCGTTTCTACTGTTTAGGTACATTAGTGGCTCTGCAAACGCAATGTGACGCCTGCAGACCATTCCATCTAAGTCTGCATTCCAAATGGCGCTCCTTCCCTTCCGAGCCCTCCCATGCGCCCAAACGGTGGTTCCCCCTCACATATGGGATATCAGCGTACTCAGGACAAATTGGACAACAACTTTTGGGGTCCAATTTCTCCTATTACCTTTGGGAAAATACAAAACTGGGGGCTAAAATATTATTGTGGGAAAAATTTTATTTTTTTATTTTTACGGCTCTGCATTATAAACTTCTGTGAAGCCATAGGTGGGTCAAAGTGCTCATCACACATCTAGATAAGTTCCTTTGGGGGTCTACTTTCCAAAATGGTGTCACTTGTGGGGGCTTTCAATCTTTAGGCACATCAGTGGCTCTCTAAACGCAACATGGCATACCATCTCAATTTCAGTAAATTTTGCATTGAAAAGTCAAATGGCGCTCCTTCCCTTCCGAGCTCTGCCATGCGCCCAAACAGTGGCTTATCCCCACATATGGGGTATCAGCATACTCAGGACAAATTGTACAACAACTTTTGAGGTTCAATTTCTTCTCTTACCCTTGGGAAAATAAAAAATTGGGGCGAAAAAATCATTTTTGTGAAAAAAATATGATTTTTTATTTTTACAGCTCTGCATTATAAACTTCTGTAAAGTACTTGGTGGGTCAAAGTGCTCACCACCATCTAGATAAGTTCCTTAGGGGGTCTATTTTCCAAAATGTTGTCACTTGTGGGGGGGTTTCAATGTTTAGGCACATCAGTGGCTCTCCAAACGCAACATGGCGTCCCATCTCAATTCCTGTCAAATTTGCATGGAAAAGTCAGACGGCGCTCCTTCGCTTCCAAGCTCTGCCGTGCACCCAAACAGTGGTTTACCCCCACAAATGGGGTATCGATGTACTCAGGACAAATTGTGCAACTACTTTTGGGGTCCATTTTCTCCTGTTACCCTTGGTAAAATAAAACAAATTGGAGCTCAAGTAAATTTTTTGTGAAAAAAAGTTAAATGTTCATTTTTTATTAAACATTCAAAAAATTCCTGTGAGACACCTGATTGGTTAATAAACTTCTTGAATGCGGTTTTGAGCACCTTGAGGGGTGCAGTTTTTAGAATGGTGTCACACTTGGTTATTTTCTATGATATAGACCCCTCAAAATGACTTCAAATGAGATGTGGTCCCTAAAAAAAATGGTGTTATAAAAATGAGAAATTGCTGGTCAACTTTTAACCCTTATAACTCCCTAACAAAAAAAAATGTTGGTTCCAAAATTGTGCTGATGTAAAGTAGACATGTGGGAAATGTTACTTATTAAGTACTTTGTGTGACACATCTCTTCTCTGTGATTTAATTGCATAAAAATTAAAATTTGGAAAACTGCAAAATTTTCAAAATTTTTGGCAAATTTTCATTTTTTTCACAAATAAACGCAGGTAATATCAAAGAAATTTTACCACTATCATCAAGTACAATATGTCATGAGAAAACATTGTCAGAATCGCCAAGATCCGTTGAAGAGTTCCAGAGTTATAACCTCATAAAGGGACAATGGTCAGAATTGTAAAAAATGGCCCGGTCATTAACGTGCAAACCACCCTTGGGGGTGAAGGGGTTAATAGAATTAAAAAGGTTAGAATACGTAACCAAATCGACAAGATCAATTCTAAGGGCATTTCTCTCACCCACGCACAGGACATTGCAAATGAATTTGCACAATATTTCCATCAATTATATAATTTGCGGTCTGATCCCTCTCTTCCCATTCCAGGTGCGAGATCTATTGATGACTTTTTGTCTTCTGTCAATCTTCCAAAACTGGATTCCATGGATGCAGACTTTTTGGCTGCTCCTTTTACTGCAGAAGAGATTAGTGACATAATAAAACAATTGAAATCTTATAAGGCCCCTGGTCCTGATGGTTATAGCAATAATTATTATAAATCATTCCGTGAAATTCTTGTCCCCCATTTAGTTCAAATTTTCAATGTCGCTGCGTCCATTGGTTCTTTCCCTATGGAAAATTTGGATGCCACAATTATACTTATTCCCAAGCCTCATACTAGTCCTGATCAAATACTTAATTACCATCCCATTTCATGAATTAATACTGATCTCAAAATGTATTCCAAAGTCTTAGCTAACCGCCTTAACCTTATTTTGCCCCAATTAATTTCCACGGACCAGATTGGATTTATCAAGCACCGGCAATCTATTGAAGGTACCAGGAGGCTGATAAATATTATTAAATAATTACTTCCCAAAAAATTAACTCCACTTTAATTTCCCTTGATGCAGAGAAAGCGTTTGATCACTTAAATTGGACTTTTGTCAAATGTTTCCTACAAAAATTTGGCTTTGATTTGGACTATATAAATACAATTATGGCTTTATATTCCAATCCTCAGGCAAAAATGTATATTAATAATCACTTTTCTTCCCCATTTTCAATCTCTAATGGTACTCGGCAGGGTTGCGCCCTTTCTCCACTGCTTTTTGCCCTTGCCATAGAGCCATTAGCCCAGCTCATTGGAGATAATCCCTCCATAGAGGGAGTTCGCACGGATCATAAGGAATTTAAAATCAGTTTATATGCTGAGGATATTCTCCTGTCCCTTACCAATCCTTGTCGTTCTATTCCACATTTGCAAACCCTTTTTAAAAAAAATTCATTTTTTCGTATTTTAAAATAAAGGAGTCCAAATCAAAAATTTTTCAATTTAACCTCACTGATTCTCAAATCCGGAGTATAAAGGATATTTCGCCCTGGGTCGGGCGGAGACGGATATTGTTTATTTGGGTCTGAGATTTTCTAGAAACCTTAGCTCCTTGATTCCCAGCAATTTGGATTCTCTTGTTGCTTCCATTTCTAAAGAGCTTAGATTTTATGATGATAAAGTATTATCATGGTGGGGAAGATGCCTTATTGTAAAATCAATAATTCTTCCCAAGATCCTCTATATCTTCAGGTCCCTTCCTTTACTTGTTTTTACTTCCTATTTGACCAGTTTGCAGGCACACCTCAATCTGTTTGTTTGGGGCCACAGGAGAGCTCATATAGCCTCTAGTCAACTGTATAAACATAAGTTGAGTGGGGGTATGGGTCTACCTAATGTTTCGGCCTATTATTTCTCTAATTTAATTAAACAGCGTCTATATTGGTGGTCTGCACATCATACAACTTCATGGGTGGAATTGGAATTCTATTTTAATAGAAATTCTCCACCTTGTAATATTATTATCAACTTATTCACCTCTAAGTCTTTGCTTCGGTCTGATCATCCGATATTTGTAGCTGTTCTTGTGGCATGGGGGAAATTTCTCAAAATTAAAAGTGGTTTCACTAGGATGGAACTTATGCTGAGACTTCCCCTCTCTTTTTTGGCTACTGTTTTCTCGTTTGATCTGCATTCAAGTTGGGCTGACTGGGGAATCTCTAAACTACATGACATCTTTGATGGTAACAAGTTTGTGTCATTTACCCACCTTAAAGATAGGTTTGGTGTTCCCTCATCGGTTTTTATGCAGTTTACTATTTTAAAGGATTTTTTGAGGCCACTGGTGACTGGCCACCCTCCTTTATCTGAGCCAGCAATTAATATTTTATGCAACTCCGGTCATAGCATATTTTGGTCTACGCAATGTATCTACCAGTGGTTTAATAATGATTTCAAAATTATAAAATCCCCACACATGAGCAAATGGGAATATACTTTGAATCTTTCTGTAGCTCTAGATGATTGGGAACTGGCCATGTCCTTGACTTATTCTGCCACCATGTCCATGGCTCTTCATGAGTCTTATTTTAAGCTTATCTCTAGGTGGTATTACTCACCGTCTCGCTTAGCATTTATTAATCCTTCCAATTCCCCTCTCTGCTGGAGGGATTGTGGACATTATGGTAGCCTTTCCCATTTGTTTTGGTTTTGTCCACGTATTAGACCTTTTTGGGATGAAATCTCTTCTCTTATTTTTATTATATTAAAACGTTCGGATTTTTCTCTGTCTCCTCAGTTGGCCCTGCTTTCGTTGAATGCAGATCAATTGACTCCACCTTTTAGGAAACTTGTTATACACCTGCTTTTAGTTTCTAAGAATGCTATTGCTTTTTTTTTTAAATCTTCTAAAATACCCTGTTCACAAGAAATTATTGACAAACTGGCTTTGCATAAATTCTAAGAACAAAAATTGTCATTACTGAATGGCTGCTTTCCTTCCTTTTCGAAAAAATGGTTTCGCTGGCTGGAAATATTTCCATAAGAATTTACTATATTTATTGTTTTGTTATTTTATTCTATTCTATTTTTACTTTTATGCTTCATGAATGTTTCATGCCATTGCATTTATGTTAACCTTGCTCTCTCTATGTCTTGTTTTGGTTGAAAATGTTAATAAAATTGTTTGGAAAAACAATATAATGGATGCTAAATTGCCAGCAAAGAAATGACTTTGCTTTACAGGATGTGTAATTACTGTAAATACATATTTGTAGACATTGTTAATTTCAATGTGTGGGACAATGTGTCTCCTATTTTTACATCATAGCCCTAATAATGCAGACTGTACCAGAGAGCGTCCAGTGTACATTACAAATATTAGCTATTATGGCGCTGCTAACATTAAAATCAACTTTCTAATAAAAGAACCTTTGAAAGGTACATGACGTAATAATAACATTTTATGTTTCCCCAGTGGTTTTCTGGATTTTACCGTCCAAGAACATCAGCCTGCAAAACAGCATTAATGGTAACTGCACTTCCATTTGTACCTGCCGCAACACCTAGCTGAAGTGCTAAGTCAATTAACAGGAAAACCTCTTCAGATTATTTTTTTAAGCATTAGATCTATTTTTATTTTTCTGGTCCTCGTAATAGAGAAGAAACAGGGAGCTTTCCTAGCAACATTCAGTATTATCACGTAAAAAGCATTCAACCCCTTCCCAACTGGTGATTTTTCATTTTTATGCCTTCATTTTTTCTATTCTTCTTTCAAGGGACATCATTTTTATACTTTTATTTTTATACTAGATGGAGGCCCGATGCTATTGCATCGGGAGGGCGGTAATGTCACGATGGGGGCAGGCTTTGCAGCATTGAGAATCTATCCCCCATGTGCTCACCCACCTATCCATTCTCTCTTTCCCCCATGTGCTGACTTCTCCCGTCTGTGCTCTCTTCTTTGACCTGTCTACCCCATGTGCTATCCCCCTTGTCTGCTGTCATTCTCCTTCCTGTGCTGTGTTCTCCCCTCATGTGCTGTCCCGTTTAAGCTGTCTCCCCCCTGTGCTCTGTCTCTCTCACCCCTGGGTGCTTTCTCTCTCCCCCATCTGCTGTCTTCTCCTCTCATGTCGTCTCTTGTTTGACCTGTCTACTCCATGTGATCTCGTACATGGTCAGACACAGACAATTTTTAAAATGAACTTTCATTTGTGGGAAAACCCCTTTAATGTGACCGGTTTCCTCTGCCTGCATCTGCCACCGAGATCAGACCGCCGCCATCTTTGTGCAGATAGCAGCGGTTACATTAAAACTGCGCATGCGCTCCTCCTGTACAAAGATGGCTGCGGTCAGTGAATCATTTGGCTGATCCCGATGGTGACGTGTTTGCGACGGTGTTCCCGCGCAAGAGGCTGCATATGGCATATATAGTGTTTGTGTGTTGTGCATATGGCGTATACAGTGTGTGTGAATGTGTTTGTAGTGCGTACGGCATTTACAGTGTGTTTGTGATGGGTACGGCGTATACAATGTGTGTATATGTGTGTGTGTGTCTGGTGTGGTGGTGTTCCGCTGGTGGTACCGCGCAAGAGGCTAATACCATCAGCAGTTTCCACATTGAGACACCCATCACTTGGGTGTCCCAATATGGTGGTCAGTGAACTTCCGCCACTTGGAATTCTGGGATCTGGACACATCTGGACGCAACAGGTTGTGAAGACATTACAAGGTAATTATATATTAAGATATATATATTAAGAGATCACCACATCAAAACCCTGTCATGGGCAGCCCATCAAACAAAGAAGAACTGCTTACATTTTTGTGCCAGAAGCAGTGAGAAAGACTGGTGGAAAGCATGCCAAGGCGCATGAAAGCTGTGATTAAAAATCATGGTTATTCCATAAAATATTGATTTCTGAACTCCTCCTGAATTAAAACATTAGTATTTATTTAGTTTTCTTTGCATTATGTAAGGTCTGAAAGAATTGGGTTGTTTTTTATTTTGACCATTTTTCTTTGTCAGAAAAAAATACAAAATATATTGCTTGGAATTTTTTTTTTTTTTTTTTTTAATAGTATAAAAGAACAATCTACATTTTACTCAAAAGTATACCTATTGTAAGATTGCTCTCACTAAGTGTATTGGGGGACACTCGCTTGGCACGGGATTAACGTAGTCAGGCACGATTTTTCCAAACAAACAGTCCATACGGTTTATTAAATTGTCATAAACCGGGTTTTGCACAGTTCATATTATACGTTCCATAGAACACAATAGGCACCAACTGGTGATATTAACTTGCAGCTTTATCTTGTACACATCAAACACGGCTTTGTCTCATGGACACTAAACATGCTGGGCCTCTCACTTTGCCCTGTAACCATGGGTGTCCGTACGCCGTACACTTCACCAATGTCCATGGAGCACAACAGGCACCAACATACGACATTACGATTTGTAGCAACTAAACACGCTTGTCCTCTCCTGATCAGTTGCTGTGGGTTACCACACAGTTCATTTCACAAGTATCAACAGTCTGTACAAGTACCTGATGGGAGCTCCTGCTCCACCTGACTCCTTGTCAGTCCAATCCTCCAGGAAAGCTGCCTCACAGGGATCACCAACTTGCCTGGGCGGCATATCTTAGTCAGTCCAGACCTACCGATGGACGGTAGCTTCCCCACATGAACCGCACATGTGACCTGTCCAGGTGCTATTCAGGACCTCGTCCAACACCCCAGGCCACCCGCAAGTCCAAGCCCCACCATCTGCTCTTCAGAACTCCTACTCCCAGGAAATCCAACACACCAGGCTCACCAGGTCCAAAGCTCCACCATCTGCTATTCAGGATTCCTACTCCCAGGAAATCCAACACAGGTGGTTCAGTGTGCTATTCAGGGATCCTGTTATGGCTGGCAATCAGGCAACACAGCGTGCAGTAATCAGCGCACATACAGAGATCTGGCAATAACCAAAAACAATAGGACGAGCTCTGAGACGTGGAATCTCTGTAGACTGCAGTACCTGATCTATCCTCACACAACTATAAGCAGCAGTGGATTGCGCCTATCACTACCTATGCAACTCGGCACTGCCTGAGGAGCTGACTAGCCTGAAGATAGAAATACAAGCCTGACTTACCTCAGAGAAATACCCCAAAGGAATAGACAGCCCCCCACATATAATGACTGTTAGCAAGATGAAAAGACAAACGTAGGAATGAAATAGATTCAGCAAAGTGAGGCCCGATATTCTAGACAGAGCGAGGATAGCAAAGAGAACTATGCAGTCTACAAAAAACCCTAAAACGAAAACCACGCAAAGGGGCAAAAAGACCCACCGTGCCGAACTAACAGCACGGCGGTGCACCCCTTTGCTTCTCAGAGCTTCCAGCAAAAGTTAATAGCAAGCTGGACAGAAAAAACAGAAAACAAACTAGAAGCACTTATCTAGCAGAGCAGCAGGCCCAAGGAAAGATGCAGTAGCTCAGATCCAACACTGGAACATTGACAAGGAGCAAGGAAGACAGACTCAGGTGGAGCTAAATAGCAAGGCAGCCAACGAGCTCACCAAAACACCTGAGGGAGGAAGCCCAGAGACTGCAATACCACTTGTGACCACAGAAGTGAACTCAGCCACAGAATTCACAACAGGATCCGGTCCTACTCCCAGGACCTCTCAACACACAGGTTCTCCAGGACCTTCCACTGGAACCACACAGGAACCATGTGACCCACACCCTGGTCACATTATATATCCTTAACCACTCTCCTGGGTGGGAGAGTGGATGTGTGGCTAGTTTGTCCCGCCCATCTCACATAACTAGCCCTGCCAAACCTCCCATGACTATTATACAACACTATAACTATAGGACTACAGGCCCCAGAACACCACATCGCTTCAGGCTGGCAGCGCAGAGTCTCCTCCTCTGCAACACATATCGGCCATTCACCACAATGCCGGACTTTGTCACATCATCTCATCCATGCATGCAACTGCCATGCACTCTCACAGCCTCAATACGCCTCCGTGCGTATACTGGGGAAACCATGCAGCGCCCCCTAGCTGTCACAGGGGTCACTGCATCACACTATAAAGAGAAAAATCAGACAAACTGAACATTTTGCAGTGGTCTCTTAATTTTTACCAGAGCTGTATATATATATATATATATATATATATATAATCAGTGGCGGGAGTCAGCTCTTCTCTGTGCTGACTGTCAAGCTGACAGCCGCCACATAGAAGCTGCAGCGCGCCGGCTCCCAGTATTCAATTGTACTCGTATTTTACAGACACGAGTACAATTGAAGATCTGACTGCAGTGCCTAGAACGGAGGTGATTTTGGGAGGTAATGATGTCACCAGAAGGGGCAGGGCCTCCTTCAGTCCAGTGAAGACACGATAGCAGGAAGCTGCTGAGGCTGCTAGAGAACTGAGGGTCTGCAGCATGGAGCCGTGTGAGATTACCAAGGTGTGTGGGGATTGGAGTAGATGAGGGGCTGTGTAGTGGATAAGAGGCTGTGTGGGGAATGAGGGGATGATGAGGGGCTGTGTGGGGAATGGGAGGATAATGAGGTGCTGTGTGGAGAATGGGGAGGTAATGAGGGGCTGTGTAGTGGATGATGAGAGGCTGTGTGGGGAATAGGGGGGATGATGAGGGGCTGTGTGGGGAATGGGGGGATGATGAGGGGCTGTGGGGAGAAGGGGGGATGATGTGGGGCTGTGTGGGAGAAGGGATGATGATGAGGGGCTTTGGGGGAGAAGGGGGGTGATGAGGGGCTTTGGGGGAGAAGGGGGGTGATGAGGGGCTGTATGGGGGTAACAGGGGCTGTGTGGGGAATGGGGGGAGAGGCTGTGTGGGTGATAATGAGGGCCTATGTGGGGAATGGGGGTGATGATGAGGGGCTCTGTGGAGAAGCGGGGTGATGAGGGCCTTTGTGGTGAATGGGGGGATGAGGGGGGGCGCCAAACCAAACTCTTGCCCCGGGTGTCAGAAACCCTAGATACACCTCTGTATAAAATATATATGTAAAGGTGTATATATAGGTTGCGGCACAAGTTATAGGTTTTGAATGACACTGTTCACATTTTTGTTGATAAACTTATATGAGAACTTGGGTGACGTTTTTCTGGCAAGCAAAAGCAATTCTGACATTTTAATTTTTTTCTCTTTTTAACATTTGACATATGGTTAAATTATTTTTATATTTTCGCAGATAGACATTTGTGTATGCAGCAATAACATTTCTTTAAAGCGGGATTATTCAAGATTTTATTTGTTTTTTATTATCAAAATTATGTCCTAAGCCTCCAGTCACGTGCACATCAACGTCAGCTGCTGTCCTCTGATCGGCTGCAGCATATATTGGAGCACATTGAGCCCAGTGGCGCATTACACTTCAGGATGCACATCCAGTTGAAGTTTGCACTTGCGTCGGCAGGCCCCCTCACCCGTACGGGCCCAGTCGTGGTCGAGACCTCGGCGACCATGATTGTTATAATCCTGTTTAGAGGCAGTAAACAAAATGTTGATGACCTCTTATTGCAACTGCTGGCTTATTTGCTGCCCAAAGACATCAAGTTTTCATTTACTACATCTAAACTCACATGTAGTAAAATATGATGGTCTGTAGGTCTGTGATTAGGATGGAAATGTCAGCTTGCATATCGTTTTAGGATTGCTATTAATATATTTGTACACAATATATCAATTGCCGAAAACTCTGAGCAGTTTACAGTGATCTGTTGTATTCAGCCAAGGCAATTCTCTGCTAGGACTCTGTGCTAATACACTTTACCGGATGTGATAGAATGTAGTTAACTGGAGAGATTTGTACAGTCCATGTATTTAGGACACAGAGTATTGCTGGTGACTCGATACAAGTGTTGCAAATGTTAATGTGTAGTAAATATTACATTTGTACAAGTTTTCTGACTAGATAGAAACAAGATTTTTCACATACACTGCTAACTTAATTGGAACACAGATTATGTTCAAGAAGGCTTTATTTTTTTATTTTTTTTATTCCACGGTGATTTAGCTTTATTTCTTAAAAAAGAGAATGCAGATAAATAGTTGTAAATAGTCTGTAAATCCTACCTGGCTGCTACAGAGAGAAAATGTAGTTGTATTATCCCTGCAGCTGCTCACTTCCAGTCATCAGGGCGGTGCATGGTGCGGTTACAGTCTCCGCTCACTCCACAGAGAGCGTACTGTAATTCTCTGCCCCAGTCTATAGAGCAGGCTGTCAATCAATGTGCTGGGGAGTAATTACAGTCACACTCACTGTATAGTGAGTGGTGACTATAACCATTCCCTGTACCATCCCAAATAACTGGAAGCATGCAGCTGCAGGGAGAATATAACTTCACTAGATGGTAGCTCGATTCTAACGCATCGGGTATGTAGTTTATTTATGAAGATTTTAGAATAATACATTGAATACACAGGATTCGGACACAGGACTGCGCCGGTCGCTGATTGTTTGCGGCCGGCCATGTAGTATATAGCACAGCCACGTAGTATAGCACAGCCATGTAGTACATAGCACAGCCACGTAGTATATTGCACAGTCACATAGTATATAGCACAGCCACGTAGTATGTAGCACAGCCCATGGAGTATATAGGACAGTCACGTAGTATATAACACAGCCCATGGAGTATATAGCACAGCCACATAATATATAGCACAGGCCACAGAGTGTATAACAGCCCACATAGCATATAACACAGCCACGTAGTATATAACAGCCCACGCATGCAGTATATATAACAGCCCCCGTAGCCCATGGATAAAAATGGAAAGAAAACGAAAAGCTAGCACTCGACACTTAAAAACAGTTTCTTGACGGTGCAAGTGAAAGGAACCAGTGGTCCCATACAGTACTTGAAATAGAAAAATCACTGCACTCATCCAATTCAGATAAAATTGCTTAGATGAAAATTTTATTGAAAAAACGGTGGTGAAAACAAGGCGACAATCTCAATGTGGTATTCTAATAAGGCAACGTTAAAAGATTGCCTTATTAGAATACCACATTGAGATTGTCGCCTCGTTTTCACCACCGTTTTTTCAATACAATTTTCATCTAAGCAATTTTTTCTGAATTGGATGAGTGCATGTAGTGTATAACACAGGCCCACATAGTGTATAACAGAGCCCACGTAGTATATAGCACAGCCCACGTAGTATATTGCATAGCCCACGTAGTATATTGCACAGTCCACGTAGTATAATGCACAGCCCACGTAGTATATTGAACAGCCCACGTAGTATATAGCAATGTGGGCATCATATCCCTGTTAAAAAAAAGAATTAAAATAAAAAATAGTTACATACTCACCTTCCGTTGGCCCCCGGATCCAGGCGAAGCATTTACCGATGCTCCTCGCATGCTCCGGTCCCAAGAGTGCATTGCGGTCTCGCGAGATGATGACGTAGTGGTCTTGCGAGACCGCTACGTCATCATCTCGCGAGATCGCCATGCATGGAGTGGGTGGTTACTGGAGCATCGCGAGGAGCGGTAAAGGCCTGTTCTGGATCCTAGGGGCCGACGGACAGTGATTATATAACTATTTTTTTATTATTATTTTTAACATTAGATCTTTTTACTATTGATGCTGCATAGGCAGCATCAATAGTAAAAAGTTGGTCACACAGGGTTAATAGCAGCGTTAACAGAGTGCGTTACACCGCTGCATAACACGGTCCGTTAATGCTGCCATTAACCCTGTGTGAGCGCTGACTGGAGGGGAGTACGGAGTGGGCACTGACTGCGGGGAGTAAGGAGCGGCCATTTTGCCGCCAGACTGTGCCCGTCGGCTGTTTTGCCGCGACCAATCAGCGACTTGGGATTTCTGTTACAGACAGACAGAAAGACGGAAGTGACCCTTAGACAATTATATAGTAGATTGTATTCCTGTGGCTGCTGCTCCAGTTAGGCAGCAAGGCTGTTCAAAACTCACGAAGACATGCCTATTTTTTTTCCGATATTACAAATTAAAAAGGCCAATACAACTCTATGGGTCTGTGATAAACACGTACAGCACACACATGCATCCATGTACCAACCGTGTGCCTTCAGTATTTACCAGTGCAAAAGATAGGAAAAGCTTTGTAATTTATTCTTTTTCCATCCATAAAAAACACAGATGCCACACTGATGGTTAAAATGTAAACACGGACATTTCCCTGATTACACACTGATCCAAAACACTAATGACACTAGCAGCAACAGGGACATGTGAATAAGGCTTAACAGAGAATTATAACTCTATTATATCTTTTTCTAAACTCTTCTGTGCTGATTTATGACAACAGTCCAAATCAAAGTCCAGTCCAAATCAAAGTTGAGCAGAACTTTGATATGGCTATAAATCAGATGAGAGAAGCTCAGAAAAAGACAGAAAGAAAATTTACAAACTCTCAGTTGGAACAGCTAACTGATGGAGTCTCAAACAGCAATATGCAAGGAAAAAAGAAACTGCAAAAGGCAAATGGTATTTTTATTTAATTAAACCCAATGGTTGAAATATTTCTAAGCTGAAAATAATGCATTTAAGTAAAGAAAAAAAATTCCCCTGAACTAAACCCATATATGGCTCGATCGTTCCCCCTCTCAACATCATCTGTCAGGGAAAAGATTGGGGTCACGAGGCTTTCATCAATGCTCATCTGATCCTACAAAAATCTGCTATGAATGCAAGCTTTTATATTTTTTTTACTACTATATGCCTTTGCAGGCACTTTTGTTTATAAACTGGACAGCTCCTTTAACCCCTTCGCGACACGCGCCGTACTAGTACTGCGCTGCCGGCACTGCATTAGTGCCAGCAGCAGTACTAGTACGGCGCACCGATCACCGCGGTCTCGCGCTGAGCGCCGCGGTGATCGGGTGCGGGTGTCAGCTGTATATGACAGCTGACACCCCGCAGCAATGCCTACGATAGGCGCTATCGCCGATCGCGGGCATTTAACCCCTCTGATGCCGCTGTCAGTAGTGACAGCGACATAGAGGGGGATCGCGCAGGGACGGGGGCTCCCTGCGCTCTCCCACCGGAGCAACGCAATGAGATCGCGTTGCTCCGGTGACCCGGAAGGAGTCCCCGGATCCAAGATGGCCGCCGGACTCCTTCCGGGTCATGAAGTGACCTGGCTAGCCGGCGCCTGCTGAGAGCAGGCGCTGGAAGCCAGCTAAGCTGCCTGTCAGATCGTTGATCTGACAGTGTGCTATGCACAGTGTCAGATCAACGATCTGATCTAATACAGTGATGTCCCACCCTGGGACAATGTTAGAAAGTAAAAAAAAAAAAAAAATAGAATGTGTAAAAAAAAATTTAAAAAAATCCCCAAATAAAAAAAAAAAACCATTTCCCAATAAATCCATTTATTTATGTAAAAAAAAAAAAAAACAATAAATGTACACGTATTTGGTATCGCCGCGTCCGTAACGACCCGCTCTATAAAACTATCCCACTAGTTAACCCCTTCAGTGAACACCGCAAAAAAAAAAAAACAAGGCAAAAAACAACGCTTTATTATCATACAGGCGAACAAAAAGTGGAATAACACGCGATCAAAACGACGGATATAAATAACCATGGTACCGCTGAAAACGTCATCTTGTCCCGCAAAAAAAAAGCCGCCATACAGCATCATCAGCAGAAAAATAAAAAAGTTATAGCTCTCAGAATAATGCGATGCAAAAACAATTATTTTTTTATATAAAATAGTTTTTATTGTGTAAAAGCGCCAAAACATAAAAAAAATTACATAAATGAGGTATCGCTGTAATCATACTGACCCGAAGAATAAAACTGCTTTATCCATTTTACCACACGTGGAACGGTATAAACGCCCCCCCTAAAAGAAATTCAGGAATTGCTGGTTTTTGTTCATTCCGCCTCCCAAAAATCGGAATAAAAAGCGATCAAAAAATGTCATCTGCCCGAAAATGTTACCATTAAAAACGTCAACTCGTCCCGCAAAAAACAAGATCTCACATGACTCTGTGGGCCAAAATATGGATAAATTATAGCTCTCAAAATGTGGTGATGCAAAAACTATTTTTTGCAATAAAAAGCGTCTTTTAGTGTGTGACGGCTGCCAATCATAAAAATCCGCCAAAAAAACGCTATAAAAGTAAATCAAACCCCCCTTCATCACCCCCTTAGTTAGGGAAAAATAATAAAATGTAAAAAAATGTATTTATTTCCATTTTCCCATTAGTGCTAGGGTTAGGGCTAGGGTTAGGGCTAGGGTTAGGGCTAGGGCTAGGGTTAGGGCTAGGGTTAGGGCTAGGGTTAGGGCTAGGGCTAGGGTTAGGGTTAGGGTTAGGGTTGGGGTTAGGGTTTCAGTTATAATTGGGGGTTTCCACTGTTTAGGCACATCAGGGGCTCTCCAAACGCGACATGGCGTCCGATCTCAATTCCAGCCAATTCTGCTTTGAAAAAGTAAAACAGGGCTCCTTCCCTTCCGAGTTCTCCTGTGTGCCCAAACAGTGGTTCCCCCCAACATATGGGGTATCAGCGTTCCCAGGACAAGTTGGACAACAACTTTTGGGGTCCAATTTGTCCTGTTACCCTTGGGAAAATAAAAACATAGGGGATAAAATATCATTTTCGTGGAAAAAAAAATATTTTTTAT
The DNA here is from genome assembly GCF_032444005.1 of Ranitomeya imitator. Classification (NCBI taxonomy): domain Eukaryota; kingdom Metazoa; phylum Chordata; class Amphibia; order Anura; family Dendrobatidae; genus Ranitomeya; species Ranitomeya imitator. The sequence continues at coordinate 111,085,430 of NC_091287.1, read as the reverse complement.
TTTCACGGCTCTGCGTTATAAACTGTAGTGAAACACTTGTTGGTTCAAAGCTCTCACAACACATCTAGATAAGTTCCTTTGGGGGTCTAGTTTCCAATATGGGGTCACTTGTGGGGGGTTTCTACTGTTTAGGTACATCAGGGGCTCTGCAAATGCAACATGACGCCTGCAGACCAATCCATCTAAGTCTGCATTTCAAATGGCGCTCCTTCCCTTCCGAGCTCTGCTGTGCACCCAAACAGTGGTTCCCCCCAACATATGGGGTATCAGCGTTCTCAGGACAAGTTGGACAACAACTTTTGGGGTCCAATTTGTCCTGTTACCCTTGGGAAAATAAAAACATAGGGGATAAAATATCATTTTCGTGGAAAGAAAAATATTTTTTATTTTCACGGCTCTGCGTTATAAACTGTAGTGAAACACTTGTTGGTTCAAAGCTCTCACAACACATCTAGATAAGTTCCTTGGGGGGTCTAGTTTCCAATATGGGGTCACTTGTGGTGGGTTTCTACTGTTTAGGTACATCAGGGGCTCTGCAAATGCAACATGACACCTGCAGTCCATTCCATCTAAGTCTGCATTTCAAACGGTGCTCCTTCCCTTCCGAGCTCTGCCATGCACTCAAACGGTGGTTCCCCCCCACATGTGGGGTATCAGCGTACTCAGGACAAATTGGACAATAACATTTGTGGTCCAATTTCTCCTGTTACCCTTGGGAAAAAAAAAATTGCGGGCTAAAACATCATTTTGTGGAAAGAAAAAATGATTTTTTAATTTTCACAATGCTACTGTTAGGGGTCGAGTTCCCGCTTCTGCACAGGGGGAATCTCGAGCCACTTCCGCTGCGGTCTCCCATTCTTGTCCAGCCGCAGTGGAGCCTGCTCAGCAAGGACGTCGGTCCCAGCGTCTTGCTCATTCTCACTCTGTTCTGAGAGTTAGTGCTGCTTCTCCAGTCTCTGCCATTAAAGTCAGTGCTGGTCAGCAGCGAGCGGACTTCTCTGGGACTAAGTCCTTGTCTGCATGTACTGAGCATGCCCAGCGTAAGGTCTCCCGTTGGAGATCGAGGGTCATGTGCTCAGGCTCTGCAGCACATTCCATTGGTCCTCTTGGCAGGTCCTAGAAGGGCAAAAGTGCTGTGGCCACTTCCTGTGCTGCTGTTATATAAACTGCGCATGACCGCACGGCCATGCGCTAGTATTGTCAAACAATTGTTGATGTGTGTATGTTGTGAGTGCAAGTCGTCCTTGGAAACCCCTTCCCTATTGAATGTCTGTTCGCGGAAGGTGTATGGCTGCTACCTAGCGCCCGACTTAGCCTACAGCACTAAAAACACATCTCAGCGTCCTGTAGCTGTGCCTGCCAGTACGGCGCCGTGCGCCTGTCTTGCGCTTTCCATACCCGAGTCTGGGTGGTTAGTGGCGTCCGTTAGTGCGGCATCGCTCGCACTCTTGTGCACTTATATTCCTTAAGGTTCTCTACACACCCAGTTGCGGTGTTACGCCAGCAAGGGTCTAATCGGGCTCCAATCCCTTCTGGGGTTAAGTCCGCTGACCACTTGCTCGCGCACTAGTGCGGTACTGCGGTCCTGTGGATTAACAGGATCGCTTTCTTCACGCTGGGTGAGGTTTAACCCACGCGTGTATCCTTTAGTGTACCGCCATATTGTCCGTCTTGCTAGCTGCAGGGTCTTTTACCTGCACGGTGGACCTCGGACTGCGAACGCACCTAGTTTCTTACCATCTATACATGGTGCGTTCCGCCAGTCCTTAACAGCTACTTTCTAAACTTTAGTGAAACAATTGGGGGTTAAAAGTGCTCACCACACATCTAGATAAGTTCCTTAGGGGGTCTTCTTTCCAAAATGGGGTCACTTGTGGGGGGTTTCCACTGTTAAGGCACGTCAGGGGCTCTCCAAATGCGACATGGCGTCCGATCTCAATTCCAGCCAATTTTGCATTGAAAAGTCAAATGGCACTCCTTCCCTTCCGAGCTCTGCCATGCGCTCAAACAGTGGTTTATCCCCATATATGAAGTATCGACGTACTCAGGACAAATTGCACAACAACTTTTGGGGTACAATTTATCCTTTTACCCTTGGGAAAATAAAAAATTTGGGGCAAAAATATCATTTTTTGTGAAAATTAATAAAAAAAATTTTTTTACGGCTCTACATTATAAACTTCTGTGAAGCACTTGGAGGTTCAAAGTGCTCACCACACATCTAGATTAGTTCCTTAGGGGGTCTACTTTCCAAAATGGTGTCACCTGTGGGGGTTTCCACTGTTTAGGCACATCAGGGGCTCTCCAATCGTGACATGGGCTCCGATCTCAATTCCAGCAAATCTTGCATTGAAAAGTCAAATAGCGCTCCTTCCCTTCCGAGCTCTGCCATGTGCCCAAACAGTGGTTTACCCCCACATATGGGGTATCGGCGTACTCAGGACAAATTGTACAATGACTTTTGTGGTCCAATTTCTCCTGTTACCCTTGGTAAAATGAAACAAATTGGACCTGAAGTAAAAATTTTGTGAAAAAAAAGTTAAATGTTCAATTTTTTTAAACATTCAAAAAATTCCTGTGAAGCACCTGAAGGGTTAATAAACTTTTTGAATGTGGTTTTGAGTACCTTGAGGGGTGCAGTTTTTATAATAGTGTCACTTTTGGGCATTTTCTGTCATATAGACCCCTCAAAGTCACTTCAAGTGTGAGGTGGTCCGTAAAAAAATGGTTTTGCAAATTTTGTTGCAAAAATGAGAAATCGCTGGTCAACTTTTAACCCTTATAACGTCCTAAAAAAAAAAAATTATGTTTCCAAAATTGTGCTGATGTAAAGCAGACATGTGGGAAATGTTGTTTATTAACTATATTATGTGATATAACTCTCTAATTTAAGGGCATAAAAACTAAGAGTTTGAAAATTGCTAAATTTTCATAATTTCCGACAAATTTTTGTTTTTTTCACAAATAAATGCAAGTCATATCGAAGAAGTTTTACCACTATCATGAAGTACAATATGTCACGAGAAAACAGTGTCAGAATCACCAGGATCCGTTGAAGCGTTTCAGAGTTATAACCTCATAAAGTGACAGTGGTCAGAATTGTAAAAATTGGCCCTGTCACTTAGGTGAAAACAGGCTTTGGGGTGAAGGGGTTAAGCATTACTACCAGTTCAAAGCCGTACATTGCAGTAATAGAATGAAGTGCATATATTCCATATAAAATAATGTCACTGATCTTTCTTAATCCTGCATAAAGCCCTGCAATGATTCTTTTACATTGCTATGAACTAATTACAGCTGCCTGCATTGTATTTATTAGTTACTGATTTCAATATTGTGGTAAAAGTCATTCACGGAAATTGATTTGCAAAAATGCAAAGCCCTTTCCAGTACTAAATATAGCTTGAACCAAAGGAAGGAAATTGCATGCATTCATATTTCTCATCATAATTCAGATATATGCAGTGCATGCTTCATTAACAACAATGCTGATTTGTTATTTTAATGGCAGCTTTTCCTCTTGTAAAACGTTCCCATCACAATAGTCCAGTGAAGCCAGTCAGAAATTATTTAGCTCAATATACAATATATTAGACTAATGGCAAAGAGCAGTAAGACTTCAGTCAAGCATGGTAACATAAAATGTTTTCACTGAGCACATCACGACCCATAAAAATAAGCCCCCTTTAGTATAGACATAATTTGTTCGTCAAGGCTACACAAATATGACATATCCATCATAAATCAAGCGTTACACTGCTGTCATACTATGGCACAATACAATGATGCAAATTGAACCCAAAACCAGACCCCAGAAATACAGATAGAGCCCGGAAACCTTAACTAACGCCCAATGCTAGTCCACCATATAATTATAGACTCTAAAACTCTTAAATAAATCAGGTTTTTATTGGTGGATACAAAGGCTACATGAATGAAATTATCAGGTTCAAATGTATTGAAACAATTTGCGATTCAATTCACCAGGATCACCAAAATAAATCCTGCTTCTATTTTACATAAAGCAGATTATGATTATATAAATCACAAACGACTTCCGACGAGTCCATCTGAGCTTCCCCATGATGCTTTGCATCTATGACATCACATGGCATAGCGCAATCAATCAGCACGGACTATCACAACCTGCATAAAACACTAGGCAGGGAATGTAGCAGGCTATAAAAAGGACAGAACACTGACATGGCCTCAGGTACGGCACCTGGTCTTCCCCATAATGCTTTGCCTCTATGACATCACATGATATCAGGAGGGACTATCCTAGCTCATGTAAAAGACTAGATAGGGAATTCAACACCCATTTTAGGTCGATTTTAGGATAATGAGAGTAGTCAAACTCACAGCTCAGAAATAGAAATAAGAAAAGATAGCCCTAAAACATTGAGCAAATACCTAAGGCAGTAATCTCTTGTACAACTGCCACTGTGAATAGGATAAGAGTAGTAGCCTGGGAAGAATATAGACATTAAATTGATAGGGAGAGATAGTAAGGGCGCCACCACGAATACTAGACTGAGTGTGATTGAGCAGAGATATGGTATAGCTGGCATCTACTGTATACTGCTGCATTTTAATTTCAATTGCACATTTTTCTTTCATTCTTAGAGGGATTTTCCCAAGAACAAAGGTTCATTTAAATCAATAGATTTTGAATAATAATAACTTTCACAATTGGTTGTGTTTAAATAAAATGTTCCTTTGCTGAGATATATACCGTGTGTGCCCCTACTGTGTAATGGCTGTGTCTGACCATGCTGGAAAATGGTCTGATCATACCACATCTCCTGGGCAGTGGGGAAACAAAAGAGAGAATAAGGATATTACAGCATGGGATCACATCTGATTCGTTTTGTGAGGTTAAACATTTCCCTGTCTGCTTTGAAACAATATTTTATCTCAAAGAAAGAATCACTTGTGATCCTGTGCTGTCCTGTCTATATACTATTTTGCTTCCTCCTCTGCACAAGAGATGTGGTATGATCAGTCCATGTTCCTGCACGGTGAGACACAGCCATTACACAGCACACAGCAGGGGCACATTTATAAGATTATCTCAGCACAGGAACATTTTATTTTAACACATGAAATTGTGGAAGTTATTATTCCAAAATGTATTGATTAAAATGAATTTTTGGCCATGTAAAAACCCCTTTAATGCTGTAGAATACAGAGCAAGGCAATATTTTCTACAGAATAAAAAAAATCTAAAATCAGTGTCATTTAGACGATGTACAAGTGACTGTAATTACCGTATATACTCGAGTATAAGCCGAGATTTTCAGCCCATTTTTTTGGGCTGAAAGTCCCCCTCTCGGCTTATACTCGAGTCATATACCCGGGTGTCAGCAGGGGAGGGGGAGCGGGGGCTGTGTAATCATACTTACCTGCTCCCAGCGCGGTCCCTGCAGTCCCTGGCTTCTCCGGCGCTGCAGATTCTTCCTGTACTGAGCGGTCACATGGTACCGCTCATTACAGAAATGAATAGGCAGCTCCACCCCCATAGGGGAGGAGCCGCATATTCATTGCTGTAAATGATCGGTGCCATGTGACCGCTCAATTACAGGAAGAAGCTGCAGCGCCGGAGAAGCCAGGGACTGCAGGGACCGCGCCGCAGCAGGTAAGGGGAGCGCAGCGCTATAATTACCTGCTCCTCGCTCCGGCTCCGTCTGCAGCGTCCTCTAGCAATGACGCTCAGGTTAGAGGGCGCTGTGACGTAGTCAGTGCGCGCCCTCTGCTGAGCGTCAGTGCTGGAGACGGAGCCGCAGAGGAGCAGGTAATTATTGAAAGCGCTGGCGTCCTGAGAAGAGAGGTGAGTATGTGATTTTTTTTTTTTTTATGGCAGCACCAGCAGCATTCTAAGGAGCACCTATAGGGCCATAAAGGTGCAGAGCATATAAGGGGCACAGCATTATAAGGAGCACCTATGGGGCCATAAAGGTGCAGAGCATATAAGGGGCACAGCATTATAAGGAGCACCTATGGGGCCATAAAGGTGCAGAGCATATAAGGGGCACAGCATTATAAGGAGCACCTATGGGGCCATAAAGGTGCAGAGCATATATGGGGCACAGCATTATAAGGAGCACCTATGGGGCCATAAAGGTGCAGAGCATATAAGGGGCACAGCATTATAAGGAGCATCTATGGGGCCATAAAGGTGCAGAGCATATAAGGGGCACAGCATTATAAGGAGCACCTATGGGGCCATAAAGGTGCAGAGCATATATGGGGCACAGCATTATAAGGAGCACCTATGGGGCCATAAAGGTGCAGAGCATATAAGGGGCACAGCATTATAAGGAGCACCTATGGGGCCATAAAGGTGCAGAGCATATATGGGGCACAGCATTATAAGGAGCACCTACGGGGCCATAAAGGTGCAGAGCATAAATGGGGCACAGCATTATAAGGAGCACCTATGGGGCCATAAAGGTGCAGAGCATATATGGGGCACAGCATTATAAGGAGCACCTATGGGGCCATAAAGGTGCAGAGCATAAATGGGGCACAGCATTATAAGGAGCATCTATGGGGCCATAATCAAAGGTGCAGAGCATATATGGCACAGCATTATAAGGAGCATCTATGGGGCCATAATCAACGGTGCAGAGCATTCTATATAGCACAGTTGTATATGGAGCATCTATGGGGCAATAATGAACGGTATGGAGCATCTATTTTTATTTTTGAAATTCACCGGTAAATGCTGCATTTTCTACCCTAGGCTTATACTCGAGTCAATAAGTTTTCCCAGTTTTTTGTGGCAAAATTAGGGGGGTCGGCTTATACTCGGGTCGGCTTATACTCGAGTATATACGGTAGCTTGTCCATTTCTTCTGCAATCCTTTTTGTGAAAGGAGAATAATTGTTTTTTCATAAATACAAAAGACAACTCCTTAGACATTTAACTGTGTCTGTCTACCCCTCAAAGTCTGCATATCACAAATAGTGATGGGTGAACCGGAACACTAAAGTTTAGGGTCCGTACCGAACATCTACCTTTCGGGCATGGACCCCGAACATGGACTTCTCCAAGAAGTCTGTGTTACTGTTCGGGTTCGACACATCGGGTGTCTCCCAGAGAAACATCGGAGGCTCTGATTGGTGGTAAGATCATTACTGCCAATTAGAGTGCCAGCAGCTGTGACTGGCGGTAAAACATTTGCCTTCGGTCACAGAGGTGTCAGGCAGATGTGAGTACTATCCATCACCCTACACCTGCAGGAGCTAACAACAGTGACAGCAGGCACAGCTGATGGGAGCATTCATCAGCCAGCGCCTGCGCTATAATTAAATATATAAAGTGTGGGTTTCCCTCTATTTCTGATAACCAGCATTGCAAAACTGACCGCTGCAGGCTGCAACCCTCAGCTGTCAGCTTTATCAGGGATGATTATCAAGAATAGAAGGGTCCCTGCAACATTTTTAAGAAATATTTAAATAATTTAAAAAAATTGTGTGGGGTCCCCCCCTCATTTTTGACAGCCAGCCAAGCTAATGCAGACAGCTGGGGGTGGGTTCCTCGTGAGAAATTTCTCACTGTGAACTGCAGAGAACTCACTGAGCTCAGGGCTGCACTGTGAGACTTTTTCTCACGGTGCTGTCAGTTATCTCAGTTCATCGGCCCAACTAGGAACTCAGCCTCAGTGACTTGCGGTAACCTCAATGACATCACCGCTAGTCACTGGCATGGCGATTGCAGCAGCTAATTCCCCCTTGGTTTTCAGCCTGGGCGGTCAGATCTTGGCACCATCCAGGTTGAAAACCAAATATCGCAGACATGGATTATGGCATGGGACAGTATGATAGACAAGTGAGGGATATTGTTTTTTATTTTTGTTTTTTACAGGAGACCGGGGCTTCAATGGAATGGGCGTTAGGTGAATATTTTTGTTTATCATTTTCTGTCTTTTACAGGGGACATGAGCTTCAATGGAATGGGCATAAAGTGAATATAATGATGTTTGTTATTTTTAAATTTGTAAAAGAATGTGTATTTTTATATCAAATAAAGGACTTTATTCTGGGTGTTTTTTACTGACCATATGTTTTTGGGGTTAGTAATGGAGAGGCGTCTTATAGATGCTTCTCCGTTACTAACTGCTGGACTTGATGTCACCTGAAAATATAAAAGTAACATCAACCCCACAAATATGAACCCCACTTGCCACCGCCACAAGGCAACTGGGAAGAGCTGGGCAATGCACCAGAATTGGCGCATCTAATAGATGCACCTTTTCTGGGGTGGCTGCAAGATGCTATTTTTAGGCTGGGGGTGGCCAATATCCATGGCCCCTTACCAGCCTGAGAATACCAGAACCCATCTGTCTGCTTTAGCTTGGCTGGTTGTCAAAAATGAGGGGGTACCTCACGCCGCTTTTTAAATTGTATTTAAATTTTTTTTTTTTAAAAACTGCGTGGGGACCTGTCTATCCTTGATAACCGGCCATAATAAAGCTGACAGCTGAGGGTTGCAGCCCCAGCTGTCAGTTTTGCCTTGCTAGTTATCAAAAATAGAAAGGAACCCAGGATGTTTATTTATTTATAGAGCAGTGGCCAGCTGATGAATACGCCTATCAGCTGCACCTGCTCACGCTGTTATTAGCGAAAGCAGGCATAAGCTGATGGGAGTAGTAATCTTTCAGCAGCTGACGGATCTGTGACTGGAGGTAAACTTTTTATCGCCGGTCACAGCTGTAGGCTCACGCTGTCATCTGACAGCATGGGAACTGCAACTCTCTGACTGCCGATAATAATCCTATAAGAGGTAGCATTTGCGGTGCTGTCATGCAGATGACAGCATGGCAAACAATGGATGTTCAGGCCCCCCATTCATTAGAATGAGGTCCAGGTTCGTGTACTGTTCTGGTACCCCCACCAAACGTTTCTTAACTATTCAGCAGAACCCCTTGGACCCAAACATCCAGGGGTTCACACCCATCACTAGTCACAGACAATAATTTTTTGCATATCTGTTTTACAAGTGAAATTTTGCATCTATACACACCACAGCAATAACAGTACAATATGGATTTATTATAGGGAGCCATTTTGACTGAGGTGCTGTTAACTGCATTTAGAGATGTGCTTTACAGCAGTCAAATGGACCACAGAACCTGTAGTCTGTATATATTCATTGCCTTCTATGGGAGGTTTATTGGCATGTTCTGTGATCTGTGTAGAGGCCATTGTACAGAGAATGTTATCTACTGTATATAGAGGTATTCCGTTCCATTGAACGCCTGCCTAAAATAATGAGATTACAACTGAAAAGTCATCTGAACACAACAGAAACTGTAGTTATATTATCTTAGTGGCCAGAGCGAAAATAGTAAGATTTCAGTATTTTTAATATGGTTTTGAAAAAAAAAAGTCAATGTTTAACATAAAAACTTGATTTACACAATGAATCATCATTTTCTGATTACACGTGTCCTAAATCTTTATACGTAAATAGTTGTAAACTTTTTAGTATGGCAGCTGTAGGAACTTGTAATAAATAGAATTTATTTATTTTATATGTACACAAATGCTCAGTAGTAAGCAAATAACCATTCGGCTCAAACAGAGGAGAATTCTGACCAACACTATTGTGACATATAGTATGTGGCCTTGAACAAAGCCTTGAATATATGTGGCCATCTAACACATTGTGATTTCCTCACACTGCTTGGCAAGGGCAGTGGACAGAAAGAGTAAAATGAAGCACAAGTAGAAAGAAGCAGCACATTTATAATATTTTATTGTAGCCAATGAAATAAGTCATGTTTCTATCACAACCACATGCCTTTTTTAGACCACTAGATTGCAGCGTATGGAGAATTCACTATGTAAGGTGAAATTACAGTTATATGAAAAAGTTTGGGCACCATTATTAATCTTAAGCTTAATGTTTTTTAAAAATTGTTTTTTTTGCAACAGCTATTTCAGTTTCATATATCTAATAACTGTTGGACACAGTAATGTTTCTGCCTTGAAATGAGGTTTATTGTACTAGCAGAAAATGTGCAATCTGCATTCAAACAAAATTTGACAGGTGCATAAGTATGGGCACCCTTATCATTTTCTTGTTTTAAATACTCCTACCTACTTTTCACTGACTTATTAAAGCACTTTTTTTGGTTTTCTAACCTCATTGAGCTTTGAGCTTCATAGCCAGGTGTATGCAATCATGAGAAAGCTACTTAAAGTGGCCACGTGCAAGTTGTTCTCCTGTTTGAATCTCCTCTGAAGAGTGGCATCATGGGCTCCTCAAAACAACTGTCTAATGATCTGAAAACAAAGATTATTCAACATAGTTGCTCAGGCAAAGGATACAAAAAGCTGTCTCAGAGATTTAACCTGTCAATTTCCACTGTGAGGAACATAGTAAGGAAATGGAAGAACACAGGTACAGTTCTTGTTAAGGCCAAAAGTGGCAGGCCAAGAAAAACATCAGAAAGGCAGAGAAGAAGAATGATGAGATCAGTCAAGGACAATCCTCCGACCACCTCCAGAGAGCTGCAGCATCAACTTGTTGCAGATGGTTCACTGTGCATCCATCAACTATACAACGCACTTTGCACAAGGAGAAGCTGTATGGGAGAGTGATGCGAAAGAAGCCGTTTCTGCAAGCACGCCACAAACAGTCGGCTGAGTTATGTAAAAGCACATTTGGAGAAGCCAATTTCTTTTTGGAAGAAGGTCCCGTGGACTGATGAAACCAAGATTAAGTTGTTTGGTCATACAAAAAGGCGTTATGCATGGCAGGCAAAAAACACAGCATTCCAAGAAAAACACTTGCTACCCACAGTAAAATTTGGTGGAGGTTCCATCATGCTTTGGGGCTGTGTGGCCAATGCTGGCACCGGGAATCTTGTTAAAGTTGAGGGACGCATGGATTCCTCTCAGTATGAGCAGATTCTTGACAATAATGTTCATGAATCAGTGACAAAGTTGAAGTTACGCAGGGGATGGATCTTTCAGCAAAACAATGATCCAAAACACCGCTCCAAATCTACTCAGGCATTCATGCAGAGGAACAATTACACTGTTCTGGAATGGCCATCCCAGTCCCCAGACCTGAATATCATTGAACATCTGTGGGATCATTTGAAGAGGGCTGTCCATGCTCGGCGACCATCAAACTTAACTGAACTGGAATTGTTTTGTAAAGCGGAATGGTCAAAAATACCTTCATCCAGGATCCAGGAACTCATTAAAAGCTACAGGAAGTGACTAGAGGCTGTTATTTTTGCAAAAGGAGGATCTACTAAATATTAATGTCACTTTTCTGGTGGGGTGCCCATACTTATGCACCTGTCAAATTTTGTTGGAATGCAGATTGCACATTTTCTGTTAGTACAATAAACCTCATTTCAAGGCAGAAACATTACTGTGTCCAACAATTATTAGATATATGATACTGAAATAGCTGTTGCAAAAAAAAAACAATCTTTATAAAACATTAAGCTTAAGATTAATAGGGGTGCCCAAACTTTTTCATATAACTGTATATTGCTTATAGCACAACTACCTTTGGGTAGGGGCATTTAATTAGTGTTGCACAGAAAAATACATATTCCATAGCAAAGTCAGGAATGGGACTATCACTTTATGGAACTATACCTTTATTGACAGTAAACTTGAACTTTAGTGAATCAAGTAGTATCAAAGCTATTTTATACCATGGAATAGATAGTAGTATCAAATAACAGAACATAATAACAACAAATGAACCCATGTTAGCAGATTCTAAGTGTACCCCTTCAGCTTTCAGGCCCAAGAGCAATTGCTATTATTCCAAATGTTTTTATGAGTTCCCATGCTCCTCACCTACAACGTTTAATTTATCATACTAGTGTTTTATTATGTGGCCAGAAGACATTTTGTCTTAGTGAACAGAGTCCGTGTGCCAGGCTGGTTGTTACAGGAGACAAAAGGATGGTCCCCATATAAAAAACTAACACAGATAGTCTAAAAAGTATCTAACAACACATGAAAAGGTCCTAAAAGACATTATTTCAAATGAATGGATTGACTAAAGTGTAAGGGGGCCTCCCGACTCTCTTGACAGATGTCAGAGTAGCAAAGGCTCAGGCAGTTTATTTCTTTTTGTGTCTTCTCCCTTCTCACTACTGAAAACAAATACTCGGCCAAGGAAGTAGGGCATGCTTTGAGTCCATCATGACAAAAATTGAAATACATATGTTTGTTGTTGTTGAGTAAGGGAATCCCTGAGTGATAGCTGACATCTGAAAGAGTGTATGGCTAACAGCTAAGGTTTATAGCAGGGGAGGACTTGTCATTGATGCAACCTGTGCCACCTCCCAGGGGCCTAAGAGGTAGGAGGGCACCATTTTCACCTCCAAAACAGGTGAAATTGTTCATTATGATGAGTTATTGGGCTGTAAAGGGTCATATATTGTGCTTGCACAGGGGCCTCTTATGTATGTGTACATCCGTGGTATATAGGCACCTTAAGGCTTCTTTACAATACAGTAATAAAGTAGATATACTATATTCTGTTCTATACACAAGTCTTGGTGCTGAAAAAAATGAACACTGGTGACAATTGTCCTTAAAAAGGTTTTTTTGTATCTCTATTTAGCCATGTCTATTGAAAATATGTTATGTTCTTAGTTAACTAACACATATACAAAAAAAAAAAGCTTTACATAACATCCTGACTGAAAACGTTAAATCCAATCATCAAAATCTGATCAAAGAGCAGCCATTTACAAGATTAATTGTCTTAGCTGATCTACATTTACATTACTGTCATAGTTAACAGGAAAACACGAATGATGTAATTATAAAAACATTTTACATTTTAGTTTTTATTTTCTTTTGCAAATATATTTGTACTATATATTAATTAATATCACATCCAATATCATATCTAATATGCCGATCAATAAAAGAGGTTTCTCATGGACAATAAGATCTAATGAACATCCTGTATATGCACAAATGATTAATAAAAAGGCAAACTAGTTTTGTAATTTCCTGTACTCAGATGAGACATACACGAATAGAAGCTGAGATCTTTCATTTCCAATCAAAGCAAATCTCATTGACTCTTTCCTGCACCCAGTAATATTCTTGCCTCAGCACGAATGTTATAAATGCTACGCTCTATACGGGTCGACTGCAAATCAAGCAGCATAATAAACTGCACTTATCAGTTATTATCATACTTTTTGAGACAGTGCACAACAACATGATGGAGGAATTATAAGGGTTTGCAGTGGCTACAATACAAGAGGTGCACTTTCCGTAGGATGTACTTATCTATGTATGTTTATTTGTTTCCTTGTATTAATCTGCCCTTCTTGTTATTAATGAGCTCAGGGCAATATACGGTACTCAATTACACAGTAACTGTATACAATGTCACAAGGGCAGCATATGTGCAAGGGGCACAGAACTCAGCCTCGACTTCTGTCTGTGTGATCACTGACTGTATCCAGAGCCCATTAATAACCTCATCATGCCCGTCTCTTCTACAAACAGCGCGCACCATGTCATGTACCCTGTGATTTCACAGAAACATGACATGCAGTATTAGAATGGAGCTGGGAATATAAGTGTATATAGGTACAGCAGATACAGAGTCAGAAAATGGCATCATCACTCTTACAAAAATACTGAACTCATTAACAGACATATCTGTTGGGCATATAGGGGTATTATATCACATATATAATCTACAGAAAGGCAGATCACACAATCATAAAAACTAAGATAGATAACATAATGGAAGGTTGATGAATAGATTCTGTAGTTATTAAATAGATATATACAAGATAGACTGGCAGAAGACAGAAAAATAGATGGTTTGTAGAAAGCGAGACAGATAGATAGTAGATGATTGGCAGAGGGAGAGAGAAAGATTATGTGACAGAGATTGTGTGAGAGAAATTGTGTGAGAGAGTGTGAGAGATTGTGAGAGAGAAATTGTGTGAGAGTGTGAGAGAGAAAGACAGTGTGTGAAAGAGACAGTGTGAGAAAGAGACAGTGTGAGAGAGAGACAGTGTGAGAGAAATTGTGAGAGAAATTGTGAGAGTGTGTGAGAGAGAAAGACAGTGTGTGAGAGAGACAGTGTGAGAGAGAGACAGTGTGAGAGATTGTGAGAGAGAAATTGTGTGAGAGTGTGAGAGAGAAAGACAGTGTGTGAAAGAGACAGTGTGAGAGAGAGACAGTGTGAGAGAAATTGTGAGTGTGTGAGAGAGCGAGACAGTGTGTGAGACAGTGTGAGAGAGACAGTGTGAGCGACTGTGAGAGAGAAATTGTGAGAGATTGTGTGAGAGAGATTGTTTAAGAGATTGTGAGATTGAGAGAGAGATTGCGTGAGAGAGAGTGACAGTGTGAGAGATTGTGTGTGAGAGATTGTGAGAGTGTGTGAGAAATTGTGAGATTGTGTGTGAGTGAGAGACAGTGGGAGAGATTGTGTGAGTTTGTGTGAGAGCGATTGTGAGAGAAATTGTGTGTGTGAGAGAGAGACCCCTGAATGTACTATTATTGCCCAAACTGTTCCCCTCAACATCCCATCCCCATGACCCCGATCGCCTCATTTGTCACGCTTATTTTCTTTTGCTTTGGCAACACTAATTGTATTTTGGTCCTGCCAATAATGACTATTTGAATTTCAAAAAGATTGTGTGACAGAAATCGCGTGACAGAGAGAGAGTGTGTGTCTGTGTGTGTGAGAGAGAGATTGTGTGCGAGATTGTGAGAGAGATTGTGAGAGTGAGAGAGACTGTGTGAGAGATTGTGAGTGAGAGTGATTGTGTGAGAGATTGTGAGTGAGAGTGATTGTGAGAGAGATTGTGAGAGTGAGAGAGATTGTGTGAGAGATTGTGAGAGTGATTGTGCGAGAGATTGTGAGTGAGAGTGATTGTGCGAGAGATTGTGAGTGAGAGTGATTGTGAGAGAGATTGTCAGAGTGAGAGAGATTGTGTGAGAGATTGTGAGAGTGAGAGATTGTGTGAGAGATTGTGAGAGTGATTGTGCGAGAGATTGTGAGTGAGAGTGATTGTGCGAGAGATTGTGAGTGAGAGTGATTGTGAGAGAGATTGTCAGAGTGAGAGAGATTGTGTGAGAGATTGTGAGAGTGAGAGAGATTGTGTGAGAGATTGTGAGTGATTGTGCGAGAGATTGTGAGTGAGAGTGATTGTGTGAGAGATTGTGTGAGAGAGATTGTGTGAGAAATTGTGAGTGAGATTGTGAGTGAGAGTGATTGTGAGAGATTGTCTTTGAGAGAGACACTGTGAGAAAGATTGTAAAACAGAGATTGTGTGTGAGAAATTGTGTGTGAGAAATTGTGTGCGATGAGAGATTATGTGAGAGTGTGAGAGAGATTGAGAGAGCGAGATTGAGAGAGACAGAGAAATTGAGATTGAGAGAAAGCTTTAAACACAGTGTGTGAGAGAAAGATTGAGAGAGAAGTGTACTAGGTTGGACTTCTAGAAGAAGGCAGTAGTGTCATGCATACATCCCTGCCCTGAATCCACAATGGTGCTCCTCTGGGGAATCCTGTGGACGGGCAGCTGGCACACCTCAGGTTGGGTGGGTGTCAGTAGTCCAGGCCCACTGTGCTCTTGTTGTAAATCAGAGACTTCTGCAGAGCAGCACAGATGGAGGGACCTCATTCCAGAATGACAACACAGGTAACTAACAGGAGGGAGGGAGGTATCCAGAGCTCTGGTCACCCAGCACATGAAGACCCAGCTCATGTCAGAAGTGGATGCTCTTGTTTGTCTCACATCTCTCCATAGAATGATCCCTCACCAGCATTAAGGGGAGAACTCTCAGCAACAAACACAAAGCGAATCTAGAAATAAAAAAATGAACAGCTGAGGCTACTGACTCCTGGTGAAGAAAGCCACTGAGCCAATGGCCTCACCACATTCCAGTAGGAGAACTGAGCAGGGTATCATTACACAGCACACCTGTTTACAGAATGGTGAGCCTGACCACCACAGTGTGCACCCTCAGAGGTGGGAAGACTAGCACAGAAACACTGAGCGGAGGAGGGTGAGTATCTGATGATTTGGGGCTCAGTCCTGGCAGCATGATGGGGAATGGGGCTGCACAGAAATGGGTCTTGGCAATGCCAGCTTGTAATCCCTCCATACATGTAGAACTCAGGGGAGGAGAAGAAACAGGCTTCTTACCTGCTGCAGCTTCATCAACAAGTCCAAGCACCCAGAGCCGAGCCCAGCATGACTTCCCCATCCAGCTCCCTGCCATGTAGGAGCTGCCCTCCTGGCTGCTCCTCCAGGTGTGAGGGTGACAGCTGGCACTGCAGTCAGTGGCTGACAACTTGACAGGAGTTGAATACCGATACAGGCGGCCAGAGTCAGCCGTCAGCACAATGGCAGCAGAGAAGCAACAGGCGGCCCTGAGCGCGCAGCACTTACCTGGAGCAACTACCTGACGCCGCTGGAAGACACGGACACCATGCTGGTGACGGCAGCCCTGACCTGAGCTCCCTCACTGCACTCCCACCATCCCCAGGAACGATGCACGGCGAGGACTCCTCCTGCTGCAGCCCTGGGGAGGAGAAACCCGCTGGATGTGGACGAGCCAGACAATGCACACACACCCAGCACAGTCTGCCTGGGTATCTCCTCAGCTCGGAGGGGCTGCTGCTGCTGCTGCTGCTGCTGTGGGTGGGTGTGATGGTGACTCTACACCAGTGTCATCTCTCTGCTGGGTGTGAGATGCTCAGGCATGACCCTGCTTCCAGCTAATGATCTCTTAGCAGCCATCATCATCATCATCATCATCATCTGACACGGAATTTCTCCTGGCTGCTTACTTACCAGTCACATTACAGCAACCTGTCTGGCATAAATAATTCCTGCA
This sequence comes from Ranitomeya imitator, assembly GCF_032444005.1. Lineage (NCBI taxonomy): Eukaryota > Metazoa > Chordata > Amphibia > Anura > Dendrobatidae > Ranitomeya > Ranitomeya imitator. Next base: position 111,068,558 of record NC_091287.1, on the reverse strand, counting down.
GGTTGGGAAACAGCACAGGGAAATTGTGCCATCCATTCAGGTCCCAGGTTGAGACAGGTCCTAATAATTGGATCGTATTTTATATTATTAACATCATTTCTCTTGCCTCAGCAAAAGTGCTGTTTTTTTGGGAGAGCTGTAATGTATAATAGTACAAGGGGGCATGTATCAAATGAAATGAACAGTGACTTATACTGGACCTGTCTCCCCCCACAGCACCTAACTATTAATATATCTACAAGCAAATGCCCCCAAATCACATACGCCATCCCCCCACAGTAAACATGCCATGCTCACAGAAAAAACAAGCCAAAGGAAAAAGCAATAACCCTAGACAGCATGCAATACCACAGCACAGACGCCATAATCCCTAGTCATGGGCAGCTGCCTAGCAAAGAAGCCATATCCCTAGACATGAGCAATTACCTTCTAGGAATGAGCAATTACCTAGCCGACCTAACACTGCTAGACATGAGTGTCAAAGGAACAGTGACTTAAATCCTAGTCACAGGTATTAACCCCTTAAGCTCGAGGTATTGCCCAACAATCCATGTCTGTAGAATAAACCAGGTATAGGAAAAAGCTATAGCCCTAGAAAACATGTAACACCATGACACAAAAACCATAAGCAGCTGCCCAGAAAAAAAGCAATACCCATAGACATGAGCAATTACCTCCCAGGAATATGGAATTACCAATCAAACCTAATACAGCTAGACCTGAGCCTCAAAGAACAGACTATTCATTCCAAAACCACTAGGCTCAAGCAATTGCTCATGCAATAACCACCTAGAAATGAGCAGGTGACCCTAGGCAATATCTTCAAGACATAAATGATTACTTTAGGTATGAGCATTGTCTTCTTAAATCCCCCATACACATTAAATTAATGTCAACTGAACCCAATACTGAAGAGTTCCGATGATGATCTAATGTGTATGGGGGCACCAGCTGGCTAATGGTTGGGGAGGTGTCGATTTGGTCCGTGTGATTTTGGACTTCCGATCGCAATGTTTTGCTGGAGATAAGCTGTGATGTATTCTCATGAAGAACACTGGAGCACCTGGCCGAAAGAACGCCCCTGTGAACAGAGGAGTCGGCTCAAATGGCTGTCATCCGAACAATTGGCTGAAGTATCATTCGGCCAACAGCCATCTAAGGCCGGTTTCACACGTCAGTGGCTCCGGTACGTGAGGTGACAATTTCCTCACGTACCGGAGACACTGACTCACATAGACACATTAAAATCAATGTGTCTCTGCACATGTCCGCGTGTTTTCATGGACCGTGTGTCCGTTTGGAAAACACGGAGACATGTCAGTGTTCGTGGGAGCGCACGGATCACACGGACCCATTAAAGTCAATGGGTCCGTGTAAAACACGTACCGCACATGGATGTTGTCCGTGTGCAGTCCGTGTGCCGTGCAGGAGATAGCGCTACTGTAAGCGCTGTCCCCACCGCGTGTGGTGCTGAACCCGGAATTCATCCCTTCCCAGCAGCGTTCGCTGCAAAGAAGGAATGAATTTTTTTTTTTTTTAAATAAAGTTGCCGGTAATCTGCACCCTCCCACCCCCTGTGCGCCCCCCCCCCCCCCCCACCCCGCTGGCATTAAAATACTTACCCAGCTCCCTCGGTGCTTACATCCTCTCAGCGTCGCTGCTTGTCCTGTATGAGCGGTCACGTGGTGCCGCACATTACAGTGATGAATATGCGGCTCCACCTCCCCTATAGGGGTGGAGCCGCATATTCATTACCGTAATAAGCGGCACCACTTGACCGCTCATACAGGAAGAGCTGCGACGTGGAGAGGATGCAAGCGCCGAGGGAGCTGGGTAAGTATTTTAATGCCAGCGGGGGGGCACACAGGGGGTGGGAGGGGGCAGATTACCGGCAACTTTATTTTAAAAACAAAAAAAAATTTAAAACAAAGATTATTCATTCCTTCTTTCCAGCGAATGCTGCTGGAGAGAAGGGATGAATACCGGGTTCAGCGCCGCACGCAGGGGACAGCGCTTAACTCTAGTGCTGTCTCCTGCACGGTCCGTGTGGTCCTCAGTCGGCACACGGGCGACACACGGCAGCCGCACGTGTGCCACACTGATGTGCAACGTAAGCACATGGACACATTGACACGGATAATTCCGGTACCGATTTTTCCGGTACCGGAATTATCTGGACGTGTGAGACTGGCCTAAGACGTATAGGGGACTGTAGACACAAGTAATTATCACCTACAGATGAGCATTTACCCCAATAATCATGCAATGCTTCACGAAACCAGTGACCATCTAGAAGCAGCATTCACCTGTCAAACATACCAAACTATACAATACGAACAGTGACCCTATGCATAACCTGTTGTCCAGAAAACATGATAATACACCTATATACAATCATTTACCTCCTAGGTATGAGCAATTGCTGAGCAAACATGAAATACATGAAAGAAATTACTATCTTTCTCCCAAGCCATGAGTAATAGCAGTTATATAGGTACTAGCAATATTCTTGGGCATTTGTAAAACCCCATTTGGAAGGAGCAGCTCCACAATACACCCACACATAAAGTACATTTAGGCTATGTGCACACGTTCAGGATTTCTTGCAGAAATTTCCTGAGAAAATCCTGAGATTTTCTGCAAGAAATCTGCATGCGTTTTTGGCGCGTTTTTACCGCGTTTTTGGTGCGTTTTTTTGCGGATTTTTCCGGACATTTCCCAATGCATTATATAGTGGGAAATCCACTGTCAGCTGTACACTATAGCTGACAACTTGCTGCATCAGCCATGATCAGTGTTTGCACCGTCCAAATTTGTTTAACTCCTTAGATGCTGCTGTCAATAGTGACTACATCATATAAATGGTTAACAGCTTGCGGGGGCTTCCTCTTTATCCCAATTGGTGCCCTCAGATTTTGATTGTGTGGTCCTGATGTTTGCAATGGCAATTCATGGCCATCTAGCGGCCTTAGGCCGGCGTCACACACAGCGTAAAACAATACGGTCCGTCTATTACGGCCGTAATACGCTGAAAAGTCCCGAAAAAAGTGGTCCGTAGCTCCTCCGTAGGCAGGGTGTGTCAGCGTTTTTTGCGCATGGCATCCTCCGTATGTAATCCGTATGGCATCCGTACTGCGTGGTTTTCTCGCAGGCTAGCAAAACCAACATACCGCTATAGAAGTGATCCATGTGTCCCGAAAAGAAAATATATATATACTGTCTATATATATATATATATATATATATATATATATATATATATATATGTGTGTGTCAGTAGACACATATATTAGAGAGAAAAGCCGGTAATTCAGTGCGGTGTACAGTAAAATCACACTGACAGCTTACAGTAGAATAGGTAGAATAAATGTGTACACATAGAATAGGTATATATATATATATATATATATGTCAGTGAGACACATATATGTATATATATTAATATTTATTCCAGCGCTATACAGCTTGAAAGCCGGTAATTCAATTACCGGCTTTTTCCTTCTCCTTCCTAAAACCCGACATGATTTGAGACATGTTTTACATACAGTAAACCATGTCTTCTCTCCATTTTTTTTGCAGATTCCACACTACTAATGTCAGTAGTGTGTATCTGCAAAATTTGGCCGTTCTAGCTCTTAAAATAAAGGGTTAAATGGCGGAAAAAATTGGCGTGGGCTCCCGCGCAATTTTCTCCGCCAGAGTAGTAAAGCCAGTGACTGAGGGCAGATATTAATAGCCTGGAGAGGGTCCATGGTTATTGGCCCCCCCCTGGCTAAAAATATCTGCCCCCAGCCACCCCAGAAAAGGCACATCTGGAAGATGCGCCTATTCTGGCACTTGGCCACTCTCTTCCCATTCCCGTGTAGCGGTGGGATATGGGGTAATGAAGGGTTAATGCCACCTTGCTATTGTAAGGTGACATTAAGCCTAATTAATAATGGAGAGGCGTCAATTATGACACCTATCCATTATTAATCCAAAACTAGTAAAGGGTTAAATAAAACACAAACACATTTTTTTAAATTATTTTAATGAAATAAAAACAATGGTTGTTGCAGTATTTTATTCAACGCCCAATCCAGTCACTGAAGACCCTCGTTCTGTGAGTAAAAAAACATAATAAACCAACAATATACTTACCCTCCGCAGATCTGTAACGTCCAACGATGTAAATCCTTCTGAAGGGGTTAAAACATTTTGCAGCAAGGAGCTTTGCTAATGCAGGCTGCTCCTCGCTGCAAAACCCCAGGGAATGAGGCTAAAAATAGATCAATGAGCTATATTTAGCTTCATTTGCGGTGAGGCGCCCTCTGCTGGCTGTTCATAGATCGTGGGAAATTACCTAGAAAGCTCCCTGGCTTTCTAGGTAATTTCCCACGATCTATGAACAGCCAGCAGAGGGCGCCTCACCGCAAATGTAGCTAAATATAGATCATTGATCTATTTTTAGCCTCATTCCCTGGGGTTTTGCAGCGAGGAGCAGCCTGCATTAGCAAAGCTCCTTGCTGCAAAATGTTTTAACCCCTTCAGAAGGATTTACATCGTTGGACGTTACAGATCTGCGGAGGGTAAGTATATTGTTGGTTTATTATGTTTTTTTACTCACAGAACGAGGGTCTTCAGTGACTGGATTGGGCGTTGAATAAAATACTGCAACAACCATTGTTTTTATTTCATTAAAATAATTTTAAAAAATGTGTTTGTGTTTTATTTAACCCTTTACTAGTATTGGATTAATAATGGATAGGTGTCATAATTGACGCCTCTCCATTATTAATTAGGCTTAATGTCACCTTACAATAGCAAGGTGGCATTAACCCTTCATTACCCCATATCCCACCGCTACACGGGAATGGGAAGAGAGTGGCCAAGTGCCAGAATAGGCGCATCTTCCAGATGTGCCTTTTCTGGGGTGGCTGGGGGCAGATATTTTTAGCCAGGGGGGGGGCCAATAACCGTGGACCCTCTCCAGGCTATTAATATCTGCCCTCAGTCACTGGCTTTACTACTCTGGCGGAGAAAATTGCGCGGGAGCCCACGCCAATTTTTTCCGCCATTTAACCCTTTATTTTAAGAGCTAGAACGGCCAAATTTTGCAGATACACACTACTGACATTAGTAGTGTGGAATCTGCAAAAAAAATGGAGAGAAGACATGGTTTACTGTATGTAAACCATGTCTCAAATCATGTCGGGTTTTAGGAAGGAGAAGGAAAAAGCCGGTAATTGAATTACCGGCTTTCAAGCTGTCTAGCGCTGGAATAAATATTAATATATATACATATATGTGTCTCACTGACATATATATATATATATACCTATTCTATGTGTACACATTTATTCTACCTATTCTACTGTAAGCTGTCAGTGTGATTTTACTGTACACCGCACTGAATTACCGGCTTTTCTCTCTAACAGCGCTGCGTATTTCTCGCAAGTCACACTGCTTGTCCGTGTGTAATCCGTATTTTTCACGCTTCCATAGACTTTCATTGGCGTATTTCTTGCGCAGTACGGTGACAAACGCAGCATGCTGCGATTTTGTACGGCCGTAGAAAGCCGTATAATACTGATCAGTAAAATACGGCAAATAGGAGCAGGGGCATAGAGAATAATTGTGCCGTATTTTTTGCGAGTTTTACGGACGTAGATTCTGCGCTCTTACGTCCGTAAAACTCGCATGTGTGACGGCGGCCTTAGAGTTTGCCGGCTACACAAGTTAGCGACATTTAGGTGGTAGAAATACACTTTTTGATTTCTGTCATGCTACTTTGCATTAATTCCTGAAAGTCACCTGAAGGGTTGATAAACTACCTGCAGTTTTTTCAATATGTCAGGGGGTGCTGTTTATAAAATGTTATAACTTTTGGGGGTTCCCAAATATATAGGACCCCTAAAGGCACTTCAAACATGGATAGGTCCCTAAAAAAATAAATTTTGTAAATTTCCTTGAAAAAAAAAATGACTACTACATTTTTAAACCTAAAATGCTAACAAAATAAAAGAACATTTTACAAATGGTGCTGATGTAAAACCGACATGAGGGAAATGTTATTTACTAATGTTTTGCTGTGCTATAAGTATCTGGATTAAAGGGAGATAATCATTCAAAGTTTGAAAATTGCTGATTTTTTAACCTTTTTTGCTCAAATTTCTGATATTTTTTATAAATAAACACAAAACATATTGACCTTTATTTACCATCATCATAAAGTATAATGTGTCACGAAAAAACAATCTCAAAATCACTGGGATTTGTTGAAGCGTTCCAGAGTTATTACAACATAAAGTGGTCAAGGGGTTAAGATTAGTTTTAGATTTTAGATGTGTACATTTTACAACATAGTATGTTACACAGCTAAAAAAAAATAGAAAAGGCAGAAACGCATCAGCTAATCGTCATTCTCCACCATCATGGATATATTTTAACCATTTTTAAAACTGTGGAATAAAGCATTATTGATTTTAATTGCATGCATTACACAGCTGTTTTGTCTTCTATGTAAGAAAATACTATTCATCTGGATCAGAGAAGCTTTTGTGAAACATTTCCGATATTCAACACCTATATTTGCCCTTTTATCTCAAAATGAATGACATTATGCTAGTAGTGGTGGGCATTGGAAAACATGCATTTTGCTACAAAACATGTTTAATACCACTCCTTTATCTAAAAGAACGTATTTGTAACAACTGAAACAAGTGAATTACTGTTTCAATAGCATCATTTTATTATTTATCATTTATTTATTAAATATGTCCATGTTTATGCTGAACCTGCACTGCAAAAGAAGAAAGAGATATCTTTCAAAATCTTATAAATATAGTAGAATCTTCTAACATTGTCTACTCACCTTGGTAGAACGCACAGGCCAGTTGTCACATTTTTATACATTATCATATAGGGTGCCAAAAAGAAAGGGGAACCATAATGGGCGAAGTTTGTTTTTACACAATATTTGGACCATAGGGAACATATGTATAACAATGTGTATGGGGCAAAGAGAAAGCCTATTTAATGTGATACATGGCTTATTTATAAAAGATGTTAACTGCCTTTTAGTAATTCTGTAATTACGGTACTTACAAAGGATATTCACAACCTAAAGTGAATCTGCCACTAGATTTTGCAATATTAACTTCATGCTTTGTCAAATTATTATTTTAGACCTGATCGGGCTTCTGTACTTCAAATCAGAATGGATGTATAATACTATTTTTTTAAGTTTCAAATTTCACCACTTGATGTTAACATGATACAAAAATAATTTAGGAATTATCAGCTCACCATTGTCGTCATCAATGCTGGAATGCAATGTCGGTGAAAAATACTGGGCCAGCACCCAGCTGTGGAGCCCCAAAAATAAGGGGTAAAGGAATTCCAGCACTGTAAAATTATATAAAAAGTAGAAATTTTATTCAATCCATAGCCAGATAAAAATGATTATACATGAATCATAAATAAACAAAAAAGAAAAAAATGGGATTGGGTGTTGTGAATTCTGTTGTCGGGCTCCCTCCTGTGGTCATGAATGGTACTTCAGCTGGTTCTGTCCATGGACTTCCTCTGGTGGGTGTTTCTGAGTTTCCTTTCACAGGTGACGAGGTTAATTTGTTAGCTGCTGCTCTATTTAACTCCACTTAGATCTTTGCTCCAGGCCACCTGTCAATGTTCCAGTATTGGTCTAGTTCACTCCTGGATCGTTCTTGTGACCTATCTTCCCATCAGAAGCTAAGGTCCAGCTTGTATTTCTTTGGTTTGCTATTTTTCTGTCCAGCTTGCTATTTATTTTGTTGTCTTGCTTGCTGAAAGCTCTGGGACGCAGAGGGAGCGCCTCCGCACCGTGAGTCGGTGCGGAGGGTCTTTTTGCACCCTCTGCGTGGTCTTTTTGTAGGTTTTTGTGCTGACCACAAAGTAACCTTTCCTATCCTCGGTCTGTTCAGTAAGTCGGGCCTCACTTTGCTTAATCTATTTCATCTCTGTGTTTGTATTTTCATCTTTACTCACAGTCATTATATGTGGGGGGCTGCCTTTTCCTTTGGGGAATTTCTCTGAGGCAAGGTAGGCTTTATTTTTCTATCTTCAGGGCTAGCTAGTTTCTTAGGCTGTGCCGAGTTGCATAGGCAGCGTTAGGCGCAATCCATGGCTATTTCTAGTGTGGTTGATAGGTTTAGGGATTGCGGTCAGCAGAGTTCCCACGTCCCAGAGCTCGTCCTTTATTATCAGTAACTATCAGGTCATTCGGTGTGCTCTTAACCACCAGGTCCATTATTGTCCTGACCACCAGGTCATAACAATTGGGGTGTGGGAACACAAGCTTACGTGCTTCGGACAAACGTCTCTATTTTAATTTTTGGGGCCTACTTGAGAGTGCGCTCAGGCTCCACCCCAGCCCCACCTCTCCGCTTAAACCATCCATAGTCCCACCGCCCTCTCTTGGAAAAACTTGACTTCTGCACCACGTCCTCCCCAATCACACATTTAAAGTTCCTATCACCACATGCATAGCCAGCAGCTTTTATTTTGACCAAAATATTTTTTAATCTGCCACCATGACAACGCAGACTTTTTTGGCCGGACTCTACTCTACTGTAACTTACTAAACATTTGTTAAACTATCCAATACATTTTAGGTCCATTTTTGTTTATTTTTCAAATTTTAAAATAACATCATAATCAAGGATCAAATGCCGCCACACCATGACCAAATCACATATTACCATGATATAATGATGAAATAATACCACATACAAGGAACAAAAAATGCAACACCATGACCACACTAAATATTACCACCACATAGTGACCAAATAACAGCACATACAAGGAACAAATTCCGCCACACTACGACCAGATCACATATTACCATCATATAATGAAAAAATAATAGCATATACAAGGAACAAATACCGCCACACCATGACCAGATCACATATTACCACAACATAGTGACCAAATACTATAATACTGATCATTAATAAAAAAAAAACACAATTTTAATATTACCATAAGTGCTATTATACACATAAGATCTGTACTTCGTATACAATGTCCGTGTACAGGTAATACAGTGATCACCAGTGACATTATACACACAAACACTATTTATAGTGTACAGGTAATACAGTGGCCATCAGTGACAATATACACAGGAGCTCTGCATATAGTGTCAGTGAACAGGTGATACAGTGATCACCAGTGACATTATAAACAAGAAATCTGTATATAGTGTCAGTGTACAGATAATACAATGATCACCAGTGACACAGGAGCTCTGTATATCGTGTAAGTGTATAGGTAATACAGTGATCAACAGTGACATTATACACAGGAGCTCTGTGTATGGTGTCAGTGTACAGGTAATACAGTGATCACTAGTGACATTATACACAGGAGCAATGTATATATTTTCAGTGTACAGGTAATTCAGTGATCACCAGTGACATTATACATAGGAGCTCTGTATATAGTGTCAGTGTACAGGTAATTCAGTGATCATCAGTGACATATCTAGTTGAATTCCTTCATATTCGCTTTTCATCTTCATCCAGTGCACATTGCCATCACTTCTTCCAGCCAGGACTTGTCTCTGCAGAAAATAACAGTTATCTAGAGCACATTCCCCATTTTTTTTCCCAACCTCTACACTACACCAGATGAAGAAAAAAAATGACCGAGTCGCCCTGCACAGTAACAAGACCTCTCCCCCCACACTGAAAACAGTATCCTCAAAAATAATATCCTTTAGTTAGCCCCTAGAGTATTAATATCCCACATTCTGGACCCCACGTGTCCTCTCTTTCTGTCTCATGTCTCTCTATACTTCCCCCATGTCTCTCCATATTGCCCCCATAGTCATCCATAATAGTAGAAACTACCCCATAGTCATATATAGCAGTATAATGCACCCCCATAGTAGTATAATGTACCCCATAGTCATATATAGTATAATGCACCCCCATAGCAGTATAATGCACCCTCATAGCAGTGTAATGCACCCCCATAGTAGTATAATGCACCCCCATAGCAGTATAATGCACCTCCATAGCAGTATAATGTACCCCCATAGTAGTAGTATAATGCACCCCATAGTATAATGCAGCTCCATATTAGTATAATGCACCCCTTTGCTCATCGGGTCCCATATGCCAGTAAGGGCAGTAATTCCTTGATAGCGGCCCTGAATTCAAATATAAGCAAGGGTATGTATATGAAGAAGGTGGTTGAATAGCTCAATTAAGTGATAGACAGGTTATATTTCTTGGTCACTATGGGCATGCGTACGAGATGGAAACAGTCAGACAGAATTAATCAGATAACTTACCCGTATCAAAATATAGAAGACAATGATGAATTTTTAAAAAAATACTGAATTGGAGCGATAATTAAGATTCGGAGGAATGTGTGGGTTCATTAAAAGTATCCAATGAGCTTCCCTCAAAAGCAGAGTTTTAAGCCAGTCACAGACCCTTCTAGATCGTTTAACCGCTTCACTACCAATTATTTTCAATGAGGACATGTTCCCTTGGTGGACTTCTAAAAAGTGTTTAGACAAGCCCGAAGATAAATGGCTAAGTTATTTAGAGGTGGGTGCAAATGCAGTAATATGCAGTAATATGCAGTAATATTCTCCTTTTCAACATGCGAAACATACATCCAACATAATATTTGCTACAGCTCGTGCAAATGGCCATATATACAACATGCATTGGGCAACAGTTAACAAATGACTTGATGGCGTATATAGCATTAGTATTGATAATTTAGGAGTGCGTTTTCAACATAAATTTGCACTTTTGTTTCCTCCACATTTGAAAGATCATTTCAGATGTACCCAGGTACGATTACGTGGCGGATTGATAGAAAAAAAGCTTGGAGAGACAGACCTGACACCTGTAGATAAAATATTCTGTCATTTTTCATCCTGATAAAGAATGGGAATATATTTCAACATAACTAAACTTATGTCTGAATAATCCACACTATCAGAAAAGGTAACTTTGTCAGGTTTCAGACACATAAGTACTTCTGGTAAGTGAATTTACTAAGAGAGACTTTCGATTTTTATTAAAACTAATAGATGTATCTCTATTGAGGGTGGTGTGTCTGTAACCCCCTTGTAAAGAACGATCTTTGATATGTGCACATTCCCTCCGATATGAAGATACAGTGCAGCATGCCCGTTGTGCTCTATTGAATTCCCCAACCGGGACATTGCGTATCACATGCAGAGGGTGGCAACTAGGAGCATGGAGAAGAGAATTACAACTAGTAGGCTTTCTACAGAATGAGGAATGAATAACTCCACGTGATATCTCCCCAGTAAGATATACAGTGGGTATGGAAAGTATTCAGACTAGTTTTGAGCAATACCTTCCGATATTCGGAAATACCGGTATCGGATTGGATCGGCCGATATACAAAAAATATCAGATATCGCCGATACCGATACCCAATACCAATGCAAGTCAATGGGACAAAAATATCGGAATTAAAATAAACCCTTTCTTTCCTTGTAGGTTAATTCTACATGAAGGAAAACAACTAAGAATAATGTAAGAGGTATTGGGGAGGTGGAGGAGACATTAAAGGCATAGAAGTTTAACCCAATCAAATGGAATAGCAGGAATTAATATTTTTTTTAAGACGTTCGGAGTTACAAAGATATCGACTATGTTAAGATTTTTCATATTTTGTCAGATATATATGTTTCACTACTTCCATGCTCTTCACCTTCTTTTTTACTTCTCCCACACTTTCTTCTTCATCATCCTCAGCAGCAGCATCTTTTTCATCAACTTCTTCACCTTATTATTCATCTTCTTCACCTTCCTATTATTCTTTTTTTTTACATTCTTCATATTCTTTTTATTCAACTATTATTCTTCTTCATATTCTACTTCTTCATTTTCTTCATATGCTTCTTCTTCATCATATTCTTATTTGTGACAGGCATTCCTGTAGTTGCTATCTCTAAAAGTTCAAAGATTACACCTTCCGTTCTGCCTGTCACAAAAGATTTACAACAGGATTTGTCCGCGTTCAGTTTGGCCTGCAGCAGCAGGTTTTTCCAGGGGCACCACGAGGAGGAACGGACTCACCCTCATACACTGCTTAGTCTTCTGCTTATAATTTTAATAATATCTTTTGCTCTGATTTTTAGTCTTATGCTTAATGTTCTTCTGCTTTTTGTTCTGCAGCTTCTTGTTCTTCTGCTTCTTGGTCTTCTTCGTGGTGGTCTTCAGGGACGTCGTCTCTAGGGTCCTCGTCTCCGGGGTCGTCGTCTTCTTTGGGGTGGTCTTCAGAGTCATCGTCTCCAGGGTCGTCGTCTCCGGGGTCGTCGTCTCCAGGGTTCGTCGTCTTCTTTGGGGTGGTCTTCAGGGTCGTCATCTTTAGGGTCATCATCAGGGAGATCCAGAGTGATTAGCAAAAACCATTTCCAAAAGCTTGAACTTGGAAATGTAGGAGAAGGTACAAGAAGGCTGAGGAACTGCCAAGAACCAGCTGACTGTACTGGAAACCGGATGGCTACCCAAAGGTAGAAGAGCCAATGGAACTTCCGAGGACCAGCTGACGGTACTGGAACCTGGTTACTAAGCAGGAGGTACCCATGCCAGAAAGCACTACCAAGGACCACCAGACGCTGGTGGAACTCGGACACCAAGAAGGAGGCACCTAAGCCAAAGGCTCTGCCTGGAACCAGCTGACGGTACTGGAACCAAAATGGGGAGCAGGAGGTACAAGAGCCAAAGACACTGCCGAGAACCAGCTGACGATACTGGAACTCGGATGGGTAGCTGAAGGTACAAGAGCCAATGGAACTACCGAGGACCAGCTGACGGTACTGGAACCCGGTTACTAAGCAGGAGGTACCCATGCCAGAAAGCATTACCAAGGACCACCAGACATTGGTGGAACTCAGGTATCGAGAAGGAGGCACCTAAGCCAGAGGCTCTGCCTGGAACCAGCTGACGGTACTGGAACCAGGATGGGTAGCAGAAGGTACAAGGGCAAAAGACACTGCCGAGAACCAGCTGATAGTACTGGAACCTGGATGGGTAGCAGAAGGTAAAAGAGCGAATGGAACTACCGAGGACCAGCTGACGGTACTGGAACCCGGTTACTAAGCAGGAGGTACCCATGCCAGAAAGCACTACCAAGGACCACCAGACGTTGGTGGAACTCGGATACCAAGAAGGAGGCACCTAAGCCAAAGGCTCTGCCTAGAACCAGCTGACAGTACTGGAACCAGGGGGACCTATTCAAGATTGTCTTCCAAAGAACCAGCTAATGGTGCTGGAACTCAGGCAGCAGAAGGTCCACATGAAAAAAAATAGCTTGGCCGCGAGCCGGCTGGAGTTACCGAAAACCCACAGTCCTACAGGGGGAACTTGTCCTATTGGCACATACGGAACCAGCCTTGATTGCAAGTTCCCACAGCCCACATAGGAAGCACCTAAACTGCAGTCACCATAGAGTTGGCTAACCCGCCCGCAACCCAACAGGACAACGTATTGGAGGCGAAGTGACCAAGACACTACCCGGAAACAGCTGGCATGCTGGAACCAGGCTGGGCAGGAGGGAGGGAGTACCCGTGCCAAAGACACTTCTGAGCAGCAGCTAGCGGTGTTGGAGCCCAGGGATTACAGGAGAAACAGAGTGTAGGCTGAGGCCTAATTGGAGCAAGTTGAAAGGGAACCTGTAACCCCCCAGGCGTTTGTAACTAAAAGAGCCTCCTTGTGCAGCACTAATGCTGCACAAGAAAAAGGTGGCTCTTTTAGTTATGCTCCTTGCACACGCTGAAGTAAATACTTATAAAATGTGCCCCCTCATACCGTGAAATCATCCCGGAGGCGGAACTTTCCTTCATAATGAGATGCAGCACAGCCGTCATTCCTACCCCCTTGGCGCTGGGCGCCACCTCCTCAGCGTTGTTTAAATCTGTCCCGGAGCCTGTGCTGTTATGTTATCCCTTGGGCATGCACAGTTAGCGCTGCATGTCTTCTGACGTCTCATTTGTTGTCAGGCTGACTGCGCCTGTGCGGCCGCGCTGCCCGAGATCCCGCCCCGCAGTGCCTTCTGATTTATTCACACTGCGGGGCTGGCATTCATGGACATGCGGAGTGCATATCTTTGCCTCTCACTCATCTCCCTCCGCCTTCTTCAGATTGTGCGGCGTCAGCTGATCCCTAATCGCCGTGGCATGCTCTGGCCCACCCGCCTCTTCTGATTGAGAGAGACAAAGCAGTTGCGCATCACTGCATACTGCCTCTTCAGTTTCTCAAATGCTGCTTGGCTGGCCCCCTCTTTCCAAGCTAAAAGATTCAGAGAACAGAAGTAGAGATGGCTCCTGTCCTTGGCTCTGACTGCCTGAGCAATTTGGCAGGTGGTGAAGAGACAGATGGGTGCTCTTCATTGCTCTGTGCCTGAGAGGATGTGGCACTAATTGAAGTTGATGCGTTAGCTGCCATCCATCCAACAATGGCTTCAATTTGTTGGTCCCGGCAGCAGCGGTGTACGGTGAGCTCCTACAAAGCTGCGCATGAAGGACTGTTCCCTGTTAAAACTGGGGGATGATGAGTCACCGGTGCCCACAGCAGGCACAGAATCCCCACGTCCTCTCCGTGCTCCACCCCCATGCCCACGACCACGTGCCTTACTCTATGCCTTATTCATCTTGGTAGACTGATGAAGATAAGCAGAAAAGTACTAAGGGCTTAGTGTGCATATTCCTGAACAGCTGCTAACAGGTATAAGAAACACTAATTTTATAAAGTGTGGACTAGACTTTAATATGAGCTAATGTGGCCTACACAACTGTAAAGTGGAGTGTTTGGTGAACTTGATTAACTTTTTGCTTTTTTCACAAAAAGACACTGGATGTGCCCAAAGATATAAAACCGATAGTATCACAAACTTTTTGTAGTAATTACAATGCAGGAAGGTAACCTACAATGCAATAGATGAGGCTCCAAAAAATAGGCTAATACTAATCTGGCTGCAGGGTACAAGGCTGCAGAAAGGCTCCTCTATGTACTCCTATATAGTGTTTTTCCGCAATCTAGCAGAATACGGATGGAAACCCACCAATAGGATAAATCTGGAAAAATGTGCAGCAGGCAGCACTAATTGATAAAAGGACAATGGAACAGTATGAGGCAGTGACGCACGCTGAGCTGACTACAACCAGCTGTGGCTGCAGAACAGACTACAGCGTGAGCTGAACTCACACAGAGACCTTGCAGACAGCCGTGAACAGCGCTGCAAGGCCTAAAAAAAGGTTCTCACACAGTGGTTGCTAAATTAGCCTGGGTAAAGCACAATGAAGCAAATCGCTATCTCAAACTATCCCTCAGTCAGAACAACAGTGTCCTGTCCCTAACTGAATTCACAGCAAAGTGAACCAAAAATGGCGGCGGCGGCTTTTATTGTGCATCATGACATCATTTCAGCAGCTAATCACAGCCATGCCAGTAGTTATATGCCTAACATGCAGAACAGGATGTGCCCACACTTCTAATGATTCGTCATTGGCTGAATTAAATGAAACTGGCTCATTGCATAATGGGAACTTCCGATTCCGATATCCAATATTGCAAAAGTATCGGAACTTAGTATCGGAATTCCGATACCGCAAATATCGTCCGATACCCGATATTTGCAGTATCGGAATGCTCAACACTAATTCAGACCCCTTTAAATTTTTCACTCTTTGTTTCATTGCAACCATTTGGTAAATACAAAAAAGTTCATTTTTCTCACATTAATGTACACTCTGCACCTCATCTTTACTGAAAAAAACAAATTAGAAATTTTTGCAAATTTAATAAAAAAGAAAAACTGAAATATCACATGGTCATAAGTATTCAGACCTTTTGCTCAGACACTCATATTTAAGTCACATGCTGTCCATTTCCTTGTGATCCTCCTTGAGATGGTTCTACTCCTTCATTAGAGTCCAGCTGTGTTTAATTAAACTGATAGGACTTGATTTGGAAAGGCACACACTTGTCTTTATAAGACCTCACAGCTCACAGTGCATGTCAGACCAAATGAGAATCATGAGGTCAAAGGAACTGGCCAAGGAGCTCAGAGACAGAATTGTGGCAAGGCACAGATTTGGCCAAGGTTACAACAGAATTTCTGAAGTACTCAAGGTTCGTGAGAGCACAGTGGCCACCATAATCCTTAAATGGAAGAAGTTTGGGACCACCAGATGTCTTCCTAGACTTGGCCATCCAGCCAAGCTGAGCAATCGTGGGAGAAGAGCCTTGGTGAGAAAGGTAAAGAAGAACCCCAAGATCACTGTGGCTGAGCTACAGAGATGCAGTAGGGAGATGGGAGAAAGTTCCACAAAGTCAACAAGTTCCACCAGTCAGGCCTTTATGGCAGAGTGGCCCAACAGAAGCCTTTCCTCAGTGCAAGACATATGAAAGCCAACATAGAGTTTGCTAAAAGACACATGAAGGACTCCCAGACTATGAGAAATAAGATTCTCAGGTCTGATGAGACAAAGATAGCTCTTTTTGGTGATAATTCTAAGCGGTATGTGAGGAGAACACCAGGCACTGCTTATCACCTGCCCAACACAATCCCAACAGTGAAACGTGGTTGCACATCATGCTATGGGGGTGTTGTTCAGCTGCAGGGACAGGACGACTGGTTCTCATTGAAGGAAACATGAATGTGGCCAAGTACAGAGATATATCCTGGATGAAATGCTCTTCCAGAATGCTCTGGACCTCACACTTGGCCAAAGGTTCACCTTCCAACAAGACAATGACCCTAAGCACACAGCTAAAATAACAAAGGAGTGGCTTCTGAACAACTCTGTAACCATTCATGACTGGCCCAGCCAGAGCCCTGACCTAAACCCAATTGAGCATCTCCAGAGAGACCTGAAAATCTCTTTCCACCAACATTCACCATCCAACCTGACGGAACTGGAAAGGATCTGCAAGGAAGAATGGCAGAGGATCCCCAAATCCAGGTGTGATAAACTTGTTGCATCATTCCCAAGAAGACTCATGGCTGTACTAGCTCAAAAGGGTGCTTCTACTCAATATTTAGCAACGGGTCTGAATACTTATGACCATGTGATATTTTAGTTTTCTTTTTTAATAAATTTTCAAAAATTACTATGTTTTTAAGGTTTTTTTTTGCAGTCATGATGGGGTGCAGAGTGCACATTAATGAGAAAAAATGAACTTTTTTGAATTTACTAAATGGCTCCAATGAAACAAAGAGTGAAAAATGTAAAGGAGTATGAATACTTTCCGTACCACTGTACATCTATAAAAGGGTCAGTATTGTCAAATGTCTCAACAGTAAATTTAAGGTTCATTGAATTATTATTAAGATAATTTTTAAATGAGGGAATAACATTAGACCGGATGGCATCACCAACCTGCCAGATCATGAACAGATCATCGATATATCCTCCAAATCATCTGATAGAGGTAAGAAAAAGGTTATGTACAGAAAATATAGAATCAGATTCCCACCATTTTTCAATAAAAACCTGGTTGGAACACCATTTTATTTGATTGCTCTGTCAAGCTTATGCAGTTAATTATTAAATCTTAAAACACTAAGCTGCAGAAGTTGGAGATATAGATCTCCCAATTACAGGAATCATTTAAGGAATTTTCCAATGATTTCAACTATGCGACATTTACCAGCATACATTTCTTTATCTAAATTAAAAAAAACAATAAAAATACACATATTTAATAACGCCACATCCATAATGACCCGGCCTATCAAACTGTCCCCCCAGTTAACCCCATCAGTGATCACCATTAAAAAAAAACGAGGCAAAAAAACTACGCTTTATTAGCATACTCCCAAACAAAAAGTGGAATAACACGCAATTAAAAAGACAGATATAAATAATCATGGTACCGCTGAAATCATCATCTTGTCCCCCAAAAAACGAGCTGCCATACAGCGTAATCAATGAAAAAATAAAAAAGTTATAGTCCTCAGAATAAAGCGATGCAAAATAATTATTTTATATATAAAATAGTTTTTATCGTATAAAAACGCCAAAGCATAAAAAATGATATAAATGAGGTATCGCTGTAATCGTGCTGACCCGAAGAATAAAACTGCTTTATCAATTTTACCAAACGTAGAATGGTATAAGCGCCCCCCCAAAAGAAATTCTTGAATAGCTGTTTTTTGTTCATTCTACCTCACAAAAATCAGAATAAAAAGCGATCAAAAAATGTCACGTGCCAGAAAATGGTACCAATAAAAATGTCAACTCGTCCCGCAAAAAAAAAACCAAGACCTGACATGAACCAAAATATCAGGGACTCTCCAAATGCGACATGGCATCTGATCTCAATTCAAGCCAGTTCTGCGTTGAAAAAGTAAAACAGTGTTCCTTCCCTTCCGAGCTCTTCCATGCGCCCAAACAGGGGTTTACCCCAACATATGGGGTATCAGCATACTCAGGACAAATTGGACAATTTTTGGGGTCCAATTTCTCCTGTTACTCTTGGGAAAATACAAAACCGGGGGCTAAAAAATAATTTTTGTGTAAAAAAAAAAGAATTTTTATTTTTATGGCTCTGCGTTATAAACTGTAGTGAAACACTTGGGGGTTCAAAGTTTTCACAACACATCTAGATAAGTTCCTTATGGAGTCTTCTTTCCAAAATGGTGTCACTTGTGGGGGGTTTCAATGTTTAGGCACATCAGGGGCTCTCCAAACGCGACATGGCGTCCCATCTCAATTCCAGTCAATTTTGCATTGAAAAGTCAAATGGTGCTCCTTCCCTTCCGAGCTCTCCCATGTGGTTTACCCCCACATATGGGGTATGAGCGTACTCAGGATAAATTGCACAACAACTTTTGGGGTCCAGTTTCTTCTGTTACCCTTGGGAAAATAAAAAGTTGGGGGCGAAAAGATCATTTTTGTGAAAAATATGATTTTTTTATTTTTACTGCTCTACATTATAAACTTCTGTGAAGCACTTGGTGGGTCAAAGTGCTCACCACACATCTAGATAAGTTCCTTAGGGGGTCTACTTTCCAAAATGGTGCCAATTGTAGAGGGTTTCAATGTTTACACACATCAGGGGCTCTCCAAACGCGACATGGCATCACATCTCAATTCCAGTCAATTTTGCATTGAAAAGTCAAGTGGCGCTCCTTCCCTTCCGAGCTCTGCCATGCGCCCAAACAGTGGTTTATCCCCACATATAGGGTATCAGCGTACTCAGGACAAATTGGACAACAACTTTTGGGGTCCAATTTCTCCTGTTTCCCTTGGTAAAATAAAAGAAATTGGAGCTGAAGTAAATGTTTTGTGAAATGTTCATTTTTTTAAAAAAAATTCCAAAAATTCCTGTGAATTACCTGAAGGGTTAATAAACTTCTTGAATGTGGTTTTGAGCACCTTGAGATGTGCAGTTTTTAGCATGGTGTCTCACATGGGTATTTTATATCATATAGACCCCTCAAAGTGACTTCAAATGTGATGTGGTCCCATAAATAAAATGGTTTTGTAGAAATGAGAAATTCCTGGTCAACTTTTAACCGTTATAACTCCCTAACAGAAAAACTTTTGGCTCCAAAATTGTGCTGATGTAAAGTAGACATGTGGGAAATGTTACTTAAGTATACTTAAGTATTTTTTGTGACATATCTCTGTGATTTAAGGGCATAAAAAAATCAAATTTCGAAAATTGCGAAGTTTTCACAATTTTTGCCAAATTTCCATTTTTTTCACAAGTAAATGCAGGTAATATCAAAGATATGTTACCACCATCATGAAGCACAATATGTCGCGATAAATTAATGTCAGAATCATCAGGATCCTTTGAAGTGTTCCAGAGTTATAACCTCATAAAGTAAAGGGACAGTGGTCAGAATTGTAAAAATTGGCCCGGTCATTAACGTGCAAACCACCCTTGGGGGTAAAGGGGTTAATAAGTATATTTAAGGCCAGCTTCACACATCCATTTGCTTCCGGTACTGGAAAAAACAGTACTGGAGATATCCGTGTCCCTATGCCTGTGTGTTGTGAATGTAATACTTGCGGCACAAGTGTGGCAACCGTGTGCTGCATCAGTACCACATGGACGGCTGCTGGGGAAAAAGTGCTACAGTAAGCGCTGTTCCCCGGCGGCAGGTGATGAAGATGGCTCTCATCATTCTCCCTTGCTCTGCCAGCAATCAGGGCGAGCAGAGGAGAATGATGAGAGCTTCATTAAAGTCCAAACGCTTTTGGGACTCTCACTCCCATCATCCAACACTTGCTGCTGCTAATAACAGTGACAGCAGGAGAGGATGATCAGGGTATTCCTCTGCCGCCGCCTGCAATATAACTAAATAAATGAATGAAAAACCCGACGTGGGTTCTCCATATTTTCTTGAAACAACCAGGCAAAACTCACAGCTGGGGGCTGCAACCCTCAGCTATCAGTTTCAGCAAGGTTGTTTATCAAGAATAGAGGGGTCCCCATGCTGTTTTTTTAATTATTTAAATAAATAATTTTAAACTGTGTGGGGTCCCTCCCAGTTTTGACAACCAGCCTTGCTAAAGCTCACAGCTGGGGTTTGGTAGTTTCAGGCTGGTAAGGGGCCATTGATATAGCCCCCCAGCCTAAAAACAGCAGCCCACGGCTGCCCACAAAAGGTGCATCTATGAGATGTGCCTTTTCTGGCGCTTTGCCTGGCTCTTCCCACTTGCCCTGGGTTAATATTTGTGGGGTCGTTGTCACATTTGTATTGTCAGGTGACATCAAGCCCACAGCTTAGTAAAGGAGAGGCGTCTATAAGACACCTCTCCATTACTACTCCTATAGTTATATGTTAAATAAAAACACAGCCAGAATAAAATTCTTTAATTGAAACAATTACATAGACTTCTTTAATATTTTCAATTAAACAATACTTACACTCTCACCTAATTCTACCGAAGCCCTTGATATCCTGTAATAAAAAATGAAATAAAAAAACAACAATATACCGTACCTGTCAGAGATTGTGTCCCACGCTGTAACCCATGTCTGAGGGCTAAATAGTTTTCAACCTGGACGGTGCCAAGATGCGACCGTACCATCTGAGAACCACTGGTGAACGAGCTGCTGAGAGCGCTGAGAAGAATAAAGTTTATTGGAGTGCAACCTCCAAACGCAATGAGCTTTGTTTCATCCAAACAGTTCTACTTTGGTTTCATCAGACCATATGACATTCTCCCAGTACTCTTTTGGATAATCCAAATGCTCTCTAGCATACTTCAGAGAGGCCCGGACATGTACTGGCTTAAGCAGGGGGACATGTCTGGCACTGGGGGATCTGAGTCCCTGGCAGTGTAGTGTGTTACTGATGGTAGCCTTTGATACGGTGGTCCCAGGTCTATGCAGGTCATTCATTAGTCCCCCCGTGTGGTACTGGGATTTTTGCTCACTGTTCTTGTGATCATTTTGACCCCACGGGGTGAGATCTTGTGTGGATCCCCAGATCAAGGGAGATTATCAGTGGTCTTCTATGTTTTCCATCTTCTTATTATTGTTCACACAGTTGATTTCATCACACCAAGCTGCTTGCCTATTGCAGATTCAGTCTTCCCAGCCTGATGCAGGGCTACAATTTTGTTTCTGGTGTCCTTCAAAGCTCTTTGGTCTTCACCATAGTGGATTATGGAGTGTGACTGTTTGAGGGTGTGCACAGGTGTCTTTTATACTGATAACAAGTTCAAACAGGTGCCATTACTACAGGTAATAAGTGGAGGATAGAGGAGCCTCTTAAAGAAGAAGTTACAGGTCTGTGAGAGCCAGAACTCTTGCATGTTTTTACGTGACTAAATACTTATTTTCCACCACAATTTGAAATTTAAATCTTGCCAAATCAGACAAGGTGATTTTCTGGATTTGTTTTCTCAATTTTGACTCTCATAGTTGTGGTCTACCTATGGTGTCAATTACAAGCCTCTCACATCTTTTTAAGTGGGAGAACTTGCACAATTAGTGGCTGACTTAATCCTTTCCCACCCCCCACCCCCACCCCCACTGTATTAATGTTAACAATATTAGCCACCTTTCTAAAGAAAAAAACTGCAGATCTGCCCTTGTTATCTGGCAGATCGTGCATACCATATACTTCTTTATGAGGCAACTCACAAACTGGATAGTGCACAAATATTAGTAAATCTCTCAAAATATGCAAGAGAGATCAAAACATTTACCTGCCAATTTTTTAAAATTTTATACCGTTTTTAGGAGGGGGCACCATATAATACACACACACACACGCACGCACGCACGCACACTACAGAGAAAAAGTTTGGACACACCTTCTCATTAAAGATTTTTCTGTATTTTCATGACTATGAAAATTGTACATTCACACTGAAGGCATCAAAACTATGAATTAACACATGTGGAATCAAGAGAATGCCAAGAGTGTGCAAAGCAGTCATCAAAGCAAAAGGTGGCTACTTTGAAGAACCTAGAATATAAGACATATTTTCAGTTGTTTCACACTTTTTTGTTAAGTATATAATTCCACATGTGTTAAATTATAGTTTTGATGGCTTCAGTGTGAATGTACAATTTTCATAGTCATGAAAATACAAACATAAACTATTAATATTTAAGATTAGATTTACTATGTGAAATTTCCAGAGTTTGCATCTGTTCTTCTAATGTGCATTAAGAAATAAGGAGATGATATGATTAACAGAGACAGCGAAAGGGTTAAAATTTTAATGAAGCTTTATGTTACTAGTCAGCAATCAATATCTGTGCTGCTAACTTCTGCTTGATTGAAGTACCATGAGCGCACTTAGAAATTGATCTCAGGATATAGTTTCTAATGCTTTACTGTACAAATTTAGATTCCTTCTTAGTGTAGCATTTTGTACTCTCATGCAGAAAGATTATACAAAATGACTTTCTACTAGCAAATGTCCTGACTCAGCCTCTTATGACACGTCTATGAATAGCATTTACCCTGGGATTATGTTTTGGAAAAGCGGAAGAGCAAGTAGGACATTAATCAAACTGTTAACGCTTTTTAGGAAAATACAAGGTAGAGAATTACTTCTATTTTAAATAACTATATTCATTTTTCTACATTACAGATTAGCGTATTTTGTAATCAGATTATTATGGAAATATAATTGCTGCTATAAAGAGTAGGCACATAACAGAAACTTCAAAGTCTTCATGTCTCAAACTAGTGTCAAGGTTGGATATTTAGAAATAATGAGATACACTAGTTTAATATAGAAAAAAAAACTTAAATGTTCAAAAGGGATCTTTAATACCTATATGCTTTAAAAGTATTCATAGCTTTAACTCTCACATATCTATTGAACACAATATGTTTTTGTAATACTTTATATGACCTGCAGGTGTCAGTATAGTAATTGCTGTCTATGGAGAGAAGCATTTTATCTTATCTTGCAGCTGCCTGACACCTGTATGACATCAGCATGCACTACATTGCCTCAAAGAATATTTTTGAGGCATAATTTTTAAGGACAGATTTCCAAATATTTTTTTCATCAAATTTCCTTTGTTCTCTGAAAGCACAATATGCTGTAGTAAAAAACTGAAAACTTGACAGACAGGCACAAACAATTAAATTGGATGCATCGGGATACTTTATAGAACATATCACTGGGGAGCCTTCAAATCTGCTATGACTCCAGAAAAAAATCCAGTCTTAACAGAGCCTAATCCAAATGTTTATACTTAGTAAGCAAAGATTTGTAATGCGCTTCTTTTGAGAGGTATATTTTAAAGAAGTGAAGTCATACCTATATTGCAGCATTAGAGATATTTGCTGATTCCTTTCTTAAGGCTGATGTACTCCCTGTCAGCAATACATCATTCTCTCTTGTGCTCTATGCTAGAAGAAAATTCACATCCTTAGAAGTTACCATCTCTCCAAAGAATAGATAATAATTTGGTGATTGGCAGGAGTCCGACCACTGAGACTCTCACCGCTCCAAAAAATTGGGCCATAAAGGGTTCCATTTGAAGAGAGTTGTGGCCAATTTTTGGCTTTTCCTGACAATGTCATAGAAAATAAATGGAGAGGGGTGCAAATGCTTGGCCAACGCTACATTTGGAGTGGGGACTTCCTAGAATTGTTAGGGCTCAGTTATTCCAAGTAACTGTCATGGGAGTACTGGGTAGACTAAGGCTGGTTACCCGGACCCTGTGATATCCCTCAGGCTAGGAAAACCCTGTCTGACCTTCTTCCAGAAGTTACACTAAAGGTGTGCATGTCTGGGCTGCCAGGCCTGACCCTGTCTCCTGTTTCAGCCCTAAGCTGAAACCACCTCCCGCCACCCAGTGAAGAGACCACACACCAATCCCCACAGAAAGCACAGACAGGGAAAACTGAAAAACGCACCACGCCGCAGTCACACAGGAATACACGAAAATGTGCACAGGGCAAAACAAATACAAATATAGGAAGGAGAAATAAGACAAAGGATAATACACCACCAGATACGATATTCCTTCTCCTAGATTACCACTCCAGACCGAGATCACCAGGCACAAGACACAAGCTATAATCGGCGATGCCCAAAGTTCACCAGAACTATTTAAAGGCAGAGGGCGTGACCCAGCCTCCAAACCGAGTACCAGCTAGATTAACCCCGGACAACCTAGACAAAATCTAGCCGGCGCCACTGAACGCATAGTGGACGAATGCGGAATTACCGCTGTCTGTCGGACGCCCTAGTGTGAATAGCGTCCGACATGACAGTAACAGTGTTAACTTCTAAACATTGGAATAACCCTTTAATGCATTTATCAAAATGGTACTCATAACCTGTCTAGCGGTGGTGTAACTCTAAAGCAGGCCAAAAACAAGGGTTCTATGGGGCTTGTAAGTTGGAGAGAACCCGCGTTGAACTGCTCCACCAACTTCTGTAACTTACAGAAGTTGGTGGAGCAGTTCAATACGGGTTCTCTCCAACTTACACACATATAATATGTGTGTGTATATATGTTTGTATGTGTATGCCTATATGTGTATATATGATTGCATGTGTATATATGCTTGTATATGTATGCCTGTATGTATGCATGGTATATGTGTGTGTGTATATGCTTGTATGTGTATGCCTGTATGTGTTTATATGCATGGTATATGTGTGTATATGCCTGTATGTGTATGTATGCATGGTATATGTGTGTAAATATGCTTTTATGTGTATGTCTTTAAATGTGTCTATGCATGGTATGTGTGTATATGCTTGTATATATGCCTGTATGTGTCTGTATGCATGGTATATGTGTGTATGTATACTTGTATGTGTGTGCACGTATGTCTACGTATGTGTGTCTGTGTCTGCATGCACGTGTCTGTGTTTACATATGCATTTATGTGTGTGTATGTCATTGAGTGTTTGCATGTGTGTGTGACTGTCTTCCTGCATGTGCTTGTATGTGTCTAGTCTATGTGTGCCTTTCTGTCTGTGTCTTCACGTGTGTGTGTGCTTGTCTGAGCGTGAATTTCTGTGTGAGTATCTGTGTGTATGAGCATGACTGTCTGTGTGTTTACGTATGCACTTTTGCATGCAAAAATGCGCTTGCCAGTGTGTATATGTGTGTGTGTGTGTGTGTGCGCAATCTGCAAGTGTGTGTGTGTCTATTAATGCATGTCTTCGTGTGTGTGTATATGTGCTTCTGTATTTCTTTGTGTGTCTTTGTGCTCTTCCAAATATTTTAATTGGGGAGAGATGGTGGTGGTGGTGGGGGGTGATTTTAGGATACAGTATGTGGAGAATGTGGTAAGAAACAGTATGGTGAATGAGGGGAGGGGGGAATGGGTGCGGGAACAGAAGGGGGATGTATGACGAGACAGAATGGAGAGTGAGAGGAGAAAAGAGTGAGGGTACACTGAACAGAAACTACGTAGTGTGGGGAAAGGTATATAGATGGGGCAGTTTGGGAGGACAGTGTGAGGGCACAGCAAGGATGGAATAGTATGCTTTAGAGCGGTAGTGTGATGAGGGGGCACATTATAGAGATGGACAGTATAGTGGGGACACCATGTGAAAGGACAGTGTGAAGAGGAGGCCCAGTATAGAAAAGAGAGCTCAGTGAGGAGGGCATGTGCCATAAGAAGTGTAGAGTGTGTGGGTCATATTTAGTGCAGGGAGCATTGTGAGTGTTAATAGTCTATACAGGGGCTCAGTGTCGGGCAGATATTTTTATTCAGGAGCATTGTAATCACTCTGCTATTTTTAGGGGCGTCGTGTGGGGATGTGCTGCAGAAGACTGGAGAAGATGGAGGTCGACGGAGAACAGCTGTGCATGAGAAGAGTCATCATGGAGTCTGGACAAGTTTGAGACTAAAAGAAAGAGAAAGACTCCAAGCAGAGAAGAGATCACAGGTAAGATACCTGGATGTAAATGTTTATTTGTGATCCAGCCTGCGTCTCATCAGTGCTGTGGTTCCTGTATGGTCCACAGGCTGATGACTGATGACAACAACTCCCAGTATCTCGATTGTTGTATCTCGATTAACCCCTTTACCCCCAAGGGTGGTTTGCACGTCAATGACCAGGCCAATTTTTACAATTCTGACCACTGTCCTTTTATGAGATTATAACTCCGAAACGCTTCAACGGATCCTGGTGATTCTGACACTGTTTTCTCGTGACATATTGTACTTCATGATAGTGGTAAAATTTCTTTGATAGTACCTGCGTTTATTTGTGAAAAAAACGGAAATTTGGCGAAAATTTTGAAAATTTCGCAATTTTCAAACTTTGAATTTTTATGCAATTAAATCACAGAGATATGTCACACAAAATACTTAATAAGTAACATTTCCCACATGTCTCCTTTACATCAGCATAATTTTGGAACCAATTTTTTTTTTTGTTAGGGAGTTATAAGGGTTAAAAGTTGACCAGCAATTTCTCATTTTTACAACACCATTTTTTTTAGGGACCACGTCTCATTTGAAGTCATTTTGAGGGGTCTATATGATAGAAAATGCCCAAGTGTGACACCATTCTAAAAACTGCACCCCTCAAGGTGCTCAAAACCACATTCAAGAAGTTTATTAACCCTTCAGGTGTTTAATAGGAATTTTTGGAATGTTTAAATAAAAATGAACATTTAACTTTTTTACACAAAAAATTTACTTCAGCTCCAATTTGTTTTATTTTACCAAGGGTAACAGGAGAAAATGGACCCCAAAAGTTGTTGTCCAATTTGTCCTGAGTACGCTGATACCCCATATGTGGCAGTAAACCACTGTTTGGGCGCATGGGAGAGCTCGGAAGGGAAGGAGCACCGTTTGACTTTTCAATGCAAAATTGACAGGAATTGAGATGGGACGCCATGTTGCGTTTGGAGAGCCACTGATGTGCCTAAACATTGAAACCCCCCACAAGTGACACCATTTTGGAAAGTAGACCCCCTAAGGAACTTATCTGGATGTGTGGTGAGCACTTTGACCCACCAAGTACTTCACAGAAGTTTATAATGCAGAACCGTAAAAATAAAAAATCATATTTTTTCACAAAAATTATATTTTTGCCCCCAATTTTTTATTTTTCCAAGGGTAAGAGAAGAAATTGGACCTCAAAAGTTGTTGTCCAATTTGTCCTGAGTACGCTGATACCCCATATGTGGCAGTAAACCACTGTTTGGGCGCATGGGAGAGCTCGGAAGAGAAGGAGCGCCGTTTGACTTTTCAATGCAAAATTGACAGAAATTGAGATGGGACGCCATGTTGCGTTTGGAGAGCCACTGATGTGCCTAAACATTGAAACCCCCCACAAGTGACACCATTTTGGAAAGTAGACCCCCTAAGGAACTTATCTGGATGTGTGGTGAGCACTTTGACCCACCAAGGGCTTCACAGAAGTTTATAATGCAGAGCCATAAAAATAAAACAAAATTTTTTTCCCACAAAAATTATATTTTAGCCCCCAGTTTTGTATTTTCCCTAGGGTAACAGGAGAAATTGGACCCCAAAAGTTGTTGTCCAATTTGTCCTGAGTACGCTGATACCCCATATGTGGGGGGGAACCACCGTTTGGGCGCATGGGAGGGCTCGGAAGGGAAGGAGCGCCATTTGGAATGCAGACTTAGATGGAATGGTCTGCAGGCGTCACATTGCGTTTGCAGAGCCCCTAATGTACCTAAACAGTAGAAACCCCCCACAGGTGACACCATTTTGGAAAGTAGACCCCCTAAGGAACTCATCTTGATGTTCTGTGAGAGCTTTGAACCCCCAAGTATTTCACTACAGTTTATAACGCAGAGCCGTGCACATAAAAAATATTTTTTTTTCCACAAAAATTATATTTTAGCCCCCAGTTTTGTATTGTTCCAAGGTTAGCAGGAGAAATTGGACCCTAAATGTTGTTGTCCAATTTGTCCTGAGTACGCTGATACCCGATATGTGGGGGGGAACCACCGTTTGGGCGCATGGGAGGGCTCGGAAGGGAAGGAGCATCATTTGGAATGCAGACTTAGATGGATTGGTCTGCAGGCGTCACATTGCGTTTGCAGAGCCCCTAATGTACCTAAACAGTAGAAACCCCCCACAAGTGACCCCATATTGGAAACTAGACCCCTCAATGAACTTATCTAGATGTGTTGTGAGAACTTTGAACCCCCAAGTGTTTCACTACAGTTTATAACGCAGAGCCGTGAAAATAAAAAATCTTTTTGTTTTCCCACAAAAATTATTTTTTAGCCCCCAGTTTTGTATTTTCCCAAGGGTAACAGGAGAAATTGGTCCACAAAAGTTGTTGTCCAATTTGTCCTGAGTACGCTGATACCCCATATGTGAGGGTAAACCCCTGTTTGGGCACACAGGAGAGCTCGGAAGGGAAGGAGCACTGTTTTACTTTTTCAATGCAGAATTTCCTGGAATTGAGATCGGACGCCATGTCGTGTTTGGAGAGCCCCTGATGTGCCGAAACAGTGGAAACCCCCCAATTATAACTGAAACCCTAATCTAAACACACCCCTAACCCTAATTCCAACGGTAACCCTAACCACACCTCTAACCCTGACACACCCCTAACCCTAATCCCAACCCTATTCCCAACTGTAAATGTAATCTAAACCCTAACCCTAACTTTAGCCCCAACCCTAACTGTAGCCCCAACCCTAACCCTAGCCCTAACCCTAGCCCTAGCCCTAACCCTAGCCCTAGCCCTAACCCTAACCCTAGCCCTAACCCTAGCCCTAACCCTAGCCCTAACCCTAACCCTAGCCCTAACCCTAGCCCTAACCCTAGCCCTAACCCTAGCCCTAACCCTAACCCTAGCCCTAACCCTAGCCCTAGCCCTAACCCTAGCCCTAACCCTAGCCCTAACCCTAGCCCTAACCCTAGCCCTAGCCCTAAGGCTAGCCCTAACCCTAGCCCTAATGGGAAAATGGAAATAAATACATTTTTTTTTATTTTTCCCTAACTAAGGGGGTGATGAAGGGGGGTTTGATTTACTTTTATAGCGGGTTTTTTAGCGGATTTTTATGATTGACAGCCGTCACACACTGAAAGACCCTTTTTATTGCAAAAAATATTTTTTGCAATACCACATTTTGAGAGCTATAATTTTTCCATATTTTGGTCCACAGAGTCATGTGAGGTCTTGTTTTTTGCGGGACGAGTTGACGTTTTTATTGAAAACATTTTCGGGCACGTGACATTTTTTGATCGCTTTTTATTCCGATTTTTGTGAGGAAGAATGACCAAAAACCAGCTATTCATGAATTTCTATTGGGGGAGGCGTTTATACCGTTCCGCGTTTGGTAAAATTGATAAATCAGTTTTATTCTTCGGGTCAGTACGATTACAGCGACACCTCATTTATATCATTTTTTTATGGTTTGGCGCTTTTATACGATAAAAACTATTTTACAGAAAAAATAATTATTTTTGCATCGCTTTATTCTCAGGACTATAACTTTTTTATTTTTTCGCTGATGATGCTGTGTGGCAGCTCGTTTTTTGCGGGACAAGATGATGCTTTCAGCGGTACCATGGTTATTTATATCTGTCCTTTTAATCGCGTGTTAGTCCACTTTTTGTTCGGCGGTATGATAATAAAGCGTTGTTTTTTGCCTCGTTTTTTTTTTTTTTTTCTTACGGTGTTTACTGAAGGGGTTAACTAGTGAGACAGTTTTATAGGTCGGGTCGTTACGGACGCGGCGATACTAAATATGTGTACTTTTATTGGTTTTTTTTATTATTTAGATGAAGAAATGTATTTATGGGAATAATATTTTTTTTTTTTTTTCATTATTTTGGAATATTTTTTTTTATTTTTTTTTACACATTTGGAAAAATTTTTTTTTACTTTTTTACTTTGTCCCAGGGGGGGACATCACAGATCAGTAACATAGTAACATAGTTAGTAAGGCCGAAAAAAGACATTTGTCCATCCAGTTCAGCCTATATTCCATCATAATAAATACCCAGATCTACGTCCTTCTACAGAACCTAATAATTGTATGATACAATATTGTTCTGCTCCAGGAAGACATCCAGGCCTCTCTTGAACCCCTCGACTGAGTTCGCCATCACCACCTCCTCAGGCAAGCAATTCCAGATTTGCACAGCACTCTGTCAGATCACTGATCTGACATGCAGCGCTGCAGGCTTCACAGTGCCTGCTCTGAGCAGGCTCTGTGAAGCCACCTCCCTCCCTGCAGGACCCGGATCCGCGGCCATCTTGGATCCGGGGCTGGAGGGAGCAGGGAGGGAGGTGAGACCCTCGCAGCAACGCGATCACATCGCGTTGCTCCGGGGGTCTCAGGGAAGCCCGCAGGGAGCCCCCTCCCTGCGCGGTGCTTCCCTGCACCGCCGGCACATCGCGATCATCTTTGATCGCGGTGTGCCAGGGGTTAATGTGCCGGGGGCGGTCCATGACCGCTCCTGGCACATAGTGCCGGATGTCAGCTGTGATAAGCAGCTGACACCCGGCCGCGATCGGCCGCGCTCCCCCCATGAGCGCGGCCGATCGGCTATGACGTACTATCCCGTCCAGGGTCAGATAAGCCCAGGGCACCTCGACGGGATAGTACGTCTAAGGTCACAGAGGGGTTAAGGACATATTGGGAGTTGTAGGTTCATGTGATACAAAGGTATATGGGACTGACCTGACACTACAATTGATATACCTGCTTGCGTGTTTTGTGCCTGTCTGCGTGTTTTGTGCCTGTCTGCGTGTTTTGTGCCTGTCTGTGTGTTTTGTGCCTGTCTGCGTGTTTTGTGCCTGTCTGCGTGTTTTGTGCCTGTCTGCGTGTTTTGTGCCTGTCTGCGTGTTTTGTGCCCGGCTATGTATTTGGAATTATATGTATCTTTGTAAGACATGTATTCTAGAGTGTAAAAACATTTGTATGTTTGGGTACATTTACTAAATCTATAAGGGCCCTTTCACGTGTTGGGGAATTCCATTTGTCTGTCCATGTTTAGGAACAGATGTGAAATTTTTCTAACCTTGTCATAACTGTCACCTTAGGGATATGATTGTATGGAGCGGGTTCAGGAGCTGAGCCTGCTCCATACCAGGCAGATGTCGGATGTAATACACAGCCGGCATCTGCCTGTAACAGCAGTGATCAGAGCTCACCTTGATTGCTGCTGTTTTAGGCATTTAAATGCCCTTGTCAATCACTGACAGCGGCATTTAGATGGCCAGTACCTGCACCCATCAGCCTCCTGTGATGCAGCTGCAGGTTGCTGATGGGTGTCATATGCTGCTGCCATCTTAGTCGTCAGTGAAGCTCAGCCTGAGGTTGAGCTAACTGGACGATGTCACAATGGGTGTCGGGACGTTATTACAGCACGCTCACTTTGTAGTTAGCGGTGACTGTAATTTCTCCCTCCTTGCACCAACCCTATCACAGGAAGCGACTGGCGGAAGGGAGAATAAAGCGTAAATTTCTCCCTGCAGCCAACGCTTTTCCATTATGCCAGCTAACCAGGCTTTAAACCCCATTTACCTGCAGATTAACCCTATATCTGCAGATAAATAATGTTTCTGAAGATGACAAGTTACCCTTAGAGGGACTCCGTCAGTGCAGAATGACTGTTTAGACTAAGTCCTGCCACTCGGTGCTTCACGGTGTGGCCAATCATGTTAGTTCACCTTCCCAACTGTTTGTATTCCATCATTCTCCACCCCCTCTAATGTGATTGACAGCTCTGACTTCATAGAGTCAGAGAAGGAAGGAAATGGATGGGAAACAAGCAGGTGGGAAGGTGTATATAAATGATTGGCCACCATGATGATCTGAGCGCCGGTGCTTGGTATCAATAGTCATTCTGTGCTGTGCTGACAGAGAGCCTTTAAAGAGATGTCTGATACCCCCCATTTCCTTGTAGATTGTAAGCTTGCAAGCAGGGACCTCACACCTAATGTCACTGTTTAAATTGTCTTAACTTGTACTGAATTTATTGTCTGTACATGTCCCTGCTTAATTGTAAAGTGCTGCGGAATATGTTGGCGCTATATAAATAAAAATTATTATTATTATTATTATTATTATTATTATTAAGGATTTCACTCTGACTCAAAACATTGTATATAATGCAAAAGATACTTCAAGAAAATGACAACGAAAAATGTTTTCCTGAAGCACCTTTTTTCACTTATTTTGTGATGTCTCTTGTGGTGGAGACTTTGCTTTTGGTGATTTTATATCTTAAGGTACCTTCACACATAACGATATCGTTAACGATATCGTTGCTTTTTGTGACGTAGCAACGATATCGTTAAGGAAATCGTTCTGTGTGACAGCGACCAACGATCAGGCCCCTGCTGGGAGATCGTTGGTCGCTGAGGAAAGTCCAGAACTTTATTTCGTCGCTGGACTTCCCGCTGACATCGCTGGATCGGCGTGTGTGACACCGATCCAGCGATGTCTTCACTGGCAACCAGGGTAAACATCGGGTTACTAAGCGCAGGGCCGCGCTTAGTAACCCGATGTTTACCCTGGTTACCAGCGTAAAAGTAAAAAAAACAAACACTACATACTTACCTACCGCTGTCTGTCCCTGGCGCTCAGCTTCTCTGCACTCCTCCTGCACTGGCTGTGAGCGTCGGTCAGCCAGAAAGCAGAGCGGTGACGTCACCGCTCTGCTTTCCGGCTGCTGTGCTCACAGTCAGTGCAGGAGGAGTGCAGAGAAGCAGAGCGCCGGGGACAGACAGCGGTAGGTAAGTATGTAGTGTTTGTTTTTTTTACTTTTACACGGCCCTGCGCTTAGTAACCCGATGTTTACCCTGGTTACCTGGGGACCTCGGGATCGTTGGTCGCTGGAGAGCTGTCTGTGTGACGGCTCTCCAGCGACCAAACAGCGACGCTGCAGCGATCGACATCGTTGTTGGTATCGCTGCAGCGTCGCTGAGTGTGAAGGTACCTTTAATTGTTTGTGCTAATCGTGAGTGGCTTCCAAGAGTAAGCTGCCAGAAGAGTGGTCAGGTGACTTATTTTAACCACCATTTTGTGGCTTTGGAAGCTGAAGTATATACAGAAATACTGTAGTTCAAAATCACTGAACATATACACAGCAAGTGTTTTTACTTTGCTGTTCATATTCTCATTGTTTTAGGCATTTTGTGGCAATTTCTCAATCAGGCTCTAGGATAGATTAGCCTAAAAAATACTTTTTGTTCACATACGTTTAGGCAGGTTCTTCCTGTCTCACAAAGTAAAATCTGCAGAGGCATGGAAGGCAAGTGACTAATATTGAAATGCCTGATATTGCCCTCTATATAAAGAAGCACAGTCAAGTTTTTACTTTTGGCTTCAAACAGATCATCATAAGTATAATTCCAGTAAGCAGATAACGTGTAACCTCTACTATGTCTAACTCGGCAGTGTTTGAGGTTTTCTTAAACAAGAAAAGGCTAATTTGTCTCATTGACCTTTATAAGTAACTCACCGTTGATGCTGGCTACCATTCTCAATTAGGAAAGTTATATGATAGTCTCTTAGAAAGTAAAAAAGAACAAATGTATATATATATTCAGAAATCCAATATTCTTTAGTTTAACAGTGAGGGCTGCAACTCCACACAATTTACAGCACTTTACTCTATTTATACCACTTGCATTGTCAATGTCATGTTGAATTTTCTAAACAAAAGGAACACGAACAGAAAAAAAACTTTGCGTTTATGTATTAACCCCTTACCGGCATCGGACGTACTATACCGTCCGATGCCGGCTCCCCTGCTTTGATGCAGGGCTCCGCGGTGAGCCCGCACCAAAGCCGGGACATGTCAGCTGTTTTGAACAGCTGACATGTGCCCGTAATAGGCGCGGGCAGAATCGCGATCTGCCCGCACCTATTAACTAGTTAAATGCCGCTGTCAAACGCAGACAGCGGCATTTAACTACCGCTTCCGGCCGGGCGGCCGGAAATGACGTCATCGCCGACCCCCGTCACATGATCGGGGGTCGGCGATGCTTGTATATTGTAACCATAGAGGTCCTTGAGACCTCTATGGTTACTGATTGCCAGTCGCTGTGAGCGCCACCCTGTGGTCGGCGCTCACAGCACACGTGCAATTCTGCTACATAGCAGCGATCAGCAGATCGCTGCTATGTAGCAGAGCCGATCGGGTTGTGCCTGCTTCTAGCCTCTCATGGAGGCTATTGAAGCATGGCAAAAGTTAAAAAAAAAAGTTTAAAAAAATGTGAAAAAAATAAAAAAAACATAAAAGTTTAAATCACCCCCCTTTCGCCCCAATCAAAATAAATCAATAAAAAAATATATCAAATCTACGCATATTTGGTATCGCCGCGCTCAGAATCGCCCGATCTATCAAATAAAAAAAAGTATTAACCTGATCGCTAAACAGCGTAGCGGGAAAAAAACTCGAAACGCCAGAATTACGTTTTTTTGGTCGCCGCGACATTGCATTAAAATGCAATAACGGGCGATCAAAAGAACGTATCTGCACCGAAATGCTATCATTAAAAACATCATCTCGGCACGCAAAAAATAAGCCCTCAACCGACCCCAGATGATGAAAAATGGAGACGCTACGAGTATCGGAAAATGGTGCAATTTTTTTTTTTTTTTTTAGCAAAGTTTGGAATTTTTTTTCACCACTTAGATAAAAAATAACCTAGTCATGTTAGGTGTCTACGAACTCGTAATGACCTGGAGAATCATAATGGCAAGTCAGTTTTAGCATTTAGTGAACCTAGCAAAAAAGCCAAACAAAAAACCAATGTGGGATTGCAATTTTTTTGCAATTTCACCGCACTTGGAATTTTTTTCCCGTTTTCTAGTACACGACATGCTAAAACCAATGATGTCGTTCAAAAGTACAACTCGTCCCGCAAAAAATAAGCACTCACATGGCCAAATTGACGGAAAAATAAAAAAGTTATGGCTCTGGGAAGGAGGGGAGCGAAAAACGAACACGGAAAAACGAAAAATCCCCCGGTCATGAAGGGGTTAAGTGATCTTCAGCAAGGTCAGAGTGTGATACATACATCCTGTACGCATACATTTACAATAGCAGAAAATCTAGTAGAAATCTGAGAAATAATAGTCTAACAAGGATGAACAAGGACATATCATATAGGGAGAAGAATAGACTATAGGTGTACTGAAAATAATAAAAGCTATTTAAAGGGAGTGGGATGCCAAATTTTTGCCACCTAATATGGGAAAAGCATATTATGGAGATAGAGATGCTAATCCCAGTGATGTGTCACTTTACTAAGCTGCTTTCTGTAGATTTGTTAAAAATCACTAGAGAACTAGTAAATCTGATGCCATATTTATTAGCTCTGTATACCCCAGGCCCCACCACTGATTGGCAGTTTTCTGTCTATACAGGGCGTACACAGAAAGATGCCAATTAGTGCAAACCAATAGAGAGCTCAGCATACAGAGACCTGGTGTCACTCTGTGACTGTAGGAAAGCCAGAGCAGAGGGACCTTATATTGCTCCTTAATTTATGGGAGTCCTAGTCTATCCGTAACCCTAGGGTTACCCCTGAAGGTTTAGATTCTTGGGTCTCATACTTCTCTGTGCTCCTACAAAATCCCAAACTGCTCCCCCCAGGGAGGAAAGGGGCAGGAGTGAAAGGGTAAACACAAGCTGAACAGACATGGGAACCAAGGCACAATAAAATGGCAGACACACAGGATAAAATGCAAAGGGGAAATGGGTGCACAGTAAAGAGGCAGAAAAGCAACATAAAAAAATGCCAACATGTGAGGATATAGGTATTCACAACAAACGGCATGCAACAATCTCAAAACGACTAAGACCTACTCTCCAGACCACTTTCTCCAATTAAATCAGGGAGAGAATGAAGATTCTATTGCTCGCATGGAGGGAAGCTAAGCACGGGTAGAAATAATGGAAGAGTGTGGTTCCAATAAGCAGCACAGCCAATATACAATGAGGAACTCTAAACCCTTTCCATGCCACAAGAAACCTATTATCTCATGAATGGCAGTGTAGATTAAAGAGGATCTGTGTTCAGGTAATTGCTGCGATCTTCTAATCTCAGATGTGCAACAGGTCCCAACAGAGTGCGGCACATTGATGACAGTACCCCCTTCTACATGTAGCCTCAGGACTATCAGGACCTGAAATTCTAAGTTGACATTTACCATAAGAGGAGGTGGAGGTAAAGGTGTTGCAGTGACCTATGAAAAAAATTGTGGCTCTTAAGCGCTAGGGGAAACTCAGGACGAAAATCCACCGGATTAATCATGGCAGTTATCTTATACGGACCAATGAACCTAGGACCAAGGTGCCAGGAAGGAATATTCAACCTAATGTTTCTGGTGTACAATCACAGATAGTCTTTCACACAAAGGTCTGGACATGGCATACTTATTTTTTATCAGCCATGCATTTGTATCTAACCCAATAACCTTCACGTTGTTCTGTAGACCTTGCCACATGAAAAAGAAAAGTATTCCTCCCCAGTAACGCCCGAGCCTCCTCCCTACTGAAAGTACTGAACTGCGAGTGAAACCAGTATGCACCAAGGAATGGTGACTTACCAGTAGACTCAGGGTGGCGATTGTTAAGCGCAAACTCAGCCAAGGGTAGGTATGATGACCAATCTTCCTGGTTCTCAGAAACAAAACAAACTGTCTCTAGGCTTTGGTTCATACTTGTGGTCTGACCATTTGATTGAGCATAAAACACAGCGGAAAAAGACAGATGCATTCCTAGGCAAGAACAAAAAGCCCCCCCCAAAAAAAAAAATTTAGACAAACTGGGTCCCCCAATCTGAGATCACATCGGATGGAACCCAGTTAAGCTCCATGATCTCACTGATAAATAACTGATCCAAAGTTTTAGCACGTGGAATAGCTGGTAAAGGAACAAAATGTGCCATTTTGCTAACCCCATCCACCATCATTAGAATCACCGTTTTACCTCTGGATGGCGCAAGGTCAATAATAAAATTCATGAATAGATAAGTCAATGGTCTATTAGGTGTAGCTAAATGTAGGAGAAACCCAGATGGATGAGTATGTGGGGTTTTAGAAAGTGCACAAGTATTGCAGGTCGAAAAAAATTCGAAACAATAAGATCCATAGTAGTCTTACTACCAGGGTGACCTGCGAGAACAGAGTGATAATGTTCTTCTAAAGTTTTTAGCTGTAAATGTAATTGGAAAAATAAGCCAGAAAGTCTCATTCTAATGCTGGGCGGACCTTCTCAGGGTCAATCTGGAAATCCGAAGTTGACACCAGGTAACCCAGGAATTGTACCTCCTGAATGATGAACACACATTTCTCAGGCTTAGCATACAGTTTAGTATTAGTGATGAGTGAGTATACTACACGCTCGTGTGGTCTCCAAGTATTTGTAAGTACTTGGAGATTTAGTTTTCATTGCCTCAGCTGCATGATTTACAGCTGATAGGCAGCTTGAATACATGTGGGGATTCCCTAGCAACAAGGCAACCCCCACATATACTCAGTATGGCTAGCAGTCATAAATCATGCAGCTGAGGCAAGGAACACCAAATCTCCGAGCAGTTACAAATACTCGGAGACCACCCGAGCATGCTCGGGAAAACCCGAGCAACAAGTACTCTCGCTCATCAATATTTAGTATCTCAAAATATCTGTAGTAGCTGCCCGACATGTCCCTGATGTGTCCCAAAATCAGAAGAGTAAATCAAAATGTCATCGAGGTATACCACCACAAGTTTGCCTACCAGATGACAGAAGCTACTGTATCATTGAAACAATTTTGGAAAAATGATGGAGGCATTAGTCTGACCAAATGACATGACAAGGTTTTCGAAATGCTATTTAGGGATGTTAAACGCTGTTTTCCACTCATCATTTTGTCAAATTATAATCAGATTACAGGCCCCTCTAAGGTCCAACTTGGAGAATCACTTTGCTCCAACAATATGATTACACAAATCTGGAATGAGCTAAAGGGAATAAGGGTTTCAGATGGTAATTATTATTATTATTATACATTTATATAGCGCCACATATTCCATTGTGCTTTACATGTGAAAAGGGGCAAATATAGACAAGCACAATAAACATGAGCAATACAAGGCACACACAAGTACAGAAGGAGAGAGGACCCTGCCCGCGAGGGCTCACAGTCTACAGGGGATGGGTGAGAATACACTAGGAGAGGGTAGAGCTGGTCATACGGCGGTTCAGCAGACTAAGGATCACTGCAGATTGTAGGCTTGTTGGAAGAGGTGGGTCTTCAGGTTCTTTTTGAAGGTTTCCGTGGTAGGCCAGACTCTGATGTGTTGGGGTATAGAGTTTCAAAGTATGGGAGAAGCACAGGAGAAGTCTTGTATGCAGTTGTGGGAAGAAGAGATAAGAGGGGAGTAGAAAAGGAGATCTTGAGAGGATCGAAGGTTGTGTTTGGGTAAGTCACTGTGACCATGTCACAGATGTATGGAGGAGTCAGGTTGTGGCTTTATATGTGACAGTAAGGGTTTTGAAGTGGAGCCTCTGCACAACAGGAAGTCAGTGGAGGGCTTGGCAGAGAGGAGAGGTGGGGGAATAACAGGGAGACAGGTGGATTAGTCAGGGAGCAGAGTGTAGAATGGATTGGAGTGGTGCTAGAGTGCTGGAGGGGAGGCCAGAGAGTATGAGGTTGCAGTAACTGAGGCGGGAGATGATATGGGCGTGTGTGGCACCCCAGGGTCCTGGTCAACACAGTGACAGTGCTTTCCTCACGGGGAGAGTGATGTTACTCTTGGAGGCGATGAAGGATATCTCTTTATCAGGTAATCACAATGCACACAACATCACACTCCAGGCCACAAGGGAAAGCTTTTGATCCTATTCCTAGGTGACTCAACTATTTATATATTGTGGTTTGGAGGGAAAGTAGTTCATTTTCAGTCAGATAGTGCCAGAGAGCAGACTGGAGCAGTGTGAGGCAGGAAGAACGTATGAGGAGCCATGCAGCCACGAGAAAGTGCTCCTGGACATAGATACAGAAGGAAAGGACATCATTCAGTGAGCGTGAAGGAGAGCAAAGCACAGGAGAGTGATATCAGGGGAGACCAGGTGCGAACAAGCTGCCTCCCTCTGAAGCGCAGATAATCGGTAGCCGGAATACCGAGGTTGTAAGGGACTCTACGACTTACAGCAGAGACCGGCAGGACAGCTGAACTGCAAGTTCCCTGTCCACCTCAATGCCCAGGAGGCACAGTGACG
This sequence comes from Ranitomeya imitator, assembly GCF_032444005.1. Classification (NCBI taxonomy): domain Eukaryota; kingdom Metazoa; phylum Chordata; class Amphibia; order Anura; family Dendrobatidae; genus Ranitomeya; species Ranitomeya imitator. Next base: position 111,028,899 of record NC_091287.1, on the reverse strand, counting down.
TATAGAGCCCGGGGCATGATAGAGTTCCTGTGAAAAGGCTCGAGTCACCTGCCTTACGGGTTTGTGCCCTATCCTGTATGGATTACAGAGAAGAACAGTGAGGACCTTATTAGAAGCCATAGGCAGTAAGGGACTACAACACCAGTGCGTTAGAGGAAGGCTTTTAACTCCACCTGGTTAAGGGGAACTCTGGATTCGCTTCCAAGCCGGCTGGACCCTGCCTGTACTTGTGATCTGGTGCCCTGGACTGCGGTTGCCTGAAGCCTACAGAGACTGCAAACCTGTGTCCTCGTTCTTTACTGCACCTTCACCATCTTCCATCTACACACCGGGAGCCCTGGGGATATACTTCACCTGTGGAAGTTAAAGTTATACCATCTAGCTGCCATAACATCACCCCAGAGGACCCCTTAAAGCAGCACTAACCGAATACCACAGGTGGCGTAACGAGCAGAAACTTTATTCAATTCCCCTTTTACATGGGCGCCCAGGGCCACGGACTGGGTGACATCCCCCTGTGAACACTGGACCCAGTATCAGTTTCCCTACGGCACTGGCAGACGACTCTACTAGCATTTTTGTGATATCATGGTCAAGGAATGCAGGGATCTGGAAATATTTCTGAGTTTGAGTCGGCATGAGGAGGCAAGGGCTTGGATATGAGGCTTGAAAGAGGGGGCAAAGTCAAGGATCACTCCGAGGCACCGAGCATGCGGGACTGGGGAAAGTGAGCAGCCATTGACATTGATGGATAGGTTTGATGGAGGGGGAGAGTGAGAAGGGGAAAGATGATGAATCCTTTTTGTCCATGTTTAATTTTAGAAAGCGAGCAGAATAGAAAGCTGAAATAGCAGAAGGGCATTGTGGGATTTTGATGAGTAAGGAGGTGAGGTTGGGTCCAGACAGGTAGATCTGCGTGCCATTGGCGTAGAGATGATACTGCAAACCGTGGGATTCTATGAGCTATCCCAGGCCGAAGGTATAGATGGAGAAGAGCAGGGGCCCTAGGACTGAGCCTTGGGGAACACTGACAGACAAGGGGTGAGGTGAGGAGGTGGTGTGGGAGAGGGAGACACTGAATGTTCGGTCTGTTAGATATGATGAGATCCAGGATAGGGCCAAGTCTGTGATGCCAAGAGATGAGAGAATCTGTAGCAGGAGGGACTAGTCCACAGTGTCAAAGGCAGAAGACAGGTCCAGGAGGAGGACAGAGTAGTGTAGCTTGCTCTTGGGGGTTAGTAGGTCATTGGTGACTTTAGTTAGGGCAGATTCAGTTGAGTGATGTGATCAGAAGCCAGATTATAACCAGTCAAAGAGGGAGCAGAAGGAGAGGTAGGAGGACAGATCAAGATGCACATGCTGTTCCAGTAATTTTGAGGCGTAAGGGAGAAGAGATATGGGCGATAGCTAGACATAAAGGATGGGTCAAGGGAGGGCTTTTTGAGGATGGGTGTGATCAAGGCATGCTTGAAGGATTAGGGGAAGACACCAGTTGTGAGTGAGAGGTTGAAGAGGTGTGTTAGTGTTGGGATGAAGACTATGGCGAGGTTAGGGCTGGGGTGGGACGGGAGTGGGTCAAACATGCAAGTGGTGAGATGTGATCTTGACAGGAGGGTGGAGAGCTGATCTTCTGTCATGGTGGAGAAGTTAGTTTTGGAGGAACAGGGTTGAGCAGCTAAGAGGGTCATTGGGGAATGCGGGCCAAAGCTTTCTCTGATTGTATTGATCTTCTACTTAAAGAAAGAGGCCAAGTCTTCATCAGAAATGAGAGGAGAAGGAGGTGGTGCTGGGGGACGAAGTAGACAATTGAAAGTGTTGAAAAGCTCTTTAGAGTTGTGAGACAGGGAGGATATGAGAGATGAGAAGTAAGTTTGTTTTGCAGCAGTGAGTGTGGACTTGAAGCTGGCGAGGGACTGCTTGTATGCGATAAAGTGCTTGGCAGAACGGGATCTCTTCCATCTCCGCTCAGCAACCCTGGAAGCCCATCTCAGTTCTTTGGTCAGGCTGGTCAGTCTGGGCTGCCTGTTGATTGTACGAGATTTCCTGTGCGTGAGGGGGCGGCCGAATCAAGTGCTGCTGTTATTATGGTGTTGTATAAAGTGGCAGCAGCAACTGTGTCATGTAAGGAAGCAAAGTCTGTAAGAGGGAAAAGGGACTCAGATAGTAAGTGTAAATTGAGGTGTTTGAGATTTCTGCAAGAGTGGGTGAGTTTGTGAAGTGGGGATTGCACACTAGGAGAGGGACGAAAATGTCAGTAGGTTGTGGTCAGACAGGGGGAGGGGTGAGTTATTGAGATTAGTAAGGGAACAGAGGTGGGTGAAGACAAGGTCCAGCATGTGACTATCTTTGTGAGTGGCTATGGAGGAGCACTGAATGAGACCAAAGGAGGCAGTCAGTGATAAAAATTTAGAGGCAGCTGAGGTGGAAGTGTCAATGGGGATATTAAAGTCACCCATGATGATAATGGGGATGTCAGCAGAAAGGAAATGAAGTAGCCAGGTGGAGAAGTGGTCGAGAAAGGTGGAGATGGCTAGCTCTGGCGGGCAGTAGATGAAAGCCAGCTGGAGGGGGAGTAGATGCGGATGGAGTGCACCTCAAACGAGGGAAGAGTAGCAGAGGGTGGTAGAGGAATTGCGGAATTGGGGCAAAGGAGCAGGTATCAGAAAGGAGCAAGCCAACTCCTACACCACATTTGTTGCGGGGGCGAGGGGTGTGAGAGAGATGGAATCTGCTATAAGAAGGTGCAGCTGAAGTGGTTGAGTCAGAGGGGGTGAGACAGGTTTCAATGATGCCAAGGAAGGAGAGTTTGCTGGTGATAAAGAGGTCATGGATATAGGACAGTTTGTTGCAGACAGAGCGTGCGTTCCATAGTGCTCCAGGTAGGGGGACCGGGGGAGTGGGGGCTGGATGAATGGGTATGAGGTTATCATCATTGCGAAAGCTTGCAAATCCCTTTACCTCCCGAAAGTCCAGACAAGGGCTCAGACCTCCGTCTTTTTTCTTGACGAAAATTTGCAGCAAAGGGGGCGAGGAATGTCTGATGTGTCCCTTGGCAAGGCTTCCAGAATATACTCCTTCATAGCCTGTATTTTGGGGCCCAAAAGACTGTATGGTCTTGAGTAGTTTTGCTCCAGGGAGCAAATTAAGAAGACAGTCATAAGCCCAATAAGGAGGCAGTTCCAGGTACCCCTCTTCAGAAAACACATTCTCAAAACCAGACAGAAAAGAAGGTAGGGTTTTGGTTGAGACAGTAAAGAGATTGGTACTAAGATAGTTATGGTTGCAGAAAGCATTCTATTTAGCTATTTCCCTAGACTGCCAATTGTGGTTATGTATAACTAACAACGAGTGACCCAGTAGAATAGGAGTAGGAAAACCTTGACGCTCATAGCAAGAAATGCATTCTTTATGAATGACTCCAATGTGAAGACTAGAGATGGACATGGGATGTTTGGACGAACAGTTAAAAAACGTTCTATTCAGGTACAGAACAGTATCCGAACCCGGACCCCATTTACTTGAATCATCCACCGAAAATTCTCACGATTCAGCAGTGAGTTCACCAGGAGAGAATTTTCTGCACCATGAAACTTTTTCTCACTGTGCTAGCAGTGATCTCATCGAGGTTCCTGCAGTGTTTTGGCCCGGCTGGGAAGGCAGCCTTAGTGACCTGTGGTAACCTCGATGACATCACCACTAATCACTGATGCTGAGCTGGTTTTCTTGACTGTTTGGATTTGCCCAACTCTAGTGAAGATCCTATTATGCAACACCTATGTGAAAGGTGCAGAATCAATAGAAAATTTGGGGATGAAAAGAACATTACAAGATAAACCATGAGTCCGGGCATCTACCATATTAGCCCGCACTATCCAAAAAAATACAAACTCTTTCAGTGTTCATACCAACAACATCTGCAGGTAAGACAAACTGAGAGATACACATGGAGAAAATATATACACCCAGGTTATAATCCTCCACCCAACCTGGGATCACAAGTTTTAAGCTGGCTTCTTTAGTTTAAGTATGGAGGGACAGACCACAAAGAAGTGACTCCCCTGACCACAAAAGAAACAAACTCCTGTTCTCCCATGGCCCCAAGGAGTTTTGAATGAACGTGAGGTCCTCCACAATGACACAGGTTCATGGGGACACAAGGGGGAGCTCTACCCCCTAGGGAGTACAGTTGGGGGGGTCATCACAGGGCTATCTCTGAGGCGTCTGTCAATCCGGATGACTAAGGCCATGGCATCCTCCAAGGACTCAGGAGTTTCATACTAGACCAACGCGTCTTTAGCCTTTCTGACAGGCCCTGACAAAACTGGCTTCTGATGGCCGGATCATTCCACCTGTTGTCAGTGGCCCATCTACAGAACTCTGAACAAAACTCCTCTGCTTGCTGATCCCCCTTGCTGGTCTTGCATAGCTTAGACTCAGGAAGGGAGACCTGGTCAGGGTCATCATAGATGAGGCAACAAAAAATTAATCTGTCGACTGGGAGTCAACCAGAAAAGAAAAGGCCCAGAATTGTGGATCCCGTTGAAGTAGGGAGACAACAATACCCACCCTTTGTTTCTAGCTCCCAGAAGAACAAAGATGTAACAATTTACGGGATTGCCTAAAAGCCATGAACTTCACCCATCCACCAGAGAACCTGCCTGGGAGGGGCACCTTGGGTTTAGGCTAAGTCTGGATAATTGCTGAGACCCCCAGATCTTCAGTTTGCTGTTGTTGCTGTACTACTAAAAACTGCAGATCTGTCACCTCCAAAGACAGAATCTGCATTTGTTTTGACAGTTCAGCAACCTGATCCATGTTAGAATCAGGAAAAAATATAGTGGGAGCAATATAGTCACGCTGTGACTGTAGGAAAGCCGGGGAAGAGGGACCCTATGCTGTCCCTTAATGTTGGGGAGTCCTAGTCTATACCTAATCCCAGAGTTACCCCTGAAGTTGTAGATGCCTAGGTCTGTACCTCTCTGTGCTCCAACAAAATCGTAAGCTGCTCCTATCTTCCCCCAGGGAGGAAAGGGGCAGGAATGAAAGGGTAAACACAAGCTGGACAGACGGGGCAACCAAGGCACAATAAAATAGCAGACATACAGGATAAAATAAGAAAAAATAGGGAAATAGTTGCACAGTAAATAGGTAAGAAAGGATGCATGCAACAATCTCAAAACAGCTAAGAGTGAAGCTCCATACCACTTTCTCCAATTAAGCCAGTAACATAATGAAGATTCTATTGCTCACATGGAGGGAAGCTAGGAACAGGTTTATGTAATGGAAGGGTGTGGTTCCAATAAGCAGCACAGACAATAGACAATGAGGAATTCTATACCCTTTCCATGCCACAAGAAACCTGTTAAGGCTATGTTCACATTTGCGTTATTGTGAGTTGCGTCGGTGACGCAACACACAATGCATGCAAAACACATGCAAAAACGCATGGTTTTGTGACGCATGCGTCCATTTTTGGCTTTCTTTTGGATGCAAAAAAAATGCAACTTGCTGCATCCTCTGCGCCCTGACGCTTGCGCCAAAAATGACGCATGCGTCACAAAACGCAAGACAACGCATGCCCATGCGCCCCCATGTTAAATATAGGGGTGCTTGACGCATGCGTCGCCGCGGCTGCGCCCGACGCAACGCTAATGTGAATGTAGCCTAACTCATGAATGGCAGTGTAGATTTAAAAAGAACCTGTGCTCTGCTAGTTGCTGCAATCTTCTAATTTTCATATGTACAACAGGTTCCAGCAAAGTGCGGCATATTAATGACACCTGGTAGATCTGCAGCAGAGAGAACAAGTGATTTTATGAAAAATACAACACGCAACCCAATATGCAATATATCACTGAAGACTGAATACATAATGCTGTCTCCCCCCAAAAAATAAAATAAATTTTACCCCTTCAACCTGAAGCCTGTTTTCACCTTCATTACCTGACCACATTTTCTGATTCTGACAAGTTTCAATTCATGAGGTAATAACTCCAGAACGCTTCAATGTATCCCAGTGATTCTGAGTTTGTTTTTTCATAACACATTGTACTTTATGGCAGTGGTAAATTTATGTCAATACTTTTGTGTTAATTTGTGAATATATTGGAAAATTTTGCAAAAAGTTTTACAATTTCACAATTTTCTATGCCCTTAAACCAGATAGTTGCTTCACTCAAAATGGTTAATAAATAACAAATAATAAATTTGTCACATGTCTACTTTACATCAGCATCATATATAAATCATAATTTTTTTTTGTAAGGAACTTAAAAAGGTTAAACATTTATCATCAATTTCTAATTTTTCCAACAAAATCTAGAAAACAATTATTTTTATGGACCACATTACGTATGAAGTGACTTTGAGGGGTCTTTATACATACATAGAATACATAAAGTGAACCCACCATCCTAAAAACTGCACTCCTCAAAGTGCTCAAAACCAAATTCAGAAAGTTTTTCCCAGAAAAATATTGATTTAGCCCCAAATGTTTAATTTTCATAAGTGGAAGAGGACAAATTGGACACCAAAATTTGCTATGCAATTTCTCCTGAATAGACCGATACCCCATATTCCAATATAATAACTAAAACCTAACCCTGACTCTAAATTTGATACTGTTTTCCTTTAATTCCTTCCCCAGGTTAATAAAATCCATCATTCCTATATATCATCACTGCGCTTTGCCTCGGCATTGTTATATCACTCCTTCAATGACCTTCTCGTTCCAGTTTTATTCTGCACTTCTTTATCTTGTCCTGCTGGGTTTCAATGCTGTAACTTTCAAAGCGTGACTACTCCCTGCCTGCCTTCACATACATAAGACAGGAACATCACAAAATACAAATGTTTATGTACCAGAGAGCATGCTGAGCATGGATTCCTCAAAGTGGCATGGCTGGCATCTTTTGTTCTGTTTTTTTCAAGCTGCTCTACTGTCTATTGGCTCTCTAATAAATATTCATATTCTATACAAACCTTAAAAGTACTGAATCATCCAAAAATGATAGTTCAAGTTATTTACGTGACATACATTTTATGAATTTTTATTCTTTTTAATTTTCTGACACTCTGTGATTGAAAAAGTCACTTTTCAGTTGTCATGTAGCTAACATCACAGGCAGGATTATAATGACAGATATCACTTACAGTAAGTATAGGTAACACATGAGCACACCATTCACATTAGCACTTTCTTCTTCCTGCAAAATGGCCTCAGCACAGGTGACAACAAGGCAAGTCTAAAAAACCGTCCTGTGTTAGACAGCTCCAGACTACAGGTGCCTATAGTCCATATGACTACTGTAAAGCTTTTCTCTTAAAGGGAACCTGTCACCCCGTTTTTTGAGATTGAGCTATAAATACTGTTAAATAGGGCCTGCGCTGTGTGTTCCTATAGTGTATGTAGTGTACCCCGATTCCCCATGTATGCTGAGAAATAACTTACCAAAGTCGCCGTTTTCACCTGTCAATCAGGCTGGTCAGGTCGGGAGGGCGTGGTGACATCGGTGGTTCTTCCTCAGCTTTACATTGGTGGCGTAGTGGCATAGTGGTGAACAAGCAGCGCGCGATCTGCGCTGTAATCCCTTGCATCGGTGGGGGCGGCCATCTTCCTGGGGCCGCGCGTGCGCAGATCGAGTGCTCTGCTGCACGGGGCTTCAGGAAAATGGCCGCGGGATGCCGCGTGTGCGCATTAGAGATCGCGGCGGCCATTTTCCCAAAGCCGAGATGCAAACTCGGCTTTGGGAAAATGGCCGTCGCGATCTCTAATGCGCACGCGCGGCATCCCGCGGCCATTTTCCTGAAGCCCCGTGCAGCAGAGCACTCGATCTGCGCACGCGCGGCCCCAGGAAGATGGCCGCCCCCACCGACGAAAGGGATGACAGCGCAGATCGCGCGCTGTGTCTTCACCACTACGCCACTACGCCACCAACGTAAAGCTGAGGAAGAACCAGCGATGTCACCACGCCCTCCCGACCTGACCAGCCTGATTGACAGGCGAAAACGGCGACTTTGGTAAGTTATTTCTCAGCATACATAGGGAATCGGGGTACACTACATACACTATAGGAACACACAGCGCAGGCCCTATATAACAGTATTTATAGCTCAATCTCAAAAAACGGGGTGACAGGTTCCCTTTAAAATAGTTGTTCCCTACTGGACATTGTTCTTAGATATTAAATTGGCCAATATGAATTAAAAAAAGTATAAAATAAAATTAAAAATATGTGCATTCCCAGACCGGCATCGATTCAGTAGGCAGCTGCAGAATTGTCCGCACCTCTCACATGATAGCAATGTCACATAAGTGTAGGAGGAAACGGTGCCGACATTATTGGAACAACATCTGTCCAAGAGATGATGATACTGTATGTTTTCTTTTATTTTGTATTGGGCACTTTAACATCTAAGAAGGTTTTGGCCAGTAATGAACAACCCCTTTGTATAAGCAGCAAGTTGTCTGCCCCTTAATCATATCAAAAATAATGGCTCAACTGCATGCTTGTAAATCATATTTATCATTTTTTCTAATATAGATTATCCCAACTCTCTTATGAATCAAAGCAGTTTTATTCTGTATACAACATAAAGCCAAATTATTATTATTATTATTATTTACAATGAACTGCAGGAGCTTACAAAGCTGGGTCTTACATGCAGGAGATCTTGACCTAGTTAACCCTACAGTAATGTTCTGGTTTAGAAAATAAAATATATTCATATATTATGTGTGTACTTTGTGATCGATTACTCCTGAATTCCAATGAAGAACAACCTTCATCTTTAACATCCAGAAAATAAAAAAAGTTGTCCAAGGTTTTGATATCCTGGTGATGGTCTTACTTCTTACTCAGTGACTGAGAATCTTCTAGAACCCCTGGCAAAAATTATGGAATCACCGGCCTTGGAGGATGTTCATTCAGTTATTTAATTTTGTAGAAAAAAAGAAGATCACAGACATGGCACAAAATTAAAGTCATTTTAAATGGTAACTTTCTGGCTTTAAGAAACACTAAAAGGAATCAAGAACAAAAAATGTGGTAGTCAGTAATGGTTACTTTTTTAACCAAGCATAGGGGAAAAATTATGGAGTCACTCAATTCTGAGGAAAAAATTATGGAATCATGAAAAACAAACAAAAAATCACTCCAAAACTTCACTAGTATTTTGTTGCACCACCTCTGGTTTTTATAACAGCTTGCAGTCTCTGAGGCATGGACTTAATGAGTGTCACACAGTACTCTTCATCAATCTGGCTCCAACTTTCTCTGACTGCTGTTGCCAGATCAGCATTGCAGGTTGGAGCCTTGTCATGGACCATTATCTTCAACTTCCACCAAAGATTGTCAATTGGATTGAGATCCGGACTGTTTGCAAGCCATAACATTGACCTTGTGTGTCTTTTTTCAAGGAATGTTTTCACAGTTTTTGCTCTATGGCAGGATGCATTATCATCTTGAAAAATGATTTTATCAACCCCAAATATCCTTTCAATTGATGGGATAAGAAAAGTGTCCAAAATATAAACTTGTGCATTTATTGAAGATGCAATGACAGCCATCTCCCCAGTGCCTTTACCTGACATGCAGCCCCATATCATCAATGACTGTGGAAATTTGCATGTTCTCTTCAGGCAGTCATCTTTATAAATCTCATTGGAACGGCACCAAACAAAAGTTCCAGCATAATCACCTTGCCCAATGCAGATTTGCGATTCATCACTGAATATGACTTTCATCCAGTCATCCACAGACCACGATTGCTTTTCCTTAGCCCATTGTAACCTTGTTTTTTTCTGTTTAGGTGTTAATGATGGCTTTCGTTTATCTTTTCTGTATGTAAATCCCATTTCCTTTAGGCAGTTTCTTACAGTTTGGTCACAGACATTGACTCTAGTTTCCACCCATTTGTTCCTCATTTGTTTTGTTGTGCATTTCCTGTTTTGGAGACATATTGCTTTAAGTTTCCAGTCTTGACGCTTTGATGTCTTCCTTGGTCTACCAGTATGTTTGCCTTTAACAATCTTCCCATGTTGTTTGTATTTGGTCCAGATTTTATACACAGCTGACTGTGAACAACCAACATCTTTTGCAACATTGTGTAATGATTTACCCTCCTTTAAGAGTTTGATAATCCTCTCCTTTGTTTCAATTGACATCTCTCGTGTTGGAGTCATGATTCATGTCAGTCCACTTGGTGCAACAGCTCTCCAAGGTGTGATTACTCCTTTTTAGATGCAGACTAACGAGCACATCTAATTTGATTCAGGTGTTATTTTTGGGTATGAAAATTTACACAGTGATTCCATAATTTTTTCCTCAGAATTGAGTGATTCCAAAATTTTTCCCCTATGCTTGGTTAAAAAAAGGAACCATTACTGACTATCACATTTTTTGTTATTGATTTCTTTTAGTGTTTCTTAAAGCCAGAAAGTTGCCATTTGAAATGACTTTAGCTTTGTGCTATGTCTGTGATCTGTTTTTTTTTTCTACAAAATTAAACAACTGAATGAAAATCCTCCAAGGCCGGCAATTCCATAATTTTGGCCAGGGGTTGTATATGACTGCACATAATGAACTCTGTCACCGTGCCTTAGTAGAATTGCTCCCTGGACACAAACCCAAAGTGAGCATAGGTCATGAATAAATGACTAAATGAATGTTTTTTTTTTTTGTTTTTTTTTTACATACGGTATATACTGTGTATCACGATTAAACTACATTTGTAATGTGATTTTTTAATTTTAAACTTTGTCACCAAAAAGTTAATTTACATTGAATGGACAAAAATAACTGGGACACACTTCGTAATAGTTGAGTTCATATTTTTCCTTTGCCTCAGATACATCCATCTGCCTTTACAAGCGTTTTTTAAAGGATTACTTTTTAGGGTCGGCTTATAACTTTTTGGTCCAAATGTTTGAATACCATTGAATACCTTTGAGATAAACTAGAATGGAGTTTAAAACTTTTGACATTTTTTCATCAGTCACAGGCAGGGACTGCCGTGGGCACAGCTTAAATCACCTAGTTTTTCAAAATTCATGACACTCTAGCATTCAATTTACCCTCTTTACAATGCGAACAATTTCCTTTTTGCATTTTCATTTTTTAATCACCTTCTTCCCAGAGTGATAACATTTTATTTTTCTGTGCACGCAGACATATGAGGACTTGTTTACTAGAAATCAGGAAATTTCCAAGTGAAGAGAAATTATGAAAAAAATGCAATTCTGACATTGTTTTTTGGGAATTGTTTTTATAATGTTCACTTTGAGGTAAGAATGACCATGCAATATGATTCTGCACATCAGTACAATTATGGCAATACCAGACACGTCCAGATTTTTTATAATTTTAGTGGAGAAAAAAAAAACTGAAAAAAATGTTTGGGTTGTGTTGCCATTTTCTGATAGGTAACATTTTCATTTTTCAGTCGATGGAGCTGTGTTATGGATTATTTATTTCTGAGGGGTGAGATATTTTTATTGATAACATTTTCAGATAGATTTTTTTTTAACCCCTTTACCCCCAAGGGTGGTTTGCATGTTAATGACCAGAACAATTTTTACCATTCTGACCACTGTCCCTTTATGAGGTAATAACTCTGAAATGCTTCCATGGATCCTGGTAATTCTGACACTGTTTTCTTGAGAAATATTGTTTTACATGATAGTGGTAAAATTTCTTTTAAATGACTTGCAGTTATTTGTGAAAAAAAACGGATATTTGGTGAAAATTTAGGAAATGTCGCAATTTTCCAACTTTTAATTTTCATGCCCTTAAATCACACAGATATGTCACACAAAATACTTAATAAGTAACATTTCCCACATGTCTACTTTACATCAGATCAATTTTGGAACCAAATTTTTTTTTGTTCGGGAGTTATAAGGGTTAAAATTTGACCAGCGATTTCTCATTTTTACAACATCATTTTTTTTAGGGACCACATCACATTTGAAGTCACTTTGAGGGGTCCATATGACAGAAAATACCCCAAAGTGACACCATTTTAAAAACTACACCCCTCAAGGTGCTCAAAACCACATTCAAGAAGTTTATTAAACCTTCAGGTGCTTCACAGGAATTTTTGGAATGTTTAAAAAAAATGAACATTTAACTTTTATCACAAAAAAATTAATTCAGATCCAATTTGTTTTATTTTACCAAGGGTAACAGGAGAAATTGGACCCCAAAAGTTGTTGTGCAATTTGTCCTGAGTACGCTGATACCCCATATGTGGGGGTAAACCACTGTTTGGGTGCATGGCAGAGCTCAGAAGGGAAGGAGCGTCATTTGACTTTTCAATGCAAAATTGGCTGGAATTGAGATTGGATGCCATGTCGCGTTTGGAGAGCCCCTGATGTCCCAAGTGCTTCACAGCAGTATATAATGTAGAGCTGTAACAATAAAATAATCATATTTTTTACAAAAATGATCCTTTCGCCCCCAATTTTTAATTTTTCCAGGGGTAACAGGAGAAATTTGACCCCGAATGTTGTTGTGCAATTTATCCTGAGAATGCTGATACCCGATATGTGAAAGTAAACCACTGCTTAGGCACATGGCAGAACTTGGAAGGGAAGGAGCACCGTTTGACTCTTTCAACACAGAATTTGCTGGAATTGAGATCAGACGCCATGTCACGTTTGGAGAGCCCCTGATGTGCTTAAACAGTGGAAACCCTCCACAAATGACCGATTTTGGAAACTAGACCACCAAAAGAATTTATCTAGATGTGTGGTGACAGGTGAGCACTTTGAATTCCCAATTGATTCACGAAAGTTTATAATGTAGAATCGTGAAAATAAAAAAATCATTTTTTTCCACAAAAATGATCTTTTAGCTTGCAATTTATTATTTTCCCAAGGGTATCTGGAAAAATTGGACCCCAAAAGTTGTGCAATTTGTCCAGAGTAAGCTGACACCCCATATCTGGGGTAACCACCGTCTGGGCGCATGGCAGAGCTCAGAAGGGAAAGAAGGGAAAGAAAGAAATTGTGGAATGCAGGCTTTGATGGAATGGTCTGCAGGCACTACTTTGCGTTTGCAGAGCCCCTGATGTACCTAAACAGTAGAAACCCCCACCAGTGGCCCCATATTGGAAACTAGACCCCCCAAGGAACTTATCTCGATATGTTGTGAGAACTTTGAACCCCCAAGTGTTTCACTAAAGTTTATAACTCAGAGCCGTGAAAAAAAATTTTTTTTCCACAAAAATGATTTTTTTAGCCCCAATTTTGTATTTTTGCAAGGGTAACAGAAGAAATTGGACCCCAAAAGTTGTTGTACAATTTGTCCTGAGTACGCTGATACTCCATATCTGGGAAAAAACTACTGTTTGTGCACACGTCGGGGCTCAGAAGGAAAGTAGAGACATTTTGGAATGCAGACTTTAATGGAATGCGGGCATCACATTGCGTTTGCAGAGTCACTGATGTGCCTAAACAGTAGAAACCCCCCACAAGTGACATTATTTTGGAAACTATACCAGTAGTGTATAATCCATATGTCTCGTCAAACTCAATCTGACAGGTGCCCCGCCCCTATCAAAGTGTAACAAAGTGTGTAACCCCTCCCCTCGCCTTGTCTGACAGCTGGTATCCAGCTGTCCCTGAGTCTGGCTGATTTCCCCTTTTGATATAGTTTGATATAGTTTGATATTATTCCCGTATTTGTTTTATATTAGATTTTATACGTAGCGTGAGCTTGATTCTGTAAGCTGTGTTTTATTCACAGTGTACACATATAGTGCAGAACTTTGTTTTATAACACACCCCAGCTGTTTATTTGTGTCTCTACTGACCATTAACTAAATGATGGTCACCTTATTTACACAAACAGAAAAGACAGATTTTCTCTTTGTGCCTGTAGATATTATCTGAGGGTCATTTGCCCGGGCAGTGTGTTTTATTTATGTTTTTATAACGCACCATGTTTGATATTGTTAATTTGATTCTGGGATAACACATGTTTAATGTCTCAGGCTTATTTTTGTACAAATCCAGGCTGTTATTATTCCCGTATTTGTTTTATATTAGATTTTATACGTAGCTCGAGCTTGATTCTGTAAGCTGTGTTTTATTCACAGTGTACACATATAGTGCAGAACTTTGTTTTATAACACACCCCAGCTGTTTATTTGTGTCTCTACTGACCATTAACTAAATGATGGTCACCTTATGTTTGATTTCCCCTTTTGATATAGTTTGATATAGTTTGATATTATTCCCGTATTTGTTTTATATTAGATTTTATACGTAGCTCGAGCTTGATTCTGTAAGCTGTGTTTTATTCACAGTGTACACATATAGTGCAGAACTTTGTTTTATAACACACCCCAGCTGTTTATTTGTGTCTCTACTGACCATTAACTAAATGATGGTCACCTTATGTTTGATTTCCCCTTTTGATATAGTTTGATATAGTTTGATATTATTCCCGTATTTGTTTTATATTAGATTTTATACGTAGCTCGAGCTTGATTCTGTAAGCTGTGTTTTATTCACAGTGTACACATATAGTGCAGAACTTTGTTTTATAACACACCCCAGCTGTTTATTTGTGTCTCTACTGACCATTAACTAAATGATGGTCACCTTATGTTTGATTTCCCCTTTTGATATAGTTTGATATAGTTTGATATTATTCCCGTATTTGTTTTATATTAGATTTTATACGTAGCTCGAGCTTGATTCTGTAAGCTGTGTTTTTATTCACAGTGTACACATATAGTGCAGAACTTTGTTTTATAACACACCCCAGCTGTTTATTTGTGTCTCTACTGACCATTAACTAAATGATGGTCACCTTATTTACACAAACAGAAAAGACAGATTTTCTCTTTGTGCCTGTAGTTGTTATCTGAGGAGTCATTTGTTTTTGTATTCGCTTTCTCTTTGTGCCTGTAGATGTTATCTGGGGTCATTTGTTTTTGTATTCGCGTTCTCTTTGTGCCTGTAGGTGTTATCTGCGGGTCAGTGGTTTATAACACCTCTCTCATTATATGGGGGCCCTATATATATATATATATATATATAATATGCCCCAATGTTACAACACACGCAAGTAAGAAGCGGTGTGTTTTATACGAATATAAAACCAAAGACACGTTATTGTAAAATTTAAAAAGATTTTATTTCTCACAATAAAACAACATCTAAAAGACATTTCAATACTATAAAAATTCTTACAGAATATAAAAAGTAAAAACATTAAATAGTACAATGAACATACATCATTACACTTCTTACAAAATAAATTAGCTTTTTGATAATCCCCTATTGGATGACCGTGGTATATAATTATATCCTAGGATCTGTACGATTACATACGGCATTCTGTACAGCGGTCTCAGGCTTATTTTTGTACAAATCCAGGCTGATATTATTTTTTTATTTTCCTGGTGTTACTTTTGCACATGTAACATAGTAACATAGTAACATAGTTAGTAAGGCCGAAAAAAGACATTTGTCCATCCAGTTCAGCCTATATTCCATCATAATAATGTATTACTGGCGTCTTTAAAAAAAATATGAATATTATTTAGTTTACTTTTGTTACAGTATTTGCACTTTATTAATATGCTGTCCATATAGGTCAGTGAGATATATATCTGTATGTGTGCCTGTTTTCCCCTTTTCACCTTGTGTACAGGCATTGGCCATATTATAGGCATTGTGTGTATTCGCTTTCTCTTTGTGCCTGTAGGTGTTATCTGAGGGTCATTTGCCCGGAGGTGTTATGGTTTTTTTTGCTTATAATGCATATTCATTTACATGGTTTACTGATAGTACTATACTGCTACTGGCTTATTTTTGTACAAATCCATGCTGTTTGGTGAACCCCTTTTTGTATGGCCTCTGCTTTTTCTTGTTTTTGTGTAAAATCTCGGTCAGGCAGGCACGAACACACACACACACAACGCAGAACCCACACACAACAAACACACATAGCATACAAAACACACACAACACATACAACACACACAACAAACATACACACACACACAGCATACAGAACACATACAACACATGCAGCACACACAACACACACACACAACAAACACACAGAACACACACACACACAAGAAATAGACATTTAGGACTTATTTATGTTATAATGTTTTTGCACTTTGCCTGTGCTGTCTATAATTTGACTCCTTTTTATTCAAAGACATCTAACATATGCAGACTTTTAAAGCTTTTTTACATTTCTATTGGTGTTACATTTCAATTGGTGTTACTTTTGCACATGTATTACTGGATTCTTTAAAAATATGAATATTATCTAGTTTACTTATGTTGCAGTATTTTATTTTCCTGGTGTTACTTTTGCACATGTGTTACTGGCGTCTTTAAAAAATATGAATATTATTTAGTTTACTTATGTTACAGTATTTTATTTTCTGTGTGTTACTTATGCACATGTATTACTGGCGTCTTCAACAGTTATGATCCATACCTTTTCTATATAAATATGGGTAAATGAATACACCATTATAGAACCATTTCGAATCCATGTTTTGTTGAAAATAACTGGGCATACATAAGAAACCGTGCAATATATCTTTATAGAAATAACACTTCTGCACCCACGGGCGCTTCTCAGCAACCCCTGCATCCGGTACTCATCAGGCACTGTGAAATAATGCAAAAATACATCTGTGTGCGGCTGGCGGCATCAACATTTTGCTATTATAAGTTTATGGTTCTGTAAAAGAACACACAACACATACAGAACACACACACACAACACACAACAAGCACATATTATGAAAAAATGACAATCATTGTATGTGATTTAAAAGACTTTAGTCGCTCATACGTATCACAGAAAGATTTAGTTTAAAAACTGTTTAGTCATGGTGGATTTAGATTTATCAGGGGTGATTTAGTTTGAAAGCACACAGCTCCGCGATAATGTCGGGGGTTGGGCAGGCATTTAACAGTCTTTCATATGTATCACAGAAAGATTTTAGTTCCATCTGTGCGAGTTTGCTTTGAGCGTACTGCACAGCCATGTCAGTAAACATTTTGACATGGTCATCATCCCACGAAGGACGACCTGTGTAAGGTGTATGTACAGCAACTTTCTGTTTTTTACCTACACGGCGACGGGATACTGCGAGTTTCTTTAGAGGTAATACAGGGGCAAAAAACGCTAGAAGAGCCTGCAAGAGCAGTATCTGCAGATTGCACAGTCTGGCACACAGGTATATTGAGGGGGTCTATGGGTGACCACATACCCTCGGAGAGCTGTTCAATTTCTCTGTTTTCAGGAGTAACTTGTGGTATGGTAACTGCGCTATTGGCGTCCCGAGATATGCAGGGACTAGCGTTCTGCGATGCACGTCTCTCTCTTGAAATGTTCATATTTTTCTGATGTGGAATCTTGGGGCTTGGATTCCCGGGTTGTTTTGGTGCCGCGTAGCATTCATCACGATCCACAACACAGATAGGCGAAAGAGATGTTGTTCTCACCGCCGTATTAGCTCTTTGTGGTTGATTCTCTGCAGCTCCGTAATTACGCCGTTGCAAAACGCGTTGCTGAAGATCCGTCGTATCTAAAAGAAAAGATACAAGCGTCGGATAGCCGCGAAACGGGGCAAAATTGGAAAAGCTAAACGGCGACGCATAGCTATGATCCTGCGTAATATTTGAAAAGTTAACGGTGCCAGTTACCCATGAAATCATTGTAATAATATTTACATAAACCTGTATAGAGCAGCCCAGATGTATACTTACAAGTATGAAGCGGGAATTGCCCCACAACAGCTCCTGGTTTAACGGGCGGCGCAATGCTCAAACTCGCCGAGATGGGAATATTCTCTTTTTCAAGCTGTATTTTCCGGGCAACTAGATTAGCGGATGTAAGTAAAAATATAACGATTAGCTAACACAGAATTGATTTTCTACACAAAACTGCAGCGTTGAGACGGATATATATATATATATTTTTTTTTTTTTTCAAAATGAATTTTCTGACAGCTAGTTAGCAGCTGTAAGTAAATATGAGTATTACACAAAAGTGAGAATCGACTGTATTTCAAGTGAACAGATACCTTTTCTATTCTTGAAACACCTGCGTAACGAGCTGCCGCGTCTTTTAGGCGCATCGGGTATCGATGAAATTGCAGGGTTCTTGACATCTATGATCTCCACGTCTGAACCCAGCGTATCGCATGGTTCGGGAACACACCAGTTTTCAGGCATATCGTCCGATGTCTCCGTGTCAGTATCTGTATGAGAAATTGCGCGTAGTTCGTGTTTACATACAAAGGATTAAAGCAACTGACATAGTATAATATAGTTTTACGACATAAACATATTTGCGGTGTAAAATTAATATAACAAGACTTATGCCGCTATATATTAATAATTCAGTATTATATTGGTGGCTACCGCTATTATTTGTTTTATTAATTTAATCATATATTTATTATTACATAATTTGTGTAATATAATAGTTAATAGCTGCTATAGTTTTACGCCATAAACAGTATATATTAACATAGATAATATATATATATATATTTAGCTTTCTTACATGTGATACATGAAAGATAAATATCTTTGTACCGTGTTACAATGACATTTTTCCCTATCTAAAAGCAAAAAGGCGCGCCTAATTACCCATGATGAGGTGAAGAGCAGGCCCATTATCGGCTATCGGCTCCACGGCTTCAATGCTCTCATAATTCTGCGTTATGAAATTATTGCGCCAATCGGGCGACATACACGGCTCTTAAATAAGAAAGAGTGCATGAATATATAATTAATATAAATTACTTATAATATAATGACTCAATCAGAATGAGTCAATACTCTGTACATTATACGTGTTTTCAAATATTACGCAGGATCATAGCTATGCGTCGCCGTTTAGCTTTTCCAATTTTGCCCCGTTTCGCGGCTATCCGACGCTTGTATCTTTTCTTTTAGATACGACGGATCTTCAGCAACGCGTTTTGCAACGGCGTAATTACGGAGCTGCAGAGAATCAACCACAAAGAGCTAAAACGGCGGTGAGAACAACATCTCTTTCGCCCATCTGTGTTGTGGATCGTGATGAATGCTACGCGGCACCAAAACAACCCGGGAATCCAAGCCCCAAGATTCCACATCAGAAATATACGAACGTTTCAAGAGAGAGACGTGCATCGCAGAACGCTAGTCCCTGCATAACTCGGGACGCCAATAGCGCAGTCGCCATACCACAAGTTACTCCTGAAAACAGAGAAATTGAACAGCTCTCCGAGGGTATGTGGTCACCCATAGACCCCCTCAATATACCTGTGTGCCAGACTGTGCAATCTGCAGATACTGCTCTTGCAGGCTCTTCTAGCATTTTTTGCCCCTGTATTACCTCTAAAGAAACGCGCAGTATCCCGTCGCCGTGTAGGTAAAAAACAGAAAGTTGCTGTACATACACCTTACACAGGTCGTCCTTCGTGGGATGATGACCATGTCAAAATGTTTACTGACATGGCTGCGCAGTACGCTCAAAGCAAACTCGCACAGATGGAACTAAAATCTTTCTGTGATACATATGAAAGACTGTTAAGGGTATGTTCACACGTTCCTGATTTCCATCCTTTTTTTTCAGGACTGTTTTTTAAAAAACTGCAGCTCTTGGCAGAAAACGCAGGTCCTTTTTTTGGTCCTTTTTTTGTCCTTTTTTGATGCGTTTTTTGATGCGTTTTTTGATCCTTTTTTTGATCCTTTTTTTATGCAGTTTTCTATGCAGAGTCTGTGTGTTTTCTAGGAAGTTTTTTAGGGTTAAAATGGCTGAAAATACAATAACCCTACCCCTAACCCTAACCCTACCCCTAACCCTAACCCTACCCCTAACCCTACCCCTAACCCTAACCCTACCGCTAACCCTACCCCTAACCCTACCCCTAAACCTATTCTAACCTTAGTGGGGAAAAAAAATTCTTAATTTTTTTTTATTGTCCCTACCTATGGGGGTGACAAAGGGGGGGGGGTGTCATTTACTATTTTTTTTTTATTTTGATCACTGAGAGAGATTATATCTCAGTGATCAAAATGCACTTTGGAACGAATCTGCCGGCCGGCAGATTCGGCGGGCGCACTGCGCATGCGCCCGCCATTTTGTAAGATGGCGGTGCCCAGGGAGAAGACGGCCGGACGGACACCGGGACGCCGGGTAAGTATAAGGGGGGGAGATTAGGGCACGGGGGGGCATCGGAGCACTGGGGGGGCATCGGAGCACGGGGCTGTGGGATTGGAGCACGGGGGGGCGGGATCGGAGCACGGGGGGGCAGCCACACTCCGCCCACGCACTTCCGCCCGCTTCCCCGCACTTCCTGCTGCAGCGGTTCTGCACCACAAACCGCAGTAAAACCCGCAGATATTTTTTTCATCTGCGGGTTTTACTGCGGGTTTGACCTCACAATGGAGGTCAATGGGTGCAGAACCGCTGCGGCTCCGAAAAAAGAAGTGACATGGTACTTCTTTTTTCCCGCAGCTATTCAGCACAGCTTTTTTTTTTATTTTCCGCATTGTGGGCACAGCAGTTCCTGTTTTCCATAGGGTACAATGTAATGTACCCTGCATGGAAAACAGCTGCGGACCCGCAGCGGGAAAATCGCGGCAATTCCGCATGAAAAAAAGGATCGTGTGAACATGGCCTTAATGCCTGCCCAACCCCCGACATTATCGCGGAGCTGTGTGTTTTCAAACTAAATCACCCCTGATAAATCTAAATCCACCATGACTAAACAGTTTTTAAACTAAATCTTTCTGTTATACGTATGAGCGACTAAAGTCTTTTAAATCACATACAATGATTGTCATTTTTTCACAATATGTGCTTGTTGTGTGTTGTGTGTGTGTGTTCTGTATGTGTTGTGTGTTCTTTTACAGAACCATAAACTTATAATAGCAAAATGTTGATGCCGCCAGCCGCACACAGATGTATTTTTGCATTATTTCACAGTGCTTGATGAGTACCGGATGCAGGGGTTGCTGAGAAGCGCCCGTGGGTGCAGAAGTGTTATTTCTATAAAGATATATTGCACGGTTTCTTATGTATGCCCAGTTATTTTCAACAAAACATGGATTCGAAATGGTTCTATAATGGTGTATTCATTTACCCATATTTATATAGAAAAGGTATGGATCATAACTGTTGAAGACGCCAGTAATACATGTGCATAAGTAACACACGGAAAATAAAATACTGTAACATAAGTAAACTAAATAATATTCATATTTTTTAAAGACGCCAGTAATACATGTGCAAAAGTAACACCAGGAAAATAAAATACTGCAACATAAGTAAACTAGATAATATTCATATTTTTAAAGAATCCAGTAATACATGTGCAAAAGTAACACCAATAGAAATGTAACACCAATAGAAATGTAAAAAAGCTTTAAAAGTCTGCATATGTTAGATGTCTTTGAATAAAAAGGAGTAAAATTATAGACAGCACAGGCAAAGTGCAAAAACATGATAACATAAATAAGTCCTAAATGTCTATTTCTTGTGTGTGTGTGTTCTGTGTGTTTGTTGTGTGTGTGTGTTGTGTGTGCTGCATGTGTTGTATGTGTTCTGTATGTTGTGTGTGTGTATGTTTGTCGTGTGTGTTGTATGTGTTGTGTGTGTTTTGTATGTTATGTGTGTTTGTTGTGTGTGGGTTCTGTGTTGTGTGTGTGTGTGTTCGTGCCTGCCTGACCGAGATTTTACACAAAAACAAGAAAAAGCAGAGGCCATACAAAAAGGGGTTCACCAAACAGCATGGATTTGTACAAAAATAAGCCAGTAGCAGTATAGTACTATCAGTAAACCATGTAAATACATATGCATTATAAGCAAAAAAAAACCATAACACCTCCGGGCAAATGACCCTCAGATAACACCTACAGGCACAAAGAGAAAGCGAATACACACAATGCCTATAATATGGCCAATGCCTGTACACAAGGTGAAAAGGGGAAAACAGGCACACATACAGATATATATCTCACTGACCTATATGGACAGCATATTAATAAAGTGCAAATACTGTAACATAAGTAAACTAAATAATATTCATATTTTTTTAAAGGCTCCAGTAATACATGTGCAAAAGTAACACCAGGAAAATAAAAAAATAATATCAGCCTGGATTTGTACAAAAATAAGCCTGAGACCGCTGTACAGAATTCCGTATGTAATCGTACAGATCCTAGGATATAATTATATAACACGGTCATCTAATAGGGGATTATCAAAAAGCTAATTTATTTTGTAAGAAGTGTAATGATGTATGTTCATTGTACTATTTAATGTTTTTACTTTTTATATTCTGTAAGAATTTTTATAGTATTGAAATGTCTTTTAGATGTTGTTTTATTGTGAGAAATAAAATCTTTTTAAATTTTACAATAACGTGTCTTTGGTTTTATATTCGTATAAAACACACCGCTTCTTACTTGCGTGTGTTGTAACATTGGGGCATAATATATATATATATATATATATATATATATATATATATAGGGCCCCCATATAATGAGAGAGGTGTTATAAACCACTGACCCGCAGATAACACCTACAGGCACAAAGAGAAAGCGAATACAAAAACAAATGACCCTCAGATAACATCTACAGGCACAAAGAGAAAGCGAATACAAAAACAAATGACCCCTCAGATAACAACTACAGGCACAAAGAGAAAATCTGTCTTTTCTGTTTGTGTAAATAAGGTGACCATCATTTACGGGAATAATATCAGCCTGGATTTGTACAAAAATAAGCCTGAGACATTAAACATGTGTTATCCCAGAATCAAATTAACAATATCAAACATGGTGCGTTATAAAAACATAAATAAAACACACTGCCCGGGCAAATGACCCTCAGATAACATCTACAGGCACAAAGAGAAAATCTGTCTTTTCTGTTTGTGTAAATAAGGTGACCATCATTTAGTTAATGGTCAGTAGAGACACAAATAAACAGCTGGGGTGTGTTATAAAACAAAGTTCTGCACTATATGTGTACACTGTGAATAAAACACAGCTTACAGAATCAAGCTCGAGCTACGTATAAAATCTAATATAAAACAAATACGGGAATAATATCAAACTATATCAAAAGGGAAAATCAAACATAAGGTGACCATCATTTAGTTAATGGTCAGTAGAGGCACAAATAAACAGCTGGGGTGTGTTATAAAACAAAGTTCTGCACTATATGTGTACACTGTGAATAAAACACAGCTTACAGAATCAAGCTCGAGCTACGTATAAAATCTAATATAAAACAAATACGGGAATAATATCAGCCTGGATTTGTACAAAAATAAGCCTGAGACATTAAACATGTGTTATCCCAGAATCAAATTAACAATATCAAACATGGTGCGTTATAAAAACATAAATAAAACACACTGCCCGGGCAAATGACCCTCAGATAACATCTACAGGCACAAAGAGAAAATCTGTCTTTTCTGTTTGTGTAAATAAGGTGACCATCATTTAGTTAATGGTCAGTAGAGACACAAATAAACAGCTGGGGTGTGTTATAAAACAAAGTTCTGCACTATATGTGTACACTGTGAATAAAACACAGCTTACAGAATCAAGCTCGAGCTACGTATAAAATCTAATATAAAACAAATACGGGAATAATATCAGCCTGGATTTGTACAAAAATAAGCCTGAGACATTAAACATGTGTTATCCCAGAATCAAATTAACAATATCAAACATGGTGCGTTATAAAAACATAAATAAAACACACTGCCCGGGCAAATGACCCTGAGATAACATCTACAGGCACAAAGAGAAAATCTGTCTTTTCTGTTTGTGTAAATAAGGTGACCATCATTTAGTTAATGGTCAGTAGAGACACAAATAAACAGCTGGGGTGTGTTATAAAACAAAGTTCTGCACTATATGTGTACACTGTGAATAAAACACAGCTTACAGAATCAAGGTCGCGCTACGTATAAAATCTAATATAAAACAAATACGGGAATAATATCAAACTATATCAAACTATATCAAAAGGGGAAATCAGCCAGACTCAGGGACAGCTGGATACCAGCTGTCAGACAAGGGGAGGGGTTACACACTTTGTTACACTTTGATAGGGGCGGGGCACCTGTCAGATTGAGTTTGACGAGACATATGGATTATACACTACTTATATCCCTCAAGGAACTTATCTAGATGTGTTGTGAGAACTTTAAACCCCCAAGTGTTTGAAAATGAAAAATCTTTTTTTTCCACAAAAATGATTTTTAGCCCCCAAATTTTTATGTTCACAAGGTTAATAGGAGAAATTGGACTGCAAAAGTTGTTGTACAATTTGTCCTGAGTACGCTGATACCCCACATGTGGGGGTAAACCACTGATTGGGCGCACAGCAGAGCGCTGTTTGAAGGAGCACCATTTGCCTTTTTCAACGCAGAATTGTCTAGAATTGAGATCCGACGCCATGTTGCGTTTAGAGAGCCCCTGATGTGCCTAACAGTGGAAACTCCCCAATTCTCACTCCAAACCTAACCCCAACAAACCCCTAACCTAATCCCAAGCCTAACCACAACCCTAAGCCCAACACACCCCTAACACCAACACACCCCTAACCCTAATCCCAACCCTAACCCTAATCCAAACAGTAAACATAATCCCAACCCTAATTCAAACCCTAACCCTAATTTTAGCCCTAGCCCTAACCCTAACTTTCGCCCCAACCCTAACCCTAACTTTATCTTTAGCCCCAACCCTAACCCTAACTTTAGCCCTACCCGTGACCCTAACCATAACCCCAATGGAAAAATGGAAATTAATACTTTTTTATTTTATTATTTTTCTCTAAGTAAGGGGGTGATAATGAGGGGTTTAATTTACTATTTATAGCGGGTTATGTTTGGCAGCTGTCAAACGCTAAAAGACACTTTTTATTGCAAAAAATAATTTTTGCATCACCACATTTTGAGAGCTATAATGTTTCCATATTTTGGTCCACAGAGTCATGTGACTTTTTATTGGTATCATTATGACATTTTTTTATCGCTTTTTATTACGTTTTTTTGGTGGCAGAATGAATAAAAACCAGCAAATCATGAATTTCTTTTTGGGGGGGCGTTTATACCCTTCCGCATGTGGTAAAATTGATAAAGCAGTTTTATTTTTTGGGTTAGTACGATTACAGCGATACCTCATTTATATAATTTTTTATTGTTTGGGTGCTTTTATAGAATAAAAACTATTTTATTTAAAAAATAATTATTTTTGCATTCTTTATTATGAGAGCTATAACTTTCTTATTTTTTCGCTGATGATGCTGTGTGGCAGCTAGTTTTTTCCGGGACAAGATGATGTTTTCAGCGGTACCATGTTTATTTATATGCGTCTTTTTGATCACGTGTTATTCCACTTTTTGTTCAGGGGTATGACGATAAAGCACTGTTATTTTGCATTTTTTTATGGGGTTCATTAACCCCTCTGTGACCTTAGACGTACTATCCCGTCGAGGTGCCCTGGGCTTATCTGACCCTGGACGGGATAGTACGTCATAGCGATCGGCAGCGCTCACGGGGGGAGCGCCGCCGATCGCGGCCGGGTGTCAGCTGCTTATCACAGCTGACATCCGGCACTATGTGCCAGGAGCGGTCACGGACCGCCCCCGGCACATTAACCCCTGGCACACCGCGATCAAAGATGATCGCGATGTGCCGGCGGTGCAGGGAAGCACCGCGCAGGGAGGGGGCTCCCTGCGGGCTTCCCTGAGCCCCCCGCAGCAACGCGATGTGATCGCGTTGCTGCGAGGGTCTCCTCACCTCCCTCCCTGCTCGAGCCCCAGATCCAAGATGGCCGCGGATCCGGGTCCTGCAGGGAGGGAGGTGGCTTCACAGAGCCTGCTTAGAGCAGGCACTGTGAAGGCTGCAGCGCTGCATGTCAGATCAGTGATCTGACAGAGTGCTGTGCAAACTGTCAGATCACTGATCTGTGATGTCCCCCCCTGGGACAAAGTAAAAAAGTTAAAAAAAAAATTTCCAAATGTGTAAAAAAAATAAAAAAAAATATTCCAAAATAATGAAAAAAAAAAAAAAAATATTATTCCCATAAATACATTTCTTCATCTAAATAAAAAAAAAAACCAATAAAAGTACACATATTTAGTATCGCCGCGTCCGTAACGACCCGACCTATAAAACTGTCCCACTAGTTAACCCCTTCACTAAACACCGTAAGAAAAAAAAAAAAAAACGAGGCAAAAAACAACGCTTTATTATCATACCGCCGAACAAAAAGTGGAATAACACGCGATCAAAAGGACAGATATAAATAACCATGGTACCGCTGAAAGCGTCATATTGTCCCGCAAAAAAAGAGCCACCATACAGCATCATCAGCAAAAAAATAAAAAAGTTATAGTCCTGAGAATAAAGCGATGCAAAAATAATTATTTTTTCTGTAAAATAGTTTTTATCGTATAAAAGCACCAAACCATAAAAAAATGATATAAATGAGGTATCGCTGTAATCGTACTGACCCGAAGAATAAAACTGATTTATCAATTTTACCAAACGCGGAACGGTATAAACGCCTCCCCCAATAGAAATTCATGAATAGCTGGCTTTTGGTCATTCTTCCTCACAAAAATCGGAATAAAAAGCGATAAAAAATGTCACGTGCCCAAAAATGTTTTCAATAAAAACGTCAACTCGTCCCGCAAAAAACAAGACCTCACATGACTCTGTGGACCAAAATATGGAAAAATTATAGCTCTCAAAATGTGGTATTGCAAAAAATATTTTTTGCAATAAAAAGGGTCTTTCAGTGTGTGACGGCTGCCAATCATAAAAATCCGCTAAAAAACCCGCTATAAAAGTAAATCAAACCCCCCTTCATCACCCCCTTAGTTAGGGAAAAATAAAAAAAAATGTATTTATTTCCATTTTCCCATTAGGGCTAGGGTTAGGGCTAGGATTAGGGTTAGGGTTAGGGCTAGGGTTAGGGCTAGGGTTAGGGCTAGGGTTAGGGCTAGGGCTAGGGTTAGGGTTAGGGCTAGGGTTAGGGCTAGGGTTAGGGCTAGGGCTAGGGTTAGGGCTAGGGTTAGGGTTAGGGTTAGGGTTTAGGCTAGGGTTAGGGCTAGGGTTAGGGTTAGGGCTAGGGTTAGGGTTAGGGCTAGGGTTAGGGCTAGGGTTAGGGCTAGGGTTAGGGTTAGGGTTGGGGCTAAAGTTAGGGTTAGGGTTTAGATTACATTTACAGTTGGGAATAGGGTTGGGATTAGGGTTAGTGGTGTGTCAGGGTTAGAGGTGTGGTTAGGGTTACCGTTGGAATTAGGGTTAGGGGTGTGTTTAGATTAGGGTTTCAGTTATAATTGGGGGGTTTCCACTGTTTCGGCACATCAGGGGCTCTCCAAACACGACATGGCGTCCGATCTCAATTCCAGCCAATTCTGCGTTGAAAAAGTAAAACAGTGCTCCTTCCCTTCCGAGCTCTCCTGTGTGCCCAAACAGGGGTTTACCCCAACATATGGGGTATCAGCGTACTCAGGACAAATTGGACAACAACTTTTGTGGACCAATTTCTCCTGTTACCCTTGGGAAAATACAAAACTGGGGGCTAAAAAATAATTTTTGTGGGAAAAAAAATATTTTTTATTTGCATGGCTCTGCGTTATAAACTGTAGTGAAATACTTGGGGGTTCAAAGCTCTCACAACACATCAAGATGAGTTCCTTAGGGGGTCTACTTTCCAAAATGGTGTCACTTGTGGGGGGTTTCTACTGTTTAGGTACATTAGGGGCTCTGCAAACGCAATGTGACGCCTGCAGACCAATCCATCTAAGTCTGCATTCCAAATGATGCTCCTTCCCTTCCGAGCCCTCCCATGCGCCCAAACGGTGGTTCCCCCCCACATATCGGGTATCAGCGTACTCAGGACAAATTGGACAACAACATTTAGGGTCCAATTTCTCCTGCTAACCTTGGAAAAATACAAAACTGGGGGCTAAAATATAATTTTTGTGGAAAAAAAAATATTTTTTATTTGCATGGCTCTGCGTTATAAACTGTAGTGAAATACTTGGGGGTTCAAAGCTCTCACAACACATCAAGATGAGTTCCTTAGGGGGTCTACTTTCCAAAATGGTGTCACTTGTGGGGGGTTTCTACTGTTTAGGTACATTAGGGGCTCTGCAAACGCAATGTGACGCCTGCAGACCATTCCATCTAAGTCTGCATTCCAAATGGCGCTCCTTCCCTTCCGAACCCTCCCATGCGCCCAAACGGTGGTTCCCCCCCACATATGGGGTATCAGCGTACTCAGGACAAATTGGACAACAACTTTTGGGGTCCAATTTCTCCTGTTACCCTAGGGAAAATACAAAACTGGGGGCTAAAAAATAATTTTTGTGGGAAAAAAATTTTGTTTTATTTTTATGGCTCTGCATTATAAACTTCTGTGAAGCCCTTGGTGGGTCAAAGTGCTCACCACACATCCAGATAAGTTCCTTAGGGGGTCTACTTTCCAAAATGGTGTCACTTGTGGGGGGTTTCAATGTTTAGGCACATCAGTGGCTCTCCAAACGCAACATGGCGTCCCATCTCAATTCCTGTCAATTTTGCATTCAAAAGTCAAACGGCGCTCCTTCCCTTCCGAGCTCTCCCATGCGCCCAAACAGTGGTTTACTGCCACATATGGGGTATCAGCGTACTCAGGACAAATTGGACAACAACTTTTGAGGTCCAATTTCTTCTCTTACCCTTGGAAAAATTAAAAATTGGGGGCAAAAATATAATTTTTGTGAAAAAATATGATTTTTTATTTTTACGGTTCTGCATTATAAACTTCTGTGAAGCACTTGGTGGGTCAAAGTGCTCACCACACCTCTAGATAAGTTCCTTAGGGGGTCTACTTTCCAAAATGGTGTCACTTGTGGGGGGTTTCAATGTTTAGGCACATCAGTGGCTCTCCAAACGCAACATGGCGTCCCATCTCAATTTCTGTCAATTTAGCATTGAAAAGTCAAACTGCGCTCCTTCCCTTCCGAGCTCTCCCATGCGCCCAAACAGTGGTTTACTGCCACATATGGGGTATCAGCGTACTCAGGACAAATTGGACAACAACTTTTGAGGTCCAATTTCTTCTCTTACCCTTGGAAAAATAAAAAATTGGGGGCAAAAATATAATTTTTGTGAAAAAATATGATTTTTTATTTTTACGGTTCTGCATTATAAACTTCTGTGAAGCACTTGGTGGGTCAAAGTGCTCACCACACATCCAGATAAGTTCCTTAGGGGGTCTACTTTCCAAAATGGTGTCACTTGTGGGGGGTTTCAATGTTTAGGCACATCAGTGGCTCTCCAAACGCAACATGGCGTCCCATCTCAATTCCTGTCAATTTTGCATTGAAAAGTCAAATAGCGCTCCTTCCCTTCCGAGCTCTCCCATGCGCCCAAACAGTGGTTTACTGCCACATATGGGGTATCAGCGTACTCAGGACAAATTGGACAACAACTTTTTGGGTCCAATTTCTCCTGTTACCCTTGGTAAAATAAAACAAATTGGAGCTGAAGTAAATTTTTTGTGTAAAAAAGTTAAATGTTCATTTTTATTTAAACATTCCAAAAATTCCTATTAAACACCTGAAGGGTTAATAAACTTCTTGAATGTGGTTTTGAGCACCTTGAGGGGTGCAGTTTTTAGAATGGTGTCACACTTGGGTATTTTCTATCATATAGACCCCTCAAAATGACTTCAAATGAGACGTGGTCCCTAAAAAAAAATGGTGTTGTAAAAATGAGAAATTGCTGGTCAACTTTTAACCCTTATAACTCCTTAACAAAAAAAAAATTGGTTCCAAAATTATGCTGATGTAAAGGAGACATGTGGGAAATGTTACTTATTAAGTATTTTGTGTGACATATCTCTGTGATTTAATTGCATAAATATTCAAAGTTTGAAAATTGCGAAATTTTCAAAATTTTCGCCAAATTTCCGTTTTTTTCACAAATAAACGCAGGTACTATCAAAGAAATTTTACCACTATCATGAAGTACAATATGTCACGAGAAAACAATGTCAGAATCACCAGGATCCGTTGAAGCGTTTCGGAGTTATAACCTCATAAAGGGACAGTGGTCAGAATTGTAAAAATTGGCCTGGTCATTAACGTGCAAACCACCCTTGGGGGTAAAGGGGTTAAAGGGGTTAACTAGTGGGACATTTTTATAGGTCGGGTCATTACGAACGCGGCGATGTTGCTATGTGTACTTTTTTTGTTCTGTTTTTTTATTTACATATAGAAATGTACTTATTGGAAAAATATTTGTTTATTTTTTTATTTCTTTATTTTTTTTTATATTTTTACACATGCTAATATTTTTTTAAACTTTTTTACATTGTCTCAGGATGGGACATCACTATATAGTCAGGCATTGACAGGCAGTGAAGGAGGCTTGCCGGTGCCTGCTCTTAGCATGCGCTCACAAGCCACCTCCCTGCAGGACCCGGAAGGACCCCGCAGCCATCTTGGTGCTGAGGGTCTCCACCCTCAGGACAACACAATCGCATTACGTTGTTCTGAGGGAAGCACACGCAGGGAGCCCCCTCCCTGTGCGATGCTTCTCTATGCCTCTGCCGGCACCGGAACGCTGCGATCTTGTTTGATCGCAGTGATCTGGGGGTTAAAGTGCCGGATGTCAGCTGTGAGAATGCGCGCCGATTGGCTTCGACGTACTATCCTGTCCATGGTCAAACGGGCCCAGCCCACATGGACGGGATAGTACGTCAGATGTCAGAAAGGGGTTAATAATTTGTTACAGCATTTTTTTGTGGTATTGCAGTGACCAAAAAAATGTAATTTTGGCATTTTTAAATTTTATTTTGATTACGATGTTAATTATTATATTTTGATAGGCTGCACTTTTTTGAAAGTGAAAACACAATTAAATAACTGAGCAAAATTGTCCCAGATGCAAATATAACAAGGTTTATTAAAAAAAATATTTTTAACAAGAAAACAGAAAAATAACACAGATCAAATTTCAGGCAAAGTGGATAGTTTAATACACAGGAGTAAAGCAAAAGGTCCACAAATATTTTAGTGGATGGGAAGATCAGAATATAGCAATGCATTACATAAAGTGCCAGTGCCTCTGCAGTTACTGTTCCCATGAATGTATAAAACTCAATGTAGATAGCAAACACTAAGGCCGGGGTCACACTCAAGGTAGGGAAATACAGTCCGTTTTTTACAGGCGTAATACGTAGAAATGATCCCAAAACAGTGATCCGTATGTCATCCGTAGGCAAGGTGTGGCTGCGTATATTGCGCATGTAAACCTCCGTATGTAATCCGTATGGCATCCGTAATGCGTATTTTTAATGCAACCTAACAAAATGGACATTTAACGGTTTTTAGACCTTAAATTAATTTAAATCATCAGCATAAACCTATTTAAGGCCTCTCCAGTGGAACCCTTCCATATGGCCATTTTGTTGCTGTGCTTGTGTAGGTGTTTTTGTGGTACTTGGGCAACATGTGTGACCTCCTGCATTTCACACCAACTCAGCGGGTGTTATTTAATTGGGTCTTGTCACGCCTCTTTGGTCAGCCATACCCCGTGATAGCTGATCCGCGAAGGAGGAGAAGAAGAATGTGGGTGCATCCACTTTTGCGGCAATGCCTCACTAAAGGGAATTTTAACAGGATCTATTCATTTCTGCGGACACATCTAGACAAATGTTTCCAGTACTGTCGTATGACAATACCCACCTTTGATATCTTGTTGGAGACAGTACATCCAGGAATTACGTATCAGGATACCAGGATGCGGAAATGCATATCCGCAGAGGAGCGTCTTCTCCTTACCTTACGGTATGTATTCACCATCCTCACATACTGTACTATATGTTGATGATGTTTTTTCCCCTATTTTGATTTTCTAAACATAAGATTTAAATGATATTATTAAATTTTAGCAAAATCTGAAACAAATATGTAGTTAATGTAAAATGTAAGTAGCCAGTGTACATTTTGGAAGGTACACTGGTATCCTGCCTTTTAATATCCTCTTATTACTTGGCTTTACTATGGATTTTAACAAGCATTGTAACATTACTAATATTTTATTTTTGTTGTGTGCTTTCAGATTCCTGTCAACTGGATTATCTTATGCCGAAATACATCTGGAATTTCTGATTGGGAGGTCCATTATTTCCGGCATTGTGAGTCATACATGTGGTCAAATATGGGACAAACTACATGAACTTGTGATGCCGGAGCCCAAAAGGGAGGATTGGCTGAAAATAGCTAGTGGATTTTATGACTCTTGTGATTTTCCTCACTGTATTGGAGCCCCAGATGAGAAACATATCAGGGTGCGTAAGCCGCCGAACTCGGGCTCCCAATTCTACAATTATAAGCAGTTTTTCTCTGTAGTTCTGTTAGCTGTAGTTGACAGTAACTACAGGTTTATAATTGTAGATATTGGGGCCTATGGGCGAACTGGAGACTCTAGAGTCTTCAATGCGTCCATTATGGGTCGGTGGCTACATGAAAACCTGTTGGACCTCCCATCACCACGACAACTCCCAGGCTGCATTGCTGAAGCAGTTCCTTATGTACTTGTGGCAGATGAGGCCTTCCAATTGACCAGGCATGTCATGAGGCCTTATCCCCGGCACAACCTGGACCACCGGTGGCGGGAGTTTAATGTCAGACTTTCACGGGCGCGGCTAATGGTCCTCCAGTCTGCCATTCAGCTGAGTGAGGCAAATGTTAATTAAGACATTAAAGCTTGTGTTGCCTTACATAACTTCACAAGAATTCATGAGTGTTCCTCAGCTGACAGTGGTGAAGACATGTTGTCCAATGTTGGTAGTCCTACACCACAAGTCCTTCCTCAGGGAGGTCCCCTTTCTGGCTTAAAAGTTAGGTATATTTATACCAATTATTTTCTTTCTCCTCAGGGTGCTAAGCCCTGGCAAGATAATGTTGTCTCTGTATTGTAATTCTTTTTTAGTTGCTTATAAAATTAACATTTGATATATTTCAAAATTTTACATTTGTGTATGGTGTAATAATGATTTGTCAAACACAAAGAAATTGGCTTGGTAATGTTTTTTTTTATAAATGATATGCCAAAATGTGTTTTTATAACAACCATATTTACATCATAAGGCTTTTGGGGCCATTTTAACTTGGCCAAAGTGTAAAAAAAAAGAAAACACATTGCTACCACCGCAGATTAAATAATTTTGGGGCATAACACAACATTTTCAACAAGAAAATATTTTTTAAAGATTCTGATACATTGGTGGAGGTGATGGCGGTAGTTCGGGTTGCTGCTCTTGTGGCCTTTGTTGCGCTAATTGTCCTTCACCCTGTTGGTGAGTTCTCTGTTGGGCCTGCTCCAAAATCTGCCCATGGTCAGATTGACCATATGAGTACGGGCCATAACTGTGGGTACTATGGGCATCATGACTAGAGTACACCTCACGGGAGTCATAACCCCCACCAATATGTCCATATTGTCTAAACCCTGGGTCTAGACATGTGGCCATATTGGTAAGGTTGCTGGAAGGGAGCCATTTGGTACAGCGTAGGCATTGGTGGGTTATGTTGGGGAAAAGGGTTGAGGTGTAGGCATTGGTGGGTTATTTTGGGGAAAGGGTTGAGGTATAGGCATTGGTGGGTTATGTTGGGGAAAGGGTTGAGGTGTAGGCATACGTGGAGGAGGTGCTTCAAATCCCTCTTGAGCATGCACTGGTTGATTTGTTGGCATACGCAGAACATTACATGGTGAGAGCTGCCACCTCTCAATGTACTGAAACAAATCATAAGGGCTATTTAGGGGGTGCATGCATCAAGAAGGATTTGAAAGCACCCTCTCATATGTAGCCTCACCTCACGGGGTATGGTACGGAGATATCGGGCCAGGCTTCGAGAAAATGCCTCCTTACTATCATCATGAGCAGCCCTGGCCAAATAATTTAACACCCCAGTGTCCACATTTCTTCGGGTTTCCATTATCTCTCTCTTTCTGCGGCCACGGTGTGAGGTCACAGCAGGCTGTGAGGAGGCCTCCAACGGAACAGTGGGGCTGCTGCTGTGGCCAGGATCTTCTGGCATCCCTGAAGCTGGTGCATCTGTGGGTGGGGCTGCTTCATATGGGCTAGGTGGATGATGACCATGAGGGGCAGATGAAGATGGATCCGGAGGGATGAACATGGTAGGAGCCGTAGATGGTCCAGCCACCTCTTCATCTCCTTCCCCATCAGGATCAATTAATGGCTCTGATTGGGACCCTGTTGTCTCCCTCTCAGTGAGGTTGGCTTGTGTTCTGTTATGCAAAATTAAAAATTTGATTTGAAAACTCATCTAGGAGCATTACAAACATATGTGTAATGTTTTGTGAGGTTTGTACTTCAGGTCTGAGATCCATACTGGGATCCAGAAAGGACAGCCAGTCAAAGTATATATATTTCTTTTTTGCCGGAGCAGATGACCCATTTCTGGACCGCTGCTGCCTTTCTCTCTGGTACTGGTCCCGAATGCTGCGCCAATGTATCATAACATCTTCCACTGCAATGACAAAGAAGCAAATAATGTATAAGGCCATTGTGCACAGTGGTACCACAAGGTGTCTGAGAGTTCCCAGATTGTAATATGCCCTAGTAAGCTGCATTTCTTCCTAAATATCTTCAATAATCAAATTTTACACATAAATCCCACAATACCATAAAAGGGAACACCATAGAATGTAAGTACACAAGGACAGTGTCCTCTCCCCTCTGTACCAGTCTGTCATTGTAAATTTGATTACTGTAAGCGACATCTATAAATTCTGTACATAACTCCTTTCTCATTGCCAGCACCATTAACCCATTATCTACCAATGTCCTTTTATTGGGACGCCAAATCTTTAGCTCCTAGCAACTAAGATTTTATAATTTTTATAATTAAGTCCAATTTTTTGTGTTGTGTTTGTAAAATGAATGTTTTCAAAATAGGAAATCATGACATTGTCATTTTTAAATGAATATTCGGACGCCCTTTTCTGAAAAATCCGTACTTGTAAAAATTTTAATTTGGCAAGTAATGGGTTAAATAAATGGTGCAATATACATACAAATTATGAATAAGGTAAAGAATAATATTGTTGAAATATTGTTCTTATGGCAGTTTTAAATATTAAATACTTGAAAAACATGAGTGTATTTACTTATCTGCCTCTGTCCCTCACGTGGCCGCTGCTCATAATCTGGGAAAAGGATCCCACATATGCTCCTCCAAGCAGCCTCTTTCCTTGCCTGGTTAGCGTAGTTGGAATCACGTTGGTCCCATATTTCGGGTCTTTCTTGGACCAGGACCAGGAGCATATCAACATTGATTATGTTGGCCATGCTGCTTGCAACTCCGTGGAAACGTGCGCCAGACTTCCGGGATGTCTGTCTGGCTTTTTCAGCTAATTAGCATGTCTGAGCTTCCTGATTGAGGGTTTGGCACATTTCCTGTCACCTGGAGATGTCTGGCGTATTTTTCGCAAGTCACACTGCTGGTCCGTGTGTAATCCGTATTTTTTGCGCACCCATAGACTTTCATTGGCTGATTTTTTGCACAATACGCTGACAAATGCAGCATGCTGCGATTTTCTATGGCCGTTAAATACGGCTGCGAAATATACGCCAGATAGAAGCTGCCCCATAGAGAACATAAGTGAGGGATTGATATTGGAGAAGGATATGTCATTAGTGAGGAAATTATATGTCTACCGCTTTAAGGGAAAAGAATCACCATAAATAGTATCATAAATAGTACTAGAATCTACTCTTACCAATAGTCTCCACTTTGGACCAAATGCTGCCATCCCCGATGTGCATTTCACGTTGGCTTCCTCGGGGGGCTGTGTTGTTTTTATAGTGTTCACTTTGAGGTAAAAATACAATATGATTCTGCACATCAGTACAATTATGGCACTACCTAACATGTCCAGATTTTTTATCATTTTAGTGGAGAAAAAAAAACAGAAAAAAAAAATGTTTGGGTTGTGTTGCCATTTTCTGATAGGTAACATTTTCATTTTTCAGTCGATGGAGCTGTGTTATGGATTATTTATTTTTGAGGGGCGAGACACTTTTATTGATACCATTTATGGATAGATTTTTTCTTATCATTTGCTACAGCTTTTTTTGTAGTATTGCAGTGACCAAAAATGTAATTTTGGCATTCTTAAATTTTTTTTTGTTTACGGTGTTTACCGATAGGGTTAATTATTATTATTATTATTATTATTATTTTAATTAGGGAAAAGGAGGGTGATTCAAATTTTTTTTTCACATTTTTAAAACGTGTTTGACAAGGAAGTGACATGCGTTCCACGCGTGCGTTCCAAGCACGGAGACCGGAAGTCACTATTTCACCAGTGAGAGGCCAGCAAGCGCTTCATGAGCCGTCTACTTCCAGAACAAATTCACTTCATTTAATATGTGGCAACTGCACACTGACTACAACTACTGTATATATTTGAGGAGCCCTCCCTTCCCTTTTTTATTCACGCCCCTTGGAAAATGCATTGCTGAAATTGCGGCGGCGGGGTGTGGACACCGGGCAATTATTGATTCTAAGTAAATGTGGCTTTTTGTTATACATACTTATGTCTTAACTTGTATGCATGGAAATGTTCACATGGGTATTCTAAAGACTGCAACTTAGCACTATGCAATATGTTAGTCTGCACTTGCACTTTACTTGAAATCAGATTGGAAAACTATTTCGCTAGGTATTTTTAGCCACCCATACTGCTATAGATGTATTGTTCCACATAATGTAGCTCAGGTTTTTCCCTGCTTTTTAGGCTATGTGCCCATATTGCAGAAATGCTGCTGAAATGTCCGCAGCATTTACCCATCTCCCTGCCGCGGGTAAAATGCATGCGGAATTCACATGCATTTTCCCACAAAGCACAAGCGTTTTGCAAGTGTTTTTAGCTTGCAGAATGCTTGTGTTTTCCAAGAGATTTGAAGCATCGCAAAGTGATTGACAGGTTGGTCACACTTGTCAAGCATGGTGCTTGACAAGTGTGAACAACTTTTTACTATTGATGCTGCCTATGCAGCATCAATAGTAAAAGATAGAATGTTAAAAATATAAAAAAAATTAAAAAATGGTTATTCTTACCTTCCGAAGGCACCCGATCTCCTCAGCATAGCTCCCGGTATGTTCCATTCCCAGGAATGCTTTGCGCGAAGGACCTTTGTGACATCAAGGTCGTGTGACCGCGACGTCATCCCAGGTGATTTGCGCAATGCATCCCTGGGAACGGAAGCCACCGCGTGCACCGCTGAGAGGCGGGAGGACTCCGGGGGCCGTCAGATGGTAAGTATATCCCTATTATTTATTTTAATTCTTTTTTTTTTTTACAGAAATATGGTTCTCAAGGGTCTGGAGGAGAGGAGACTCTCCATCCCCACATGAAGCACTCACTTTATGCATGGTGGGCATAGGGACATGCGTAAAGTGAGCGTTTCAATGCAATCCTATGGCTGAAGAATCGCAGCGATTCTTCAGAAATAATGAACATGTTGCAGATTTTACCTCTTTGCGATTCCGCAGTGGGGAAATCCGCAGCATGGGCACAGCAACTGCGGAATCCCATAGGATTGCATGGGAACGCGGTTTTTAAGCGTTTTTATGCATTTTCGCTGTTGCAAGAAACGCGGCAGAAACGCATAAAAAAACGCAATGTGCGCACACAGCCTTATGGTATTTTTAATATATTTTCAATCAAAATTATATATTTTTCAACATATCGTATCATATGTCTCTTCTTAACCCAAGGAACAGTAGGAACAGATCTCTGGGTAGTGATGTTATGTTAGTGTCTAGAAGTGATATGCACTGTCAGGAAATAGGATGGGGATTCCGTAACAAACAGGCATTCCCTGCATGCATTCAGGCTGTCTAGCAGCCACAACTCATGCAGCTGCGGTGACACAAACTAAATCACCGAGCACGCCCAAATACTTGGAGAACAACCAAGCATGCTTGCGAAATCTCGAGTAATGAGAATACTCACCCATCACTAGTTACCAGGACAAATGTGTTAATCAGTTTTCCAAGTCAGTCAGGAAAAAAAAAACAATGTGTGTGCATGAGAATTCTACAATCTCATAGTTTTTACTAATTTGCATAAAAATGCTGCAAAAAACAATAAAAACTCAACGTGTAAACATAATCTTAAGATTGAAAAAACTGCAAGATGTCCAAGTACAGTGTAACAAGTTACATCAAGTGTTATGGTATGCTTCATTTGCTTGCATACGTCTTATGTAATCTTTTAGATACCATTATGTTCTCAGCATTTCTCATTCATATATGTTATGCAATTGCAAGTCTCTCATTCAACCCTACACTTATATTACCACAGTTTGACGCAGTTTACACTGCATATTACTGTGCTCAGCTTGGGATCTGACTCATACTATAATTATTTAACAGTTATTGAATAGACTGGTCTTTCTGTTTAACAAGAATAAAAACCTGAAAAGTGCATTTACTGAATTGCACAGAAAAAAAGGACAAAACTGGTAATACTAGAAAAATTTTTATTGCTCATTTCATTGGTGCACGGAACATTAATTGGATGACAAATAGCTATCTAACAAGGTTTTGAATACTTCCAAATTATCTGTTATCTCAGTAAAAAAATCAAAGAGAAAGGCATTTGCAGGCTGTACGATTGATGTAAATGAAAATAGAATCTCAATTTACTGCCAGAGAAGTAAGATCTCAATCTCAGTAATACATGCTTTTATGTACAGTGCAAAAGTGTATGTTAATGAACTTGATTTTTTGGCTAACTTGTTTGAAAGTCTTTTATCAAGTAATGTCTTTTAAAGGAAGCTCATGAAAAATTCAGTTTCATTAAGATTGTATGAAATGTCTCTGTATACTAAAATAACATTTTTAAGACGTATGCATTTGTGTATTGACCATAAGATAATGTTTAGATAAATAGGTAGATAAGGTCATCTTACTATTGAACAAATCAAAAGAGGTTATTTTAGTATTTGCAGTCACATTATGATAGATAGATAGATATTAGATAAATATATACAGTATGTGAATGATAGCGAGAGAGATGGATAGCTATCCAGATATTAAAAAAAAGAATAGCATAGATAAGAGCTGTCTCCTGAGGAAGGAATTATATCCGAAACGCGTCGGGATGCGGGTACACCATGGGAGATCCTGTCATTGCACTTTATCAAGGTATTTACTATTTCCTACTGTATATATATATATATATATATATATATATATATATATATATATATATACTATATATACAGTACAGACCAAAAGTTTGGACACAAATTCTCATTTAAAGATTTTTCTGTATTTTCATGACTATGGAAATTGTAAATTCACACTGAAGGCATCAAAACTATGAATTAAAACATGTGGAATTATATACAGTACTTAACAAAAAAGTGTGAAACAACTGAAAGTATGTCTTCTATTCTAGGTTCTTCAAAGTAGCCACCTTTTGCTTGGATGACTGCTTTGCATACTCTTGGCATTCTCTTGATGAGCTTCAAGAGTTAGTCACCGGAAATGGTTTTCACTTCACAGGTGTGCTCTGTCAGGTTTAATAAGTGGGATTTCTTGCCTTATAAATGGGGTTGGGACCATCAGTTGTGTCGAGCAGAAGTCTGGTGGATACACAGATGACAGTCCTACTGAATAGACTGTTAGAATTTGTATTATGGAAAGAAAAAAGCAGCTACGTAAAGAAAAACGAGTGGCCATCATTACTTTAAGGAATGAAGGTCAGTTAGTCCAAAAAATTGGGAAAACTTTGAAAGTGTCCCCAAGTGCAGTGGCAAAAACCATCAAGCGCTACAAAGAAACTGGCTCATATGAGGACCGCCCCAGGAAAGGAAGACCAAGAGTCATCTCTGCTTCTGAGGATAAGTTTATCCGAGTCACCAGCCTCAGAAATCGCAGGTTAACAGCAGCTCAGATTAGAGACCAGGTCAATGCCACATAGAGTTCTAGCAGCAGACACATCTCTACAACAACTGTTAAGAGGACACTTTGTGCAGCAGGCCTTCATGGTGAAATAGCTGCTAGGAAACCACTGCTAAGGACAAAACTGTTGTAGCTGTTTGTATTCTGACCCAATGTCAGAACGCCGGATCACCAGTGAGGCCAAATCAGGAGGTTACGCCCATAGTTTTACAAGCTCGCTTGGAGATAAAAGACACCTCACACATATTCTGTGAGCAAGTCACTTTTATCTGATGTAATGCAGCAAGAGGCAGTATTTTATACCATTTACAACAAATGTAACTCTCAATGTAATTCATGTAGCCCCCACCATCACCCAGGGTCATACTGACCTTTATTTCTCATGTACCCAGAGCATGTTGTGGCTGACTATTGAGAACATACATGATAAGAAGTGTAGTCTCCTTGAAGAGGAGACCATCAGACTACAGCTTCAACAGATTCTAGTAATTCTAGCAATTAGAGGCAAAAGGCACTCAAAGGCAAACTATTAACCCTTCTATATCAATTTCCCCCTTTTGTAAATGGTATAACCTCTGCCATCGGGTCAGCTGATATCCACAAAGGAGCTACTGTCTCATGGGTCTAGTACCCATAAGGGGGCTTTCTACCTGCTTTGCCCATACACCCTCAGTGTGGACACTCACTTCCTCAGTCAGCAGTGGTTATCCGGGATCTATGATACACTATGGATGGCACAGCCTTAGATTCCTTCCTTAAACATACACTCTTCAATAATTTATGTAATGCATATATTAGTGCTTTTTCAGCTACATATTTATTATTATTATTATTATTATTATATATATATATATTATTATATAGCTACATAAAACAATAAACAAAATAAAACAAAATAAATTGCATGCACGTCTGTAAAATACCAAAAATAATCCATCCCGCTAGGCCGCTAAGCAAATTGGCTGGATTTAAAAAGGAGTCTCTACATTGTATTAGTCTCATTAAGAGCCTTAAGGAACCTAGAAAATCTGAGTCCAAGTCTCATTGTGTATGCAGTGTGGTGCTAATATCTTCCTTGGCTCCAGGGGTAAGGCTAAGTACAGCATAGTCCTTGCAGATACTGGGCTGTGTGTACAGATCCAACAGTCCAACAGTTTTTGTCCTTCCGCGTCTTTTATAAAAAAAAGCAAGATGTTGAATAAGTTTGTTGTCCCTGTCAACATTTAAAAGTTTATCCAGTGTTTCTGTAAGGTGCAACAATCCTACCACTGCCAGCAAGGTGATTAGGAAAACAGTCATTCTGCTGGTGAAAAGATCTTTTTGCAGTGACTGGAATGGATCCAGGTGGGCTTTCCCTCAAGTTTCACTGAGGTGAATGTGGTCAGCTGGACTTTAAAACGGGCCATCAAACTGTGGATCTAGGCTCCTTCTCACATGTCTGTGTATGACCACCCTATCACCTGGATTCAGCTGATGTACGTCTGCACTGGCATTAGGATCTGGAATGGATGAAAACACATGTTTATGCACCACACTAAGTCTTTTCTGCAAGGCCTGGACATAGGCTGTCATAGCACCGTGTTGCATTTGTAGCACCTGTGGGAAGTACAAACCAGCCGTTGCAAACTACTAAACAGGACTTCACAAGGAGACAAGCCTGTCTTTCTATTTGGAGTGTGTCTGACTGAAAAGAGTACAAGAGACAAGCACTCTACCCAGTTCTTTCCTGTGTCTGCCGTGGCATTTGAATTTTCAGTTTAAGTGTCCCATTTAGTCTCTCCACTTTCCCACTACTTTGTGGTCTATATGGTGTGTGAAATGCTTGCTGTACTCCCAGGGCCTGCATGACTTCCCTCGTTATTTCTCCCATGAAGTGTGTACCCCTATCGCTCTCTATGGTTTCTGGGCCACCATACCTGCAGATCAGTTCTTTCATCAGTTTCCAGCCAACCAGAGAAGAGATCTACACATACTAGGACATTTTTCACACACTCCTACCTTGGGTAGCTGTATGTACCAGTCTGCGGTCTCTGAAACGGGTAGAGAGGCCTGAGTGTCGCTTTCTTAGGGATTTTTACTGTTTTACCTGGGTTGTGCTGTGCACAGAAGAGGCATGACTCTACGAGCTTTGCGGCTGCGTAACTGAAACCAGGAGTGATCCAGAAGGCATCTACCATGGACACATGTGACATTTTGAGGTGTGAGTGGGGCCATGTGTTGCTTGCGCCATAATTAGGAACAGGGACCTTGGTATATACAATTTATCCTTATTCTCCCATACTCCTTCTGAGTTCATCTCAGCTCCCATTCTTCCACAGTGATCCTTCTCTGTTTGGGCAGCTGGAGGGATTTCAGGACATCTAGGCTCAGTGTGGCTGGAATACGCTGACTCCCCACCACCGTCCACTGCCCCCTAGGCCGCCTTGCTGCTACTTTAGCAGCCTTGTCCGCCATTCTGTTGCCCTCTACCTCCATAGAGTCACCATTCGTGTGTTCTTTTACCTTGACGATGCCAACCTGGACTGGTAACCTCAATGTCTCCACTAATTGTTTCACCAGTTCTGCATTTTTAATGGGCTTACTGGCTGATGTAAGAAACATTCTGCTTCTCCAGATAGGGCAATAATCATGGGATATTCCCCATGCACAATTCGAATCTTTGTAAATATTAGCGACTTTACTTGCAGCAGCTCTACACGTCTCAGTGAGTGCATTCAACTCTGCCTCCTGCACCGACATGTGAGGAGGGAGTGGTTCAGCTCGGATTACCTCATGTGAGGATACTACTACATATCCAGTGTAGAATCGCCCATCCTGGTGGTATCTGGAGCCATCTACAAAAATTAAAACCTCAAAATATGCATTAGGAACAGGTTTTTTTTTCCATAAACATATGTAAAGCCCACTGTCTCCTGACTCATAAGTTCCTATGCAGTCATGCTCGTGCGTCATGTCAATGTACCAGAGTACTCTTTTTTTTTTCTTTTTCCCACCTGCCAACGCTGTGACCAATTCCCCCTTTTCTGAATCCACAGGCAGATGAGTGGCTGGATTCAGAACATTATGTCTTTTGAGGGTGACGTATTTAGGAATTAGTATTTGAGCACATTCAAGTCTGATCTGTCTAGCCATAAACAGGTGTTTTGGTTGAACTTGTATGAATATGGCATTAATGTCATGTGGGGAACAAATTGTCAAAAGAAAAAGTCAGTGTAAGCTCACATGCCTAGCAATAATACAGCAGCTTTTACAGCATGGACACACGTAGGAGACCCTCTAATCACGGGGTCTAATTGTGCTGAGTAGTAAGCTATCGGTCTCTGTTTTCTTCCATGCTGTTGTGTCAGCACTGCCTGTTTTTTTTCTTTTAATCAGGCGTCGTATACCTTTAGCAATATTGTAGCCTAAAAATGTCACCGTTTTTTTGCAATACTGTAGTTTGAGACATGAGACTTTGCAACCCTTTTCTGCTAATGGACTCTACACGCCTGGTCCCCATCCCCCCCCCCCCCGTGAAGCATGGAGGAGGTGTGATGGTGTGGGGGTGATCTGCTGGTGACACTGTTGGGGATTTATTCAAAATTGAAGGCATACTGAACCAGCATGGCTACCACAGCATCTTGCAGCGGCATGCTATTCCATCCGGTTTGCGTTTTGTTGGACCATCATTTATTTTTCAACAGGACAATGACCCCAAACACACTGCCAGGCTGTGTAAGGGCTATTTGACCAAGAAGGAGAGTGATGGGGTTCTACGCCCGATGACCTGGCCTCAACAGTCACCAGACCTGAACCCAATCGAGATGGTTTGGGGTGAGCTGGACGCAGAGTGAAGGCAAAAGGGCCAACAAGTGCTAAGCATCTCTGGGAACTCCTTCAAGATTGTTGGAAGACCATTTCTGGTGACTACCTCTTAAAGCTCATTAAGAGAATGCCAAGAGTGTGCAAAGCAGTCATCCAAGCAAA
This sequence comes from Ranitomeya imitator, assembly GCF_032444005.1. Lineage (NCBI taxonomy): Eukaryota > Metazoa > Chordata > Amphibia > Anura > Dendrobatidae > Ranitomeya > Ranitomeya imitator. Next base: position 110,984,914 of record NC_091287.1, on the reverse strand, counting down.
ATGTGGCTAGAACCTAGAATATAATACATATTTTCAGTTGTTTCACACTTTTTTTTAAGTATATCATTCCACATGTGTTAATTCATAGTTGTGATGCCTTCAGTGTGAATTTACAATTTTCATAGTAATGAAAATACAGAAAAATCTTTAAATGAGAAGGTGTGTCCAAACTTTTGGTCTGTACTGTATATATACCTGCATTCTTTGGAGCATGTGGATCTCATTTACCATTATTACTATACGTGGTTTTACCTCCCCTGGATCACTATACGGATGCTGGTTTCTGTACACCACGTCTTTAGCCCCATTTGTCCCTTTGTCTTTTGTTTATGTGACTAATAAATATTGCTATTTATTTACTCAAGATGAACTTCATGACTGCTGATGTTGCTTTGCTTTCTGTAATTAGATAGATAGATATTAGATAAATAGATATGTGAATGATAGCTAGAGAGATGGATAGCTAGCTAGCCAGATATTAAAAAAGAAAAAATAAGAACAGCATAGTTAAGAGCTATTGGGGTGCAAAGCACCCCAAGTAATTACCAAAAATTCAATATAAGTCCAAAAATTGGAGACAGCACGCCATTCAGGTGAAAAAAATCTTCTTATTTAATGGCCACATTTTGGTTCCTAGGTGGTGTGCTGCCTCCAATCTTTGGACTTTTAAATAGATAGATAGCTAGATAGAAAGACATTTTGGTTCATGGTGTGAACCTTTGTCAAGCAGCTAAACAAGTGCAAGGTTCTCAAGTACCATGATCCCACTGTGCATGTCTATGACGGACTGATAAGGTGCAAGAGCAATGAGACACTTAACCTTTTCACGACATTTGATGTACCTATAGGTCATAGTCGTGTAGGAGTTCCTAACCAATGACGTATAGGTACATCATCATGACCATCGTGCATAGCACATGAGCTGTGCCCATGTGATTGCCGCCAACAGCTCGGCTTACATGATAGCTGAGCCACTATTGATATCTATCACAACATTTAGAAGGCTACAAGAGTGAGGGGGCTCTCTTTCCAATCCAATCGGCACCCCCCCAAAGTCATCATGAGGGTCCGATGGTCAGACAGCTATGGCAGCATGTTTAGACCATGCCAGGTCCATGGTCTACAAGGTTTCTGTTAGTGTAACAATGCCAACTATAATGCAATGTAATGCTGGTGTATTGCAATGCATTATACCAGTGATCTAGGTAAAAAAGTAAAAGAAACGTAAAAAAATTGTAAAAATATTTCTTTTTTAAAAATCACAAAGTAATAAAAAAAAATTTAAAAAAATATTATACCAATAAACAGATATATTTCTGTAAAACCAAAAGTAAAAGAAAAAAGAACACGTTTGGTATTGCTGCATTTGGAATGACCTGATGTATAAAACTGTCACACAAGTTAACCCCTTCAGTTAAAAAAATATAAAAAAAAGTGGCAAAAACTATGCTTTTTCATCAGACTACCAACTAGAATAAAATGCAATCAAAAAGTCAAAAGAAAACAAAAATAATATAACTGAAAACATCATTTAGTCCTTCAAAAAAAAAGCCATCATACAAGTCCATCAGCATAGAAGTAAAAAAGCTATAGCTCTCAGAATATAGAGATGGAAAAACAATTTTTTTCTATAAAATAGTTTTTTATTTTGTAAAAGCGCCAAAACATAAAATAATATAAATGTGTTATTGCTGTAATCGTACTGACCTGGCAAATAAAGCTGTCTTATCGCTTTTACCACATGGTGAACGGCATTAAAAAACTAAAAAAAAACTTAATTGCTGTTTTTTGTTCATTTTGCCTAGACAAGACAAGAAATCACTCATGTGCCCAAACATGGTACCAATAAAACTGTCAAATCGCCTCGCAAAAAGCAAGTCCTCACATGACTCTGTCGACTGAAATATAGAAAAATTACAGCCTGTTTGGGCAAAAAAAGCCTTAGTGTGTGTCAGCAGCCAAGCATAAAAAACATATACCGTAATTCTGATATTGCTGTAATGGCACCAATTCGAAGAATACAGTCATCTAATCACTGGTACAGCACAAGGAACAGCAAAAACAAATAAAAATAAATAAAACCAATTCTTGACCTGCTATTGATTTGCTCATTCTGCTTCCCAAAGCAGGCTTGGTTGATTCTTATCCTGCTCTTTGCTTACACTGGGCTTCCGTGTAAATCTATGAAATGCATGATTCAGATGGAACCCCGGCAGAATATTCCCTATAATGAGGCAGATGGAGACACTCTGGACTTTGGCGTTTGATCCATCGCTGTCCCTCTTTTTAAGCGAACATAAAAGCAAGGTCAGCCACAGTTTTGTGCACCTCTGAAAAGAAGGACACCATTGAACAGAGTCAATAGTTACTCTGCTGCCTCATTATAGGGAATGGATCCCTCAAGAGTTTTATCTGAATCATGTCATTTGGAGATTTAAATGGAAATCCCAATGTAAGTGTTCACATAGAGCGTTGTGTAAAATGTTCCTAATAAAAGCATCAACTCGATCCACAAAAATGCAAGTCTCCACTTAGGCCATTCATCTATCAATGGAAATATGGGGGGCTTCCACATTACTGGCAGCACAAAGGCTCTGGAAAAGCGCTATGGCTCATCACCATCCAAAAGAATTCCAGCAACTTTTTTTGCTCCCAAATCCAAATTACCCCTCCTTTCTGAGCCACAGTGTGCCTAAAACACATTTAATGTCCACATGTTTGACATTTCTGCAGAGATTAGAGACCACTTAATTTATGGGTACGTCTCCAGAAGCACGAGTGGGCATAATCTACTAGGCACTACAACTTGGTGGGAACTTCAATGTAAGGGCACCACAATGACAGATTTGCAAATTTCACTTAGCAACATCCATTGCTGCTTGTTTCTTGAAAGCACTCATGGAGTCAGAATCATCACTACACCTTTAAATAAATTCTGGAAGGGGTGAAATTGAATGCACCGCCTTGTGAGATGCAGAGCCTAGTATCTCGGAGGATGGTTCAGTCATGGTGACTCCGATGGCTCTAACAATCTATAGGTTATGTGGCAAATTATAAATGGGAGACGACGGATATATGAGACTGAGAGTTATGTTGATGCCTGCAAGGTATGGGGCCGCGGACAAAAGAAGCATACACCGGGGGGGTCCCGTGCAAACTTGAAAGATGAACTTTACTGAAGACTGGTAACAATTCTTATATTTTTTCAATACAACAGTCATGGGTAGCCGATAAAATTTTTCTTACACATTGCGACAGTCAAAGCCTTTTCTTGGTCCTGGCCTTGGGAGGATGGCAGTAACTTTCCATTTGACTAACAGTGCCGCGTGAAGGGGGAGGATCAGCCGACCTTAATCGGATAAGAGTATCCGGGAAATCTGCTGCGCAGTTCTGCAGTTCCTTCTCTTGTCTCAGCACTCTGTTGCTGTACAAGCAGGGCACTCCGAATAGGGTGCTATTTGTACTCCCTGCATGTCCCAATCCAGGATCCCCAATTTTCTACCTCCTCTCCTCACCAAAACCGCTCGTAACGTGACCTTTTTTGTCCCCCACGCACCAACTCCAACTGCCACTTATTTTCAAATCAGAAAAACAAGTTGCAATGCCAAACTAAGGCAGAAGAGGGCAGCATGGTACTACAAGTTGTAATACCAAAACAAGGCAGGAGAGGGCAGCATAGTATTAAATAATTTACCTCCTCCCAAGGCAAGACGGGGAGCTGGTGTCACTAGTGTAATGATTAGTGTTGAGCGATACTTTCCAATATTGGGAGATATGGGAATCAGATTGGATCGGCCGATATCCAAAAAATATCGGATATCGCTGATACCGACACCGGAAACCAATGCAAGTCAATGGGACACAAATATCGGAATGAAAATAAGCCCTTTCTGTCCTTCTACATCCTGTTCTGGAGGGAGGAAGAGTGTGGGTGGTGCGTGGACGGGGACTGCGTGTCTGTGTGAGACCGTGGGGGGTCTGTGCGGGCCTGCTGGGGGTCTGTACGAGCCTCTTGGGGGTCTGTGCGGGCTGCCAGGGATCTGTGCGGGCCTGCCGGGGTCTGTACGGGCCTCTCTGGGGTCTGTGCGGCCTGCCGGGGGTGTGTGTGGCCTGCCGGGGGTCTGTATAGGCCTCTCGGTGGACTGTGCGACCTGCCAGGGGTCTGTACGGGCCTCTCAGGGGTCTGTGCGGCCTGCCGGGGGTCTGTGCGGCCAGATGGGGGTCTGTACGGGCCTCTCGGGGGTCTGTGCGGACTGCCGGGGGTCTGTGCGGCCTGCCGGGGGTCTGTACGGGCCTCTCGGGGGTCAGTGCGGCCTGCCGGGGGTCTGTACGGGCCTCTCGGGGGTCTGTGCGGCCTGCCGGGGGTCTTTGTGTTTGTGTGCAGGCATCGTCCGATGGGACTACAAGTCCCATCGGGCTATGCCTGCTACAATGGCAGTGATTGACACATTAGCCAATGATGGGACAGTAGTAACATACATAGTAACATAGTAACATAGTTAGTAAGGCCGAAAAAAGACATTTGTCCATCCAGTTCAGCCTATATTCCATCATAATAAATCCCCAGATCTACGTCCTTCTACAGAACCTAATTGTATGATACAATATTGTTCTGCTCCAGGAAGACATCCAGGCCTCTCTTGAACCCTTCGACTGAGTTCGCCATCACCACCCCCTCAGGCAAGCAATTCCAGATTCTCACTGCCCTAACAGTAAAGAATCCTCTTCTATATTGGTGGAAAAACCTTCTCTCCTCCAGACGCAAAGAATGCCCCCTTGTGCCCGTCACCTTCCTTGGTATAAACAGATCCTCAGCGAGATATTTGTATTGTCCCCTTATATACTTATACATGGTTATTAGATCGCCCCTCAGTCGTCTTTTTTCTAGACTAAATAATCCTAATTTTGCTAATCTATCTGGGTATTGTAGTTCTCCCATCCCCTTTATTAATTTTGTTGCCTTCCTTTGTACTCTCTCTAGTTCCATTATATCCTTCCTGAGCACCGGTGCCCAAAACTGGACACAGTACTCCATGTGCGGTCTAACTAGGGATTTGTACAGGGGCAGTATAATGCTCTCATCATGTGTATCCAGACCTCTTTTAATGCACCCCATGATCCTGTTTGCCTTGGCAGCTGCTGCCTGGCACTGGCTGCTCCAGGTAAGTTTATCATTAACTAGGATCCCCAAGTCCTTCTCCCTGTCAGATTTACCCAGTGGTTTCCCATTCAGTGTGTAATGGTGATATTGATTCCTTCTTCCCATGTGTATAACCTGTCCCATAGTAGTAGATAGTAGTCCCATCATCCGGCTAATGTGTTGAATGTAAAAAAAAACAACACAAACATACATACTGCATACATACTACATACATACTACATACATACATACAACATACTATATACATACAACATACTATATACTACATACATACATACATACAACATACATACAATATACTACATACATACAACATACCTACAACATAACATACATACATACATACAACATACATACAACATACTTCATACATACTACATACATACATACATACAACATACATACTACATATTACATACATACAACATACATGTCCCATCGGACGATGCCTGCACACACACACAACCCCCAGCAGGCCTGTACAGACCCCCGGCAGGCCCGCACAGACCCCGGCAGGCCCGTACAGACCCCCGGCAGGCCCGCCCAGACCCTGGGCAGCCTGCACAGACCCCCAGCAGGCCCATACAGACCCCCGGCAGGCCCGTACAGACCCCCTACCGTGACACACAGACCCCGCCTGAACACAGACATGCAGTCTCCGTCCACGCACCACCCATACTCCATTATAGTGCATCATTGCACTATAGGAACTTCCAATTCTGGTATCCGATATCTTAAATGTATCAGAACTCAGTATCGAGAATCCGATACAGTGAATATCGGCTGATACCCGATATTTGCAGTATCGGAATGCTCAACACTAGTAATCATGTAAGGAATAGAAAACATACCATATGACATATAACATACATTAGTATTGGTTTTTCTGGTCACTACATAATTCTCACAAGGGGGTCACTTGAGGGGGAAATTTGCTCTAATGGCACTTAGGAGCTCTGTATAGGAGTCCGCAAACTATCCTAGAATAATCTGTGCTCCAAGAGTCAAATAGCGCTCCTTCCCTCCCAAGTCTCGCTGTGTGGCTAAGCAGTACCGTACAGCTAGCTACATATGAGGTATTTCTATATTCAGCAGAAATTATGTGACAAATTTTGGTGCTATTTTTGCCTATTTCTCCATGTGAACATGTAACACCTTCAACTAAAACAATTTTTTTGTGACTTCCGGTCTGTGTCATCACTTCCGGGTGAGAGTGAGGATGAGCTCATAATCCTAAGAGCTCAGAGCGGTCCATCCTGCCTGGGAATCATCATCGTCCAGCACCGCGCGGCGCACGGGGTCCGACTGTCCAGTGCCTGGAGAATAAGCCGCACATCGCCAAGCAGAAAGACGAGCAGCAGTGCAGCACCTGTGTGTGTCTATGACGGTGAAAGTGAAGCAGTCTTCCTTCCTGGAGCAAAGCCAGTTCTACAGTATGGCATCTGAGTGAGTGATGCTGGGACGTGTAGACTACTGTCTGTACAGGTCCTTCTCAAAAAATTAGCATATAGTGTTAAATTTCATTATTTACCATAATGTAATGATTACAATTAAACTTTCATATATTATAGATTCATTATCCACCAACTGAAATTTGTCAGGTCTTTTATTGTTTTAATACTGATGATTTTGGCATACAACTCCTGATAACCCAAAAAACCTGTCTCAATAAATTAGCATATTTCACCCATCCAATCAAATAAAAGTGTTTTTTAATAACAAACAAAAAAACCATCAAATAATAATGTTCAGTTATGCACTCAATACTTGGTCGGGAATCCTTTGGCAGAAATGACTGCTTCAATGCGGCGTGGCATGGAGGCAATCAGCCTGTGACACTGCTGAGATGTTATGGAGGCCCAGGATGCTTCAATAGCGGCCTTAAGCTCATCCAGAGTGTTGGGTCTTGCGTCTCTCAACTTTCTCTTCACAATATCCCACAGATTCTCTATGGGGTTCAGGTCAGGAGAGTTGGCAGGCCAATTGAGCACAGTAATACCATGGTCAGTAAACCATTTACCAGTGGTTTTGGCACTGTGAGCAGGTGCCAGGTCGTGCTGAAAAATGAAATCTTCATCTCCATAAAGCATTTCAGCCGATGGAAGCATGAAGTGCTCCAAAATCTCCTGATAGCTAGCTGCATTGACCCTGCCCTTGATGAAACACAGTGGACCAACACCAGCAGCTGACATGGCACCCCACACCATCACTGACTGTGGGTACTTGACACTGGACTTCAGGCATTTTGGCATTTCCTTCTCCCCAGTCTTCCTCCAGACTCTGGCACCTTGATTTCCGAATGACATGCAAAATTTGCTTTCATCAGAAAAAAGTACTTGGGACCACTTAGCAACAGTCCAGTGCTGCTTCTCTGTAGCTCAAAAGTGGCTTTACCTGGGGAATGCGGCACCTGTAGCCCATTTCCTGCACACGCCTGTGCACGGTGGCTCTGGATGTTTCCACACCAGACTCAGTCCAGTGCTTCCTCAGGTTCCCCAAGGTCTGGAATCGGTCCTTCTCCACAATCTTCCTCAGGGTCCGGTCTCCTCTTCTCGTTGTACAGCGTTTTCTGCCACATTGTTTCCTTCCAACAGACTTACCATTGAGGTGCCTTGATACAGCACTCTGGGAACAGCCTATTTGTTGAGAAATTTCTTTCTGGGTCTTACCCTCTTGCTTGAGGGTGTCAATGATGGCCTTCTTGACATCTGTCAGGTCGCTAGTCTTAGGGTACCGTCACACTATACGATTTACCTACGATCACGACCAGCGATATGACCTGGCCGTGATCGTAGGTAAATCGTAGTGTGGTCGCTGGGGAGCTGTCACACAGACAGCTCTCCAGCGACCAAGGATGCCGAGGTCCCTGGGTAACCAGGGTAAACATCGGGTAACTAAGCGCAGGACCGCGCTTAGTTACCCGATGTTTACCCTGGTTACAAGCGTTAAACTAAAAAAAAACAAACAGCACATACTTACATCTGGTGTCCGTCACGTCCCTTGCCGTCTGCTTCCCGCACTCAGTGACTGCTGGCCGTAAAGTGAAAGTGAAAGCACAGCCGCTGTGCTCTGCTTTCACTTTACGGCCGGCAGTCACAGTGCGGGAAGCAGAGACGGCAAGGGACGTGACGGACACCAGAATGTAAGTATATGCTGTTTTTTTTTTTTTAGTTTAACGCTTGTAACCAGGGTAAACATCGGGTAACTAAGCGCGGTCCTGCGCTTAGTTACCCGATGTTTACCCTGGTTACAAGCGAACGCATCGCTGGATCGCATCGCTAGATCGCTAGATCGGTGTCACACACACCGATCTAGCGATGACAGCGGGAGATCCAGCGATGAAAGAAAGTTCCATACGATCTGCTACGACGTACGATTCTCAGCAGGATCCCTGATCGCTGCTGCGTGTCAGACACAGCGATATCGTAACGATATCGCTGGAACGTCACGAATCGTACCGTCGTAGCGATCGAAATGTTATAGTGTGACGGTACCCTTACCCATGATGGGGGTTTTGAGTAATGAACCAGGCAGGGAGTTTATAAAAGCCTCAGGTATCTTTTGCATGTGTTTAGAGTTAATTAGTTGATTCAGAAGATTAGGGTAATAGGTCGTTTAGACTAGAACCTTTTCTTGATATGCTAATTTATTGAGACAGGTTTTTTGGGTTATCAGGAGTTGTATGCCAAAATCATCAGTATTAAAACAATAAAAGACCTGACAAATTTCAGTTGGTGGATAATGAATCTATAATATATGAAAGTTTAATTGTAATCATTACATTATGGTAAATAATGAAATTTAACACTATATGCTAATTTTTTGAGAAGGACCTGTATATACTACACTACATGGCTGTGTTATATACTACGTAGGCTGTGCTACATAGTACGTGGGCTGTGCTATATTGTACGATGGCTGTGCTATATACTACATGGCTGTGCTATATACTACATGGGCTGTTATATACTACGTGGGCTGTGCTATAAACTATGTAGGCTGTGCTATATACTATGTGGGCTGTTATATACTACGTGGAAGGCTGTGCTATATACTACGTGGCTGTACTATATACTATGTGGCTGTGCTATATACTACATGGCTGTGCTATATACTACATGGCTGTGCTATATACTACATTGGCTGTTATATACTACGTGGGCTGCGCATTTTACCACTATGCGATTCCGCAGTGGGAAAATCTGCAGCATGGGCACAGCAACTGCGGAATCCCATAGGATTGCATGGGAATAATAATAATAATCTTTATTTTTATATAGCGCTAACATATTCCGCAGCGCTTTACAGTTTTTGCACACATTATCATCACTGTCCCTGATGGGGCTCACAATCTAGAATCCCTATAAGTATGTCTTTGGAATGTGGGAGGAAACCAGAGTGCCCGGAGGAAACCCACTCAAACACGGAGAGAACATACAAACTCTTTGCAGATGTTGTCCTCGGTGGGATTAGAACCCAGAACCCCAGCGCTGCAAAGCTGCAGTGCTAACCACTGCTAACCACTGCACCACCATGCTGCCCTAATGTGTTTAACCCCTTAGTGACAGAGCCAATTTGGTACTTAATGACCGAGCCAATTTTTGCAATTCTGACCACTGTCACTTTATGAGGTTATAACTCTGGAACGCTTCAACGGATCCCGCTGATTCTGAGATTGTTTTTTCGTGACATATTGTACTTCATGTTAGTGGTAACATTTCTTCGATATTACTTGCGATTATTTATGAAAAAAACGGAAATATGGCGAAAATTTTTAAAATTTTGCAATTTTCAAACTTTGTATTTTTATGCCCTTAAATCAGAGAGATATGTCACGAAAAATAGTTAATAAATAACATTTCCCACATGTCTACTTTACATCAGCACAATTTTGGAAACAAAATTTTTTTTTGTTAGGGAGTTATAAGGGTTAAAAGTTGACCAGCAATTTCTCATTTTTACAACACCATTTTTTATTAGGGACCACATCACATTTGAAGTCATTTTGAGGGGTCTATATGATAGAAAATAATGAAGTGTGACACCATTCTAAAAACTACACCCCTCAAGGTTCTCAAAACCACATTCAAGAAGTTTATTAACCCTTTACGTGCTTCACAGGAACTGAAACAATGTGGAAGGAAAAAATGAACATTTAACTTTTTTTTGCAAACATCTTAATTCAGAACCATTTTTTTTATTTTCACAAGTGTAAAAACAGAAATGTAACCATAAATTTTGTTATGCAATTTCTCCTGAATACTCCAATACCCCATATGTGGGGGTAAACCACTGTTAGGGCGCACCGCAGAACTTAGAAGTGAAGGAGCGCCGTTTTACTTTTTCAATGTTGAATTGGCTGGAATTGAGATTGGATGCCATGTCGCGTTTGGAGAGCCCCTGATGTGCCTAAACAGTGGAAACCCCCCACAAGTGACACCATTTTGGAAACTAGACCCCTTAAGGAACTTATCTAGATGTGTGGTGAGCACTTTGAACCCCCAAGTGCTTCACAGAAGTTTATAACGTAGAGCCGTGAAAATAAAAAAATCGCTTTTGTTTACACAAAAATGATCTTTTTGCCCACAAATTCTTATTTTCACAAGGGTAACAGGAGAAATTAGACCACAAAAGTTGTTGTGCGATTTCTCCTGAATACGTCGATACCCCATATGTGAGGGTAAACCACTGTTTGGGCGCACCGCAGAGCTTGGAAGTGAAGGAGCGCCGTTTTACTTTTTCAATGTAGAATTGGCTGGAATTGAGATTGGACGCCATGTCGCGTTTGGAGAGCCCCTGATGTGCCTAAACAGTGGAAACCCCCCACAAGTGACACCATTTTGGAAACTAGACCCCTTAAGGAACTTATCTAGATGTGTGGCGAGCACTTTGAACCCCCATGTGCTTCACAGAAGTTTATAACGTAGAGCCGTGAAAAAAAAAAAATTGCATTTTTTCTACAAAAATGATCTTTTTGCCCACAAATTTTTATTTTCACAAGGGTAACAGGAGAAATTAGACCACAAAAGTTGTTGTGCAATTTCTCCTGAGTACGCTGATACCCAATATGTGGGGGTAAACCACTGTTAGGGCGCACCGCAGAGCTTGGAAGAGAAGGAGTGCCGTTTTACTTTTTCAATGTAGAATTGGCTGGAATTGAGATCGGACGCCATGTCGCGTTTGGAGAGCCCCTGATGTGCCTAAACAGTAGAAATCCCCCACAAGTGACCCCATTTTGGAAACTAGACCCCCCATGGAACTTATCTAGATGTGTGGTGAGAACCTTGAATGCCCAAGTGCTTCACAGAAGTTTATAATGCAGAGCCGTGAAAATAAAAAATATTTTTTTTTCCACAAAAAAGATATTGTAGCCCCCAAGTTTTTATTTTTACAAGGGTAACAAGAGAAATTGGAACCCAAAAGTTGTTGTCCAATTTGTCTTGAGTATGCTGGTACCCCATATGTGGGGGTAAACCACTGTTTGGGCGCACGGCAAAGCTCGGAAGGAAGGAGCGCCGTTTTGGAATGCAGACTTTGATAGAATGGTCTGCGGGTATTATGTTGCATTTGCAGAGCCCCTGATGTACCTAACCAGTAGAAACCCTCCACAAGTGACCCCATTTTGGAAACTAGACCCCCCAAGGAACTTATCTAGATGTGTGGTGAGAACTTTGAATGCCCAAGTGCTTCACAGAAGTTTAGAATGCAGAGTCGTGAAAATAAAAAATATTTTTTTTTTCACAAAAAAGATTTTGTAGCCCCCAAGTTTTTATTTTCACAAGGGTAACAGGAGAAATTGGACTGCAATAGTTGTTGTCCAATTTATCCCGAGTACGCTGATGTGCCATATGTGGGGGTAAACCACTGTTTGGGCGCACGGCAGAGCTCGGAAGGGAAGGAGCGCCTTTTTGGAATGCAGACTTTGATAGAATGGTCTGTGGGCATTATGTTGCGATTGCAGAGCCCCTGATATACCTAAACTGTAGTAACCCCCCACAAGTGACCCCATTTTGGAAACTAGACCCCCCAAGGAACTTATCTAGATGTGTGGTGAGAACTTTGAATGCCCAAGTGCTTCACAGAAGTTTAGAATGCAGAGTCGTGAAAATAAAAAATATTTTTTTTTTCACAAAAAAGATTTTGTAGCCCCCAAGTTTTTATTTTCACAAGGGTAACAAGAGGAATTGGACCCCAGAAGTTGTTGTCCAATTTATCCCGAGTACGCTGATGCCCCATATGTGGGGGTAACCCACTGTTTGGGCGCACGGCAGAGCTCAGAAGGGAGGGAGCACCATTTGACTTTTTGAGCGCAAAATTGGCTGTCGTGTTTGGAGACCCCCTGATGTACCTAAACAGTGGAAACCCCCCAATTCTAGCTCCAACCCCTAACCCTAATCCCAACCTGATCCATAATCCTAATCACTAACCCTAACCATAATCACAACCCTTACCCCAAAACAACCCTAATGTCAACCCTAACCATAACCCTAATCAAAACCCTAAATCCAACACACCCCTAATCCTAATCTCAACCCTAACCTCAAACCTAACCCTAATCCCAATACACCCCTAATCACAACCCTAACCTTAACCCTAATCCCAAACCTAACCCTAATCCCAAGCGTAACCCTAATGCCAACCCTAACCCTAATACCAACCCTAATCCAAACCCTAAACCTAATCCCAGCTCTAACCCTAACTTTAGCCCCAACCCTAGCCCTAACTTTAGCCCAAACCCTAACCCTAGCCCTAAGGCTACTTTCACACTTGCGTTGTTTGGCATTCCGTCGCAATCCGTCGTTTTGGACAAGAAACGGATCCTGCAAATGTGCCCGCAAGATGCGTTTTTTGCCCATAGTATTGCCGACGGATCGTGACGGATGGCCACACGTCGCGTCCGTCGTGCACTGGATCAGTTGTGTTTTGGCGGAGCGTCGGCACAAAAAAACGTTCAATGAAACTTTTTTTGTACGTCGCATCCGCCATTTCTGACCGCGCATGCGTGGCCGTAACTCCGCCCCCTCCTCCCCAGGACATAGATTGGGCAGCGGATGCGTTGAAAAACTACAGCTGCTGCCCACGTTGTGCACAATTTTCACAACGTGCGTCGGTATGTCGGGCCGACGCATTGCGACGGCCCCGTACCGACGTAAGTGTGAAAGAAGCCTAACCCTAAATTTAGCCCCAACCCTAACCCTAAATTTAGCCCCAACCCTAACCCTAAATTTAGCCCCAACCCTAGCCCTAACCCTAGCCCTAACCCTACCCCTAGCCCTACCCCTAACCCTAACCTAACCCTACCCCTAACCTAACCCTACCCCTAACCCTAACCCTACCCCTAACCCTACCCCTAACCCTACCCCTAACCTAACCCTAGCCGTAACCCTACCCCTAACCCTAACCTAACCCTACCCCTAACCTAACCCTAGCCGTAACCCTACCCCTAACCTAACCCTAGCCCTAACCCTACCCCTACCCTAACCCTAACCCTACCCCTAACCCTACCCCTACCCCTAACCCTACCCCTAACCCTAACCCTACCCCTAACCCTACCCCTAACCCTACCCCTACCCTACCCCTACCCCTAACCCTACCCCTAACCCTAACCCTACCCCTAACCCTACCCCTAACCCTACCCCTAACCCTAATTTTAGCCCTAACCGCTGTTCTCCTGCCGGCCGGCAGATGGAGACAGATGGCGGGCGCACTGGGCATGCGTCCGCCATGTTCTTCTGCCGGCGGCCAGGAGGAGCAGCAAGAGGATCCAGGGACCTAGGTGAGTATGCTAGGGTCCCCGAATCCCCCTATTTCTCTGTCCTCTGATGTGCGATCACATCAGAGGACAGAGAATTACACTTTACTTTCTTTTTTTTTTTTTTTTTTTGCGGTCGCCGGTAAACAGTTAATTACCGGCGATCGCAAAACAGGGGTCGCTAAAACCGACCCCCGATCATGCTCTTTGGGGTCTCGGCTACCCCAGGCAGCCGAGACCCCAAAGATTCTCCCGGTGCCGGCCGGCGGGCGCACTGCGCATGCGCCCGCCATTTTGAAGATGGCGGCGCCCACCGGGAGACACGAGGAGCATCGGGGGAGCTAGGTGAGTATTGGGGGGCCACCTGGGACCCCTTTTCTCTGTCCTCCGATGTGCGATCACATCGGAGGACAGAGAAATTAAAAAGAGATCGCTTTTTTTTTTTTTTTTTTTTGCGATCGCCGGTAAACGGTTAATTACCGGCGATCGCAAATGCGGGGAGGGTTAAAAACCCCCCGAATCATGTTCTCTGGGGTCTCGGCTACCCTCGGCAGCCGAGACCCCGAAGAAAATCGGCCTGTGGGGGGCGCTATACACTTTTTCCACAGCGCCGTTAATTAACGGCGCTGTGGTTTAAGTACCCTTAGCGGCCGCTGTTAAAAGGCGTATCGGCGGTCGCTAAGGGGTTAAGTGTTTTTATGCGTTTACGCTGCTGCAAAAAACGCGGCAGAAACGCATAAAAAACGCAACGTGGGCACACAGCCTTAAAGGGAACTTATCACCAGTGTTTGAGTCTTTCAACAAATGCCACCGACTTTATCTGCTTTGTGCTGCATTACACCAACATGTATATTGACTCCTGACCCCCTGTTTACCAGCAAACAAAACATTTGAGTTGCTCCCACGCTGTATTTAAGTGAGGCTGGTTGGGCGTCATCTCTGTGGTCTTTGTGCCTCCTTTCTGCTCCTAAACGTCGTTCTTCAGCTCTGATAAATATGGATGACTTGTCATCCACATAGCCCAACAAAATCGTACGTCTGCACAGTAGCATTGCCGTCCCGCGCTCTTTCACCGGTGCTGGAATTATTACTTTTGTCGCATATACAATAATGTGCTTTGCTCCACCTGCAAAGAGGACAGGCTGCTGATGCTACTGCACAGGCGCAATGTTTCATTGCACTATGTAGATGACGCAGGATGAGTCATCCACACCAATCAGAGCTGGAGAACAGCAATTAGGAGCAGAGAGGAGGCGCACACACCGCAGATGGTTTAGGGGAAGGCAGGACTCAATATACATATTCGTGTAATGCAGCACAGAGCAGATAATTTATGTGTGATTTGGTTTTGTTCTCATATTGATATAGTCGTCTTGGCTTTGTTGCCGTTTCTGTATAGTAAACCTGGTTCCTGTATTCTGTTATTTGTTTTGGTGTATTAAGTTGTTTCTGTGGCCTGATCAAATTTTTATTCGTGCAGTGTTGGGGCTTGTGCTGATGCTGTATTATCGGTCTGAGTGCGATCCATGAGAAATAAATATTGGATCTCACTCGGACCAATGTTAGTGTATGGGCCCTGTACATATTCAATATAGACTAAGCCAGTCTGAGGAAGTCATTGCTGCATGTCCGAGTCTGATATGATATTCCGATCGCACTCGGTCATGCAATTCAATGAGTGCGTGGAAAACATCGGACTGCACTTTGATGGAATGTTATAGCATGTACATGACCACTGACCAGCTATATACACCTCAGTCAGCGTCCTACATGGCCTATTCACACAGGGGGATGCACTTCTCTGTGCACACAGCGACTGTTAATGTGTTCTGTGCACGTAGAATGTCCTGTTCTCAGGAGCAAACGTCCTGTTTACCGGGAGCAATGTGCTACCAAGAACCTTGATTTTTAAGCCATTTAATCATTTTGCTCTTATATGAGGTGGTTATTGAACTATTAAAGTCAGCCAATAATCAGGAAGACACGCTCTTACAATCACACATTTCATGATTATTGGCTCATCTCAATTGGCCATAATTCAGTGGCTGTTCGCTATGCAGGTCCACAACACAAAACATTTTAATTGTATGCTGCTGACCTGTATTTAGAATATCTCGAGAGCAAGATTACAGAAGTTACAAGACGTGGGCCTGTGTTCTTACAAATGCCAGGGCTGAATTGCAGTCCCAATCCGACGCTGAATGTCACTAATGGATTAAATTGGAGAATGGTTTTGTTATACCTATATTAACATCTACATGTAAATGATATACAGATATAAACTTTAAAGGGATATTCAAAAAATTCTTTGTTATCGCTATTTCTTGGATAGGAGATAACTCACTGATCACTGAAGCTCCGACGCACAGCTATCACAAGAAAGGAGCTATGGTACCCAGGATTTACACATTGTAGAGCTTTATCTTTGCTTCATTCAATAAGATGTTCTGCAGAGTCTTGTTACCAGATTCTAGAGCCCTGTTCTTGGGATAGTTGGTCATCTCATGGATACTGTAGAGGCAAAGATATGACTTTCAGAAAAACTAGAGATGTACTAATATTTTCAAGTTCATCAGCTTTATTCATTTTTTAATTGATTTGTTGCTATAAGCAGCAATGCAAAGTCTCCAATTGGCTGGAAAAGATGTTCGGAATGCTCTCAGTTTTTCTAGGACTGTAAGGAACCCCTTTAGAGTTCTTTAATGCAAGCACCACCTTATGTCACAATGACCTCACCATATTATGAAATGGTAACCAATAGTAATGAACAGCATATTTAATTACACATTGCACTGACATACTTTTCATACTTTTTAAAATTATAAAAATTATCCCAAAATTATCAATTTAAGCTGTTATGATCAGGCACAGGATTATGTTACTTTTTGAATGTCCAAGAGAATGACTGAAATGTTTTGTGTAGGGGCCCACTAAGCATTCACCTGCTTAGACCTGTGTTCCATGCCAGACCTGGCTCACCATACAATTTGTAACAGATGATCTCAGGTTCTTAGACTTGATGATGACCATTCATTCTTTTGTCACTGACACTGTTTGCCTTATGAACTTTGTATGTTATTTTCTGTGCCTACCATGATATCCAGGCAATGATAGTTAGGCTTCTATTCTTGGTTTTACTACCTGTAAACCTATGTTCTCAGTTCTGAACAAGAGCAGAATCCTGTAAAGAGTTGTACTGGGGAGCTTTACACCATTTGAGATACAAAACAAAAATAGTGAAGAGTGAGCGTGCTTAGATATCGTGTTATCCTAGTATCTCAGGCATGCTCGGATAATATGTTCGAGTCACTACAGCTGCATGATTTGCCAACACATGCAGGGACTGTTTGGTAGGCAATTCCCGTATGTGTTGCGACTGTCTAACAGCTGCAAAATATGCAGCTATGGGGAGTCAAATATATTACTCGAGAAAGCCTGAGATACCCAGATAACACCCGAGCATGCTCGGCTAGCAAGATCTTCAAGCACGCTTGCTCATCACTAAAAAAAAATCCTACTTTCAATAAAAAGATTAGAATTTGGTGAAAGAAAGTTTGCAGTCACATATTGTAAAAAAATATTTCATATAAATCTGTGGATTTTCAGCTCATCCTAATATTAATAATAATAATCTTTATTTTTATATAATGCTAACATATTCCGCAGCGCTTTACAGTTTTGCACACATTATCATTGCTGTCCCGGATGAGGCTCACAATCTAAATTCCCTATCAGTATGTCTTTGGAATGTGGGAGGAAACCGGAGTACCCGGAGGAAACCCACACAAACACGGAGAGAACATACAAACTCTTTGCAGATGTTGTCCTGGGTGGGATTAGAACCCAGGACCCCAGCGCTGCAAGGCAGGAGTGCTAACTACTGCGCCACCGTGCTGCAAACTCATCCTCTAGTTTGCTGGGAAAATTCACCCCAAACCTTCTTATTTTTCCTAAAAATGATGGTGAAGCAGAGATGGTTCTATTTTAGAAATAATGGTGACTAGGGGGGGCGTGGCCTAGGCAGCAATGGTGTAAGGTGTGCGGTGCCTAAGCTCCTGAGTGACATCGTCTGAAATCAACTCAAACCGTGGAAAAACAGCATCCTTTGGTAAAAATAATCGAGGATATGTTCCCAGTATCTCTCTAGGATAACAGAGAGCCTAAATTTGTGACTTAATTGTCTCTTCTGAGAGAAATTCCTGTCAGCATTTTGAGGCCTGTCAATCTTTGTGACAGGAATCCTCAGCTGTTTTTCCTGCCGGTTTTCTCCCTGTTAAATTGACTGTGATTCCTCAACTTGTCCACCCAGTACTGTGACAACCCACCTGACAACAGAAGAACCCTCAAAATTAATGGGTCACAGAGTTTATTACCTTCACCCCGACACCAGCCCGGCTAATTAGAGAAGTACCAGCTCTCCGGGTGCCATCTTAGAAAATCTGACACAATAGGAGTATTTACCTGCCCATCTCTATACAGCACCAAGCCTCCCCGGTCTGAAAGGCGGAGGCAGAAAAGAACAATTAAGGATTCAGGGAGGATCCGGTGAAGTGACAGACAGCGCTTCTCGCCACCTCCAACACTCCCCTGGACTTCGCATCATAGGAGAAAACAGAAGACGCCGCCATTTTATTGGTGGCCAGCGGCGGACCAGGCGACACACACGACCGACTCCTGTTAAAGCTGCGCTGGACAACCCAAGCTGGACCCGATCAGCTGCAAATCTAATCGGCGGTAAGTTCCAGCTCCTGGCTGGGAAAGTCCCTGCACCGGAAGACGACAACGCGGCAACACAAGCTGAGGACTTAGACAGCCGGCTGGACTGCTTCAGCGCCATTTCTGGAGGTGGTGAGTTCCAGCCATTGGCTTTGAAGACCCTGCCAGATCCACTAGCAAGAAGAGGAGACTACAACACAACTAATCCTGCTGACGACTAGTTAGGAGCCTGAGGGCTTTTAATGCAAAAGAGCTATAACCTAATTTCTCTGGTAGGATCAAACCCAGGTGAATAGTATTAGTTTACACACCCCTCTGCATCTCTGCATAGTCATAACTACTGCCTGCCTATATAGTACCTTCTCTCTCCTAAATTATATTCTTAGGGTTATTCTAATAAGCAACCCTTTGTCTCTTACTTCAGAGTTACCAGTAGAGAATTCTGATTAATCCTCCCCAAAATTCTTCCACGACAACATATAAATCATTCTATATAACTCCAACTTTGCTGGGAGATTTAGAGTGTGGGCAACCCTCCTACCCTATTCTGTGACTGTCTTAGTTACTACTATCTGAATTCTAGAGCACGGATCGGGGATAATTATGAGTAAATCCTCGGCCAAACCCCAATTCTCAAACATGGCCTTATCTAATTCTCAAAAAGCCCAAAAATTTAAAGGGGTAGGGCGAAATACATCAAAAGACTTGATAACTAAAACAAGTCCCAATAGGTCCAGGTCCCCACTAAAAGATGAGGAAGATTCAGACCACGAAAAACTCTCTAACCAAAATGAAGTAAAACAATCCTCCCCCACTACTATTATAGAGATGGATTCATCTACCTCTTTAAAGAGGAAAATTCCAGAGGTTATAGCCGAAAAATACACTACTCCACATGACTCATCTGACGAGGTCTCAGAAACCTCTCCTAACTTGAGTCCAGCTAAATCCAAGCAAAAAATAAGTAACCCAAACATAGACGATACCCAGGGATTTGATCTGAATTCTGTGGGGATTCTTATATCTAAATTGACAGAGAAAATGGACAAATTCGAAAATGGTATGAATGAAAAATTTGATAAACAAAATAAATTACTAGAAGACTCATTGTCCCTCCTCAGCAAAAGGATGGACGGGTTTGAGGACAGAATTAAAAAAATAGAAGAGAGGCCAGATCTAACCTCTAAAATAAATAAAGACATCACAAAAGAGTTGCACAAGCTGAAGCTCAAAGTAGCGGATTTAGAAGATCGAAATCGCAGAAACAATATTAAAATTAGGGGCATCCCCGAGACCATAGGCCCAAACAAACTGGAGGAATTTACCAAAAAATTATTCAGGAAAATTATTCCCTCCCTAACAGAGCAAGAGCTAGAAATTGACAGAATACATAGGCTGCGAAAACCGCCCACCATCCCTAAAGACCTACCCAGAGACACACTCATGAGAGTGCACTTCTTCAAAACAAAAGAAAGAATCCAAAATTACTTTAGAGAAAATAAACATTTCCCTGAGCCATTTGAAAAACTAAAAATATATGCTGACCTCTCCAAAGAAACGATTGAAGGGAGGAAAACTTTTCAAAGCATTACCATACCTCTCAGGGACAATGAAATCTCCTATAAGTGGGGATTCCCACTCAAGTTAATAGTCAACTACAAAGGCAACTTTATCGTTCTTAATTCTCCAGAAGAAGGCAGAGACTTCTTGCACTCCATCAGTATTCCTCTTCAACCACGACATAAGGATCGCCTTGACTCTGATGGTAAAACATGAAGAGTTTTTGTTCAAGTTTATTGTTTACTTAAAAGGGAAACTATCCCGATAAGAAGCTAATACCTATTTTTGGTCGTTCTTGTTAATGTTACATGGGTATAAGTTCAACAACCAAGAAGGTGTTGCTTGGGAGCTAGTAACACGAACTTTTCCCCCAACAGGTGAAGTCAGGTTCACCGTAGTGGACCACTTCAAGTGGACATTACAGTTTATTGTTTATTGTTCTTACTCTTACTTAACGTATATTGATTTCTTAATCCTCACAGGTTTGCTGCTACACAATGAGTTTAAAGATATTATCTTACAATGTTAGAGGCTTAAATAGTCCACACAAAAGACACACCCTTTGGAGAGAACTATCCAAAAGCCATGCCGATATAATTTGTTTACAGGAATCCAAATTTAAACACTCAGACAACCCAAAATTTTCGCATAAAAATTTCCCACATATTTACAAGTCGGACAACACAAAAAAGAAAGCCGGTGTGGTCACAATCGTTAAAGGAACTATCTCATTTGAATTTCTAGAGGAGATCAAAGATGCTAAAGGGAGGTTTCATATTCTTGTTTGTTCCTTGAATAACCAGATTTGCACAATCATCAATATTTACGCCCCCAACACAGGTCAAATAGGTTTTCTGAACAAAGTAAATAAAAAAGTAATGTCAAAGACTTTCTAGACAGAACAGAAGCATCTCTACTGGTCACAGAAGGTGAAAAAAGTGTCAGAGAACCTCCAAAAGCAGATGAGTGGAAGCATGTGACCAAAAGAAGCAAGAAGACCATGGAGAAATCACCAACCACACAACTGAAGAACCGATATCAAATCTTTGTAGAGGATGAAGATGGCACACCTAAGAATGAAGCAATACCAGCAAGCAAAAAAGAAAAGGGCACACAGCAACAAGTGACAGCAAAAAGTACAGCCAAGAAGCAACGAAGAGTGGTGGTGGTGGGAGACTCACTACTGAGAGGCACAGAAGCAGCCATCTGCAGACCGGACATAACTGCAAGAGAAGTATGCTGCCTTCCAGGTGCGATGATCAAGGATGTGACCGATAGGATACCAAAGCTCTTCAGCTCCAAGGACATCCACCCATTTCTTCTGATACATGTTGGCACCAATGACACGGCAAGGAAGGACCTACCGACAATCTGCAAGGACTTTGAAGAGTTGGGGAAGAAAGTAAAGGAACTGGATGCACAGGTAGTTTTTTCTTCTATCCTTCCAGTAGACGGGCATGGCACCAGGAGATGGAACAGGATCCTTGATGCAAACAACTGGCTAAGACGATGGTGCAGACAACAAGGATTTGGATTCCTGGACCACGGTGTGAATTACTGGTATGATGGACTCCTCGCCAGAGACGGACTACACCTCAACAAACCTGGGAAACACACATTCGCCAGAAGACTCGCTACACTCATCAGGAGGGCGTTAAACTAGAAGAAGAGGGGACGGGAAGAAAAACATTAGACTCGAACAAAGACGACCCAGGAAAACATACTCTGAAGGGAGGTAAGAACATTTCTAAAACAATCCACAGTGAGGAGATTGGAACAAAACAAAATCCTCTAAACTGCATGCTCGCAAACGCCAGAAGCCTGACAAACAAGATGGAAGAACTAGAAGCAGAAATATCTACAGGTAACTTTGACATAGTGGGAATAACCGAGACATGGTTAGATGAAAGCTATGACTGGGCAGTTAACTTACAGGGTTACAGTCTGTTTAGAAAGGATCGTAAAAATCGGAGAGGAGGAGGGGTTTGTCTCTATGTAAAGTCTTGTCTAAAGTCCACTTTAAGGGAGGATATTAGCGAAGGGAATGAGGATGTCGAGTCCATATGGGTTGAAATTCATGGAGGGAAAAATGGTAACAAAATTCTCATTGGGGTCTGTTACAAACCCCCAAATATAACAGAAAGCATGGAAAGTCTACTTCTAAAGCAGATAGATGAAGCTGCAACCCATAATGAGGTCCTGGTTATGGGGGACTTTAACTACCCGGATATTAACTGGGAAGCAGAAACCTGTGAAACCCATAAAGGCAACAGGTTTCTGCTAATAACCAAGAAAAATTATCTTTCACAATTGGTGCAGAATCCAACCAGAGGAGCAGCACTTTTAGACCTAATACTATCTAATAGACCTGACAGAATAACAAATCTGCAGGTGGTCGGGCATTTAGGAAATAGCGACCACAATATTGTGCAGTTTCACCTGTCTTTCACTAGGGGGACTTGTCAGGGAGTCACAAAAACACTGAACTTTAGGAAGGCAAAGTTTGAACAGCTTAGAGATGCCCTTACTCTGGTAGACTGGGACAATATCCTCAGAAATAAGAATACAGATAATAAATGGGAAATGTTTAAGAACATCCTAAATAGGCAGTGTAAGCGGTTTATACCTTGTGGGAATAAAAGGACTAGAAATAGGAAAAACCCAATGTGGCTAAACAAAGAAGTAAGACAGGCAATTAACAGTAAAAAGAAAGCATTTGCACTACTAAAGCAGGATGGCACCATTGAAGCTCTAAAAAACTATAGGGAGAAAAATACTTTATCTAAAAAACTAATTAAAGCTGCCAAAAAGGAAACAGAGAAGCACATTGCTAAGGAGAGTAAAACTAATCCCAAACTGTTCTTCAACTATATCAATAGTAAAAGAATAAAAACTGAAAATGTAGGCCCCTTAAAAAATAGTGAGGAAAGAATGGTTGTAGATGACGAGGAAAAAGCTAACATATTAAACACCTTCTTCTCCACGGTATTCACGGTGGAAAATGAAATGCTAGGTGAAATCCCAAGAAACAATGAAAACCCTATATTAAGGGTCACCAATCTAACCCAAGAAGAGGTGCGAAACCGGCTAAATAAGATTAAAATAGATAAATCTCCGGGTCCGGATGGCATACACCCACGAGTACTAAGAGAACTAAGTAATGTAATAGATAAACCATTATTTCTTATTTTTAGTGACTCTATAGCGACAGGGTCTGTTCCGCAGGACTGGCGCATAGCAAATGTGGTGCCAATATTCAAAAAGGGCTCTAAAAGTGAACCTGGAAATTATAGGCCAGTAAGTCTAACCTCTATTGTTGGTAAAATATTTGAAGAGTTTCTGAGGGATGTTATTCTGGATTATCTCAATGAGAATAACTGTTTAACTCCATATCAGCATGGGTTTATGAGAAATCGCTCCTGTCAAACCAATCTAATCAGTTTTTATGAAGAGGTAAGCTATAGGCTGGACCACGGTGAGTCATTGGACGTGGTATATCTCGATTTTTCCAAAGCGTTTGATACCGTGCCGCACAAGAGGTTGGTACACAAAATGAGAATGCTTGGTCTGGGGGAAAATGTGTGTAAATGGGTTAGTAACTGGCTTAGTGATAGAAAGCAGAGGGTGGTTATAAATGGTATAGTCTCTAACTGGGTCGCTGTGACCAGTGGGGTACCGCAGGGGTCAGTATTGGGACCTGTTCTCTTCAACATATTCATTAATGATCTGGTAGAAGGTTTACACAGTAAAATATCGATATTTGCAGATGATACAAAACTATGTAAAGCAGTTAATACAAGAGAAGATAGTATTCTGCTACAGATGGATCTGGATAAGTTGGAAACTTGGGCTGAAAGGTGGCAGATGAGGTTTAACAATGATAAATGTAAGGTTATACACATGGGAAGAGGGAATCAATATCACCATTACACACTGAACGGGAAACCACTGGGTAAATCTGACAGGGAGAAGGACTTGGGGATCCTAGTTAATGATAAACTTACCTGGAGCAGCCAGTGCCAGGCAGCAGCTGCCAAGGCAAACAGGATCATGGGGTGCATTAAAAGAGGTCTGGATACACATGATGAGAGCATTATACTGCCTCTGTACAAATCCCTAGTTAGACCGCACATGGAGTACTGTGTCCAGTTTTGGGCACCGGTGCTCAGGAAGGATATAATGGAACTAGAGAGAGTACAAAGGAGGGCAACAAAATTAATAAAGGGGATGGGAGAACTACAATACCCAGATAGATTAGCGAAATTAGGATTATTTAGTCTAGAAAAAAGACGACTGAGGGGCGATCTAATAACCATGTATAAGTATATAAGGGGACAATACAAATATCTCGCTGGGGATCAGTTTATACCAAGGAAGGTGACGGGCACAAGGGGGCATTCTTTGCGTCTGGAGGAGAGAAGGTTTTTCCACCAACATAGAAGAAGATTCTTTACTGTTAGGGCAGTGAGAATCTGGAATTGCTTGCCTGAGGAGGTGGTGATGGCGAACTCAGTCGAGGGGTTCAAGAGAGGCCTGGATGTCTTCCTGGAGCAGAACAATATTGTATCATACAATTATTAGGTTCTGTAGAAGGACGTAGATCTGGGTATTTATTATGATGGAATATAGGCTGAACTGGATGGACAAATGTCTTTTTTCGGCCTTACTAACTATGTTACTATGTTACTATGTAATCAAGAGAGGTGCCATGATTTGGTTGGGAGACTTTAATTTGGTACCAAATGCAAATATGGATTCCTCCACCCCAAATAGATACCGACCACATACTTTAGACAATTGGATACACCAAAATGAATTATTTGACATCTTTCGGTGTCTAAACACCACTTCAATTGAATACACCCATTTCTCTGACCCTCATCAATCAGCGTCACGAATTGATTTAATCTTATCGGACATTTTTACGCTCCCTAAAATCTATAGAATCACAATAGAAAGGAAAACCTTCTCGGACCACTCCCCAGTTTCAGCAGAAATCCAAATTGGCCACTCGGTTAATAAAAATTCACTATGGAAATGTGACGCTAACCTACTACACCACCCTGACCATAGATCAATATTAGAAAAATCACTAACAAATTATTTCACAGAGAATTCACCTACTGAAACATCCCCTTTCACCCATTGGTGTGCCCATAAGGCAGTCATGAAGGGTATCATGATCCAAATCTCTGCAAAAAGGAAAAGGTTGCTTAGAATTCAGATTGAAGACATTCAAAATAAAATAAAAGACAAAGAAAACGAACAACTAAGTTTAAACCCCCCGTCTACTCAAATTAAAATAGAGCTACTGAACCTCAGGCAGGAGCTTAAGAAAATCATATTTTCATCATTCCACACCATGGTCAAAATTTCCAAAATGAAGCAATATTCCTCAATTAATAAGCCAACGCATTACATGATTAATAAAATGAAAAAAATAAGACAAGCAAACAGGATCACCAAAATACAAACAAAAAATGGTACAACGGTATCTCATCCCCAAGATATAGCCAACTCCTTTGCAGATTATTACAGCAAATTATATAATTTACATTCCCAGCCCTCCACCCCACTTCCAAATGTTTCTGACATTGAAAAATTCTTGACCTCAATTAGCCTTCCAAAATTGACCCTTGATGATTTAGAAAACCTAACCTCCCCTTTCTCCCTAGAAGAAATAGAAAGAACCATTCTTCAACTCAAGGACTTTAAATCGCCAGGCCCTGATGGTTTTGGAAACGAATATTATAAAACCTTCACCAAATTACTCTCCCCACATCTACAAAACCTTTTTAATATAGCTAGTTCCTCAGGTAAATTCCCAGCAGAAATGTTAGAATCGACAATTATTTTAATTCCCAAACACAATTCGGACTTAACCCTTGTTAATAATTACAGGCCAATTTCCTTAATCAATACAGAAATGAAAATTTACTCCAAGCTAATTGCAAATAGGCTCAAATCCTATTTGCCGTTATTGGTTCATGGGGACCAAATGGGTTTTATAACAGGTCGTCAAGCGTCAGATGGTACTAGAAGACTTATCAACTCAATTAAATTGATTCATTCCTCTAAAGTGCCATCTGTAATTATTACTCTAGACGCCGAAAAGGCTTTTGACCGATTAAACTGGCTTTATTTAACATCAGTACTTCAAAAATTTGGGTTTAATGAAAAATATATCAACAGCGTAATGGCACTCTATTCAAAACCAACAGCCAAAATTTATGCAAACAACTACTCCTCTACACCATTTAACATTTCAAATGGTACAAGACAAGGGTGCCCTTTATCTCCGCTGCTTTTTATTTTATCAATGGAACCACTAGCGCAATCAATTAGGCAAAATAATTCCATAAAAGGTCTACAAACGCGAACACGCCATTATAAGATAGGGCTCTTTGCCGACGACATGATGTTTACCCTGACGGACCCCTATGAATCAGTTTCGGAGCTACAAAAAACCCTTCAATTTTTTTCAACTATTACCCTTTTTAAGATAAACGAAAATAAATCCAAAATATTGCCATTTTACTTGACGGAATTAGAAACAAAGAAAATAAAAGATATAGTTTCATTCAGTTGGTCGGAAGGAGACCTAGACTATCTAGGTATAATCATTTCAAAAAACTTAGACATATTAATGAAGAAAAACTTGAACAAACTCTTGGAAAATATAAACAAAGACCTGGGTTTCCTCGGTACAAAAGACCTCTCATGGTGGGGCAGAGTATTGGCAACTAAAATTTTTATTGTCCCAAAAATCTCTTATATACTGAGAACACTTCCCCTAAAAATCAACACTTCCTACCTGACTAGCTTCCAATCAACAATAAATACGTTTATTTGGAATAAAAAAGGGCCCGTATTTCCACAAACATTCTATATAAATGCAAGGAATTTGGGGGCATAGGCTTACCAAACATTACAGCTTTATATCTATCGAATTTAATAAAACAAAGCCAGTATTGGTTCATGAAAGAAGATCCTCCGAATTGGCTTGACCTTGAAATTGAACTTAACCATAGGAAATCTCCCAAAGAATTGGTTTTTGACCATATTCTCAACAGACCTTATAAGGCCTAC
The DNA here is from genome assembly GCF_032444005.1 of Ranitomeya imitator. Lineage (NCBI taxonomy): Eukaryota > Metazoa > Chordata > Amphibia > Anura > Dendrobatidae > Ranitomeya > Ranitomeya imitator. The sequence goes on along the minus strand of NC_091287.1, from coordinate 110,957,636 downwards.
GCCCATCACCCTATCTTTTCTCCCATTATATATGCCTGGAATAAATTGTCCAAACGAAAGAGAGGCTCCAACAGGAAAATCCTCCTCCAAAATTCCCCTATAGAGATTATCATGCTTACCCAAAATATTAACCCCTCCCCCATATGGAGAGACAATGGGATTCAAAAATTAAATGATATTCATGATGGGGTTAAATTTCTCACCTTCAGCTCTATTAAACAAAAATTTAAAATACCCTCCTCAGCCTTTTTCCCTTACATGGTACTAAAGGACCAAGTTCAAAAATTCATTACAAACAAACCAAAAATATCTGAAGCAACTATTAATTTACTAAAAAATCCCACACACAATTTATTTTGGAATAACAAGCAAATATATCGGTGGTTTAACAATGACATACAATTCAATAAGTTAGCTCATATGATAAAATGGGAAGGGGATCTGAATGTAACGTTCACTCCAGAACAGTGGGAAAATGCAATCCACTTTACTTATGCATCAAACATCTGCATGACACTGAATGAGGCCTATTATAAAATAATAACAAGATGGTACTATACTCCGGCTCGCCTTTCTCATCTGCCGTCAGGAGGATCTCCATTATGCTGGAGAGAATGTGGAGAGCGTGGAAGTTTGCTACATGTGTTTTGGTCATGCCCCCGGGTAAAACCCTTATGGAGGCAAGCCATAAAATTAATTAACAAATTATTAACAGGTAATATTATAGTTACCCCTGCAATGGCCTTGTTGTCCCTGAACTGGGAAAAAATAGACACAAATGTGAGATCTCTTATCATCCATATCTGCCTTGTGGTCAAACAAACCATAGCTTTCCATTGGAAGAATCCGACTTTACCGGCTTTTAATGAAATTATAGACCAAATTAACTTACACAAGACATACGAAGAAAACTTCGCAATAGTAAATAATTACTATACGAAACATGATAGGAAATGGAAGAAATGGGTTGAGGTAAACTCCAATCTATCGCATTAAAGGAAAGATGATGGCTTCTACATACCCGTGAGGTTATTACAACTTATTATATGCTCTTTGCTATTATTATATGCTATTATATGTTACTATATGTTAATCTGTTAAAAATTGTTAATCATTATCAAATTTTGTTTAAAATGGACAGTGTGTCCACAATGTTGTTCTTACCTTTCCCCAAACCCTCCCCACCTCCTTCCCTCTCCTTCCCCTATTCCCTTGTGAGCTGACTCCACATGCTAATATTAAATTTCAAAGATATAATAAAATTATTTGAATAAGTATGATCACAGGTTACCATTCCCCAAACCCATCTCCCCTACCTCCCTCCCTCTCCTTACCCTTATTCCCTTGCGAGCTGACTATATGATTATTTCCACATGCTAATATTAAATTTCAAAGTTATAATAAAAATTATTTGAACAGAAATAATGGTGACTAGGTATTTTCCTTTAAGACAGAGCACGTCATTATTACACAATTAGAAGTGCAATCAAATAACGTCAATTGTATTGTACAGGGTGAGCCTTGTATATGGATACACCTAGATAAAATGGGAATGGTTGATGATATCAACTTCCTGTTTGTGGCACATTAGGGGGAAAACTTTCAGATTTCAACTGTCACCATTCCCATGTTATTTAGGTGTATCCATATAAATGGCCGACCCAAAAACGTTTGCCTCATCACTGAACATAATGTTCTGTGTTATCTGAGGATCCTGTTCTAATCTTTGTTTTGCCCATTGGAACAGGACCCTCAGTTTACACAGAATATTGTGTTCAGTGATGAGGCAAACTTTTTTGGGTGGGCCATTTATATGGATATATGCAAACAATATATATATATAAATATATATATATCTCTCGAGTGGCGCAAAAGTGTTGCTAGAGATGATATGGGGTTAATAAATCTGCTGCGAGCATAAACAATCCCCACCCAAGATTGTGCATAAAAGACATTTATATGGATACACCTAAATAACAAGGGAATGGTGACAGTTTTCTTGTGTAGGGTGTCTTGCATTGAAATCTGCTGCAATGACCCAGGTACTGCATTCACCAGAAATCAACACAATTTGTATCCACTACTCACGTGTTAACCTCTGTGACATGTCAATGGCTGTAAACAAAGAGAAACTTGTAAATAACTCATGAAAGAATAACGTTACGTTAAAACCAAGCACACCATTGTTTTTCTTGTGAAATTCTCAATAAGTTTGATGAGTCACATGACCCTCTTCCCATTGGAAAAAGTAGAGTTGGATCTAAAATGCCCTCTTCAAACTGGCTGCCATGGTCACCCCCAATCTCGAAAAGTTTTCCCCCTCCCATATACTAATGTGCCACAAACAGGAAGTTGATATCACCAACCATTCCCATTTTATCTAGGTGTATCCATTTACATGGCCCACCCTGTACTTGAACATTTGGGAGTTGAGTTTCCATACAAATGTGTGAATATATGCATTTTACATGGGCACACAAATGGCTAACTGACAATAAAATGGAGAGAGTAGGAAAAGAATGGAAACCAGTAGATGAGGATGATGATGGTGATGATTACAATGACCAGGCTTTAAGGATGCATCTTGCTTACCAAAAAGACAGTTAACAGAAGAAAAAAAGGCAGCGTGAGTCTTTCTCATATTGCAGGCCAGTTTTAATTTCCCATGAGAGCAGGTGATGCTGCTTCATGTACTGACAGAGAGAAATACTTCCTAGTCGATGTGATCAAGTACATTGCTGTCTTATTTTTCTACTGCAGAGCCTAAGCATTGCAATAGATTGGTCCTCCGGCAACATAGAAATTAATTCCCACACCAAAGATGCCTGCACACAGGAATTGTCAACACCATGACTATCACCAGAGCGTTCAGGTATTTTTGAGCCTACTCCAACAACGGCAGTCTTGGCATCAACTACTCCAGAGCTTACCGGAGAAGAAGTAGATCTGCCTAAGGAAAATCTTTTCAATAAAAAGCTGGAAGGAAAGTAAAAGCGCAATAGGGTCTTATCTGGGTATTAAGAGATACCTCTAATCAGATTTTACTCACGAGCCCAAACACAGGTTTTTAGAAATAATAGCTGGTGCAGATCCACCGGTCTCCTCGTGACTAGCCACAGTAAGAAAAAAAATGGGATGAAAAGGTGGATTAACTCCACACTGCTTGAAAGATAGAAGTCCAAATGGATATTCAGATGAAAAAGTGGCTTTATTCAACGCGTGTTAGGGCTAGCGGAACGCACCAAATAATAAGACAGATAGAGTATGGTGCGTTCGCAGCCCGGGGTCCACCGTGCAGAGATGGAACCTGCTGCCAAGTAATGACGGACTATATGGCGGTACTCATAAGTATACACACGTGGGTTAAACTACACCCAGCATGAAGGAAGCGATCCTGTTGCGTCACAGGACCGCGGTACCGCACATAGAGCGCGAGCAAGTAGTCAGCGAACTCAACCCCAACTAGGATTGAAGTCCGATTAGACCCTTGCTGGCACAACACCGCAACTGGGTGTGTAAGGAAACTAAATAACAATATTAAGGCACAAGAGTGCATGCAGTGCCGCACTGACGAACGCCACTAACCACCCAGGCTTGGGTAAGGAAAGCACAGAGGAAGTGCACGGCACCGTACTGGCGGTCACAGCAACTGGACGCTGTAATGTGTGATTCGTGCTGTAGGATAAGTCGGGCGCTAGATAGCAACCATACACCTTCCGCGAACAGACATTCAATAGGGTAGGGGTATCCAAGGACGACTTGCACTCACAACATACACACATTAACAATTGTACACTAGCGCATGGCCGTGCGGTCATGCGCAGTTTATATAGTTGCAGCACAGGAAGTGGCCACAGAAACTTTGCCCTTCCAAGACCTGCCAAGAGGACCAATGGAATGTGCTGCAGAGCCTGAGCACATGACCCTCGATCTCCAATGGGAGATCTTGCCCTGGGCATGCTCAGTGTGTGCAGACATGGACTTACTCCCAGAGAAGTCCGCTCGCTCCTGACCAGCACTGACTTTAATGGCAGAAGCTGAAGAAGCAGCAGTAACTCTCTGTACAGTGTGAGACTGAGCAAGACGCTGGGACCGACGTCCCTGCTGAGCAGACTCCACTGCGGCTGGACAAGAATGGGAGACCGCAGCGAAGATGGCTCGAGATTCCCCCTGTGCAGAAGCGGGAACTCGAGACCTAACATTACCCCCCCTCCTAGGGCCCCCCCCCTCCTTGGGCCTCGCTACGCACGAAGGCAGCAATGAGCTGTGGGGCCCGAATGTTTTCAGCAGGCTCCCATGACCTGTCCTCTGGGCCATAACCCTTCCAATCCACCAGAAAGAACTTTTTGCCGCGTACCACCTTGCACCCCAAAATAGCGTTCACCTCGTAATCGTCCGTAGACGAACCCGATGTCCCGGCAGATGACTCGGAAAACCGGGACATGTATACGGGTTTCAAGAGGGACACATGAAAGGTGTTGGTGATACCCAAGCGTGGAGGAAGAGCCAAACGCTAGACCACAGGATTAACCTGTTCGAGAACCTTGAAGGGACCCAAGTAGCGAGGAGCAAACTTAGTGGACTCAACTCGCAGCCTGATGTTACGGGCGGAGAGCCACACCAAGTCGCCAGGAGCAAAGGTCGGAGCGGGGCACCGATGAACATCGGCGGAGGACCTCATTCTCTCCTTGGAGGCCCGAATGGCATCCTGCGTGCGGTCCCAAATGTCCCGTGCCTCCACAGCCCAGTCTGCCACCCTGGAGTCAGCAGAAGACACAGGCATGGGCACAGGAACACGCGGATGCTGGCCGTAATTTAGGAGGAATGGAGTCTGACCGGTGGAGTCGGCTACGGCATTGTTAAGTGCAAACTCTGCCCACGGTAGCAAGGATGCCCAGTCATCCTGCCTGGCAGAAACAAAATGTCGTAAATATGTGACCAAGGTCTGGTTGGTCCTCTCTACCAACCCATTCGTCTCGGGATGATATGCCGAAGAGAGATTCAACTCAATACTGAGTAGACGACAAAGCTCTCTCCAGAATCGAGACGCAAACTGGGGACCCCGGTCACTAACAATTTTGTCTGGCATACCGTGTAGGCGAAAGATATGCTTGACGAACAAGACAGCCAACGCCCGTGCAGAAGGTAGCCGTGGAAGAGGCACCAAGTGCACCATTTTGGAAAAATGGTCGGTGATCACCCAGATAATGGTGCAGTTACGAGACTTGGGTAAGCCCACCACAAAGTCCATCCCGACCATCTCCCAGGGCCTGTCCACCACCGGCAGAGGATAAAGCAAACCAGCTGGCCGTTGCCGAGGAGTCTTGTTCTTGGCGCAAGAGACACACGCCCGAACATACTCTGCGACATCACGAGCCATATGCGGCCACCAGTACGTCCTCGCCAGTAACTCAGATGTCCTTTTGGTACCAAAATGTCCACCCACCCTGGATGAGTGTGCCCAAGAGAGAACCTCCGGTCGCAAATTGGATGGAACAAAAGTCTTGCCCGGGGGCACAGACTCTAGCGAAATCGGGGCCACAGTTCTCAAGCTCTCGGTGGGGACAATAAGCCGAGGCTCCTCCTCCTCCTCCGCAGATGACACAACGGAGCGAGAGAGAGCGTCGGCCCGAATGTTCTTCTCCCCAGAAAGAAAATGGAGGGTGAAATGAAACCGGGAGAAGAATAAGGACCATCTGGCCTGGCGAGAATTCAACCGCTGGGCTGTCTGCAGGTACACCAAATTTTTATGGTCTGTGAAGACTTGGAAGGGAAAACGTGCACCCTCCAAGAGATGTCTCCACTCCGAGAAAGCCAACTTCATGGCTAGCAACTCCCTGTCCCCGATGGAATAATTCCTCTCTGCTGGTGAGAAGGTCTTGGAGAAAAAGAAGCAAGGATGCTTCCGACCTTGAGCATCCTTTTGGAAGAGGACTGCTCCAGCACCAACAGAAGAGGCATCCACCTCCATAATAAATGGCTTATCAACATCGGGGCGATGTAGGATGGGAGCGCTAGTGAAGTGTGACTTTATAGAGTTAAAGGCCTTGGAGACCTCCTCAGACCACAATTTGGGATTCGCCCCCTTCTTGGTGAGGGCAACCAAGGGAGCTACCAAAGTTGAGAAGTGCGGAATGAACTGGCGATAATAATTAATGAACCCCATAAAGCGCTGCACCGCTTTAAGAGAATGGGGTTCCTGCCAGTCCATCACAGCCTGTAGTTTGGCAGGATCCATAGCCAATCCCTGGGCAGAGATGATGTAGCCTAGGAAAGGTAAGGACTCCTGCTCAAACATACACTTCTCCAACTTGGCATAGAGGGAGTTTGCCCGTAGGAGGTCGAAGACTTTGCAAACATCTCTCCGGTGGGAGTCAATATCTGGAGAGTAGATGAGAATATCATCCAGATAGACTACGACCGAGGTGGAAAGCATATCCCGGAAGATATCGTTCACAAAGTCTTGGAAAACGGCTGGGGCATTACAGAGCCCGAAGGGCATCACCAGATATTCATAGTGCCCATCCCTGGTGTTAAAAGCCGTCTTCCATTCGTCCCCCTCACGAATGCGAATCAGGTTGTAAGCACCCCGCAGATCTAGTTTAGTAAATACCCTTGCTCCCCGAAGCCTATCGAAGAGCTCAGATATCAAGGGCAAAGGATACTTGTTCTTAACGGTGATGGCGTTAAGACCCCTGTAGTCTATGCATGGACGCAATTCCCCATTCTTCTTCTGCACGAAGAAGAACCCTGCCCCAGCAGGTGACACTGACTTCCTAATGAATCCTCTTGCCAGATTTTCCTGGATGTACTGTGACATTGCCTCCGTCTCCGGGAGAGATAGCGGATAGACTCAACCCCGGGGAGGCTCAGCACCAGGCAAGAGATCAATAGGACAGTCATAGGGGCGATGGGGCGGAAGGATCTCCGCCGCCTTTTTGGAGAACACGTCTGCATAAGACCAGTACTGCTTGGGGAGAGAGGAAAGATCTGCGGGTACCTCTGTAGTAGCAACCTGAACGCACTCCCTCTGACACCTACCCCCACAAGATTCGCCCCATCCCAGGATTCTGCCAGAGGACCACTCGATATGAGGAGAGTGGTACCGTAGCCAAGGTATTCCCAACAGGACCTCATCAATTCCCTCAGGAATGACGAGCAGAGATATAATCTCCTGATGAGATGGCGACATGGACAGAGTAAAAGGGATGGTCTGGTGTGTTATCTGTGAGGGCAGTGCCGACCCATTCACCACTCGTACCGTTACTGGTTGAGCTAGCATAACCAGGGGTATTGCGTGACGTTGGGCGAAGGCAGAAGACATAAAATTGCCCTCCGCCCCAGAATCCACGCAGAGCTCTACCGAGTGGGAGAATGAGCCTATAGTAATTGTCCCCTTAAAGGACAATTTAGAGGCAAACGTCGCCGTGTCTAGTGTACCTCCACCTACTACCACTAGACGCTGACGTTTCCTCGACCGCTGAGAACATCTGGTGGCTAGATGTCCTGACTGCTGGCAAACATGACAGACCTTGAGTGCACAAGCGGTCCGGGACTTAGATCCCGCTTGTGACACTTCCCTGGCCCCATGTGACTCAGGAACCAGGACCGGAGATTCCAGAGGTTTAGCGAAGGTAGGAGCCAGCCGAAACCTCTGCCTACACTGTGCTCGCTCTAACCTCCGCTCGTTAAAACGGAGGTCAATTCGAGTGGAGACAGTTATTAATTCCTCCAGTGTGGCAGGAATCTCCCTAGTGGCCAGAGCATCCTTAACGTGGTCAGCCAGGCCCCTCCAAAATATGGGGATAAGAGCTTTATCTGACCAATCCAGCTCAGAAGCTAAAGTGCGGAATTGGACGGCAAAATGACTGACCAAGGACTCACCCTGAGTTAATGCCAGCAGTTGGAGCGCAGTATCATGGGTGACTTGAGGTCCTAAAAAGACCTGTTTCAGAGTGCTCAGAAACATCGGAGCACTCTGCACCACATGATCACCACGCTCCCACAGCGGCGTAGCCCATTCCAACGCCCTGTCCGACAAGAGAGACACTATAAATCCCACCTTAGCCCGCTCTGTGGGAAAACGTGCAGCCAGGAGCTCGAGGTGAATAGAGCACTGACTCACAAATCCCCTACAAAACTTGCTATCAACAGAAAATTTTTCTGGCAGCGGGAGGCGAGAAAATGTCGGAGCAGGGGTGGCAATGGACAGGGTTGCTGCAGCCACGCTAGCAGCCTGTACAGCAACTGCGGTAACATCCACAGCTGAGGTTGCGCTCTCAAGAGCCGCCAACCTACCCTCCAGCTGCTGGATATACCGCAAGGATTGCTGTTTGTCCATCATTACTAGCCAGACCCTGGCGCTAGTGTAATGTTAGGGCTAGCGGAACGCACCAAATAATAAGACAGAGTATGGTGCGTTCGCAGCCCGGGGTCCACTGTGCAGAGATGGAACCTGCTGCCAAGTAATGACGGACTATATGGCGGTACTCATAAGTATACACACGTGGGTTAAACTACACCCAGCGTGAAGGAAGCGATCCTGTTGCGTCACAGGACCGCGGTACCGCACATAGAGCGCAAGCAAGTAGTCAGCGAACTCAACCCCAACTAGAATTGAAGTCCGATTAGACCCTTGCTGGCACAACACCGCAACTGGGTGTGTAAGGAAACTAAATAACAATATTAAGGCACAAGAGTGCATGCGGTGCCGCACTGACGAACGCCACTAACCACCCAGGCTTGGGTAAGGAAAGCACAGAGGAAGTGCACGGCGCCGTACTGGCGGTCACAGCAACTGGACGCTGTAATGTGTGATTCGTGCTGTAGGATAAGTCGGGCGCTAGATAGCAACCATACACCTTCCGCGAACAGACATTCAATAGGGTAGGGGTATCCAAGGACGACTTGCACTCACAACATACACACATTAACAATTGTACCCTAGCACATGGCCGTGCGGTCATGCGCAGTTTATATAGTTGCAGCACAGGAAGTGGCCACAGAAACTTTGCCCTTCCAAGACCTGCCAAGAGGACCAATGGAATGTACTGCAGAGCTTGAGCACATGACCCTCGATCTCCAATGGGAGATCTTGCCCTGGGCATGCTCAGTGTGTGCAGACAAGGACTTAGTCCCAGAGAAGTCCGCTCGCTCCTGACCAGCACTGACTTTAATGGCAGAAGCTGAAGAAGCAGCAGTTACTCTCTGTACAGAGTGAGACTGAGCAAGACGCTGGGACCGACGTCCCTGCTGAGCAGACTCCACTGCGGCTGGACAAGAATGGGAGACCGCAGCGGAGATGGCTTGAGATTCCCCCTGTGCAGAAGCGGGAACTCGAGACCTAACAACGCGTTTCAGAGTACTATGTCTCCTTCATCAGGAAACCACTAAAGTATATACTTTTATACTTTAGTGGTTTCCTGATGATGGAGTCATAGTACTCTGAAACGCTTTTTCATCTGAATATCCATTTGGACTTCTGTCTTTCAAGCAGGGTGAAGTTAATCCAACTTTTTATCCCATTTTTTTTTCCTTAGTATGGAAAATCTTTTAGATGAATATTGGCTCAACACTTTATGGCTAACACCATCACCTTCTCACTCTGATGACATGATCTTGGCTCCCTTATTGGGTTCTCAGATCTCGTAATCATCATTGTAATCATTATCCCTGATTAGGCTGACAGTTGCCTCAGTGTGGGAAATGTACCTTGCTCCCTGACTTGATTTCCATCTATAGATTTGCCCTGACTCAGAGTGTCACTACCGTTTCCAGTCCCCTTACCACAATGGCTGACAATGACACCAAAAGAGGTAGGCATTTGTGGAGCACCAGCCAGGGCCATGGGGATACTCGGTACCGGGCCAGATGGTTCTGAAGGGGGTGGTCACAGAAGCAGTGACCCAGTCCATGGCCCTGGGCATCCAATAAAAGTGAATTTAAAGGGGAATATGTATTATAGGGGATTAGTTTGTGACGCCACCTGTGAAACTCAGCTAGAAATGGCCGACCCTGCTTAACCCCTTCATGACCCAGCCTATTTTGACCTTAAAGACCTTGCCATTTTTTGCAATTCTGACCAGTGTCCCTTTATGAGGTAATAACTCGGGAACGCTTCAACGGATCCTAGCGATTCTGAGATTGTTTTCTCGTGACATATTGGGCTTCATGTTAGTGGTAAATTTAGGTCGATAATTTTTGCGTTTATGTGTGAAAAAATTGGAAATTTGGCGAAAATTTTGAAAATTTAGCAATTTTCAAATTTTGAATTTTTATTCTGATAAACCAGAGAGATATGTGACACAAAATAGTTAATAAATAACATTTCCCACATGTCTACTTTACATCAGCACAATTTTGGAAAAAAAAATTTTTTTTTCTAGGAAGTTATAAGGGTTAAAAGTTGATCAGCGATTTCTCATTTTTACAACAAAATTTACAAAACCATTTTTTTTAAGGACCACCTCACATTTGAAGTCAGTTTGAGGGGTCTATATGGCTGAATATACCCAAAAGTGACACCATTCTAAAAACTGCACCCCTCAAGGTGCTCAAAACCACATTCACGAAGTTTATTAACCCTTCAGGTGTTTCACAGCAGCAGAAGCAACATAGAAGAAAAAAATGAACATTTCACTTTTTAGTCACAAAAATGATTTTTTAGCAACATTTTTTTTATTTTCCCAAGGGTAAAAGGAGAAACTGCACCACAAAACTTGTTGACCAATTTGTCCTGAGTACGCTGATACCCCATATATGGGGGGGAACCACTGTTTGGGCGCATGGCAGGGCTCGGAAGGGAAGGAGCGCCATTTGACTTTTTGAATGACAAAATTAGCTCCAATCTTTAGTGGACACCATGTCGCGTCTGGAGAGCCTCTGTGTGCCTAAACATTGGAGCACCCCCACAAGTGACCCCATTTTGGAAACTAGACCCCCCAAGGAACTTATCTAGATGCATAGTGAGCATTTTGTACCCCCAGGTGCTTCACAAATTGATCCGTAAAAATGAAAAAGTACTTTTTTTTCACAAAAATTTTCTTTTAGCCTCAATTTTTTTCATTTTCACATGGGCAACAGGATAAAGTGGATCCTAAAATGTGTTGAGCAATTTCTCCTGAGTACACTGATACCTCATATGTGGGGGTAAACCACTGTTTGGGCGCACGGCAGAGCTCAGAAGGGAAGGAGCACCATTTGACTTTTTGAATGAAAATTAGCTCCAATCTTTAGTGGACACCATGTCGCGTTTGGAGAGCCTCTGCGTGCCTAAACATTGGAGCACCCCCACAAGTGACCCCATTTTGGAAACTAGACCCCCCAAGGAACTTATCTAGATGCATAGTGAGCATTTTGTACCCCCAGGTGCTTCACAAATTGATCCGTAAAAATGAAAAAGTACTTTTTTTTCACAAAAATTTTCTTTTAGCCTCAATTTTTTTCATTTTCACATGGGCAACAGGATAAAGTGGATCCTAAAATGTGTTGAGCAATTTCTCCTGAGTACACTGATACCTCATATGTGGGAGTAAACCACTGTTTGGGCGCACGGCAGAGCTTAGAAGGGAAGGAGCACCATTTGACTTTTTGAATGAAAAATTAGCTCCAATCTTTAGTGGACACCATGTCGCGTTTGGAGAGCCTCTGTGTGCCTAAACATTGGAGCACCCCCACAAGTGACCCCATTTTGGAAACTAGACCCCCCAAGGAACTTATCTAGATGCATAGTGAGCATTTTGTACCCCCAGGTGCTTCACAAATTGATCCGTAAAAATGAAAAAGTTCTTTTTTTTCACAAAAATTTTCTTTTAGCCTCAATTTTTTTCATTTTCACATGGGTAACAGGATAAAGTGGATCCTAAAATGTGTTGAGCAATTTCTCCTGAGTACACTGATACCTCATATGTGGGGGTAAACCACTGTTTGGGCGCACAGCAGAGCTCAGAAGGGAAGGAGCGCCATTTGACTTTTTGACATACATAGTGTACATCAGGTTGGTGTGTGTGTGTTGTAGTGTACGTCAGGTTGGTGTGTGTGGTGTATACTGCACCACACACACCAACCTGATGTACACCACACACCAACCTGACTTACACTACAACACACACACCAACCTGACGTAGGGTCAGGTTGGCGAGTGTGGAGTAGTGTACATCAGGGTGGTGTGTAGTGTACGTCAGGTTGGTGTGTGTGTGTGTTGGATACCTCACCACACACACCAACCTGACGTACACTACACCACGCACTAACCTGACATACATTACAACACACACACCAACCTGACGTAGGGTTAGGTTGGCGAGTGTGGAGTAGTGTACATCAGGTTGGTGTGTAGTGTACGTCGTGTACATCAGGATGTGGTGTAGTGTACGTCAGGTTGGTGTGTGTGTAGTATACACCACACACACACCAACCTGACGTACACCACACCACACACCAACCGGACATACACTACAACACACACATACACCAACTTGACGTAGGGTCAGGTTGGCGAGTGTGGAGTAGTGTACATCAGGTTGGTGTGTAGTGTACGTCAGGTTGGTGTGTGTGTGTGTGTTGGATACTACACCACACACACCAACCTGACGTACACTACACCACGCACTAACCTGACATACATTACAACACACACACCAACCTGACGTAGGGTTAGGTTGGCGAGTGTGGAGTAGTGTACATCAGGTTGGTGTGTAATGTACGTCGTGTACATCAGGATGTGGTGTAGTGTACGTCAGGTTGGTGTGTGTGGTGTAGTATACACCACACACACACCAACCTGACGTACACCACACCACACACCAACCGGACATACACTACAACACACACATACACCAACTTGACGTAGGGTCAGGTTGGCGAGTGTGGAGTAGTGCACATCAGGTTGGTGGGTAGTGTACATGTGGTGTAGTGTACGTCCGGTTGGTGTGTGTGTGGTGTATACTACACCACACTACACACCAACCTGACGTACACCACACCACACACCAACCTGACATACACTACACCACACATACCAACCTGACGTAGGGTCAGGTTGGTGTGTGTGGTGTAGTGTATGTCAGGTTGGTGTGTGGTGTAGTGTACGTCAGGTTGGTGTGTGTGGTGTATTGTGTATATCAGCCTGGTGTGGGTGAGTTCTGTAGTGGAATATCAGGATGTGGCTAGTCCACGGACGTGTGATGAATTCTGAAGCATTCATCCAAACACAGTCCAGGTTTGTCGGGACACGTTTCACATTGGAAACGAGTTTGCCTTCTTATCCCCCTTTTATAACATACCCGGCACCTTTTTCTTTTTTGCCCCTCACCGGGAAAATGTTGCCCTGGTACCATACGGGAACCTTGAGTTCCAGCAGTGCTGGGGCCCGCTCCTTCCTCGTCTCCAAACATCAGGGCCTTTATCACCGCCTCCTGGAACTGAAGGAAGGTGTTGTTGGTCTGACCTGCACATCGTGATAGCACGTATGCGTTATACAATGCCATTTGTACGATGTGCACAGCCAGTTTTTTATACCACACCTTTGTCTTCCGCATGGCACTATAGGGCTGGAGGACTTGATCAGAAAGATCAACTCCCCCCATGTGTTTGTTGTACCCCAGCGCACAGTCCGGTTTGTGGACCTGTGCTGTGGTACCTCGAACGGTGGTGGCCGTGGTGCCGGGACCATGGATTGTTGTCAAGAAAAAGACGTCCCTTTTGTCTTTGAACTTGACCACAAGCATGTTGTCACTACATTGGGCCCGGGTCTCACCCTTTGGGAGAACCTGCTCAATTAGTGACAAAGGGAGACCCCTCTGGTTTCTGCGCACGGTACCGCAAGCAACGGTAGCTCTGGCAGAGAGGGATTGAAAGAGTGGGATGCTTGTATAAAAGTTATCAACGTACAGATGGTAACCTTTATCAAGCAGTGGGTGGACCAAATCCCACACTATTTTCCCACTCACCCCCAGAGCAGGTGGACATTCTGGGGGCTGGATCCTGGTGTCCTTTCCTTGATAAACTCTAAAGCTGAGAGTGTACCCTGAGGTACTCTCGCAGATCTTATAGAGCTTAATCCCGTACCTCGCCCTCTTGCTGGGCAGGTACTGACGGAACTGAAGCCTCCCTTTGAAGTGGATGAGGGATTCATCCACACAAATTTCCCTTTGGGGAATGTACACTTCAGCAAACTTGTTGCTGAAGTGTTCGATGACCGGCCGAATTTTGAACAGTCTATCAAAATTCGGGTCATCGCGGGGAAGGATGTCCGTGTTGTCCCTAAAGTGGAGAAATTTATGAATCGCCTCAAAACGCTTGCGAATCATAACCATGCCAAATACTGGAGTTTGATATAAAATATCAGTACTCCAGTATTGGCGAAGTTCTGGTTTCTTCACAATTCCCATGTGAAGGACCAGTCCCCAATATTTCAACATTTCTGCAGAGTCAACAGACTCCAAGCAGAAAATGATGAAACTGGGTTTTGGGCAAAAAATTGCAGGGCATATAAGTTTGTTTGCTCCACCATGAGACTGACGATTGACTCCGAGAAATAGACTTTGAAAAAGTCTATTTCCCTGAGGTTGGCAGTCTCAAATTGGATTCCTGATTGGGGAATGAAATCAGGAATCCGTGGAGCAAAATTTTCAGGGACGGGGGTCCAGGTGGGGGTACTAGTGCTAGGTTGGGCGTGACTAGCACTAGGTTGGGGGTTACTCACACTTGGTTGTGGGTCTTCTCCCCCGGCCTCCGACTCTTCTTCCCTGGGCTCCGGCTCTTCTTCCCTGGGCTGCGGACGATTTCTCGTCCTGCGACTTCGTGGTGGTGGCGAGTCCGTGTCACTGGAGGAGGAAGAGTGGGAGGAATAGAGAAAGGTAGGGTCCTCTCCCTCACTATCAGCTTCGGAGGCAATAAAAGAATATGCCTCCTCTGCCGAGTACAGCCTTTGTGACTGGGACGAGCGGGACATTGTGTGTGCGTGCGTGTAAAAAAACTAAGCTTTATTAGTGTGCGTGTGTGTATGTGTGAGTGTTTAGTGAAACTTTACTGCAGGAGGGGGCTTTCAGGAGTGGGGGGCTGAGGAGATGCAGGAGCCGGCAGCAGCAGTAAGGGGAGCGATCAGCAGGGCACGGGAGCGATCAGCAGGGCGCGGGAGCGATCACGCGGGAGCGGTAAGTGGGGCGCGAGGGAGCTGTCAGGCGAAGGGGCCTGAGGAGACGCAGGAGCCGGCAGCAGCAGCGCGGGGGGGAGGGGGGGGTGATCAGGGTGATCACTGGGGCGGGTGATCACCGGGGGGGGCAGGAGGTGGTTGTCAGGTGCGGAGGAAATGTGGGGGCAGGGGAGATGTAGGAGCCTGCAGCAGGGAAGGGTGATCACTGGGCAGGGGGGTGATTTCCGGGGCGTGGGAGGGAGTGGCGGTCGGGAGGGGGGATCGGACGGCGGGGGGAGCGGGAGGCAGAGAGGGGGAGTACTGGAAGGCGGACAGGCGGCGATCAGCAGACCGGAAGGAGGACAGGCGACGATCAGCGGGGCACGGGGGAGCTGTCAGGCGAAGGGGCCTGAGGGGATGCAGGAGGCGGCAGCAGCAGTGGGGGGGGTGATCAGGGGGGCAGGGGGTGATCAGAGTGATCACTGGGGCGGGTGATCACGGGGGGGCAGAAGGTGGATGTCAGGAGCGGGGGGGAAGGAGGGGGCAGGGGAGATGTAGGAGCCTGCAGCAAGGAAGGGTGATCACTGGGCAGGGGGCTGATTTCTGGGGTGTGGGAGGGAGTGGAGGGGTTAACGGATGGCAGGGGGGGATCGGACGGTTGGGGGAGCGGGAGGCAGAGGGGGGGGGAGTACCAGAAGGCGGACAGGTGGCGATCAGTGGATGGGAAGGCGGACAGGCGGCGATCAGTGGGGCACGGGGGAGCACTCAAGCGAAGGGGCCTGAGGTAATGCAGGAGCCAGCAGCAGCAGGGGGTGATCAGGGGGGCAGGGGGTGATCAGAGTGATCACTGGGGTGGGTGATCACGGGGGGGGGGGGTCAGAAGGTGGCTGTCAGGAGCGGGAGGGGGGGAAGGAGGGGGCAGGGGAGATGTAGGAGCCTGGGTGATCACTGGGCAGGGGGCTGATTTCTGGGGCGTGGGAGGGAGTGCAGGGGTTAACGGATGGCGGGGGGGGTATCGGATGGTGGGGGGAGAGGGAGGCAGAGGGGGGAGTACCGGAAGGCGGCAGCAGCGGCGATCAGGCAGCAGGGGGCGATCTAGCAGCGGCGGCGGCGGCGATCTGGCAGCGGGCGGCGGCGATCTGGCAGCGGGCGGCGGCGATCAGGCAGTGGCGGCGGCGGGTGCGGCACACAGGGACCTCACTCTCCAGCTTCCACGGAAGGGATGAAGCTGGAGAGTGATGTGAGACATGTTTCACTCCGCCCCTCCACCGCTGATTGGAGTGAAAGCGTCACATGGACGCTTTCTCCAATCAGAGCTGGAGGGGGGTGAAACAGAGGGCACAGGAGCGATCGTGGCCACGGGGGGGCAAAGCCACCCCCCCTGGGGTCAACTAGAGGTCCTCACGTACCTGCGGGTCGGGTGACATTTCATTGACCCCGGTCACCCGACCCGCAGGAACGCGATCAAACCATGACGCATACGCTGCGTCATGGGTCGGAATGGCACCGACTTTCATGACGCAGCGTATGCGTCAAAGGTCGGGAAGGGGTTAAAGGGAACCTGTCACCCCGTTTTTTGAGATTGAGATATAAATACTGTTAAATAGGGCCTGCGCTGTGTGTTACTATAGTGTATGTAGTGCACCCCGATTCCCCACCTATGCTGAGAAATAACTTACCAAAGTCGCCGTTTTCGCCTGTCAATCAGGCTGGTCAGGTCGGGAGGGCGTGTTCACAGCGCTGGTTCTTCCTCAGCTTTACGCTGGTGGCGTAGTGGTGTGCGCCTGTTGAAGTGACTAATCCACTGTGGGCACGTGAACAAGCAGTGCGCGATCTGCGCTGTCATCCCTTTCGTCGGTGGGGCGGCCATCTTCCTGGGGCCGCGCGTGCGCAGATGTAGTGCTCTGCTGCACAGGGCTTCAGGAAAATGGCCGCGGGATGCCGCGCGTGCGCATTAGAGATTGCGGCGGCCATTTTCCCAAAGCCGAGATGCAAACTCGGCTTTGGGAAAATGGCCGCCGCGATCTCTAATGCGCACGCGCGGCATCCCGCGGCCATTTTCCTGAAGCCCCGTGCAGCAGAGCACTCGATCTGTGCACGCGCGGCCCCAGGAAGATGGCCGCCCCCACCGACGAAAGGGATGACAGCGCAGATCGCGCGCTGCTTGTTCACGTGCCCACAGTGGATTAGTCACTTCAACAGGCACACACCACTACGCCACCAGCGTAAAGCTGAGGAAGAACCAGCGCTGTGAACACGCCCTCCCGACCTGACCAGCCTGATTGACAGGCGAAAACGGCGACTTTGGTAAGTTATTTCTCAGCATAGGTGGGGAATCGGGGTACACTACATACACTATAGTAACACACAGCGCAGGCCCTATTTAACAGTATTTATATCTCAATCTCAAAAAACGGGGTGACAGGCTCCCTTTAAAGAGACCACTGGGGCTGATGGTGATGCAGCAGAGTTGTTACAGCTCTCCACAGGTAGAGCTTAGTTCCAGGGTAATCATGGTGTTAAACTCAATGATGGTGAAAGTGAATGTTCTAGTGCAGGGCAGGTGACACAAGAATAATTTAGAGGACACAGCAGGGTGCAGTTTCCACACTTTTACTCACAGTTCAGATGTTATTCCCCAGCCGGGGTGCTGTGTCCTCCAGGTCAGTGGTCCAGCAAGCTCTCAGGTAGTTTGGGGTGCACTTCACCAGAACCCCACTGTTATGTTCCTTCCCTGGCCGTCTCTCTGCGCTGGCTCTCTCCTCTCCTGCCCTGCTCCTTCACACACAGTGTGCCAAGCCAGCAGCCTCAGATCTTGCCGGGCGACGTCCTCTTGGTCCCCTTGATCCTATACGGCTGCCTTTTGAGCAAGTGTGTGTGGTTGTGGCTGTTGCACGTACTGATACTGCAGCCTCCAGCTGGCTAGCTGAGCCTTGTAGTACTCCACTAGTCTTGGGGGCCGGTTCCCCACTGCGACCTGGTTCCTCCTCCCGACTACGATCGGTGTGTGGATCTGGGCCCCACTGGTGGATTGCTTTCTACCCATGCCCCTAGGACCCCTCTTCCTCTTTCACTCTCTGGAACTTCTCTCTCTCTTCTCTGGTGCTGGGACAAGGTCCTCACTGCTCAAGTGCCCAGTTCCAACTCTCTCACGTCTGCTCTGCTCTCCTCCTCCCCACCGACTGACTAACTTTCTAGACCTTTCCTCATTCCTCCTACTGTTTCCATGACAACTCAACTCTCTCCACCCACACCCTCTATCTAGTATCTCCCTGGCCTTGAGAGGTCTGGTGTTGGATGTAAGTGTGTGGGTTCTGGGTAGTACCCCCCTCCTTACTTGAGAGTGGAGCACCACACCTCGTCCGAGGTGCAGTACCTCTGTGGCAACTGGACCTCATGGGCAAATCCCCCCGTTATACACAGCAGATCCTTGGGCTGCAACAGAGTAGACAAAGGTTAAAAACATGCAAATTTTCTGGAATGCATTTCAACAAATATAATAGTCAACAGGTAACTCTTCTTCCCTTTATGGGAGGCGCCTACACTTGAATGTTGCATAACAATAACGTAAAACAGTTTATTATTTTCAATAAAACTTTCTCTATTCAATTTCAATAAATTACAACGTGGTCCCGAGCCAGGAATTCTTCTCACTGTCCTTAGTGCAATATGGGGGAACCCATATCAAACCCCCAACATAGGCCCTGAGCTTGGCTACAGGGCATAGCTGGTCACCTTGTTGGACCACTTTTTAGGCCACGCCAGACGTTTTTTTCCCTTGGTTTTTTGTTACAGACATAGTGTCCTACTCGCACTTTTAAAGGGTAATGTAAAACCAATAAGAAGCACATTAAGTGCTAACTTTGTACAATAAAAGTTCTGGCCATTCACCATCCATGACCACATTGTCATTAAACTGTGCAAACACTCAGTCTAACTTACTACTAAGGCACATCATATTAACACACATTCTTAACTATGTTCATACCTAACCAGGTTAATTACCTATCTATTTACATTTACATTCTGCCACTTCTCACTTTCTCTTCCAAGGCAGTTGTTTAGGCCTTCAGCCTTCTGAGCAAAGAAGTGCTTCCAATTTGGGTAGCTTTTGCTGGCAATAGTCCTCCCAACTGAGAGTCTCTACCCAGGCTGCTCCCGCTTGGGCCTCCCCTGGGAACCCCATCAAATCTGTCCCCTGGCACTCCCAATGAAAAGCCTCTCTCTGACTATGAACATCCCTGGACAAGAGTTCCGGTTGCAGCGGGGCCGCCAGTTTATCTCCAATGTCTGCTCTCCAGTCCCAGGCTATGTTTTTAAACACCTGGCTGGATTTTAGGGATGGTGGGGTTTTTAAAGGCCCAACTAAAGTTTCATCGGCTACCGGGGCAATGTTGGTACCTGTTTCCTCTCCGGTGCCGGTCTCCTCCTCCTTCTCCACTGCCGGTTGTGAGGCACCCTCCATTCAGACACTTTTTTCACTCTTTCCACTTTGCGACCACAATAGGCTGTGTCTTCAGAAGCTGGCAACTTAGTTCTTCCACCTCAACTCCCAGAAACTCCGTGTGCACTGCGGGAAGCTGGTCTGAGTCCTCCTGTCAGCCGGGGGAGTCCACCGCTCCCACCCCATGCTCCAGAGCTCTCCATCCACCACTCGCAATGGTGCTCACCAGGCTTTATGCCGCCACTCCTGCAACACACTTTTCTGCGCATCCGCACGAGCTCCATCTGTCCTCCACCCTTCGTGGGCGTATCCTTCTTCTTTTCCTGCCAGCCATACCAGAAGGCAGATCCCTCTGACGGACAAGTCCTTTTGGCATTGAAGTCTTTACAGTGGGCGGGTATGGCTTTCGCGCCTTTCTTTCAGGCTCCGCCCATGATGACACGCCTCTCTTCTCCAGCGTGCCGTGTGACACTGTTATGGCAGTGATTTCACAATTCAATAAAGTCTATGGTACACATGACCCAGTGGTACTGGGCTACGATATCCTGTTCTTGACACCAAAATGGAGCGCCTGCCAGCGCCGTGGGGATACTCAGTACCGGGTCCAACAGTTCTTAAGCGGGTGGTCACAGTAGCAGTGACCCGGTCCATGGCCCTGGGCACCCGATAAAAGGGAATTAAAAGGGGAATATGTATTATAGAGGATTAGTTCCTGACGCCACCTGTGGTACTCGGCTAGGGATGGCCGATGCTGCTTAAAGAGAGCACTGGGGCTGATGGTGATGTAGCAGAGTTGTTACAGCTCTCCACAGGTAGAGCTTAGTCCCAGGGTAATCTTGGTGTTAAAGTCAATGATGGTGAAAGTGATGTTGCAGTGCAGGGCAGGTGACACAATAATAATTCAGAGGACACAGCAGGGTGCAGTTTCCACACTTTTACTCACAGTTTGGATGTTATTCCCAAGCTGGAGTGCTGTGTCCTCCAAGTCAGTGGTCCAGCCAGCTCTCAGATAGTTTGGGGTGCACTCCACCAGAACCCCGTTGTTATGTTCCTTCCCTGGCTGTCTCTCTGCGCTGACTCTCTCCTCTCCTGCCCTGCGCCTTCACACACAGTGTCCCAAGCCAGCAGCCTCGGATCTTGTAGGGCGATTTCCTCTTGGTCCCTTGATCCTATATGGCTGCCTTTTGAGCAAGTGTGTGTGGTTGTGGCTGTTGCACGTACAGATACCACAACCTCCAGCTAGCTAGCTGAGCCTTGTAGTACTCCACTAGTCTTGGGGGCCGGTTCCCCACTGCGACCTGGTCCCTCCACCCGACTACGGTCGGTGTGGATCCGGGCCCCACTGGTGGATTTTTCACTACCCGTGCCCCTAGGACCCCTTCTTCCTCTCTCACTCTCTGGAACTTCTCTCTCTCTCTTCTCTGGTGCTGGGATGAGCTCCTCACTGCTCAAGTCCCCTGCTCCAACTCTCTCTCATGTCGGCTCGAATTCCTCCTCCCCACCCCCACCAACTGACTAACTTTCTAGACCTTTCCTCACTCCTCCTACTGTTTCCATGACAACTTAACTCTCTCCACCCACACCCTCTATCTAGTTCCTCCCTGGTCTTGAGAGGTCTGTTGTTGGATGTTAGTGTGTGGGTTCTGGGTAGTGCCCCCTCCTTACCTGAGAGCGGAGCACCACACCTCGTCCGAGGTGCAGTACCTCTGTGGCGACTGGACCTCAGGGGCGCCACTTTTTAATTATATCCTCCATCTCCTCTGGCCCCATATCATCAGAGTACAAACACTGGCGGTTCCTATAATATAAATCAACAGAAAGAAGTTGTTGCGAAGTATCTTCTTTAGACGACATGTGCTGTGGCTTAAGTGGGCAGAACAAATAGCAGTGTCTCCATATCATTGACCAATCATACTGAGGTTGTCGCTGCTGTTGCTGTTAGCACCTCCGCTTTCTTCCTGTCTTTCTTTCTCTCCCTACCAGTTGAACATGTAATATTTGCAGACTATTGCACTCATCTTTTCAGTGTTGCAATTGTACAACACATTACTGTCTGGAGTATTCATCCAATGTTTTTGCGCCTTGATTGTGATAGCTCCAAGGCATTATCAAGAAGCCTGGGTAACTGTGCCTGAGGCTGTGTGGACCTTCAGTGGATGATGCAACCTTGTATGATTTGCTGGGACCTGTGGATTCCATAAAATTAGAATCGATTCACTTACCTCTGGGAAAAATCTTTTCATATTTTGCATACATGTTGCAATATATTCATATTTGCTTGTATCACAATGATGCAATCCAACCTCATCTTATAAACCACATTTATTTCATTAGTCCATAGTTGTTTTTTGATGTACAGATTTAACAACTGCCTATGATAATATCCACTAATGCTCAAATTGAGAAACACTGGTAAGCGAAAAATTTCCAGTCTTCAAAGTAACATATTTTTAAAGTCAATGAGATAATATTAGTATTGGGAACTATAAGCCATTGTGGAAATAAATCATAAGATAGTATAATTCTTGCAATTGACAGAATTGAGCCAGACACTCATGTTAAACCATACACAAATATAATGTGCTAGATGGTTGCTTGGTACATTTTGATATGGAGCTTAAAAATGCCACACAGGTATAATTTAAGTTCCATGGCATGTGAACCATTTTAAGCTTAAAAAAGGGAAACTTTAACAGCTGAAAATGGAAAATAATATAACCCAATCCAGGAACAATTATGTGACAGTTGCAAACAACATCTGTTGCAGAATTGATTTTTTTTAACAATAAACCTGAACGGTTCTAATTAAAATGTCCTTAGCAGCTTATTAAATTGAGAGGGGTTTATGCCAGATTGAATGTGAGTTATATGTTTTAAAGAAATTCTGAAGTATATGTTATATTTATAAAATGGGAAGCAAATTAGTCAATACTGAAATCACAACAATGACAACAGCAATTCAAACACTGACTGAACATTCGAAAGAAAAATACTTGGCCCAGTTTCTCTGCAAATACCATTTGTATGCTCTCTGTCTGTCTACTGCTGCAGCCAAACTTTGTCAACTCTGACCTTAGCTTGTTGATCATGCTGTACAAAAGCTTTATATACATTATTACTGATTAAAACTTGATACCTTGCTTTTGACTGTACTTAGCTCATCAGGTCTTACCAATATGGGTACTCTAAAATTACAATATAGGCTTCATCTGTGAGAAGACATCAGGTAAAGTGGTTGACAGTGTGTATGTATCACCGATAGGCTATTTTTCATTATGTAAATCCTGGGAAGTCTGTAACAGTAACAGTAGATTACTGAGTAGTTTGTTTCAGATTCCGGGTCAAGGATTTAGGAGTGACCAGAGAGCCTAAATGGGAAAGGAGCTGACACAGCTCAGAAGGTGCTGAAAAATTGTGTTTTGTACTGAAAGCATTTTAAGCTGTTTGAGTTCCTCCAACTGGGGACACAGACTACTGAGACCTTTGTGGTGCCCCTGAGGGTTCGGTCATCACTGAGGTATTGCACCTCAGACAGAGGTGTGGTACTCCACTCTCAGGTAAGGAGGAGGCACTACCTGGTTCCTGCACACTAGCATCCAATACCACACCACTCCAGGCCAGGGGATCTCGGTGGACCCTATTTAGGGAGGGCCCCATCTCAGGCTGGAGGGGGAACGAGGTAGAGGGTGTGGGTAGAGGAAGTAGATGAGGGTAGGACACCTGTAGGTAGAGTGACAGTTGGAAGTGAGGTGAAGCAAGTGTTGTCATGGAAATCGGAGGAGTAGTCAGGATAGTCTGTGAGGAGTTAGAGGAGGAGACCGGAGAAAAGAGGAGCTTGAGAGAAACAGAATGGGTCCTAGGGGCCAGAGAAGTGAAGAACCCACGCGTGGCGCCCGAGTTCACACCGACTGTGGATGGGTGGAGGGATCAGGTCGCAGGGTGGACCGGCCCTAGACTAGTGGAGCGACTGTAGGACTCAGCTAGCAAACCGGAGGCTGTAGTGTCTGTATGTGCCACTGCCAAATCTACACAAATTCGCTAAAAAGGCAGCCACATAGGGTCAAGGGGACCAGGAGGACATCGCCAGACAGGATCTGAGGCTGCTGGCTTGGGACACTGTGTGTAAAGCGCAGGGCAGGAGGGTACGAGCCAGTGCAGAGAGATGACCTGGAAAGGTACACATGAAGGGGGTCCCAGAAAAGCGAACCCCAAACTACCCAAGAGCTGGCTGGAGCACTGACTCAGAGGACACAGCGCCCGGCTGATGATTGTGACCTGGAGATTGTGAGTAAAGTGTGGAGACTGCACCCTGCTGTGTACTCAGAATTATTTACTGCATCACCTGCCCAGTACTGCAATAGTACCCATTGTCAAATTAACCCTATAACTGCCCTGGGGCCCCGCTCTACCCGTGGGCAGCTGTACCATCTTTGCTGCCTCACTCTTGGCTCCAGTGGACCTGAACCGCAGCATCGGCCATCCCTTGCTAAACACCACGGGTGGCGTCATGAATCAATCCCAAATAATTTTCCCCCTTGCATTTTTATTGCACGCTCAGGGCCACAGAGTCAGATCACGGCCCCAAAGAACTATCCGACCCGGTTTCGACTACCCCACAGCCCTGGTGGGCATCGCAACTTTATAGTTACTTTATTTTGTCTTGTCGGAAGAAAAGACTGTTTATGTTGTTTCATATTGTGCTAAGGAAAGCAATTTCAGTTGAAATGTGGGCAAATGCAATAAAAGTTACTTTATATTTGCACTGAAACCATTGCTTTTGATGAACTTAGTGCCTACCTATATACGGAAATCCCTACACATGAAAATAGTTACATATATAGTTATTAAGGTTGAAGGAAGACTTTAAGTCCATCTAGTTCAACCCATAGCCTAACCTAACATGCCCTAACATGTTGATCCAGAGGAAGGCATGTGGATGGATACCATGTTTTGGCATAGGTGGTTTTCCTTTTTGGATGCTGCCCTTCCCGTGGTTGTTCCTTCCCGGTGAAAGACCTGGCTATTTATTGCTTGCGTTGAGAAACACGTGATGGTGTCTCCGCGGCTTTTCTACATGCATTTGCATATTTCCCATAAGGGATGGGGGCAGTGTTCTGGATCACTGCGTTGAGAAACACGTGATGGTGTCTCCGCGGTGTTGGATGTTTTGATCTCCCTGAGGTCATTCATCCTTATGTATATAGTCGTGTTACACTCCCCTCACTTCTTGTAACCTACAAGTGTACAAAGATACAGTATTATACAGTCACCATGTGACAAGTGGGCCTATGTAACTTCAAATGCCAGGGCTGAATTTTAGTCCCAGTCTGGCCCTGAGACCAAGATAAATGTTTTTGAAACTGATGGCTTCAAAACCTTATGGCATTGCAAAGGTCTGGAGTAGAAAGAAAAATGCAGGGTACTTACAGTGAAACGTGGTGGTGGCAGTGTCTTTATGTGGGCTCCATGAGTGCTGCTGTAGTCAGGGATCTACATTTCACTGATGGTATCATGAATTCACTGATATACTGCTGTGTACTGGAAGAGAAGCTGCTACCAATCATTCCCTGCACTTGGTAGATGTGCACTTTTTCAATATGACAATGATCCAAAACACACATCAAAGGCCACGTTCATATTTCTGAATCCTGATCTGAACCCAATAGAACACCTATGACGAATTCTGAAGAGAGAAGTTTAGAATCACTCTCTGGCTAGGGTCACATGAGCGATGATTCTCTCATGCGAGAGAATCGGCTCAATTATGCTAATGACACTCTGCTCAAACTCCGTCAGAGTTTGATCAGAGTGTCAGCTTAGTGTAATCCTATTCTTTTGCATGAGAGAATCATAACACAAGTGTGGAGAAGATGGGAACTTAATTTCTCCATCTTCTCAATGGTCTGTGCCTGTGTAAATCGGACTGCATTCAAATTACATTCTAGTGCAGTCCGATGTTTTACACGCACCCATAGACTTGAATGGGTGCATGTTGTCCAATTTGCAGAGCCACTTGCAGGATGCAGCAATTTTTTACTCATGTTGAATCGGTATGAGAAAAAACGCTTATTAGCACGGTGCCATAGTATAACTGTGGTCCGAGTACTATTTGATAAAACATAAGATAGCACTCCACTGTGTTATACGCTTGTGTGAGCGAGCCCTATATCCAACATCCAGGCTCCAAAAATGTTAATTCTTAAACAATAAAAAAGTTTAACTTTGCAATGTGTCTCCAACCTAAGATAGAAACAAAATGAGCATATACCCTGCTATAAGCAAGAAAGTAAATAGTAAAAGTGTCATAGAAATAATTGCAAATCTATAAGCCATCTCATGGTTATCATAGTGAATACTGACGTGAGGCTAGCACACGATTAACCTTTACATGACTCTTAACTGTGGCTGAGACCCTCTAACACCATCCTCTGCAAACAGGTAATGAAAGTTGGGATCTGAAAGATCACAGACATTACATTCCTCAAATTTCAGAAGAATGGGGAGAGATGACAGATTTATGGCCTGTGCCTGCCTGTATCAACTACATTAAGCTGCTTTGCATCTAAGCTATGAATATTTAGTTTTTTATGAAAATCCATGGTCATATAGTTTTCACGTGACTGGTGTTAATAAAAGCATATGCCAAACTATAACCTTTGTCATTCCTGGAAGATACACTGTTTACTGTAGTTCTGTCAGTTTAGCACATTTCTTCTGTTTATCCTTTTTATTTTATGCAATTGGATCGCCCACGTCGGCAGTAGGGTACTCGGAACCGGGTCCTTAGGTTCTCAAGGGGGATGTCACGGTGGCTGACCCGATCCATGACCCTCGGGAGGTCCGTTAAAAAGGGAAAGGTCTTTAAAGGGGAAATGTGACGCCACCTGGGGAATTCGGTCAGGGTGACCGACGCTGCTTAGGCGTCCGCTGGGGTGATGTTATGGCAGCTATATGGTATACCTTCCCACAGGTGAAGTATGTCCCCAGGGCTTCCCAGTGTGTAGGTGGTGGATGGTGGATGGTGTAAGGTGCAGTCTCTTTACCTTTTTACTGAAGGCTTCAGCATCCACAGTCCAGAGCACCAGATCACAGGGCAGGCAGAGTCCGGCCGGTTTGAAGGCAAGTCCAGAGTCCCCTTATCCAGGTGGAAATCAGTAGCCTTCTTCTAGCGCCTGGGTGTTGTAGTAGCTTTATTGCTGAGCCTCTCATAAGGTCCTCACAACTGTTGTAGATGTTCTAGATGTTATGTCTCTCTCTGTCCCCCAGATGGATAGGACAAACCCGTATGACTGGTGGCCTGAGGCTTTTTACAGGGATTCTAGCACGCCCTGGCATCCACAAGTTGCCACCATGCCTCCTGGGTATAGGGTGGATCAGTAACTTGAAATTAGCTGTCCTGCTGGTCTCTGGAGCAAGGCATAAAGGACGGTTTCTCCCTCGGTGTTCCGGCTACCGGATCCTGCGCCTCACAAGGAGGCAGCCTGTGCAGGGCAGAACTCCTTCTGGTTTCTTCTCCTTTTGATATGACTTCTTCTCACGCTTTACAATACAGTTCTCTTTCAATGTCTCTTCCTTAGGAAGCTGCCGCTTGTGGGGCAGGCGCAGCTCCGTGGCCTTCTGTCTAGGCCTCTGACAGGATCTCACCCCTGTCAGGGACCAACTATCTGAGTGGAGCTCAGACAGCAACTGTCTGGGAGAAGCCCAGCCAGCTTCTGACTAACTTCCTATCCAGACCACCAGTTTTACCTAATTGTGAAGAGTGCCCTAATAAATAGGAGCATAGCTTCCCCTGGTGGACTGGAGTGTGAAATGTGTTGTATGTTGGTGTTACCTGGTAGTGAGATCTCCTTTTTTGCCTTCAAACGTAACTTCAGTCACCCCTAGAGGAGAATGATATTACTGCAACGACCAGGACCCTGTGGTGCTGCACAATTGTACATACCTTATAGTTTTTTCCTTTTTGTAACATCTTGTATATGTTTACAGACACTGCCTACTTTTCAGATTAAATATATAAAATTTAATAGCGCTGTTCCTCTTACTCTATAAGCCACACGCCTGAAGTAATGCCCCTTCGGTAACGGGTGTCCAATTGACATGTAAAAATGATTGGAGGTGGCAGCTACTTCCTTTTGTTAATGTGAAGTTTGGCAGTGACCGTACGAAGTTAGCTATAGCTTCCATTCATTGGAATAGGACATTTATATACTATACGCTCACTGTGAGTTCCCCAATAACTGGCCTAGTAGGGAAACAGCTTTGTACATCATTCCTCAGTCAATTGTGTAATTGTCCAGATGATTGGAGGTAGCGGAGTGTTGTTTCCTGACAAATTGGTGGCAGCGGTGGGATCTGTGTAAGCTCCCTAGCTGTGATCCCTGACAAACTGGTACCAGCTGGGAGAGCTGTGTCAGTTACCCTGTTGTTTCTCTTGACAAATAGTACATATAAATTACATAGGGTACTTACAGTAGGTAACATTGTTTTTCATCAAAAAAGCATAAAAGCCATCTGTGTACTGTATTGGGATGGTCATATCCTCTACTAACAACACCTCACCTTGTGTCACGCGATCATAATGTAGATGTGGGCAGAGTAGGAGTGGGGTGTCACTGGTCAGACACCTGGCCTTGTTGGACGCTATATAATTGAAATGCCTAGCTCAACAAAAGGAGCCACACCTTTATGTACAAAGTACAAAAAACTACAGCAAAACCAAAGAAATGAGCCAGAGCATAAGTTGGTAAATATGCAACGTATAAAAGCTTGTTCTCACTTTGGTCATTTAACAGACAAAACCCAACATAGAAACAAAATGAGCATATAACTTGCTGTAAGTATATAAGTAAATAGTAATAGTACATATAAATAAAATAAGGTACTTAGTAAACTCTGTTTTTGACCAAAAAAGCGTAAAGGCCACACCACCTCATCCTTGTGTGCCCCAATCGGGACGGTGCTATCCTGAAGCATTAAAATGTCACCTTGTGTCAAATGACCTCAATGTAGATGGGGCAGAGCAGTACTGGGGTCCTACTGTTCACAAACCATGGCCAGGTGTCTGGTCATTTCGATCCCAGTCTTTCTCTGCTCTTAGTAAAAAGGAAAAGCCCATATAATCTCTTTTAAGAGAGGTCTTGGAAACTTTATTTAAAGGGAACCTGTCACCTGAATTTGGCGGGATCGGTTTTGGGTCATATGGGCGGAGTTTTCGGCTGTTTGATTCACCCTTTCCTTACCCGCTGGCTGCATGCTGGCCGAAATATTGGATCGAAGTTCATTCTCTGTCCTCCGTAGTACACGCCTGCGCAAGGCAAGATTGCCCTCAAGATGATTTGAAGTCTGTATGTTGTTGCCTTCTTGTAATACTTAGATTGATTTACTCAGAGGGATTTCTTCAAGACCTCATGAATATTAAGGACTACATAGAAGCAGGTTTACTAGTCCTCCAGTGATAATCTCTAACTGATACAACAGTGATTTCATAAAACTACAGCAAGGATTCCAGTAAGTGACGCATCGCTGCAATCAAGGTCTCACTCTCTAACACTACACCATAATGCTTTCAGATTAGGTGGCAAGAACCCGGTGACCAATTCCCTTTAAGACTTCCTATATTATCCAGAATGAAGCGCTATTAATTAACGATCATTTGAATGGGTTCCACACAGCTCCACTGCATCCATGAGAAATATGTATAACAGTAAACTCATGGACCACTTGTAGATATGATTGGTGTATTGTAGACCCAGTAATAAAACCAAAGGTTTTTTTTTTCAATGTTGAAGGAAATTGCAGGCAGCTGCTTTGGACATGAATTTGCATTGAGTTTTATAATGATTTTTAACAATGAATAACCATAATATTTTGGGATCAGTATTATTTTCCATTGCTAGATGGCTGTTGGCTGTCCTTCCTTTAGGATACAATTTATTTTTTTTCTCGTACACAAAGTTCAATGCAAAGTTCAATCTCATTACATCTATTCATTACTTTATTTATACAAAGTCATACTGCCAAAAGTGTAACTAGATATTTTGATGCCCTAGGCTCAAAGTTGTATAATTATGTCCATTATTCCCTTTTTGTTGAGCAGTTTAGAAAAGCCTAGTTAGTATATATTAATATAAACATATAATTGCGCATTACACTATAATAGTGGCTTTGCAATTCCATTTGAAAAATGACTTTGCATTTTAACATGATCATTTCCAAGTTATGAGAGTGATAATGACGTGATTTCGCTAAATATAAGATGACTCGACACATTGGGCTATTCCCACACTAACATAGTAAGGCCGGTTTCACACGTCAGTGGCACCGGTACGTGAGGTGACAGTTTCCTCACGTACTGGAGTCACTGACTCATGTAGACACATTATATTCAATGTGTCTCTGCACATGTCAGCGTGTTTTCACGGACGGTGTGTCCGTGTGAAAAACACGGAGACATGTCAGTGTTCGTGGGAGCGCACGGATCACACGGACCCATTAAAGTCAATGGGTCTGTGTAAAACACATACCCCACATGGATGTTGTCCGTGTGCCATCCGTGTGCCGTGCAGGAGACAGCGCTACAGTAAGCGCTGTCCCCCCCAGCGTGGTGCTGAAGCTCCATTCATTTCTTCTCTCCAGCAGCGTCGCTGGAGAGAAGATATGAAAAATCATTTTTTTTTTGTTTTTGGTGTTTAAAATAAAGATCCCATAGGGGTGGAGCCGCATATTCATCACTGTAATGGGCGGTACCATGTGACCGCTCATACAGGAGAAGCTGCAGCGCGGAGAGGAAGCAGCGAGGGAGCTAGGTGAGTATTTTATTAACAGCGGGCGGGCGCACAGGGGGTGGGAGGGGGTTGGGGACAGGGATCTTTATTTAAAACACCAAAAACAAAAAAAAATGATTTTTCATATCTTCTCTCCAGCGACGCTGCTGGAGAGAAGAAATGAATGGCGGCTTCAGCACCCAAAGCAGGGGACAGCGCTTACTTGTAGCGCTGTCTCCTGCATGGTCCGTGTGGTACCCAGTGTGTGCCACACTGATGTGCAACGTGAGCACGCGGACACACGGACACGGATAATTCCGGTACCGATTTTTCCGATACCGGAATTATCTGGAATTGTGAGACTGGCCTAACATAGTTATTGAGGTTGAAAGAAGACTTTAAGTCCATCTAGTTCAACACATATCCTAACCTAACATGCCCTAACATGTTGATCCAGAGGAATGCAAAAAAAAAACATGTGGCAAAGAGTAAGCTCCACATTGGGGAAAAAAATTCCTTCCACATACGGCAATCAAACTAGTTCCCTGGATCAACACCCTGTCAAGGAATCTAGTATATATAACCTGTAACATTATACTTTTCAAGAAATGAAAATTTTAGTAATGAATCACTCATTACAACACCATACGGCAGAGAGTTCCATAGTCTCACTGCTCTTACAGTAAAGAATCCGCGTCTGTTATTATGCTTAAACCTTCTTTCCTCCAGACGTAGAGGATGTCCCTGTCTCAGGTCTATGATTAAAAAGATCATCAGAAAGGTCTTTGTACTGTCCCCTCATATATTTATACAATAAAATAAGATCACTTCTTAGCTTTCTTTCGCTTTTCCAAACTAAATAGCCCCAAGTGTAATAACCTATCTTGGTATTGCAGACCCCCAGTCCTCTAATAACCTTGGTCGCTCTTCTCTGCACCCGCTCCAGTTCAGCTATGTCTTTCTTATACACTGGAGACCAGAACTGTGCACAGTATTCTAAGTGTGGTCGAACTAGTGACTTGTATAGAGGTAAAATTATGTTCCCCTCATGACCATCTATGCCTCTTTTAATGCATCCCATTATTTTATTTGCCTTTGTAGCAGCTGCCTGACACTGGCCACTGAATATGAGTTTGTCATCCACCCATACACCCAGGTCTTTTTCATTAAAGGGAAGGTGCTGCATTTTATTTTTTGTATTAAAAATGATTGTTTATGTAAACAATTATTTTTAATACAAATTTACATTTTTTAACTTTAACATTTTTTTATTATTAATTATTTTTTCAGCCATTGGGCGCCACCATTTTGCTTTGCAGGAGTGTAAGTGTAGCTGCACGACACTTACACTCTGCAAATATGGCAGCCCTGGGCATAGACATCTGCGGTCAGCATCCGACCCTATACCTAGCATTGAGCTGCTCCCTGCTGTGATCTGGCCACGCCCCCTGAGCCGTCCACACCACAGCAGAGGCAGGAGATCGGCGCCATCTTTCTGGAGCTCACAGTGCTCCAGTTTCCCAGTATAATCGCAGGAGCCCTGCGGTTATAGGAGGAGTAGGACACCAAGGACGTGAGGGAGAAAGGTCTCAGCAGTGGAGCCATGAAGTAATTATCGGGGGAGGGGTAATCTAATCCTATCCATTGTGATGCTGACTCTGAGCAGTGTATCTCCTCCCATGTGTGTTACTGTGCTGAGCCATGTATCTAATCCTACCGTGTGATACTGTGCTGAGACATATCTAATCCTCTCCTGTGCGATGCTGTCTGCTGAGCCGTGTATCTAATCCTACCCTGTGTGATACTGTGCTGAGACATGTATCTAATGCTACCCTGTGTGATACTGTGCTGAGACATGTATCTAATTCTACCGTGTGATACTGTGCTGAGTCGTGTATCTAATGCTCTCCTGTGTGATGCTGTCTGCTGAGCCGTGTATCTAATCTTCTCCTGTGTGATGCTGTCTGCTGAGCCATGTATCTAATCCTTTCCTATGTGATTCTGTCTGCTGAGCCATGTATCTAATCCTACCCTGTGTGATACTGTGCTGAGACATGTATCTAATCCTACCCTGTGTGACACTGTTCTGAGACGTGTATCTAATTCTCTCCTGTGTGATGCTGTCTGCTGAGCCGTGTATCTAATCCTACCCTGTGTGATGCTGTCTGCTGAGCCATGTATCTAATCCTCTCCTATGTGATGCTGTCTGCTGAACCATGTATCTAATCCTACCCTGTGTGATACTGTCCTGAGACATGTATCTAATCCTACACAGTGTGATACTGTGCTGAGACGTGTATCTAATCCTCTCCTGTGTGATGCTGTCTGCTGAGCCGTGTATCTAATCCTACCCTGTGTGATACTGTGCTGAGACGTGTATCTAATCCTCTCCTGTGGACTCCTCTCGCCCCTGTTATGTGTGATCTATATGGCGGTATTATGTGTGATCTATATGGCGGTATTATGTGAGAAGTATATGGCGGTATTATTTGAGAAGTATATGGTGGTATTATGTGTGATCTATATGGAGGTATTATGTGAGAACACTATGGCGTCGTCATTTGCAATCTATAGGATGGCATTATGTGAGAACTATAGGACAGTATTATGTGTGATCTATATGGCGGTATTATGTGTGATCTATATGGCGGTATTATGTGAGAAGTATATGGCGGTATTATGTGTGAAGTGTATGGCAGTATTATGTGTGAAGTATATGGCGGTATTATGTGTGAAGTATATGGCGGTATTATGTGTGATCTATATGGCGGTATTATGTGTGATCCATATGGTGGTATTGTGAGAACACTGGTGGTATGTGAGATCTATATGGCGTCGTTATGTGAGAAGTATATGGTGCTATTATGTGTGATCTATATGGCGGTATTATGTGAGAACACTGGCGTCGTTATTTGCGATCTATAGGACGGTATTATGTGTGATCTATATAGTGGTGTAATGTGAGAACACTATGGCAGTATTATCTTCAGAAAGGGGACCCATTCTAGGGTGGTTCTGGTTGAGCAGCTGCACACGGGTCTGGGGTAATAGAGGGGGCAGCATGACCTCCAGTTAGATGCAGTCAGGGGAGGGCTGGTGAGGCAGCTGAAGAGAGGGGTCTCATTTTTATTGTTACTATATGGCTACATTTCCTTCCCAGTGTCACCCCGGACTGCGCCTGTCACCTCGCTTTCACACATCGCCAGGATAGGATCTGAGGAGGGAATAAGGTCTTTGCATGCAAAGTCTGAATCAGAACAGGCCATCAATCCACAGAAATGTTTCCTGGATTTCTGTGGAGCAGACCAGCAGACGGCCCATCCATATGTATAAAAGACAGCGCTCTATGTACAATTCCTGGCTGCTCCGTGCACCGAACAGGGTGCCCCCCATAGACCAGCACACTGCTCTCCTGAAATACTCTGTGCTGCTGTCACCCTGCTCCCTCTACCATATCTCCCAGAATCCTTGCTGCCTGCCATCCTCGGTGTCTGTCTACTTGTCAGTATAACTCTGCAGTCGCCAACAAAATGGCTTCTCACTGTGTTCCTGAATGTCATCATCTCTATTGCCTTAGTAAACACCCAGAAGGGGAGAAGAGGAGACATCACACACGTCAGCAGACTCCGCCCATAATTAGGGTTGAGCGAAACGGATCGTTCATTTTTAAAAGTCGCCGACTTTTGGCAAAGTCGGGTTTCATGAAACCCGACCCGACCCCTGTGTGGGGTCGGCCATGCGGTACGCGACTTTCGCGCCAAAGTCGCGTTTCAATGACGCGAAAAGCGCCATTTCTCAGCCAATGAAGGTGGACGCAGAGTGTGGGCAGCGTGATGACATAGGTCCTGGTCCCCACCATCTTAGAGAAGGGCATTGCAGTGATTGGCTTGCTGTCTGCGGCGTCACAGGGGCTATAAAGAGGCGTTCCCGCCGACCGCCATCTTACTGCTGCTGATCTGAGCCGAGGGAGAGGTTGCTGCCGCTTCGTCAGAAGCAGGGATAGCGTTAGGCAGGGTCCATTAACCACCAAACCGCTTGTGCTGTAGCGATTTCCACTGTCCAACACCACCTTTTGTTTGCAGGGACAGTGGAAGCTACTTTTTTTTTTCTCAGCGCTGTAGCTCATTGGACTGCCCTAGAAGGCTCCCTGATAGCTGCATTGCTGTGTGTACGCCGCTGTGCAAACCAACTGCTTATTTCAAAGCACAAATCATGTTGCTCCTTCCATTCTGCACAGCTATCTTGTTTGTTTGTCCACACTTTTTATTTAATTTGTGCATCAGTCCACTCCTTATTGCTGCCTGCC
Source organism: Ranitomeya imitator (assembly GCF_032444005.1). Lineage (NCBI taxonomy): Eukaryota > Metazoa > Chordata > Amphibia > Anura > Dendrobatidae > Ranitomeya > Ranitomeya imitator. The sequence continues at coordinate 110,922,990 of NC_091287.1, read as the reverse complement.
ATACCTGGCTGAGATTACTGCAGGGAGATAGTAATTGTAGGACAGTCGCTGTTTTTATTTTTTTTATTTTTATTTTTTCTCCCTAAAAAAATAAGTTGTGGGAGATTAAGATTGGCATTTCTGCTATAGTGCCATCCCTGTGTGTGCCATCTCTCTCACATAGTGGGCCATAGAAAGCCTTTTTATTTTTCTGTTTTTTTTTTGTGGGGTTTATAAATTTTCCCTGAAAAAAAAAAACAGTGGGAGATTAATATTGGCCTTTGGGCTTGTGTGCCAGTCCTGAGTGTGCCATCTCTCTCTCAAATAGTGGGCCATAGAAAGCCTATTAATATTTTTTTTTTTTTGGTTTCTAAATTCTCCCTGAAAAAATAAAAAAAAATCAGTGGGAGATTAATATTGCCCTTTCTGCTTGTGTGCCACTCCTGACTCCTGGGTGTGCCATCTCTCTCTCTTAAATAGTGGGCCATAGAAAGCCTATTTTTTTTTATTGGGTTTCTAAATTCTCCCTGAAAAAATAAAAAAAATCAGTGGGAGATTAATATTGCCCTTTCTGCTTGTGTGCCAGTCTTGACTCCTGGGTGTGCCATCTCTCTCTCTCAAATAGTGGGCCATAGAAAGCCTTTTTTTTTTTTTTTTTATTGGGTTTCTAAATTCTCCCTGAAAAAATAAAAAAAAATCAGTGGGAGATTAATATTGCCCTTTCTGCTTGTGTGCCAGTCTTGACTCCTGGGTGTGCCATCTCTCTCTCTCAAATAGTGGGCCATAGAAAGCCTATTTTTTTTATTGGGCTTCTAAATTCTCCCTGAAAAAATAAAAAAAAATCAGTGGGAGATTAATATTGCCCTTTCTGCTTGTGTGCCAGTCTTGACTCCTGGGTGTGCCATCTCTCTTTCTCAAATAGTGGGCCATAGAAAGCCTATTTTTTTTTTTTATTGGGTTTCTAAATTCTCCCTGAAAAAATAAAAAAAAAATCAGTGGGAGATTAATATTGCCCTTTCTGCTTGTGTGCCACTCCTGACTCCTGGGTGTGCCATCTCTCTCTCTCAAATAGTGGGCCATAGAAAGCCTTTTTTTTTTTTTTTTTGGTTTCTAAATTCTCCCTGAAAAAATCATTTTTTTATTTGGTTTCTAAATTCTTCCTGAAAAAATCATTTTTTTTAATTTTGTTTCTAAAGTCTCCCTGAAAAAATTAAAAAAAAAATCAGTGGGAGATTAATATTGCCCTTTCTGCTTGTGTGCCACTCTTGACTCCTGGGGGTGCCATCTCTCTCTCTCAAATAGTGGGCCATAGAAAGCCTTTTTTTTTTATTGGGTTTCTAAATTCTCCCTGAAAAAATAAAAAAAAAAATCAGTGGGAGATTAATATTGCCCTTTCTGCTTGTGTGCCAGTCTTGACTCCTGGGTGTGCCATCTCTCCTTCTCAAATAGTGGGCCATAGAAAGCCTATTTTTTTTGTTTTTTATTTAGTTTCTCCCTGAAAAAAAAAAAAAAAAAAGTGGGAGATCAATATTGACATTTGTACTTGAGTGACAGTCCTGCGTGTGTGGCATCTCTCTCATTTGGTGCCACCGAAAACAGAGTGTGTAACATTGTGCCTGATTTTCCTTGCGGTCTCACCCACCTGTAAAGGGATATCTAAATCATACTGAAGTTATAGCTCACCGTGTAAGTTGTTTGGTTACGTTTTTAAAACAATGAGGAAGTCTGGTGGAAGAGGTCGTGGCCGTGGGCGTTCATTGTCAGCTGGTAATGATGGTAGTGGTAGTGGAGCATCAGGTGGTCGTGGGAAAAAAAATATTGCACCTAAGTCTTGAGCTGTGGAGCCAGGTTCGTCGTCTGGCTACAGAAGGCCTCGAATGCTCCCTTTTCTAGGAGTAGGAAAACCGCTTTTAAAGCCGGAGCAGCAAGAGCAAGTTTTGGCTTACCTTGCAGACTCAGCCTCTAGCTCTTTTGCCTCCTCTTTTGAAACTGGTAAATGTAAAAGCAGCGCGTCGTTAGTGGATGTTCACGGTCAGGGACAAGTCGCTTCCTTGTCCTCTTCAGCAAAAACAACAACAGAGAAGGATGCAGCAGGCGACACAACGGGTTACTCCATGGAGCTCTTTACACATACCGTCCCTGGCTTAGAAAGTGAAGCAGTTAACAGGCCATGCCCATTACAAGTTGAATCTGACATGGAGTGCACTGATGCACAGCCACAGCCAGACTACTATGCTGGTCCTTTGACTCAGACCACAACATAGCCCTCGCAGGGTACTGATCCAGAATCAGACCCTGATGAGACTATGTTGCCCCGTCACGAGCGCTCTACCACCGACTTACACGGTGACACAGACGAAGTTGCGCACGAGCTAGAAGAGGAGGTTATAGATGACCCAGTTGTTGACCCCGATTGGCAGCCATTGGGGGAACAGGGTGCAGGCGGCAGTAGTTCTGAAGCGGAGGAGGAGGGGCCGCAGCAGGCATCAACATCGCAACAGGTTCCATCTGCCGGGCCCGTAGATGGGACAAAACGCGTGGCAAAGCCAAAAACTGTTGGAGGACAGCGTGGCCATCCGGTTAAAGCTCAGTCTGCAATGCCTGAAAAGGGATCCGAGGCTCGAAAGAGTGCAGTCTGGCATTTTTTTTAAACAACATCCAATTGATCCGCACAAAGTCATCTGTCAAAAATGTTCAACTACCTTAAGCAGAGGTCAGAATCTGAAAAGTCTCAATACAAGTTGCATGCATAGACATTTAACCACCATGCATTTGCAAGCCTGGACTAACTACCAAACGTCCCTTAAGGTTGTAGCACCCTCGGCCAATGAAGCTAGTCACCAACGCTACATCCCTGCCGTCACTGTAAGGCCACCATTTTCCGCACCACCTGCAGTATCTGTGCAGGTTTCTTTGCCAGGCCAAAGCAGTCAGGGTCAGGGAATCACCAGTTTCGTAGTAGGAAACACTGCATCTGGGGCACTGGCGAAAACATTACTGTCTCCAACCGTCTCTCAGTCTGCCATGTCCACCGGCACACCCGCTAGTTCCACGATCTCCAGCTCTCCAGTCCAGCTCACCTTACATGAGACTCTGGTTAGAAAAAGGAAGTACTTATCCTCGCATCCGTGTACACAGGGTTTGAACGCCCACATAGCTAGACTAATCTCGTTAGAGATGATGCCCTACCGGTTAGTTGAAAGTGAAGCTTTCAAAGCCCTGATGGACTATGCTGTACCACGCTACGAGCTACCCAGTCGACACTTCTTTTCGAGAAAAGCCATCCCAGCCCTCCACCAGCATGTTAAAGAGTGCATCGTCCATGCACTCAGGCAATCTGTGAGTACAAAGGTGCACCTGACAACAGATGCATGGACCAGTAGGCATGGCCAGGAACGTTACGTGTCCATCACGGCACACTGGGTGAATGTGGTGGATGCAGGGTCCACAGGGGACAGCAATTTTGGGACAGTTCTGCCTAGCCCACGGTCTAGGAAACAGTTGGCTGTAGGTGTTCGCACCCCCTCCTCCTCCTCCTCCTCTTCGTCCTTCTGCAGAAGCGAGAGCTCGTCCACAGACCGCAGTCGCCAAACCACTCCATCCGCAGCTGGCACTGTTGCACACCAGTTGTCCCATTATGGGGCAGCTACTGGCAAGCGTCAGCAGGCTGTATTGGCTATGAAGTGTTTGGGCGACAACAGACACACCGCGGAAGTTCTGTCCGAGTTCTTGCAGAGAGAAACGCAGTCGTGGCTGGGCACAGTAGATCTTGAGGCAGGCAAGGAAGTGAGTGATAACGGAAGGAATTTCATGGCTGCCATCTCCCTTTCCCAACTGAAACACATTCCTTGCCTGGCTCACACCTTAAACCTGGTGGTGCAGTGCTTCCTGAAAAGTTATCCGGGGTTTTCCGACCTGCTCCTCAAAGTGCGTGGACTTTGCTCACATATCCGCCGTTCGCCCGTACACTCCAGCCGTATGCAGACCTATCAGCGGTCTTTGAACCTTCCCCAGCATCGCCTAATCATAGACGTTGCAACAAGGTGGAACTCAACACTGCACATGCTTCAGAGACTGTGCGAACAGAGGCGGGCTGTTATGTTTTTGTGGGAGGATACACATACACGGGCAGGCAGTAGGATGGCAGACATGGAGTTGTCAGGTGTGCAGTGGTCGAAGATACAAGACATGTGTCAAGTCCTTCAGTGTTTTGAGGAATGCACACGGCTGGTTAGTGCAGACAACGCCATAATAAGCATGAGCATCCCCCTAATGCTGATGCAAAGTTTGACACACATAAAGGAGCAGGCATCTGCAGCCGAGGAAGAGATAAGCCTTGACGACAGTCAGCCATTGTCTGGTCAGGGCAGTGTACAGGACGAGGTAGCGGGCGAACAGGAGGAGGACGAGGAGGATGATGGGGATGAGTATTTTTTTAATGAGGAAGCTTCTCCGGGGCCACTGGAAATTGGTGGCGTGGCAAGGCCGGGTTCTGGGTTTCTGAGGGACACAAGTGACGTAGATTTGCCTGAAACTGCCCCTCAACCAAGCACAACCGCAGATTTGACTACTGGAATTTTGGCACACATGGCGGATTATGCCTTACGTATCCTCAAAATGGACACACGCATTACGAAAATGATGAACGATGACGATTACTGGTTGGCCTGCCTCCTTGATCCTCGCTATAAAGGCAAATTGCAAAATATTATGCCACATGACAACTTGGAACTAATATTAGCAACCAAACAATCAACTCTTGTTGACCGTTTGCTTCAGGCATTCCCAGCACACAGCGCCCGTGATCGTTTTCACACGAGCAGCAGGGGGCAGCAGACCAGAAGTGTTAGAGGTGCAGAAATCCGAAGTGGCGTTGGACAGAGGGGTTTTCTGACCAGGTTGTGGAGTTGCTATGACCGCAGACAGGACAGGTACTGCTGCATCAATTCAAAGTGACAGGAGACAACATTTGTCCAGTATGGTTACTAACTATTTTTCATCCCTTATCGATGTTCTACCTCAACCGTCATTCCCATTTGAATACTGGGCATCCAAATTAGACACCTGGCCAGAATTGGCAGAATATGCATTGCAGGAGCTTGCTTGCCCGGCAGCTAGTGTCCTATCAGAAAGAGTATTCAGTGCTGCAGGTTCAATATTAACCGAAAAAGGACTCGTCTGGCCACCCAAAATGTTGATGATCTAACCTTCATTAAAATGAACCACAACTGGATTTCGAATTCTTTTGCCCCAACTTGCCCGGCCGACACCTAGCTTTCCTATGAAAAGGTATTGCCTGTGGACTACTCTGAATGACTTTTCCAATCTCGTAATTTGCAGCAGCTGATTGTCCAGCTTACGACATGTTCACACCTCCCTAAATGGCCAAACTCCCCACACGGCGCCGTGGTATCGCCACTTGGCGTAAGCACCCGTGAGAATGCTGTTTGTCTGAAGAGGTGGGTGTGCCCGCTTTTGGTCCATGGCACTGCCACTGGGTCCCTCATAGTACAATAAAGTGTCTCTGGCAGTGGTGGTGCGCACCCAACGTCAGACACACTGTTGTAACATGAGGGGCCCTGGGCATGTACCACCGGCCACAAGAGAGTTCCTCCACCCCCAGCTCAAACATTGCTCTACCACTTGCACAATTATCTCTCACAGTTCCATCTATGTTTAGTCTATGCGCTGACATCCGTAAATTCCTGCCACTGACAATACCATTGTGTTGACATGTATGATGGTACTTAACATAGTCAGGGGCAGTGTCCTATATTTACCCAAGTAAATACTTTGTGCCAAATTACTAGGTCTGAAACTACGCAGAGGAGCCCACCCCTGTACCTAATGATTGCACCCTTTTGGTTTTTCTTTTTGTTGTAATGCGAGACATTGACATGTATTTATTTTTTGGGACTACTAACTGGCAGACACTCATTACAATCGGCTGCCGCTGACAACACCAATGGTGCCCACTGCCTGTGTACCCTGCAAGAGAATTCAAAGTGCCTACAGCTCAATTTTATTATGTTAGGCCTTCGAAGCCTGTCTGCGGTCCCTCCTTCCACTAGGCCTCCACTGACCTGTCTACTGCTGCCCGTGTACCCCTGGAACCAATGTTAAAGTGCCTACAGCCCTAATTTATTATGTTAGGCCTTCGAAGCCTGTCTGCGGTCCCTCCTTCCACTAGGCCTCCACTGACCTGTCTACTGCTGCCCGTGTACCCCTGGAACCAATTTTAAAGTGCCTACAGCCATATTTTATTATGTTAGGCCTACTACGCCTGTCTGCGGGCCCTCCTTCCACTAGGCCTCCACTGACCTGTCTACTGCTGCCCGTGTTCCCCTGGTACCAATTTTAAAGTGCCTACAGCCCAATTTTATTATGTTAGGCCTTCGAAGCCTGTCTGCGGTCCCTCCTTCCACTAGTCCTCCACTGACCTGTCTACTGCTGCCCGTGTACCCCTGGAACCAATTCTAAAGTGCCTACAGCCATATTTTATTATGTTAGGCCTACTACGCCTGTCTGCGGGCCCTCCTTCCACTAGGCCTCCACTGACCTGTCTACTGCTGCCCGTGTTCCCCTGGAACCAATTTTAAAGTGCCTACAGCCCAATTTTATTGTTAGGCCTTCGAAGCCTGTCTGCGGTCCCTCCTTCCAATAGTTCTCCACTGACCAGACCAATGCTGGCCGTGTACCCCTGGAACCCAGCTGAAAGTGCATGGAGCCTCCTTTTTTTCTTTGTTTTATATTTTGAAAGCCCAGATGAACTACGCTGTACCACGGTTCAAGCCACCCAGTCGACATTTCTTTTGCGAGAAAAGCCATCCCAGCCCTCCACCGGCATGAAAAAGTCTGCATTGTCATAGCACTCAGGCAATCAAACAGTAGAAAGGTGCACCTGACAAGAGACGCATGGACCAGTAGGCATGTCCACAAAAAGTTACGTGTCCATTATGGCGCACTGGGTTAATGTGTTGGATGCATGGTCCACAGGGGACAGCCTACAAAGTCTGTCTGCAGTCCCTAATTCAAATTGTCCTCCGCTGACCACACCACTGCTGCACGTGTACCCCTGGAACCAATTTTAAAGTGCCTACAACCTAATTTTGTTATGTTAGGCCTACTACGCCTGTCTGCGGTCCCTCCTTCCAATACTCGTCCACTGACCACACCACTGCTGCCCGTGGACCCCTGGAACCTACTTTTAATTGCATAGAGCATCCTTTTTTTAATAGTAGGCGTACAAAGTCTGTCTGCGGTCCACTATTGAAATTGTCCTCCACTGACCAGAGCAATGCTGCCTGTGTACCCCTGTAACCTTTTTTAAACTGCAGTGAGCCACATTTTTGGTTTAAGGCCTACTACCTGTGTCTGTCTGCGCCACTCAATACAGCTGTCCTCCTTTGAAAAAAGCAGAGCGTCAATAGTCTTGTTTTCAGCCTCTAGGAATTTGAAAACTGCATTGGGCTACTACTTTGGTAGGGCCTACTAACGGTGTCTGCTGCTCCAAGGTGTGCCCCAAGTTTCCTCTCTATTGCTTGGGTCTTCCGACTCTCGTTTAGTAGTTGTTGAAAACGACACTGCATTAGGCCTACAAATTGGGTATGGGGTGTAGAGAGATGGTGTGTTACACTCCAAGGTGTTCCCCAGGTTTCCTCTCCATTGCTTCGGTCTTCCGACTCTCGTTTAGTAGTTGTTGAAAACTACACTGCATTAGGCCTACAAATTGGGTATGGGGTGTAAAGACGGTGTGTTACACTCCAAGGTGTTCCCCAGGTTTCCTCTCCATTGCTTCGATCTTCCGACTCTCGTTTACTAGTTGTTGAAAACTACACTGCATTAGGCCTACAAATTGGGTATGGGGTGTAGAGACGGTGTGTTCCACTCCAAGGTGTTCCCCAGGTTTCCTCTCCATTGCTTCGATCTTCCGACTCTCGTTTAGTAGTTGTTGAAAACTACACTGCATTAGGCCTACAAATTGGGTATGGGGTGTAGAGACGGTGTGTTCCACTCCAAGGTGTTCCCCAGGTTTCGTCCACATTGCTTCGATCTTCCGACTCTCGTTTAGTAGTTCTTGAAAACTACACTGCATTAGGCCTACAAATTGGGTATGGGGTGTAGAGACGGTGTGTTCCACTCCAAGGTGTTCCCCAGGTTTCCTCTCCATTGCTTCGATCTTCCGACTCTCGTTTAGTAGTTGTTGAAAACTACACTGCATTAGGCCTACAAATTGGGTATGGGGTGTAGAGACGGTGTGTTCCACTCCAAGGTGTTCCCCAGGTTTCCTCTCCATAGCTTGGATCTTCCGACTCTCGTTTAGTAGTTGTTGAAAACTACACTGCATTCAGCCTACAAGTTGGGTCTGGGTTGTAGAGACGGTGTCTTCCGCTCCAAGGTGTTCTCCAGGTTTCCTCTCCATTGCTTCAATCTTAAAGCTCTTGTTTAGTAGTTGTTGAAAACAACACTGCATTAGGCCTACTAGTTGGGTTGGGGCCTTCTATCTGTGTCTGCCGCTCCTTGCTGTTCTCCTCCAGTGAACAAAGCTGTGCCGCCGGTTTACTACTGTTGCCAATTTTGAACTGCATTTAGAATACTTACTGATTTGGGCCTAATCTCTGTGTCAGCCTCTCATTCCAGTTGTCCTCCACTGAACAAAACAATGCCCCCTGGTTAGTCCTGTTACCAATTTTGAACTGCATTTAGCCCACTTTATTCTTTGGGCCCATATCTGTTTCCCCCTCATCCTGCCCATTGCCCAGCCAGTGATAGATGAGTCTGCTGGTACATTGACCCATAATGCAACATTCCCCGTGCACGCTACACTGCAAGATTGTGACCCTGCTGAAAGTCAGGTCCCCCTTCCCGCATACCATACCACCTTACACGGGGACAAAGAGGAAGGTGCAGATGAAGGTGCAGGTTCCTTCATCAGGTGGGGGGAGGAATACTCGTTGCTGACGACGTCACTGGCACAGGGCCCCTCATAGTACGCAAAAGTGTTGCTGCCGGAGGGAGGCGCCCCCACCGTGCAAACACACCGCTGTACTTTGAGGGGCCCTGTGCCAGTGCAAATGCCAACGAGTGGGCCCCCCCTGCTTGCTCAGGATCACAGCACTTGCAAAGTTGAAATACTTACCTCTCCCTGCTCCACTGCCGTGACGTGGTCCAGATTTACTGGGCACACTAATTACTTGAACCAGCCCTACCCCCCACAACTTTAGCCAAATGACCCCCAATTTCAAATGCCTTCCAATTATTATAAGCTAAATTACGATTGACAAGCTTCAGTAACAAGAATGGATGTTTTTGCCATTAAAATGGCCAGTATAGGTGTTTTCCTGGCCTCCACTCACTGCCGACTATGCTCCCCCATTGACTTGCATTGGGTTTCGTGTTTCGGTCGATCCCCGACTTTTCGCGATAATCGGCCGATTCCACTCGACTCGACTTTTGAGATAGTCGGGTTTCGCGAAACACGGCTCGACTCTAAAAAGGTCAAGGTCGCTCAACTCTACCCATAATTACTGCAGTGCAGTAATGGGAGCTAGTTGTACACTAGGTTTTTGTCAAATTTCAGTAGCTGCTCCCTCTAGTGTTTAAAAGTGGAAATGCCAAACCTTTTAAAATTATTTTTCATATTTTACAAAATTATAAAAATTGTCTCTTCAGAGAGGAAGAGGACTAGAACTCTAGTGCCACCTATTGGAAGTAGCAATCCTAACAGTCAATGTCGACCCTTTAACGAGCCTTGTCACATGACTTAGGATAATAGCCAAACCAGAATCTCAATTTGCAGACACTGTGTTTCGGGGTAATGCCCCTCGTCAATGCAAAGTGGAGATCTGGTTTGGCTGATTGAGAGGCGTCTGACCGGGATCCAAGAAGTATCGCTTCTCCTTGCGGAGAGTGACATGATAAGCATGTCGAGGTGAGGAGACTTAACCCCTTAACGACCGCCGATACGCCTTTCAACGGCGGCAGTTAAGTGTACTTAAACCACAACGCCGTTAAAAAAAAGTGATCTGTCATTCTCTGTCCTCTGATGTGATCACACATCAGAGGACAGAGAAATAATGGGATTCGGGGACCCTGTCATACTTACCGGTGCCCCTGGATCCTCCTGCATCCCCTCCTGCCCGCCGGCTTCTTCATCGGCAAAGAAAATGGCGGGCGCATGCGCAGTGCGCCCACCATGATCTGCCGGTCAGCAGCTAGAGGAGTTGGGGCTAAAATTAGGGTCAGGTTTAGGGATGGGGCTAAATTTAGGGTTAGAGTTGGGGTTTAATTTAGGATTAGGGCTAGGGTTAGGGCTAGGGTTAGGCTTCTTTCACACTTGCGTCGGTACGGGGCCGTCTCAATGCGTCGGCCCGACGTACCGATGCACGTTGTGAAAATTGTGTACAACGTGGGCAGTGGATGAAGTTTTTCAAGGCATCCACTGCCCTCGTATGTCCTGGGGATGAGGGGGCAGAGTTACGGCCACGCATGCACGGTCGGAAATGGCGGATGCGACATACAAAAAGGTTACATTGAACTTTTTTTGTGACGACAGTCCGCCAAAACACAACGGATCCAATGCACGACGGACGGAATGTGTGGCCATCCATCAGCAATACAAGACTATGGGCAAAAAAGGCATCCTGCTGGCACATTTGCAGGATCCGTTTTTTGTCCAAAACGACGGATTGCAAAGGATTCCACACGACACAAGTGTGAAAGTAGCCTTAGGGCTAGGGTTAGGGTTGGGGCTAAAGTTAGGGCTAGGGTTAGGGTTGGGGCTAAATTTAGGGTTAGGGTTGGAGCTAATTTTAGGGTTAGGGTTAGGGCTAGGGTTAGGCTTGGGTCTAAAGGTAGGGTTAGGGCTAGGGTTAGGGTTGGGGCTAAAGTTAGGGCTAGGGTTGGGGCTAAAGTTAGGGCTAGAGTTGGGATTAGGGTTAGGGTTTGGGTTAGGGTTGGTATTAGGGTTAGGGTTGGCATTAGGGTTACGTTTGGGATTAGGGTAAAGGTTAGGGTTGGGATTAGGGTTAGGGGTGTATTGGGATTAGGGTTAGGTTTGAGGTTAGGGTTGAGATTAGGATTAGGGATGTGTTGGATTTAGGGTTTTGAATAGGGTTATGTGAGGGTTGAGATTAGGGGTTAGGGTTGTTTTGGGGTTAGGGTTGTGATTATCGTTAGGGTTGTGATTAGGATTATGTATCGGGTTGGGATTAGGGTTAGGAGTGTGTTGGGGTTAGGGTTGGAGTTAGAATTGGGGGGTTTCCACTGTTTAGGTAAATCTGGGGGTCTCTAAACACGACAGCCAATTTTGCACTCAAAACGTCAAATGGTGCTTCCTCCCTTCTGAGCTCTGCTGTGTGCCCAAACAGTGGTTTACCCTCACATATGGGGCATCAGCATACTCAGAATAAATTGGACAACAACTTTTGTGGTCCAATTTCTCCTGTTACCCTTGTGAAAATAAAAACTTGGGGGCTACAATATCTTTTTTGTGGAAAAAAAAATATTTTTTTATTTTCACGACTCTGCATTCTAAACTTCTGTGAAGCACTTGGGCATTCAAAGTTCTCACCACACATCTAGATAAGTTCCTTGGGGGGTCTAGTTTCCAAAATGGGGTCACTTGTGGAGGGTTTCTACTGGTTAGGTACATCAGGGGCTCTGCAAACGCAACATAATACCCGCAGACCATTCTATCAAAGTCTGCATTCCAAAACGGCGCTCCTTCCTTCCGAGCTCTGCCGTGCGCCCAAACAGTGGTTTACCCCCACATATGGGGTACCAGCGTACTCAGGACAAATTGGACAACAACTTTTGGGGTCCAGTTTCTCTTGTTACCCTTGTGAAAATAAAACTTTGGTGGCTAAAAAATCTTTTTTGTGGAAAAAAAAATATTTTTTATTTTCACGGCTCTGCATTATAAACTTCTGTGAAGCACTTGGGCATTCAAAGTTCTCACCACACATCTAGATAAGTTCCTTGGGGGGTCTAGTTGTCAAAATGGTGTCACTTGTCGGGGGGGTTTTACTGTTTATGTGCATCAGGGGCTCTGCAAACGCAACATAACGCCCGCAGACCATTCTATCAAAGTCTGCATTCCAACATGGCACTCCTTCCCTTCCGAGCTCTGCCATGCACCAAACAGTGGTTTATCCCCACATATGGTGTACTAGCATACTCAGGACAAATTGGACAACAACTTTTGGGGTCCAATTTCTCTTGTTACCCTTGTGAAAATAAAAACTTGGGGGCTAAAATATCTTTTTTGTGAAAAAAAAATATTTTTTATTTTCACATTATAAACTTCTGTGAAGCACTTGGGCATTCAAAGTTCTCACCACACATCTAGATAAGCTCCATGTGGGGTCTAGTTTCCAAAATGGGGTCACTTGTGGGTGGTTTCTACTGTTTAGGCACATCAGGGGCTCTCCAAACGCGACATGGCGTTCGATCTCAATTCCAGTCAATTCTGCATTGAAAAAGTAAAACGGCGCTCCTTCACTTCCAAGCAGTGCACTGAGCCCAAACAGTGGTTTACCCCCACATATGGGGTATTGGCGTATTCAGGAGAAATTGCACAACAAAATGTATGGTTAAATTTCTGTTTTTACACTTGTGAAAATAAAAAAATGGTTCTGAAGTAAAATGTTTACAAAAAAAGTTAAATATTCATTTTTTCCTTCCACATTGTTTCAGTTCCTGTGAAGCACGTAAAGGGTTAATAAACTTCTTGAATGTGGTTTTGAGCACCTTGAGGGGTGCGGGTTTTAGAATAGTGTCACACTTGGTTATTTTCTATCATATAGACTCCTCAAAATGACTTCAAATGTGATGTGGTCCCTAAAAAAATGGTGTTGTAAAAATGAGAAATTGCTGGTCAACTTTTAACCCTTATAACTCCCTAACAAAAAAAAATTGTTTCCAAAATTGTGCTGATGTAAAGTAGACATGTGGGAAGTATTATTTATTAACTATTTTGTGTGACATATCTCTCTGATTTAAGGGCATAAAAATAAAAAATTTTAAAATTGCAAAATGTTAAAAATTTTCGCCATATTTCCATTTTTTTCATAAATAATCGCAAGTAATATCGAAGAAATGTTACCACTAACATGAAGTACAATATGTAACAAAAATACAATCTCTGAATCAGCGGGATCTGTTAAAGCGTTCCAGAGTTATAACCTCATAAAGTGACAGTGGTCAGAATTGTAAAAATTGGCTCGGTCATTAAGTACCAAATTGGCTCTGTCACTAAGGGGTTAAAGCCGCAATGCTCCTCTGGGAAATATGCAAATTGTCTATTCAGAGAGGAAGAGGACTAGAACTCTAGTGCCACCTATTGGAAGTAGCAATCCTAAGAGTCAATGTCGCCACTTTGCCCTGACGAGGGGCAGTACCCCGAAACACAGTGTCTGCAAATTGAGATTCTGGTTTGGCTATTATCCTAAGTCATGTGACAAGGCTCGTTAAGGGGTCGACATTGACTGTTAGGATTGCTACTTCCAATAGATGGCACTAGAGTTCTAGTCCTCTTCCTCTCTGAAGAGACAATTTACATATTTCCCAGAGGAGCATTGTGGCTTTAAGTCTCCTCACCTCGACATGCTTATCATGTCACTCTCCGCAAGGAGAAACTATACTAAATTATAAACAAATGATAATATTTTTTAAGAAAATTTAAACATTAATTCTTTACGTTTTCTCAATCGTTGGAAATTTTTTTTTGTTTTATGGCACCTTCCCTTTAACGGATTTGCCCAGAGTTTTAGAATTAAGCACAGTTATACATCTTATTACTTCTACCCAATTGCATGACCTTACATTTATCCCCATTAAAGCTCAATTGCCATTTATCAGCCCAAGCTTCTAGTTTACATAAATCATCCTGTAATATAAAATTGTCCTCCTCTGTATTGATTACCCTGCAGAGTTTAGTGTCATCTGCAAATATTGAAATTCTGCTCTGAATGCCCCCTACAAGGTCATTAATAAATATGTTAAAAAGAAGAGGGCCCAATACTGACCCCTGTGGTACCCCACTGGAAGCCGCGACCCAGTCCGAGTGTGCTCCATTAATAACCACCCTTTGTTTCCTATCCCTGAGCCAGCTCTTAACCCACTTACACATATTTTCCCCTATCCCCATTATTCTCATTTTGTGTATCAACCTTTGTGTGGCACCATATCAAAAGCTTTAGAAAAGTCCATATACACTATGTCCACTGGGTTCCCTTGGTCCAGTCCGTAACTTACCTCCTCATAGAAATTGATGAGATTAGTCTGATAGGAACGGTCCCTAGTAAACCCATGTTGGTATTGGGTCATGAGGTTATTCCTCTTCAAATACTCCAGCATAGCATCCCTTAGAATGCCCTACAGGATTTTACCCACAGTAGAGGTTAAGCTTACTGGCCTATAATTTCCGAGTTCAGTTTTTGTCCCCTTTTTGAATCTTGGCACCACATTTGCTATACGCCAGTCCTGTGGTACACACTCTGTTATTATGGGGTCTTTAAAGATTAAAAATAATGGTCTATCAATGACTGTACTTAATTCTTGATTAAGATTTGTAAATTTTAGTGATTTTTAGACGCCGACGTACTTCCTGCTGGGTTAAGCAGGTGACATTTAATGGGGAATTTTTATCACTAGTCATTTTGTCTGCCATGGGATTTTCTTGTGTAAATACTGATGAAAAAAAGTCATTTAGCATATTGGCTTTTTCCTCATCCTCATCCACCATTTCACCCAGACTATTTTTAAGGGGGCCAACACTATCATTTTTTAGTTTCTTACTATTTACGTAGTTAAAGAATATTTGGGGATTATTTTTACTCTCTCTGGCAATGAGTCTCTCTGTCTCAATCTTAGCTGCCTTGATTTGCTTTTTACAGAATTTATTTAATTTTCTGTGTTTATTTAATGCCTCGTCACTACCTACTTCCTTTAATTCTCTAAATGCTTTCTTTTTGTCACTTATTGTGCCCCTTACAGCTCTATTTAGCCATATTGGTTTCCTCCTATTTCTAGTATGTTTATTCCCATACGGTATATACTGTGCACAGGTCCTATCCAGGATGCTAATAAACGTCTCCCATTTTCTTTGTATATTTTTATGCCTCAGTATATCGCCCAAGTTAATTGCACTAAGATCATCTCTCATCCGTTGGAAATTTGCCCTCCTGAAGTTTAGGGTCCTTGTAACCCCTCTACTACACATCTTATTAAAGGATACATGAAAACTTATTATTTTGTGATCACTATTACCCAAGTGACCCCCAACCCTTATATTTGCCATGCGGTCTGACCTGTTGGTTAATATCAGGTCTAGCAGTGCCCCCTTCTTGTTGGGTCCTGAACCAGTTGTGAAAGGTAATTGTCTACTATAGTTGTCAAAACCGATTACCTTTGCTGGAACTGCAGGTTTCTGTTCCCCAATCTATTTCAGGGTAGTTGAAGTCCCCCATAATAATGACGTCTCCTTGAGTCGCTGCTTCATCTATTTGCTTAATGAGGATATTCTCTGTTGCTTGTGCAGCGCCTCAGAGTCCTGGTCGTTGCAGTAATGTTATTCTTCCACCAGGGGGAGTGATGTTACGTCTGAAGGCAATGAAAGAGATCTTCTGTCCAGGTATCACAACCACAAAACACACGTCACACTCCAGGCCACCAGGGGCAGCCATGCTTCTATCTACTAGGGCACTCCTCACACTTGGGTAAAACTGGTGGGTTGGTTAGGAAGTTAAACAGTCAGCCCTGACTGAGTTTGGCAGAGGCTGGTTGGAGTGGGATCCAGCCAGCTTCAGACTGGGGCCTGCTGGAGGCGAGGGTACACGGAGCTGCGCCTGCATCCCATGCGGCAGCATCCCAAGACAGAGACATTGAAAGGAATTGTGTTGCAGTGAGTAAGAAACGAAGTCATAGCAAAAGGAGAGGAATATCAGAGGGTGACCAACTAGAAGCAGACTGCCTCCTTCTGAAGCGCAGTACCGGTAGCCGGAACACCGTGGGAGTAAGGATCTCTATGCTTTACTTCAGAGACTGGCAGGACAGTTGATTCCATGCTGGCTGCCCGACCATATACCCAGGAGGCACGGTGGCAACTTGTAGAGGCTGGGGCGTCTCTAGGGTCCCTATAAAAAGCCTCAGGCCATCAGTCATACGGGTTTGTCCTATCTGTCAGGGGGACAGAGAGAAAGAGACTTAAAGGGACTCTGTCACCTGAATTTGGCGGGACTGGTTTTGGGTCATATGGGCGGAGTTTTTGGGTGTTTGATTCACCCTTTCCTTACCCGCTGGCTGCATGCTGGCTGCAATATTGGATTGAAGTTCATTCTCTGTCCTCCATAGTACACGCCTGCGCAAGGAAAGATTACCTTGTGCAGGCATGTACTACGGAAGACAGAGAATGAACTTCAATCCAATATTGCAGCCAGCATGCAGCCAGCAGGTAAGGAAAGGGTGAATCAAACACCCGAAAACTCCACCCATATGACCCAAAACCAGTCCCGCCAAATTCAGGTGACAGGTTCCCTTTAACACCTACAATAGTTGTAAGGACCTCACCGAGTTGCTCAGCAGGGAGGAACTACAACACTCAGGCGCTAGAGGAAGGCTATTGAATTCCCCCTGGAAAAGGGGACTCTGGATTTGCTTTCAGACCGGCTGGACTCTGCCTACCCTGTGGTCCCTGTTGTGAATTCTGTTATCGAACTCCCTCCTGTGGTCATGAATGGTACTTCGGCGAGTTCTGTCCATGGACTCCCTCTGGTGGCTGTGAGTGGAGCTGCTGCTTCTGAGGTTCCTTCCACAGGTGACGTAGTTTATTCTTTGGCTGGCTGCTCTATTTAACTCCACTCAGATCATTACTCCATGCCAGCTGTCAATGTTCTTGTACTGGTTCAGTTCGCTCTTGGATCTTTCTGGTGACCTGTCTACTCCAGCAGAAGCTAAGTCCCTGCTAGTTTATTATTTGTTCATTGTTTCCTTGTCCAGCTTGCTATCATGATTTTGCCTTGCTAGCTGGAAGCTCTGGGATGCAGAGTGGCACCTCCGCACCGTGAGTCGGTGCGGAGGTCTTTTTGCACACTCTGCGTGGTCTTTTTGTAGTTTTTTGTGCTGACCGCAAAGATACCTTTCCTATCCTCAGTCTGTTTAGTAAGTCTGGCCTCCCTTTGCTGAAACCTGTTTCATTTCTGTGTTTGTGACTTTCTTCTTATCTCACAGTCAATATATGTGGGGGGCTGCCTTTTCCTTTGGGGAATTTCTCTGAGGCAAGGTAGGCTTTATTTTCTGTCTCTAGGGCTAGTTAGCTCTTAGGCTGTGAAGAGGCGTCTAGGCAGTGTTAGGTACGCTCCACGGCTATTTCTAGTTGTGTGATAGGATTAGGGGTTGCGGTCAGCAGAGCTCCCACTTCCCAGAGCTTGTCCTGTGTGAGTTTAACCATCAGGTCGTTCCGGGTGCTCCTAACCACCAGGTCCATAACAGTACAGCTGGCCAAAAGTATTAATGCATCTCAATAGAGGGATAAGAGAAGTTCTGAGACCATTTTTTTTTCTCTGCAGTGTGTTTTGTCTTTCTTTTCCCCTTAACCTCTGGGTGGTTCAGGACACAGGTATAGATATGGACATTCAAGGTCTGTCCTCTTGTGTGGATCATCTCACTGCAAGGGTACAAAACATTCAAGATTTTGTGGTTCAGAATCCGATGTTAGAGCCTAGAATTCCAATTTCTGATTTGTTTTCTGGGGATAGATCTAAGTTCCTGAATTTCAAAAATAATTGTAAACTGTTTCTAGCTTTGAAATCCCGCTCCTCTGGTGACCCCGTTCAACAAGTAAAAATCATTATTTCTTTGTTGCGTGGTGACCCTCAAGATTGGGCATTTTCCCTTGCGCCAGGAGATCCTGCATTGCGTGATGTAGATGCGTTTTTTCTGGTGCTTGGATTGCTTTATGATGAACCAAATTCAGTGGATCAGGCAAAGAAAATCTTGCTGGCTTTGTGTCAGGGTCAGGATGAAGCGGAGGTTTACTGTCAGAAGTTTAGAAAGTGGTCTGTGCTTACTCAGTGGAATGAGTGTGCCCTGGCAGCAATTTTCAGAAAGGGTCTTTCTGAAGCCCTTAAGGATGTCATGGTGGGATTTCCCACGCCTGCTGGTCTGAATGAGTCTATGTCCTTGGCCATTCAGATCGATCGGCGCTTGCGTGAGCGCAAAACTGTGCACCATTTGGCGGTATTCTCTGAGCATAGGCCTGAGCCTATGCAATGTGATAGGACTTTGACCAGAGCTGAATGGCAAGAACACAGACGTCGGAATGGGCTGTGTTTTTACTGTGGTGATTCCACTCATGCTATCTCCGATTGTCCTAAGCGCACTAAGCGGTTCGCTAGGTCTGCCACCATTGGTACGGTACAGTCTAAATTTCTTTTGTCCGTTACTCTGATTTGCTCTCTGTCGTCCTATTCTGTTATGGCATTTGTGGATTCAGGCGCTGCCTTGAATTTGATGGACTTGGAGTTTGCCAGGCGCTGTGGTTTTTTCTTGGAGCCCTTGCAGTATCCTATTCCATTGAGAGGAATTGATGCTACGCCTCTGGCCAAGAATAAGCCTCAGTACTGGACTCAATTGACCATGTGCATGGCTCCTGCACATCAGGAGGATATTCGCTTTTTGGTGTTGCATAATCTGCATGATGTGGTCGTTTTGGGGTTGCCATGGCTACAGGTCTGTAATCCAGTATTGGATTGGAAATCTATGTCTGTGTCCGGCTGGGGTTGTCAGGGGGTACATGGTGATGTTCCATTGCTGTCAATTTTGCCTTCCACTCCTTCTGAAGTCCCTGAGTTTTTGTCAGATTATCGGGATGTATTTGAAAAGCCCAAATCCGGTGCCCTACCTCCTCATAGGGATTGCGATTGTGCTATTAATTTGATTCCTGGTAGTAAGTTTCCTAAGGGCCGACTGTTTAACTTATCTGTGCCAGATCACGCCGCTATGCGGAGTTATATAAAGGAATCCTTGGAGAAAGGTCATATTCGCCCGTCATCATCACCGTTGGGAGCAGGGTTCTTTTTTGTGGCCAAGAAGGATGGCTCTTTGAGACCTTGTATTGATTACCGCCTTCTTAATAAGATCACAGTCAAATTTCAGTACCCTTTGCCGCTGCTGTCTGATTTGTTTGCTCGGATTAAGGGGGCTAGTTGGTTCACCAAGATAGATCTTCGAGGGGCGTATAATCTTGTGCGAATTAAACAGGGCGATGAATGGAAAACAGCATTTAATACGCCCGAGGGCCATTTTGAGTACCTGGTTATGCCATTCGGGCTTTCTAATGCTCCAACTGTGTTTCAGTCCTTTATGCATGACATCTTCCGAAAGTACCTGGATAGATTCATGATTGTATATTTGGATGATATTTTGGTCTTTTCGGATGATTGGGAGTCTCACGTGAAGCAGGTCAGAATGGTGTTCCAGGTCCTTCGTGCAAATTCCTTGTTTGTGAAGGGGTCAAAATGTCTCTTTGGAGTTCAGAAGGTTTCATTTTTGGGTTTAATTTTTTCCCCTTCTACTATCGAGATGGACCCTGTTAAAGTTCAGGCCATTTATGATTGGACTCAGCCGACATCTGTGAAGAGCCTGCAGAAGTTCCTGGGCTTTGCTAATTTTTACCGTCGCTTCATCGCTAATTTTTCTAGTGCTGCTAAACCGTTGACTGATTTGACCAAGAAAGGTGCTGATGTGGTCAATTGGTCCTCTGCGGCTGTAGAGGCTTTTCAGGAGTCGAATCGTTGTTTTTCTTCTGCCCCTGTGTTGTGCCAGCCAGATGTTTCGCTCCCGTTTCAGGTCGAGGTTGATGCTTCTGAGATTGGAGCAGGGGCTGTTTTGTCGCAAAGAAGTTCTGATGGCTCGGTGATGAAACCATGTGCCTTCTTTTCTAGAAAATTCTCGCCTGCTGAGCGCAATTATGATGTTGGCAATCGAGAGTTGTTGGCCATGAAGTGGGCATTCGAGGAGTGGCGACATTGGCTTGAAGGAGCCAAGCATCGCGTGGTGGTCTTGACGGATCACAAGAATTTGACTTATCTCGAGTCTGCCAAACGGTTGAATCCTAGACAGGCTCGATGGTCGCTGTTTTTCTCCCGTTTTGATTTTGTGGTTTCGTACCTTCTGGGCTCTAAGAATGTGAAGGCTGATGCCCTGTCAAGGAGTTTTGTGCCTGACTCTCCGGGTGTGCCTGAGCCGGCGGGTATTCTCAAAGAGGGGGTAATTTTGTCTGCCATCTCCCCTGATTTGCAGCGCGTGCTGCAGAAGTTTCAGGCTGATAGACCTGACCGTTGTCCAGCGGAGAAACTGTTTGTCCCTGATAGATGGACTAGTAGAGTTATCTCTGAGGTTCATTGTTCGGTGTTGGCGGGTCATCCTGGAATCTTTGGTACCAGAGATTTGGTGGCTAGATCCTTTTGGTGGCCTTCTTTGTCACGGGATGTGCGTTCTTTTGTGCAGTCCTGTGGGACTTGTGCTCGGGCTAAGCCCTGCTGTTCTCGTGCCAGTGGGTTGCTTTTGCCCTTGCCGGTCCCGAAGAGGCCCTGGACGCATATTTCCATGGATTTTATTTCAGATCTCCCTGTCTCTCAAAGGATGTCGGTCATTTGGGTGGTTTGTGATCGCTTCTCTAAGATGGTCCATTTGGTACCCTTGTCTAAATTGCCTTCCTCCTCTGATTTGGTGCCATTGTTTTTCCAGCATGTGGTTCGTTTGCATGGCATTCCGGAGAACATCGTCTCGGACAGAGGTTCCCAGTTTGTTTCGAGGTTTTGGCGGTCCTTTTGTGCCAAGATGGGCATTGATTTGTCTTTTTCTTCGGCTTTCCATCCTCAGACAAATGGCCAAACCGAACGAACTAATCAAACTTTGGAAACATATCTGAGATGCTTTGTTTCTGCTGATCAGGATGATTGGGTGTCCTTCTTGCCTTTGGCTGAGTTTGCCCTTAATAATCGGGCCAGCTCGGCTACTTTGGTTTCGCCTTTTTTCTGTAATTCTGGTTTCCATCCTCGTTTCTCTTCAGGGCAGGTTGAGCCTTCGGACTGTCCTGGTGTGGATACTGTGGTGGACAGGTTGCAGCAGATTTGGACTCATGTGGTGGACAATTTGACATTGTCCCAGGAGAAGGCTCAACGTTTCGCTAACCGCCAGCGCTGTGTTGGTCCCCGACTTTGTGTTGGGGATTTGGTTTGGTTGTCATCTCGTTATGTTCCTATGAAGGTTTCCTCTCCTAAGTTTAAGCCTCATTTCATTGGTCCGTATAAGATTTCTGAAGTTCTCAATCCTGTGTCATTTCGTTTGGCTCCTCCAGCTTCTTTTGCCATCCATAATGTGTTCCATAGGTCGTTATTGCGGAGATACGTTGCGCCTATGGTTCCCTCCGTTGATCCTCCTGCCCCGGTGTTGGTCGAGGGGGAGTTTGAGTATGTGGTGGAGAAGATTTTGGATTCTCGTTTTTCGAGACGGAAACCCCAGTACCTGGTCAAGTGGAAGGGTTATGGTCAGGAAGATAATTCCTGGGTTTTTGCCTCTGATGTTCATGCTGCCGATCTAGTTCATGCCTTTCATTTGGCTCGTCCTGATCGGCCTGGGGGCTCTGGTGAGGGTTCGGTGACCCCTCCTCAAGGGGGGGGGGTACTGTTGTGAATTCTGTTATCGAACTCCCTCCTGTGGTCATGAATGGTACTTCGGCGAGTTCTGTCCATGGACTCCCTCTGGTGGCTGTGAGTGGAGCTGCTGCTTCTGAGGTTCCTTCCACAGGTGACGTAGTTTATTCTTTGGCTGGCTGCTCTATTTAACTCCACTCAGATCGTTACTCCATGCCAGCTGTCAATGTTCTTGTACTGGTTCAGTTCGCTCTTGGATCTTTCTGGTGACCTGTCTACTCCAGCAGAAGCTAAGTCCCTGCTAGTTTATTATTTGTTCATTGTTTCCTTGTCCAGCTTGCTATCATGATTTTGCCTTGCTAGCTGGAAGCTCTGGGATGCAGAGTGGCACCTCCGCACCGTGAGTCGGTGTGGAGGTCTTTTTGCACACTCTGCGTGGTCTTTTTGTAGTTTTTTGTGCTGACCGCAAAGATACCTTTCCTATCCTCAGTCTGTTTAGTAAGTCTGGCCTCCCTTTGCTGAAACCTGTTTCATTTCTGTGTTTGTGACTTTCTTCTTATCTCACAGTCAATATATGTGGGGGGCTGCCTTTTCCTTTGGGGAATTTCTCTGAGGCAAGGTAGGCTTTATTTTCTAAGAAAAGAAAAAAAAAAAAGTTGAATTCCAGCTCCTTAAAACATGACGTTTATTGTATCCAAATAAAAAATCCAAATGTCCATGGTGTGCAACCTCCCACCGGTAAGTGCCTGGGATGACAGAGATAAACGGCTACGCGTTTCGATCGGAGTGATCTTTATCAAAGCCATACCTGGATCAGGCAGCTTCTCCTACTTATAAGGAGGCTCACCCAACCAGATCATTCATTTGAGTCACATGGCAATTTGACAGGTCCTTTCATCTAAAATCATTGTTCTATATGTAACAACATAACAAAAATAAAGG
Source organism: Ranitomeya imitator (assembly GCF_032444005.1). Lineage (NCBI taxonomy): Eukaryota > Metazoa > Chordata > Amphibia > Anura > Dendrobatidae > Ranitomeya > Ranitomeya imitator. Next base: position 110,900,413 of record NC_091287.1, on the reverse strand, counting down.
ATTAAAATCACATTCAGCAATAATGTAACATAACTTCATGTCTTTTATTCAATCCTGTTGGGACACAGGTGTTCAATTGGAAAATCCAATATGCTTCTCGTGTGAGAAGCCGGCGTCTAATGTCACCACCCCGACTAGGGGTATTAACCCGTTCTATGCCCTGAACCTGAAGAGTGACAGTGCTGCGTGCATGGTGCCTAACAAAATGTTTGGATGCTGCTGATATATTCCTGTCATTATTCTGAGTGTTACCTATGTCATATAAGTGTTCCCTAATGCGTGTTTTCAATTTTCTGGACGTACAGCCCACATACGACAGGTTACACTCTATACATTTGATTTTGTATACCACATTGCAAGAATTACAATTGATGTACTGCTTTATATCAAATTTGATAGTTTCATCCGCATTATAAAATGTCTTTTCAATACTGGCGAATTTACATGTGCTACAATTTCGTGTGCCACACCTGAAAAATCCTGGATAATTTAACCAGGTTCTGATGGATTTATTTTTGGAGCAGAACAAGCTAGGGGCTATTTTATTACCAATGGTCGGGGCTCTTCTCGACACCACATTAATGCCAGAATTTAGTATGTTATACAGCTGCGGATCTTCATATAAAATAGGTAAATATCTGTTGACAATATCTCTAATTCTAGCGAACTGCGGGCTATATTGAAAGCATATGTATGGCTTTTGTTCCATTTGTAAATTTCTATGCTTTTGTGCTGTAACTAGTTCTTTACGATCTTTTCCTGCTACTATTTTTTTGGCCCGATTAATTGTCCATTGAGGGTATTGTCGATATGTTAATTTATTTGCTATTTGCTCGATTTCACCCTTGAGATCTTTTTCTGAGCTGCAATTCCTTTTAATCCTGGTGAACTCACCCACCGGAATTGATTTAATTGTATGCCTGCTATGGCTGCTTTTGGCATGCAGTATTGTGTTACCCCTCACTGGCTTGTGATGTGTTCTGGTGACGATATTTGAATCTATTTGCCCCGTGAGCTCCAGATCTAGAAATGATATACTTTTGCTATCTGCCCTATGCGTGAATCTAATATTGTACTCATTCTGATTCAGGTACTCCATGAAGCGCGGTATGGCAGACACATCACCCTCCCATATCATGAGCGTATCATCAATGTATCTGCCATACCACGCCACATATTCCAAATACGGATTGTTCACGGAAAAAACGCACTCCATCTCCCAAAAGGACATAACCAAATTAGCAAGGGAGGGAGAGTATTTCGCACCCATGGCCACTCCAGCTTGCTGCATATAAAATTGATTATCAAATGCAAAAAAGTTACTAGTGAGCAAAAAATGTATTACCATCAGCAGATATTCAATCAAATCCTCAGAATACTGACTGAATTTGACAAGGTGATATTGGATCGCTCTTATTGCTAGATCGTGCGGGATGCATGTATATAAAGATATAACGTCGCAGCAGAGCCAGGAATAATTTTTTTGCCATATCTTACCATCAAAAATACGTAATACCTCCTTAGAGTCTTTTATATATCCAGGGGAACGTTTTACAAGTGGCTGGAGGAGAGAGTCTACCCATTGACAGAGTCTTTCATTGCAGGACCCGATTCCAGATACTATGGGTCGCATTGGGGGAATCCCCTCTTTTTTATGTATTTTAGGGACCCCATATATTATAGGAGTGACTGGACATTCAACTATTAGATATTCCATTTGTGTTTTAGTTAATACCCCCAGATCGAATCCCTCCTTGATAATGACATCTCTCTTTTTAATAATTTCTTGTGAGGGATTATTTGTTAGTTTCTTATACGTGATTTGATCAGATAATAGTTCCAGCATTTTTTTCTGATAGTCCACTGTGTCCAATACCACTACCACCCCTCCCTTATCTGACATTTTAATTGTAAGATCTGGCATATTTTGTAGCTCTCTTATAGCGTTACGTTTTTTTATAGATATATTCTTAGGGTTGTATTTATTATTAGTTTTTATTTCCTTGTTTAATTGTCTGAGTTCCCTTTCTATGTTTTCTTGAAATTTGTCCATACACTCAGATCTGGCCTGGATTGGATAATAGTAGGGATTTTTTGTAGTAAAATTCTTGGAAACATGCACCCGATCACTATCCAGCAATGTATCTGAGCTGAGATCTTGTAGCGCAATTAGTGCTACTTGTTCTTTAAAGTCCATCTGTGAGTACTCATTATCCACCATAGGTGGTGCTACAGATCCTTCCTGACTTAATTCCTCTTCAGTATTTTGCTCCTGATAAAAATGTTTTCTGATGGTCAGGTTGCGGATAAATTTATTAGTGTCCATAATTGTTGCAAATAGGTCAAAATCCTGGTCAGGAACAAAATTTAATCCCAAGGATAAAACTTGGACCTGTTCTGATGATAAACTTCTGGATGACAGGTTAAGTACATTCGTATATTCATTTATCTTTTGTGCAGTTTCTTGTTGCGTGTAGTCATTCCCCCGTCGTTTGTGTTTTCTCCCCCCCCGCCTGCTGCGTTTTTTGGCTGGCGGTAGTTATTTCTTGGGGTGTATACTCTGTTTTCATTCAGGGAAATGTCTGACGCACTGGCCTGATTGTCTGATGAGTCAGGGTCTGACGAAGTGAAATATACATGCGATTTTTCTTTGCTCTTAGCGTTTTTTCGTTTATGGCGAGATTGACTATACTTCAGTATCGATTTCGGGGTTTTATTTATATTAGTCCAGTTACCCCAATCATACACTTTATTAGTCGCATAATCGTCAGAGTCTCTAGTAAATTTTCTTTTTTTCCGATCCATGATTTGTTCCTCCAAACCCATTATTTTTTCTTTGGTTTGTGTCATAAGTGCATCAAACTGTGCACCTGTTTTATAATCATTCAAAAGAAGATTTACTTCATCTATTTCCTGCTGTATATTTTTCAATTTGTCCTCCTCGTGTTCAATAATAAGATTCATCAAATCCTTCGAACATTTGCTTAGAATAGAATTCCACTCCTCCAAGAATTCTGCTGAGTATACGGTTGTGGGTATTTTTCTAATTCGCAGACCTCTTGGGATCATGTTCTTAGCCACATAATTATTCAATGTGGTTTGATCCCACCACACTTTTGTTTCCTGCATCATAAGTGTTTCCAATTTACTCATATTTTCATTCAGAGTGGATATACCCACATCTTCATTTTCATGAGTAGAGAACACCTGAGCAGCTTTACGCAATCTGTCTCTTGTTAAGTCCATAGCCATGCTGATATGTGAGTAATGATAAAAGAAAAAAGGCTCTGTATCCCTTGGCAACTAAACCGGTAATAGACAGTACATGTGTCCGCAATAACTTTATCAGGGAGTAGTACCAGGAGCACGGCAATCCAGCATTATAAATAGTCACAAAGAGAAAAGGAGTTTGTAGCCAGCTCACCGGTAAATCACCGCAGGTGCACGGAACTCCGCTGCAGGAAGACGATCCAATCATCAGAGAAAAGAAAAAAAAAAAAGTTGAATTCCAGCTCCTTAAAACATGACGTTTATTGTATCCAAATAAAAAATCCAAATGTCCATGGTGTGCAACCTCCCACCGGTAAGTGCCTGGGATGACAGAGATAAACGGCTACGCGTTTCGATCGGAGTGATCTTTATCAAAGCCATACCTGGATCAGGCAGCTTCTCCTACTTATAAGGAGGCTCACCCAACCAGATCATTCATTTGAGTCACATGGCAATTTGACAGGTCCTTTCATCTAAAATCATTGTTCTATATGTAACAACATAACAAAAATAAAGGATTAAAATCACATTCAGCAATAATGTAACATAACTTCATGTCTTTTATTCAATCCTGTTGGGACACAGGTGTTCAATTGGAAAATCCAATATGCTTCTCGTGTGAGAAGCCGGCGTCTAATGTCACCACCCCGACTAGGGGTATTAACCCGTTCTATGCCCTGAACCTGAAGAGTGACAGTGCTGCGTGCATGGTGCCTAACAAAATGTTTGGATGCTGCTGATATATTCCTGTCATTATTCTGAGTGTTACCTATGTCATATAAGTGTTCCCTAATGCGTGTTTTCAATTTTCTGGACGTACAGCCCACATACGACAGGTTACACTCTATACATTTGATTTTGTATACCACATTGCAAGAATTACAATTGATGTACTGCTTTATATCAAATTTGATAGTTTCATCCGCATTATAAAATGTCTTTTCAATACTGGCGAATTTACATGTGCTACAATTTCGTGTGCCACACCTGAAAAATCCTGGATAATTTAACCAGGTTCTGATGGATTTATTTTTGGAGCAGAACAAGCTAGGGGCTATTTTATTACCAATGGTCGGGGCTCTTCTCGACACCACATTAATGCCAGAATTTAGTATGTTATACAGCTGCGGATCTTCATATAAAATAGGTAAATATCTGTTGACAATATCTCTAATTCTAGCGAACTGCGGGCTATATTGAAAGCATATGTATGGCTTTTGTTCCATTTGTAAATTTCTATGCTTTTGTGCTGTAACTAGTTCTTTACGATCTTTTCCTGCTACTATTTTTTTGGCCCGATTAATTGTCCATTGAGGGTATTGTCGATATGTTAATTTATTTGCTATTTGCTCGATTTCACCCTTGAGATCTTTTTCTGAGCTGCAATTCCTTTTAATCCTGGTGAACTCACCCACCGGAATTGATTTAATTGTATGCCTGCTATGGCTGCTTTTGGCATGCAGTATTGTGTTACCCCTCACTGGCTTGTGATGTGTTCTGGTGACGATATTTGAATCTATTTGCCCCGTGAGCTCCAGATCTAGAAATGATATACTTTTGCTATCTGCCCTATGCGTGAATCTAATATTGTACTCATTCTGATTCAGGTACTCCATGAAGCGCGGTATGGCAGACACATCACCCTCCCATATCATGAGCGTATCATCAATGTATCTGCCATACCACGCCACATATTCCAAATACGGATTGTTCACGGAAAAAACGCACTCCATCTCCCAAAAGGACATAACCAAATTAGCAAGGGAGGGAGAGTATTTCGCACCCATGGCCACTCCAGCTTGCTGCATATAAAATTGATTATCAAATGCAAAAAAGTTACTAGTGAGCAAAAAATGTATTACCATCAGCAGATATTCAATCAAATCCTCAGAATACTGACTGAATTTGACAAGGTGATATTGGATCGCTCTTATTGCTAGATCGTGCGGGATGCATGTATATAAAGATATAACGTCGCAGCAGAGCCAGGAATAATTTTTTTGCCATATCTTACCATCAAAAATACGTAATACCTCCTTAGAGTCTTTTATATATCCAGGGGAACGTTTTACAAGTGGCTGGAGGAGAGAGTCTACCCATTGACAGAGTCTTTCATTGCAGGACCCGATTCCAGATACTATGGGTCGCATTGGGGGAATCCCCTCTTTTTTATGTATTTTAGGGACCCCATATATTATAGGAGTGACTGGACATTCAACTATTAGATATTCCATTTGTGTTTTAGTTAATACCCCCAGATCGAATCCCTCCTTGATAATGACATCTCTCTTTTTAATAATTTCTTGTGAGGGATTATTTGTTAGTTTCTTATACGTGATTTGATCAGATAATAGTTCCAGCATTTTTTTCTGATAGTCCACTGTGTCCAATACCACTACCACCCCTCCCTTATCTGACATTTTAATTGTAAGATCTGGCATATTTTGTAGCTCTCTTATAGCGTTACGTTTTTTTATAGATATATTCTTAGGGTTGTATTTATTATTAGTTTTTATTTCCTTGTTTAATTGTCTGAGTTCCCTTTCTATGTTTTCTTGAAATTTGTCCATACACTCAGATCTGGCCTGGATTGGATAATAGTAGGGATTTTTTGTAGTAAAATTCTTGGAAACATGCACCCGATCACTATCCAGCAATGTATCTGAGCTGAGATCTTGTAGCGCAATTAGTGCTACTTGTTCTTTAAAGTCCATCTGTGAGTACTCATTATCCACCATAGGTGGTGCTACAGATCCTTCCTGACTTAATTCCTCTTCAGTATTTTGCTCCTGATAAAAATGTTTTCTGATGGTCAGGTTGCGGATAAATTTATTAGTGTCCATAATTGTTGCAAATAGGTCAAAATCCTGGTCAGGAACAAAATTTAATCCCAAGGATAAAACTTGGACCTGTTCTGATGATAAACTTCTGGATGACAGGTTAAGTACATTCGTATATTCATTTATCTTTTGTGCAGGCTTTATTTTCTAGTTAGCTCTTAGGCTGTGAAGAGGCGTCTAGGCAGTGTTAGGTACGCTCCACGGCTATTTCTAGTTGTGTGATAGGATTAGGGGTTGCGGTCAGCAGAGCTCCCACTTCCCAGAGCTTGTCCGGTGTGAGTTTAACCATCAGGTCGTTCCGGGTGCTCCTAACCACCAGGTCCATAACAGGTCCCTACCCTGGACTGTGGATGCTGAAGCCTTCAGTAAAGGTAAAGAGACTACAACCTTGTGTCCTCATTATTCACTGCACCTTACATCATCTACCATCCACCATCTACACTCTGGGAAGCCCTGGGGATATACTTCACCTGTGGGAAGGTATACCATCTAGCTGCCATAACATTACCCCAGTCGACCCCTAAGCAGCATCGGTCACCATGACCGAATACCACTGGTGGCATCACGAACATTATCCCTCTATGCTTTCTTAAATTATTAATTGTTCTAACCCCAACCCCCCATGCCACCGCCACCCCCAACTTTCTTATTTGTGCCCAGGTCTCTATCTGCACTATCTTCCCCTCCTATAAAATGAATATCCTCCCCCCATGCCCTAGTTTAAACACTCCTCCGACCTTCTAGCCATTTTCTCCCCCCAGCACAGCTGCACCTTCCCTATTGAGGTGCAGCCCGTTCCTAGCGGAGAACCTGTCGCCAACTGAGAAGTCAGCCCAGTTCTGTAGGAACCCAAACCTCTCCATCCTACACCAATTCTTGAGCCACTTATTAGCCTCCCTAATCTCCCGTTGCCTCTCTGACGTGGCACATTATACAGGCAGTATTTAGGAAAAAAATACCACGTTAGGCTAGTATCACATTTGCGTTTAAAAACGCAGCGTTGAAAACGCAAACGCAGGTGGTGAAAAAAACGCATGTAAACGCGTGCAAATGCTGCGTTTTTTAGACGCATGCGTTTTCGTATGCGGTAAAAAAACACGGCGTTTTGACGCGTTTACATGCGTTTTTTTCTGTGTTTGCGTTTTTGAAACACATGATGGGAAGTGTGTGACAGCTGCCAATCATCAAAATCAACTAGAAAACCCACTATAAATAGAAATAGCTAGGGTTAGGGTTTGGATCCCTAGGGTTAGGGATAGGGTTAGGGTTTGGAACCCTAGGGTTAGGGTTAGGGTTTGGATCCCTAGGGTTAGGGTTAGGGTTAGGGTTAGGATCCCTTTATCACCTTGATGGTGGGGGGTTAGGGTTAGGGTTAGGATCCCTTTATCACCTTGATGGTGGGGGGTTAGGGTTAGGGTTAGGATCCCTTTATCACCTTGATGGTGGGGGGTTAGGGTTAGGGTTTGGATCCCTTTATCACCTTGATGGTGGGGGGTGGCTTATCAGTGTGTAGACTTGTTTTTTTCTATGGAAACGCATGCGTTTAAAAACGCAACCAAACGCATGTGCTTAAAATCGCATGCGTTTACATAGACAGCAATACATTTTTTTGCCACATATTCATGACTGTAATCGGCGGCCCCACGTGACTGCTCATACAGTAGAAGGTGCGGCCAGGACAGGAAGCAGCGCCAGCCAGCGAGGGAGCCGGGTGAGTATTTTAAGAACAGCAGGCGAGCGCACAGGGGGTGGGAGGGGGGTGGGGACATGGATCTTTATGTTAAACACGAGAAACAAAAAAAAAGGAATATTCATATCTTCTCTACAGCGAACGCTGCTGCAGAGAAGATATCAATGGCGGCTTCAGCACCACGTGGGGGGACAGCGCTTACTGTAGCGCTGTCTCCTGCACGGCACACGGACTGCACACGGACAACGTCCGTGTGCGGTACGTGTTTTACACGGACCCATTGACTTTAATGGGTCCGTGTAATCCGTGCGCTCCCACGAACACTGACATGTCTCCGTGTTTGGCCCACAGAGACACGGTCCGCAAAAAATCAATGACATCTGCACAGATGCATTGATTTCAATGTGTCTACGTGTGTCAGTGGCTCCGGTACGTGAGGAAATGTCATCTCACGTACCGGAGCCACTGACGTGTGAAACCGGCCTAAGACTGTTCCCCGCAGTCGAAATTTTCACCAACTTGGTGATAGAAGATTTTAAAAAACTGTCAATTAGGCGCAGGCTAGATAATGTAGCACAGCAACAGAGAAATGCAATCAAAGATCTACAATCTTATCAGGATGTGGTCTATAAAGCAGCAGACAAGGGGGGGAGGAAATTGCTGTTTGGCCAAATCTGAAACATGAACGTGAGGCATTCCTCCAGCTAAGGGATATAAATACATATGCTAAGCTATCCTCTCACCCTGTGGCCTCTTTCTTGGATCAACTCCAGGCCATTCTCATTAGAGCTTATGAGGATGAAGTTATCAAAGAAAACTTCTCAATGGATTGACAGGTAAGTTCCCTAAGATTCCCACATTTTACCTCCTTCCTAAGATCCACAAAAAGACCGTCCACCGGGGCACCCAATCGTGTCCGGTCTAGAGGGGTTATGTGACCCAATTTGTAATTTCATCGACTTCCATTTAAAAACGTATATACGTGGTCCTCACATTTATGGAACTCAGAGTGAGGGTGTGAGAGCATGTGCGGGATACTGGCGCGGCCAGAATAGTGACCGATCCTCTTGAACTAAAGACTATCCCCAGACATTTTAAGGTCCAACATGATTGTGACCCCAAGTCTCTCATGGTTAGGGCCATTGATATTATCCACACTGGGATTAGGGGAGGAAACATCAAAAAACTCCAAGCTCAGCATGAAATTAAATGGATTGTAACCATAGACACAATGACCCCAAACGGTTTGAAAGAGTCACTCAATTTCTCTCTGTTTCTATAAATGACTGCTGATTTTCATTGCCCTGATTTTGTATACTAACCCCTTCACACATTTTTTTTTAATCGGTAGTATTTAATTGTTTTTCATTTATTACATTTCTTTTTAAATTTCATTTTAGTCTGTTATATTGAAACTAGATGGTGGCCCGATTCTAACGCATCGGGTATTCTAGAATATGCATGTCCAATAGTATATAGCCCAGCCACTTAGTATATTGCCCAGTCACGTAGTATATTGCTCAGCCACGTAGTATATTGCCCAGCCACGTAGTATATTGCCCAGCCACGTAGTATATTGCCCAGTGACGTAGTATATTGCCCAGTGACGTAGTATATTGCCCAGCCATATTTAAGTGTGTTTTTTCATTTATTACAACATTTATTTTTAAATTTAATTTTAGTCTGTTATATTGAAATGATGGCCTTTCTCCTTTTCTTGACCATGGATACCACCTTGATTTGCTTGATGCAATCCTCATTACTCTGATAAAAAAAAAGATCAAGCTCATATCCACTTCAAGCATCGATGCATATTTACACTTCAAGGATGGACAGTACATGTACCTTTTTATACTTTGTGCTAATGTAATTGATTGAAGCATTTAATAATGTAATAGGTTTGCTATCACATGTTGTTAGGATATTTACCAGTTCTTATATTTTATAAATGTGTTATTTTCACCTACTTATGTGATAACTAGTTGATAACATTAATGTACCTCTTATTGAGCTGATATAACTGTTGGAACATATTATATGTGCTGTCACATTCTGTCAGGCTATTTACCAGTTGCCATATGTTACAAATGTACTATGTATCCGAGACAAAAGACAAAAGAGTAGCAAGAAAACCACCAGAAAATAAATCAATGAATAAATTTTATTAAATAATTACATAAAAAATCAAACTTAACACAGTACAAATACATATGAGGGAAAAGGAGGAAACATGCAGATAGGCAAGGGAAAACTGTAGGTCAAAATAAGACTTAAAAAAGCAGGGAAAAGAATAATAACAAAATGTGCACACAGAAATAGCATATGCTGGCAAATGCTGTAGATAATTGTAGGATATACCTATATACCAACATAATGCAAAGTCATAGGATGAAGTCCCTGCTTACCCTTAGTAGGTCCAGACCACAAACAGCCTTCCCTGCAAACCCTGATGCGTGTTTCGCATGCTTGCTTTATCAAAGAGGAATAGGTAGAATGTCCTGTCTCTGAAGGGCTATATATAAAACCGAACGCTGTTCGCATGCGGGTGACATAGCACTCGATGACGTCATTAGACATGCGCACTGCATTAGCTTGATAGTCGCCGAGGAAGCGAAGTGCTGGGCAAGTCATAGTGCGCATGCGCGCTATCGGCAGCCATTTTATTGGAGAGCAAAAGACCGTGGCCATAATACCAGGCACCAAGAGAGATCTATACCTCATATAACAGCTCGAACATGATAATAATACCTGAACTGATGTTGCAGAGCCAGGTATGGTACAAGAAATGTGTAAAGGAGATGCATAAAAAGGGGGAAAAGAGAAAAAGACATAAAACAGAATGGAGGTAAAAGAGAAGGGGAACACATCCCACTTCAATAAGAGTATGTCCATGGCGGCAAATACCACCATAGAATAAACAGTGTACTAATATCTCTGTACAAAGATGGAGCCATACATTATTAAGCCAAAACATAATAAAATAAGTGCTACAGAGGCTACAAAAATTATGCAGCCATAAGAACATAAGACTAAAAATGGTGGTTCGAGCCCACTGTGCAGAATGTGACAGAGCCAATTTGGTACTTAATGACCGAGCCAATTTTTGCCAAAAGTGCATATGTATCAAAGATAGGCATATCTTACCCATGTATGCCAAAACCAACTGCACAGATGCCCCAACGCGCGTTTTGCTGCTGCTTCTTCGGGGGGCAGTGTGTAAGTGTGCCATATCGAAGGTTTAAATATCCCTATGTGAGGTCAGGAGCCAGTCCCCTGTTCCGTACTCTGTTCAGCCTCTAAAATGACAAAAGGTCAGGATTGGAAGGGTTAACCAGGCGAAGGAGGACAGGGCAAGGGCACCTCCCTTGCTTATATGCTCGTGAGTTCTAGTTTTCTACTCCCTAGATGTGAGACCAACATATATAAGGGAGCAGGGGCATGTGGTGTAGTAAATCACATGTGTGATATTACAGAAAATAAAGTCGTGAATCACATATTCCCTGCTCCCATCAGATGATTTGAAAGTCCCACATCTCGGGATGTTGGACCACGCCACACATGAACCACAAGGAAAACAGCCACATTTTGGGCCACCTGAGTTGAAAAGTGGTTTTTGTTTCACCACAAATTGGCTTCTTAAGCTAGGTTCACATTGCGTTAGTGCAGTCCGTTCAACGCATACGTTAAATGGACTGCGTTAACGCAATTGCCGAAAAAGATCGCGTTTATGCGATCGCGCTAGCACAGATGCTCTATCTGTGCTAGCGATGACGGACCCGAAAACGCTGCAGACTGCGTCCGAGGGTCCATCACAGAGTGATGGCACATCGCTAACGCATGCCGATTATGGCATGCGTTAGCGATGCGCTACATAATGGCAGTTAATGGGTGCGCTAACGCATCCATTACATAGCATTACATATGTGAACCCAGCCTTACCAGGTGGTCCCTTAAATTTTTGTCTTTGATGCAGTAATAGCTGTAGATTGGTCAGGTGACCATGTGGGCAATGCTATGAAGAGGGTTTCACATTATGGTGTGACATAAAATTTGGTAGCCGGAATCCTCTTGTCTTCATTCCAGGTATATCTCATTGTTATATTGATTTGGTGGTAGAACCACTTTTTTTGGCATTTCTCGTGTCCCAGAATCCATTTTTCAACACAACAACACTAATTTTCATGTTCCTTGTTTTAATTGTGAGCAACCTGCATGACCTAAATGTTTTACCATGGCTTGCAGCGTCTTCAGACATGTTTCCCATTGCACACAACTGGGACATCTTTGTTTTGCAATTGCCAAATGAGCTGCCACTATCAGATTTTGATGATTAGCTGAAGTGCATTCAACGAGGCAGAACATTCCACAGACAATCATTAATAATATTCAGTACATTATTGACAGCCTGCCAAGGCATGTAAGTGTATGTGTTTCTGTGTGTGGTTCTCACACTGGATACTGATTGTTTTATTTTCTTTCCATTTTTTCATTGTTTGCATATCATTATTTTGTATAATACCCCTTTGATTTCCATAATTCCCCAACATTTTTCCTTGGTATTGCAATTCAATGTTGAGGAGTGTATATATTTTTAAATACTGTATATGCAAATATAGAGTATGCACACATCATATACTGTATATAATTGATCTGTTTAACACATTAACCCTTTCGCGCTAGAGCCTGTTTTCGCCTTCATGACAGGCCATTTTTTTCAATTCTGACGAGTGTCAATTTATGAAGCAATAACTCTGAAACACTTCAACATGTCCCTGTGATTCTGAGATTGATTTTTTTCGTGACATACTGTATTGCTCTTCGTGATAGTGGTAAAATTTATTTCTGAAAATATGGGTAATTTGGCAAAAATGTCACAATTTTCAAACTTTTAATTTTGATGCTCTTAAATCACAGAGTTATGTCACACAAAAGAGCAAATAGACAACATTTACCACATGCCTATTTTACATCAGCTTCATTTTTAAAACATAATTTCTCTTTATTACCTAGTTAGAAGGGTTACAAGTTGATCAGCAAGTTCTCATTTTTCCATAAAATTTACAAAAATCATGTTTTTTTACAGACCACATCACATTTGAAGTGGCATTGAGGGGCCTATATGACAGAAATTAGCCAAAAGTGACACCAGTCAAAAAACTGCACCCCTCAAGGTATGATCGGGGCATTTTGAAGATAGCAAAGATCGTAGTGCTTGCAGGACCCTTGAGCGCTGTGAGACCACCGACCATAGAGAAACGTCATTGCTGAACCAAGCCCCCCGACGTTTATCTACAGTGGGCAGTCAGGAACCGGTTAATGCTGTGGATATACAAACAAGTTCACTTGTGTCTTGCTCTTATTGAAGCAAGCAAACTCATGTATCCCTTTAAGTCCATGAGCATTAGCGTTTTTTAATATTAATTAACCTGATATTTCTAAGAAAATAAAAAAATAAAGGAATCTGTAATATAATATTTCCTTTCATAGAATCAAAACAATACTCACAGCAGAAATTACAATTTTTTTCACTTGGAAAAATATTTTGTACAATTAATATCTTTAGGAAATGACACCGAGTAGCAAAGCAACAGCTGTTGTATGTGTCTCTGTTCTGGCTCCCTCTGCATTAGTGACATTATTGAGTATGACAACCTTGCATGTTTAACCCAGTTTGATACTCACACTTTTAAATAAATAGTTCAGGAAAGTGAATGTGTCACCATTAATTGTATGCAAACTATTTCTGTAAAAGTACCAGCTGCAGAACAATTGATGACATTTATGCATTTCAGCCTCATGGTAAAAATAATTTTCTAAGTGTATAATGTATGCATAAAATTAAAGAATGCTTGCCTCTCAAGAAGCTTCAAAATATCTCTGCTAATTTTTTTGTGCGAAATCTTCAACAGCAGAGGGATAGAAAACCCTCCAGAAACTTAAAGGAGAAATCTCAAGTTGTCTCTTGAGAAGCTCGGAGCTATACAGTATCTTATTACTTCCTGGTTGCTTGGTGTGTGGTGGGGTGCTCCTCCTTGACAGTTCTGATGAGCAACTTCATTTTACTACTACCTCTCAATGGTCTGTCAATGTTTGTTCTGACTCTACATCGCTATCACTATATTTGCATACAGTGATTGCAAGGCATTTTTTAACAAGCATGCAGCTCAGGAAAGTGAGAGCCCTGATTAGGAGAACTGCTGAGGAAACTACTGATGCAAGTGGCTGGGAGATTGTGTTTCTAAAGGATTGATAGAAGCTTAAGGTACTGTCACACTGAACGATATCGATAGCGATATCGTTCAGTTTGACAGGCAGCAGCGATCAGGATCCTGCTGTGCCATCGTTGGTCGGCGCAGAAAGTCCAGAACTTTATTTCGTCACTGGACCTCCCGCAGACATCGCTGAATTGGCGTGTGTGACGCCGATTCAGCGATGTCTTCACTGGTAACCAGGGTAAACATCGGGTTACTAAGCGCAGGGCCGCGCTTAGTAACCCGATGTTTACCCTGGTTACCAGCATAAATGTAAAGAAAAACAAACAGTACATACTTACATTCCGGTGTCTGTCCTCCGGCGCTGTGCTTCTCTGCACTGTGTAAGTGCAGCGGCCGGAAAGCACAGCGGTGACGTCACCGCTGTGATTTCCGGCCGGCGCTTAGTGCAGAGAAGCACAGCGCTGGAGAGGACAGACGCCGGAATGTAAGTATGTACTGTTTGTTTTTTTTACGTTTACGCTGGTAAGCAGGGTAAACATCGGGTTACTAAGCGCGGCCCTGCGCTTCGTAACCCGATGTTTACCCTGGTTACCAGGGGACCGGCATCGTTGGTCGCTGGAGAGCTGTCTGTGTGACAGCTCTCCAGCGACCACACAGCGACGCTGCAGCGATCGGGATCGTTGTCTAGATCGCTGCAGCGTCGCTTAATGTGACGGTACCTTTAGTCAGGAGCTGAGAGGGAAGAGGAAGGGGGGAGCAGATAACTGTTGTATTGAAATCAATGAGCTGACTGGTACGTTGGGAGTTAAAGAGGTTTTCCATTACTTTATCATTGATGACCTTTCCCATTAATTTGAAATAGAGGTGCATGTGCTACCCAGCTACTCTCACAATCAGAAGACTGAGCAGCTCAAAGGACAATTAATCGGCGGGAATGCCGGGTGTCGTACCTCGACAGATCAGACTTTGACGACATATCCCGAGGACAGGTCATCAATGATAAAATAGTAGACAATGTCTTTAAGTCCTTTCCTGGACTGTAACTACGGCGCACTGTCTGCCAGGGTACAGGTGTTATTGGCCAAGTTCATGAAAATGAGCTATATACTATTTCAGATTAAAAAAATCTCATCGCAGGAGAATGACAGCAGATAGAAAAAGCAAGTCAATTGCAATTCGAATGCTTATTTTCATGCTATCTGACTAAAGCAATTTAATAACATGAATATACCCCTTTAACTACAAGCCCCTAATGCCACATGTCTTAACTGTTTAAGCTTAAAATATGGCACAGTCACAGCTATTTTCTGTATTCTTCATAGATAACATCATAAGAGAGGTGGATTTCTGACTAAGAACGGTACACAATGGTAAACTTTATAAGGTCTACATTTCAGGGACAGTGCTCTTTAGAAGGGAAATATAGGTAGACTAGATGGAGGCCCGATGCTATCACATCGGGAGGGCGGTAATATCATGATGGGGGTAGGCATGTGGTGCTGTTGTTGCCTAATGGCATCCTGTGATAATCTAATGCCTTTTGCATCAGGGGACTCATGTGCTTGACGCCTACGCTTATATGAATTGTTTTTGTCCCAGCGATGTTGTTGCTCTTCAAGAATCTCATTTGCCCATTGTTGTCCTCGACATTGTGCCTTTGCTGCTTTCCTTTCATTGTCATTGGTGTACTTTTTAGGAGGAGCCATGTTGGCATTGATATTTGCATCTTATTAAAGGGATTTTCCCCTGAACAAAAGTTCATTTAAAAAATTGTCTGTGTCTGACCGTGTACCGAATATACCACAGGTCCTGGGCAGGGAAGGAAGCAAAATACAATCCTGATATTACAGCAGGAGATCGCAGAGGATACATTTTGTGAAGTAAAATATTTTTAAAAAACAGTCAGTGAAATATTTTACCTCACAAAATGAATCCACTGTGATCCCCTGCTGTAATGTCAGTATTGTCTTTTGCTTCCTCCACTGCCCAGGAGATGTGGTATGCTCAGTACATGGTCAGACACAGTCAATTTTTTAAATGAACTTTCATTCATGGGAAAACCCCTTTAATGCGACCGGCTTCCTCTGCCTGTAGACATGTCGTGCATCTGCCGCTGAAATCAGCCGATTGATTCACTGCATCTGCGCGTAATTCTTGCAGGCGCAGTAAATCAGACCTCTGCCATCTTTGTGCAGACAGATAGCCGTGGTCAGATTAAAACTGTGCATGTGCTCCTCCTGTACAAATATGGCGGCAGTCATTGAATCATTCGGCTCATCCCGGCGGCTGCGTGTTTGCAACGGTGTTCCGCTGGTGGCACCACGCAAGAGGCTACGTGAGTGTGAGTGAGAGTGTGTGAGTAAGTGTGTGTGAGTGTGTGTGTGTGAGAGTGTGAGTGCGTGAGTGAGAGTGTGAGTGTGTGTGTGAGTGTGTGTGTGTGAGTGTGTGTAGTGCGTACGGCGTATAGAGTGTGTGTGTGGTGTGACGGTGTTCCGCTGGTGGTACCGCACAAGAGGCTGGTACCACCAGCAGTTTCCATATTGAGACAGCCATCAATATGGCGGTCGGTGAACTTCCGCTTGGAATTCTGGGATACGGTGACATCTGGACAGAACAGGAAATTAAAACATTACAAGGCTATTATATAAATAGATGGTTTAGGATATCTTTTCCTATATTATAAAATATTTAAATATATGCACAAAGTGCATATATAGGTATGCGCTGGAGCGATAGCGGCAACAGTAGGGAGAAATAAAATCTTATAGAGCCAAAGTACCCCAGTTAAGAAAAATAAAGATAATCTGATGTCCAAATCAATGCCAATATAGTGGCGGTGTGTATGCTTCACAGAGAAAAAAAGGTGTATGGCAGCACTTAAAGATTGTTCCTACCTCCGTTGCTGGCTGCTGAGTATGAGCATTCCTCCTGCGAGAGATATGTCTGTCTGAAGAAGATGCTGTGAGCGGGTGGCTGCCCCAGCCGGCGGCAAGCCACCTCCAACTGATCTCCGGGTGGAGACGGGATCCTGCAGAGCCGACGCCGCGTGTGATAGCGGCGGTAAGTACGAACGGTGCGCAGGACCTAGGTGATGTGGTGTGTCACATGACCGTATCCCCTGGTGAATGAGTGAGTACAGGGTGCAGCTAGGACCAAACTACCGACGCGTTTCGGAGACGCCTGTCTCCTTCCTCAGGGTTGGTCCCTGCACCGTACTCACAATCCTTACATAGCTGCTTGTATTATGAGCCAGTTTATTGGAAGCCAAAAAGTTCAGCACCCATATTCAATCCTCTTGGTGCAATACTATCCAGGAGAAAAAATCCATTTTGTCTCTGCCCGTGACATGGATTTTTCTCCTGGATAGTATTGCACCAAGAGGATTGAATATGGGTGCTGAACTTTTTGGCTTCCAATAAACTGGCTCAAAATACAAGCAGCTATATAAGGATTGTGAGTACGGTGCAGGGACCAACCCTGAGGAAGGAGACAGGCGTCTCCAAAACGCGTCGGTAGTTTGGTCCTAGCTGCACCCTGTACTCACTCATTCACTGGGGGATACGGTCACGTGACACACCACGTCACATAGGTCCTGCGCACTGTTCGTACTTACCGCCGCTATCACACGCGGCGTCGGCTCTGCATGATCCCGTCTCCACCCGGAGATCAGTTGGAGGTGGCTTGCCGCCGGCCGGGGCAGCCACCCACTCACAGCATCTTCTTCAGACGGACATCTCTCTCGCAGGAGGAATGCTCATACTCAGCAGCCAGCTACGGAGGTAGGAACAATCTTTAAGCACTGCCATACACCTTTTTTTCTCTGTGAGGCATACACACCGCCACTATATTGGCGCTGATTTGGACATCAGATTATCTTTATATTTCTTAACTGGGGTACTTTGGCTCTATAAGATTTTATTTCTCCCTACTGTTGCCGCTATCGCTCCAGCGCATACCTATATATGCACTTTGTGCATATATTTAAATATTTTGTTTTGTGCACACCCCTGACAAACCTTTGGTGGAAGTTTGCTGGTATTGCAGCAGGGGCTGTTTTATAGCGTGGGACACTTTGCGCCACCATTTTAATATATTTTATATTTTCCTATATTATGTCTTGGGTTGTACAGTACTAGTAAAAGTATGTTAACCTTTTGGGAGGCGTGACTACACCTGTCACTTATGTAATAATATACACTGCTCAAAAAAATAAAGGGAACACTAAAATCCCACATCCTAGATTTCAATGAATTAAATATTCCAGTTGTAAATCTTTATTCATTACATAGTGGAATGTGTTGAGAACAATAAAACCTAAAAATGATCAATGTAAATCACAACTAATATCCCTCGGAGGTCTGGAGTTAGAATGATACTCAAAATCAAAGTGGAAAATGAAGTTACAGGCTGATCCAACTTCAGTGGAAATGCCTCAAGACAAGGAAATAATCCTTAGTAATGTGTGTGTCCTCCACGTGCCTGCATAACCTCCCTATAAAGCCTAGGCATGCTCCTGATGAGGCAGCGGATGGTCTCCTGAAGGATCTCCTCCCAGACCTGGACTAAAGCATCCGCCAACTCCTGTACAGCCTGTAGTGCAACGTGACGTTGGTGGATGGTGCGAGACATGATGTTCCAGATGTGTTCAATTGGATTCAGGTCTGGGGAACGGGCGGGCCAGTCCATAGCTTCAATGCCTTCATCTTGCAGGAACTGCTGATACACTCCAGCCACATGAGGTCTGGCATTGTCCTGCATTAGGAGGAACCCAGGGCCAACCGCACCAGCATTTGGTCTCACAAGGGATCTGAGGATCTCATCTCGGCACCTAATGGCAGTCAGGCTACCTCTGGCAAGCACATGTGTGGCCCTCCAAAGAAATGCCACCCCATTACTGACCCACTGCAAAAGCGGTCATGCTGAAGGATGTTTCCGGCAGCAGATCACTCTCCATGGTGTCTCCAGACTCTGTCACGTCTGTCAGATGTGCTCAATGTGAACCTGCTTTCATCTATGAAGAGCACAGGGCGCAAGTGGCAAATTTGCCAATCCTGGTGTTCTGTGGCAAATGCCAAGCATCCTGCACGGTTTGGGGCTGTGAGCACAACCCCCATCTGTGGATATCGGGCACTCAGACCATCCTCATGGAGTCGGTTTCTAACCGTTTGTGCAGACACATGCACATTTGTGGCCGGCTGGAGGTAATTTTGCAGGGCTCTGGCAGTGCAACTCCTGTTCCTCCTTGCACAAAGGCTGAGGTAGTGGTTATGCTGCTGAGTTGTTGCCCTCCTATGGCCCCCTCCATGTCTCCTGGTGTACTGGCCTGTCTCCTGGTAGCGCCTCCAGCCTCTGGACACTTCGCTGACAGACACATCAAACCTTCTTGCCACAGCTCGCATTGATTTAACATCCAGGATGAGCTGCTCTACCTGAGCAACTTGAGTGGGTTGTAGAGTCCGTCTCATGCTACCATGAGTGTAAAAGCACAACCAGCATTCAAAAGTGACCAAAACATCAGCCAGAAAGCATTGGTACTGAGATGTGGTCTGTGGTCCCCACCTGCACAACCACTCCTTTATTGAGTGTGTCTTCATAATTGCCAATAATTTCCATCTGTTGTCTATTCCATTTGCACCAAAGCATGTGAAATTGATTGTCAAACAGTGTTGCTTCCTAAGTGGACAATTTGATTTCACAGACGTTTGATTTACTTGGAGTTATATTCTGTTGTTTAAGTGTTCCCTTTATTTTTTTGAGCAGTGTATATCTACTGCCTTTTATTTTTAAAGTCTTTCTTTCGCGTGTTAATGTATTTCTGATTACGCAAAAAAGAATAATAGGGACAAAACGTCAAGTTCTAACATGACATTTTTTGCTTCATTGATTATAGCCGGATCAGCCAGTACTCTAATACTACTAACACCTGAAGTGAATAAGATCGATTACTCAAGACAATGGTGCTTTCAAGGACTGAAAGATATTAAGCGAGTGAATAGTGACTAGTAAATGAACAGTCTGTTCTTGAAGTTTATGTGCTCGAAGCAGAAGAAATGGACAAGCATATTGATCTAAACAATTTTGCTATAGGCCAAGGTTTCATCACTATACAATAGGCACAAAGCTGGGAAGGATCAACAAGTAAACTAGAGACCTTTCCATGGGGACACACAAGGCTTGTATTGACAGACAAAGTTGTTTCAGTCCCACAAATGAGCTACTGTTATATACTGTAAATTGCTATCCTGGGACTAGCTGCAGAAACAACTACCACCACCTTCATACTCTACTTAAAGAGGAAGCAACTGTGCAAAGCATCATTTTCCACATTATCCTCTCTGAGGTGCGCAGATTTGGGATTCACAATCATCCCTGTGTCCAGGAGCCCATCTCAAACTGTCTGATACACACTTGGTGTTGCTTCAAAATATTTCTACTGTTAAATTTTTTTTTTAATATTTTTATTGGGAAACTTTGCTTGTGTGTGTAATTCGAGAGGGGAAAGGTGCTCATCATGACAGAAATCTTGGCCACCGTGAAACAGATTATAGACTGTCAGGAGCACAGCAATGTACTTGTACTACCGTGCTAGTTAATTAAAAAAACATGTGAGATCCCCTTCATTTCTTTCATAGACTGTCCAGTATTTTCAGAAATAAATGGAAATGTACCAAATTATTTAATTAATGGTTCAAAGTTATAAAACAATAAAACATTGTTTTTCAGCTTAGATGTTGCAATTTCCAAGAAGAAACAGAATAAACAGCATGTATAGTAATAAACGCACCCCTAATTAATACTTGATTGCACACCCTTTGGTATTGATGACAGCCTCCAACCGTTTCTTGTAGCCATCAATAAGCTTCTTGCACTTCTCAGCTGGTATATTTCCCACTCTTCCTTTGCAGGTTGTTCAAGATCTTAAATATTTGCAGGGTTCTTTTTCCCAATGGCAGATTTCAGCTCCCCAAAAAAGATTTTTAATGGGATTGAGGTCAGGACTCATTGCTGACCACTTTAAAATAGTCATTTTTTTCTTTTTCAACCATTGCCATGTACTTTTGGATGTGTTCTTGTCTTGCTGGAGGACCCATGATCGTCAACCCAAACCAAGTTTTCTTACACTGGGCATGACATTTCATTCTAAAATCTCTTGATACTTCTCTGATTTCATGATTCCTGTGATACGGTCAAGGCCTCCAGTATCAGATGCAGCAAAGCAACCCTACAGCATTATGGATCCTCCACCATTCTTAACTGTTGGTAGAGTGTTCTTTTCCTTATTCAGATGGTGCAAAGAAGCTTTTCTTTGCACCATCTGTAAACAAACTTGCTTTGCATTGCCAAAAAGCTCTATTTTTGTTTCATCTGTCCACAGAACATTTTCCCAGAAGTATTGTGGTTTGTCAAGGTAATTGTTGACAAAGATCAGTTGTTCCTTTTTATGTCTTATCTTCAGCAATGGTTTCTTCCTTGGCCTTCACCCAGAAAGCTCTGCTTGGTTTAGTGCGTGCCACATGGTACTTGTTGAAACCTTGACCCAAGACTGTTCCAAGTTGGGCGAGTAACGAATAGCCCGAATAGCTTACTATTCATGCAAGTAGCAAATAGTGCCGAATATATTCGCTCAGTCATCACTAATAACATTTTCAAGTATATCAGAAATTCTCCATTAAATGTCACATGCGTAACCCCACAGGAAGTAAAGTGCCACTCAAAATCACTTAAGCAGACAAATCACTGGGCCCGGATCGCATATACCCCCGAGTACTGCAGGAATTAAGTTCCATGATAGACAGACAATTATTTTAAATTTTCAAATATTCAATAAAAACAGGGTCTGTATTACAGGACTTGTGCATAGCAAATGTGGTGCCCGGAATTTTAACCTCTACTGTGGGTAAAATCCTTAAGGGTTTACTAAGAGATGCTGGAATTGTTCCAGAAGTATTTCTTTAAGAAAATTATTGCAATTGCACATGTTTTTGGTATATTTACTTTGTGAGTATTGGAACTATGTAAGAAACAGAGAAAGGCAAATTAAGCATAATTTAACACAAAACCCCAAAGTTGGGCCGGACAAAATTGTTAGCACCCTCAACTTAATATTTGGTTGCACACACTTTGGAATAAATAACTGCAATGCAATCAATTGCTTGCTATCATCATCAACAAGCTTTTTACACCTCTCAACTGGAATTTTGGACCACCCTTCTTTTGCAAACTACTCCAGGTCTCTCATATTTGATGGGTGCCTTCTCCCAACTTCAATTTTAAAATCTCTCCACAGGTGTTTAAATTTAGATCCGGACTCATTGCTGGTATAGCGCCTGCATTTCTGCCTGCAGTCCCTCTCTCCCTGCAGAGACACCAGCGTACTCTCCGCCGAGGCTCCCATCCTTCTCCTTCCGGGTCTGCTGCTGCCAGGAGTGCATGCACTTCTAGCAAGTCTCCAGACACTGTGCTAAGGTCGTGCACATGCACACTTCATTTTTCTTAAAGGGGGCGCGCACATTCCTCTAAAGTGTCCCCAGCCAATAGCTGGAGATCACTTACTATTTAAACCGCCTCCTTCAACATGGAGGTGCCTGTGCAATGTTGTGAGTTTGTTCCCAATTCCCTTGTCAATTCCCAGGTCCCTGTACTTGCATCTCAGTCTGCTGCACCTGCCAGTGCTTCCTTCAATGGTAGCCGAGTCTGCTGCACCCACTAGTTCTTCCTTCAACGGTAGCTGAGTCTGCTGCACCCACTAGTGCTTTCCTCAACAGCAGCTGAGCCAGCTGCACCTGCCAGTTCTCAACTCAATGGCAGAAGAGCCAGCTACACCTGCTAGTGCTCACCTTAACGGCAGCCAAGCCAGCTGCACCTGCCAGTGCTCATCTCTCCATCAGACAGTACTGTCTGCATCTGTGGTTCCTGTCATCTTCTCTGCCTGCCTGCATCTGGTGGTCATTCTCCTGGGCCATTCCAGCTATCCATTCCTAGGGTTCAGCCGCCATCTACTTAAGGTCAGTCCTGGAGTAGCACATGGATCACCTCCCTTATCTCTCCACCATGGTGTCGTTAGCTGCTGTGTGTTCATTGTCAGATTGGGTGAGGCTTCTAGTCATGCCCCTCCAGGTCTACCTTGGGCTTTTGCACAGTGGCTCCACCACCCAGCCCGTTATAGTTGGCCACTTCAGAACACTTCAGCGCTTTATTTCCTTCCATTTCTGGGTGCTGTTTGAAGTATGTCTGGCGTCATTGTCCTGCTGGAAGCAAAAAAGTTGTTTACCCACATTTTTGGAAAAGTTTATCACTAACCATAAGGTGGGGGGGGGGGGAGAAAAGTCACCACTAGAGTTGAGCGACCTTGACCTTTTTAGAGTCGAGCCGGGTTTCGCGAAACCCGACTATCTCAAAAGTCGGGTCGAGTGAAATCGGCCGATTATGACGTAAAGTCGGGATCGACCGAAACACGAAACCCAATGCAAGTCAATGGGGCAGCATAGTCGGCAGTGAGTGGGGGCCAGGAAAACACCTAGAGTGCCCATTTTAATGTCAAAACCATCCATTCTTCTTAATGAAGCTTGTCAAGCGTAATTTACCTTATAATAATTGGAAGGCATTTGAAATTGGGGGTCATTTGGCTAAAGTTGTGGTGGGTAGGGCTGGTTCAAGTAATTAGTGGGCCCAGGAAATCTGGACCACGTCACGGCAGTGGAGCAGGGAGAGGTAAGTATTTCAACTTTGCAAGTGCTGTGAACCTGAGCAAGCAGGGGGGGCCCACTCGTTGGCATTGGCACTGGCACAGGGCCCCTCAAAGTACAGCGGTGTGTTTGCACGGCGGGGGCGCCTCCCACCGGCAGCAACACTTTTGCGTACCATGAGAGGCCCTGTGCCAGTGACGTCGCCAACTAGTATTCCTCCCCCCACCTGATGAAGGAACCTGCACTTTCATCTGCACCTTCCTGTTTGTCCCCGTGTAAGGTGGTATGGTATGCGGGAAGGGGGACCTGACTTTCAGCAGGGTCACAATCTTGCAGTGTAGCGTGCACGGGAAATGTTGCGTTATGGGTCAATGTACCAGCAGACTCATCTATCACTGGCTGGGCAATGGGCAGGATGAGGAGGAAACACAGATATAGGCCCAAAGAATAAAGTGGGCTAAATGCAGTTCAAAATTGGTAACACAGGACTAATCAGGGGGCATTGCAGTGGAGGACAACTGGAATGAGAGGCTGACACAGAGAGTAGGCCCAAATCAGTAAGTAGTCGAAATGCAGTTCAAAATTGGCAACAGTAGTAAACAGGCGGCACAGCTTTGTTCAGTGGAGGAGAACAGCAAGGAGTGGCAGACACCGATAGTAGGCCCCAACCCAACTAGTAGGCCAAATGCAGTCTAACATTAACAACTACTTAACGAGCGCCTGAAAACGGAATTTCAGGACAGGAAACCAGGAGAACAGCAAGGAGCGGCAGACACCGATAGTAGGCCCCAAACCAACTAGTACGCCAAATGCAGTTGTTCCGTTTAACCACAATTTAATGAGAGCCTGAAGATAGAAGTTCAGGAAAGGCAACCTGGAGAACACCTTGGAGTGGAACACACCATCTCTCTACACCCCATACCCAATTTGTAGGTCTAATGAAGCGTAGTTTCCAACTACTAAACGAGAGCATGATGATCGAAGCATTGGCGAGGAAACCTGGGGAACACCTTGGAGTGGAACACACCATCTCTCTACACCCCATACCCAATTTGTAGGCCCAATGCAGCGTAGTTTCCAACAGCTACTAAACGAGAGCCGGAAGATCGAAGCAATGGAGAGGAAACCTGGGGAACACCTTGGAGTGTAACACACCATCTCTCTACACCCCATACCCAATTTGTAGGCCTAATGCAGCGTAGTTTCCAACAACTACTAAACGAGAGCCGGAAGATCGAAGCAATGGAGAGGAAACCTGGGGAACACCTTGGAGTGTAACACACCATCTCTCTACACCCCATACCCAATTTGTAGGCCTAATGCAGCGTAGTTTCCAACAACTACTAAACGAGAGCCGGAAGATCGAAGCAATGGAGAGGAAACCTGGGGAACACCTTGGAGTGTAACACACCATCTCTCTACACCCCATACCCAATTTGTAGGCCTAATGCAGCATAGTTTCCAACAACTACTAAACGAGAGCATGAAGATCGAAGCAATGGAGAGGAAACCTGGGGAACACCTTGGAGTGG
Source organism: Ranitomeya imitator (assembly GCF_032444005.1). Taxonomy (NCBI): domain Eukaryota; kingdom Metazoa; phylum Chordata; class Amphibia; order Anura; family Dendrobatidae; genus Ranitomeya; species Ranitomeya imitator. Next base: position 110,875,180 of record NC_091287.1, on the reverse strand, counting down.
AACACACCATCTCTCTACACCCCATACCCAATTTGTAGGCCTAATGCAGCGTAGTTTCCAACAACTACTAAACGAGAGCATGATGATCGAAGCATTGGCGAGGAAACCTGGGGAACACCTTGGAGTGGAACACACCATCTCTCTACAGTGGAACACACTATCTCTCTACACCCCATACCCAATTTGTAGGCCTAATGCAGCGTAGTTTCCAACAACTACTAAACGAGAGCCGGAAGATCGAAGCTCAGGAAAGGCAACCTGGGGAACACCTTGGAGTGGAACACACCATCTCTCTACACCCCATACCCAATTTGTAGGCCTAATGCAGCGTAGTTTCCAACAACTACTAAACGAGAGCCGGAAGATCGAAGCTCAGGAAAGGCAACCTGGGGAACACCTTGGAGTGTAACAAACCCTCTCTCTACACCACGGAAGGGCTGATTCTTAGGAAGGAAGGCTGTCGGAAAGAAGCAGGGCGCGTCCGAGGGTGATTATATTCTTATTAGGTATATACTCACCCTCGGACGCGCCCTGCTTCTTTATTTGTAATGAATGTTTATTTGCAATGTGGTTTTGACTTACTCTATTTTATTGGTAAATAATGATTTTATTATTTTCATTGTTTTGCATCTTCTTGGCAATAATATAAAGAAGACGCGACAGGACAACACTCGGTGGATGCCATATCTGTGTTTAAAATTGAAAAAACCTTTCAGTTAACTACTTGCAGGTGAAAGTTATTGTAGCTGGTGGCCATTTTTAGTACTGTACCAGATTTTTGTTGTATGTGTTTGTTTTTAATGTTAAAATGTCTGCATTTGATATCTCTCCAGTATTTTCTTTTTTATAAGCAAAATACTTATTTTTATATTTTCTGATGTTGGTTCCAGGGGTACACGGGCAGCAGTGGTGTGGTCAGTGGAGGCCTGGTGGAAGGAGTGACCGCAGACAGGCATCGAAGGCCTAAAATAATAACACATGGCTGTAGGCAATTTTAAATTGGTTCCAGGGGTACACGGGCAGCAGTGGTGTGGTCAGTGGAGGCCTAGTGGAAGGAGTGACCGCAGACAGGCATCGAAGGCCTAAAATAATAACACATGGCTGTAGGCAATTTTAAATTGGTTCCAGGGGTACACGGGCAGCAGTGGTGTGGTCAGTGGAGGCCTAGTGGAAGGAGTGACCGCAGACAGGCATCGAAGGCCTAAAATAATAACACATGGCTGTAGGCAATTTTAAATTGGTTCCAGGGGTACACGGGCAGCAGTGGTGTGGTCAGTGGAGGCCTAGTGGAAGGAGTGACCGCAGACAGGCATCGAAGGCCTAAAATAATAACACATGGCTGTAGGCAATTTTAAATTGGTTACAGGGGTACACAGGCAGCAGTGGTGTGGTCAGTGGAGGCCTAGTGGAAGGAGTGACCGCAGACAGGCATGGAAGGCCTAAAATAATAACACATGGCTGTAGGCAATTTTAAATTGGTTCCAGGGGTACACGGGCAGCAGTGGTGTGGTCAGTGGAGGCCTAGTGGAAGGAGTCACCGCAGACAGGCATCGAAGGCCTAAAATAATAACACATGGCTGTAGGCAATTTTAAATTGGTTCCAGGGGTACACGGGCAGCAGTGGTGTGGTCAGTGGAGGCCTAGTGGAAGGAGTCACCGCAGACAGGCATCGAAGGCCTAAAATAATAACACATGGCTGTAGGCAATTTTAAATTGGTTACAGGGGTACACGGGCAGCAGTGGTGTGGTCAGTGGAGGCCTAGTGGAAGGAGTGACCACAGACAGGCATCGAAGGCCTAACATAACAAAAATGTCAATACAATGGTATTGTCAGTGGCAGGCATTGAAGGATGTCAGCGCATAGACTAAACATTGGTGGAGCTGTGAGATAATTTTGCAAGTGGTAGAGCACTGTTTGAGCTGGGGTGGGGGGAAACTGTTTTGTGGCCGGCGGTACAGGCCCAGGGCCCCTCATATTACAACGGTGTGTCTGACGTTGGGTGCGCACCACCACCGCCAGAGACACTTTATTGTACTAGGAGGGACCCAGTGGCAGTGCCGTCGACCAAAAGCGGGCTCACCCACCTCTTCAGACAAACTGCACTCTCACGGGTGCTGTCGCCAAGTGTCGATACCACGGCCCCGTGTGGGGAGTTTGGCCATTTAGTGAGGTGTAAACATGTCGTATGCTGGACAATCAGGTGCAGAAAATTACGAGATTGGAAAAGGCATTCAGAATAGTCCACAGGCAAGACCTTTTCATAGGAAAGCTAGGTGTCAGCCGGGCAAGGTGGGGCAAAAGATTTCGAAATCCAGTTGTGGTTCATTTTAATGAAGGTTAGATCATCTACATTTTGGGTAGCCAGACGAGTCCTTTTTTCTGTTAGTATTGAACCTCCAGCACTGAATACTCTTTCTGATAGGACACTAGCTGCCGGGCAAGCAAGCTCCTGCAATGCATATTCTGCCAATTCTGGCCAGGTGTCTAATTTTGATGCCCAGTAATCAAATGGGAATGACGGTTGAGGGAGAACATCGATAAGGGATGAAAAATAGTTTGTAACCATACTGGACAAATGTTGTCTCCTGTCACTTTGAATTGATGCTGCAGTACCTGTCCTGTCTGCGGTCATAGCAAAATCACTCCACAACCTGGTCAGAAAACCCCTCTGGCCAACGCCACTTCTGATTTCTGCCCCTCTAACTCCTCTGGTCTGCTGGCCCCTGCAGCTCGTGTGAGAATGATCACGGGCGCTGTGTGCAGGGAATGCCAGAAGCAAACGGTCAACAAGAGTTGATTGTTTGGTTGGTAATATTAGTTCCAAGTTCTCATGTGGCATTATATTTTGCAATTTGCCTTTATAGCGAGGATCAAGGAGGCAGGTCAACCAGTAATCGTCATCATTCATTATTTTAGTTATGCGTGTGTCCCTTTTGAGGATACGTAAGGCATAATCCGCCATGTGGGCCAAAGTTCCAGTTCTCAAATCTGCGGTTGTGCTTGGTTGAGGGGCAGTTTCAGGCAAATCCACGTCACTTGTGTCCTTCAAAAAACCAGAACCCGGCCTTGCCGCGCCACCAATTTCCAGTGGCCCCGGAAAAGCTTCCTCATTAAAAATATAATCATCCCCATCATCCTCCTCGTCCTCCTCCTCCTCTTCGCCCGCTACCTCGTCCTGTACACTGCCCTGGCCAGACAATGGCTGACTGTCATCAAGGCTTTCCTCTTCCTCAGCTGCAGACGCCTGATCCTTTATGTGCGTCAAACTTTGCATCAGCAGACGCATTAGGGGGATGCTCATGCTTATTATGGCGTTGTCTGCACTAACCAGCCGGGTGCATTCCTCAAAACACTGAAGGACTTGACACATGTCTTGAATCTTCGACCACTGCACACCTGACGACTCCATGTCTGCCATCCTACTGCCTGCCCGTGTATGTGTATCCTCCCACAAAAACATAACAGCCCGCCTCTGTTCACACAGTCTCTGAAGCATGTGCAGTGTTGAGTTCCACCTTGTTGCAACGTCTATGATTAGGCGATGCTGGGGAAGGTTCAAAGAACGCTGATAGGTCTGCATACGGCTGGAGTGTACGGGCGAACGGCGGATATGTGAGCAAAGTCCACGCACTTTGAGGAGCAGGTCGGATAACCCCGGATAACTTTTCAGGAAGCACTGCACCACCAGGTTTAAGGTGTGAGCCAGGCAAGGAATGTGTTTCAGTTGGGAAAGGGAGATGGCAGCCATGAAATTCCTTCCGTTATCACTCACTACCTTGCCTGCCTCAAGATCTACAGTGCCCAGCCACGACTGCGTTTCTTTCTGCAAGAACTCGGACAGAACTTCCGCGGTGTGTCTGTTGTCGCCCAAACACTTCATAGCCAATACAGCCTGCTGACGTTTGCCAGTAGCTGCCCCATAATGGGAGACCTGGTGTGCAACAGTGGCAGCTGCGGATGGAGTGGTTGTGCGACTGCGGTCTGTGGACGAGCTCTCGCTTCTGCAGGAGGACGAAGAGGAGGAGGAGGGGGTGCGAACGGCTACAGCCAATTGTTTCCTAGACCGTGGGCTAGGCAGAACTGTCCCAAACTTGCTGTCCCCTGTGGACCCTGCATCCACCACATTTACCCAGTGTGCCGTGATGGACACGTAACGTCCCTGGCCATGCCTACTGGTCCATGCATCTGTTGTCAGGTGCACCTTTGTGCTCACAGATTGCCTGAGTGCATGGACGATGCGCTCTTTAACATGCTGGTGGAGGGCTGGGATGGCTTTTCTGGAAAAAAAGTGTCGACTGGGTAGCTCGTAGCGTGGTACAGCGTAGTCCATCAGGGCTTTGAAAGCTTCGCTTTCAACTAACCGGTAGGGCATCATCTCTAACGAGATTAGTCTAGCTATGTGTGCGTTCAAACCCTGTGTACGCGGATGCGAGGCTAAGTACTTCCTTTTTCTAACCATAGTCTCATGTAGGGTGAGCTGGACTGGAGAGCTGGAGATCGTGGAACTAGCGGGGGTGCCGGTGGACATGGCAGACTGAGAGACGGTGGGAGATGGTATTGTTGCCACCGGTGCCCTAGATGCAGTGTTTCCTACTACGAAACTAGTGATTCCCTGACCCTGACTGCTTTGGCCTGGCAAAGAAACCTGCACAGATACTGCAGGTGGTGCGGAAAATGGTGGCCCTACACTGCCGGAAGGGATGTTGCGTTGCTGACTAGCTTCATTGGCCGAGGGTGCTACAACCTTAAGGGACGTTTGGTAGTTAGTCCAGGCTTGCAAATGCATGGTGGTTAAATGTCTATGCATGCAACTTGTATTGAGACTTTTCAGATTCTGTCCTCTGCTTAAGGTAGTTGAACATTTTTGACAGATGACTTTGCGCTGATCAATTGGATGTTGTTTAAAAAAATGCCAGACTGCACTCTTTCTAGCATCGGATACCTTTTCAGGCATTGCAGACTGAGCTTTAACCGGATGGCCACGCTGTCCTCCAACAGGTTTTGGCTTTGCCACGCGTTTTGGGCAAGATACGGGCCCGGCAGATGGAACCTGTTGCGATGTTGATGCCTGCTGCGGCCCCTCCTCCTCCGCTTCAGAACTGCTGCCGCCTGCACCCTGTTCCCCCAATGGCTGCCAATCGGGGTCAAGAACTGGGTCATCTATTACCTCTTCTTGTAGCTCGTGTGCAACTTCGTCTGTGTCACCGTGTCGGTCGGTGGTATAGCGTTCGTGATGGGGCAACATAGTCTCATCAGGGTCTGATTCTTGATCATTACCCTGTGAGGGCAATGTTGTGGTCTGAGTCAAAGGACCAGCATAGTAGTCTGGCTGTGGCTGTGCATCAGTGCACTCCATGTCAGATTCAACTTGTAATGGGCATGGACTGTTAACTGCTTCACTTTCTAAGCCAGGGACGGTATGTGTAAAGAGCTCCATGGAGTAACCCGTTGTGTCGCCTGCTGCATTCTTCTCTGTTGTTGTTTTTGCTGAAGAGGACAAGGAAGCGACTTGTCCCTGACCGTGAACATCCACTAACGACGCGCTGCTTTGACATTTACCAGTTTCACGAGAGGAGGCAAAAGAGCTAGAGGCTGAGTCAGCAAGATAAGCCAAAACTTGCTCTTGCTGCTCCGGCTTTAAAAGCGGTTTTCCTACTCCCAGAAAAGGGAGCGTTCGAGGCCTTGTGTAGCCAGACGACGAACCTGGCTCCACAGCTCCAGACTTAGGTGCAATATTTTTTTTCCCACGACCAGCTGATGCTCCACCACTACCACTACCCTCATTACCAGCTGACAATGAACGCCCCCGGCCACGACCTCTTCCACCATACTTCCTCATTGTTTTAAAAACGTAAACAAACTAACGGTATTTGTTGCTGTCACACAAATTACACGGTGAGCTATAACTTCAGTATGATTTAGCTACCCCTTTACAGGTGAGTGAGACCACAACGAAAATCAGGCACAATGTTACACACTCTGTTGTTGGTGGCAACAAATGAGAGAGATGCCATACACGCAGGACTGTCACTGAAGCACAAATGTAAATATTAATCTCCCACTGATTTGATTTTTTTTTTTTTTTAAGGGAGACTTTAGGAAAAAAAAATAATAGAATAAAATGATTTTTTCAGGAAGAATTTAGAAACCAAATAAAATAAAATGATTTTTTCAGGGAGAATTTAGAAAACAAATAAAACAAAAAAAGGCTTTCTATGGCCCACTGAGTGAGAGATGACGGACACAGGAGTCAGGAGTGGCACACAAGCCCAGAGGCCAATATTTATCTCCCACTGATTGATGTAGTGATTTTTTCAGGTAGATTTTGGAACCCAAATCAAGCTAAAAAAAATAATAGGCTTTCTATGGCCCACAATTGGAGAGAGAGAGAGAGATGGCACACCCAGGAGTCAAGACTGGCACACAAGCAGAAAGGGCAATATTAATCTCCCACTGATTTGTTGTTTTTTTTTTTTTTTTTTCAGGGAGACTTTAGGAAAAAAAAAATAGAATAAAATGATTTTTTCAGGAAGAATTTAGAAACCAAAGAAAACAAAAAAAGGCTTTCTATGGCCAACTGAGTGAGAGATGACGCACACAGGAGTCAGGAGTGGCACACAAGCCCAGAGGCCAATATTTATCTCCCACTTTTTTTTTTTTGTTCCAGGGAAAATTTATAAACCCAATAAAAAAAATAATAAATAGGCTTTCTATGGCCCACTATCTGAGAGACAGAGAGAGATGGCACGCTTAGGACTGGCACTCAAGCCCAAAGGCCAATATTAATCTCCCTTTTTTTTTTAAGGGAGAATTTATAAAACCAAAAAAAAATAAATAGGCTTTCTATGGCCCACTATCTGAGAGACAGAGAGAGATGGCACGCTCAGGACTGGCACACAAGCCCAGAGGCCAATATTAATCTCCCACTTTTTTTTTTTTTCCAGGGAAAATTTATAAACCCAATAAAAAAAAAAAAAAAAAAAATAGGCTTTCTATGGCCCACTATCTGAGAGAGAGAGAGATGGCACGCTTAGGACTGGCACACAAGCCCAAAGGCCAATATTAATCTCCCACTGATTGATTTATTGATTTTTTCAGGTAGAATTTAGAACCCAAATAAAGCAAAAAAAAAAAAAAATGGGCTTTCTATGGCCCACTGAGTGAGTGATGATGCACACAGGAGTCAGGAGTGGCACACAAGCCCTGAGGCCAATATTTTTCTCCCACTGATTGATGTAGTGATTTTTTCAGGTAGATTTTAGAACCAAAATCAAGCAAAAAAATAAATAGGCTTTCTATGGCCCACTGAGTGAGTGATGATGCACACAGGAGTCAAGAGTGGCACACAAGCCCTGAGGCCAATATTTTTCTCCCACTGATTGATGTAGTGATTTCTTCAGGTAGATTTTATAACCCAAATCAAGCAAAAAAATAAATAGGCTTTCTATGGCCCACTGAGTGAGAGATGACACAGACAGGGATGGCACTCTAGCAGAAATGTCAATCTTAATCTCCCACAAAAAAACAAAACAAAAACAGGGAGTGTCCTTCAATTACTATCTCCCTGCAGTAATCTCAGCCAGGTATGGCAGGCAGCAATAAGGAGTGGACTGATGCACAAATTAAATAAAAAGTGTGTACAAACCAAAAAGATAGCTGTGCAGAAAGGAAGGAACAAGAGGATTTGTGCTTTGAAAAAAGCAGTTGGTTTGCACAGCGGCGTACACACAGCAATGCAGCTATCAGGGAGCCTTCTAGGGCAGCCCAATGAGCTACAGCGCTGAGGGGGAAAAAAAAAAAAATGTAGCTTCCACTGTCCCTGCACACCGAACGTGGTGTTGGGCAGTGGAAATCGCTACAGCACAAGCGGTTTGGTGGTTAATGGACCCTGCCTAACGCTATCCCTGCTTCTGACGAAGCGGCAGCAACCTCTCCCTAAGCTCAGATCAGCAGCAGTAACATGGCGGTCGGCGGGAACGCCCCTTTATAGCCCCTGTGACGCCGCAGACAGCAAGCCAATCACTGCAATGCCCTTCTCTAAGATGGTGGGGACCAGGACCTATGTCATCACGCTGCCCACACTCTGCGTTTACCTTCATTGGCTGAGAAATGGCGCTTTTCGCGTCATTGAAACGCGACTTTGGCGCGAAAGTCGCGTACCGCATGGCCGACCCCGCACAGGGGTCGGATCGGGTTTCATGAAACCCGACTTTGCCAAAAGTCGGCGACTTTTGAAAATGAACGACCCGTTTCGCTCAACCCTAGTCACCACCACAGAGTATAATACAAAAAGTACAATCTTTATTTAAATACACAATACATTATGAAAATAATCAAAAGTCTGCTAGATACCAGATATGCAAGGGTCAACGTTGCACAGAAAGTTGCAAGACAACCTTTTTTTAACAAATTTATCAACAGGCAAGAAAGTGATACCGTGGCAAATCTATGTATACATCATAAAAATAATAACATGGATAGAATAGTATTCCATAAAGATAATTACTAGTAACATGGCTCCAGATGACAGTACAAAATGTTTTTAATATCATTAAAAGTGCCAGTGCAAATTATTTCAAACACCTAGAGAATGCGATGTATATGCAACGTGGAAGTGTAATATAGTATCTCAACAGGTAATAAAGGGATTATTTTTCCATAGTAAATATAACCTATTAAAATACATAGATAATGGGCTAAGCACAATATAGTTTGCATATACTTTGATCACTGGTGAGAATACCACATAATAGATCTGTGGTGATATATATAATACCTAACCGCACGAATGCACACAGGACAAAAGGAATTACACTTATTGCTGTGAAATGTGTGTAGCTTTGGCATCCCCACTGCCCCAACACACATTTAGTTAAAGCGAAAGGAAAGAAAATATGCGGCACTCACCCAGCTTGCATGAAACTGAAGTCTTTAATAATCCAATAAACTGGTTACAGCCATTGCATTAAGTTCGGAAGATAACAATGAGGGTGCGGGGAGTGTGGATGGGACGACGGCCGTTTTGCGTGAGTTGCGCTTCTACGGGTCCATGTGAGGTTAAAATGATGTCACTTCCTTTATAGAAAAGGTCTGATCATCAAATAAGATCAATATTATTGCTACAATTTTTTCAAAATGCATTTCACAATAAATATTAATACAAATTCTATTTTCGCCGATTGCATCAATACAGAAACTACAAGAATATAGCCATATTTAACTTATCGTCAGACCGATTGGTCCTTGAGCATTTGTGTTCATTATCCATTTTGCTTCATGTTTTAGAAGCAGCTTGCTATGGTTACCACCCTGGGGAGGGAATTTAACAATTTCAAGCCCGGCAAACTGCAACAGCTCTGGATTTCCATTATGCTTTTCTTGCATGTGTTTTATTAAGCGCATGCAGCCTTTGTCTGTTAGTATGGAATTGTAATGTTCACAAAACCTAGTTATTAGGGGTCGAATGGTTTTCAGCACTACCAAACAGAAACCTACCCCTAAAATCATAAATCTTTATTAATAATCCCGTATAATACCATAAATCCAAAAAATGTGATAAAAAACATCCCTATGGGGACTCCAATACCAGGAATCAGGGATACAGCCTATATATAGAGTCGCATATGCAAAAGCATTCATGTGATACCAAAAAAACATATATATAAGTATAGAAAAAATGAAAAAAAAAAATACCAAAAATAACAATAAAAAATTATTAGAATGAAAAAACGAAAAATAGAAAAAAAGTTGTTGCTAGATATAATATGCCTCTCCTAGCCCTAATAGGCCCTAGAATCTGATATCCTTCCTAGCAGCAGAGGTTGGCACCCTAAATATGCGATGTGGCGCCCCTGCTCCACGGTGGCTGTCCCTTATATCCCTGGGTAGTCCCTAGTAATCTAATGGTCACAGACAAAACACACACATATGTATCAATATAGATCCATAGTAAATACACATTAGCAGTCCTATATATACTCTTAACTATGGCTACCACTATTCCTTTTAAGTTCAATAGCAGTCACTTAGAAACTAAATATCTGTGGTCAAGCTATAGAATGTAACAAGGTACAAACCAACGAAAAGGGGAGCTATACTGAATCTAAGTTGCTCTGTATGAGTATTACAGACCAAAGGCTTTGACAGCTTTAAGAATACCTATTCAGCTGTACTAAATCTGGGCTGACTTATAAGTAGCACCAAAAGGTTAAATTAAGCTGTACTGAATCTGAGCTGCCTATATAAGTTGCACAGATAGGTTAAATATATATTCACGGCTCCATAGTATATCATCAGAGAAATGTACCCACATCAAATGTTATATATGACTGTTGCCTAAATTAGTAAAGTGCTTAATGTGCTAAATATGCAGCATATAATACAAAAACAATAGCTCATGAGAATCATTCACTTAGCTCTTTGCTCCTCGGGCATTTCCTTTGAGCAGCCATTTGAATACACTGGCTCACGCCGTCCCGATGCGTTTCTCCCCAATATCTTTTCTCAGGGGGTTCATCAAGGGACTTAGAGATTGCTTGTCCTTAATTGGTTATAGAGCTATAGACAGAAGTCATGGTCCTGTCTGCCAAACTCTGTGCTAACAACTTCTATATCCACTCTCTTATATAGTGGGGTACTTAAGTCTCCACCCACCTTAATTAAGTTATAGCGTCCTTCCAAGCCGGGCTCCATCATGCACGTGCTGTGCTGGGTCCGGAAAAGACACTGCTCTCACTGATGATGTCAGACGCGCTATGTGGAACGCATATGCGCTCCACCGTATGTCTGCGACCTGCGCAGTCGCAGAACAGTCATTCTACTCCCAGAAGTCTAATACCCTCCTTTTTCATCGTCCCCGCTTCTCTACTGCGCAGGCGTGTGCGCTTTCTCATTCATTTAGTGTATCTATTCCATATGCTGCCCTAGTAGCCATCGGACACAGCAACTTAGTATAGATAACACATGCCAGATTACCATATTAACTACTCAGATCTCATAGTAACTATATAGGTGACAATTTACCATTAAATCATTATTCTTGCATGTGTTTTTATCGGCAGCATAACTTGTAACCTGCCAAGTGCTAGCAATATCTGGAGTCGAGAGAGGATATAGATCATATATAGCATAGTGGAAGCCTCGCACCAATGCCAAATGTAAACATTAAACCATAAAAATATATATTGTGACTTAATAGTCAATAAAACATATGATATTCTCCCACTATTTTAACGGATGTTGTGATCCAGGGGTATCTCTTCCTCCTGGAATTCATATGAATAGCAAAATATAAATATATAAACCAGGCTATATTGTTTCCTTGCATGGGAGATACTCTCACCATAATTATTAGATGAAGCTCGAGAACGTCAACTGCTCATTAAGTCCTTTAGGGTGGACAGTGTCCATCCAGAAGATCCACCTTGTTTCTCTCTGCAAGATTTTTTTTATCCCAGTCTCCTTGACGGACTGATGGTTCCACCACTTCAATTGTCCTAAATGCAATAGACCCCAAGTCTCCCCCGTGTTTCATATTCACATGACGCGCCAGCGGTGTGTCTCTCTTATTGCGTATGTCGCCAAGATGCTCACCAATACGCACTTTGAACTGTCTCTTGGTCTTGCCGATGTAGTTTAATGGACAAGTGCATGTACATAAGTAAATAACTCCTTTTATGATCCGGTGACCTTGGAGCAGCATGAAAACTTTCACTGGAGTAGGTGGTAACTATACTGACCGCAAATCCTGATCTTAACACCGCAACTAGAAGTAGCCGTGGGGTGTACCTAACAAACCCTAGACACCTCGTCACAGCCGGAGGACTAAATACTAGGGTTGAGCAAAACGGATCAGTCATTTTCATAAATCGGCGACTTTTAGGCAAAGTTGGGTTTCATGAAACCCGAACCGATCCTACAGTGGGATCGGCCATGCGGTACACGATCAGAGTACCAAAGTTGCGTTTCATATGACGCTGTCACCGCCATTTTTCATCCAATAAAGGAGGACGCAGAGTGTGGGCAGCGTGATGACATAGGTCTCGGTCCCCACCATCGTTGAGAAGGGCATGGCAGTGATTGGCTTGCTGTCTGTGGCGTCACAGGGGGTATAAAGGGGCGTGCACGCCGACCGCCATCTTACTTCTGCCGATCTGAGCATAGGGAGAGGTGTTGCTGCAGTTAGTCAGAAGCAGGGACAGAGTTAGGGAGGAAATATAAACCTCCAAACCGCTTGTGCTGGAGCGATTTTCACTATCCCACACCACCTTTTTGTGCAGGGACAGTGGAGGTCGTATTTTAGTGCAGCAGCTGCATAGCTGTGTGCACGGTGCTGTGCAAACCAACTGCTTTTTTTAAAGCAAAATTCCTGTTGCTCCTTTCTGCAGAGTTACCTATCTTGTTTATTTGTCCACATTTTTGTGTTAAGCAGTCCTTTTTATTGCTGCCATACTTGTCCTGAGCTCATTGTAGGGAGCTTGTTATTTTTTTATTATTTTTTTTTTTAAATAATAATTCCAGCCACTTTCTGATACGTTCATAGTGTTGTGTTATACCACTGGGCCAGAGTTGTGGTTCTGTGTCTCCCCCCCCCCAAAAAAAAAGGGAGATTAAAATTCGCACACAGTGTATATTCTGCTGTACTGCTAGTGTGTCATATATATCAGGCAGCCACTTTCTGGCACGTTCATAGTTTACTGTTATACCACTGGGCCAGAGTTGTGCTTCTGTGTCTCCCCCCCAAAAAAAGGGAGATTAAAATTCGCACACAGTGTATATTCTGCTGTACTGCTAGTGTGTCATATATATCAGGCAGCCACTTTCTGGCACGTTCATAGTTTACTGTTATACCACTGGGCCAGAGTTGTGGTTCTGTGTCTCCCCCCAAAAAAAGGGAGATTAAAATTCGCACACAGTACATATTCTGCTGTACTGCTAGTGTGTCATATATATCAGGCAGCCACTTTTTGCCACGTTCATAGTTTACTGTTATACCACTGGGCCAGAGTTGTGCTTCTGTGTCTCCCCCCCCAAATAAAAGGGAGATTAAAATTCACACACAGTGTATATTCTGCTGTACTGCTAGTGTGTCGTATATATATCAGGCAGCCACTTTCTGGCACGTTCATAGTTTACTGTTATACCACTGGGCCAGAGTTGTGGTTCTGTGTCTCCCCCCAAAAAAAGGGAGATTAAAATTCGCACACAGTACATATTCTGCTGTACTGCTAGTGTGTCATATATATCAGGCAGCCACTTTCTGCCACGTTCATAGTTTACTGTTATACCACTGGGCCAGAGTTGTGCTTCTGTGTCTCCCCCCCCAAAAAAAAGGGAGATTAAAATTCGCACACAGTGTATATTCTGCTGTACTGCTAGTGTGTCATATACAGTATATCAGGCAGCCACTTTCTGCCACGTTCATAGTTTACTGTTATACCACTGGGCCAGAGTTGTGCTTCTGTGTCTCCCCCCCCCCCAAAAAAAAGGGAGATTAAAATTCGCACACAGTGTATATTCGGCTGTACTGCTAGTGTGTAGTATATCAGGCAGACACTTTCTTCCACGTTCCACGTTCATAGTGTTGTGTTATCCCACAGGGCCAGAGTTAGGGTTCAGTGTCTCCCCCCAAAAAATGGAGATTCAAATTCTCACACAGTGTATATTCATCTGTACTGCTAGTACGTCGTATATCAGGCAGACACTTTCTTCCACGTTCATAGTGTTGTGTTATACCACAGGGCCAGAGTTGGGGTTCTGTGTCTCCCCCCAAAAGCAAGTCATCTTTCAGGCAAGCTACGTGTCAGCAGGGGAAGGTGGGGCAAAAGAATGTGAAATCCATGATTGGTTAATTTAAATGAAGGTTAGATCATCAACATTTTTGGTAGCCAGACGTGTCCTTTTTTCGGTCAGTATTGAACCAGCAGCACTGAACGCTCTTTCTGAAAGCACACTGACAGCAGGGCAATCGAGGTTCTGTAATCCATATTCTGGCAATTCAGGCCATGTGTCTAGTTTAGATGCCCAATGTCAAGATCCTGTCAGCACCGAAGCACTGTCACGGCTGAACAGGGTGACTCACCCACACTACAGGAGGACCTGGAGTCAGATACCACAAGGAAAACTCAGACAGACGGGACCTGCACAGCGTGCTAAGTATGGTAGAGAACAGGAGGACCTGCGATCATGTGACCACAGGAGGTGGGGCTTAGCGTCCTGCTGCTGGAGATGGGTGTAAGTCTTTACAGGGAAACTAAAGTAAAGGAGAGGGGAACTCAGGTCGGACAGGCGGGGGTCATACACAGAGAGGGCGGCGCAGTACACAGGGGCAATCAGAAGAATAGTCAGGACGTAGCAATAGATCAGAAAAACCAGAACGGGCAATAGACAGTACAAAAACAGCAGGCAGAAATCACAACAGCGACAGAACCAAATCAGAAACCAAACAGACAGACTAGTACTTGCACAAAGCAGAGGCACACCAGGGTCAGACACACTCAGCCAATGGTCAAAGTATAAACGACAAGGACTGACCTCAGAGTGAGGCTATAAAAAGACTCCCAGGACCCAGAAAGAGGCCATAAGAGTTAACCCTGCAACTACCTGACCCGAGAGCACAGTAAACCATGACACCCAGTAATCAAAGGGGAATGACCTGAGAGGGAGAACATCGATAAGGGCGGAAAAGTAGTTTGTAACCATACTGCACAAATGCTGTCTCCTGTCACTTTGAATCGATGCCGCTGTCCCTGTTGTGTCAGCGGTCACTGTGAAATCATTCCACAACCTTGTCATAAAACCCCTGAGTCCAACGCCACTTCGGATTTCTGCACCTGTAGCACCTCTGCCATGTTGCCCCCTGCAGCTCGTGTGAGAACCATCACCAGCGCTGTGTACTGGGAATGTCTGAACCAAACGGTCTACAAGAGTTGCTTGTTTGGTAGCCAATATTTGACCTAGGTTCTCATGTGGCATGATATTTTGCAGTTTTCCTTTATATCTTGTATCCAGGAGGCAGGCCAACCGGTTGTCATCATCGGTTATCATTTTAAAAATGCGGGGGTCCCTTTTTAGGATACGCAAGGCATACTCAGCCATGTTGGCCAATGTTCCAGGTGTGAATTAACTGTTTCTGCTGGGTTGAGGCCCACTTTTTTGCAAATCAACATCACAAGTGTCCCGCAATAAACCTGTACCAGACCTTGCAATGCCACCAGTTTCTATTGCCACCTGAGAATCATCCTCCTCCCATACATATTCATCCCCATCATCCTCCTCCTCATCCTCTTCGTCCGCCAATTCGTCCTGTACAGTTCCCTGAGCAGACAATGGCTGACTGTCATCAAGGCTTCCCTCCTCCTCGGCTGCAGACGCCTGCTCCTTAATGTGCGTCAAATTTTGCATCAGCAGACGCATAAGTGGGATGTTAATGCTTATGATGGCGTCAACCACTGCACACCAGACAACTCCATGTCTGCCATCCAAGTGCCTGCCCGTGTATCCTCCCACATATTTATAACAGCACGCCTCTGTTCGCACAGCCTCTGAATCATGTGCAGTGTGGAGTTCCACCTTGTTGCAACGTCGATTATTAGGCGGTGCTGGGGAAGATTCAGCGATCGCTGATGGTTCAGCATACGGCTGGAGTGCATGGGCACCCGGCGGATGTGCGAGCAAAGTCTTCGCACCTTCAGAAGCAGGGCTGGTAACTTTGGATAATTTTTGAGGAAGCCCTGCACCACCAGGTTAAAGGTGTGAGCCAGGCAAGGTATGTGTTTCAGTTCTGAAAGGGCTATGGCAGCCACAAAATTCCTTCCATTATCACTGAATACCTTGCCTGCCTCAAGATGTACACTGCCCAGCCATGACTGAGTTTGTTGCTGCAAGTACTCCACCAGTACTTCCGCTGTGTGTCTGTTGTCGCCCAAATACTTCATTTGCAACACAGCCTGCTGACGCTTACCACTAGCTGTTCGATAATGGGACACCCCGTATGCAACACTGGCAGCTGCGGATGGAGTGGTAGGGCGACTGCGCTCTGTGCACAAGCTTTCGCTTCTGGAGGAGGAGGAGGAGTTGCGAACGCCGTATGCCAACTTTTTCCTGAGACTGTGGGATAGGCTGAACTGTCGCACTATGGCTGCCCCCTGTGGACCCTGCATTCTACACATTAACCCAGTGCGCCGTGATGGACACGTAACGTCACCGGCCATGCCTACTGGTCCATGCATCTGTTGTGAGGTGCACCTTTCCACTGACTGATTGCCTCAAGGCATGGACAATGCGGTCTTTGACATGCTGGTGGAGGGCTGGGATGGCTTTTCTCGCAAAGAAATGTCGACTGGGTAGGTCATAGCGTGTTACTGCGTGGGCCATCAGGTCTTTGAAAGCTTCGCTTTCAACCAAACGGTAGGGCATCATCTGTAATGAGATGGGCATTCAAATCTTGTGTACGCGGATGAGAGGATGAGTACTTTCTTTTCCTAACGAGAGTCTCTTGTAGGGTGAGCTGGACTGGAGAGCTGCATATGGCGGAACTAGCGGTGGTGGTGGTGGTGGACATGGCGGATTGAGAGAGAGTTTGTTATGGTATTCTTGTTGTTGCCCAACATAGAGTCTTTCCTACCAATAACCTTGTGATTCCTTGACTGCTTTGGCCTTACGACGATACCTCCACATTTGCTGCTGGTGGTGTCCTAACCGGTGGGCTTACAGTGAGGGAAGCAATGTAGCATTGCTGACTACCTTCACTCCGAGCAGGTGAACCAACGGTATGGGACGTTTCGTAGTTAGTCCAGGCTTGCAAGTGCATGGTGGTTAAATGTCTAAGCATGCACGTTGTATTTAAATTTTGAAGATTCTTCTCTCTGCTAAAGGTCTTGGAGCATTTCTACTTTCACCGAATGACCACGCTCTCCTAACACTGTTTTTCGCAAACATTTTTGGCTTGCTACGGGCCTGCCAGATGACAGCTGTTGCAATGTGGATGGCTGATGCGGATCATCCCCCTCCACTTCTGAGCTAGTGGCAGCGGCACCCTCTTCACCCAATGGCTGCCAATCGGGGTCAACAACTGGGTCATCTATCACCTCCTCCTCAATGTCATGTGCACCTTCCTCAGTGTCACAGTGTAAGGTGCTATAGCGTTCGGGACAGGGCACCATAGTCTCATCAGGGTCACATTCTGGCTCAGTAAACTGCGAGGGCAATGTAGTGATCACAGTCAATGGAACAGCATCACAATCTAGCTGTGGCTGTGCATCAGTGCACTCCATGTCCTATTCTTCTTGTAATTGGCAGTGTACAATTTCCCTTTCGAACCCAGGCACGGTATGTGTAAAGAGCTTCATGGAGTAACCTGTAGTGTCGTCTGCTGCATCCTTCACTTTTGGTTTGGGAGAAGGACACAAGGAAACGTCTTTTTCCTGACCGGGAGCATCCACTGACAACTGGCTGCTCTTACCTTTAGAACTTTGGGAAGAGGAGGCGAAAGAGCTAGAGGGTGAGTCAGCAAGGAAAGACAACACTTTTTCCTGCTTCTCCGGCTTTAAAAGCTGTTTTCCTACTCCCAGGTAAGGGAGCCTTCGAGGCCTTGTGTAGCCAGACGATGACGCAGGCTGAACACTTCCAGCCTTAGGTGCTACTGTGCTTTTGCCACTACCATGAGATGCAACACCACCAGCACCATCAGTAGCAGCTGGCAACCCCCGCCCACGGCCTCTTCCACCAGACTTCCTCATTTTTGGGGGGGAGACACTGAACCACAACTCATGTTACACCGTTGTAATATGAGGGGCCCTGTGCCAGTACCGCCGCCCACGAGAGAGTGTTCCCCCCCCCAGATTGAACTGTGCTCTACCACTTGCAATACTACCTCTCCTAGCTCCACCACTGTGTTGTCTGTGCGGGTAAAACCTGAAATGGCACTGCCAATACGAATTATTTGAAATGACAGATGATAGTTAAAATATACAGGGGCCCTGGACTCCATTTAATACTTTGCGCCTACTACCACTGTCTTTTTTATTTGGGCGTAATAACGGTGTCTGCCGCTGCATCTTTTTTTTCCTTCACTGAACAAAGCTGAACTTCAACTGTTGTCCCGTTTCAAATATTAAACTGCATTTGCCCTACTTGTTGGGTTGGGGCCTACTAACGGTGTCTGCCGCTCCTTGGTGTTCTCCTGGTTTATTTTTCTTGCGCTTCAATCTTCAGGCTTTCTTTTAAATATTTTTTATATTAAACTGCATTTGGCCTACTTGTTGGGTTGGGCCTAGTAACATTGTCTGCTGCCGCCTCTTGTTTTCCTCTAATAAAAGCTGAGCTTGAAGCTTCAGGCTTTCGGCCTGTAGCAACAATATGAAACTACATTTGGCCTAGTTCTTGGTTTGGGCCTAGTAACATTGTCTGCTGCTGCCTCTTGTTTTCCTCTACTACACAAAGCTGAGATTCAATCTTCAGGCTTTCGGCCTATATTTAGAATATGAAACTGCATTTGGCCTACTTGTTTGGTTGGGCCTACTAACGGTGTCTGCCGCTGATTGTTGTTCTCCTCCACTGAACAAACCAATGCCGCCTGTTTACACCTGTTACCAATTTTTAACAGCTTTTAGCCTACTTTTTTTTATTTTGGGCCTATATCTGTGTTTCCTCCTCATTCCTGCCCATTGCCCAGCCACTGCTAGATGAGTCTGCTGGTACATTGACACAGACCACTACATTCCCCTTGCACTCTACACAGCCTGAATCTGACCCTGCTGAAACTCAGGTTCCCCTTCCCGCATACTATACCACCTTACATGGGGACAAAGAGGAAGGTGCAGATGAAAGTGCAGGTTCCTTCAACAGGTGGGGGGGGCATACTCATTGGCGACGTCACTGGCACAGGGCCCCTCATAGTACGCAAAAGTGTCTCTGCCGGTGGGAGGCGCCCCCGCCATCAATCACAATGCCGTACTTTGAGGGGCCCTGTGCCAGTGCCAATGCCAACGAGTGGGCCCCCCCTGCTTGCTCAGGATCACAGCACTTGCAAAGTTGAAATACTTACCGCTCCCTGCTCCACCGCCGTGACGTATTCCACATTTCCTGGGCCCAAGAAAAAATTGAGCCAGCCCTCCCCCCCCACAACTTTAACCAAATGACCCCCAATTTTCAATACCTAACTATTATTATAAGGTTAATTAAGATTGACAAGCTTAAGTAACAAGAATTGATGTTTTTGACATTAAAATGGGCTCTGTAGGTGTTTTTCTGTCCTCCACTCACTGCCGACTTTTATTCCCCATTGACTTGCATTGGGTTTCGTGTTTCAGTGGGCCCCCCGACTTTTCGCAATGATCGGCCAATTTCACCCGATCCGACTTTTGACAAAGTCGGGTTTCGCGAAACCCGACTCGATCCTGAAAAAGTAAAAGACGCTCAACCCTACTAAATACCCCTATAGATGGAAATAGGAATTCTACCTTGCCTCAGAGCAGAACCCCAAAGGATAGGCAGCCCCCCACAAATATTGGCTGTGAGTAGGAGAGGAAAGACACACACAGGCAGAAAACAGGATTTAGCACAAGAGGCCACTCTAGCTAAAATAGGAAAGGATAGGACAGAGTACTGTGCAGTCAGTATTAAAACCCTTCCAAAAATATCCACAGCAGATTATACAAAAAATTCCTCCATCTAACTAAAGACGTGGAATGTATATCTGCAACTCCAGAGAATACTACACTCAGAGCAGAAATACAATAAAAAAACAAGCACACAGCTTGTGTGCCATAGAAAAAGAAACAGACACTTATCTTTGCTGAATTAGCAGCTAAGCAGGAGAAGCCAGAAAGAGGTCCAACACTTCCCAAGAAATATTGACAACTGGCAAGGACTAATGAGTCCTGCAAACCTAAATACCCCAGTCAGAATTGCAATCAGCAGATACACCTGTCCTGAACTGCAGCCCAGGGACAACTGCATTACCACCTACAACCACCGGAGGGAGCCCAAAAGCAGAATTCACAACAGTACCCCCCCTTGAGTAGGGGTCACCGAACCCTCACCAAAGCCCCCAGGCCGATCAGGATGAGCCAGATGAAAGGCACGAACCAAATCAGCGGCATGGACATCAGAGGCAAAAACCCAAGAATTATCCTCCTGGCCATAACCCTTCCATTTGACAAGGTACTGAAGCTTCCCTTCGAAAAACGGGAATCCAAAATCTTCTCAACAAACATATTCCAACTCCCCATCAACCAACACAGGGGCCGGAGGATCAACAGAGGGAACAACGGGCTCCACATATTTCTAATAATCTCATAAATCCTGTAAGGACAATAAACCGAGGCTTAAACTTAGGAGAAGAAACCTTCATAGGAACATGACGGGAAGACAACCAGACCAGATCCCCAGCCCGAAGCCGGGAACCAACAAACCGACAACGGTTAGCAAAACGTTGAGCCTCCTCCTGAGACAACACCAAATTCTCCACCACATGAGCCCAAATCTGCTGCAACCTGTCAACTACAGAATCCACACCAGGACAGTCAGAAGGCTCAACCGGCCCAGAAGAAAAACGAGGATGAAAACCAAAATTACAAAAGAAAGGCGAAACCAAAGTAGCCGAACTAGCCCGATTATTAAGGGCAAACTCGGCCAATGGCAAGAAAGCCACCCAATCATCCTGATCAGCAGAAACAAAGCATCTCAAATAAGTCTCCAAAGTCTGATTAGTTCGCTCGGTCTGACCATTTGTCTGAGGATGAAACGCAGAAGAAAAAGACAAATCAATGCCCAGCCTAGCACAAAAGGCCCGCCAAAACCTAGAAACAAACTGGGAACCTCTGTCGGACAAAATATTCTCCGGAATACCATGCAAACGGACCACATGCTGAAAAAACAACGGAACCAAATCCGAAGAGGAAGTCAATTTAGGCAAAGGCACCAAATGAACCATCTTAGAGAACCGGTCACAAACAACCCAGATAACCGACATCCTCTGGGAAACCAGAATATCAGAAATAAAATCCATAGAAATATGCGTCCAGGGCCTCTCAGGGACCGGCAATGGCAAAAGCAACCCACTAGCACGGGAACAACAAGGCTTGGCCCACGCACAAGTCCCACAGGACTGCACAAAAGAACGCACATCACGCGACAAAGAAGGCCACCAAAAGGACCTACCAACCAAGTCTCTGGTACCAAAAATGCCAGGATGACCAGCCAACATGGAACAGTGAACCTCAGAAATCACTCTACTAGTCCATCGGTCAGGAACAAACAGTTTCCCCACAGGACAGCGGTCAGGTTTGTCAGCCTGAAATTCCTGAAGAACCCATCGTAAATCAGGGGAAATGGCAGAAAGGACCACCCCTTCTTTCAGAATACTGACCGGTTCTAAGACCTCAGGAGAATCAGGCAAAAAACTCCTAGAGAGGGCATCAGCCTTAATGTTCTTAGAACCCGGAAGGTACGAGACCACAAAATCAAAACAGGAAAAAAACAAGGACCATCGAGCCTGTCTAGGATTCAGCCGTTTGGCAGACTCGAGGTAAATCAAATTCTTATGATCAATCAAGACCACAATACGGTGCTTAGCTCCCTCAAGCCAATGTCGCCACTCCTCAAACGCCCACTTCATAGCCAACAACTCCCGATTGCCGACATCATAATTGCGTTCAGCAGGCGAAAACTTATGGGAAAAGAAGGCACACGGTTTCATTAAGGAACCAACAGGATCCCTCTGAGACAAAACGGCCCCTGCCCCAATCTCAGAAGCGTCAACCTCAACCTGAAACGGAAGAGAAACATCCAGTTGGCGCAACACCGGAGCAGAAGTAAATCGACGTTTAAGCTCCTGAAAGGCAGAGACAGCCGCAGAGGACCAATTCGCCACATCAGCGCCTTTCTTCGTCAAATCGGTCAAGGGTTTAACCACGCTGGAAAAATTAGCAATGAAACGGCGATAAAAATTAGCAAAACCCAAAAATTTCTGAAGGCTCTTCACAGATGTGGGCTGAATCCAATCATGAATAGCCTGAACCTTAACCGGATCCATCTCTATAGACGAGGGAGAAAAAATGAAGCCCAAAAAAGAAACCTTCTGCACCCCAAAGAGACACTTAGACCCTTTCACAAACAGGCCATTGTCACAAAGGATCTGAAATACCATCCTGACCTGTTCCACATGAGACTCCCAATCATCGGAAAAAATCAAAATATCATCCAAATATACAATTAAGAACTTATCAATATAAGTCCGGAAAATATCATGCATGAAGGACTGAAAAACAGATGGAGCATTAGTGAGCCCGAATGGCATCACAAGGTATTCAAAATGGCCTTCGGGCATGTTAAATGCAGTTTTCCATTCATCACCCTGCTTAATACGAACAAGATTATATGCCCCCCGAAGGTCAATCTTCGTAAACCAACTAGCTCCCTTAATCCTAGCAAACAAATCGGTAAGCAAAGGTAAAGGGTATTGAAACTTGGCCGTTATTTTATTCAAGAGGCGATAATCAATACATTGTCTCAAGGAACCATCTTTTTTAGCAACAAAAAAGAACCCCGCTCCCAATGGTGAAGAAGATGGTCGAATATGCCCTTTCTCCAAAGACTCCTTAATATAGCTCCGCATGGCGGTATGTTCAGGCACAGACAGGTTGAAAAGTCGACCCTTAGGAAACTTACAGCCTGGAATCAAGTCAATAGCACAATCGCAGTCCCTGTGCGGTGGAAGGAAACTGGACTTGGGCTCATCAAATACATCCTGAAAATCAGACAAAAACTCTGGAATTTCAGAAGAGGAAGAAGAGGAGATTGACATCAAAGGAACATCATTATGAACCCCCTGACAACCCCAACTAGTCACAGACATGGACTTCCAATCCAACACAGGATTATGTACCTGCAACCACGGAAAACCCAGCACGATAGCATCACGCAAATTATGCAACACCAAAAATCGACAATCTTCCTGATGGGCTGGCGCCATGTGCATGGTCACCTGTGTCCAAAACTGGGGCTTATTTTTAGCCAAGGGTGTAGCATCAATGCCCCTTAAAAGAATAGGGTTCTGCAAGGCTGCAAGGGAAAACCACAACGCCTGGCAAACTCAAAGTCCATTAAGTTCAAGGCGGCGCCTGAATCCACAAACGCCATGACAGAAAATGATGACAATGAGCAGATCAAGGACACAGATAACAGAAATTTAGGTTGTACAGTGCTGATGGTAAATGAACTAGCGATCCTCTTTGTCTGCTTAGGGCAGACTGAAATGACATTAGAAGCGTCGCCACAATAATAACACAACCTATTCTGACGTCTGAATCCTTGTCGTTCCGTTCTAGACAGAATCCTATCACACTGCATTGGCTCAGGAATCTGCTCTGAGGACAACACCACAGCGCGCATAGTTCTGCGCTCCTGCAAGCGCCGGTCAATCTGAATGGCCAGAGACATAGAATCACTCAGACCGGAAGGCGTGGGAAACCCCACCATAACATCTTTAACGGATTCAGAAAGACCCTTTCTGAAAATTGTATTTAGGTTTGCAGGACTCATTAGTCCTGCCCAGTTGTACTGTTATGATCCGGTGACCTTGGAGCAGCATGAAAACTTTCACTGGAGTAGGTGGTAACTATACTGACCGCAAATCCTGATCTTAACACCGCAACTAGAAGTAGCCGTGGGGTGTACCTAACAAACCCTAGACACCTCGTCACAGCCGGAGAACTAAATACCCCTATAGATGGAAATAGGAATTCTACCTTGCCTCAGAGCAGAACCCAAAAGGATAGGCAGCCCCCCTAAAATATTGGCTGTGAGTAGGAGAGGAAAGACACACACAGGCAGAAAACAGGATTTAGCACAAGAGGCCACTCCAGCTAAAATAGGAAAGGATAGGACAGAGTACTGTGCAGTCAGTATTAAAACCCTTCCAAAAATTTCCACAGCAGATTATACAAAAAATTCCTCCATCTAACTAAAGACGTGGAACGTATATCTGCAACTCCAGAGAATCCTACACTCAGAGCAGAAATACAATCAAAAAACAAGCACACAGCTTGTGTGCCATAGAAAAAGAAACAGACACTTATCTTTGCTGAATTGGCAGCTAAGCAGGAGAAGCCAGAAAGAGGTACAACACTTCCCAAGAAACATTGACAACTGGCAAGGACTAATGAGTCCTGCAAACCTAAATATCCCAGTCAGAATTGCAATCAGCAGATACACCTGTCCAGGACTGCAGCCCAGGGACAACTGCATTACCACCTACAACCACCGGAGGGAGCCCAAAAGCAGAATTCACAACAAACTCCCACTGTCTTACAGTTTGCAAATTGTTTATTATTATACGTTCTATTAGTGACTGTACTAGTGAACGTATTGGATGGCGTCACATATCGACAATAGCTACAATGCCCACACCTAAAGGTACCTATAGCCCTATTTTCCAGCCACGTACCCTCTTTTTTAGGGGGGGGCAAAGTGACTGTTGACAAGCTGGTCCTTTATGGATTTACCCGTTCTAAATGTCACCGAAGGTCTGGGTGTAATCCATTTCACAATATCAGAATCAGTTCTTAAAACATTCCAATGCTTTCTGAGAATATGCATCACTTTGGGATTTTGTTCGTCAAAAGTGCCTATCAGTCTAGTAAGATTCTCTGAGTCCTGCACTTTTTTTGTCGTCAAAAGAGATGTCCTGTCCGTCCTGAGTGCGTTATGATATGATAGACCACAGGAAGATGCCATAGAGAAGAAAACGTGCACCACTACCGCAATGGAAGCCCATAATGAAGATATCACTGACCCTGATCCTAATATGACTGCTGAACCTGGTTTACTAGCAGGCAGAGAGGGTGCGGTGGAGTTTTTCGCCGACTGCAATTTAAGGGACGAATTAGAGCTGATAAGCACTAAAACCTTAGAGTCGAAAATTTACTTTTTAGCAGAAAAATAAATTAGATTATTTTGGACAATTAAATCTCTGAAATCATATGTGGACTGCAATAGAGTCCCTAGAGGACTCAGAATATATTAAAAAATGTCACAATTTAAAGGAGACATTGAGCTTCCAGAAAGCTTGGGAACAAATCCATCTCGAATGCTCAAAAAATCTGCTATTATTAGTCATCAAGCAATATGAGAAAGAATATGTTAATCTATGCGAACAACTAGAAAAATCGAAAAATGAATTATCTTCAAGAATTACGGATAATCAAAATAAAATTTTCCTAAATAAGCTGGAAAAGAAATTAATATTAATTCAGATAGATACAAAAGAAAAGAAAAAAGAAAAATTCTTAAGGGACAAAAATGACTTCGAAACAGGACAGATCTTTACCTGGAATAAGAACAAACAAAAATATTTTCGCAGAAATCTTCCCATAAAAAATCGAAACAAAAAGAAACAATATAAAGACGGATGGATTACAGACTCAGATTCTAGTGGAATAGAAGAACAATCTGAAGAATCGGCAACTACATCTAAACAATCAGCAGTCCCTTTAGAAACAAGACCCGAAGAGGTGGTCACAAGCACAAAGAAAAAACGCAAACAAATATCATGGAGAAAGTAAGCAATAGAGAAGACACACTCCAGATCATGAATCTGTCAAAAAAAACTATCACTGCAGATCAAATGAAAGTATTATCACGGGGATTGAATTTTTGTATATCAGAAGACTTTAATCTGACTGAATTTAAGATAGAGTTGTTCAAAAGCATAAGGAAGTTACATTTACATAAACATTTTTTTAATGCTGGGAATAATGGTATAAACACTATTGCAGTGACAACAGACAATCCGGCCTCAATTGGTAATCTGGGCTTTATGGCATATTCCCCCTCAGACACAAAAGATATTGAGCATACCATACTATTGATGAGCTTGAGTGAAAAACTAAAAATATCAGATAAACTAGAATTTGATTTACTTGATAACACCACTAATCTTGAGATTGCACCATTTAAAGGGGGTATTAACCCCTTAATGACCGCCAATACGTCTTTTAACTGACCTGAGATATAAGAGAATAGCCTCCCCATACAGATGACAATCCAGCATCTGTCGGTTGTACACTATAGCTGACAACTTGCTGTACCAGCCACGATCAGTATTTGCACCATCTAAATCTGTTTAACCCATTAGATGCTGCTGTCAATAGTGACTACATCATTATAAATGGTTAACAGAGTGTGGGGGCTTCTTCTTTGTCACAATTGGTGCCCTCAGATCATGATTTTGTTGTCCTGATGTTTGCCATGGCAATTCATGACCAAATAGTGGCCTTAGAGTCTGACGGCTGTAGTAATCTGTTTAGAAGTTACCAACATTTAGGTGGTAAAAATACACATTTTCATTTCGGTCATGTCACTTTCCATTAATTCCTGTAAAGCACCTGAAGGGTTAATAAACTACCTAACAGCAGTTTTCAATATGTCAGGGGGTGCGGTTTTTAAAATGGTATCACATTTGTGAGTTTCCCAATATATGGGACCCCTAAAGTCACTTCAAACATGGATAAGTCCCTAAAAAAATAAATTTTGTAAATTTCTTTGAAAAAATGAAAAATTGCTGCTACATTTTTAAACCTCCTAAAATGCTAACACAATAAAATAACATTTTACAAATGGTGCTGATGTAAAGCCGACATGTGGGAAATGTTATTTATTAATGGTTTGCTGTTGTATGACTATCTGGATTAAAGGGATAATCATTTAGAATTTAGAAAATTGCTAATTTTTTAACATTTTTCTCAAATTTTTGATATTTTTTATAAATAAACAAAAAATGTTGAACAAAATTTACCATTATCATAAAGTATAATGTGTCACGAAAAAACTGTCTCAAAATCACTGGGATTTGTTGAAGCGTTGCAGAGTTATTACCACATAAAGTGACACTGGTCAGAATTAAAAAATTTGGCTCGGTCACTAAGGGGTTAAATCTAACTATATGCCCCCCACATCTCCAGGCAATGTCATTGATGTTTTTCATTATGCGGTTTTAAAGGCTATTGAGGCAATAATATATCCAGAGCCTGTAAAAAATCTTTCTAACAATGAACAAAAAGCGCTTCGTGAAATGCAAAAATGGGATGATGTTATACTAAGAAGAGCAGATAAGGGAGGTAGTTTAGTCATTATGGACAAAGAATTTTATATTAGTGAAGCTATGTCACAATTGAATGACACTGAGACATATCTTATGCTCTGTAATAATCCTACAACCAAATACAAAGAAAAACTATGAACTCTATTAAAGAAATACGTGGAACAAGGCATTTTAACAAAAAACAGAGCCGAAAAATTACTTCCAGATTGCCTGAACATCCCATATTGGTATGGTATACCTAAGATTCACAAATGTCCAAAGAAACCACCAGGTCGCCCGATAATCTCGGGTATAGACTCCCTAACAGAACCCTTATCGCAATTTCTAGACTGGCTCTTAAAACCACTACTGAAAAAAATCCCCTCATTTGTTAAAGATAGTGGCGATTTCCTAATAGCTCTCAAAGATGTAGAATGGCAAACAACTTTTTCACTAGTGTCTATTGACATAGTGAACTTATATACTAGAATCCCACAAAAAAAGGGAATGGACGCCATACATAAAATCTTACTAAACTCAGGCAAAGATCCAGGATTTATTTCTTTCATAATTGAGAGTTTAGACTTTGTTCTCTCCCATAACGCGTTCAAGTTTATCAACAAGTGGTACCTACAAAAGACAGGTACCGCAATGGGTACGCCGGTAGCATGTGTTTATGCTAATTTGTTCCTAGCAGCCTTTGAGGAAAAATTCATCACAAGTATGGACAACCCTTTCCTCAAACACATAAAAACCTATCTGAGATTTGTCGACGACATTTTCATAATTTGGGATGGGTCGGAAGAGGTCTTTACTGATTTTGTCAACAATCTGAACAATAACAACGAAAATATGCGTTTTACTTCGAACTTTGGAAAAAATTCGTTAGAATTTCTAGATATCAAAATAGAAATAATCAAAGGTGAAATAAACACTAAAGTCTTTAGAAAACCAACAGCGACAAACAATTTGCTGCATTTTAACAGCACACACCCAATGCGCACTAAAAAGAGCATCCCATATAGCCAAATGGTTAGACTCAGAAAAATCAATAATAATGATGTTATATATAAAGAACAGGTTGCCAAGTTAAAAAATCGGCTCAGCAATAGAGTGTTAGGGTTGGCGGAACGCACCAAATATACAATTTATTAAATGGAATTGGTGCGTTCGCAACCCGGGATCCACCGTGCAGGAAAGCACCTGCTGCTAAATAATGGCGGCTCTATATGGCGGTATATACCAACTCTGTTAGCTTCACAGAGTAACTGCGAGAGGAAAGCTCTGTGCCCTGTTAGACTTTCACAGAGGCACAGGCCAACTACCCAGATGTGAGCAGTGAGTGGTCATGCATGCATACAAAACTCCTCGCCGGAGATGCCAGCATTCTAGGGGCTTATTTCAGCCGGGTCCCTGAACACACTTAAACACAATCTCCTCGCCGGAGGTGCCAGCATTCTAGGGGCTTATTTCAGCCGGGTCCCTGAACACATTCAAACACATGACCACATTGACGCAAAGCATATAGCATAAGACGATACTAGCGCATGGCCGTGCGGTCATGCGCAGTTTATATAGTTGCAGCACAGGAAGCTGCTACTGAAGTTTTTGCCCTTTCAGGACCTTCCAGAAGGACCAATGGAAAGTGCTGCAGTACCTGAGCATGTTTTGCCCTTTCAGGACCTTCCAGAAGGACCAATGGAATGTACTGCAGCACCTGAGCATGTGACCGAACATGTGGCCCTCGACCTCCAATGGGAGACCCTGCCCTGGGCATGCTCAGTGTGTGTAAATAAGGACTTAGTCCCAGAGAGGCATGCTCGCCGCAGATCAGTGCAGGGTACCATAGGAAAGCCAGAAAAGGCAGTAGTGACCCTATGCACAGAATCAGCCTCAGCGAGACGCTGGGAGCGACGTCTCCGCTGAGCAGACCCCACTGCGGCCGATGCTGGATGGGAGACCGCAGCAGACACGGATCGAGATTCCCCCTGTGCAGCAGAGGAAACTCGACTCCTAACATAGAGGCTATCCTTTGAAGCTTTTGAATGAAGCCGAAAATAGAGCAGAAAAACTATCACAAATTGGTCTTCTCAAAAAACATAAAAAAATGCACCACCAAAGCAATAATCAGAGATTTACCTTTGCTTTTAAACATACTGCAATGGATAAAAAAATTTATGCAGCAATTAGAAAAAACTGGCACATTTTACAAAGCGATAGGGAGCTATCAAAAATTACAGCAATGAATCCACAATTTGCATACAAGCGCACGAAAAATCTGAGTGATCTTTTAGTACAAAACAGATTACTGCCAACACAAACCAATTGGTTAAAGACACGCCACAAGGCAATTTTAAATGTGGCAATTGTAATTTCTGTCACCTGCATAAATTAAACAATCTTATGAAAATTGGACCGATAAATCACAAAATTCGTGATTTTATCACATGCAAGAGTAAATTCGTAGTCTACCTATTATTTTGTCCCTGGGAATATTATTATATAGGGAAAACCATTCGGCCCCTAATAACTAGGTTTTGTGAACATTACAATTCCATACTAACAGGTAAAGGCTGCATGTGCTTAATAAAACACATGCAAGAAAAGCATAATGGAAATCCAGAGCAGTTGCAGTTTGCCGGGCTTGAAATTGTTAAATTCCCTCCCCAGGGTGGTAACCATAGCAAGCTGCTTCTAAACCATAAAGCAAAATGGATAATGAACACAAATGCTCAAGGACCAATCCGTCTGAATGATAAGTTAGATATGGCTATATTCTTGTAGTTTCTGTATTGATGCAATCGGCGAAAATAGAATTTGTATTAATATTTATTGTGAAATACATTTAAAAAAAAATTGTAGCAATAATATTGATCTTATTTGATGATCAGACCTTTTCTATAAAGGAAGTGACATCATTTTAACCTCACATGGACCCGTAGAAGCGCAACTCACGCAAAACGGCCGTCGTCCCATCCACACTCCCCGCACCCTCATCGTTACCTGACGAATTTAATGCAATGGCTGTAACCAGTTTATTGGATAATTAAAGACTTCAGTTTCACGTAAGCTGGGTGAGTGCCACATATTTTCTTTCCTTTTGCTTTGGATATGAAGATTAAATATTTATATACATATATGCTGAGCACCAACTAACCAGTGGGGCGTCTTATCGCATGTCAATAGGAAAATCAAGCAAAAGGGCGTGAATTGAGAAAGTTTCCTCTATTACTGGCTGTGTTGCTAGCGCCATTCAGCCTATTGTTGTGTACACATTTAGTTAAGTCTTCATCAGGAGGCCACAAAAAACTTTTCCTACAAAAGTGTTATTTTATCCCCAATAAATTTTTTTTCACAAGGTTAACAGGAGAAAATGGAACCCAAAATTTGTTGTGCAATTTCTCCTGAGTGTGCAGGTACCCCATATGTGGGGGAAAACTACTGTTTGGGTGCATGGCAGGGCTCAAAAAGACTTTGATAGAATGGTCTGTGGGTGTCATGTCACATTTGCAGAGCCCCTGATGTGCTGTAATAGTGAGACCCCTCAACAATTGACCTCATTTTGAAAATTAGACCCCTCAAAGAATTTATCTAGATGTGTGGTTTGCACCTTAAACCCTCAGGTGCTTCACATAATTTTACAATTTCCCAAAAATATTCTTTTAGCCCTAATTTCTTTTTATTTTCACAAGGATAAGGAGAAAATGGACCCCAAAATGTGTTGTGCAATTTCTTCTGATTACACATATGTGGTCAAAAACTACTTTTGAGGCACAGTGCAAAGCTCAGAAGGGAAGAAGCGCCATATTAAAGTTCCGATTTTGCTAGAATGATTTGAGGTTGCCATGATGCATTGGCAGAGCCTCTGAGGTGCCTGAAAGGCAAAAATCTCCCAATATGTGACCTCATATTACAAACTACACCCTCAGAATTCTTCCTAGAGGAGAATCATATTGACATCCCATGTGCCTCACAGAATTTGATACCATTGGTTGGTGTAGAAAGAATAGTTACATTTATACCACTAAAATGTTGTTTTAGCTGCAAGTTTTGAATTTTTACTAAGGGTTAATAGGAAAAAATTTCTCCTTAGTGTGCCAATACCCTACATGTAATTGGGAAATGGTTTTCAGGCACAGTGCAAAGGTCAAAAGGGAAAGAGCGCCATATTATAGTGTAGATTTTACTGTTATGGTTTGCGGGTGCATGACCCAATAGAAGAGCCCCTGAGGTGCCAGAACAGCAGAACTCTTCATAAATGACCCCATTTTACAATCTACGCTGCTCAATAATTTGAAGTAGCGATGCAGTGATCATATTGACAGCACAGGTTTGTCACAGAATTTTATTCCATTGGGCAGTGAAGAAAAAATCATTACATTTTCAACACCAAAATTTTGTCCTAACTCCAGACTTTACATATTCACACTGGTAAGTCGGTAATAATGGCACCAACTAGAGTTGAGCGACCTTGACCTTTTTAGAGTCGAGCCGGGTTTTGCGAAACCCGACTATGTCCAAAGTCGGGTCGAGTGAAATCGGCCGATTATGACGTAAAGTCGGGATCGACCGAAACACGAAACCCAATGCAAGTCAATGGGGCAGCATAGTCGGCAGTGAGTGGGGGCCAGGAAAACACCTAGAGTGCCCATTTTAATGTCAAAACCATCCATTCTTCTTAATGAAGCTTGTCAAGCGTAATTTACCTTATAATAATTGGAAGGCATTTGAAATTGGGGGTCATTTGGCTAAAGTTGTGGGGGGTAGGGCTGGTTCAAGTAATTAGTGGGCCCAGGAAATCTGGACCACGTCACGGCAGTGGAGCAGGGAGAGGTAAGTATTTCAACTTTGCAAGTGCTGTGAACCTGAGCAAGCAGGGGGGGCCCACTCGTTGGCATTGGCACTGGCACAGGGCCCCTCAAAGTACAGCGGTGTGTTTGCACGGCGGGGGCGCCTCCCACCGGCAGCAACACTTTTGCGTACTATGAGAGGCCCTGTGCCAGTGACGTCGCCAACTAGTATTCCTCCCCCCACCTGATGAAGGAACCTGCACTTTCATCTGCACCTTCCTCTTTGTCCCCGTGTAAGGTGGTATGGTATGCGGGAAGAGCAACCTGACTTTCAGCAGGGTCACAATGTTGTTGTGTAGCGTGCACGGGGAATGTTGCGTTATGGGTCAATGTACCAGCAGACTCATCTATCACTGGCTGGGCAATGGGCACGATGAAGTGGAAACACAGATATAGGCCCAAAGAAGAAAGTGGGCTAAATGCAGTTCAAAATTGGTAACACAGGAATAACCAGGGGGCATTGCAGTGGAGGACAACTGGAATGAGAGGCTGACACAGAGAGTAGGGCCAAATCAGTAAGTAGTCGAAATGCAGTTCAAAATTGGCAACCGTAGTAAACAGGCGGCACAGCTTTGTTCAGTGGAGGAGAACAGCAAGGAGTGGCAGACACCGATAGTAGGCCCCAAACCAACTAGTACGCCAAATGCAGTTGTTCCATTTAACCACAATTTAATGAGAGCCTGAAGATAGAAGCTCAGGAAAGGCAACCTGGGGAACACCTTGGAGTGTAACACACCATCTCTCTCCACCCCATACCCATTTTGTAGGCCTAATGCTGTGTACTTTTCTACAACTACTAAACGAGAGTCGGAAGACCGAAGCAATGGCAAGGAAACCTGGGGAACACCTTGGAGTGTAACACACCATCTCTCTCCACCCCATACCCAATTTGTAGGCCTAATGCAGCCTACTTTCCGACACCTACTAAACGAGAGCATGAAGATCGAAGCTCAGGAAAGGCAACCTGGGGAACACCTTGGAGTGTAACACACCATCTCTCTCCACCCCATACCCATTTTTTAGGCCTAATGCAGTGTACTTTTCTACAACTACTAAACGAGAGTCGGAAGACCGAAGCAATGGCAAGGAAACCTGGGGAACACCTTGGAGTGTAACACACCATCTCTCTCCACCCCATTCCCCATTTTTTAGGCCTAATGCAGCCTACTTTCCGACACCTACTAAACGAGAGCATGAAGATCGAAGCTCAGGAAAGGCAACCTGGGGAACACCTTGGAGTGTAACACACCATCTCTCTCCACCCCATACCCATTTTGTAGGCCTAATGCTGTGTACTTTTCTACAACTACTAAACGAGAGTCGGAAGACCGAAGCAATGGCAAGGAAACCTGGGGAACACCTTGGAGTGTAACACACCATCTCTCTCCACCCCATACCCAATTTGTAGGCCTAATGCAGCCTACTTTCCGACACCTACTAAACGAGAGCATGAAGATCGAAGCTCAGGAAAGGCAACCTGGGGAACACCTTGGAGTGTAACACACCATCTCTCTCCACCCCATACCCATTTTGTAGGCCTAATGCTGTGTACTTTTCCACCAACTACTAAACGAGAGCCGGAAGATCGAAGCTCATGAAAGGCAACCCGGGGAACACCTTGGAGTGTAACACAACCTCTCTCTACACCACGAAAGGGCTGATTCTTAGGAAGGAAGGCTGTTGTAAATAAGCATTGCGCGTCCGAGGGTGATTATATTCTTATTCGGTATCTACTCACCCTCGGACGCGCCATGCTTCTTGATTTGTAATTAATGTTTATTTGCAATGTGCTTTTGACTTACTCAATTATTTTTTTAATTATTGATTTTATTAAATTAATAGTTTAACATCTTATTGGAAATAATTTAAAGGAGACGCGACAGGACAACACTCGGTGGATGCCATATCTGTGTTAACAACTCCAAAAAACTTTCAGTTAACTTCTTGCAGGAGAAAGAAATTGTAGCTGTTGGACCTTTGTAGTACAGTTCCAGATATTTGTTGTGTGTTTGTTTTGATTGTTAAAATGTCTGCATTTGAGATCTCAACACGATCTTATTTTTTATAATCAAATTAATTTTTTAAATATTTTATTAGGTTGGTTCAAGGGGTACACGGGCCGCAGTAGACAGGTCAGTGGAGGCCTAGTGGAAGGAGGGACCGCAGATGCGCCACTGTTTCACCCATACACAATTAGTAGGCCTAATGCAGCGTAGTTTCCAACAGCTACTAAACGAGAGCCGGAAGATCGAAGCTCAGGAAAGGCAACCTGGGGAACACCTTGGAGTGTAACACAACCTCTCTCTACACCACGGAAGGGCTGATTCTTAGGAAGGAAGGCTGTTGTAAATAAGCATTGCGCGTCCGAGGGTGATTATATTCTTATTCGGTATCTACTCACCCTCGGATGCGCCATGCTTCTTGATTTGTAATTAATGTTTATTTGCAATGTGCTTTTGACTTACTCAATTATTTTTTTAATTATTGATTTTATTAAATTAATAGTTTAACATCTTATTGGAAATAATTTAAAGGAGACGCGACAGGACAACACTCGGTGGATGCCATATCTGTGTTAACAACTCCAAAAAACTTTCAGTTAACTTCTTGCAGGAGAAAGAAATTGTAGCTGTTGGACCTTTGTAGTACAGTTCCAGATATTTGTTGTGTGTTTGTTTTGATTGTTAAAATGTCTGCATTTGAGATCTCAACACGATCTTATTTTTTATAATCAAATTAATTTTTTTTATATTTAATGATGTTGGTTCAAGGGGTACACGGGCAGCAATAGACAGGTCAGTGGAGGCCTAGTGGAAGGAGTGACGGCAGACAGGCATCAAAGGCCTAACATTGGGCTGGCTGTAGGCAAGTTAAAATTGGTTCCAGGGGAACACGGCCATCAGTGGCCTGGTCAGTGTAGTTGTAGTTGAAAGAACGGGACGCAGACAGGCTTCGAAGGCCTAACATAACAAACTTGGGCTGGCTGTAGGCACTTTTAAATTTGTTCCAGGGGTACATGGGCAGCAGTGTATGGTCAGTGGAAGTCTAGTGGAAGGAGTGACCGCAGACAGGCTTCCAAGGCCTAACATAACAAACTTGGGCTGGCTGTAGGCACTTTTAAATTGGTTCCAGGGGTACACGGGCAGCAGTGGTCTGGTCAGTGGAAGTCTAGTGGAAGGAGTGACCGCAGACAGGCTTCCAAGGCCTAACATAACAAACTTGGGCTGGCTGTAGGCACTTTTAAATTGGTTCCAGGGGTACACGGGCAGCAGTGGTCTGGTCTGTGGAAGTCTAGTGGAAGGAGTGACCGCAGACAGGCTTCGAAGGCCTAACATAACAAACTTGGGCTGGCTGTAGGCACTTTTAAATTGGTTCCAGGGGTACACGGGCAGCAGTGGTCTGGTCAGTGGAAGTCTAGTGGAAGGAGTGACCGCAGACAGGCTTCCAAGGCCTAACATAACAAACTTGGGCTGGCTGTAGGCACTTTTAAATTGGTTCCAGGGGTACACGGGCAGCAGTGGTCTGGTCTGTGGAAGTCTAGTGGAAGGAGTGACCGCAGACAGGCTTCGAAGGCCTAACATAACAAACTTGGGCTGGCTGTAGGCACTTTTAAATTGGTTCCAGGGGTACACGGGCAGCAGTGGTCTGGTCAGTGGAAGTCTAGTGGAAGGAGTGACCGCAGACAGGCTTCCAAGGCCTAACATAACAAACTTGGGCTGGCTGTAGGCACTTTTAAATTGGTTCCAGGGGTACACGGGCAGCAGTGGTCTGGTCAGTGGAAGTCTAGTGGAAGGAGTGACCGCAGACAGGCTTCCAAGGCCTAACATAACAAACTTGGGCTGGCTGTAGGCACTTTTAAATTGGTTGCAGGGGTACACGGGCAGCAGTGGTCTGGTCAGTGGAAGTCTAGTGGAAGGAGTGACCGCAGACAGGCTTCGAAGGCCTAACATAACAAAATTGGGCTGGCTGTAGGCACTTTAAATTGGTTCCAGGGGTACATGGGCAGCAGTGTATGGTCAGTGGAAGTCTAGTGGAAGGAGTGACGGCAGACAGTCTTCGAAGGCCTAACATAACAAAATTGGGCTGACTGTAGGCACTTTTAAATTGGTTCCAGGGTAACACGGCCAGCAGTGGCCTGGTCAGTGTAGTAGTTGTAGAAAGAAGGGACCGCAGACAGGCTTCGAAGGCCTAACATAACAAAAATGTCAAAACAATGGTATTGTCAGTGCCAGGCATTGAAGGATGTCAGCGCCTAGACTACACATTGGTGAAGCTGTGAGAGATAATTTTGCTAGTGGTAGAGCACTGTTTGAGCTGGGGGGGGGAACTGTCTTGTGGCCGGCGGTACAGGCACAGGGCCCCTCATATTACAACGGTGTGTCTGACGTTGGGTGCGCACCACCACCGCCAGAGACACTTTATTGTACTATGAGGGACCCAGTGGCAGTGCCGTCGACCAAAAGCGGCCACACCCACCTCTTCAGACAAACAGCACTCTCAAGGGTCCAAGCGCAAAGTGGCGATAGCACGGCCCCGTGTGGGGAGTTTGGCCATTTCGTGAGGTGGAAACATGTCGTATGCTGGACAATCAGGTGAAGAAAATTACGAGATTGGAAAAGTCATTCAGAATAGTCCACAGGCAAGACCTTTTCATAGGAAAGCTAGGTGTCAGCCGGGCAGGGTGGGGCAAAAGATTTTGAAATCCAGTTGTGGTTCATTTTAATGAAGGTTAGATCATCTACATTTTGGGTAGCCAGACGAGTCCTTTTTTCTGTTAGTATTGAACCTGCAGCACTGAATACTCTTTCTGATAGGACACTAGCTGCCGGGCAAGCAAGCTCCTGCAATGCATATTCTGCCAATTCTGGCCAGGTGTCTAATTTGGATGCCCAGTAATCAAATGGGAATGACGGTTGAGGGAGAACGTCGATAAGGGATGAAAAATAGTTTGTAACCATACTGGACAAATGTTGTCTCCTGTCACTTTGAATTGATGCTGCAGTACCTGTCCTGTCTGCGGTCATAGAAAAATCACTCCACAACCTGGTCAGAAAACCCCTCTGGCCAACGCCACTTCTGATTTCTGCCCCTCTAACACCTCTGGTCTGCTGGCCCCTGGAGCTCGTGTGAGAACGATCACGGGCGCTGTGTGCAGGGAATGCCAGAAGCAAACGGTCAACAAGAGTTGATTGTTTTGTTGCTAATATTAGTTCCAAGTTCTCATGTGGCATAATATTTTGCAATTTGCCTTTATAGCGAGGATCAAGGAGGCAGGCCAACCAGTAATCGTCATCGTTCATCATTTTTGTAATGCGTGTGTCCCTTTTGAGGATACGCAAGGCATAATCCGCCATGTGGGCCAAAGTTCCCGTTGTCAAATCTGCGGTTGTGCTTGGTTGAGGGGCAGTTGCAGGCAAATCTACGTCACTTGTGTCCCTCAAAAAACCAGAACCCGGCCTTGCCACGCCACCAATTTCCCGTGCCCCCGGGAAAGCTTCCTCATTAAAAATATACTCATCCCCATCATCCTCCTCATCCTCCACCTCCTCTTCGCCCGGTACCTCGTCATGTACACTGCCCTGACCAGACAATCGCTGACTGTCATCAAGGCTTTCCTCTTCCTCTGGTGCAGACGCCTGATCCTTTATGTGCATCAAACTTTGCATCAGCAGACGCATTAGGGGGATGCTCATGCTTATTATGGCGTTGTCTGCACTAACCAGCCGTGTGCATTCCTCAAAACACTGAAGGACTTGACACATGTCTTGAATCTTCGACCACTGCACACCTGACAACTCCATGTCTGCCATCCTACTGCCTGCCCGTGTATGTGTATCCTCCCACAAAAACATAACAGCCCGCCTCTGTTCGCACAGTCTCTGAAGCATGTGCAGTGTTGAGTTCCACCTTGTTGCAACGTCTATGATTAGGCGATGCTGGGGAAGGTTCAAAGAACGCTGATAGGTCTGCATACGGCTGGAGTGTACAGGCGAACGGCGGATATGTGCGCAAAGTCCACGCACTTTGAGGAGCAGGTCGGATAACCCCGGATAACTTTTCAGGAAGCACTGCACCACCAGGTTTAAGGTGTGAGCCAGGCAAGGAATGTGTTTCAGTTGGGAAAGGGAGATGGCAGCCATGAAATTCCTTCCGTTATCACTCACTACCTTGCCTGCCTCAAGATCTACAGTGCCCAGCCACGACTGCGTTTCTTGCTGCAAGAACTCGGACAGAACTTCCGCGGTGTGTCTATTGTCGCCCAAACACTTCATAGCCAATACAGCCTGCTGACGTATGCCAGTAGCTGCCCCATAATGGGAGACCTGGTGTGCAACAGTGGCAGGTGCGGATGGAGTGTTTGTGCGACTGCGGTCTGTGGACGAGCTCTTGCTTCTGCAGGAGGACGAGGAGGAGGAGGAGGAGGAGGGGGTGCGAACGGCTACAGACAACTGTTTACTAGACCGTGGGCTAGGCAGAACTGTCCCAAACTTGCTGTCCCCTGTGGACCCTGAATCCACCACATTTACCCAGTGTGCCGTGATGGACACGTAACGTCCCTGGCCATGCCTACTGGTCCATGCATCTGTTGTCAGGTGCACCTTTGTGCTCACAGATTGCCTGAGTGCATGGACGATGCGCTCTTTAACATGCTGGTGGAGGGCTGGGATGGCTTTTCTGGAAAAAAAGTGTCGACTGGGTAGCTCGTAGCGTGGTACAGCGTAGTCCATCAGGTCTTTGAAAGCTTCGCTTTCAACTAACCGGTAGGGCATCATCTCTAACGAGATTAGTCTAGCTATGTGGGCGTTCAAACCCTGTGTACGCGGATGCGAGGCTAAGTATTTCCTTTTTCTAACCATAGTCTCATGTAGGGTGAGCTGGACTGGAGAGCTGGAGATCGTGGAACTAGCGGGGGTGCCGGTGGACATGGCAGACTGAGAGACGGTGGGAGATGGTATTGTTGCCGCCGTTGCCTTAGATGCAGTGTTTCCTACTACGAAACTGGTGATTCCCTGACCCTGACTGCTTTGGCCTGGCAAAGATACCTGCACAGATACAGCAGGTGGTGCGCTAAATGGTGGTCCTACACTGCCGGAAGGGATGTTGCGTTGATGACTAGCTTCATTGGCCGAGGGTGCAACAACCTTAAGGGACGTTTGGTAGTTAGTCCAAGCTTTCAAATGCATGGTGGTTAAATGTCTATGCATGCAACTAGTATTGAGACTTTTCAGATTCTGACCTCTGCTTAAGGAAGTAGAACATTTTTGACAGATGACTTTGCGCTGATCAATTGGATGTTGTTTAAAAAAATGCCAGACTGCACTCTTTCTAGCATCGGATACCTTTTCAGGCATTGCAGACTGAGCTTTAACCGGATGGCCACGCTGTCCTCCACCAGGTTTTGGCTTTGCCACGCGTTTTGGGCAAGATACGGGCCCGGCAGATGGAACCTGTGGCGATGTTGATGCCTGCTGCGGCCCCTCCTCCTCCTCTGCTTCAGAACTGCTGCCGCCTGCACCCTGTTCCCCCAATGGCTGCCAATCGGGGTCAAGAACTGGGTCATCTAATAACTCTTCTTGTACCTCCTGCGCAACTTCGTCTGTGTCACCGTGTCGTTCGGTGGTATAGCGTTCGTGATGGGGCAACATAGTCTCATCAGGGTCTGATTCTTGATCAGCACCCTGCGAGGGCAATGTTGTGGTCTGAGTCAAAGGACCAGCATAGTAGTCTGGCTGTGGCTGTGCGTCAGTGCACTCCATGTCAGATTCAATTTGTAATGGGCATGGACTGTTAACTGCTTCACTTTCTAAGCCAGGGACGGTATGTGTAAAGAGCTCCATGGAGTAACCCGTTGTGTCGCCTGCTGCATTCTTCTCTGTTGTTGTTTTTGCTGAAGAGGACAAGGAAGTGACTTGTCCCTGACCGTGAACATCCACTAACGACGCGCTGCTTTTACTTTTACCAGTTTCACGAGATGAGGCAAAAGAGCTAGAGGCTGAGTCAGCAAGATAAGCCAAAACTTGCTCTTGCTGCTCCGGCTTTAAAAGCGGTTTTCCTAATCCCAGAAAAGGGAGCGTTCGAGGCCTTGTGTAGCCGGACGACGAACCTGGCTCCACAGCTCCAGACTTAGGTGCAATATTTTTTTCCCCACGACCACCTGATGCTCCACCACTACCACTACCCTCATTACCAGCTGACAATGAACGCCCCCGGCCACGACCTCTTCCACTAGACTTCCTCATTGTTTTAAAAACGTAACCAAACTAACGTTATTTGTTGCAGTCACACAACTTACACGGTGAGCTATAACTTCAGTATGATTTAGCTACCCCTTTACAGGTTGGTGAGACCACAGCGAAAATCAGGCCCAATGTTACACACTCTTTTTTTGGTGGCTGCAAATTAGAGAGATGCCCCACACGCAGGACTGTCACTGAAGCACAAATGTTAATATTAATGTCACACTATTATTTTTTTTTTATTTTTATTTTTTTCAGGAACACTTTAGAAACCCCCCCAAAAAAAAAAAATAGATTTTTGCAGGGAGAATTTAGAAAACAAATGTAACAAACTATATGCTTTCTATGGGCCACTGAGTGAGAGATGACGCACACAGGAATCAGGAGTGGCACACAAGCCCAGAGGCCAATATTTTTCTACCAATGATTGATGGAGTTATTTTCTCTGGTAGATTTTGGAACCCAAATCAAGGAAAAAAAATGTAGGCTTTCTATGGACCACAATTGGAGAGAGAGAGAGAGAGAGAGAGAGATGGCACACCCAGGAGTCAAGACTGGCACACAAGCAGAAAGGCCAATATTAATCTCCCATTTTTTGGGGGGTTTTGTTTTTTTTTTTTGTTTTTTTTTTTTTTCAGGGAGACTTTAGAAAAAAAAATAATAAAAAAAATATGATTTTATCAGGAAGAATTTAGAAACCAAATAAAATAAAATGATTTTTTCAGGGAGAATTTATAAAACAAATAAAAACAAAAATAGGCGTTCTATGGCCCACTGACTGAGAGATGACGCACACAGGAGTCAGGAGTGGCACACAAGCCCAGAGGCCAATATTTTTCTACCAATGATTGATGTAGTTATTTTCTCTGGTAGATTTTGGAACCCAAATCAAGGAAAAAAAATATAGGCTTTCTATGGACCACAATTGGAGAGAGAGAGAGAGAGAGAGAGAGAGATGGCACACCCAGGAGTCAAGACTGGCACACAAGCAGAAAGGCCAATATTAATCTCCCACTGTTTTTTTTGTTTGTTTTTTTTTTTTTTTTTTCAGGGAGACTTTAGAAAAAAAAATAATAAAAAAAATATGATTTTATCAGGAAGAATTTAGAAACCAAATAAAATAAAATGATTTTTTCAGGGAGAATTTATAAAACAAATAAAAACAAAAATAGGCGTTCTATGGCCCACTGACTGAGAGATGACGCACCCAGGAGTCAAGACTGGCACACAAGCAGAAAGGCCAATATTAATCTCCCACTGTTTTTTTTTTTTTTTTTCAGGGAGACTTTAGAAAAAAAAATAATAAAAAAAATATGATTTTATCAGGAAGAATTTAGAAACCAAATAAAATAAAATGATTTTTTCAGGGAGAATTTAGAAAACAAATAAAACCAAAAATAGGCGTTCTATGGCCCACTGACTGAGAGAGAGAGAGAGATGGAACGCTTAGTACTGGCACACAAGCCCAAAGGGCAATATTAATCTCCCTTTTTTTTTCCAGGGAGAATTTCTAAAACCCAAAAAAAAAAAAAAATAGGCTTTCTATGGCCCACTATTTGTGAGAGAGATGGGACGCTCAGGACTGGCACAGATGGCACGCTCAGGACTGGCACAGAAGCCCAGAGGCCAATATTAATCTCCCTTTTTTTCTGGGAGAATTTATAAAACCAAAAAAATATTTAAATAGGCTTTCTATGGCCCACTATTTGTGAGAGAGATGGCACGCTCAGGACTGGCACAGATGGCACGCTCACAACTGGCACACAAGCCCAGAGGCCAATATTAATCTCCCTTTTTTCAGGGAAAATTTATAAAACCAAAAAAAAAATTAAATAGGCTTTCTATGGCCCACTATTTGTGAGAGAGATGGCACGCTCAGGACTGGCACAGATGGCACGCTCACAACTGGCACACAAGCCCAGAGGCCAATATTAATCTCCCTTTTTTCAGGGAAAATTTATAAAACAAAAAAAAAAATTAAATAGGCTTTCTATGGCCCACTATTTGTGAGAGAGATGGCACGCTCAGGGCTGGCACAGATGGCACGCTCAGGACTGGCACACAAGCCCAGAGGCCAATATTAATCTCCCTTTTTTTCAGGGAGAATTTATAAAACCAAAAAAAAAAATAAATAGGCTTTCTATGGCCCACTATTTGTGAGAGAGATGGCACGCTCAGGGCTGGCACAGATGGCACGCTCAGGACTGGCACACAAGCCCAGAGGCCAATATTAATCTCCCTTTTTTTCAGGGAGAATTTATAAAACCCAAAAAAAAATAAAATAGGCTTTCTATGGCCCACTATTTGTGAGAGAGATGGCACACTCAGGACTGGCACACAAGCCCAAAGGCCAATATTAATCTCCCACTGTATTTTTATCAGGGAGAATTTATACACCCCACAAAAAAAATACAGAAAAATGAAAAGGCTTTCTATGGCCCACTATGTGAGAGAGATGGCACACACAGGGATGGCACTCTAGCAGAAATGCCAAATTGCCAATCTTAATCTCCCACCAAAAAAAAAAAAAAAAAAAAAACAGGGAATGTCCTACAATTACTATCTCCCTGCCTGCAGTAATCTCAGCCAGGTATGGCAGGCAGCTACTATCTCCCTGCCTGCAGTAATCTCAGCCAGGTATGGCAGGCAGCAATAAGGAGTGGACTGATGCACAAATGAAATAAAAAGTGTGGACAAACAAAAAAGATAGCTGTGCAGAAAGGAAGGAACAAGAGGATTTGTGCTTTGAAAAAAGCAGTTGGTTTGCACAGCGGCGTACACACAGCAATGCAGCTATCAGGGAGCCTTCTAGGGCAGCCCAATGAGCTACAGCGCTGAGGGGAAAAAAAAAAAAAAAAAAACTTCCACTGTCCCTGCACACCGAGGGTGGTGTTGGACAGTGCAAATCGCTGCAGCACAAGCGGTTTTGTGGTTAATGGACCCTGCCTAACGCTATCCCTGCTTCTGACAAAGCGGCAGCAACCTCTCCCTAAGCTCAGATCAGCAGCAGTAAGATGGCGGTCGGCGGGAACGCCTCTTTATAGCCCCTGTGACGTCGCAGACAGCAAGCCAATCACTGCAATGCCCTTCTCTAAGATGGTGGGGACCAGGACCTATGTCATCACGCTGCCCACACTCTGCGTTTACCTTCATTGGCTGAGAAATGGCGCTTTTCGCGTCATTGAAACGCGACTTTGGCGCGAAAGTCGCGTACCGCATGGCCGACCCCGCACAGGGGTCGGATCGGGTTTCATGAAACCCCGACTTAGCCAAAAGTCGGCGACTTTTGAAAATGTTCGACCCGTTTCGCTCAACCCTAGCACCAACATTTGTCACACATTTTCTGATGAATATGGAAATACTACATATGTGGCTATACTGTAGTGATTAGCCATAGAGTGACACTCGCGAGGGAAGGAGTGCTATTTGCCTCCTGAAGCGCTGTTTTTCCTGGAATAGTTACCAAACTCCATACACAGAGCCCCTAGTGCCAGAAAAGCAGAATCTCCCCTCAAGTGACCTCCTTTTGGAAATTATACTCCTTTTGGAATTTATCTGCAGGTGTAGTGATGATTTTGACTCCATGGTAGTTTTCCAGAAACAAGCAGCAGTAGAGTGAACTACTGTAGTAGAGTGAACATTGCAAACTGCTGTTGTAGTCCCCAGTACATTGTAGTGACTGAGTTTTTCAGTACATTATTTGTGCTTAAAAAGCCCCCTTTGCTAATACTCGAGGGGTGAGGGGCCATGCATACCAGGATAGGGATGAGGGGGACATGCATTTTTTGGATTTTGGATTCATGACAGCTCTGGCTCTACTTTAATTTAAACGTTGATTTTTGTTTTTGTGCCAGCAAGGGTTAATGTCAGTTTCCTTGCTGGCAGCTGCTGTTTTGCTGGTCAGCTGATGTGGGTGGTGACCACTTCCACCATCCTTTAAGTTGCCACATGATGCATCAGGTAATAGAGTTTTCTATGTAGACCAGCCTTGCAGTTGCAGCTCTCTGGTATCAGCGCTGAATCTGCTACTTCTGTGGAGTTTGGGGTCCTGTTTCCGTATCCTCTTCGGTACAGTATGTTAATATATAATACAGAACATTCTATTTGGGTGGAATAACTTACCTGTGAATCCAATTGCACAATGAAATCCACAAGATTTTTACATTTCTAATTTTGTCAGTTCCAATTGTTTCCAATTGAAATCACTAGTACAATTTCTGAGATTTCTTAAAATGACCATAAGCAAAAAAAAATTGTACCGCTATCACTGCTGGTAAGTCGTGTAAAGTTAAACTGCTTGTAATTAATCTAATCTGTGATTGTTTTCTATAAAAGGAAAGCATTCAAAAGATTCCCTTTCCCAGGTTTTCCTATTTTAAAAAGTGAAGAAGACCTTTTGCTGTGCCATTATTTTACAATCAGTAGGGGTATGAGCTGTAAGACTGTCATTGAGATTGAAATTGAAAGGGTCACATGGCTGACTAATTATTGTATCCCCTTCTAAGTTTCGACAGCACAGTGGTGCTTCTATCCAATTCAGGTATCAGAATCAGGTAT
Organism: Ranitomeya imitator; assembly: GCF_032444005.1. Taxonomy (NCBI): domain Eukaryota; kingdom Metazoa; phylum Chordata; class Amphibia; order Anura; family Dendrobatidae; genus Ranitomeya; species Ranitomeya imitator. The sequence goes on along the minus strand of NC_091287.1, from coordinate 110,830,453 downwards.
CAGACAGAGTATTTCTGATGTTTGACTTTGATATATGATCATGTGTTATAATAGACACTGTACAACTGACATCCATGGAATGGCAGCCAGCCCCATTCAGTTGGATGTGGCAATGCTCCTGGGACAAAGCATCTCTGTGCAGCAGATCTACGGAATAGAGACACAATATATTTCATTCTCCCTCATTCTCCGGATTAGAGCGATCCAGTCTTTGCAAACCATGAAATGATGTTGTATCCTAAGAGCATGCCAGTCCTTGCAAACATTTTTGTGTCTTCTCACACAGGCTATTGAAAGTTCAGATGGATTTAGAGCTTACACCTAGATCCTGATACAGGAAAGAAATATATCTTGGTACCATGTTAGCCAGTAGATAGAAAAATATTTAGAGTTGAGAGTCCTCAGTGGTTGATACCTTTTAATGGCTAACTGAAAAGATGGTAACAAATTGCAAGCTTTCGAGACTACATACATCTCTTCATCAGGCAAAGACAAATAAATTCTGAAGAATCACATATTTATGCACAACATAGCACAGAAAGAAAAAACAAACAAACCATGGATAAGCCAGGTGACATGAAGCAGAATTACCATGGGTGATAAACAGTTACGTCCATAAATATTGGGCCAATTCTTAGATAAGAATTGTTTTATTGTCCTGTGATTAGGGACTCTGTTGTGATGACCCTTCATGGTCTGAGGGGCAAGTTCCTTAGTTGATGTAAAAAGACATAAATCCGTGTGACACATTCATTTCTGCATTTAGAGTGTCAAAGGTCGTCATCAGTTTATATTCCCAGATTCTCCTGTCTCTCTGGGATTTGAAGTTCCCCTTTAGCACAAGTAATTTCATGTCCATAGTGTTATGATTTGGGAGACAGAAATGTATTGCCACAGGTAGATCCATTCTTTTTTCTCTAGATCCTGGTGAGTAGATGGATCTATAGCCCCTGTAAAATATAATAAGTCGCGAGTTTAGAATTGCACCTTTAGAGTTGTTGCTTATGTATTTTATCCAACACATAATAGTGATTAATAACCTTTTTGATATGCAATGTAATAAACCTTTATTGCACCCATGTGAAGGTTAGGACTGGAGGATCATCATGCAGTTTCAATAACCCAAAAAGACCAATGAGGTACATGAGATTTCAAGCCCTCTGAGAAGCAAAGTTTGTAGCAGATCATCTACCAAAATAAATCATTGGTAAAACGTGCAAAAAAAATATAGTGCCATCATGTAAGTAGTAGAACTATGGATTTACTGATTTGGCCTTAATTTTCTCCTTACACGTATTGCAGAATTATACTGAAATCAAGTTCCTTTTAAATATTTAATATATTTCAATGTGCATCCATTTGCAAAAGGATTCCATTGCTTAGGGCATATTAGCTAAAGTGTAATATGTTTTGTGTGCAGTTGGCTATATAAAGGAATACCGATTCAGTCTTATTCCATGCATCATGCTTCAGAACCCTTTTGTGCATCTTGTATAACTTTGTCTTGGAGTAATGTTGGCATAGCAACTGGTTTCAGTTCACACTTGTCTTGTTATTGATTGCAATAATCTTAAATGACTGTTTATCCCGAAAGCTTCTAACCTTTGAATGTAGCAGCAAAAGCAACAGCTATGTAAGTTTAAACACATCAACATTTCCTCTTGAGGGGCGAAACTCTTTTTTCTAAATGATTGTGGCCCTGATGCTAATTATTAACATGTATTCTTTACACATTTTTTTCCGCTTTAGGGACCGTAGAAATAAATTTGAAAGCTCTGATAAAAGTAAACACCACAGAGCTTGTGAATTTCTATGCATTCATTTTAGATATCCCAAAGCCATCAAGTAGATTACACGTGACGCTCTTTTAAGCAAAATTAGAATTACTGAGACATCTGTCACGGACGTACTGAAAAAGGAGAAATCATTTTATGTCGGAAATCCTATTAGCATCGACAGAAACAAATTGTCCCAAAGCCTTAATCGGGTCTGACTAATGATCCAAAATTATCCAAAAGTAGCTGTTAGAAATTAGGAGCATCAGTTCAGTAAATACCTTTGTTCACATGAACTTATTTTGCAGTTTTCAGAGCAGAAACTGAGCTAAAACTCCAAGTTTCATAGCAGTTTTGTGACTTGAGGAATTGCAGTTTGTGCTCAGTTTTTGCTCCATACACTCTTTGAAAAACTGGGTGCGCACATACTCCAGGACTCCTTTGGGTGACCCTGTCTGGTGAAGATATCATATGGATTTCAGGAAAGCAAAGTCATCATGAGACTTCAATTGCTTATTAAAAATGTATTATAGCCTTAGGATATGTTCACACCAAGTGTTAAGATCTTTGTTTAATGCATATGCTAGGAAAGACTTCCCAGATACAGTATATGTTAGGCCGGTTTCACACGTCAGTGTCTCCGGTACGTGAGGTGACAGTTTCCTCACGTACCGGAGCCACTGACACACGTAGACGCATTAAAATCAATGCATCTGTGCAGATGTCATTGATTTTTTGCGGACCGTGTCTCCGTGTGCCAAACACGGAGACATGTCAGTGTTCGTGGGAGCGCATGTATAACACGGACCCATTAAAGTCAATGGGTCCATGTAAAACACGTACCGCACACGGACGTTGTCCGTGTGCAGTCCGTGTGCCGTGCAGGAGACAGCGCTCCAGTAAGCGCTGTCCCCCCCACATGGTGCTGAAACCGCAATTCATATCTTCTGTGCAGCAGCGTTTGCTGCAGAGAAGATATGAATAACCCTTTTTTTTTTTAAGTTTATCATGCATAAAATAAAGGTCCATGTCCCCACCCCCTGTGCGCCCCCCCCCCCCCCCGCTGTTCTGAAAATACTCACCCAGCTCCCTCGTTGGCTGTCGCTGCTTCCTCTCCTGGCCGCACCTTCTACTGTATGCGGTCACGTGGGGCCGCCGATTACAGTCATGAATATGCGGCTCCACCTCCCATAGGGAGCTGCATGTATTTCTATGCAGCTGCATGCTCCGCTCCCGAGTGCCAGCGCCAGTGTCGGGTATTAAGATGCGAGACTCATCCGAGTTTCTCGCATGTGTGATCCTGACCTTAAATTAAGACACACACACAAAATCTGCATTAGGCCGGGGTCACACTCGCGAGAAAGTCACACAAGTCTCATGCTTCAATACCCGGCACTGCCACCGGCACTCGGGAGTGGGGCATGCGGCTGCGGCTGCATAGCGTGCGGCTGCATGTATTTCTATGCAGCTGAACTCTCCGGTCCCGAGTGCCCGCAGCAGTGCCGGGTATTGACCCCGGCCTTAAACGCAATATGTTTAATTTAAAAAAAAAATTGAAAAAAAAATGGCGTGGGCTCCCGTGCAATTTTCTGCACCAGAGAGGGAAAGCCAGCGCCTGGGGTCTGATGTTTGTAGCCTGGGAAGGGGTTAATACCCATGGAGATTCCCAGGCTATGAATATCAGCCCGCAGCTGTCTGCATAGCCTTTACTGGCTATAAAAATAGGGGGACCCCCCAAAAAAAATGACGTGGGGTCCCCCTATATTTTATAGCCAGAAAGTTTACGCAGACAGCTGCGGGCTGATATTCATAGCCTATAGAGGGGCAATGGATATTGGCCCCCCGGCTACAAACACCAGCCCCCAGCTGCCCCAGAAATGGCGCATCTGTAAGATGCGCCAATTCCGGCATTTAACCCCTCTCTTCCCACTCCCCTGTAGAGGTGGGATATGGGGTAATAAGGGGTTAATGTCACCTTGCTAATATAAGGTGAAATTAAAGCCGGTTAATAATGGAGAGGCGTCAATAAGACGCCTTTCCATTACTAATCCTATTGTAGTGAAAGTGTAAAAAAAAATAAAGACACAGCCAGAAAAAAGTATTTTATTATTCTTAATTTCACCATACTTACCATACCTGAGCACCTGCAAAAAAGTAAAAATAATAAACCAACCGTATACTTACTTTTCGTCGTAGTCCAATTAATAACGAATGTCCCACAACGATCTGCCCTAAAGAACAGTGACATCTGGTGATGTCGCCACTCTACAGGCCCTCCAGTGACACACTGACAGGAGACAATGGCTCATGCAGTGTATTACTGAGGTTACCTTAGTTCAGAATTTTCCCACACAGCTGTGCCACAAGTGAGAATATGGACTATTTTCTCACAGGGGTGGAGGAATACATTGTGGGGAATACACTATGGAAGGATACTTTCCATCATTGCATTCCTGGAGCCCCTGGAGAGCGGTCACATCAGCTGATGTGGCTGCTCTCCACAGAGATCGTCGTGGGACACTAGTTTTAATTGGATATCTGTGGATCAGGGAGTATATTGTTTGTTTATTATTTTATTATTTGTTACAGGTTACAATGGCTTCGGGGATCAAGGTGACAAATGATGGTGAGTATGTACTCTATGTTTAATGTACTGTATGTCTATATGTATGTATTGTATGTACTGTATGTGTGTTATGAATGTTGCATGTTCTGTATATATGTACAGTATGTTGCATGTTGCATGTTGTATGTAGCATGTTGCATGTCGTATTTTGCATGTGGTATGTCGCATGTTGCATGTCATATGTCGCATGTGGTATGTCGCATGTTGCACGTCGTATGCAGCATGTTGCACGTCGCATGACGCATGTGACATGTTGTATGTTGTATGTTGCACGTCACATGTTGTATGTTGCACGTCGCATGTTGTATGTTGCACGTCACATGTTGCATTTCACATGTTGTATGTTGCATGTCACATGTTGTATGTTGCATGTCACATGGTGCATGTTGTATGACGCATGGTTCATGTAGCATAGTACATGTATGTCAAATGTTGCATGTTGAATGTTGCATGTCACATGTTGTATGTCGCATGTTGTATGTTGCATTTCACATGTTGTATGTTGCATGTCGCTTGGTGCATGTAGCCTGGTACATGTTGTATGTCAAATGTTGCATATCGGATGTTGTATGTTGCTTGTCGCATGTTGTATGTTGCATGTTGTATGTTGAATGTCACATGTTGTTTGTCGCATGTTGCATGTCACATGTTGCATGCTGAATGTCACATGTCATATGTTGTATGTTGCATGTCACATGTTGTATGTCTCATGTTCCATGGCACATGTTGTATGTTGTATGTTGCATGTCGCATGGTGCATGTTGTATGTTGCATGGTGCATGTAGTATGTCACATGTTGCATGTCACATGTTGTATGTTGCATGTCACATGATCTATGTCGCATGTTGCATGTTGTATGTTGCATGTTGTGCGTGGCATGTTGCATGTCTCATGGTGCATGTTGTATGTCGCATGATGCATGTAGCATGGTACATGATGTATGTCAAATGTTGCATGATGCATGTTGGATGTCACGTGGTACATGTCACATGTTGCATGTTACATGTGCATGTTGTATGTCGCATGGTGCATGTTGTATGTCGCATGATGCATGTTGCATGGATGTATGTTGCATGGTGTATGTTGCATGGTGTATGTTGCATGGTGTATGTTGCATGGTATATGTTGTATGGTGAATGTTGCATGGTGTATGTTGTATGTTCAGTGTTGTATGTTGTATGTGCACACAGTCTAGACGAGTCCGGTTCTGCTACATCTGGATGTCTTAAATCCAGATGTAGCAGAGCCTGTAGATGATCGCCGGAGATAACTCTCCAGCGATCACCTACACTACAGCGTTCTCAGCTGTTTGTGAGAACCAGACTAGTGACCAGAGATAACTCCCAGTCACGTGCACGACAGTTCTCGCGATAAGATAAGTTATCGCGAGAACTGCAGTGGATGAGGGACCTCCGGCGGCGGGACTGGTGAGCCGGCATGGACATGCGTAGTAAGCTGCGTTTACACAGTTTCTACACATGTGACTAATCATTAGATGCGGTTGGTAAATTTACGGTGCCGCATTGTAAACACACATGCTGCATTCTGAAAAGAAGCGCCGCATGTCCGTTTACGTGCGTTTGCCGCCTGCGTGTTTTACCGCATAGTGGAGACCGGATTTCATGAAATCCCCTTCCTGTTGTTACCAGCTCTGGAAGGAGACTATAGCAGGTATATAAGGGAGGACCAGGCTACCAGGACTGCTGAAGCACCGGGTCCAGAACTTCTGGGGTGCACCTCCTGTTCCCGGGGGGAACGAGATTGCAGACGGAGCGAGCCAGAACCAGGGTAAAAGGGCATAGCCAGGCAAAGGGAGGGAAATTGGGTTGCGCAGGAACTGAGCAGGGCTTCCTGCCAGAACGCTGAGCAGGAGCGGACCGCAGCTGCAGCAAGGAGAGGGGTAGGCCGCAGCGTGCAAAGACAGGGTGGCTGTGTGAGAGACTCAACCATATCGGTGGGTGCGCAAGGGAACGTACGTGAGACAGAGCATTGCAGTGTGGATGTCCAGGTATTGACTGGCACACAAAGGAGCGCACGCCGGGCAGAGGATTGCAGCACAGCCATTCAGGTGGTAGCAGCTGCTCAGGAAGGAACGTGCCGAGTGGATACTTGTGGAGAGCTCCTTCTTTTTGCTCAGCAGATAGCTGGACTAGGGGCTCAGTGGGCAAAACTGGTAACTGCCCGCTGCCACCAGAAGCAGGACCGTGTGTTGGGCGGGAATGCCTGAAGACCCTTCACAAACCTCCACCGGCAACCCATTACCCTCAGGACCTCCAGTGAGTGATGAGCAGCAGAGCCACAATAAATTAATCTGTTAACAAAAGACTTTATAGTTAAACTACTGCTATATTGTTCTATTTTGCACCACTTTCTCCCTGTTATCTCCCTGTGAGAAGTACCTCCCTGTTGTGCAATAAAACAATAGTTAACCCCTACTCTGTGCATCTGTGTCACTGCATCCAAATACCTGTGTGTTACATTTGGCATAGTCAGCAGGATGCAGTCCATGGACACAGACGCTGCAGACCAGTCCACTATGGGTACCCCCAGAACAGCGCACCCCAATGCAGACCATGGTGACGTCTGCCCCTCTGGAAGTCTTGACGATTGACTAGTAGACTGTAGGACCAGCGCATCTTGGCTACAAACATTGTCTGGTAATGACCGACCATTTCACCAAGTTTGCTATGGTAACTCCAACTAGAGATCAGACCGCCAAATCAGCTGCGCAGACCATCTGTTGAGATTCCAGCCACGTGTACTGCTGCCTGAAAATGATCCACTCCAATCAAGGTGCCTGCTTTCTGGGGCAAGTTATGGAAGAACTACATTGTGTGTACTGGATTGGGAAGTCCAGAACTACTCTCTGTCACCCTCAAGGGAATGGCGCCTGTGAACGCTTCAACCAAACATTGATCCAGATACTACTCACTTTGGAAGATCAGAAGATACAGTGGCCTGAGTTTGTGGCAGAGGTGGTGTTGGTGTACAATAATCGAGTGCACAGCATGACAGGGTTCACGCCATACACTTTGTTATTCGGGCGAAAAGGACGAGAGATTACACAGCTGCAGCTGGACCAAGAGGAGGAATACTCACGGACGGGCGTGTCCTCTTGGGTTAAGGAACAACAGCACCAACTGCAGACACTCCGTTGACTGGTGCAGACAAAATTTTCAGGAACTCAAGCACCATGAGGCGCCACCTATTCGTGGGGCAGCTCTAAAACCCGAGGACCGAGTCTTGGTCCATACTAAATGGTCCCGGGGAAAATTGGAAAGTCGGTGGGAGTGGACTCCACACCGAGTGACACGGCGGGTTGTCCTGATGGGCCAGTGTATGAAGTGCAGCCTGAACAGGAGGAGTGAGCACCCACTGGAGTAGTCCATCGTAGCATGTTGCGGCCCTGCTTGTCCAAAGAAAGTGGAGAAGAGTTTCCAAAAACCAAGGAGGTGTTCTCAGCTCTGGTTCCCGATGTCGATGGAGAAGAGGGAGTATTAGCTCCATGCTCAAAACCTCAATGATGTGCCACCTACCTCTCCTGAGGAGATGAACATGATTTGCCAATGCTGAAAGTCGCTAAAGCAGCAGACCCACCAGGTCAGACTATCCCTTTACTGCCCACGAGTCAGCTTGAATTACTCCAGTCAGAACGAACCACAGCTGCAGTGCAGTTTATTTGGCAAAGAATTATCCAAGAAGTCAAAAATTGTGAACAACTGGTGAAAGAGCTCTCACCCGTGGAATGGCGAGCTAAAGAAAGGTTGGGGTGTAGAAGGGAGGACCGGGCTACCAGGGCTGCTGAAGCGCCGGGTCCGGAACTGCTAGGGTCGCACCTCCTGTTCCTGGGGGGAACAAAATTGCAGATGGAGCGAGTCGGTAACTAGGGTGAAGGGGCGTAGCCAGGCAAAGGGAGGTAAAAGGGGTTGCGTGGGAACTGAGCAGGGCATCCCACCAGAAATCTGTGCAGGAGCAGATCGCGGCTGCAGCGAGGAGCGGGGTAGGCTGCAGTGTGCAGAGACAGGGCGGCTGCATGAGAGACTCAACTATATCGGCACGTGAAACAGAGCATCGCAGCATGGATGTCTGGGTGTCGGCTGGCACACAAAGGAGCACACAGCGAATAGAGCATTACAGCACAGCCTTTCAGGTGACGACAGCTGCTCAGGTAGACATGTGCCAAGTGGATTCTTGCGTGGAGCTCCATCTTTTTGCTCTTTAGTTAAATGGACTAAGGGCTAAGCGGGCAAAACCAGTGACCGCCCGCTGTCATCAGAAACGGGACCGTGTCTTGGGTGGGAACGCCAGAAGACCCTTCACCAACCTTCGCCGTCATTCCATTACCCTCTGGATCTCCAGAGAGTGACGAACAGGGAAGCCACGAAAAGTGAATCTGTTAACAAGAGACTTTATAGTTAAACTACAGTTATATTGTTCTATTTTGCACCCCTTTCTACCTGTTACCTCCGTGCAAGGAGTATCTCCCTGTTGTGCAATTAAACAATAATTAACCCCTGCTCTGCGCGTCTGTGTTACTGCATTCAAGTCCCTGTGTGCACCACATGGATTAATAGTTCTTATGGTAAAGAACTACTTTGGATTTTGAACTTGTCTTCTTCCAGATGGAGGGACTGCCCCTTCATCTTTTGAGGGAGTTTTAAATGAAACAGCTTGTGTCGAGACTTTTTGTATGGGCCATTTATTTACTTTACAAGTAAATAATGTTCCCCTCTTAGAGTTATTTTGTCAAAACTACACACGAGTTATATGTAATTCTCTTAATCTCTCTTTATAACCAAGATCCTCCATGCTCCTAATGAGTTTTGTTGTTCTCCTTTGTACCTTTTTAGCTGCAGGTCATCCTTTCTGTGAAATGATGTCCAGAACTGAACTCTATATTCTAGACGAGGCAAGAACTAATGCTTTGTGAAGTGGTAATATTACATCCCTATTGCATGAGTTCATGCCTCTATTTAATACATGAGTTTACAAGATGCTGATTGACATTGCATGCTTTTAGTCTGTGATCTACAAATACACCCAAGTGTCTAGATGTGACTCTCCTAGTTTTAATCCCTGTAGAAAATATGATGTCTGCATATTATTAGTACCCATCTATATAACTTTACGTTTCTCCACTTTAAATTTCATCGGCCAAATGCCCAAACATTCAGTTTGTCCAAGTCAGCTGGTAACTTATGAACATGCTCCATAGACTACACTATATGACATAATTCGGTGTTCATCTGCAAAAATAGAAGCAACACTGTTAATCCTGTCTGCTATATCATAAATAAATAAGTTGAATAATAGCGGACCCAGCATTGAACCTCGGGGTATGCCGCTTATAACTGGAGACCATTCTTAATTGCAAAAATGGATCATGTGACTAATAGGACACACAGCTTCAACATCGCTGCAACATCACAAATTCAGGAGGTGAGTATATGGTTTATTTATCTTTTTATGGGGAATATTACCAGTTAATTTACGGGTTTATCCAATTAGTGAACAACCACTTTAAAATGAAACTGTATTTTCAACAACTTCAACTGCATAAGCCAATATAACAAGAGAATATAAGAAACTTTGTAAAATAGGTTATCATAGAAATCAGCTTTCTTCCCCGACTCATGAGCCACTTCTTCCCCTCCGCCTACCTTCTCAACTTTGAAAAATCAGTTCAAATATTTTTTTTCTCTTAAAAGATGGACTGTAATGTGACACAGCCTGTTGAACTTTATGGAGAGCAAAGCGGGTGACAGAGAGAGGAGCAGGGAGAGGAAACAGGAAGAGGGAAGCATACAAAGTTTGTGGTAAACTTCCTAATAAGTCTTTTACCTCACTCCAGAGCTGATTCACATTCATACAGCTTAGCAAAGCTGTATAATATCCTCCATGTTTCCGATACTTGTCTCTGTATGCTAAAAAATGAATGAAGAGCAGGAATCTATCTCTGTTCTCTGCTGCCTGTGGGAGAGTTCACAAGAGCTAGTCTATTCCATCCAGCTCACAGTGGAGAACAAAATAATAATAGTTTGTACAAAGAGGAAAACTGTTGAAAATGCAGGATACAAGTCCTATAATGGTCAGACATAATGTTGTTCCTCATGTGCACACCCAGGAGAGCTTATTCTGAAGAGTTATTTGGAAATTAATTTACTTTCCAAAGCTAGGATTGCAGCTTTTACAAAGCAATGCATATTGTCTTACAGACTGTAAGTCACCATCTGTCCACCATTCATTGTTTCTCATGCAGTTACAAACTTATCTATACAAGATGGGTTCCGGCACTATATACACTAATAATCTTAGCAAATGCATTTATGCAAGATGTGTTCATACAGTATATGCACTATGAAACTTAGCACTGCATGAAAAAAATGAAACAATTTGACAAGAAACTGTGTGTCATTATAATCAGGAAACAAGAATTACAAAAAATATATGGTTGCTCTATTACCATACTGGATTGATGCTATGTTTCCCTGTTTGTTTCACTACTGTGTACATTATTTATCTAGTCAACACATACACTATATATCGAGTTGACGTATGCATATACATCACATACTGTATATGTGTAATTTTTATAAACTGATGGCACCTGGGACACTATACAGTTTATTTATCTAAGAATCAGGTCGATTATGCAAGTCATACTGTGATCAAAGTCTGATCATAGTTTAACCCCTTCCCGACCTGCCCCTTACTAGTTTGGCACATGTCGAGTTCCCTGCTTTGATGTGGACTCCGGCGGTGAGCCCACATCAAAGTCGCGACATGTCAGCTGTTTTGTACAGCTGACATGAGCGCGCAATAGCGGGGGGTGAAATCGTGATTCACCCACCGCTATTAACCTGTTAAATGCCGCTGTCAAACGCTGACAGCGGCATTTAACCGGCGCTTCCGGCCGCATGGCCAGAAATGAGTACATCGCCGACCCCCGTCACATGATCAGGGGTCTGCGATGCGTCAGGATGGTAACCATAGAGGTCCTTGAGACCTCTATGGTTACTGATGCCCACCTGCTGTGAGCGCCCCCCTGTGGTCGGCGCTCATAGCAAGCCTGCATTTCAGCTACATAGCAGCGATCTGATGATTGCTGCTATGTAGCTGAGCCGATCGAGTTGTGCCAGCTTCTAGCCTCCCATGGAGGCTATTGAAGCATGGCACAAGTTAAAAAAAATGTTTTTAAAAATATGACAAAAATAAAAAATATATAAAAGTTTAAATCACCCGCCTTTCGCCCCATCCAAAATAAAACACTAAAAAAAATCAAACTTACACATATTTGGTATCACCGCGTTCAGAATCACCCGATCTATCAATTAAAAAAAAAGCATTAATCTGATCACTAAACGGCGTAGCGAGAAAAAAATTTGAAACGCCAGAATTGCGTTTTTTTGGTCGCCATGACATTGCATTAAAATGCAATAACGGGCGATCAAAAGAACGTATCTGCACAAACGTATCATTAAAAACGTCTGCTTGGCACACAAAAAATAAGCCCTCACCCGACCCCAGATCACAAAAAATGGAGACGCTACGGGTATCGGAAAATGGCGCATGTTAGGTGTCTATGAACTCGTAATGACCTGGAGAATCATAATGGCATGTCAGTTTTAGCATTTAGTGAAGCTAGCAAAAAAAGCCAATCAAAAAACAAGTGTGGGATTGCATTTTTTTGCAATTTCACTGTACTTGGAATTTTTTCCCGTTTTCTAGTACAAGTCATGGTAAAACCAATGGTGTCGTTCAAAAGTACAACTCGTTCTGCAAAAAATAAGCCCTCACATGACCATATTGACAGAAAAATTAAATAGTTATGGCTCTGGGAAGGAGGGGAGCAAGAAACGAAAACACAAAAATGAAAAAGGGCCGCGGTGGGAAGGGGTTAATCAGAGTATGATCATATTGTAATCCAAATTCTCAGGTGAAGACAAGATGTAGAAAAAAATGTCTCCTCCATTCTGTCAGTCCGTGGATTCTGATATTTTCTATAGACTCATTGTCTTGCTTGTTCGAGTGCGATCTGAATATCAAATCAAATTCGGGCACAGTCCAAGAAAAAAATTTGACGTGCACGGCTCCAAAACCTCGGATCACGGTAGGACCAATGTTATGCTATGGGGTCGTGCATATGTCAGATTTTTTCCCCTTATCTCGTCGGTCTAAGGAAAAAAATCACTGCATGAACCGACATTATCCGATATTTGGATTGCACTTGACCATGCACGTTAATGCGCCAGGGGAAACCATCAGGCTGCAATGGAATGACATCTGAGTGCAGTCCAATTTCCACAAATTGACAGAATGGAGATTTTTTTTTTCTCCATCTTCTCCTCATCTGAGAGAAATGTATCACACTATGATCACACTTTGATCAAACTCTGATTTCCATAATTGACTCAAGTCAATGGGAGAATATAAAATATATATATACCGTATATACTCGAGTATAAGCCGACCCGAGTATAAGCCGACCCCCCTAATTTTGCCACAAAAAACTGGGAAAACTTATTGACTCGAGTATAAGCCTAGGGTGGAAATGCAGCATTTACCGGTGAATTTCAAAAATAAAAATAGATCATTATTTCCCCATAGCTGTGCCATATAGTGCTCTGCACCGTTCATATTTCCCCATAGGTGTGAACCATATAGTGCTCTGCACCGTTCATTGTGCCCCCTAGCTGTGCCATATACGGTGCTCTGCACCGTTCATTGTGCCCCATAGATGTGCCATATACGGTGCTCTGCACCGTTCACTGTGCCCCATAGCTGTGCCATATACGGTGCTCTGCACCGTTCACTGTGCCCCATAGCTGTGCTGTGCCATATACGGTGCTCTGCACCGTTCACTGTGCCCCATAGCTGTGCTGTGCCATATACGGTGCTCTGCACCGTTCACTGTGCCCCATAGCTGTGCTGTGCCATATACGGTGCTCTGCACCGTTCACTGTGCCCCATACATAGCTGTGCTGTGCCATATACGGTGCTCTGCACCGTTCACTGTGCCCCATACATAGCTGTGCTGTGCCATATACGGTGCTCTGCACCGTTCACTGTGCCCCATAGCTGTGCTGTGCCATATACGGTGCTCTGCACCGTTCACTGTGCCCCATAGCTGTGCTGTGCCATATACGGTGCTCTGCACCGTTCACTGTGCCCCATAGCTGTGCTGTGCCATATACGGTGCTCTGCACCGTTCACTGTGCCCCATAGCTGTGCTGTGCCATATACGGTGCTCTGCACCGTTCACTGTGCCCCATAGCTGTTCCACATAAATTTGTGCCGCCGCTGCCGCAATAAAGAAAAAAAAACACATACTCACCTCCCTTGATTGCAGCTCCCGGCGTCTCGTTCCGGCGCCTCCATCTTCCCGGCGTCTCTGCTCTGACTGATCAGGCAGAGGGCGCCGCGCACACTGTATGCGTCATCGCGCCCTCTGCCTGAACAGTCAGAGAGCAGAGACGCCGGGAAGATGGAGGCGCCGGCCGGGAAGATGGATCGGCGCCCGGCGGCTGGAACGAGGACAGGTGAATATGCTATACTTACCTAGTCCTGGCGATCCTCGCGCTGTCCCCTCCTGTCTTCGGTGCCGCAGCTTCTTTCTCTATCAGCGGTCACCGGCACCGCTGATTAGAGAAATGAATAAGCGGCTCCGCCCCTATGGGAGGTGGAGCCGCTTATTCATTTCTGTAATGAGCGGTCCCACGTGACCGCTGAAGAGAGGAAGAAACTGCAGCGCCGAAGCCCGTGGGACGGCAGGGACAGCGCGAGGATCGCTGGGACTAGGTAAGTATACCCCAGCGCCCTCAGCCCCTCACCCGCCGACCCCACCGCTACCGTGACTCGAGTATAAGCCGAGGGGGGCACTTTCAGCCCAAAAATTTGGGCTGAAAATCTCGGCTTATACTCGAGTATATACGGTATATATAATATAATTAATGTTAAAAATAATAAAAAAAATTAAAAAATAGTTATATACTCACCGTCCGTCGGCCCCCCGGATCCAGAACAGGCCTTTCCCGCTCCTCACAATGCTCCGGTGACCGCTACATCATCATCTTGCGAGACCGCAATGCACTGTTGGGACCAGAGCGTCGCGAGGAGCATCGGTAAACGCCTCGCCTTGATCCGGGGGGACGACGGAGGGTGAGTATATAACTATTTTTTATTTTAATTCTTTTTTTTAACAGGGATATGATGCCCACATTGCTATATACTACTTGGGCTGTGCAATATACTGCGTGGCTGTGATATATACTACATGGGCTGTGCAATATACTACGTGGCTGTGCTATATACTACGTGGGCTGTGCAATATACTATGTGGTTGTGTGTTATGATCTAGTGGTTTAGGAACAACATGAGACAAGCTCTGAAGGAGGTGGTATCTGTACTGACTGCAGACCCTGAAACTAGCAGCGCAACTAGAAATAGCCGTGGGGGGTACCTGACGCTCCCTAGACCCCTCGGCACAGCCTGAGATCTAACTTCCCCTAAAGATGGAAACAGGAAACCTATCTTGCCTCAGAGAAAATCCCCAAAGGAAAGATAGCCCCCCACAAATATTGACGGTGAGAGGAGGGGAAAATAACATACGCAGAGATGAAATCAGATTTTAGCATAGGAGGCCAGTCTAGCTTGATAGATAGGACAGGAAAGGATACTGTGTGGTCAGTATAAAAACTACAAAACAATCCACACAGAGTTTACAAAATCTCCACACCTGACTAAAGGTGTGGAGGGTAAATCTGCTTCCCAGAGCTTCCAGCTAACAGAAAAAATCCATAATGACAAGCTGGACAAATATAGAATGCACAGAACAATAAGTCCACAACATGTGGACTGAAATGAGCAAAGCCAGAACTTATCTTAGCAGAACTGGTCAGGAAACCAGAGGAATCCAAGCAGAGATGTGAATCCAGCCAGAAAACATTGACAAGTGGCATAGGCTGAAGACTAGAGCCAGGTTAAATAGCAGAGCCAGGAGAGACGATTAGTGAAAGCTGCTGCTAAAGCTAAACCCAAGGAGCAGCAGTTCCACTCAAAACCACCAGAGGGAGCCCAAGGACAGAATTCACAAAAGTGCCATTTACAACCACCGGAGGGAGCCCAAGAACGGAATTCACAACAGTACCCCCCCTTGAGGAGGGGTCACCGAACCCTCACCAGAGCCCCCAGGCCGATCAGGACGAGCCAAGTGAAAAGCACGAACCAAATCGGTAGCATGGACATCGGAGGCAACAACCCAAGAATTATCCTCCTGGCCATAACCCTTCCACTTGACAAGATACTGGAGCCTCCGCCTCGAAAAACGAGAATCCAAAATCTTCTCAGCCTCATATTCCAACTCTCCCTCAACCAACACCGGGGCAGGAGGGTCAACCGAGGGAACAACGGGCACCACATATTTCCGCAACAAAGATATATGGAAAACATTATGAATGGCAAAAGAGGCTGGAAGAGACAAACGAAAAGAGACCGGATTAATAATTTCAGAAATTTTATAAGGACCAATAAACCGAGGCTTAAACTTAGGAGAAGAAACCTTCATAGGAACATGACGAGAAGACAACCAAACCAAATCCCCCACACGAAGCCAGGGACCAACACGCCGACGGCGGTTAGCAAAACGTTGAGCCCTTTCCTGAGACAACGTCAAATTGTCCACCACATGAGTCCAAATCTGCTGCAGCCTGTCCACCACAGAATCAACACCAGGACAATCAGAAGGCTCAACCTGCCCAGAAGAAAAACGAGGATGAAAACCAAAATTACAAAAGAAAGGTGAAACCAAAGTAGCCGAACTAGCCCGATTATTAAGGGCAAACTCGGCCAATGGCAAGAAAGCCACCCAATCATCCTGATCAGCAGACACAAAGCATCTCAAATAGGTCTCCAAGGTCTGATTAGTTCGCTCAGTTTGGCCATTAGTCTGAGGATGAAACGCCAAAGAAAAATACAAATCAATGCCCATCCTAGCACAAAAGGCCCGCCAAAATCTAGAGACAAACTGAGAACCTCTGTCAGACACAATATTCTCCGGAATGCCATGCAAACGAACCACATGCTGAAAAAACAATGGAACCAGATCTGAGGAGGAAGGCAACTTAGGCAAAGGTACCAAATGGACCATTTTAGAGAACCGGTCTCAAACAACCCAGATAACAGACATCTTCTGGGAAACAGGAAGATCCAAAATAAAATCCATGGAAATATGTGTCCAGGGCCTCTCAGGGACCGGCAAAGGCAAAAGCAACCCACTAGTGCGGGAACAGGAAGGCTTGGCCCGGGCGCAAGTCCCACAGGACTGCACAAAAGCACGCACATCACGAGACAAGGAAGGCCACCAAAATGACCTAGCAACCAAATCTCTGGTACCAAAAATCCCAGGATGACCAGCCAACACTGAACAATGAACCTCAGAAATTACCTTACTTGTCCATCTATCAGGAACAAACAGCTTCCCCACTGGACAGCGGTCAGGCCTATCAGCCTGAAATTCCTGAAGCACCCGGCGCAAATCAGGGGAGATAGCAGAAAGAATCACCCCCTCCTTAAGGATGCCAACCGGCTCAAGGACTCCAGGAGAATCAGACGAAAAACTCCTAGAGAGGGCATCAGCCTTAACATTCTTAAATCCCGGAAGATACGAGACCACAAAATCAAAACGGGAGAAAAACAGGGACCATCGAGCCTGTCTAGGATTCAGCCGGTTGGCCGACTCGAGGTAAATCAGATTCTTATGATCGGTCAGGACCACAACACGGTGTTTAGCTCCCTCAAGCCAATGTCGCCACTCCTCAAACGCCCACTTCATAGCCAACAACTCCCGATTGCCGACATCATAATTGCGTTCCGCAGGCGAAAACTTTGTGGAAAAAAAAGCACACGGTTTCATCAAAGAACCATCAGACTCCCTCTGAGACAAGACGGCCTCTGCCCCAATCTCAGAAGCGTCGACCTCAACCTGAAAAGGAAGAGAAACATCTGGTTGACGCAACACAGGGGCAGAATTAAATCGGCGTTTAAGCTCCTGAAAGGCCTCAACAGCCTCAGAGGACCAATTCGTCACATCAGCGCCTTTCTTCGTCAAATCAGTAAGGGGCTTAACCACACTGGAAATGTTGGCAATGAAACGGCGATAGAAATTAGCAAAGCCCAAAAATTTTTGAAGACCCTTCACAGATGTGGGTTGGATCCAGTCATGAATAGCTTGGACCTTAACAGGATCCATTTCTATAGACGAGGGAGAAAAAACAAAACCCAAAAAAGAGACCTTCTGAACTCCGAATAGGCACTTAGACCCCTTCACAAATAAAGCATTATCACGAAGGATCTGGAACACCATCCTGACCTGCTTCACATGAGACTCCCAATCATTGGAAAAAATCAAAATATCATCCAAATATACGACCATGAGATTATAAAGGTAATTGCGGAAAATATCATGCATGAAAGACTGGAACACAGATGGAGCATTAGAGAGCCCAAATGGCATCACAAGGTATTCAAAATGGCCTTCGGGCGTATTAAATACAGTTTTCCATTCGTCACCCTGTTTAATACGAACAAGATTATATGCCCCTCGGAGGTCAATCTTAGTAAACCAACTAGCCCCCTTAATCTGAGCAAACAAATCAGTAAGCAAAGGCAAGGGGTATTGGAATTTGACCGTGATCTTATTAAGAAGACGATAATCAATACAGGGTCTCAAGGAGCCATCCTTCTTAGCAACAAAAAAGAAACCCGCTCCCAATGGTGACGAAGAGGGCCGAATATGCCCTTTCTCCAAAGATTCCTTAACATAGCTCCGCATGGCGGCATGCTCTGGCACAGACAGATTGACAAGTCAGCCCTTAGGGAACTTACAACCAGGAATCAAGTTAATAGCACAATCACAGTCCCTATGTGGAGGAAGGGAACTGGACTTGGGCTCATCAAATACATCCTGGAAATCTGACAAAAACTCAGAGACCTCAGAAGAGGGGGAAGAGGACATTGACATCAAAGGAACGTCACTATGTACCCTTTGACAACCCCAACTAGTCACAGACATAGTTTTCCAATCCAGCACTGGATTATGTTCCTGTAACCATGGAAATCCCAGCACAACAACATCATGCAGGTTATGCAACACCAGAAAACGGCAATCTTCCTGATGTGCAGGAGCCATGTACATAGTCATCTGTGTCCAGTACTGAGGTTTATCCTTAGCCAAGGGTGTAGCATCAATGCCCCTCAAAGGAATAGGGCTCTGCAAAGGCTGCAAGGAAAAACCACAGCGCCTGGCGAATTCTAAGTCCATTAAGTTCAGGGCAGCGCCTGAATCCACAAATGCCATGACAGAAAAGGACGACAATGAGCAAATCAGGGTCACAGATAAGAGAAATTTAGGCTGTATAGTACTAATGGTAACAGACCTAGCGACTCTCTTAGTACGCTTAGGGCAGTCAGAGATAACATGAGCCGAATCACCACAGTAAAAACACAGCCTATTCTGATGTCTGAATTCCTGCCGTTCTATTCTAGTCAAAATCCTATCACATTGCATAGGTTCAGGACTATGCTTAGAGGATTCTGCCATATGGTGCCCAGCTTTGCGCTCGCGCAGACGCCGATCAATCTGAATGGCTAGAGACATAGATTCGTTCAAACCGGCAGGCGTAGGAAAGCCCACCATAACATCTTTAAGGGTTTCAGAAAGACCTTATCTGAAAATAGCTGCCAGAGCCTCTTCATCCCATTTAGTGAGCACAGACCATTTTCTAAATTTCTGGCAGTATAACTCTGCCGCTTCCTGACCTTGACACAGGGCCAACAGTGTTTTCTCAGCATGCTCTACAGAGTTAGGTTCGTCATATAATAATCCCAGCGCTTGAAAAAATGCGTCTACATTCAATAATGCCGGATCCCCTGTTTCAAGAGAAAAAGCCCAGTCTTGCGGATCACCACGCAGCAAGGATATGATGATTTTCACCTGCTGAACGGGATCACCTGAAGAACGGGGTTTCAAAGCAAAAAACAATTTGCAGTTATTTTTAAAGTTCAAAAACTTGGATCTGTCCCCAAAGAACAAATCCGGAGTAGGAATTCTGGGCTCTAAAGCCGGAGTCTGGACAACATAGTCCTGGATACTCTGTACTATTGCAGCAAGTTGATCCACACGAGAAAACATACCCTGAGCATCCATGCCAGAGCATATATCCTGCACCACCCAGATATCAAGAGGAAAAAAGAGGCAAACCAGAGCACAGAAAAAAAAATGGTTCAGAACTTTCTTTTCCTTCTTTTGAGATACATTTAATTCATTTTTGGCCACTTGTACTGTTATGATCTGGTGGTTTAGGAACAACATGAGACAAGCTCTGAAGGAGGTGGTATCTGTACTGACCGCAGACCCTGAACCTAGCAGCGCAACTAGAAATAGCCGTGGGGGGTACCTGACGCTCCCTCGACCCCTCGGCACAGCCTAAGATCTAACTTCCCCTAAAGATGGAAACAGGAAACCTATCTTGCCTCAGAGAAAATCCCCAAAGGAAAGATAGCCCTCCACAAATATTGACGGTGAGAGGAGGGGAAAATAACATACGCAGAGATGAAATCAGATTTTAGCATAGGAGGCCAGTCTAGCTTGATAGATAGGACAGGAAAGGATACTGTGCGGTCAGTATAAAAACTACAAAACAATCCACACAGAGTTTACAAAATCTCCACACCTGACTAAAGGTGTGGAGGGTAAATCTGCTTCCCAGAGCTTCCAGCTAACAGAAAAAATCCATAATGACAAGCTGGACAAATATAGAATGCACAGAACAATAAGTCCACAACATGTGGACTGAAATGAGCAAAGCCAGAACTTATCTTTGCAGAACTGGTCAGGAAACCAGGAGAATCCAAGCAGAGATGTGAATCCAGCCAGAAAACATTGACAAGTGGCATAGGCTGAAGACTAGAGCCAGGTTAAATAGCAGAGCCAGGAGAGACGATTAGTGAAAGCAGCTGCTAAAGCTAAACCCAAGGAGCAGCAGTTCCACTCAAAACCACCAGAGGGAGCCCAAGGGCAGAATTCACAAAAGTGCCATTTACAACCACCGAAGGGAGCCCAAGAACGGAATTCACAACAGTTGTGCAACAAACTACGTGGCTGTGCAATATACTACATGGGCTGTGCAATATACTATGTGGGCTGTGCTATATACTACATGGCTGTGCTATTTACTTCGTGGGCTGTTATATACTACGTGGCTGTGCTATATACTATGTGGCCGGCTGCCAACAATCAGCGACAGGCACAGTCCAGCTGCGAATTGGCACAGGATTTGAACCACGCTTCGAGAATTGGTCGCTCCCGGCCAGCCGAATCCTGTGTATTCAATGAATTATTCGAAAATCTTCATAAATAAACTACATACATATTCTAGAATACCCAATGCGTTAGAATCGAGCTACCATCTAGTTTTCTATAAGTGGTCACTCTCCTATTATTATATTCAATTCCAGGTGTATGGATCGAGGTGCGGCTGCTACCTACATACCATATCTATTGCCATACCAAAATGTTACTGACTAGTGCTATTTAAAATTTGCCCTAAGCCTCCTTGGGGATCCTCCAAAAGTCAGCTGACAAACAAAAATACAGAAATTGTGGTAAACTCCAAGCACCCATTAGGCAAGAATTGGCAGCCGTCAGTCAGAATTTGGCCAATAAGTTGATATCCAGGATGTCAGGGTGAATTTCAGATGCCTTAAAAAATAAGGGTCAGCTTATCTATTAAGTCTTTGCAAAAACTTGATGTATTTGTCAATGAAAGTTTGAAAACCTATTATTGTGCTTAAGTAAATATAGAACCATCTGACTAAGAGATCTAAAACACTTAAGCAGCAGATTTTTTTAAAACAAAATTTGTGTCTGTGTCAAAACTTTCAACGAAAACTGTACATACACTGACGATCAAAAGGGTAACAATGGTTTGACCTTTTGACTTTCAGGCTCCCTAACTCCCCATCCACTGCTTCGAACAAAAGTCTACTATCATATTATAGACAGTAATCTTGGATATTTTATACATAAACTTGACTTGAAATTATTTAGCATATGATTAGTTTTGTAGATTCTTGTCATATCACTGCATTGTTACTGTTTTGCTGCTGCTGGTGGAAAAATCTTTTTCCTCCTGAACACTACAAATTACAACCTGTTCTCACATTCCCTAATTGCTCAGTGTCAGAGGCGTCATAAGAAGCATCGACTCGAGTTTGCAAAAAAAGTGCAACAAGTGGACAATAGAAGATTAGAAATATGTGATTTAGAATGATGGAACGTAAGTCTATAATAGACTAAGCTCGGATGGGTGCAAGTGGGTCTGGAAGGAAAAAGAGTCTTGATAAATTGAAGGAACTGTCAAATTTGGTGAAGGAAGCCTGATGATATGGCATTGTTTCATAACCTAAGGTGCTGGATACTTGACCAGGATCGATGGGGGTCTCAATGCTGAGCTATATGTGAGTATCCTGTATGTATATGAAAAGGACGTCATAGTATTCCAGCAGGACAATGACCTGAAGCATAAGTCATTATTGACAAAGAAATGGTTCAATGACAATGAAGTAGACATACTGGATTGACCTCCACTATCCCCAGACCTCAACCCATACTGACACTTGTGGGTATAGTTGAATAAAAAGCTGTATACACACACGTGACTCTACCAGTATGCACTAACTTTGGGAAAGTGTGGAACATTTTGGTCAAGACATGCTTGAATCTGATCTAGTGAAGGTACAGATGAATGACCTCGGGGAGACCAAAACATCCAACACTGCGGAGACACCATCACGTGTTTCTCAACGCAGTGATCCAGAACATTGTTGGATGTTTTGGTCTCCCCGAGGTCATTCATCTGTACCTTCACAGCCTTTTACTAGGCACTGCTCCTAATAGCCAGTTTCCTACTCCACACTGATGAGGGGCAAAAACCCCGAAACAGCTGTCTGTGGATGGATACCATGCTTGGCATAGGTGGTTTTCCTTTATTGGATGTTTTCCTTTATTGGATGCTGCCCTTCCCGTGGTTGTTCCTTCCCGGGGAAAGGCCTGGCTATTCATTGCTTGCATTGAGAAACACGTGATGGTGTCTCCGCAGCTTACTTTACATGCATTTGCATATTTCCCATAAGGGATGGGGGCAGTGTTCTGGATCACTGCGTTGAGAAACACGTGATGGTGTCTCCGCGGTGTTGGATGTTTTGGTCTCCCCGAGGTCATTCATCTGTACCTTCACAGCCTTTTACTAGGCACTGCTCCTAATAGCCAGTTTCCTACTCCACACTGATGAGGGGCAAAACCCCCCAAACAGCTGTCTGTGGATGGATACCATGCTTGGCATAGGTGGTTTTCCTTTATTGGATGTTTTCCTTTGTTGTTTGCTGCCCTTCCCGTGGTTGTTCCTTCCCGGGGAAAGGCCTGGCTATTCATTGCTTGCGTTGAGAAACACATGATGGTGTCTCCGCAGCTTACTTTACATGAATCTGATCTAGAGCATGTCCAGAAGGATTCAAGCTGAGATGAAAGCCAAAGGTGGATTTACAAAATATCAACAACAAAAAAATTGATTTTTAGGAGAAAAACAGCAACAATTCAGTGACATGAAAAGAATGTGCATAACTAATCATATGCTAAGCAGTTGCAAGACAAATTTATGTATTTACTAATCAAGATGATTGTTTATAAAATAATGTCAGTCTCACATATTAAGCAGTAGTGAATGCTGAGTTATGGGGCCCGAAAGATAAAAGTTCAAAACATTGTTACCCTTTTGCTCATCGGTGTACATGTTTGGAATTGAAGAATCAGTCTCTGATTTATGCTGTCCTTGGTTTGGCTAGAATAAACTGCTTGACTGGTTTATTTCCATGTGATTTACTACTTTTGTATTAAACAGAATAGGTACAGCATCCAATAATTGGGACTTCAAAACCCATTTCATTATAATTGTTATGACTGAACCCTAACACACTCATGGGAATGAACAAACCAAGGGATTTGTAAATCTGGACACCAGAGATTCATATACAGACCAAGCAAATCCCTATCCTGACCCTGATTTGTCCATGCTTGACCACAGAGGTTGGCACCCTAAAATTTTCCAAAAAAGAGAAAAAGATCCAGCTTCCAAAAACTTACAAATTTATTACGGATAAAAGGCAAAGTCCAGTCCAATCCAATAAATTACATAGTGAAGAGTAGCAAGCAACGCATTTCGAACAATGGTATGTTCTTTCTCAAAGTGCTTTGTAAGTTTTTGGAAGCTGGATTTTTTTCTCTTTTTTGGATTGCTTGCTCACGTGATGGCTACACGTTATCCGTGCTTCACCACAACACATGCCGACAGGTGAGCTGGTATATATTTTTTTCTTTTTTCTACCCTAAAATTATGAGGGTTTTTGTAGTTGATGGGGAGGTTTGCGCGCATGTCAGGAGAAATTTTAGTCCACTCCTCTTTGCAGATAATCTCTAAATCATTAAGACTGCAACTCAGAGCTTTAACTCCCTCCATAAGTTTTGAATGGGTTAAAGGTCTGGAGACTGGCTTGACCACAGAGGTTCGCACCCCAAAAATTATGATGGTTTTTGTATTTGATGATGAGGTTTGCAAACATGTCAGGAGAAATTTTAGTCCACTCCTCTTTGCAGATAATCTCTAAATCATTAAGATTGCTGTCGCATGGCAACTCGGAGCTTCAACTCCCTCCATAAGTTTTTAATGGGATAAAGGTCTGGAGACTGGCTAGGCCACTCCATGACCTTAATGTGCTTCTTTTTGAGACACTCCTTTGTTGCCTTGGCTGTATGTTTTGGGTCGTTGTCTTGCTGGAAGACACAGCCATGACCCATTTTTAATGTCCTGGCAGAGGAAAGGAGGTTGTCACTCAGGATTTTACGGTACATGGCTCCATCCATTCTCCCATTGATGTGGTGAAGTAGTCATGTGACCTTAGCAGAGAAACACCCCCAAAACATAATGTTTCCACCTCTATGCTTGACAATGAGGACGGTGTTCTTTGGGTCATAGGCAGCATTTCTCTTCCTCCAAACACATCGAGTTGACCTAATGCTAACAAGCTCAATTTTTGTCTCATCTGACCACAGTACCTTCTCCCAATCACTCACAGAATCATCCAGGTGTTTATTGGCAAACTTCAGTTGGGCCTGCTCATGTGCCTTCTTGAGCCTTGTGGGCACTGCAGGATTTTAAACCTTTATGACGTAATGTGTTACCAATGGTTTTCTTGGTGACTGTGGTCCCAGCTGCCTGGAGATCATTAACAAGTTTCCCCTGTGTAGTTTTAGGCCGATCTCTCATGTTCTTCATGATCAAGGATACCCCACGAGGTGAGATTTTGCATGCTGCCCCAGATCAATGTCAATTGACAGTCATTTTGTATTTCTTCCATTTTCTTTCTATTGCACCAACAGTTGGCATACCATTGGCATGCCACTGGAAATTCCCCAAACCCTGAATGTAACAAAATGGTAAAAGAGTTGAGAAGGGGAATACACAAACAAACCTTAGGAGAACCAATAGAGAAAACTTCAGCAAGATAATCCTTCACTGAGTGGCTGGGACTCCAAACATCCATTTAACTTGAAATATAGCCAGCAAAAACTGCATGTGCCAGGAGAGTATGAACACCAACAATTCAGTGACATGACAACAATGTGCATAACTAATCATCTGCTAAGCAGTTGCAAGACAAATTTATGCATTTACTAGTCAAGATGATTTTTTATAAAATAATGGTAGTCTCACGTATTAAGCAGTAGTGAATGCTGAGTTATGGGGCCCGAAAAATAAAAGTTCAAAACATTGTTACCCTTTTGCTCATCGGTGTACATGTTTGAAATTGAAGAATCAGTCTCTGATTTATGCTGTCCTTGGTTTGGCTAGAATAAACTGCTTGACTGGTTTATTTCCATGTGATTTACTACATTTGTATTAAAACAGAATAAGTACAGCATCCAATAATTGGGACTTCAAAACCCATTTCATTATAATTGTTATGATGTCCTGGCAGACGTAAGGAGGTTGTCACTCAGGATTTTATGGTACATGGCTCCATCCATTCTCCCAATGATGGGGTGAAGTAGTCATGTGACTTTAGCAGAGAAACACACCCATAACATAATGTTTCCACCTCTATGCTTGACAGTGGGATGGTGTTCTTTGGGTCATAGGCATTATTAGTTGACCTAATGCTAACGAGCTCAATTTTTGTCTCATCTGACCACAGTACCTTCTCCCAATCACTCACAGAATCATCCAGGTGTTTATTGGCAAACTTCAGATGGGCCTGCACATGTGCCTTCTTGAGCACTGCAGGATTTTAAACCTTTACGGCATAATGTGTTACCAATGGTTTTCTTGGTGACTGTAGTCCCAGCTGCCTTGAGATCAATAACAAGTTTCCCCTGTGTAGTTTTAGCCTGATCTCTCATGTTCCTCATGATTAAGGAGGTGAGATTTTGCATGGTGCCCCAGATCAATGTCAATTGACAGTCATTTTGTATTTCTTCCATTTTCTTACTATTGCACCAACAGTTAATAATCTTTATTTTTATAATAATCTTTATTTTTATATAGCGCTAACATATTCCGCAGCGCTTTACAGGTTGCACACATTATCATCACTGTCACCGATGGGGCTCACAATCTAAATTCCCTATCAGTATATCTTTGGAATGTGGGAGGAAACCGGAGTACCCAGAGGAAACCCACGCAAACACGGAGAGAACATACAAACTCTTTGCAGATGTTGTCCTTGGTGGGGTTTGAACCCAGGACTCCAGCGCTGCAAGGCTGCTGTGCTAACCACTGCGCCACCATGCTGCCCACTTGTCTCCTCACCCAACATCTTAGTTATGGTTTTGTGGCCGATTCCAGCTTTGTGCAGGTCTATGATCTTGTCCCTGACATCCTTATAAATTTCTTTGGTCTTGCCCATGTTGTAGAGATTAGAGCCTGTGGACAGGAGTCTTTTCTAAAGGTGACTATGTAAGACAGCTGTCTTTAATGCAGGTAACGAGTTGATTAGGAGTGTGGTCTGTAGGAGCCAGAGCTCTTAATGGTTGGTAGGGGATCAAATACTTATTTCTCACTGCAAAATGCAAATAAATTTATATAATTTTTACAATGTGATTTTCTGGATTTTATTTTTGCTATTCTATCTCTCAATGTTAAAAATAACCTACCCTTAAATATATAGACTGTTCATGTCTTTGTCAGTGGGCAAACTTCCAAAATTAGCAGGGGATCAAATACTTATTTCCCCCACTGCATTTACAGAGTGTAACCTAAAACCACAACAACAAAATGAAGTGCACATAGATAGAGCATGAGACACTGGGCTAAAGACATGTTCACACAGTCATATATGAAGGATGGAAGGAAGGTAAAGCAACCCAAAAATACCATTGGCATACCACTGGAAAATCCCCAAACCCTGAATGTAACAAAATGGTAAAAGAGCTGAGAAGGGGAATATGCAAACAAACCTTAGGAGAACCAATAGAGAAAACTTCAGCAAGATAATCCTTCACTGAGTGGCTGGGACTCCAAACATCCATTTAACTTGAAATATAGCCATCAAAAACTGGATATGCCAGGAGAGTATGAACATCCCTCCCAAGATGTAATAGGACAAACCAAAACAACGAAGTGAAAACATCCGCATAACAGCAACACAGCAAAGCAAAGATAAGAACATTACTAGCAGTTGACAACACAGGCTGTGGATAAAGAGAAAGAGAAACTGTCCCACAACAAGAGATCACCAGATCAAGTCCTGGAGTCAAGCCATGACAGTAAAACAACATTCAAAGGGCTTATCCATCCTCAACACAAACTGAACAGGCATCATGTAAGGTTTTAAGATAACCAATCCCTGTAAATCTAGTGTAGGCCACTCAGTCCTGTTCTTGTTCACCTGACAGTTGAGGCCTGTGATTTCTTGCATCGGTAAGTACTGATGAATATATGTTGACGATTTCTTCCTAATTAACATTTACACAAATAATAATATAGCTTGTATTAGAAGAAATACTGAAATTATTTATGACTTTGTGTAGCATCACTATGTTCATGATCAAATTCTTCTTCCCACTGAAATCAAAAGCTTTCTGTAATTATGTTCTGCTTGGAAAGCCCAAGAGGAACTTATATGCCGTGAAGTGTAAAATAATTAATGCCAGATGTTACAGTTTTATTAACTAAATCAGATAAACTTTCACCGTGATAGACATGTTTGGTACTTTTACATTTGAGAAAATGATATTCCACTTACTTGAGATTACTGTTTTTTCAAAAGCAAAAAAGAATCTCATACCAAAAGGCCATTGAGCATACTCATTTATTGCATTTAAATACAAAAACTCCAAGGCAAGGTGCACATAGATCAAGATGGATAAATGAATGGTGAAATCAACAATAAATACAAACAAATTTTATACTAAGTGCACAAATGGACAATGCAAAGGGACAAATCGGAAATTGAAATAACTAACGACGAAAAGTATCCCGAACAAATGTCCAATGTTCAAACAAAGAATAAAGTTTATTCTGGGATACATAAACCATAGGGAGGGGTGGAAAAATACCAAGGAAAGAAGGGGCAACACAGGGGACAATAATTGTAAATCAATATAGTGTGGCCAAGATGTTATACCATAATATAATTGTTATTATCAGAAAAAATGTAATCAAATAATCATTGTGCCACAGAGATAAAGATACAAAAAGATCTAATCAAAAAAGAGATGTTGGTGTGCAAAATGTATGCAGGCATATGAAGAGTTAAGGTGAAATACCCAGGATCAATCATGTAAGGGGGCTAGAATAGAGCCGATAATCGCAAGGCGTATACAGTATATGCATCCATAACTAAAATACACGTAAGTAAGTATGCTCAATAGCCACCTAATTTATTACCTTATGCCTGTATATTCAAAGTCCCCAGGATGCCCCCTGTCCCGACACGCGTTTTGGCGTCTGCCTTCGTCAGGGGGGTGGCATCATCTAAACCAAGGAAGGTATTTAAGAGGGGATCAGCCAATAAGGGCCGGAACGGGTGTGGAGTGACACACTACCGCATTCAGCGTCACCATGAGGCCCTGCCCCACTGCCCCACATGATCCCCGGAGCCGCGATTTACAAAGAAAAAAGATCAATAATAATAATGATAAGAAATACATAAAGTGAAAATAAATATAACAATTATAATAATGGTCATAATTAATGAATAATAAATAATACCCACATAAAAGAAAATCTATAAAAAATAAATAAAAAATACCACATATATTATAATGAACAATAGTGATAACCCATCATACATATGTTCCTAAATAGAATACATAGAATAAATAGAAGGTATGATAAATAATTAAATGTATCTGATTAAGGTGCATATACATTACTACATATTGACTAGCGTAAATAATTAATTAATAATTTAATAAATAAAGTGCATCTGAATAAGGTGCATACACATTAGTACATATTGACTAGTGTAAATAATTAATAGATCCTTTATATATCATTGAATAAATATAACAATGTAATAAATAAAGTAAAGTGCATAGTAAGAATAAATAAATAATTATTTAGTGTTATTGTTATATTTATTCCATTATTGTTATATTTATTTATATACACCTTATTCAGTTACACTTTAATTATTAAATTATTAATTCATTATTTACACTAGTCAATATGTACTAATGTATATGCACCTTGCACTTTAATTATTTGTTATACCTTCTATCTATTCTCTTTAGGAACATATGTATGATGGGTTATCACTATTGTTCATTATAATTTAGTGTGGTATTTTTTATTTATTTTTTCTTCATTTTCTTTTTATGTGGGTATTATTTATTATTCATTAATTATTACCATTATTATCATTTTTATATTTATTTTCATTTTATTTCTTATTATTATTATTTTTCTTTTTTCTTTAGAAAAGATTTTTTTCTTTATTCGTCACCCTCTTCCTGTTTTTCTATCCTTTTCATTAAAGGCCACCAACAATTACTGCTTTATCATTATTTATGATTATTTACATATATTCACTTTCTAATTCTTGCACCTATTATATTAATCATTTTACACTGATTAATTAATATCTATTTATTCTTTATCTATGAATCAATCCCATATTGTATTTTTACACTTAGTCATTTTCTTTAATTTTTCACTCACATAATATCGATGTATCTTTTACCTACTATTAATTCCATAATGAATTTTCACACTTCCCTTTTCTTTTCTTATCATATTCTTATCATCTTTTCCATTTTTTATAGTTTATCTTTGAGAACCTTTGTATCACATGGTCCATTTCTGCCAATGATTGAAGCCACAAGGACCTTCTCTTCCTTCTTTCCTTTTCTTATTACCTGTCAGGACATTCTACCCCACATGACCAGTTTTGACCAATGACAGCCGGCCGGGTGGAACGCATGCCGGCATTTGCATTCCAGGGGTCCCCGCCTGCCATGTCTGTGTCCCTCGGTGCTGCGACAGCTGATCGTGGCCCTGTGGATCACTGAGGCGGTGGGGCGGGGCCTCATTGTGACGCTGAGTGCGGCAGTGCATCACTCCACACCCGTTCCGGCCCTCATTGGCTGCTCCCCTCTTAAATACCTTTCTTGGTTTGGATGATGCCACCCCACTGACGAAGGCAGATGTCGAAACGCGCGTCGGGACAGGGCGCATCCTGTGGACCTTGAATATACAGGCATAAGGTAACAAATTGGGTGGCTAGTGAGCATACTTACTTAAGTGTATTTCAGTTATGGATGCATATGTATGCCTTGCAATTATCGGCTCTATTCTAGCCCCCTTACATGATTGATCCTGGGTATTTCACTTTAACTCTTCATATGCCTGTATACACTTTGCACACCAACATCTCTTTTTTGATTAGATCTTTTTATATCTTTATCTCTGTGGCATAATGATTATTTGATTTGATTTTTTCTGATAATAACAATTATATTATCGTATAACATCTTGGCCACACTATAGTAATAATAATCTTGATTTTTATATAGCGCTAACATATTCCGCAGCGCTTTACAGTTTTGCAGACATTATCATCACTGTCCCCGATGGGGCTCACAATCTAGAATCCCTGTCAGTATGTCTTTGGAATGTGGGAGGAAACCGGAGTGCCCGGAGGAAACCCACACAAACACAGAGAGAACATTCAAACTCTTTGCAGATGTTGTCCTGGGTGGGATTAGAACCCAGGACCCCATCGCTGCAAGGCTGCAGTGATATCCACTGCGCCACCGTTGATTTATAATTATTGTCCCCTGTGTTGCTCCTTCTTTCCTTGGTATTTTCCCACCCCTCCCTATGGTTTATGTATCCCAGAATAAACATAATTCTTTATTTGAACATTGGACATTTGTTCGGGTTCCTTTTCATCGTTAGTCATTTATTGCATTCTAGAGCAACCTTAAATTAGTCTTTTCCTGGCTAGCAGGTTCAAATTAAATCCTACTGAAGAAATAAACTAATGGTTTAAAAAAGCATCAAGCTTTGTAGTTTACTTGACCGCTATCTTTTGTTTCTTTATTCTTTATATTCAAGACAATAAAAAATTGGAATTTGAACAAAATCCATTCTGGAACGCTTGTCGGATGTTGATTAGTTCAATGACCAAAGACCTTTTTTTCATAAGCTAACTAGAATACTTTGACTTATTCACAGTGCAGAATTTTATAGTAAGGCATATGTAAAAAGTTAGGTTTGTTTAAAATGTACAGTACAGAGTAGTGTTGAGCGATACCTTCCTATATCCAAAAGTATTGGTATCGGATTGGATCGACCGATATTCAAAAAATATCGGATATCGCCGATACCCGATACCAATACAAGTCAATGGGACCAAAATATCGGAATTAAAATAAACCCTTTCTTTCCTTGTAGGTTAATTCTAAATGAAGGAAAACAACTAAGAATAATGTAGGATGTATGGGGGGAGGTGGAGAAGACATTAAAGGCATAGAGGTTTAGCCCAATCAAATGGAATAGCAGGAATTAATTTTTTTTAAGACGTTCGAAGTTACAAAGCTATAGAGTATGTTATGATTTTTTATATTTAATCAGATATTTATGTTTCACTACTTCTATGCTGTTCACTAGAGTTGAGCGACTTTTACTTTTTTAGGATCGTTTCGGGTTTCGCGAAACCCGACTTTCTTAAAAGTCGGGTCGGGTGAAATCGGCCGATTATTGCGAAAAGTTGGGGGTCGGCCGAAACACGAAACCCAATGCAAGTCAATGGGGAATCAAAGTCGGCAGTGAGTGGAGGACAGGAAAACACCTACAGTGCCCATTTTAATGCCAAAAACATCAATTTGTATTTCTTAAGCTTGTCGATCTTAAATTACTTTATAATAATAATTAGGCATTGAAAACAGGGGCTCATTTGGCTAAAGTTGTGGGGGGTAGGGCTGGTTCAAGATTTTCATGGGCCCAAGAAACGCGGAATACGTCACGGCGGTGGAGCAGGGAGAGGTAAGTATTTCAGCTTTGTAAGTGCTGCAATCCTAAGCAAGCAGGGAGGGCCCACTAGTTGACACTGGCACATGGTCCCTCATAGTACGGCGGTGTGTTTGATAGCGGGCGGCACCTCCCACTGCCAGAGACACTTTTGCATACTATGAGGGGCCCTGTGCCAGTGCCAACGAGTATGCCCCCCACCTGATGAAGGAACCTGCACTTTCATCTGCACCTTCCTCTTTGTCCCCGTGTAAGGTGGTATAGTATGCGGGAAGGGGAACCTGACTTTCAGCAGGGTCAGATTCTGGCTGTGTAGAGTGCAAGGGGAATGTAGTGGTCTGGGTCAATGTACCAGCAGACTCATCTAGCAGTGGCTGGCCAATGGGCCAAATCCCGTTCAAAATTAGTAACAGGACTAAACAGGCGGCATTGCTTTGTTCAGAGGAGAACAACTGTAATGAGAGGCTGACACAGTTAGTAGGCCCCAAAAAGTAAGTAGGCTAAATGCAGTTCAAAATTGGTAACAGGACTAAACTGGCGGCATTGCTTTGTTCAGCGGAGGACAACTGTAAGAAGTGGCTGACACAGTTACTAGGCCCAAATAAGTAAGTAGGCTAAATGCAGTTCAAAATTGCTAACAGGACTAAACTGGCGGCATTGTTTTGTTCAGCAGAGGACAACTGTAAGGAGTGGCTGACACAGTTACTAGGCCCAAATAAAGTAAGTAGGCTAAATGCAGTTCAAAATTGGTAAGAGGAGTACACAGGCGGCATAGCTTTTTTCAGCGGAGGAGGACAACTGTTATGAGAGTTGCTATTTTGGTAGCAAATATTTGCTCCAGGTTCTCATGTGGCATGATATTTTGTAATTTTCCATTGTATCGTGGATCCAGGAGGCAGGCCAACCAGTAATCGTCATTGGTCATCATTTTGATAATGCGGGGGTCCCTTTTTAGGATACGCAAGGCATATTCTGCCATGTGGGCCAATGTTCCAGGTGTCAATTCACTGCTTGTGCTGGGTTGAGGAGCACTTTCTTGCAAATCAACATCACTTGTGGCCGGCAAAAACCCTGTACCTGACCTTGCAGCACCACCAGTTTCTATTGCCCCCTGAGAAGCATCCTCCTCCCATAAATATTCATCCCCATCATCCTCCTCCTCCTCTTCGTCCATCACCTCATCCAGGAGAGTTCCCTGACCAGACAATGGCTTACTGTCATCAAGGCTTCCCTCCTCCTCGGCTGCAGACGCCTGCTCCTTGATGTGTGTCAAACTTTGCATCAGCAGACGCATTAGTGGGATGCTCATGCTTATGATGGCGTCGTCTGCACTTATCAGCCGTGTGCATTCCTCAAAACACTGAAGGACTTGACAGAGGTTTTGGAGCTTCGACCACTGCACACCAGACAACTCCATGTCTGCCATCCAACTGCCTGCCCGTGTATGTGTATCCTCCCACAAATAAATGACAGCATGCCTCTGTTCGCACAGCCTCTGAAGCATGTGCAGTATGGAGTTCCACCTTGTTGCAACGTCGATTATTAGGCGGTGCTGGGGAAAATTCAGCGATCGCTGATGGTTCTGCATACGGCTGGAGTGTACGGGCGACCGGCGGATGTGCGAGCAAAGTCTTCACACTTTCAGGAGCAGGGCTGGTAACTCCGGATAATTTTTCAGGAAGCACTGCACCACCAGGTTCAAGGTGTGAGCCAGGCAAGGAATGTGTTTCAGTTCTGAAAGGACTATGGCAGCCATAAAATTCCTTCTGTTATCACTCACTACCTTGCCTGCCTCAAGATGTACACTGCCCAGCCATGACTGAGTTTCTTGCTGCAAGTACTCGGCCAGTACTTCCGTGGTGTGTCTGTTGTCGCCCAAACACTTCATTTGTAGCACAGCCTGCTGACGCTTACCACTAGCTTTTCCATAATGGGACACCTCGTGTGCAACACTGGCAGCTACGGATGGAGTGGTCGTGCGACTGCGCTCTGTGGACGAGCTTTCTGGAGGAGGAGGAGGAGGTGGCAAACGCCTACAGCCAACTGTTTCCTAGACCGTGGGCTAGGCAGAACTGTCCCACTATGGCTGTCCCCTGTGGACCCTGCATCCACCACATTAACCCAGTGTGCCGTGATGGACACGTAACGTCCCTGGCCATGCCTACTGGTCTATGCATCTGTTGTGAGGTGCACCTTTCTACTGACTGATTGCCTCAGTGCATGGACAATCCTGTCTTTGACATGCTGGTGGAAGGCTGGGATGGCTTTTCTTGCAAAGAAGTGTCGACTGGGTAGGTCACAGTGTGGTACTGGGTAGGCCATCAGAGCTTTGAAAGCTTCGCTTTCAACCAACCGGTAGGGCATCATCTCTAACAAGATTAGACTAGCAATGTGGGCATTCAAACCCTGTGTATGCGGATGACTGGATGAGTTCTTTCTTTTCCTAACGAAAGTCTCTTATAGGGTGAGCTGGACTGGAGAGCTGCATATCGTGGAACTAGCGAGAGTGGTGGTGGGCATGGCAGATTGAGAGAGGGTTGGTGATGGTATTCTTGATGTTGGCCTACCTACAGTGTTTCCTACCAAGAACCTTGTGATTCCCTGACTGCTTTGGCCTTGCGACGATACCTCCATATTTGCTGCTGGTGGTGTCCTAACCGGTGGGCTTACTGTGAGGGAAGCAATATAGCATTGCTGACTACCTTCATTCTGAGCAGGTGCACCAACAGTACGGGACGTTTGGTAGTTAGTCCAGGCTTGCAAGTGCATGCTGGTTAAATGTCTACGCATGCACGTTGTATTTAAACTTAGGAGATTCTTCCCTCTGCTAAAGGTCTTTGAGCACTTCTTACTGATAACTTTGCACTGATCATTCGGATCTTGGTTAAAAAATGCCCACACTGCACTCTTCCTACTATGGATTAGCTTTTCAGGCATTGCACGCTGTGCTACTTTCACCAGATGGCCACAGTGTCCTAAAACTGTTTTTGGATTTGACAAACATTTTTGGCCAGATACGGGCCTGCCAGATGAAAGCTGTTGCGATGTAGATGGCTGCTGCGGATCATCCTCCTCCGCTTTTGAGCTACTGGCACCGGCACCCTCTTCCCCCAATGGATGCCAATCTGGGTCAACAACTGGGTCATCTATCACCTCCTCTTCAATTTCATGTGCACCTTCCACTGTGTCACCGTGTAAGGTGCTATAGCATTCATGACGGGGTACCATAGTCTCATCAGGGTCAGATTCTGGCTCAGTACACTGCGAGGGCAATGTAGTGATCTGAGTCAATGGAACAGCATAATAATCTACCTGTGGCTGTGCATCTGTGCACTCCATGTCTGATTCATCTTGTAATGCGCTTTTAACAATTTCCCTCTCTAACCCAGGCACGGTATGTGTAAAGAGCTCCATGGAGTAAACTGTATTTTCCCTGCCGCATCCTTCACTTTTGGTTTGGGTGAAGGACACAAGGAAGCGACTTGTTCCTGACCGGGAGCATCCACTGACGACTCGCTGCTTTTAGATTTCGAACCTTCTGAAGAGGAGGCGAAAGAGCTAGAGGCTGAGTCAGCAAGGAAAGCCCGACTTTAAAACCTGTTTTCCTACTCCCAGATAAGGGAGCCTTCGAGGCATTGTGTAGCCAGACGATGACACTGGCTCAACACCTCGAGACTTTGGTGCTATTTTGCTTTTCCCACTACCACCAGATGCTCCACCACCACCAACACCACCATCAGTACCAGCTGGCAACCCCGGCCCACGGCCTCTTCTACCAGACTTCCTCATTTTTTGAAAAATCTAACCAAAATAACAACCGTTATATGGTACTGTGAAACAAGGTAGAAGGTGTATATAAACTTGTGGTGAATTTTAATCTCACTTTTTTTGGGGGGGAGACTGCAACAAAACTCAGGTGTAGTGTATTACACTACACAATGTAAGTGGCAGAACGTGGCTGGAAGATGTACGACAAACTAACAGAACTGTGACGTAGATCCACTTAGTGCCAATTTAAATCTCCATTTTTTTGGGGGGAGACTGCATTAAAACTCAGGCCCAGTGTATTACACTACAAAATGTAAGTGGCAGAAAGTGGCTGGAAGATATATGACAAACTAACAGAACTGACGTAGATCCACTTAGTGCCAATTTCAATCTCCCTTTTTTTGGGGGGAGACTGCAACAAATCTCAGGCCCAGTGTATTACACTACACAATGTAAGTGGCAGAAAGTGGCTGGAAGATGTATGACGAACTAACAGAACTGTGACGCAGTTCCACTTAGTGCCAATTTAAATCTCCCTTTTGTTTGGGGGAGACTGCAACAAAACTCAGGCCCAGTGTATTACACTACACAATGTAAGTGGCAGAACGTGGCTGGAAGATATATCAAAAAATACAAGGGCTGTAGTACAATTTCAATCTCCCTACAATGATCTCAGGACAAGTATGGCAGCAATAAAAGGGACTGCTGCACACAAAAGTGTGGACAAAGAAACAAGAGAACTGTGCAGAAAGGAGAAACAGGATTTTTGCTTTTAAAAAAGCAGTTGGTTTGCACAGCGGTGTACAAACAGCAATGCAGCTATCAGGGAGCCTTATAGGACAGCCTAATAAGCTACAGAGCTGATGCACAAAAAAATAAACTCCACTGTCCCTGCAAAGAAATGGTGGCGTTGGACAGTGGAAATCGCTACAGCACAAGCAGTTTCGGGGTTAATCTTCCCTCCCTCACTATATCCCTTCTTCTGATGAAGCTGCAGCAACCTCTCCCTATGCTAAGATCGGCAGAAGTAAGATGGCGGTCGGCGTGCACGCCCCTTTATAGCCCCTGTGACGCCGCAGAAAGCAAGCCAATCACTGTCATGCCCTTCTCTAAGATGGTGGGGACCGAGACCTATGTCATCACGCTGCCCACACTCTGTGTCCTCCTTCATTGGATGAGAAATGGCGCTGAAAGCGTCATACGAAACGCGACTTTGGCGCGAAGATCGCCGACCTCATGGCCGATCCCACACTAGGATCGGGTCGGGTTTCACGAAACCCGACTTTGCCGAAAGCTCAACCCTATTAATCATACATTAAGTTGTGGTGGCTGTGTTGATGACTTCCTTGAGAAAATATAAAGACATATAGAGCGAGCGTAATAACAATTTTCTGAAGGTGCTATTAACATTAAATTCTCACTAGATGTCGGTAATAATTACCCATCCAATCCACACAGGCAAAGAAATCAAAACACAGCTGTCCATATATTAAGTTATATGCAATAATTAGAAATAATACAGGGAACAAGCATTGAACACACTTACTGAAATTTAATTAATACTTTGCACAAAAGCCTTTCTTGCTGATGACAGCCTCAAGACGCCGCCTGTAAGAAGAAACTAGTCACATGCATTGCTCTGGTGTGATTCTTACCCATCCTTCCACACAAACAGTCTTCAAACCCTGAAAGTTCACTGGGCTCTTTCTAAGAACTCTGAGCTTTAGTTCCTTCCCTAAATTTTCTATTCGATTCAGGTCAGGTGATTGGCTGGGCCATTCTAGCAGCTTTATTTTCTTTCTCTGTAACCAATTGAGCATTTCCTTGACTGTGTATTTGGGATCACTGTCTTGCTGAAATGAACACCCTTGTCTCATTTTCATCTATCTGGTAGATGGTAGCAGATTTTTATCAAGAATGTCACTGTACCTTTTTCCATTCATTCTTCCTTTAATTTTATGAAATTTTCCAGTGTCTTATACTGAGAAATAACCCGACACTATGATGTTCCCACCTCAAAAATTCACTGTAGGTGTGGCGTTTTTGTCTATTTTTTTGTATCTGTCTGAAATCTTGTGGGTTACACCTGCTCGTGGAAGGTCTGTGGTGAAATTATGTTTTTTCACTTCTGAA
Organism: Ranitomeya imitator; assembly: GCF_032444005.1. Taxonomy (NCBI): domain Eukaryota; kingdom Metazoa; phylum Chordata; class Amphibia; order Anura; family Dendrobatidae; genus Ranitomeya; species Ranitomeya imitator. Next base: position 110,792,567 of record NC_091287.1, on the reverse strand, counting down.
TTATGGCCCCAATAGTGCTAGCATCTTCAGTAGTTTAAAAATTCTTCTGTAACCAATGCCATCAGTATATTTTACAACAATAAGGTTACAAAGGTCTTGAAACAGCTCATTGGTTTTAACCATCATGAGATGTTTCTTGAGTGGCACCTTGGTAATGAGACCTTTTTATAGGCCATCGGTTGAACAACCTGATATTATTTTTCATTAAGTGGCAGGATTGCTTTCCTTATTACTGATAGATTTCAGCTGGTGTAATAACTTTTCATGGCATTTAGCTCCACTCTTTCTTCATATGTTCAGTAGCCTAGCTACTGGGGGGCAGAGGGAGTGGTCGCCTTAGGTCCCACGCTCTTAGGGGGCCCACCCAGAGCAAAGCTATGTACCTGTATTGGCATGCACAGCGTGCTGCTACAGTTACATTCTGCGGCAGAACAGGGAGAATCGATCTCCCTGCACTGCCAAGCGGCAGCTATGGGGCCCCTGAGGAGGCGGGGGAGTCCGGTGCCAGCAGTGGGCCCCTCGCCCATCATCGCATGGTCAACTGTATCAGCTAGATGCCGATACAGCTGACCGCATTGATGAGGGAAGGAGCGTTATGCTCCCTCTCCCATCATCCTCCTGCCAGCGTCTGACATCACTGACGCATACACTTACAGCGGGTGTGATAATGTCACTGCTCGGTGCCTGCGGTCTGGAGATGAGCCAGCATTCAGAGCACCACATGAACAAGGAGGAGAGGAGAGATGAGTATTGGATTTATTTTTTTATCTGAGTGCATTATACTATGAAGACCTATGGGGAGAGAATTATACTATACAGGCCTATGGGGAATGCATTATACTATACAGGCCTATGGGGAGAGCATTATACCATACAGGCCTATGGGGAGAGCATTATACTATACAGGCCTATGGGGAGAGCATTATACCATACAGGCCTATGGGGAGAGCATTATACTATACAGGCCTATGGGGAGAGCATTATACTATACAGGCCTATGGGGAGAGCATTATACTATAGAGGCCTATGGGGAATGCATTATACTATACAAGCCTATTGGGAGAGCATTACACTATACAGGCCTATGGTGAGTACATTATACTATACAGGCCTATGGGGGTGTGTTATATTATACAGGCCTATTAGGAGAGCATTATACTACAGTACACAGGCCTATGGGGAGAGCATTACACTATACAGGCCTATGAGGAATGTATTATGCTATACAGGCTTATGAGGAATGCATTATACTCTACAGGCCTATGGGGAGTGTATTATACTATACAGGCCTATGGGGAGAGCATTATACTATACATGCCTATTAGGCATGCATTATACTATACAGGCTTATGAGGAATGCATTATACTCTACAGGCCTATGGGGGTGCATTATATTATACAGGCCTATGGGGAATGCATTATATTATACAGGCATATGGGTAGAGCATTATATTATACAGGCATATTGGGAATGCATTATACTATACAGGTATATGTGGAGAGCATTATACTATACTGGCCTATGGGGAATGCATTATACTATACAGGCCTATGGGGGTGCATTTTACTAAACAGGCCTATGGGGAATGCATTATACTATACAGGCCTATGGGGGTGCATTATACTAAACAGGCCTATGGGGAATGCATTATATTATACAGGCCTATGGGGAGAGCATTATACTGTACAGGCATATGGGGAATGCATTATACTATACAGGCCTATGTGGAGAACATTATACTATGCAGGCAGATGGGGAATGCATTATACTATACATGCCTATGGGGAGAGCATTATACTATACGATGTTCGTCCTTCGTTTTCAAAGATGACCATGACTTCAGGGTTAGAAGAGAATTAGTAGTTATGGGTCCGGAGGTGGCTGATGAGTCCAATCCGGGCCCTGAAGGTTCGCCCACATACTTGACATAAGGAAGCAGATGTGGTCAGTACACCAGATTCTACTTGTGCCTTGCGTACAGCGCGCTTTCTTTTTGCGTCACAGATTTTCCTATCTTCAGCTGCACGTGCTCCTGAGGTGATCCTGCCCCGTAAACCTGGACGATCCAGGGCAAGCTCTTCCCATTCATTGGTGTTGACCTCCAGGTTTTTGAGAGACACCTTAAGGCAGTCTTTATAGCGCTTCTTCTGCCCCCCAACTGCTCGCTTTCCTTGGCACAGTTCTCCATACAGCAGTTGTTTCGGTAGTCGGCTGTCAGGCATTCTGACCACATGTCCAACCCACCTGGCTTGGACTTTCAGCAGGAGAGTGTAAACGCTGCAGAGCCCAGTTTGTTCCAGAATTGTCGTGTCCAGGACATTGTCTTGCCACCTGATGTGGAGGAGTCTGCGGAGGCAACTCATGTGGAAATGAATAAGCTGTTTAGCATGCCGGCTGTACACTGTCCAGGTCTCGCTAGCATAGAGAAGTGTGGTGAGGACCACCGCGCAGTAGACCTTCAGCTTGGTGGTAAGGCTGAGTCCCCTTCGTTCCCAGACGTTCTTACGCAGTCTCCCGAAGGCGGCACTGGCTTTGGCGATTCTGTTATTAACCTCAGCGTCTATGAAGTGAAGTTATCGACTCCTTTGAGGTTTTGCTCGTTCACCGTGATACGTGGCTCCTTGTACAGTTTTCCTGGAACCAGTTGATACATGACTTCGGTTTTTCTAATGTTGATCTCAAGACCAAAACTGTCGCAGGCTTGCGAAAAACAGTCCATTTCATGCTGCATCTGCTGTTCTGTGCTAGCGTTAAGTGCACAGTCATCAGCAAATAGTAATTCACGGATAACAGTCTCATGCACTTTCGTAACCGCCTTCAGGCGTTTTGGGTTGAATAGCTATACAGGCGTATGGGGAATGCATTATATTATACAGGCATATGGGTAGAGCATTATACTATACAGGCCTGTGGGGAATGCATTATACTATACAGGCCTATGGGAATGCATTATACTATACAAGCCTATGGGGAGATCATTATACTATACAAGCCTATGGAGATTGCATTATACTCTACAGGCCTATGGGGAGAGCATTATACTATACAGGCCTATGGGGAATGCATTATACTATACAGGCCTATGGGGAATGCATTATACTATACATGCCTATGGGGAATGCATTATATTATACAGGCCTATGGGGAGAGCATTATACTATACAGGCCTATGGGTAATGCATTATACTATACAGGCCTATGGAGAGTACATCATACTATACAGGCCTATGGGGAATGCATTATACTATACAGGTCTATGGGGAAAGCATTATATTATACAGGCATATGGGGGAGCATTATTGTATACAGGCCTATGGGGAGAGTATTATACTATGCAGGCCTATGGGTAGAGCATTATACTATACAGGCATATGGGGAGTGCATTATTCTATATTGAAAACTATCTGGTGCATTATACTATATGGGGCTATCTAGGGGGCCATCGTACAGTATGGGGATTACAGTGAAGGTGCTATCACACAGTGTTTAGGCCACTAAGCAGTTTAGGGCTACTAAGGGGTCAGTATACTGTGTAGGGGTACATTACAGTGAGGAGGCATCATGTTATGCATAAGAGAGCATCATACTTTGTATAGGAGAGCTGTACAGGGGGAGACTCAGGACATTATTAAATGTAAAGTGGGCACTTATTGTTACAGGGGAACTCAGGTTACTGTGACTGTCAAAAGGGCACACAGGGCCCTATTACTTTCTATGGGCAAAGTGTAGGCACTGTTTTCTAGGGCTCTTGCATACAGCATTACTGAATTCTAGAGGGTCACTTTAGAATTTAGAGGGCATGCAGCTGATGCAGTAATAGGGACGCAAATGGCAGCAGCGGCTCAGTATTGGGGTATCAGGAGGATAAGCCATTTGTGCAGGTTGGTAATAGATGGGGACGGTGCTGAGAATATGAGAAGTGAAATGTGTCTTTGTTTTCTCTGCAGCCGAGTCCTGTGAAAAAGTGAATGACTCCATCAGAAAGAACGACAGCGGTAAGACATTATCTCTAACTGTGCTGTGATCTCTTATATGTTCTGTAGGGCTATATTCTCCACTGACCATATGGCGGTAATATCAATATTGGTCTTTGTATAGAGATTATTTTCAGCAACATTGCTGTCATCTGCTGAGGCTCTCCTCCACTATTAGGGTGCGTCACCCAGCTGTAATCAAGGTTATCTGGTTAGGGGCCCACTGAGATGCTTCGCACCCCTCGAACCAAAACCTTAGCTACGCCTCTGCATATGTTTATTGTAGCTGTTTGCGTTCTGACCCAATGTCAGACATGCCAGATCACCTGTGAGGCCAAATCAGGAGGTTACGCCCTTCATTTACAAGCGCGCTTGGAGAAAAAGGAAATCGCACACAGATTGTGAGCAAAGTCACTTTATCTGATGTAATGAAGCAAGAGGCAGTATTTTATACCATTTACAACAAATGTAATTCTCAGTGTAATTCATGTAGCCCTCCCCCCAGTTACCATGGGTCATACTGACTTTTTTTTCCCACGTACCCAGAACATGCTGTTTGCTGACTATTGAAAACATATAAGATAAGAAGTATACAATCCTTGAAGAGGAGACTACACTACCAGACTACAACATCAAAAGAATACATTCTATCAATTCTAGCAATTAAAGGCAAAAGACAATTAAAGGCAAAACATTAACCCTTCTATATCATGTTCAATACTTTTCCCTGCATCATTTCAGAATATTACACATAATTTATGGACATTTATGGATTGAATTCTTTACCTGTGTGGATTGGAAGGGTTGTTACCGACATCTGGTGAGAATTTCATATACGGTAAATGGCACCTTTAAATATATATGTAGTTAGAAAATTGGTGATGTGTTCATTATGTATTTCGCCCGCTGTAATTCCCAAGGGGTCACCATAAAATCATATGAACAACTGAAGAGAAGAAACTCATGACATTTCAGACAGAAAGAAACAACTGCTCAAGGTAATACTAGCTGAATTATATATATTTGATGGACTAATTACAGAATGAATTAAAAATGTATTAGACTGCTAGTTTAATAAAGCTAATTGCAACACCAGATGAATCTCATGGATTTGGTTGACACTATTACTTGAAGAAAAAAATACTGTGTGCCATCTCTGGAACTATCCCTTTTGGACTGAATATATACCGTAACTATTTTTGTATGAAAAATTCTGACGAGTCTTTTTTTATTGCAGCATCAGAGGAATTAGTTTTACTTTTAGATTTTATAAAGATAACATCCTCATGCTGTAGCTGAATGTACGCTGATTTTATTCATAGAGAACAATAAAATTTAGCAGTCTCTCTTGAGCATTATCATTTTCCCAAGGAGGAACTTGTTTTTGAAAGAGTTTATTTTGACTTTAAAACAATAAATGAAATATTTTCATTCTTTTCTCCAATGAATGACATCTCACCACCTTCATCTAAATTCTCTTAGTTACCGCCGCTGTGCTATAAAATCCTGTAATGCTTTTTGGCTTATCAAAAATTCAGATGCATTGATCTTTAGCCATGGAAAATATACTAGGGATTAGGTATTGTTTTCTCAAAAGCACAGAGATACGTGCATTAGGGTATTGGGTTTAAACGTGTCTGAATGGTTTATAACAAGTTTCATTTCTTCTATTTTGCCAGTAAAGATTGAATTCATTATTGCTAATACCATGAATGACATGTTGGTATCAATGAAGTGCTGTACAGCTAAAACATACTATATTCATGTAAAACAATTGGAGCGCCCCGCTAGGACCTTGGGGTACTCGGAACCAGGCCAGTTCTTAAAGAGATGTGTCACGGTGGTAGTGACCTGGTCCGTGGCTCTGGGCATCCAATAAAAGGGATGAAGTAAATGGGAGATAAAGATTATAACGTTTGTTCATGACACCACCTGTGTTATTCGGTCAGGGATGACCGACGCTGCTTAAAGGGGTCCACTGAGGTGATGTTATGGCAACAGGGATGGTATGACCTCCCACAGGTGAAGCTGGATCACCAGAGTTCCTGGTGTAGTGGATAGAGATGATGTAGTGTCAGAAAGAACTAGAGGAGACAAGGTTGCAGTCTCTTTACCATTTTACTGGTGTAAGGCAGACACAGTCCAGGGTAAAGATCATAGGTGCTGGTGTGGTCCAGATGGCTTGGAAGCGATTCAGGAATCCTCCTAGCCAGGTGGGGTTGGAATCCTTCCTCTCTGCGCTGTGTTGTAGTCCCTTGCTGCCTTAGGCCTCACACAAGGTCCTCACTTTCTCTCTGTCCCTTTTAGTAGGACACTAACCGCATAGCAGGCAGCGCAATCCTTTTTACAGGTGTCTCTCAGTATGACTCTGGGCTCTATGTGCTGCTGTGCCTTTGGATGTTAAAGGTGGGCAGGTGACCTGCAATCTCCTGTCCTCCAGATTCTGCTGTGTAGCATAGAGTTACCCCCACAACCTCGGTCATCTGGCTACCGGTATTCTGAGCTTCAGCGTAGAGGAAGCTCCGTCGCAGCTTCCCTCCAGCTCTTTACTTCTCCTGTGCTTCTCTTTCCCTTTCAATCTCCTACAGACTGCTCTGTTCCTCTCTCCTTCCAGGAGCTGCAGAACCACTCGTCTGCACGGCCCCAGCTTTCCTCTCTGTCTGCTTCCTCTCTCCTCTGTCTCTCTAACAGACTGACCTCTCACAGACTACTCTCTAACTCTTCCTCCAGCCAGAATATATATAGGGGAGCCACCCACAAACTGGATCAGAGCTCCCCCTTATGGCCTGGAGTCAGAACATGTTGCATGTATGTGTTACCTGTTAAAGGGATCTTTTCCTCGCTTCCAAGCATGGCATCACCCTCCCCTTGAGGAAGGCAATACCACTGTGACAGCCAAACTTCTGGGGTGTCACAGAATTATTCACTACAAATAAAGATCAACACGTCTGTTCAGATGGCCCTTTTTTATAGTGTATTACTGGAAGAATTGATAGGGTTGTCTAATACTGGACAACCCCAGCTTAATGATTTTAGAGCCCCAGAGAAAATGAGAAAAATCGATACCTCCCGGAGAGTGACGTGATTTGTTGTGTGACATTTAGGCTGCAGCCAATGAGCGGTCACTTCTCAGCTGAAGCCTTTACTATTCCTTCAGAGCGGATGTCCACCTGACGGAATACTGATGAGTTGCAGGCAAACAGTGGCCCAAAAAGTCACATCAATCTTCCGGAACAGCAGTGCCAACAATGATGTAATGGTGCCACTACAAGAGGAGAGTATTGATTGCTTTTATTTTAATTGGGGACCTGAAATTAATAAACTGGGGTTGTCCAGCAGTGGACACCCCCTTTAAAGATATTTTTCTTAACAGATATGGCAATTTTCACAATCGTGTTATTGTTCTAAATTAAAATCAATTCTAATAGTATCAATTAAAAATTTCCTACCATTTTAAAGTTACTTTGCTGAGCGCTGTTTCTGAGTGTTGTTGGGGTGGGCACGAACCACCTGTAGGTGGGTTTTAGTCAATTATTTATAAAGTTTATATTTTTGAATTGGGTTTTTCATATGATTTCTCTCTAACTGCTACCCTAGGACATAACATTTAATTTACTTCTTGATTTGAATCTCAGCGATGTTTCTGAATGGTTATAGACAACAAACCCACCACATGTAGTCTTAGACTACAGTCATACTTTTTTCTATAAATCCTATATTTATTGCTTATACACAGTTAGTACGTTAGAAAGAAGTAGAGGGCAGATAAAAGTGAGTATGACTGCAGGTCAAGATCAGATTTTGCAAGGTTTGTTACTATGGAGGTGAATAGGTGTCCAGAGTATCTATAGATTCAAATAGATAAGATTGCCTTCTTTCAAGAAAGTTGGTAATTGATTAAAAATTTCTATTTGAGGATAGAAGAATTGTCTTTACCCATTCCCTAAAATATTATTTAAAAATATATATATTTTTTTTAGATAGTTGGTATATTAATCACAGAAGCTACATAATTTTTATTTTAAAAAAAAAGAAGAGTGGGGCAGATTTATTAATTCTGACTAATTTTCAGACAGTACAAACCCAGACTGGACCAAAACGCATCGAATTTATCAAGAAACTGTACCACAATTCAAGCCACATTTTATTTAAAACAGTGAAAGCACCACTGAGAATATTATTAAAAAAATAAAACAAGTGAAAAAATTTAAATTTGAAGGAGAACAGTGGTATAAGGGAAAAGTGGGCAAACTTTCTAATCTGGTCTAATTTTTAGACAGTGTTAAACAGACCCTTTTTGGCAAGCCACAATCATTTGCCTTGAAAAGGGAGGAGAAAAAAATGACTTGTCTGACATGTTAACCCCTTAGTGACAGAGCCAATTTGGTACTTAATGACTGAGCCAATTTTTACAATTCTGACCACTGTCACTTTATGAGGTTATAACTCTGGAACGCTTCAACGGATCCCGCTGATTCTGAGATTGTTTTTTCGTGACATATTGTACTTCATGTTAGTGGTAACATTTCTTCGATATTACTTGCGATTATTTATGAAAAAAACGGAAATATGGCGAAAATTTTTAAAATTTTGCAATTTTCAAACTTTGTATTTTTATGCCCTTAAATCAGAGAGATATGTCATAAAAAATAGTTAATAAATAACATTTCCCACATGTCTACTTTACATCAGCACAATTTTGGAAACAAAATTTTTTTTGTTAGGGAGTTATAAGGGTTAAAAGTTGACCAGCAATTTCTCATTTTTACAACACCATTTTTTTTTAGGGACCACATCACATTTGAAGTCATTTTGAGGGGTCTATATGATAGAAAATAATGAAGTGTGACACCATTCTAAAAACTACACCCCTCAAGGTTCTCAAAACCACATTCAAGAAGTTTATTAACCCTTTACGTGCTTCACAGGAACTGAAACAATATGGAAGGAAAAAATGAACATTTAACTTTTTTTGCAAACATCTTAATTCAGAACCATTTTTTCTATTTTCACAAGTGTAAAAACAGAAATGTAACCATAAATTTTGTTACGCAATTTCTCCTGAATATGACAATACCCCGTATGTGGGGGTAAGCCACTTTTTGGGCGCACCGCAGAACTTAGAAGTGAAGGAGCGCCGTTTGACTTTTTCAATGCAGAATTGGCTGGAATTGAGGTCGGACGCCATGTCACGTTTAGAGAGCCCCTGATGTGCCTAAACAGTGGAAACTCCCCACAAGTGACACCATTTTGGAAACTAGACCCCTTAAGGAACTTATCTAGATGTGTGGTGAGCACTTTGAACCCCCAAGTGCTTCACAGAAGTTTATAACGTAGAGCCGTGAAAATAAAAAAATCGCTTTTGTTTACACAAAAATGATCTTTTCGCCCACAAATTCTTATTTTCACAAGGGTAACAGGAGAAATTAGACCACTGAAGTTGTTGAGAAATTTCTCCTGAGTACGTCGATACCCAATATGTGGGGGTATACCACTGTTTGGGCACACCGCAGAGCTTGGAAGAGAAAGAGTGCCGTTTTACTTTTTCAATGTAGAATTGGCTGGAATTGAGATCGGACTCCATGTCGCGTTTGGAGAGCCCCTGATGTGCCTAAACAGTAGAAATCCCCCACAAGTGACCCCATTTTGGAAACTAGACCCCCCATGGAACTTATCTAGATGTGTGGTGAGAACTTTGAATGCCCAAGTGCTTCACAGAAGTTTATAATGCAGAGTCGTGAAAATAAAAAATATTTTTTTTTCCACAAAAAAGATTTTTTAGCCCCCAAGTTTTTATTTTCACAAGGGTAACAAGAGAAATTGGACCCCAAAAGTTGTTGTCCAATTTGTCCTGAGTATGCTGGTACCCCATATGTGGGGGTAAACCACTGATTGGGCGCACGGCAGAGCTCGGAAGGGAGGAGCGCCGTTTTGGAATGCAGACTTTGATAGAATGGTCTGCGGGCATTATGTTGCGTTTGCAGAGCCCCTGATGTACCTAACCAGTAGAAACCCTCCACAAGTGACCCCATTTTGGAAACTAGACCCCCCAAGGAACTTATCTAGATGTCTGGTGAGAACTTTGAATGCCCAAGTGCTTCACAGAAGTTTAGAATGCAGAGTCGTGAAAATAAAAAATATTTTTTTTTCCACAAAAAAGATATTGTAGCCCCAAAGTTTTTATTTTCACAAGGGTAACTGAAATTGGACTGCAATAGTTGTTGTCCAATTTAAGTTCCGTGGGGGGTCTAGTTTCCAATATGGGGTCACTTGTGGGGGGTTTCTACTGTTTAGGTACATTAGGGGCTCTGCAAACACAATGTAACTCCTGCAGACCATTCCATCTAAGTCTACATTCCAAATGGCGCTCCTTCCCTTCCGAGCCCTCCCATGCGCCCAAACGGTGGTTACCCCCCACATATGGGGTATCAGTGTACTCGGGACAAATTGCACAACAACTTTTGGGGTCCAATTTCTCCTGTTACCCTTGGGAAAATACAAAACTGGGGGCTAAATATAATTTTTGTGGAAAATAAAAATAATTTTTATTTTCACGGCTTTGCATTATAGACTATAGTGAAACACTTGGGGGTTCAAAGCTCTCACAACACATCTAGATAAGATCCTTAGGGGGTCTAATTTCCAAAATAGTGTCACTTGTGGGGAGTTTCAATGTTTAGACACATCAGTGGCTCTCCAAACGCAACATGGTGTCCCATCTCAATTCCAGCCAATTTTGCATTAAAAATTCAAACGACGCTCCTTCCCTTCCGAGCTCTGCCATGCACCCAAACAGTGGTTTACACCCACATAAGGGGTATCAGCGTACTCAGGACAAATTGCACAACACCTTTTGTGGTACAATTTCTTCTGGTACCCTTGGGAAAATAAAAAATTGGGTGCGAAAATTTCATTTCATTTTTGTGAAAAAATATTTCTTATTTTTACAGCTCTACATTATAAACTTCTGTAAAGCACATGGTGGGTCAAAGTGTTCACCACACATCTAGATAAGTTCCTTAGGGAGTCTACTTTCCAAAATGGTGTCACTTGTGGGGGGTTTCAATGTTTAGGAACATCAGGGGCTCCCCAACCAACATGGCGTCCCATGTCAATTCCAGCCAATTTTGCATTGAAAATTCAAACGGCGCTCCTTCCCTTCCAAGCTCTGCCATGCACCCAAACAGTGGTTTACCCCAACATATGGGGTATCAGCATGCTCAGGACAAATTGCACATCTTTTGTGGTACAATTTCTTCTGGTAACCTTGGGAAAATAAAAAATTGGGGGCGAAAAATTCTTTTTTGCGAAAAAATATTTTTTATTTTTATGGCTCTGCAATATAAACTTCTGTGAAGCATTTAGTGGATCAAAGTGCTCACCACACATCTAGATAAGTTCCTTAGAAGGTCTACTTTCCAAAATGGTGTCACTTGTGGGGGTTTCAATGTTTAGGCACATCGGAAGCTCTCTCAGCGCAACATGGCATCCCATCTCAATTCCAGTCAATTTTGCATTGAAAAGTCAAATGGCGCTCCTTCCCTTCCGAGCTCTGCCATGCACCCAAACAGTGGCTTACCCCCACATATGGGGTATTCGGGTACTCAGGACAAATTGTACAACTCTTGGGGTCCATTTTCTCTTATTAGATATATACTCACCCTCGGACGCGCCTTGCTTCTTTCCGGCAGCTTTCCTTCCTAAGAATCAGCGCTTGAAGGACCTTCGGTGACGTCGCGGCTTGTGATTGGTCACGTGAGCGGTCACATGGGCCATCGCACGACCAATCACAAGCCGCGACGTCACCGAAGGTCTTTCAAGCGCTGATTCTAAGGAAGGAAGACTGCCGGTTAGTACCAGGGCGCGTCAGAGGGTGAGTATAGCAATATTTTTTATTTTAATTCTTTCTTTTACACTTACATATGGATCCCAGGGCCTGAAGGAGAGTTTCCTCTCCTTCAGACCCTGGGAACCATAGTAACCCATTGCAATGCATTGGGTTTCGGGTTTCGGCCGACCCCGACTGTTAGGGGTCGAGTTCCCGCTTCTGCACAGGGGGAATCTCGAGCCACTTCCGCTGCGGTCTCCCATTCTTGTCCAGCCGCAGTGGAGCCTGCTCAGCAAGGACGTCGGTCCCAGCGTCTTGCTCATTCTCACTCTGTTCTGAGAGTTAGTGCTGCTTCTCCAGTCTCTGCCTTTAAAGTCAGTGCTGGTCAGCAGCGAGCGGACTTCTCTGGGACTAAGTCCTTGTCTGCATGTACTGAGCATGCCCAGCGTAAGGTCTCCCGTTGGAGATCGAGGGTCATGTGCTCAGGCTCTGCAGCACATTCCATTGGTCCTCTTGGCAGGTCCTAGAAGGGCAAAAGTGCTGTGGCCACTTCCTGTGCTGCTGTTATATAAACTGCGCATGACCGCACGGCCATGCGCTAGTATTGTTTTACAATTGCTTATGTGTGTATGTTGTGAGTGCAAGTCGTCCTTGGAAACCCCTACCCTATTGAATGTCTGTTCGCGGAAGGTGTATGGCTGCTACCTAGCGCCCGACTTAGCCTACAGCACTAACACACATCACAGCGTCCTGTAGCTGTGCCTGCCAGTACGGCGCCGTGCGCCTGCCTTGCGCTTTCCATACCCGAGTCTGGGTGGTTAGTGGCGTCCGTTAGTGCGGCATCGCTCGCACTCTTGTGCACAGATTGCTTAAGGTTCTCTACACACCCAGTTGCGGTGTTACGCCAGCAAGGGTCTAATCGGGCTCCAATCCCTTCTGGGGTTAAGTCCGCTGACCACTTGCTCGCACACTAGTGCGGTACTGCGGTCCTGTGAATTAACAGGATCGCTTTCTTCACGCTGGGTGAGGTTTAACCCACGCGTGTATACTTTAGTGTACCGCCATATTGTCTGCTAATTGCTAGCAGCAGGTTCTCACCTGCACGGTGGACCCCGGACTGCGAACGCACCTTTATCATCTGTCTTGGTGCGTTCCGCCAGTCCTAACAGAATACTAGCGCCAGGGTCTGGCTAGTAAAATGGCGGACGATCAGCGTTTACAGCGGTACATCCAGCAGCTGGAGGGAAGGTTGGCGGCTCTTGAGCGTTCAACCTCAGCTGTGGATGTTACTGCTGTCGCTGTTCAGGCTGCAAGTGTGGCTGCAGCTACCTTGTCCACTGCCGCTCCTGTACCGACGCTATCTCGCCTCCCGCTACCAGAGAAATTTTCTGGTGACAGTAAGTCCTGTAGGGGTTTCGTGAGTCAGTGCTCAATACATCTCGAGCTTCTGGCCTCTCGTTTCCCTACAGAGCGGGCTAAGGTGGGCTTTATAATTTCCTTATTGTCGGACAGGGCGTTGCAGTGGGCTACGCCGCTGTGGGAGCGTGGCGATCATGTGGTGCAGAGTGCTCCGTTATTCCTGAGCACTCTGAAACAGGTCTTTCTTGGACCTCGTGTCACCCATGACACGGCGCTCCAACTGTTGGCACTGACTCAGGGCTCGTCCTTGGTCAGCCTTTTTGCCGTCCATTTCCGCACTCTGGCATCTGAGCTGGAGTGGTCGGATAAAGCCCTTATCCCTATATTTTGGAGGGGGCTGGCTGACCACGTTAAGGACGCTCTGGCCACTAGGGAGATTCCCGCCACACTGGAGGAGTTAATAGCAGTATCTACTCGCATTGACCGCCGTTTTCACGAGCGGAGGTTAGAGCGAGCCCAGTGTAGGCAGAGGTTTCGGCTGGCTCCCACCTTCGCCAAACCTTTGGAATCTCCAGTTCAGGCTCCTGAGGTTCAGGAACCTAAGGTGGTGTCACGAGCGGGATCTAAGTCCCAGACTGCTCGTGCACTCCAGGGTTGCCAGGTTTGCCAACAGTCAGGACATCTTGCCACCAGATGTCATCAGCGGTCGAGGAAACGTCAGCGTCTAGTGGTAGTAGGTGGAGGTGCACTAGACACTGCGACGTTTGCCTCCAAATTGTCCTTTAAGGGGACAATTACCTTTGGCTCATCCTCCCACTCGGTAGACCTCTGCGTGGATTCTGGGGCGGAGGGCAATTTTATGTCTTCTGCCTTCGCCCAACGTCACGCAATACCCCTGGTTATGCTATCCCAACCAGTAACGGTACGAGTGGTGAATGGGTCGACACTCCCCGCACAGATAACACATCAGACCATCCCTGTTACTCTGTCCCTGTCGCCATCCCATCAGGAGATTATTTCTCTACTCGTCATTCCTGAGGGTATTGATGAGGTCCTGTTGGGGATACCTTGGCTACGGTACCACTCTCCTCACATCGAGTGGTCCTCAGGCAGAATTCTGGGATGGGGTGAATCATGTGGGGGTAGGTGTCACCGAGAGTGCGTTCAGGTTGCTACTACTGAGGTACCCGCAGATCTATCCTCTCTCCCCAAGCAATATTGGTCTTATGCAGACGTGTTCTCCAAGAAGGCGGCGGAGACCCTTCCGCCCCATCGCCCCTATGACTGTCCTATCGATCTCTTGCCTGGTGCTGAGCCTCCCCGGGGTCGAGTCTACCCATTATCTCTCCCGGAAACGGAGGCAATGTCTCAGTACATACAAGAGAATCTGGCAAGAGGGTTCATTAGGAAGTCAGTGTCACCTGCTGGGGCAGGGTTCTTCTTCGTGCAGAAGAAGAATGGAGAACTACGTCCATGCATAGACTACAGGGGTCTTAATGCTATCACAGTTAAGAACAAGTACCCTTTGCCGTTGATATCTGAGCTTTTCGATAGGCTTCGGGGAGCTAGAGTGTTTACGAAACTAGATCTGCGGGGTGCTTACAACCTGATTCGCATCCGTGAGGGGGACGAGTGGAAAACGGCATTTAACACCAGAGATGGGCACTATGAGTATCTGGTGATGCCCTTCGGGCTCTGTAATGCACCTGCCGTTTTTCAAGACTTTGTCAACGACATCTTCCGGGATATGCTTTCCACCTCGGTTGTAGTCTATCTGGATGATATTCTCATCTTTTCTCCAGATATTGACTCCCACCGGAGAGATGTTGGCAGAGTCTTCGACCTCCTACGGGCAAACTCTCTTTACGCAAAGTTGGAGAAGTGTGTGTTTGAGCAGGAGTCCTTACCTTTCCTGGGCTATATCATCTCCGCCCAGGGATTGGCTATGGATCCTGCCAAACTACAGGCTGTGATGGACTGGCAAGAGCCCCATTCTCTTAAAGCGGTGCAGCGCTTTATGGGGTTCATAAACTATTACCGCCAGTTCATTCCCCACTTCTCAACTCTGGTGGCTCCCTTGGTAGCCCTCACCAAGAAGGGAGCGAATCCCAAATTGTGGTCGGAAGAGGTCTCCAAGGCCTTCACTTCTATTAAGTCCCACTTTGCTAGCGCTCCCATCTTACATCGTCCCGATGTGGATAAGCCATTCCTACTGGAGGTGGATGCCTCGTCCGTTGGTGCTGGAGCAGTCCTCTACCAAAAGGATGCTCAAGGTCGGAAGCATCCATGCTTCTTCTTCTCCAAGACCTTCACGCCAGCGGAGAGGAACTACTCCATCGGGGACAGGGAGTTGCTAGCAATGAAGTTGGCCTTTTCGGAGTGGAGACACCTTCTGGAAGGTGCGCGGTTTCCCTTCCAAGTTTACACGGACCACAAAAATTTGGTCTATTTGCAGACAGCCCAGCGGCTAAATTCTCGCCAGGCCAGATGGTCCCTGTTCTTCTCCCGGTTCCACTTTTCCCTTCATTTTCTCGCCGGGGAGAAGAATATCCGTGCTGACGCTCTCTCTCGCTCCCTTATGTCAACTGAGGAGGAGGAAGAGGAGCCTCGGCTTATTGTCCCTTCCGAGAGCCTGAGAACCGTGGCGCCGGTATCGCTAGAGTCTGTGCCTCCGGGCAAGACTTTTGTGCCCATTAATTTGCGACCGGAGGTTCTCTCTTGGGCTCATTCGTCCAGGGTGGGTGGACACTTTGGGACAAAGAGGACATCTGAGCTACTGGCGAGGACGTACTGGTGGCCGCATATGGTCCGGGATGTCAGGGATTACGTTCTGGCGTGTGTCTCCTGCGCCAAAAATAAATCTCCGCGTCAAAGGCCAGCTGGTTTGCTCTATCCCTTGCCGGTGGCAGATAGGCCCTGGGAGATGGTCGGGATGGACTTTGTTGTGGGTTTGCCCAAGTCTCGCGGCTGTACCATCATTTGGGTCATCACCGATCATTTCTCAAAAATGGTGCATTTGGTGCCGCTGCCGCGGTTACCTTCTGCACGGGCCTTGGCAGCGTTGTTCATCAGACATATCTTCCGCCTACATGGTATGCCAGACAAAATTGTCAGTGACCGGGGTCCCCAGTTTGCGTCTCGGTTCTGGAGAGAGCTCTGTCGTCTTCTCAGTATTGAGTTGAATCTCTCTTCCGCTTATCATCCCGAGACGAATGGGTTGGTAGAGAGGGCCAACCAGACCTTGGTCACATACCTGCGACATTTTGTTTCAGCCAGGCAGGATGACTGGGCATCCTTGCTATCGTGGGCAGAGTTTGCACTGAACAACGCCGTTGCCGACTCCACTGGACAAACCCCATTCCTCCTCAACTATGGTCAGCATCCACGGGTACCTGTGCCTATGCCCGTGTCTTCCGCCGACTCCAGGGTGGCAGACTGGGCTGTGGAGGCACGGGATATTTGGGACCGCACTCAGGATGCCATTCGGGCCTCTAAGGAGAGAATGAGGTCCTCCGCTGATGCTCATCGGCGCCCCGCCCCGACCTTTGCTCCTGGCGACTTGGTGTGGCTCTCCGCCCGTAACATCAGGCTGCGAGTTGAGTCCACTAAATTTGCTCCTCGCTACTTGGGTCCATTCAAGGTCCTCGAGCAGGTTAATCCTGTGGTCTATCGTTTGGCCCTTCCGCCACGCCTGGGTATCACCGACACCTTTCATGTGTCCCTCTTGAAACCCGTGTATATGTCCCGCTTTTCCGAGTCATCTGCTGGGACATTGGGTTCGTCTACGGACGATTATGAGGTGAACGCTATTTTGGGGTGCAAGGTGGTGCGTGGTAAAAAATTTTATTTGGTGGACTGGAAGGGTTATGGCCCCGAGGACAGGTCCTGGGAACCTGTTGAGCACATTCGGGCCCCGCAGCTCATTGCTGCCTTCGAACGTAGCGAGGCCCAAGGAGGGGGGGGCCCTAGGAGGGGGGGTAATGTTAGGGGTCGAGTTCCCGCTTCTGCACAGGGGGAATCTCGAGCCACTTCCGCTGCGGTCTCCCATTCTTGTCCAGCCGCAGTGGAGCCTGCTCAGCAAGGACGTCGGTCCCAGCGTCTTGCTCATTCTCACTCTGTTCTGAGAGTTAGTGCTGCTTCTCCAGTCTCTGCCTTTAAAGTCAGTGCTGGTCAGCAGCGAGCGGACTTCTCTGGGACTAAGTCCTTGTCTGCATGTACTGAGCATGCCCAGCGTAAGGTCTCCCGTTGGAGATCGAGGGTCATGTGCTCAGGCTCTGCAGCACATTCCATTGGTCCTCTTGGCAGGTCCTAGAAGGGCAAAAGTGCTGTGGCCACTTCCTGTGCTGCTGTTATATAAACTGCGCATGACCGCACGGCCATGCGCTAGTATTGTTTTACAATTGCTTATGTGTGTATGTTGTGAGTGCAAGTCGTCCTTGGAAACCCCTACCCTATTGAATGTCTGTTCGCGGAAGGTGTATGGCTGCTACCTAGCGCCCGACTTAGCCTACAGCACTAACACACATCACAGCGTCCTGTAGCTGTGCCTGCCAGTACGGCGCCGTGCGCCTGCCTTGCGCTTTCCATACCCGAGTCTGGGTGGTTAGTGGCGTCCGTTAGTGCGGCATCGCTCGCACTCTTGTGCACAGATTGCTTAAGGTTCTCTACACACCCAGTTGCGGTGTTACGCCAGCAAGGGTCTAATCGGGCTCCAATCCCTTCTGGGGTTAAGTCCGCTGACCACTTGCTCGCACACTAGTGCGGTACTGCGGTCCTGTGAATTAACAGGATCGCTTTCTTCACGCTGGGTGAGGTTTAACCCACGCGTGTATACTTTAGTGTACCGCCATATTGTCTGCTAATTGCTAGCAGCAGGTTCTCACCTGCACGGTGGACCCCGGACTGCGAACGCACCTTTATCATCTGTCTTGGTGCGTTCCGCCAGTCCTAACACCGACTTTTTTATAGGATCGGCCGATTTCACTCGACCCGACTTTTGAGAAAGTCGGGTTTCGTGAAACCCGACCCGATGCTATAAAAGTAAAGGTCGCTCAACCCTAGTTAATACACTAGCATTTCTGTCCCAGGCCTCCTGGGGAAGGGGGTGGGGACAGCTTAGGATATAATAGGAGAACAGTGAGGCATGAGGCCCAAATCTCCTCACCTTCAGAGGTACCTTTGGGAACAGGGATAGTTAGGGCCCCAGCCTGAGGGACAGTGAAGGGCCCAATTCCCTATCTCACATACAGTCACAGCATGACAGTTGGTCTTTGAAATCCTTTAAAAAGGATTAAGTCAACAAAATTCATTTTAACATTCTGGGGAAATGTATTCCAAGATATTTAACTCAGATACATCATTTACAAGCAAATTATACAAAAAGATATCTTTTAGTAAGTTCATGAAATTTGAATAGCTGACACATCAAAAAAGGGTTTCAATAAAGGCAATATATTCATATTAACTGCATGATCCAACCATTGAAAAACCAGCAGATAAAAAAAAAATTATATTCCCTTCTTTCCTCTCGCAATCCAGCACAGAAGCTCCAACAGTTCCTCCAGTCTTTCTTTATAAGCAGAAGACATAGGAGGCTGGTGCCATCAAGCTACCTGGGTGGCCTCGTGCCTTACTAGTGGCATCATGTCAATGGAAGCTAGTTGTGTACCGCCAATGGCAGAAGGCTACTTGGCTGCTGTGGGGCCCATGAGCCAGGGGGGCAATGCCACCACCGGCACTGGGTCCCCCTGCTCGCTGTTGCACGTTCAACTGTTTTGACATCCGGGATGCCTAAGCAGTTGAAAGCAATGATGAAAGAGGGAGCTGTTCGCTCCCTTCTCTATTATTCTTCCTCGACATCTGAGATCTGAAGTCTCAGCACAACAGGCTGGATGATGTCACTTTATCATGTCTGCTGTGCTGAGCAATGAAGACAAAGGTTCAGAACGCTTTCTTCAGAGACCGCAGCAGCAAGGGAACAAGGAGAAGTGGTTATTGTATTTACTTATTTTTTTAAAGCAGTGAGTACAACACAATGTTACTGATAATACTCCATGATAATGTGTGGAGTAGAATGAGGGATACATTATACTATATGGAAGACTTTATGGGGTGCATTATACTATATGGAAGACTATGGAGAGTGCATTATACTATACGAAGGACTTTGAGGGATTCATTTTACTATATGGAGGACTATAGAGCTGTATTATACTATATTGAGGACTATGGAGGGTGCATTATACTATAAGGAGGACTATGGGCAGTGCATTATACTATATGGAAAACTATGGGCAGTGCATTATACTCTGTGGAACACTTTGGGGCTTATAATATTTGAAGGACTATGAGGTGCATAATAGTATATGGAAGACTTTGAGGGTTCATTATATTATATGCTATGCCATTACTCACATTAATTATAGAGGACTATGGCAGTGCATTATACTAGATCAAAGACTATGGGGTGCACTATACTCTCTGGAGGACTATGGGTTGCATTATGCTATTTGGAGGACTCTGGGAGACCCACTCCCCTGGATGAGATTGGGACTCATTTCTTATATGCTAGTGTGAGCTTACCCTAAGCAAAATATTTTGTGTATGGGAGAGTTGGAAGAATTGGCAGTGGGGTGAAAGCACCATTCGACTGACTAGCATCTAATGTGTATGCGGCCTTTATTGTGCAGTAAAAGTAGGCAATGCTGATGAGAGTATTCACCAGCTGGCACCTGTGCATATTAATAAAGATGTCAGCATGATATATAATTAGTGCAGTGCATGTATAGCTTAATGTACATGCATTTAGCTATTAAATTAATAAACAAAAATGGCAAGAGGTCTCTGTTATGATCAGGTGACCTTGGAGCAGCATGAAAACTTTCACTGGAGTAGGTGGTAACTATACTGACCACAAACCCTGATCTTATCACCGCAACTAGAAGTAGCCGTGGGGTGTGCCTAACAAAACCTAGACACCTCGACACAGCCTGAGGACTAAATACCCCTAAAGATGGAAATAGGAAATTCTACCTTGCCTCAGAGCAGAACCCCAAAGGATAGGCAGCCCCCCACAAATATTGACTGTAAGTAGTAGAGGAAAAGACACATGCAGGCAGGAAACAGGATTTAGCAAATGAGGCACACACTAGCTAAATAGGAAAGGATAGGACAGGATACTAAGCGGTCAGTATTAAAAATCCTTCCAAAAATATCCACAGCAGAAAATACAAAAACTCCACCATCTAACTAAAGATGTGGAGCGTATATCTGCATCTCCAGAGAATCCAACAAGACTGAGAAAACACTGAGACAGTCTAAGCTGGACAAGAGAAAAACAAATGAATAGCACAGAATATAAGCACACTGCATGTGTGCCACAGAAACAAAAACCAGACACTTATCTTTGCTGAATTGACAGCTGAGCAGGAGAAGCCAGAAAGTGATCCAACACTTCAGAAGAAACATTGACAACTGGCAAGGACTAATGAATCCTGCACACCTAAATATCCCAGTCAGAACTGCAATCAGCAGATACACCTGGCCAGAACTGCGACTCAGAGACAACTGCATTCCCACCTACAACCACTGGAGGGAACCCAAGAGCAGAAATCACAACAGGTCTCCCTTATTTTTAATCTCCAGATGAGGGAAAGCAGACAGCTGGGGCAGGAGTTATTATTCTGGGAAGGGGGCAATAGACATCGAACTTCCCAGCCTAATAATATCAGCTCACAGCTGTCTGTGTAGCCTTTACTGGTTATTAAAAAGGGGGACCCAAAAAAAAAGACGTAGGGTCACCCTATTTTTAATAACCAGCAAAGGTTAAGCTGACAGCTGCAGGCTGATATTAAGAGACTGGAAAGGATACATGGTTATTGGCCCCCTTCCAGACTAACAACACCAACCCTCAGCTACCCCCAAAATGGTGCATACATTGAATGCACCAATTCTGGCATTTTGACTCAGCTCTTCCAGCTTGTCCTGGTGCGTTGGCAAGAGGGGTAATAGTTTTGGAGTTGATGCCAGCTGTTTTGTGTCAGCTCACCTTAAGCCAAGATGTTAGTAATGGTGGCTTGGTGTCTTTCACTATTTTTAATAAAGAGCTAAAGGAAAGCAGACAGCAGATGGCTGCAGTCACCAGCTGTCTGCTTTTTCTTGGCTGGTTCTCAAAAATGTGGGAGACCACACATCTTTATTTAAATACATTACAAAAATGGCATGGGTTCCTCCCTATTTATAATAACCAGTTAAGGGAAAGCATGCAGCTGAGGTCTGTCTGCTTTCTCTAGACTGTTTATCAAAAATGTGGGAGACCACACATCTTTTTTTATTTAAATACATTTTAAAAGTGGCATGGGTTCCTCCCTATTTTTAAGAACCAGCTAAGGGAAAGCAGACAGCTGATGGCTGTCTGCTTTCCTTTGGCTTGAATCAAAAATGGGGGGACCCATGTAGTTTTTTTAATTATTTATTATAATAAATTGGTGAACATGGGAGTATGGGGGAGTTTTTATTCAATGAAAGTATATTTTCCTATTTGTGTTTTTTTAACTATTCATGTACTTGGTTAGTAATGGGGGTGTCTGCTAGACGCCGCCCCATTACTAACCTCTGGGCTTGATGTCAGCTGTCAATTCACAGCTTACATCCACCCCAAAATATTACCCCATTTGCCACCCCACCAGGCAAGTGGGAAGATCTGGGGAAAGCACCAGAAGCGGTGCATCTAATTAATGTGGGCTGCTATTTTTAGGCTGGGAGGAGCCAAATAACCATTGGCCTTCCCAGCCTGAGAATCCCTGCCCTCAGCCTTCAGCTGTTTGCTTTACATTGGCTGTTGTGAGGAACCTCAAGTAATTTAAGAAAAAAATTAAATTCTTAAAGATAAAAGCCATGGGGGCACCTCTACCAAGGTAAAGCAGAGAGTAGACGGCTGCAGCCCCCAGTTGTCAGCTTTACCTTGGATGGTTATGAAAAACAGGTGGGATCCCATGCTTTTTTATTATTTCTTTTTTTTATAAATAAGTAATAAAAAAAAGAAAAGGAGTGTAGACCTGAATTTCGGTCCTATAAAAAGGCTGTAAAATGGTGGAAGAGGTAGGGGCCTGCAAAAGGAAGAAAAATGGGATTACGAGCAAAACAGTTGCCCTACAAACAAATGGGGATAGGGAAATGACTTAAAATAACAGAAACTTTAAAAATATATATATATAGAACCATTAGACAGAAATCCAAGTGAAGGAGGAGGTTTAGGTGGAAGAGGGAGAGATAATTTGTCAACATTTTTTTTCTTATTATTAGGCAAATAACTGAAATGACAGAGATTAAAAAATAATCAAAAATAAAAAAGAATCATAAGGCAAAGGTCCAAGTGTAGGAGGAGGTGGACTTGGTGCTGTAGATGGAAGAGTTGGAGGAAGAAGTAGCTAACACTGTTTTTTTTGTTTAAATTTGAGGATGCACCTATATGAAATGAATGAAAAGTAGAGTGCAATCATGGCTGGGTGCAGCTGGTATATTTGACTAGAAAGCCAAAGGTATGGACAAATCCTGTGTGATCCAGACCTGATTCATTTTTAAGAATGTCAGCTTCCCCACATTGGCGTTAAAGACACGTTGGCTAAAGACATGCTCTGACAGTACACTTGCTGTATGGCAAGCCAGCACCTCCAAGGTATACAGGACAAGCTCTGGCCATGTGTCCAGGTTGGACACACAATAGTTAAATGGGGCAGACTCATCAGTTAATATGTTGATATGTTGTGGAAACTCTGCCTCCTTCTGATATGGGCAGTATTATATGGTGGTGCCAGATATTGTGGCATGCTCGTTACGTTTTTCCAAATAGCAGCCATGCTAATCCTGCCTTTTGAGGTAGTTGCAGTGCCCCAGCTGTGTTGGTAACTTCCTCTTTTGCCTCTGCCTTGTTCTTCCACTGAGCCCCCGCTGTCAGGTGGAAAACCCGTCTGTAGTTTCTCTACCAGTGCATGTGTGGCACCCAAGGAGTTCAGGTACCACAGTGGTATTGCCTTCCTCTCGGGGAGGGTAATGCCATGCCTGGAGACAGGAGGAATCCCTTTGGCACGTAACCTTATATGCAACACATTCTGACTCCAGGCGAGAAGGGAGAGCTCTACACCCGACTTGAGGGGAGCTGCTCTCTGGTCGGGAGGAGGAGTCAGTTGCTAGGCAGTGAGAGTTGACAGTTGGTAGCAGACAGGAAAGGAGTAGAGTAGAGATCCAGGGCTAGCGGAGGCTACGAGTTGGCCTCCTTGAGCCAGAGTGCAAAAATGGGTACCAGGAGCCCGAGGCTGTGGGGGGAACTGCAAGCCCCCAAGCAGAACTGGAGGGCATAGGACTACACGTGAATTGCCTTCATCACACCTGAGGCACAGCATCAATTTAGAGCTTGGAGTCACCATGCCAGAGACCCCAAGTGAAAAACTCAGGCTGCCTGCCATGCAGGTACCTGTCCCAGAACAGAAGAGAGAAAAGAGTACTTTGCTAGGACTACAGGCAGCAAGGGACCAGAAAGCAGGGCAGAAGTGGAAGGCCCCTAACCTGACCTGCCAAAGGGATCCTTACTTGTTTTCAGGCTGCCTGGACTCCAGCTACACCTGTTACCGGTACCCTGGACTGAGGCTGAATACCATCTCAGTAAACCAGAAAAAGACTGCAATCCTGTGTCCTTCGTTTATTTGCCGGAATTCACCATGGCATTCACCATCCCTGCTAAATACATCGGGAGCCCTGGGGACACTGCTGCTGGTGACGCTCTGTCTCCGCAAGGTAAATAACACAGTCCTATCTATAGGGTGCGGTGATTCCGAATGTGTTCAATTAACACATCCTGAATCACCGCGCGTACAGAAGGGGGAAGCGCTTTGGACGGAGCGGGTTTTGCGCTCTGTCCAAAGCGCCGACAATCCAGCCTGTGGACACGCACCCTTAGATGCCGCTGTTGCCATTGAAAGCGATAATTAAATGTTAAATAGGACCCGATCAGTTCCAGCATTATTCGTCACTGAAGCAGCACGGTGTCTGTTGTCTAATACTGCTGTTACGTGCGGGATTTTTGTCTGCTAGGAGGTCCTTTACACTTAATCCTTAATCATTGGTACTGTGAAAAAGCAGTTTAATTACCACTGTCAAAAGGTGTATCGGTGGTCATTACCAATATTACATGCTCTTCTGCCCATTACATGCTACCATAAATCCACACACTCATGCCGGCGTCACACTACCGTGTTTTACGGACGTAAGAGGGGTGCTGAATATATGGATTGCATACGGTACAATACTTCTCTATGCCCCAGCTTCTATCAGCCGTATTATACGGTCTTCTACGGCCGTAGAAAATCGCAGCATGCTGCGTTTGTCACCGTATTGCGCAAAAAATACGCCAATGAAAGTCTATGGGGGTGAGAAAAATACAGATTACACACGGACCAGCAGTGTGACTTGCGAGAAATACGCAGCGGTGTTAGAGAGAAAAGCCGGCAATTCATTGCGGTGTACAGTAAAATCACACTGACAGGTTACAATAGAATAGGTAGAATAAATGTGTACACATAGAATAGGTATATATATATAGATTTATATATATGCAGTACAGACCTAAAGTTTGGACACACCTTCTCATTTTAAGGTTTTTCTGTATTTTAATGACTATGAAAATTGTACATTCACACTGAAGGCATCAAAACTATGAATTAACACATGTGCAATTATATACTTAACAAAAAAGTGTGAAACAACTGAATTATGTCTTATATTCTAGGTTCTTCAAAGTAGCCACCTTTTGCTTTGATGACTGCTTTGCACACTCTTGACATTCTCTTGATGAGCTTCAAGGGGTAGTCACTGGGAATGGTTTTCACTTCACAGGTGTGCCTTGTCAAGTTTAATAAGTGGGATTTCTTGCCTTGTAAATGGTGTTGGGACCATCAGTTGTGTTGTGCAGAAGTCTGGTGGATACACAGCTGATAGTCCTACTGAATAGACTGTTCAATTTGTATTATGGCAAGAAAAAAGCAGCTAAGTGAAGAAAAATGAGTGGCCATCATTACTTTAAGAAATGATGGTCAGTCAGTCTGAAAAATTGTGAAAACTTTGAAAGTGTCCCCAAGTGCAATGGCAAAAACCATCAAGTGCTACAAAGAAATTGGCTCACATGAAGTCCACCCCAGGAAATGAAGACCAAGAGTCACCTCTGCTTCTGAGGATAAGTTTATCCAAGTCACCAGCCTCAGAAATCGCAGGTTAACAGCAGCTCAGATTAGAGACCAGATCAATGCCACACAGAGATCTAGCAGCAGACACATCTCTACAACAACTGTTAGCAGGAGACTTTGTGCAGCAGGCCTTCATGGTAAAATAGCTGCTAGGAAACCACTGCTAAGGACAGGCAACAAGCAGAAGAGACTTGTTTGGGCTAAAGAACACAAGGAATGGACATTAGACCAGTGGAAATCTGTGCTTTGGTCTGATAAGTCCAAATTTGAGATCTTTGGTTTCAACCACCGTGTCTTTGTGCGACTCAGAAAAGGTGAACGGATGGACTCTACATGCCTGGTTTCCACCATGAAGCTTGGAGGAGGAGGTGTGATGGTGTGGGGATGCTTTGCTGGTGATACTGGTGGGGATTTATTCAAAGTTGAAGGCATACTGAACCAGCATGGCTACCACAGCATCTTGCAGCGGCATGCTGTTCCATCCGGTTTGCGCTTAGTTGGACCATCATTTATTTTTCAACAGGACAATTACCCCAAACACACCTCCAGGCTGTGTAAGGGCTATTTGACCAAGGAGAGTGATGTGGTGCTACGCCAGATGACCTGGCCTCCACAGTCACCAGACCTGAACCCAATCAAGATGGTTTGGGGTGAGCTGGACCGCAGAGTGAAGGCAAAAGGGCCAACAAGTGCTAAGCATCTCTGGGAACTCCTTCAAGATTGTTGGAAGACCATTCCCGGTGACAACCTCTTGAAGCTCGTCACGAGAATGCCAAGAGTGTGCAAAGCAGTTATCAAAGCAAAAAGTGGCTACTTTGAAGAACCTAGAATATAAGACATAATTTCAGTTGTTTCACTCTTTTTTGTTAAGTATATAATTCCACATGTGTTAATTCATAGTTTTGATGCCTTCAGTGTGAATTTACAATTTTCATAGTCATGAAAATACAGAAAAATCTTTAAATGAGAAGGTGTGTCCAAACTTTTGGTCTGTACTGTATATATATGTCAGTGAGACACATATACAGTGGGGCAAAAAAGTATTTAGTCAGTCAGCAATAGTGCAAGGTCCACCACTTAAAAAGATGAGAGGCGTCTGTAATTTACATCATAGGTAGACCTCAACTATGGGAGACAAACTGAGAAAAAAAAATCCAGAAAATCACATTGTCTGTTTTTTTAACATTTTATTTGCATATTATGGTGGAAAATAAGTATTTGGTCAGAAACAAAATTTCATCTCAATATTTTGTAATATATCCTTTGTTGGCAATGACAGAGGTCAAACGTTTTCTGTAAGTCTTCACAAGGTTGCCAAACACTGTTGTTGGTATGTTGGCCCATTCCTCCATGCAGATCTCCTCTAGAGCAGTGATGTTTTTGGCTTTTCGCTTGGCAACACGGACTTTCAACTCCCTCCAAAGGTTTTCTATAGGGTTGAGATCTGGAGACTGGCTAGGCCACTCCAGGACCTTGAAATGCTTCTTACGAAGCCACTCCTTCGTTGCCCTGGCGGTGTGCTTTGGATCATTGTCATGTTGAAAGACCCAGCCACATTTCATCTTCAATGCCCTTGCTGATGGAAGGAGGTATGCACTCAAAATCTCACGATACATGGACCCATTCATTCTTTCATGTACCCTGATCAGTCGTCCTGGCCCCTTTGCAGAGAAACAACCCCAAAGCATGATGTTTCCACCACCATGCTTTACATTAGGTATGGTGTTTGATGGATGCAACTCAGTATTCTTTTTCCTCCAAACACGACAAGTTGTGTTTCTACCAAACAGTTCCAGTTTGGTTTCATCAGACCATAGGACATTCTCCCAAAACTCCTCTGGATCATCCAAATGCTCTCTAGCAAACTTCAGACGGGCCCGGACATGTACTGGCTTAAGCAGTGGGACACGTCTGGCACTGCAGGATCTGAGTCCATGGTGGCGTAGTGTGTTACTTATGGTAGGCCTTGTTACATTGGTCCCAGCTCTCTGCAGTTCATTCACTAGGTCCCCCCGCGTAGTTCTGGGATTTTTGCTCACCGTTCTTGTGATCATTCTGACCCCACGGGGTGGGATTTTGCGTGGAGCCCCAGATCGAGGGAGATTATCAGTGGTCTTGTATGTCTTCCATTTTCTAATTATTGCTCCCACTGTTGATTTCTTCACTCCAAGCTGGTTGGCTATTGCAGATTCAGTCTTCCCAGCCTGGTGCAGGGCTACAATTTTGTTTCTGGTGTCCTTTGACAGCTCTTTGGTCTTCACCATAGTGGAGTTTGGAGTCAGACTGTTTGAGGGTGTGCACAGGTGTCTTTTTATACTGATAACAAGTTTAAACAGGTGCCATTCCTACAGGTAATGAGTGGAGGAAAGAGGAGACTCTTAAAGAAGAAGTTACAGGTCTGTGAGAGCCAGAAATCTTGATTGTTTGTTGCTGACCAAATACTTATTTTCCACCATAATATGCAAATAAAATGATAAAAAAACAGACAATGTGATTTTTCTGGATTTTTTTGTCTCAGTTTGTCTCCCATAGTTGAGGTCTACCTATGATGTAAATTACAGACGCCTCTCATCTTTTTAAGTAGTGGAACTTGCACTATTGCTGACTGACTAAATACTTTTTTGCCCCACTGTATATGTATATATATTAATATTTCATCCAGCGCGAGATAGCTTAAAAGCCGGTAATTCAATTGCCGGCTTTGCTATCTCCTTCCTAAACCCGACATGATATGAGACATGGTTTACATACAGTAAACCATCTCATATCCCTTTTTTTTGCATATTCCACACTACTAATGTTAGTAGTGTGTATGTGCAAAATTTGGGCTGTCTAGCTATTAAATTAAAGGGTTAAATGGCAGAAAAAATTGGCGTGGGCTCCCGCGCAATTTTCTCTGCCAGAATGGTAAAGCCAGTGACTGAGGGCAGATATTATTAGCCTGGAGAGGGTCCATGGTTATTGCCCCCCCCCCCCCGGCTAAAAACATCTGCCCCCAGCCACCCCAGAAAAGGCACATCTGGAAGATGCACCTATTCTGGCACTTGGCCACTCTCTTCCCATTCCCGTGTAGCAGTGGGATATGGGGTAATAAAGGGTTAATGTCACCTTGCTATTGTAAGGTGACATTAAGCCAAATTAATAATGGAGAGGCGTCAATTATGACACCTATCCATTATTAATCCAATAGCATGAAATGGTTAAAAAAACACACACACAATATTGCAAAGTATTTTAATGAAATAAACACACAGGTTGTTGTAATATTTTATTCCACTCTCAATCCACCTGAAGACCCTCGACCTGTAACAAAGTAAAAATAATAAACCAACAATATCTCATACCTTCCGTTGATATGTCCCACAATGTTAATCCATCTGAAGGGGTTAAATTATTTTACAGGCAGGAGCTCTGCTATAATGCAGCTGTGCTCATGCCTGTAAAACCCCGGGGAATGAATGGAATGTAGGTCAATGACCTGTAGTTCAAAAACGAGAGAAAAAAGTAGTTAGCACTCACCAAGCCCGCTGCTGTAACAAGTCTTTATTAGGACATGGACAGGGAGAACATGATGTCTAAAGGATGACAGCTGTTTTGCGCTACATGCGCTTCCACAGATCCCGGGATCTGATGGCTGGACAAGCACTTTTTTCCCATTATGTCACCACTATTTCCATATAAATTGTAAGCTTGCAAGCAGAGCCCTTATTCGTCCTGCAGCTGTTCAACTATGTGTTACTTTTCAATGTCTTTATAATTTGTACATATCCCCACTTAATTGAAAAGTACTGCAGCATATGTTAGCAGCACTATATATGTAAAATAATTGATTATTTTTATTATTATTGTGGTAGGTTGGCTCACTCAGCTGCTCCCCGAAGTAGGCACAGGATTGGTATTAAAGTATTTTGGGTGGTTTATTGCTTCATAAACCACAAAACCGAAATACTAACACAAAACAGCCTTTCTGGCACAAATTAAAATAAAAGGTCCATACAAAAGTCTTCCTCAACCTTCAGGGACACAACACACTTCAGCTCCTTCTGGAGCTTGAGCCTGGAGACATCCTACCTTCAAAAACACACAGCAAACAAAAAACAGTAGTTGGACATTTAACTCTGCTAACCACAATCTTGAGGTGGAGATATGGTGAGTAGGCATCCAGCCCTCACTTACTCACAAAAACCCAAGCCCTTGTAATGGCTGTTAACCCCTTCATGATGGAAGAGAAACTTATGGGTTTCACATCACGGAAGAAAGCAATCTTCATTACACATATCTCCCCTCACATGCAACACCAATGACCTCGCCACATTATATAATAATAATAATAATAAACCTTCCAAACGCTAGTACCTTTATAAAAAACATGGAAATATCTATAAAGATACTTCCATTGCTAACAAATGTTTATGAATGTACAGATTGTTGGGAATCCTAAACAATTACAGAGGAAAAAGGTTTGACCTGAACAGTTCATGACACCCTTGGAGCTTCAGGTGCTTAGGTTAGGAAAAAAGGAAATTAAGTACGTTACATATCTTCATGAACTTGTATAATGAGTTGGGCTCAGTATAATTTTAATCCTTTTGAGCTCAATGTGGTCTTTATTTCTTCTTTTTTAATAAACCTGACTGGAATTACAACAGAAACAAAAATTCAGACAGATGAGATAACACTGCAGACATGTCTCTCTTGGGCACTGCTTGTGATTGGCAGAGACAGAAGTGTCATATGGTGATTGATGATAAATGACTAGTTACATACTTCGTCATTCAGATACAGTTTATAGGCATGTCACTGGAGACTGATATACAGAAAAGTACATTATTTTACTACAACTTCTAACTAATTTTTTTTCTCTCTTGATGGTATTATTTTATGCAAAGTTATGCAATTTACATAATAAAATGCTCTAGACAAATAATAAAAAAGCTTCCTTATCAAAATCCACTCATCTCATACTCCAAGATTAAGCTGTTTTAATCAGCCAACAAAATATTTACATAATTATGTTATTATGCTTTAACTGTGCATGTAACCATTTTTGCTAAGCACAGCGAAGGACGCTTGATTTTTTCTTTTTTCCAGGCTTCTGTGTTTCAGTGCACTACTTATTTCTAACAAAAGATGATAAATTCCCATGGGAGTAATTCTTTTCATGAATGTCATCATTATACATTGAGCTGTTGTGCAGTCTTCAATGGGGATATTTTCCTATTGGCTAGCTTGAATACCAAACTCTAAATTTTCATACTTCTATAGTAGCACAAAACAGTTTGAAAATTTGCATAAGTGCCCACTGACAGAAATAAAAATATGATTTATAGGCAGGAATATTTAATGTAATACAATGTTTGTACTATATCGAAGCAGTTTTTGCTATCATTCAAGGATGCAGTTGTAACAAGTAATATAAACAGGATTTCTTGCATCAACTTTTAGGCAATCCTAGTCTAGAGGACAGTCCTTGGGGGATAATTAGACTATTGGTAAAGAAAAAAGTGATGATCGCTGGAAATTGAATTTAGTGACAACACTCAATAGGGGAAATAAAGTCATAAGAACTGTGCTTTCAAAATATTGATATATCTTCAAGAGTGACCCAGTTTTGGGAAAACATCTCCCTCATAAACCAGGGATTACATATAGGAGGGGGAAATTTGGTGGCCCCCCAGTGAATTAAAAAACCACTTGGATTCAAAAATAAAAAACATTAACAAAAAGTAAGGATCAAATTTTATGTGGTGTTCTTCAAGGAACCAGAGTTTTTAAATGCAACTCTAAAAAATGTTGTACCTGTGGGATCCTAGATCACGGGGCCAAAACTATCAAATGTAATAATACTGGTGATTTCTTTGAGATCTCACAAAGACTCACCTGTAGTAGTGATCATGTTGTATATGTCATCACATGCAGTTGCGGTTTGCAATGTGCAGACACTGCGTCCCGCATTAATGGTCACAGAAAAAGAGCAAAAAACGGCTTTTTAATACAGATTCTCTCGAGGCATCTGCTAATTAAACATAACACAATTTTTAACATAAAAGTAACTCCAGTGGAGCAGATACCCCCTGATGTTGCAAATAGGAATGCTCTTTTAAACCAGAATGAAACGTTTTGGATATATCGTCTGGGAACATTATATCCAAATGGATTGAATGATATCATAGAGAGACTTTAAACGTTGCTTCTTCTTTTCTTTTTTCTGGGCTTTTTTTGTGTTTTTGTGGGGTTTTTTTCTTGCATCAATGTTGACAAGGGTGGATCAATCAGTGGGTGTGTTCCTGAACTTGGTCCACACCCGAAATCAAGTTTCTGAGGCTGGGATAAAAGGTTTGCTACTATATATAAGTGTGATTGAATTTTATACCAGTAGGATCTGTACTGTGTCTTCATGATACCTGAAGAAGGATATATACTGTATCCGAAACGTGTTACATCTCCTCTATTTTAACTGATCAAATAAAAAAATGAAATATCATCTTTGGATTTGAGTCCTGGGAAGCACTGCCATTCATGGGCTGGATGTACTTTCTTGATTTACTCATCCTGTGTGAGCCTGAATGTGGCTCTTTCACTTGGATCCACCCAAGGCAGGCAGCAAGCCCTGTTTATTGAAAAGTATCCCAGAGGGATTTTTGAGGATACACAATCTAAAGACATATTAGTCTTCTATCAGATGAGTGCATAAAATTGTGCACCCTTTAACCCCTTTATACCATTGGACGTACTATTCCGTCCATGTGGGGTGGGCCCTACTTCCCAAGGATGGAATAGTACGTCCAGCGCGATCAGCTGTGCTCATGGGGGGAGCGCAGCCGATCGCGGCCGGGTGTCAGCTGACTATCGCAGCTGACATCCGGCACTATGTGCCAGGAGTGGTCACGGACTGCCCCCGGCACATTAACCCCCAGCACTCTGCGATCAAACATGATCGCAGTGTTCCGGCGGTATAGGGAAGCATTGCGCAGGGAGGGGGCTCCCTGCGTGCTTCCCAGAGACCCTCGGAACAACGCGATGTGATCGCGTTGCTCCAAGGTTCTCTTACCTCCTCCTCCCTGCAGCAGGCCCAGATCCAAAATGGCCACGGGGCTGCATCTGGGTCCTGCAGGGAGGTGACTTCACAGCGCCTGCTCAGAGCAGGCGCCGGGAAGCCTTCAGTAGTGCACGTCAGATTGCTGATCTGACACAGTGCACAGCAAAGTGTCAGATCAGCGATCTGTCACTTTACTGTGATGTCCCCCCCTGGGGCAAAGTAAAAAAGTTTAAAAAAAATTACATGTGTAAAAAAAAAAAAACCTAAATAAATAATAAAAAAAATATTGTTCCAATAAATACATTCCTTTATCTAAATAAAAAAAACAATAAATGTACAAATATTTAGTATCGCCACGTCCGTAACGACCCGACCTATAAAACTCTCCCACTAGTTAACCCCTCCAGTGAATACCGTAAAAAAAAAGGCAAAAACCAACACTTTATTATCATACCGCCGAACCAAAAGTGTAATAACACGCGAACAAAAAGACACATATAAATAACCATGGTATCACTTAAAACGTCATCTTGTCCCGCAAAAAATGAGCTGCCATACAGCATCATCAGCAAAAAAATAAAAAAGTTATAGTCCTCAGAATAAAGCGATGCAAAAATAATTATTTTTTCTATAAAATAGTTATCCTATAAAAGTGCCAAAACATAAAAAAGATATAAATGAGGTATCGCTGTAATGGTACTGACCCGAAGAATAAAACTCCTTTTTTCCATTATACCAAACGCGGAACGGTATAAACACCCCCCCAAAAAAAAAGAAATTCATGAATAGCTGGTTTTTGGTCATTTTGCCTCACAAAAGTCGGAATAAAAAGCGATCAAAAAATGTCACACGCCCGAAAATGTTGCCAATAAAAACGTCAACTCGTCCCGCAAAAAACAAGACCTCACATGACTCTGTGGACTAAAATATGGAAAAATTATAGCTCTGAAAATGTGGTAAGGCAAAAAATATTTTTTGCAATAAAAAGCGTCTTTTAGTGTGTGACGGCTGCCAATCATAAAAATCCGCTAGAAAACCCGCTATAAATAGTAAATCAAACCCCCCTTCATCACCCCCTTAGTTAGGGAAAAATTCAAAAATGTATTTATTTCCATTTTTGAACTAGGGCTAGGGTTAGGGCTAGGGTTAGGGCAAGGGCTAGGATTAGGTAGGGCTAGGGTTAGGACTAGGGTTAGGGCTAGGGTTAAGGTTAGGGTTAGGGTTAAGGCTAGGGCTAGGGTTGGGGCTACAGTTAGGGTTGGGGCTAAAGTTAGGGTTAGGGTTGGGGCTAAAGTTAGGGTTAGGGTTGGGGCTAAAGTTAGGATTAGGGTTTGGATTACATTTACGGTTGGGAATAGGGTTGGAATTAGGATTAGGGGTGTGTCAGGTTAGGGGTGTGGTTAGGGTTACCGTTGAGATTAGGGTTAGGGATGTGTTTGGATTAGTGTTTCAGTTATAATTGGGGGGTTGCCACTGTTTAGGCACATCAGGGGCTCTCCAAACGCGACATGACGTCCGATCTCAATTCCAGCCAATTCTGCGTTGAAAAAGCAAAACAGTGCTCCTTCCATTCCGAGCTCTCCCGTGCGACCAAACAGGGGTTTACCCCAACATATGGGGTATCAGCATACTCAAGACACATTGGACAACAACTTTTGGGGTCCAATTTCTCCTGTTACCCTTGGGAAAATACAAAACTGGGGGCTAAAAAATAATTTGTGTGGAAAAAAAAGAATTTTTATTTTTTCAGCTCTGCGTTATAAACTGTAGTGAAACACTTGGGGGTTCAAAGCTCTCACAACACATCTAGATGAGTTCCTTAGGGGGTCTACTTTCCAAAATACTGTCACTTCTGGGGGGGTTTCAATGTTTAGGCACATCAGTGATTTTTGTGAAAAAATGATATTTTATTTTTATGGCTCTGCATTATAAACTTCTGTGAAGCACTTGGTGGGTCAAAGTGCTCACCACACATCTAGAAAAGCTCCTTAGGGGGTCTACTTTCCAAAATGGTGTCACTTGTGGGGGGTTTCAATGTTTAGGCACATCGGTGGCTCTCCAAACGCAGCATGGCATCCCATCTCAATTCCAGTCAATTTTGCATTGAAAAGTTAAATGGCGCTCCTTCCCTTCCGAGCTCTCCCTTGCGCCCAAACAGTGGTTTACTCCCACATATGGGGAATCAGCATACTCAGGACAAATTGTACAACAACTTTTGGGGTCCACTTTCCCCTGTTACCCTTGGTAAAATAAAACAAATTGGAGCTGAACTACATTTTTTGTGAAAAAAAGTTAAATGTTCATTTTTATTTAAACATTCCAAAAATTCCTGTGAAACACCTGAAGGGTTAATAAACTTCTTGAATGTGGTTTTGAGCATCGTGAGGGGTGTAGTTTTTAGAATGTTGTCACACTTGGTTATTTTCTATCATATAGACCCCTCAAAATGACTTCAAATGAGATGTGGTCCCTAAAAAAAAAATGGTTGTAAAAATGAGAAATTGCTGGTCAACTTTTAACCCTTATTACTCCCTAATAAAAAAATATTTTGGTTCCAACATTGTGCTTATGTAAAGTGCTCATGTGCAAAATGTTACTTATTAAGTATTTGTGTGACATATCTCTGTGATTTAATTGCATAAAAATTTAAAGCCGGAAAATTGCAAAATTTTCAAAATTTTCGACAAATTTCTATTTTTTACACAAATAAACGCAGGTAATATCAAAATTTTTTTATCACTATCATGAAGTACAATATGTCTTGAGAAAACATTGTCAGAATTACCGGAATCCAGAGTTATAACCTCATAAAGGGACAGTGGTCAGAATTGTAAAAATTAGCCCGGTCATTAACGTGCAAACCACCCTTGGGGTAAAGGGGTTAAAGATTATAATATTGTGTTTACACACTTAGGGCGCCCTGATTTTTCTGTTCTTCTTTCCTAAGCAGGGTTTTTTTATCCATTGTTAAGGAGAGACAAGCTTCTCCCAGCTACAAGCCAAAAATGGAACTTATCAATAGGAGACCGATTTTCTACAAGGTTTGTTCACGAGTCACGACTGTTTACGGATCGTTTAGAAAATACTGCACAGTAACACTAAGGGCAAGTATAGTTCTTGTTTAATACAAATGTTAATTTCAAAGTTAAGTTTTCTTTTTCATTAATTTAAGACGTCCTGTGTTATGACCTGGTGGTTAGGACAATAATGGACCAGGTGGGTAAGAGCACACGGAAAGACCTGATAGTTAATAATAATACAGGACAAGCTCAGGGACGTGGGAACTCTGCTGACCACAATCCCTAATCCTATCACACACACTAGAAATAGCCGTGGATTGCTCCTAACGCTCCCTATGCAACTTGTCACAGCCTAACGAACTAGCTAGCCCTAAAGATAGAAAAATAAGCCTACCTTGCCTCAGAGAAATTCCCCAAAGGAAAAGGCAGCCCCCCACATATAATGACTGTGAGTTAAGATGAAAATCACAAACACAGAGATGAAATAGATTTAGCAAAGAGAGGCCCGACTTACTGAACAGACAGAGGATAGGAAAGGTGACTTTGCGGTCAGCACAAAAACTACAAAAAGACCACGCAGAGGGCGCAAAAGACCCTCCTCACCGACTCACGGTGCGGAGGTGCTCCCTCTGCGTCCCAGAGCTTCCAGCAAGCAAGACAAAAATCAAAATAGCAAGCTGGACAGAAAAATAGCAAACAAGAGAAAAACAAGCAGGAACTTAGCTTCTGCTGGAGAAGACAGGTCACAAGAACGATCCAGGGGCGAACAGACCAATACTGGAACATTGACAGGTGGCATGGAGCAATGATCTAAGTGGAGTTAAATAGAGCAGCCAGCTATCGAATTAACCTCGTCACCTGTGGAAGGAAACTCAGAAACCGCAGCCCCACTCACAACCACCAGAGGAAGCCCATGGACAGAACCAGCCGAAGTACCATTCATGACCACAGGAGGGAGCTTGACAACAGAATTCACAACAGTACCCCCCCCCTTGAGGAGGGGTCACCGAACCCTCACCAGAGCCCCCAGGCCGACCTGGACGAGCCAAATGAAAGGCACGAACCAGATCGGCTGCATGAACATCAGAGGCAAAGACCCAGGAATTATCTTCCTTACCATAACCCTTCCACTTGACCAGGTACTGGAGTTTCCGTCTCAAAATACGAGAATCCAAAATCTTCTCCACCACATACTCCAACTCCCCCTCAACCAACACCGGGGCAGGAGGATCAACGGATGGAACCACAGGCGCCACGTATCTCTGCAACAACGACCTATGGAATACATTATGGATGGCAAAAGAAGCTGGAAGGGTCAAACGAAATGACACAGGATTGAGAACCTCAGAAATCTTATACGGACCAATGAAACGAGGCTTAAACTTAGGAGAGGAAACCTTCATAGGAACATAACGAGACGACAACCAAACCAAATCCCCAACACGAAGTCGGGGACCCACACAGCACCGGCGGTTAGCGAAACGTTGAGCCTTCTCCTGGGACAATGTCAAATTGTCCACCACATGAGTCCAAATCTGCTGCAACCTATCCACCACAGTATCTACACCAGGACAGTCCGAAGACTCAACCTGCCCTGAAGAGAAACGAGGATGGAAACCAGAATTGCAGAAAAACGGCGAAACCAAAGTAGCCGAGCTGGCCCGATTATTAAGGGTGAACTCAGCCAACGGCAAAAAGGACACCCAATCATCCTGATCAGCAGAAACAAAGCATCTCAGATATGTTTCCAAAGTCTGATTAGTTCGTTCGGTTTGGCCATTTGTCTGAGGATGGAAAGCCGAGGAAAAAGACAAATCAATGCCCATCCTAGCACAAAAGGATCGCCAAAACCTCGAAACAAACTGGGAACTTCTGTCCGAAACGATGTTCTCCGGAAT
The DNA here is from genome assembly GCF_032444005.1 of Ranitomeya imitator. Classification (NCBI taxonomy): domain Eukaryota; kingdom Metazoa; phylum Chordata; class Amphibia; order Anura; family Dendrobatidae; genus Ranitomeya; species Ranitomeya imitator. The sequence goes on along the minus strand of NC_091287.1, from coordinate 110,755,212 downwards.
GCCATGTAAACGAACCACATGCTGGAAAAACAACGGCACCAAATCAGAGGAGGAAGGCAATTTAGACAAGGGTACCAAATGGACCATCTTAGAGAAGCGATCACAAACCATCCAAATGACCGACATCTTTTGAGAGACAGGGAGATCCAAAATAAAATCCATAGAAATATGCGTCCAGGGCCTCTTCGGGACCGGCAAGGGCAAAAGCAACCCACTGGCACGAGAACAGCAGGGCTTAGCCCGAGCACAAGTCCCACAGGACTGCACAAAAGAACGCACATCCCGTGACAAAGACGGCCACCAAAAGGATCTAGCCACCAAATCTCTGGTACCAAAGATTCCAGGATGACCAGCCAACACCGAACAATGAACCTCAGAGATAATTCTACTAGTCCATTTATCAGGGACAAACAGTTTCTCCGCTGGGCAACGGTCAGGTCTATCAGCCTGAAATTTTTGCAGCACCCGCCGCAAATCAGGGGAGATGGCAGACAAAATTACCCCTTCTCTGAGAATACCTGCCGGTTCAGGAACACCCGGGGAGTCGGGCACAAAACTCCTTGACAGGGCATCAGCCTTCACATTCTTAGAGCCCGGAAGGTGCGAAACCACAAAATCAAAATGGGAGAAAAATAGCGACCAACGAGCCTGTCTAGGATTCAACCGTTTAGCAGACTCGAGATAAGTCAAATTCTTGTGATCCGTCAAGACCACCACGCGATGCTTGGCTCCTTCAAGCCAATGACGCCACTCCTCGAATGCCCACTTCATGGCCAACAACTCTCGATTGCCAACATCATAATTGCGCTCAGCAGGCGAAAACTTTCTAGAAAAGAAGGCACATGGTTTCATCACCGAGCCATCAGAACTTCTTTGCGACAAAACAGCCCCTGCTCCAATCTCAGAAGCATCAACCTCGACCTGAAACGGGAGCGAAACATCTGGCTGGCACAACACAGGGGCAGAAGAAAAACGACGCTTCAACTCCTGAAAAGCTTCCACAGCCGCAGAAGACCAATTGACCACATCAGCACCCTTCTTGGTCAAATCAGTCAACGGTTTAGCAACACTAGAAAAATTACTGATGAAGCGACGATAAAAATTAGCAAAGCCCAGGAACTTTTTCAGACTCTTCACAGATGTCGGCTGAGTCCAATCATAAATGGCCTGGACTTTAACAGGGTCCATCTCGATAGTAGAAGGGGAAAAAATGAAACCCAAAAATGAAACCTTCTGAACTCCAAAGAGACACTTTGACCCCTTCACAAACAAAGAATTAGCACGAAGGACCTGGAACACCATTCTGACCTGCTTCACGTGAGACTCCCAATCATCCGAGAAGACCAAAATATCATCCAAATATACAATCAGGAATTTATCCAGGTACTCTCGGAAGATGTCATGCATAAAGGACTGAAATACTGATGGAGCATTGGAAAGCCCGAATAGCATAACCAGGTACTCAAAATGGCCCTCGGGCGTATTAAATGCTGTTTTCCATTCATCGCCCTGTTTAATATGCACAAGATTATACGCCCCTCGAAGATCTATCTTGGTGAACCAACTAGCCCCTTTAATACGAGCAAACAAATCAGACAGCAGCGGCAAAGGATACTGAAACCTGACTGTAATTTTATTAAGAAGGCGGTAATCAATACAAGGTCTCAAAGAACCATCCTTCTTGGCCACAAAAAAGAACGCTGCTCCGGTGATGACGACGGGCGAATATGACCTTTCTCCAAGGATTCCTTTATATAACTCCTCATAGCGGCGTGTTCTGGCACAGATAAATTGAACAGTCGGCCCTTAGGAAACTTACTACCAGGAATCAAATTAATAGCACAATCGCAATCCCTATGAGGAGGTAGGGCACTGGATTTGGGCTCATCAAATACATCAGGGTAATCCGACAAAAACTCCGGGACTTCAGAAGGGGTGGATGACGAAATAGACAAAAATGGAACATCACCATGTACCCCCTGACAACCCCAGGTGGACACAGACATAGATTTCCAATCCAATACTGGATTATGGACCTGTAGCCATGGCAACCCCAAAACGACCACATCATGCATATTATGCAACACCAAAAAGCGAATATCCTCCTGATGTGCAGGAGCCATGCACATGGTCAATTGGGTCCAGTACTGAGGCTTATTCTTGGCCAAAGGCGTAGCATCAATTCCTCTCAATGGAATAGGATACTGCAAGGGCTCCAAGAAAAAACCACAGCGCCTAGCAAACTCCAAGTCCATCAAATTCAGGGCAGCGCCTGAATCCACAAATGCCATAACAGAATAGGATGACAAAGAGCAAATCAGAGTAACGGACAAAAGAAATTTCGACTGTACCGTACCAATGGTGGCAGACCTAGCGTACTGCTTAGTGCGCTTAGGACAATCGGAGATAGCATGAGTGGAATCACCACAGTAAAAACACAGGCCATTCCGACACCTGTGTTCTTGCCGTTCAGCTTTGGTCAAAGTCCTATCACATTGCATAGGCTCAGGTCTATGCTCAGATAATACCGCCAAATGGTGCACAGCTTTATGCTCACGCAAGCGTCGATCGATCTGAATGGCCAAAGACATAGACTCATTCAGACCAGCAGGCATGGGTAATCCCACAATGACATCCTTAAGGGCTTCAGAGAGACCCTTTCTGAAAATTGCTGCCAGGGCACATTCATTCCACTGAGTGAGTACAGACCACTTCCTAAACTTCTGACAATATATCTCTACCTCATCCTGACCCTGACACAGAGCCAGCAAGATTTTCTCTGCCTGATCCACTAAATTTGGTTCATCATAAAGCAATCCAAGCGCCAGAAAAAACGCATCAACATCACGCAATGCCGGATCTCCTGGCGCAAGGGAAAATGCCCAGTCTTGAGGGTCGCCACGTAACAAAGAAATAATGATTTTTACTTGTTGAACAGGGTCACCTGAGGAGCGAGGTTTCAAAGCAAGAAACAATTTACAATTATTTTTGAAATTCAGGAACTTAGATCTATCCCCAAAAAACAAATCAGGAATAGGAATCCTAGGCTCTGACATCGGATTCTGAACCACAAAATCTTGAATGTTTTGTACCCTTGCAGTGAGATTATCCATCCAAGAGGACAGACCTTGAATGTCCATATCCACACCTGTATCCTGAACCACCCAGAGGTCTAGGGGAAAAGAAAGGCAAAACACAGTGCAAAGAAAAAAAATGGTCTCAGAACTTCTCTTATCCCTCTATTGAGATGCAATAATACTTTGGGCCACCTGTACTGTTATGACCTGGTGGTTAGGACAATAATGGACCAGGTGGGTAAGAGCACACGGAAAGTTAATAATAATACAGGACAAGCTCAGGGACGTGGGAACTCTGCTGACCGCAATCCCTAATCCTATCACACACACTAGAAATAGCCGTGGATTGCTCCTAACGCTCCCTATGCAACTCGTCACAGCCTAACGAACTAGCTAGCCCTAAAGATAGAAAAATAAGCCTACCTTGCCTCAGAGAAATTCCCCAAAGGAAAAGGCAGCCCCCCACATATAATGACTGTGAGTTAAGATGAAAATCACAAACACAGAGATGAAATAGATTTAGCAAAGAGAGGCCCGACTTACTGAACAGACAGAGGATAGGAAAGGTGACTTTGCGGTCAGAACAAAAACTACAAAAAAACCACGCAGAGGGCGCAAAAGACCCTCCGCACCGACTCACGGTGCGGAGGTGCTCCCTCTGCGTCCCAGAGCTTCCAGCAAGCAAGACAAAAATCAAAATAGCAAGCTGGACAGAAAAATAGCAAACAAGAGAAAAACAAGCAGGAACTTAGCTTCTGCTGGAGAAGACAGGTCACAAGAACGATCCAGGGGCGAACAGACCAATACTGGAACATTGACAGGTGGCATGGAGCAATGATCTAAGTGGAGTTAAATAGAGCAGCCAGCTAACGAATTAACCTCGTCACCTGTGGAAGGAAACTCAGAAGCCGCAGCCCCACTCACAACCACCAGAGGAAGCCCATGGACAGAACCAGCCGAAGTACCATTCATGACCACAGGAGGGAGCTTGACAACAGAATTCACAACAGTCCTGGTATGAAATTTGCAACTTTCCAGGGGTTCCAAATTTCCCTTTTATGGGTTGGATGTGACGCCTGTGTGTCCAGATTGAGACTATGTTCACCACCGTTCATGTATCAGCACAACACTTTTTCTGTACTTTCCTCTGTTACAGCTCATGGGGGGATCTATTCTCTTTTTTGGTGTAAGACACTAATACAAGGGAATATACTGTATGTGCTTATCTAGGCTCTGTTTTATGTGCCCTACCTGAAAATCCGAGTGATTTCTGCTCTCTCTGATGTGCTGTATACAACATAATTTTCTCCCTACTGCTCTCTCTGGAGAGCCAACACATCCAATTGCAGTGTTCAATTAGATCTATGGCATTGCATATTCAGCAGGACAGCTAGCTATGTAAAGGATTTACACAAGCTGTACAACAGCTAAATGGTAGGAAAGTACCCACCATAAAAAATAAATATAAAAAGGAGTTAAATATATTCCAAAAAAATCTACACATTATGTAACCACATATGCTAGCGCTAGAGCTATCCAGCACATATACAGTGAAGCAACTTTGGTTTTGCTTGCGCACTGTGTATATCGCAGGAGTTGGTTTGCAAATTTCATAACTACTGCTGAGACTGGGACGGCCTAGAAGATGCACATCATTCTACAACTTTATGCTGAAAGTGACAATTTAGAGATGGACATCTTCCCAAAACTATTATTATATAATTTTATGACAGCAATTTGAGGGCTTCATGTCCCACATTTATTTGACTTTGCAATATCAATTATTGTACAGCTCAAAGCTAAAGTATTGGCCGTGTAAAAATGTATTTCACATAAAAACGGCGCCAGTAGCAGTAAATGACAATATATTGCAGTGAGAACTATAGATATTTATAGTACCAAAATTACGTCTGTCATTTAATGTAAGTCAGAGTATTAAAACTACAAATAAAGGGTTATTATTTCTTAGCTACATTAGTTGATACTTAAATTCATTTTTGTGTTATTTCAAGGATTGACCCTTATCATTTTATAATGGCAAACCTTTATTCTCTATTGACCTGCCATGTTCATGTCCATCCCTTTGTTGCATTACATACAGTACATCACAACTCTGTTGTTTAATATGATTGTTATTATAACATGTTAAATATGCTTCTTTCCTATTAATTTTAGTGCTGATAACCAATGCATGTACTGTGTAATAAAGTAGACAGTTTGCTCAAATATAAAGCTTATTTTTCTATAGCAGCAACATTAAACTAGGTCAATTCCCAGCTGCACATATGACTTTCATGCTCCTTGGTTGCCCATCTATATATTCCCAAGTTATGTGACATTATCTTCTGATGCCAAGTTTTCTTATGCAATGTCTAGATGATATTTTTCCATACTATTTTCCTTAAAGTTATCATCTCCTTTTAACAAAATGTTGTCCATATGCTAGATTAATTGCAAAATAAACAAAATCAGCTTACCTTATCCTGTTCAGGTCCAGCGTTGTGTTTCTTCCATTGCCCCAGTCTCTGCCATTTGGCTGTAAAAGTGAAGTCAACATCGACCATGCTGCAGCCAATATCTGTGCTCATTGGCTCTCATTATGCTGATGGCCTGATTGCCTGCAGCAGAGGTACAGGCGCTGGACCCTACCTTCTGTAAGTAAAGTTCATTTAGGGTATGTGTCCACGTGCAGGAAACGCTGCGTGTTTGACGCTGCATAGAGACGCAGCGTCAAATACGCAGCATCCAGATGTTACAGCATAGTGGAGGGAATTTAATGAAATCCCGTCTCCACTATGCGTGGTAACACGCACGCGGCGGCCCTGCGACTCCGGACATGCGGCGCGTCTTTTAAGATTGCAGCATGTCCGTATACCTTGCGGCGACGCTGCGTCGCCGCAAGGTACTGTATAACACAGGGCCTTATGGTGGAGTGTGATGATCCCAGATGTGTGCTATGAACACATCCGGCATCATCGCGTTCCAGAAAGGGGGCGGAGCTTAGCGCAGAGCGGGTTTGCCGCTCTGACTAAACCGCCAGCCATCCTGAAGGTGGACACACATCCTTAGTGTTTTTTTACGAGGAACTGAACATATGGGCAAAAGTTTCTTATAATGGGACAACTACTTTAAAACAATTACTTAAAGATATTCAATGAGCAACATCCAGCACAAAATGCTAAAATCTTAGATTAAAAATGTCACTACTGTAAGGCCGGCGTCACACTAGCGAGTTTTACGGACGTATGAGTGCAGAAAATACGTCCGTAAAACACGCCTAACAAACGTCCCAATTATTCTCTATGCCCCTGCTCCTATCTGCCGTATTTTACTGATCAGTATTATACGGCTTTCTACGGCCGTAGAAAATCGCAGCATGCTGCGTTTGTCACCGTATTGCGCAAAAAAACGCCAATGAAAGTCTATGGAAGCCAGAAAATACGGATTACACACGGACCAGCAGTGTGACTTGCGAGAAATACGCAGCGGTGTTGGAGAGAAAAGCCGGCAATTCAGTGCGGTGTACAGTAAAATCACACTGACAGCTTACAGTAGAATAGGTAGAATAAATGTGTACACATAGAATAGGTATATATATATATATGTAAATATATATATATATGTCAGTGAGACACATATATGTATATATATTATTACTTCATACAGCGCTAGATAGCTTTAAAGCCGGTAATTCAATTACCGGCTTTTGCTATCTCCTTCCTAAACCCGACATGATATGAGACCTTATTTACATACAGTAAACCATCTCATATCACCTTTTTTTTTGCATATTCCACACTACTAATGTTAGTAGTGTGTATATGCAAAATTTGGCCATTCTAGCTATTAAATTAAAGGGTTAAATGGCAGAAAAAATTGGCGTGGGCTCCCGCGCAATTTTCTCCGCCAGAGTAGTAAAGCCAGTGACTGAGAGCAGATATTAATAGCCTGGAGAGGGTCCATGGTTATTGTTCCCCCCCTGGCTAAAAACACCTGCCCCCAGCCACCCCAGAAAAGGCACATCTGGAAGATGCGCCTATTCTGGCACTTGGCCACTCTCTTCCCATTCCCGTGTAGCGGTGGGATATGGGGTAATGAAGGGTTAATGCCACCTTGCTATTGTAAGGTGACATTAAGCCAAATTAATAATGGAGAGGCGTCAATTATGACACCTATCCATTATTGGTTGGTATTTTTGATCAGTCTGACCCCATATTCAGCAGTAACCGCCTCTTCCAAACGGGCATTAAAACACAATCGACCACGATGTTATGCTCACCCGTTAAAGCTGGATAATACTGACAATGATTTGAAATAGAGTAGAAAGTGTCTCCGTCTGTGTCTAAAACATGATGTGAACCAAATGGCTATAAAAGGTGTCAGTCACACAGATACGTGTACTACGGCAAGCCATCTAACAACCTACTGGTTACACCCATACTAACAGATAAGGAGTTTAGGGGTTACCTTCCCAATTATGTCAGAAAATGAAGGGACTAACCCCTATCATCTGGAGACAATTTTTATTTCTAGGTTTGTATCTTTCTCTCCTCTTCTTCCAAAGTCCATAACTCATTACTTTTTTATTTTTATCATATGAGCTAATTTATTTTATATTTTGATAGACCAGACTTTAAAGGACATGTCAATACCATATATGCTCTGATAGTTTGTCTTGGTAGTCCGTACTGTTGTGGATCAATTTCTTTAGTAGAAGATCGAAGGAAATCCTAATGTACTCTGGCCACAATCTATTTCTTCTACATCTTGCCGAATTTATATGAGATGTGGCAAAATTTTCTTATTTTGATATGGTTGTTATTTTGTCCTACATTCATTTCAACAAGTACAATTGTGAGAACATTCAAATTTTGGATTTTTCAGCAGGCTATTGTTAAGGTAGAATATTTCTTGCCATGATTGTATCCTTTCATGTTGACCTGGTGGAATTAGGCTGGAGTCACACTCGGCGTAAGACAATACGGTCCGTATATTACGGCCATAATACACTGAAAAGTCCCCAAAATAGTGGTCCGTAGCTCCTCCGTAGGCAGGGTGTTTCAGCGTTTTTTGCGCATGGCATCCTCCGTATGTAATCTGTATGGCATCCGTACTGCGTGTTTTTCTCGCAGGCTTGCAAAACCAACATACGGCTATACAAGGGATCCATGTTTAAAAAAAAAACAAAAACATATATACTGTCTATATATATATATATATATATATATATATATATATATATATATAGACAGTATATATGTCAGTGAGACACATATATGTATATATATTATTACTTCATACAGCGCTAGATAGCTTTAAAGCCGGTAATTCAATTACCGGCTTTTGCTATCTCCTTCCTAAACCCGACATGATATGAGACCTGGTTTACATACAGTAAACCATCTCATATCACCTTTTTTTTTTGCATATTCCACACTTCTAATGTTAGTAGTGTGTATATGCAAAATTTGGCCGTTCTAGCTATTAAATTAAAGGGTTAAATGGCGGAAAAAATTGGCGTGGGCTCCCGCGCAATTTTCTCCGCCAGAGTAGTAAAGCCAGTGACTGAGGGCAGATATTAATAGCCTGGAGAGGGTCCACGGTTATTGGCCCCCCCCTGGCTAAAAATATCTGCCCCCAGCCACCCCAGAAAAGGCACATCTGGAAGATGCGCCTAATCTGGCACTTGGCCACTCTCTTCCCATTCCCGTGTAGCCCGGTGGGATATGGGGTAATGAAGGGTTAATGCCACCTTGCTATTGTAAGGTGACATTAAGCCAAATTAATAATGGAGAGGCGTCAATTATGACACCTATCCATTATTAATCCAATAGTAGTAAAGGGTTAAAAAATACACAAACACATTATTAAAAAGTATTTTAATGAAAAAATATAATTGACGATTATCTGGAAGATGCGCCTTTTCTGGGGTGGCTGGGGACAGGTGTTTTTAGCCAGGGGGGGGCCAATAACCATGGACCCTCTCCAAGCTATTAATATCTGCCCTCAGTCATTGGCTTTACTACTCTGGCGGAGAAAATTGCACGGTTTAGATGGAAGTTGCGCAGCAGAGCCACTGACATGATGTGTACCTGTCTGTATGCATGTTTCATACTAAACAGCCACCTCCCATTGGGTGATTGATGTGTGACGCCGATCCAGCGATGTCTTCACTTGTAACCAGGGTAAACATCGGGTTACTAAGCGCAGGGCCGCGCTTAGTAACCCGATATTTACCCTGGTTACCATTGTAAATGTAAAAAAAAAAACCACTACATACTTACATTCCGGTGTCTGTCGCGTCCCCCGGCGTCCGCCTCCACTGCACTACTCCTGCATCCTGTGGAGGTGCCGGCCATAAAGCAGAGCACAGCGGCGCTTACACAGGATGCAGGAGGAGTGCAGGGAAGCGGACGCCAGGGGACGTGACAGGCACCGGAATGTGAGTATGTGTTTTTTTTTTTACATTTACAATGGTAACCAGGGTAAACATCGGGTTACTAAGCGCGGCCCTGCGCTTAGTAACCCGATGTTTACCCTGGTTACCTGGGGACTTCGGCATCGTTGGTCGCTGGAGAGCTGTGACAGCTCTCCAGCGACCACACAGCGATGCTGCAGCGATCTGCATCGTTGTCTATATCGCTGCAGCGTCGCTTAATGTGACAGTACCTTAACTCTCTCTGTTCACTACAATCACCCCCTTACCTGTGGTTCCCGGTAAGAGTCTAATGCATTTGTGTTTGTGTTAGAATCAGCTGTGCAGCCACCATGTAGTCTCTGTATCTTCTAGTTTAGTTAATGCTCTTTGCACTGCATACAGATAGATCCATTCCTGTATAGAGCAGAACAGTGTTGCAGCATGTACTTTGCCTTAGATACATATTATAACTGCATTCCTGTGTTGTAATGTTACTGTGCAGCCTCTGTAATGTGAGTTACTATGTGTCATGCTGCTGTCTCTCTTATCTGTCAGTACTGATACACTATTTTTTCTCTTTGTAATTTTTACCATTATCAATACCATCTACTACGATTATCATCCATTATCATCCGTTATTGTTCACATTATCATCTTAATAAATATAGATTTAAGAATCCATACAGGATATTTACTGAGAAGTGGATGAAAGGTTTATCTGTATGCTGGAATTTACACAGCATCATATGTGGAGGAAGGCAGAACACCTTTTACTAAAGATGAGTGAATTGATTTGATAAGAATAGAATTTGAATTGAATTTCAACAAATTCTCAGGACCTGATGAATTTAAAGAATAACAGTATTTTTAATTTTTATTTCATAACTCAAAAATACATGTGCAAATAATTTGTAAGATATCTTATCAGTCAAATTTGATACTTTCTCTGTCATAATGGATCAACCAGTAAAATCTGTATTCAGTGATGACAGATTTTCGCATTACTGAGATAGGAGATGGATACTATTCTATTTAGATGGGAATAGGGAGGAGCTACAGGCACAGCTCCTCCCTCCTCCTTCCCATCCTATCTAGATACAATCTTATCAATAGCAGCTGCCATTTCATATCCAGCAATAGGAAACTCTGTCTTCACAGAAAACAGATTTTTACCTCTTTTGCTGATAGGATATATTGCAAAGTTGCTTATTTTCATGTCTACTGTTGATTTAGGAAATAAAATGTAAAATAATGGCTACTCTTTAATCAATTTGCAATTCAATTTGCATGAATCATCAAAAAATTCCCGTAATCTTTTTACACATTGCAGAAGATTGTATCAAAAGGCTCACATGTTTTAACAAATAGACCAGACAGAATATCAAGTGTATGGGTTGAGGGTCAGTCGAGTAATAGTGACCACATATTAATAAGTTTTCATGTATCCATTAATATAAGATGCATAGTTTGTAGCCTACAATGACACTAAACTTTGAGAAGGCAAATTCCCAACAGCTGCGAGATGATCTTAGTGCCATAAACAGGGACAATGTCCTGAGAACTCAAAATACACAAAGCAAATGAGACACTTTTATAAGCATCCTGAATAAGACCTGTGTACAACATATACCCTATGGAAATAAACAGTCTAGAGGAAATCACTATGGCTAATGAGGGCTGCAAATGGCGTGATAAGTGACCAAAAGAAAGCATTTATGGACAGCAAAGATTGAAATATAGAGGCTCATTGCTAAAAAAGTTAAAATAATCCAAAAATATTCTTCAATTACATAAACTCAAAAATTATAGTGTTGGCCCCCTCAAAAATAGTTTGAGTTAAATGATGGAAGAGGATGAGGGAAAGGCCAATCTGCTAAACTCCTTTTTCTCTTGAGTATTTAGACAAGAAAATTCCAAAACAGAGGACATGATCAGGGGTACCATAATCCATTAAATGTCACCTGCTTAACCCAGCAGGAAGTACAGATTTGACTCAAAAACACTAAAATAGGCAAATCCTTGGGCTTGGATGGCATATGGCATACACACCCAAGTACTGCAGGAATTAAGTGCCGTGATAGACAGACCATTATTTTTCATGTTCAAAAATTCTATAACATTACAGGCACATAGCAAATATGATGCCAATATTCAGAAAGGAGACAAAATCTGAGCCTGGAATTTATAAGCCAGTAAGTTTAACCTCTACTGTAGGCACAATCTTTTAACGTTTTACAAGAGATGCTATACTAGAGTGCCTCAATAAGAATAACCTCATGACTCAACATCAACTTGAGTTTATGAGGGATAGATCCTGTCAAACTAATTTGATCAGCTTCTATAAAGAGGTAACCTCTAGATTGGACCAAGGTAGCACCATAGATGTCTCTCTGGACTTTTCAAAGGTGTTTGATACAGTGCCACCTCAAAGGTTGAAGCATAAAATGGGAGAAACGGGACTAGGTGAAAATATATGTAAATGGCTTAACATCTGGCTTAGTATAGGAAGCGAAGGGTGGTTGTTAATTAAACATCCTCTAATTGGGTCACAGTTAACAGTGGGGTACTACAAGGGTCAGTATTGAGCCCTCTTCTTTTAACATATTCATTAATGACCTTGTAGAGGGCATGTAGAGGGCAATTTCAATATTTGCAAATGATACTAAACTCTGCAGGGTAATCAACACGGAGGAAGTCCTATGGCTGAATTTCAAACTCAAAATTAGCAACCAGTGCCAGGCAGTTTGTGAAAAGGATACTGAGGGTACTACAAATATAATTGGAATCTGCCAACTGCACACCAAAAGCAAGCATATAATGAAGTAAAAGAAGTGTGCAAGACAGTTAGGTTCACCAAAGTATGACACATTATTTTATTCAAAAATCATGAACAAACAATGACATATAGTAATAAAAACAATTTAAAAAGCTAAAAATAGTCCACCGGATTTGTCCATGTTCGGACTAACCCCCCTCCTCCAATGTCCATGCCAAGGTTCACCACCAAAATAAAGGAAATACTAATCACAGTGAATATAAATAGCATAATGGAACCTATAAAGACTCTCTGTAATGAATTTACAAGTGTCAATTACAAATAAAGTATGAACAATTGCATTTCATACACTGTGATAATAGGGTAGGGTCAAATACATCTCATATAAATAGTCAAAGAGCCCTACTCAAGGACAATCAAATCCAAAAATAGCACCAGTTATATGAAATGATGTCCAACTGCAACAAAATAAAGAGCGTATAGGCTATATCTGTTGGACACATCAGCCAGAGAAGACAAGACGACAACAAGAAACAGGCATGTGCCCCTAACCTAAAAATCAGAATACTGTGAAAGAAGCATAAACCAAGGACATCATGTATGAGTGAAACCTGGTTGCAGGGACAGAAATGTTTGTGAATTGTGGAGTTTTTTACTCCAATTGTCTAGTGTAAAAACTTTGATGAATAGGGGCAGGGGCATTGGTGGCCTGGGTTATTAAATGGGCTGTGGTTGGGTACTACCAGTTTCCATAAGTTTTTATTGTCACATTGACTTTACTATGGCTGTGAAAAGAAACAGAAATCTAGCGCTCCCAAAAATTCTAACATGTGATAGATCAGCTTATTTAAAAAAAATGTATTCTGAAATGTAGCAAGTAAAAACAATGCGTTTCGGCTTATGTATTTACCTGATGAAGGTTTTTTTAAGCAGAAATGCGTTGTTTTCACTTGGTATATTTAAGAATAATTTTTTTTTTAAATAAGCCAATCTATCACATGTTACAATTTTTGGGAGCGCCGGCACCAGACTGAAATTCTGTTTCTTTTCACTTTTCACCTGCAGACGATTGAGGATCGCCTCATTGACCAGGAGCCATGCAGCAGACCAAGAAACTAGGACCTTACTTGGGACGCTCCCCCAGGGCCAATACGCTGTTCCTTCAACCTCAGTTTGGTGAGTGCATCAGCTTTGCACTTTTATTTATAATATTTTTATATTGCGCTTAGATCCTGCACGGTGCTGTCCCTTTTATATTTCCTATCGTCAGGGTACTATATCAAAATTACGATGGCTGTGTTTGTGTTATAGAGCTTGAAAGGGGTTGGATACAGTCTTAGGAAAACATAATGTTTTACACGTGTTTTTTCAGGGCAAATAGAGGCTTTGCAATATGGCGATTCATGGGAAAATAACTCCGAATAAATTGGTTTTTTTTTCAAAAATTCACCAAAACTGATTATTTCGAATTTGAAAAGATTCGATCATGTCTATCGATATCCCCTTCCTTAGGTTGTTCAATTCTTCTACTATTATACCATATGGACATTTTATTAGAGTCATAAATGATTTTGCTCTATTTATGCATTATTGAAATGTACAATGTGATTTATAATCAATTAATATGTAGAAGAATTTTAAAACCACCCTTAGGTTGACTGTTGCCTGTACTATATTTTTTATAGATATCGTTGCTTATAATTTACCATTTAGTGCCCATTGAATGCAATTACAATTGCACAAATATGACTGACAGACAGTTATGTAACACTGTACAATCAACTTGTGCTAGAGAATGTACAGGTACTTCTCACAAGATTAGAATATAATCAAAAAGTTAATTTATTTCAGTTCTTCAATACAAAAAGTGAAACTCATGTATTATGAAGAGTCATTACAAACAGAGTGATCTATTTCAAGTGTGTATTTCTGTTAATGTTGATGAATATGGCATGCAGCCAATGAAAACCCAAAAGTCATTATATCAGTAAATTATAATAATTACCAAAAAACACCTGCAAAGGCTTACTAAGCATTTAAAAAGGTAACAAGTCCATTTTAGTAGGCTCCACAATCATGGGGAAGACTGCTGACTTGACAGATGTCCAAAGGGCAGTCATTGACACATCCACAAAAGGTCATTGCTAAAGAAGCTCTGTTCACAGAGTGCTGTATCCAAGCATATTAATGGAAAGTTGAGTGGAAGGAAAAAGTGTGGTAGAAAAAGGTGCACAAGTAACTGGGATAACCGCAGCCTTGAAAGGATTGTTAAGAAAAGGCCATTCAAAAATTTGGGGGAGATTCACAAGGAGTGGACTGCTGCTGGAGTGATTGCTTCAAGAGCCACCACACACAGATGTATCCAGGACATGGGATACAAGTGCCGCATACCCTGTGTCAAGCCACTCATGACCAATAGACAATGCCAAAAGCATCTTACCTGGGCCAAGGAAAAAAAAACTGGACTGTTGCTCAGTGGTCCAAGGTGTTGTTTTCAGATTAAAGTAAATTTTGCATTTAATTTGGAAATCAAGGTCCCAGAGTCTAGAGGAAGAATGGAGAGGCACACAATCCAAGCTGCTTGAGGTCTAGTGTGAAGTTTCCACAATCAGTGATGGTTTGGGGAGCCATGTCATCTGCTGGTATAGGTCCACTGTGTTTTCTCAAGACTAAAGTCAGAACAGCGGTCTACCAGGAATTTTTAGAGAACTTCTTTATTCCCTCTTCCGACAAGCTTTTTGGAGATGGAAACTTCATTCTCCAGCAGGACATGGCACTTGTCCATACTGCCAAAAGTACCAATACCTGGTGTAAAAACAACATTATCACTGTGCTTGATTGACCAGCAAACTCGCCTGACCTTAACCCCATAGAGAATCTAAGTGGTACTTTCAAGAGGAATATGACAGACACCAGACCCAACAATGCAGACAAGCTAAAGGCTGCAATCAACGCAACTTGGGCTTCCATAACACCTCAGAAGTGCCACAGGCTGATTGCCTCCATGCCACGCCACATTGATGCAGTAATTGATGCAAAAGGAGTATAGAGTGTATTTACTGAACATACATTTCAGGCCAACATTTCAGATTTAAAAATTATTTTTCAAGTTGGTTTTATAAAGCATTCTAATTTACTGAGATAATGACCTTTTGATTTTCATTGGCTGTAAGCCATAATCATCAACATTAACAGAAATAAACACTTGAAATAGATCACTCTGCTTGTAATGACTCTATATAATAGAGTTTCACTTTTTGTATTGAAGAACTGAAATAAATTAACTTTTTGATGATATTCTAATTTTGTGACAAACACCTGTAAGTGCAGTATGAGAATTTTGGGATTGGGTTTCAATATTCGGTGGCACACTAAGCCACAATGACCTGTTGTATCATCTCTAGTAGAGTCATGTTTTCATCTTGTGCACACACCCCAAAGGCTGGCCCTGCCACGATAAGATTATTTTGTAGGCTTGCTTTGGAGAAGCAAATATATTGTTTCAAAAAGATGATGTAAAATATTTCAATGGAAACTTGTATAGAATGAAATCAGTTATGTAATCTCTTCTGAATGTTTTGCTGAATATGATTGTAACATCCCCAAATATCATTTTGTAGTGGTGTGCTATTCTGAGCTCGTAACTGCAAGAGAACAGGCAATTGTGAAATGTGCAATTAAAATGACACTTTCCTGGAACTGAGTACTTGTTATGAATGGTTGTCACATATAAATCCCACAAAGTAATACTTTCTCTTTTTCTATCACTTACTTATTCACTTTTAGTTAATATTAATTTGCTATTGATATCCATTTCTAAGTTTTGTGCTCCACTATTTCAAGCATTCAAATTCCATTTGCCTACCACAAAGGATGCTGATAGTGAATAAAAATTACTATTTTTTGTCAAGGTTTTTATAAACTCAAAAAGCACTGATCAGTAAACCTATAGGGGGGGGGGGGGGGGCAAACGAAATCAATACTCCGCCATAATATATATATAAGAAAACCAATGAAAGATGGACACCCGAGCTAAAATAAACAATTTTTATTGAAGACAAAAATCTAAAAAAGTATATAAATACAACAATACAGACTGTTAGGAGTCGAGTTTCCTCTGCTGCACAGGGGGAATCTCGATCAGTGTCTGCTGCGGTCTCCCATTCGGTATCAGCCGCAGTGGGCTCTGCTCAGCGGAGACGTCGCTCCCAGCGTCTCGCTGAGGCTGATTCAGTGCATAGGGTCACTACTGCCTTTTCTGGCTTTCCTATGGTACCCTGCACTGATCTGCGGCGAGCGAGCCTCTCTGGGACTAAGTCCTTGTTTACTCACACTGAGCATGCCCAGGGCAGGGTCTCCCATTGGAGGTCGAGGGCCACATGTTCGGTCACATGCTCAGGTGCTGCAGTACATTCCATTGGTCCTCCTGGAAGGTCCTGAAAGGGCAAAACATGCTCAGGTACTGTAGCACTTTCCATTGGTCCTTCTGGAAGGTCCTGAAAGGGCAAAAACTTCAGTAGCAGCTTCCTGTGCTGCAACTATATAAATTGCGCATGACCGCACGGCCATGCGCTAGTATTGTCTTGTAAATTTGTGTGTGTTGTGAGTGATAGTCGCTCTTTAAATAACCCTCCCTATTGAATGTCTGTTCGCGGAAGGTGTATGTTTGCTATCTAGCGCCCGACTTATTCAACAGCACGTAACACACATCACAGCGTCCAGTTGCTGTGTCCGCCAGTACGGCGCCGTGCGCTTCCTCTGCGCTTTCCTTACCCAAGCCTGGGTGGTTAGTGGCGTCTGTCAGTGCGGCACCGCACGCACTCTCGTGCCTTATTTATTATTTCAATAGTTTCCTTACACACCCAGTTGCGGTGTTGTGCCAGCAGTGGTCTAATCGGACTTCAATCCTAGTTGGGGTTGTGTTTGCTGACTTATTGCTCGCGCTCTATGTGCGGTACCGCGGTCCTGTGACGCAACAGGATCGCTTCCTTCACGCAGGGTGAAGTTAACCCTTTTATGTATACTTATAGTACCGCCATATAGTCCGTCTTACTTAGCAGCAGGTACTTTCCTGCACGGTGGATCCCGGGTTGCGAACGCACCAATTCCATCTAATAAACTATATATTTGGTGCGTTCCGCCAACCCTAACAACAGACAACAATAGAACAGATGCAATGAAAAAAGAAAGGCAACACTAGTGCCACGCACAAGAAAAAATAATCAGGTAAACTTTACACAGGATACATATAAATATATGCCTATAAATAATCAAAGTAGGTGAGCTGATTACTCCACATGCGTACAGATCCAAGATAATAATTGTGCCTATAGCTAATAGAGCATAGGAGCAGCAACATCAACATTAAAAGGCTCCATGGCGTACCACATCAAAAAAAGGGGGGGGGGGTCCAGAGTATACACATGCAAGCAATTACTTTCATATAAACCTAGCACCATCAGGAAACCCATATAGCCTATTGGAAATAGTATGAACCAATATTATACCGGGGACGTCCCATAGATATACAGTGGGTAAAGCCAGGCTAGATCCCGGATGGTAGCAAAGGATAGAGGTGGAGAGTAAGAAATAATAAAAGATTGAAAACACTGGACCAACCTGTTACTTGTGCGTGGTAAGAGGGGCCCGAACGCGCGTTTCGCATACGTTGCTTCCTCGGGGGGCGCTCTTTCCAATAGGCTATATGGGTTTCCTGATGGTGCTAGGTTTATATGAAAGTAATTGCTTGTATGTGTATACTCTGGACCCCCCCCCCCTTTTTTTGATCTGGTACGCCATGGAGCCTTTTAATGTTGATGTAGCTGCTCCTATGCTCTATTAGCTATAGGCACAATTATTATCTTGGATCTGTACGCATGTGGAGTAATCAGCTCACCTACTTTGATTATTTATAGGCATATATTTATATGTATCCTGTGTAAAGTTTACCTGATTATTTTTTCTTGTGCGTGGCACTAGTGTTGCCTTTCTTTTTTCATTGCATCTGTTCTATTGTTGTCTGTATTGTTGTATTTATATACTTTTTTAGATTTTTGTCTTCAATAAAAATTGTTTATTTTAGCTCGGGTGTCCATCTTTCATTGGTTTTCAAAAAGCACTGAGTACATAAGGTAAAACATATATTCTTCCCAGAATTCTACAAATATTGTTTGCTTACTTTCATAGCTGGTGTGATTGTATTTTATCTATCTCCAGCAGTCCCATACGAAATGAATGCAACAGACCAGTTGTTGCTGATCTGGCTACTATTCTATCCTATGATAGGTGATAACTTCTTCTTATAGGAATCCTTCTTTATAGATGAAAAGATTGCAGTACATAAGATAAACAGATAGTGAATAAAGTGGCAAGGTTTACTATAGGTACCTATTCAGAAAGGAAAAATATACCATTTTAATGGTGAAAACATTGGGGGCTAAATCCTTCCCTACAAATCTATATGTCACAAATAGATGAAAGTATTCTTTTTTATTTTATAAAACACACAAGTAATTCAAAATGGGTTGCCAGCACTGGCCAAACCCTTTAATGCTAGTATTGAGGACCTTTGTGATCCCACCTATATACACAAAAACACACTCACTTATAATGTCAGGTCTAGAAATACACTGCTCAAAAAAATAAAGTGAACACTTAAACAACAGAACATAACTCCAAGTAAATCAAACTTCTGTGAAATCAAACTGTCCAATTAGGAAGCAAGACTGTTTGACAATTAATTTCACATGCTGTTGTGCAAATGGAATAGACAACAGATGGAAATTATTGGCAATTATCAATACACTCTCAATAAAGGAGTGGTTCTGCAGGTGGGGACCACATACCAAATCTCAGTACCAATGCTTTCTGGCTGATGTTTTGGTCACTTTTGGTTGTGCTTTCACACTAGTGGTAGCATGAGACGGACTCTACAACCCACACACGTGGCTCAGGTAGTGCAGCTCTTCCAGGATGGCACATCAATGCAAGCTGTGGCAAGAAGATTTGCTATGTCTGTCTGCGTAGTGTCCAGAGGCTGGAGGCGCTACCAGGAGACAGGCCAGTACACCATGAGATGTGGAGGGGGCCATAGGAGGACAACAACCTAGCAGCAGGACCGCTACCTCAGCCTTTGTGCAAGGAGGAACAGGAGGAGCACTGCCAGAGCATTGCAAAATGACCTCCAGCAGGCCAAAAATGTGCATGTGTCTGCACAAATGGTTAGAAACCGACTTCATGAGGATGGTCTGAGTTCCCAACGTCCACAGATGGGGGTTGTTCTCACAGCCCAACACCGTGCAGGACGCTTGGCAGTTGCCACAGAACATCAGTATTGGCAAATTCGCCACTTGCGCACTGTGCTCTTCGCAGATGAAAGCAGGTTCACACTGAACACATGTGACAGACATGACAGACACTGGAGACACCGTGGAGAGCGATCTGCTGCCTGCTGCATCCTTCAGCATGACCGGTTTGGCAGTGGGTCAGTAATGGTGTGGGGTGGCACAGCACTTCATGTGCTCACCAGAGGTAGCCTGACTGCCATTAGGTAGCGAAATGAAATCCTCAGACCCCTTGTGAGACCATATGCTGGTGCGGTTGGCCTTGGGTTCCTCATAATGCAGGACAAAGCCAGACCTCATGTGGCTGGAGTGTCAGGAGTTCCTGCAAGATAAAGGCATTGAAGCTATAGACTGGCCCACCCGATCCCCAGACCTGAATCCGATTTAACACATCTGGGACATCATGTCTCACACCATCCACCAATGTCATATTGCACCACAGACTGTCGAGGAGTTTGCCTCATCAGGAGCATGCCCAGGCATTGTATGGAGGTCATACAGGCACGTGGAGGACACACACACTATTGAGCATCATTTCCTTGTCTTGAGGTATTTCCACTGAAGTTGGATTAGCCTGTAATTTCATTTTCCACTTTGATTTTGAGCATCATTCCAACTCCAGACCTCTGTAGGATATTAGTTGTGATTTACTTTGATCATTTTAGGTTTTATTGTTCTCAACACATTCCACTATGCAATGAATAAAGATTTACAACTGGAATATTTCATTCAGTGATATCTAGGATGTGGGATTTTAGTGTTCCCTTTATTATTTTGAGCAATGTATTTGGACAGTGACACCAGTTTTTGGCATTTTAGCTGTTTACTAAAACATATTCAGAATACAGTTATATAATCAATGTAATCTATAAAATCAATCAAAAATATAAACTCTGGTTATAAATCTAAAAAAAATCCTATTTTTATCCTGTCATTTCAAGACCTAACATCTTGGATTCATTCCATGAATGCATAGAGGAGGGCCTGATAGAACTTAAGAAGAAATCCTCATGTAACCACAACAGACCCAATCTGAGTAAAACAGAAAGGAAAGCTTTGGGGGAGATCAAATGGAATCGGGATCTCATAGTCAGAAGAGCTGACAAGGGAGGAACTGTGGTTCTACTGAATGCAGATCTATATGTACAGCAGAACATGTTGATGCTGGATAACAACAACACATATAAGAGACTACAGCATGATCCCACTGAATTATTCCAGAAAAAAACTAAAAGATCTGCTTTCTGAGGGTTTTGCTATAGGAGCACTGGATAAAAAACTGACTATTTATTTGTGGAACACCCTATAATCCCTATCTTCCATTCTCTGCCTAAGATCCACAAGGAAGTTTTTCCTCTTAGGGTACCGTCACACAGTGCAATTTTGATCGCTACGACGGCACGATTCGTGACGTTCGAGCGATATAGTTACGATATCGCAGTGTGTGACACGCTCCTGCGATCAGGGACCCCGCTGTGAATCGTACGTCGTAGCACATCGTTTGAAACTTTCTTTCGTCGTCTAGTGTCCCGCTGTGGCGGCATGATCGCATGGTGTAACAAAGGTGTGCACGATATTGTATACGATGTAAAGGGCGGAGGAGCTGGCTACGTAGGAGCGCTAAATTCTCCACCTCCTGTGTGCTGATTGGGCAGTACAATACTGTGCGCTCATTCGACAGACAAAGGACTATTGTTCCCAGCGGATAAAACCGGAGCTGTCGAGCGCTCTATTCATTTCTCTCTGGAGCACGTGCTGGAAACAGAACTCCTAAATTCGCTGGATTCCCTGGACTTTGATAACTACTATAACTACAGACTTTTACTGCAAGAGGTATGTATAACGCTACAGCGTAGCAGATGTTGCACTTCAACGGGGATAAACGCTGGAGCGTGGTCGATTGTTCCTTTATGGAGAGTAGGGTAGGCCAGAGAGCCTCAGGTACACAGCTGTAGCGTGGCCCAATTAATTAATCCTTTTACAGATCGAGCTGTAGCATGGTTGACTGCCCCGTTTATGCCAGTAGTAACATATATAGTTATTAGATCAATGGTCAAAACATTGTTTTGTAAGCACGTGTATTTATTGTACGTTTGTTTTCTTTTTAGGAAGTATGCTCACTTCCGATGAGAGTTCTGTCGTTGCTGCTGACCTGTTGTCTGAGGCAGCACGTCTCCAAGAGGAGAGACGTCCTAAACGAAAACGTCGCATGTGGACCCGGAGCTGGCTGCAGAAAAGATCCACATTGTCACACATGGGTCTCATAAGAGAGTTACGTGATAATAACCCTCATGATTTCCGAAACTACCTTAGGATGTCAGAGGAATCCTTCAAGATAATACTGTCTGCTGTTACGCCACTCATACAAAGGCGTGATACGCCGATGCGTGCAGCCGTGCCCGTGGATGAAAGGTTGGCGGTGACACTGCGGTTCCTGGCTACAGGAAGGTCTCTTCAGGATTTGCAGTTTTCCGCAGCTGTTTCCAGACCTTTCCTCAGCGTTGTGATTCCGGAGACATGCGAGGCCATTGTGCTGAGCTTAAGGCATTATATGGAGGTACTACTATTTTATTTGGGCTGCTGTGTTATGTCGCTATATTATACTAGCTATGTAACCCGTTCTATGCCCTGGCGGCGCGCATTTCTATTGGTATCTGTTCTCCATCCTATCATGAGCTGCTCCCATCCTGCGCCCCCATTCTGACATGTGCTGCTGCGATCCTGCGCCATCCTGCGCCTCCATTCTGACATGTGCTGCTCCCATTTTGCGGCTCCATTCTGACATGTGCTGCTCCAATCCTGCGCCACCCTTCTTTTATTTGCTGCTCCCAACGTAATTTAATAGGTTATATTATTTCGATATATTGTTTAGCACCCCCTCTCAGTCAGTGAAGCCGTCTGATAAAATGGCTGCCTGCATATTCAGGATTGTTGACTTTGTTATACTAATCAAAACTGCGCGTCAATCACTCTAGGATGTCCACATGAGAGTGTATGTGCACAACAATATATTTGACCTAATTTGTACATGTTTTCTTCTCATCTTGCAGTTTCCCAAGACGGCGGAGGACTGGAAGAGGATTGCTTCCGATTTTGATCAGCTGTGGCAGTTTCCAAACTGCGGTGGTGCATTAGATGGAAAGCATGTGCGCATCACGCAACCAGCCAACTCTGGATCCTTTTTTTTCAACTACAAAGGATATTTCAGTGTGATCCTCATGGCCCTTGTCAATGCAAACTATGAGTTCGTAGATGTGGATGTTGGCATGAATGGTCGAGTCTCCGACGGTGGTGTTTTTGAACACACTTCATTTGGGGAAAGCTTGAGGAACAATCAACTGCAGTTGCCAATAAATGAAGACACAAAAGCAAACCTCAATTTTGTTTTCATCGCTGATGAAGCTTTCCCTCTTCATCCACATTTGCTGAAGCCATTTGCGCAGAGAACACTCACACCGGAGCGCTGAATCTATAATTACCGGTTGTCGAGGGCCCGTCGTGTGGTTGAAAATGCCTTTGGGATTATGGCTAATCGGTTTAGAGTGTTCCACACAGCTATCAACTTGAAGCTGCCGTCTATAGACTTTGTGGTTTTGGCATGCTGTGTGCTCCATAATTTCCTGAGACGTCATGATACGAGCTCCTATTCTCCTCCTTCGTTTATTGATGCAGTGGACCCAAGAACCGGAGATATTGTGCCCGGGGAATGGCGTACACAACCTGATAATTTAACAGCTCTTCAAGCACTTGGATCTGGCAGACAGGCAGACGATGCAAGGGACTGTCGAGAAAAATACTGTCAGTACTTTAATGGTTCTGGAGCTGTACCCTGGCAGGATCGCGCCGTATAAAAAAATATTTCTTTTTGCTTTGCTGTTTACTCAACAATATGTAGGTTATGCTTTCGTGTCCACAATTTAATATGGCGAGTAGGTCACTGTCTTTTGTGTAATAAAATTAAATTGTATTTATTACTCCCGTAATTCTTGGTTGTTCAGTTTAGATAAAGTGGTCAACTCATATGACGTCCTATGCCGTCAAGGTGTCCTGTGACTCGATAATCCCCATTGACGGGATAGTACGTTATAGCGATCGGTCTAGATTGCATTCCAAAGTCAAATGGCGACTTCCTTCCATTTCAAGCTCTGCCATGCATGCACCCAAACAATGGTTTACCCACACAGAATCGTATTTTAAATCATATAAACCTCTCTAAATTACTTTAAATGAGATGAGATGCCTATAAAATGGTGCTGTTAACCCTTATAGCTCGGTAAACATTAAAGAAAGAATGCGAAGATTTTTTGTTTTTTTGTAACAATTTCTTGGTATTTAACTATTTAACAACAAAATATTACATAACCAAAAAAAAAATAAATAAATTATCTCCTTCCACGGCCCAACAGGTGTCGCAGCGTCACGCCCTGCTGCTCTACTTGAGCCTGGAGGAGCGCTGCTGTCTGCTGCAGGAGCGCTGCTGTCCGCTCCAGGCGCAATTGTCTCGCCATGAGCTCTCTCACGGTGGGCGGTTCTGTGGATAGAAGAGGTTGGAGAACTGACGGTGATTCCGCTGAAAATACATCTCGACCTCTGGGGCAGGACCAAATTTAGTGTGTTGTAAATTCCAATTTGGTCTGGCCCCACAGGGCGATGTTTATTTTATAAAATTTTACAGTTTTAGTTGTCTATTGTGACATCCCGCAGATAACCACTCGTATTATCTTGATACTTACGGAGAAGGGACGCCGGTTCTTCATTGCCAGAACCAGAGCTGCTTCTTTCCCATCCCAGAGATCTGGCCACTGCTCCAGCACCGAAAAGGAAATAATAACAGATCTGGTTAACTATGGAACACGCCGTTGGGAAGCGCTCGCTGTTTTGGTCACTTACGTATGGTAGCTTCTGGGGAGAATGCCGCCGACCCGGGGGAGGAAGAGGAGTGGCGGAAGGGAGGTGTTGAGGGTGGTGTAGGGGTGCGAGGCCGCCTGCTCTCTAAAGATGGTGGAGGCGTGGTAGGCCGCCTGGTCGTTACTGCGTCTGTAATGTATTCAAATATTTCCGCTACCCTCTTATGTCACGTATGCAGGTAAAAAAATTGCAATCAATGATTGTTAACTTACGTGACGTCCCGGGCTGTGGGCTCCCACTGGTGGCGGAAGGTGTTGTACTGCTGGCTATGGCTGGTATCCGTTGCCGCCGCTGTCTCTCTACACATAAAGTAAACAAACGCAATCTTTAAAAACACATGTAGAGTGCTGCAGATCAAAGCTAACAATATACTGAAACTGAAAATTTATATCACACTTCACAGGGGTGCGAGGGTGCATGGTCGCAACAGATGGTGGAGGTGTGGTAGGCCGCCTGGTCATTACTGCGCCGGTAATGTCTTCAAATATTTCAGCTACCCTCTTATGTCCCATATGCTGTTAAAAAAAATGCAATCAATGATTGTTAACTTACGTGATGTCCCGGGCGGTGGGCTCCCACTGGTGTCAGAAGATGGGGTACTGGTGGCAATGGCTGGTATCAGTTGCCGCCGCTGTCTCTCTACACCTAAAGTAAAGAATCGCAATGTTTACACACAAATGTTGAGTGCTGCAGATCAAAGCTAACAATATACTGAAACATAAAATAGAGATCACACTTTACAGGGGTGCGATACTCTGACATGTCTGTGGGCTCTGGTGTTCAATGGTCTGCCTGTCTTTGGAAAACGTATTATTTCATCAGTAGGCCAACCTCCTCAGATAATATTTTTGGTCAATTGAGAAACTAAAAATTACGGACATCTTAATAATTTCAAGATGGTGGTTGAGATTAGGGAACCCCTTACCGGACAAGTTTTCTCACGGACATCGCATATTCTGCTTGGACAATAAGTAAATTTTACAAAAACGGGGCATGTTTTTAAATTCATTTGAGGTCAAGTTGGCAACCATGAGCGCAAGCCTCCCTCCCAATCCCCCCCCCCTCCTGACAGCGTGCATCTCCCAATCCCCCCATACTAGTACTTGCCTCGCCTTGCCGCCGCACGCAACTCAGCAAAAATTTGTGGCGTTTTGTAGCGGAGGTCAGCCCACTTTTTCCGCAGCTGAAGCTGACTGCGGCGGACGCCAAACCTCCTCTTCATCATGCTGCTAATGCGGCCAAGCACTTCCCGCTTGTGGATGTTTGGGTGGGCAGGGCGGCTCTCCAGACCCTCATAATCCAGGGCATCCATCTTGCTCACAAAAAAAAGGAGCTCTGTCTGCCCCAGAGGAGCAGAACGCAATCTCGCCGCCATTTTAGATTGAATGACCCTGAACGGCAACGCCCAGAGGAGGAGCTTGACTCCGCCATCCTGCCGCGCGATCGGCATCGCAATAGCGTTGCCGTTTATGGACAGGGTCACATTTGTGACGGCTGAGCGGTACGGAAGGAACGCACATAGTAAATGCCGTTCGAAGGATGGTTATATAACGCCGGAGCGGCACGTAATGTACGCTCGTGGTCTATGACGGCGTGATGACGTTACAGCGTTCCGGCGTGCCTGCGCTAGCTTGTTTTGGTTCCCTGACATCCTGATAATGGCTGCCAGTCACCGTGATCCTCCTATGGGCATCCCAGAGCTCAAGTTCCTTATTGGAACAATGGATCGGATGCAGTACGAAACCACAGGGCTGGTGCTGCACAGCAACCAGCACAAGGAGGAAGTTGTCCGTGTGGTGTCTGAGGGCCTCAGGAAGCGGTTTGGGATAACTCGCAGTAAGGCCCAGATTGTTAAAAAATGGGGCGATCTCAAGTCCAAAAGCCCAGAGCGCCTGCAGGAGCTTCGCCAGGAGATTCGCAGAGGTCAGTACGCAGGTACCCAAAAGTATGGCACGCAGAAGGGTTAATTGGGTGATTCATGGGAATGGGGGGTACGCTGCATGGATTTTTATAGGGCTTTGGGCCAGTATGAACGTTGCAGAGCCACAATGTGTCACAGCTATGGGGCAGTTTTAACGTTGCAGAACCACTATGTGTCACAGCTATGGGGCAGTTTGAGCGTTGCAGAGCCACTATGTGTCAGAGCTATGGGGCAGTTTGAACGTTGCAGAGCCACTATGTGGCACAGCTATGGGGCAGTTTGAACGTTGCAGAGCCACTATGTGGCACAGCTATGGGGCAGTTTGAACGTTGCAGAGCCACTATGTGGCCCAGCCATGGGGCAGTTTGAGCGTTGCAGAGCCACTATGTGTCAGAGCTATGGGGCAGTTTGAACGTTGCAGAGCCACTATGTGGCACAGCTATGGGGCAGTTTGAACGTTGCAGAGCCACTATGTGGCACAGCTATGGGGCAGTTTGAACGTTGCAGAGCCACTATGTGTTATAGCTATGGGGCAGTTTGAACGTTGCAGAGCCACTATGTGCCACAGCTATAGGGCAGTTTGAACGTTGCAGAGCCACTATGTGTCACAGCTATGGGGCAGTATGAACGGTGAAGAGCACTATGTGGCACAGCTATCTGCTGACCGAACTTTTTTTTTTCCTTCACAGAGGCAAAGAGACAGCGCCGCCGCCACGAGGCATCCCACACAGCCTCTTCTGTATCAGTGCCCTCCGGGTCAACTGTCCCAGTGCCCTCCAGGTCAACGACAACAGATCCTAGTAGGTTCCCACAATTATGTGATTTGGATTTGGTTGCAGGTCCCCTCTTCCCCCCCCCCTCCCCCGGCAGCCAGTGTTGCCATATATGCTGACAGACCTTATTTTTTTTTCCTTCACAGAGGCAAAGAGACAGCGCCGCCGCCACGAGGCATCCCACACAGCCTCTTCTGTATCAGTGCCCTCCGGGTCAACTGTCCCAGTGCCCTCCGGGTCAATGACAACAGATCCTAGTAGGTTCCCACAATTATGTGATTTGGATTTGGTTGCAGGTCCCCTCTTCCCTCCCCCTCCCCCGGCAGCCAGTGTTGCCATATATGCTGACAGACCTTTTTTTTTTTTTTCCTTCACAGAGGCAAAGACACAGCGCCGCCGCCACGAGGCATCCCACACAGCCTCTTCTGTATCAGTGCCCTCCGGGTCAACTGTCCCAGTGCCCTCCGGGTCAACGACAACAGATCCTAGTAGGTTCCCACAATTATGTGATTTGGATTTGGTTGCAGGTCCCCTCTTCCCCCCCCTCCCCCGGCAGCCAGTGTTGCCATATATGCTGACAGACCTTATTTATTTTTTTCCTTCACAGAGGCAAAGACACAGCGCCGCCGCCACGAGGCATCCCACACAGCCTCTTCTGTATCAGTGCCCTCCGGGTCAACTGTCCCAGTGCCCTCCGGGTCAACGACAACAGATCCTAGTAGGTTCCCACAATTATGTGATTGGATTTGGTTGCAGGTCCCCTCTTCCCCCCCCCCTCCCCCGGCAGCCAGTGTTGCCATATATGCTGACAAACCTTTTTTTTTTTTACCTTCACAGAGGCAAAGAAACAGCGCCGCGGCCGACAGCACGAGGCATTCGACACGGACTCTGATCCCGAAGTGCCCTCCGTGCCTCAACATCCTAGTAGGTTCCCACAATAAAGTGATTTTGATTTGGTTGCAGACACCCTCCTTCACCCCCAACCCCCCCCCCCCCCCCCCGCAGTCAGTATTGCCTTATATGCTGACAGTTTTTTTTTTTCCTTCACAGAAGCAAAGACACATCGGGAGACTACTGTGTTATTAATGTTATGTTTTTTGACCCACAGCTGACGTCAGTGTGAACAATGAGGATCTGGAAGCCGGAATAGAAAGGCTTATCCACACTATGGCGCGGATTCAGGAGCAGCAGTATGTGGCAATGGGGGAGCTGCAGAAGCTTCGGGACATGTGCCAACAGTTGGAAGCGGGGCCAAAATAGAAACCAAGAGTCTGTACATTTTAGGTTGTGTGTTGTACAGTTAAAAAAAGTTTGTTAATTTAAAAATATTTATATATCCCACCAATCAAGCTGTTGAGAGTGAAGTTAAATGAAAAGTTTTTATTATGAACCAATTATTAACAACATTACAATTTAAAAATCCTTAAGAAAAAAAACTATCACAAATTGTGATACACCGAATCTTCGTTGCGAACATGAAGGTGCCTGATGGGCGAAGAAATGTGAGACGGCATTGTCGGGTATGAGTTTTGGGGTGACGGGCCAAAGTAGGACACGGGGAAATTGGGCCGTACTGGTGTTTGTGGCCAATATGGTGGACAATATGCGGACTCTGGCCGCTCGATTGGACGGGAAGAAACCAACCGTGTGTTTTCATCCAAACTGCCATCCAAACCCTTACTAACAGCCTCAAAAATAAGCCGCTCCGTTAGAGTTCGCTGCCTTTCTTCCATTTTAGAAAGTTTATCAACGATATAGTGTCCAAAACCCTCCAAAGCAGGGCTGGCATTCTTTGTCAACGCCTTTTTGGACAGGGTCAACAGTTCATGGGAGACATCTGAGGTGGCTTTCCGCTTCCTTGATCCCTGCCTCCATTGACTCCGTGCAGGTGCAGCCTCCACTATTTGACTCGTGGAGCAGTCCTGTGCATTGTCCTGTGCACTGTCCTGTCCACTGTCCTGTGCACTGTCCTCCTAGGGTGAAAATAAAATAAGAAGTTATTAAAAAAAAAAAAGAAAAACGATGTACACCACCCTAACCGCATAAAAAATATATATTCGTATACATGCTGAAATTTTGCTATATATTATTTTATTAGTAATATTTATCATTCAACATTTATTTATAACTGTTCACTCCACAGTTCTGACTAGGAGGGCAACCTGATTACCAATTTTGGGTCGGAATACTTACAGCAAGAATACTTATCTGTAGCTGAAACCGATACTATTAGCAATAAGTTTAGATGGTATGGGTTATGAAGGTCGCCATGTAATACTTTTCTGCAACAGGGTTATGATCTGTTCAGAAAAATGTTAAAACTTCTAATTGATGGTATAATCAGATGTAGAAAATCTGAAAAATTATATCTAATTATAGGACACATTGGTGAACCAGTGGTGCAAAGACGTACTTACTTGTTGCCCTTGTAAGTCCAGCTTGACGGGGTTTTCAGATACGGTAGGTTCCACAGGTGCCAACAAGCGCAAACACGTTGATGACCGTGGCACCTCTTGGTCACGCAGAAAATTAAGATAATCGAAATACCAGAGCTTCGGTACGTACACGTCTTCAGTTGAAGCCCCGGATTTGGACCTTATTGAGCTCCGTCCTCCACACCGTGCGCAGCGCCTGAATTTTCTTCTTAACTACTGCTTCGGTGGCTTGCTCTTCAGGTGCATGGAGATTGTACAATTCTATCAGCTTAGAATATCCGGCCTTACGCTTTTCCCTGTTTGAATAGTCTGGCGATTTTATCTTCCAAAGACATGGAAAAGACTGGTAAATCTCAAGGAACTCGCGGATAAATTCTATACGGTTTGACATCTGTAAAAATAAAAATACATAAAGTTAGGCATTTGACAAATAGTACATTAAAACAGCAACAGCAAAAGGTGAAAAAAAAAAAATCACAGAGGTGCAAACCCCACTTTAAAAAACACCAGTCATTTTCCCCTCTGCCACGCCCTAGGCCACCATAACCCACAACAGCGTACCACCCGCTTCGCTACATCAGCTGCACAAAGGGCTCATGCCGGCCATACATTGTTCCATCTGCCACGCCCTAGGCCACCATAACCCACAACAGCGTACCATCCGCTACGCTTCAGCGGCGTAAAGAAGCACTCATGCCGACCATACAGCGTTCCATCTGCCACGCTCTAGCCCACCAGTCACAACAGCATACCATCCGCTACGCTTCAGCGGCGGAACGAAGCACTCATGCCGGCCATACAGCGTTCCATCGACTACGCCCAAGCGGTTTTACATACCTCGAAGCTGCGGTGCAAAGCGTGGAATATTCTGGGAAATACAAAATCCGACGTCCAGATCCACCAAGTGTCCAAGTACAAAGTGAAGAAAGGAAATTTTGAAAGCTGTGAGGTGGCATTGGGAACAATAGCGCTCAGGTGACAAATTTTCCAACCAATTGTGTGCACAGAACCTGTGGCCTATCAGCACATTAGCTAGCAGCTCGACACGCCCCTAGTGAACAACGTCACGCACAGATTATGCAAAATTTGCTCTGAATCGTCTTGTGTGACACGACCGTATGACTGTCCCATACGACTTCTACATCGCAAATACGTCATGAAATTATCGCTCCAGCGCCGTGCATCGTGAAGTGTGACCGCAGTCTACGATGTTGGAGCGATAATTAAGCGACGATGTAACGTCACGAATCGTGCCGTCGTAGCGATCAAAATTGCACTGTGTGACGGTACCCTTAGCACGTAATACTCTATTGATGATTAATTGAATCCAGAAAAATATTTAACACTTTTTTGGAGTGGTATGTACCACTGAAATATACCCCAAAGCACGTAATACTCTATGGATGACTAATTGAATCCAGAATAATTTTTCAATGCTTTTTGGAGTGTTATCTACCACCGAAATTTTACAGAAAGTATGTAATACTCTATGGATCCCTAATTAAATGAAGAAAAAAAATTTAAACACTTTTTTTGAGTGTTATATACAAACAAAATTTAACAGAAGGCATGTAATACTCTGCGGATAACTACTCGAATTCAGAAAAATGTTTCAACTCTTTTTTTGGAGTGGTATGTTCCAGCAAAATTTAATGGAAAGCCTATAGTGTGCTATGGATCACTAATTTAATCTAAAAAAAATAAAGCTTTTTTTGGTCTGTTATATACCACCAAAATGTACTGCAAAGCATGTAATACCCTAAGGATGACTAATTGAATTCAGAATAATTTTTCAATGCTTTTTGTAGTGTTATTCACCACCAAAATTTTAGAGAAAGTATGTTATACTCTATGGATCACAAATTGAATCCAGAAAAAAATGTGAACATTTTGTTTGAGTATTATACCACCAAAATTTTACAGAAAACACATAATACTCTATGGATGACTAATTGAATCTAGAGAAAAAAATTGTTCTCTACATTTGAGTGTTACACAGCACCAAAAATTACAGAAAGCACGTAATACTCTATGGATGACAAAATACTCAATTTTGCTACCACCAAAAAAAAAGAATATGGTCACGTCCAGCAGATATATATTTAGTAATGGACTGCAAAGTCCTAAGCCCTGCCTAGAAGCTGCATTCATCCATGCTCCTGCAGCTGTCCCTAGGCTAAATACAAAATGTAACGTAATAGAAAAAGATGAGCCCTTAGAAAGACTGTTAGTATGAGGCCGGCGTCACACACAGTGTATGAAAATACGGTCCGTATACGCTGAAAAGTCCCGAAAATAGTGGTCCGTAGCTCCTCCGTAGACAGGGTGTTTCAGCGTTTTATGCGCATGGCATCCTCCGTATGTAATCCGTATGTCATCCGTACTGCGTGTTTTTATCGCAGGCTTGCAAAACCGACATACGGCTATACAAGGGATCCATGTGTCAAAAAAAAAAATATATATATATATATACTGTCTATATATATATATATATATATATGTCAGTAGACACATACAGGTCCTTCTCAAAAAATTAGCATATAGTGTTAAATTTCATTATTTACCATAATGTAATGATTACAATTAAACTTTCATATATTATAGATTCATTATCCACCAACTGAAATTTGTCAGGTCTTTTACTGTTTTAATACTGATGATTTTGGCATACAACTCCTGATAACCCAAAAAACCTGTCTCAATAAATTAGCATATCAAGAAAAGGTTCTCTAAACGACCTATTACCCTAATCTTCTGAATCAACTAATTAACTCTAAACACATGCAAAAGATACCTGAGGCTTTTATAAACTCCCTGCCTGGTTCATTACTCAAAACCCCCATCATGGGTAAGACTAGCGACCTGACAGATGTCAAGAAGGCCATCATTGACACCCTCAAGCAAGAGGGTAAGACCCAGAAAGAAATTTCTCAACAAATAGGCTGTTCCCAGAGTGCTGTATCAAGGCACCTCAATGGTAAGTCTGTTGGAAGGAAACAATTTGGCAGAAAACGCTGTACAACGAGAAGAGGAGACCGGACCCTGAGGAAGATTGTGGAGAAGGACCGATTCCAGACCTTGGGGAACCTGAGGAAGCAGTGGACTGAGTCTGGTGTGGAAACATCCAGAGCCACCGTGCACAGGCGTGTGCAGGAAATGGGCTACAGGTGCCGCATTCCCCAGGTAAAGCCACTTTTGAACCATAAACAGCGGCAGAGGCGCCTGACCTGGGCTACAGAGAAGCAGCACTGGACTGTTGCTAAGTGGTCCCAAGTACTTTTTTCTGATGAAAGCAAATTTTGCATGTCATTCGGAAATCAAGGTGCCAGAGTCTGGAGGAAGACTGGGGAGAAGGAAATGCCAAAATGCCTGAAGTCCAGTGTCAAGTACCCACAGTCAGTGATGGTGTGGGGTGCCATGTCAGCTGCTGGTGTTGGTCCACTGTGTTTCATCAAGGGCAGGGTCAATGCAGCTAGCTATCAGGAGATTTTGGAGCACTTCATGCTTCCATCGGCTGAAATGCTTTATGGAGATGAAGATTTCATTTTTCAGCACGACCTGGCACCTGCTCACAGTGCCAAAACCACTGGTAAATGGTTTACTGACCATGGTATTACTGTGCTCAATTGGCCTGCCAACTCTCCTGACCTGAACCCCATAGAGAATCTGTGGGATATTGTGAAGAGAAAGTTGAGAGACGCAAGACACTCTGGATGAGCTTAAGGCCGCTATTGAAGCATCCTGGGCCTCCATAACATCTCAGCAGTGTCACAGGCTGATTGCCTCCATGCCACGCCGCATTGAAGCAGTCATTTCTGCCAAAGGATTCCCGACCAAGTATTGAGTGCATAACTGAACATTATTATTTGTTGGTTTTTTTGTTTGTTATTAAAAAACACTTTTATTTGATTGGATGGGTGAAATATGCTAATTTATTGAGACAGGTTTTTTGGGTTATCAGGAGTTGTATGCCAAAATCATCAGTATTAAAACAATAAAAGACCTGACAAATTTCAGTTGGTGGATAATGAATCTATAATATATGAAAGTTTAATTGTAATCATTACATTATGGTAAATAATGAAATTTAACACTATATGCTAATTTTTTAAGAAGGACCTGTATATGTATATATATTAATATTTCATCCAGCGCGATATAGCAGAAAACCGGTAATTCAATTGCCGGCTTTTGCAGAAAAAATTGGCGTGGGCTCCCGCACAATTTTTTCCGCCATTTAACCCTTTAATTTACTAGCTAGAACGGCCAAATTTTGCATATACACACTACTGACATTAGTAGTGTGGAATATGCAAAAAATATGGGTAGATGAGATGGTTTACTGTATGTATCATGTCGGGTTTAGGAAGGAGAAAGCAAAAGCCGGTAATTGAATTACCGGCTTTCTGCTATATCGCGCTGGATGAAGTAATAATATATATACATATATGTGTCTCACTGACATATATATATATATATATATATATATATATATATATATATATTCTATGTGTACACATTTATTCTACCTATTCTAATGTAAGCTGTCAGTGTGATTTTACTGTACACCGCACTGAATTGCCGGCTTTTCTCTCTAACAGCGCTGCGTATTCCTCGCAAGTCACACTGCTGGTCCGTGTGTAATCCGTATTTTTGGGGCTTCCATAGACTTTCACTGACGTTTTATTTGCGCAATACAGTGACAAACGCAGCATGCTGCGATTTTCTACGGCCATAGAAAGCCGTATAATACTGATCAGTTTAATACGGCAGATAGGAGCAGGGGCATAGAGAATAATTGTGCCATATGTTTTGCGAGTTTTACGGACGTAGTTTCTGCGCTCTTACGTCCATAAAACTCGCAAGTGTGACGCCGGCCTGATGGTTCAGCTTCAGCAGCAGCAGTATCAACACTACTGATTTGTTAAACTGTGCACACACAGGCCTGGACAAGCACTTTCTCCCTCAAATATGAACTTCCCTGAGCTGTGCAATGGCATCAGTGAGCTGAGCGTGGCGGCACCTGTCCTTTTATAACCTCTGATGAGGTAATGCGGCCAGCCAATCAGAGTAATGCCACTACCAAGATGGCTACGGCATTACCGTGCCTGGCAGGTAATCCCTGTGTGTTTATTAGCAGTGTAGCAAGCACCAAAAATACAGGGCAGAGATTCAAGCTTCAAATCTGAGCATTGGTAAATGCCTTCTGAGGGCCGAGCATATCTGAACACTCAGATACTCGAGTGACATCTGAGTTTCACCCACCACGTTCACTCATCTTTAAGTTAGACACTACACGACTCTAATTCATTAAACTGTGCACACAGGCCTGAACAAGAGCTTTCTCCCTCCAATAAGAACTGACTCTTGAGATCTGCAATGGCATCAGTGAGCCAGACGTGGCGATGCCTGTCCTCTTTTATCAAGATGACTACAGCATTACAGTTTCTAGCAGGGCGGGGATTCATGCTTCAAATCTGACCACCGGTTATTGCTCGCTGAGTGCCTAACATATCCGAGCACCCAGATACTTGAGTGATATCCGAGTATCACCGAGCACGTTCACTCATCCCTACATATAATATATCAGAGTTGATTAGAATTGATTAATATTTATATTAACGCATATGCCCATAGAAAACAGCTATACCCAATAATGTTTTATCCTATTGCTATTCCACAAATTGTATGCCTTTGGGTCAATAAATGGTCAAGTTAGACAGAAGAAGAAATGCTTAATATAAAAAGGCAATAATATATCAAATCCACGAGATGTAATAGGATGTACATATGTTTTGCCAATATTTGGATTAATTGCTTCCCACTGATATGTAATAGTATTTCAGTTCTCCCAATATAAGGATGAAGGTTATGAATGTTCAAGTGAAATCAAACAAAATTGCTCCACGTAGTTATCTCCCTGGTGGTCATACAGCAGTACCTTAAGTTCTCTTTTGTTTTTACATTCCCAGAGGGTTGGGAAGAGTTGCTCACTAAGCACATACTTCACATGAACAGTAAAATAGAAAGGTTGCCAAGAAATGTATGTTTGTTGAAAACGTAAAATTTGCCAATGAGCCATAACTTCTATTGCAGCATTATCGCTCCAATATTTTATTACAAATCCAGGGAATGCAGGTAGAACTCAAATGGCCCATGCCTACGGCAGGGATGGTTCGCACCACAGTAGAGGTTGCACTAATATTTTAACCAGTCAAGAAATAATATTTAGATAAGGCTGGATTCACACATATATGAGACCGTTGAGTTTGGGTGAGGAAATCCGTAACCTGTCCGTGCTCAGACTGCGATGTGTGAATTTGTTCTGAAGCATACCATCTGTACAGATGAGGTTTTACATAGAAGTGTTAATTCTCTGACACACACATTTTTTTTGCCTGCACTTTTAAATGCATGTAAAAAACACCATGATTTTTAACTAACCATGTCCATTTTCTCCGTTCATGATCTCTGAAAAAAAATTCACGTGGATATTCATAGAATGATTGCCTCTTTTTATTTTCCTATTATGTGATGCCTAATTTTTATGTACCGTATATACTCGTGTATAAGCCGAGATTTTCAGCACTTTTTTTGTGCTGAAAATGCTTTTCTCGGCTTATACATGAGTCATTGCCAACGGGGGAGGGGGTGGGGAGCAGAAGACATCATACTCACCTCCTGGTGTCATCACTGCATATCAGTCCCTGCATCTTGGGCGCCGTCATCTCTCTTCCTGTGCTGAGCGGTCACATGGTACCGCTCATTAAAGTAATGAATATGCACGCATCTCCACTCCCATAGGCGTGGAGCGCATATTCATTACTTTAATGAGCGGTATTACTGACCGCTCAGCACAGGAAGGAAGACAGTAAGAGAGATGCCAGGGCCCGAGATGCAGGGACTGATATGCAGCTCCAGGAGGGTGAGTAGGACTGGGGGTGAGTGAGCCATGCAATATTTACCTGTCTCCATTCCACCGCCGCGCTGTGTCTTCCTGTTCCTCTGGCTGTGACGTTCAGGTCAAAGGGTGCAATGACGTGGTTAGTGTGCGCCCTCTGCCTGAACAGTCACTGCAGAGAGCCGGTGACGCTGAGGAGCATTATATAGGCATATTTTTGTATGGAGCATCTTATGGGGCCATCATTAACCTTTGTGCAACATTACATGAGACATATTTTTGTATGGAGCATCTTATGGGGCCATCATTAACCTTTATGGGGCATCTTATAGGGCCCATCATGAACTTTATGGAGCATTATATGGGGTGTATTTTGTATGGAGCATCTTATGTGGCTCCTGATTCAAAATGGTTATTCAAAAACATTTAACCTACTGATGTCTCAATTATTTTTACTATTATTGGTATTTATTTTTATTTTTGAAATTTATCAGTAGCTGCTGATTTCCCACCCTAGGCTTATACTTAAGTCAATAAGTTTTACCACATTTTTGTGGCAAAATTAGGTGCCTCGGCTTATACTCGGGCAGACTTATACTCTAGTATATACGGTAATTGTTAAAAAAATGTATTGCCAATATTGTAGGAAAATGTACTGTATTTTTCAGACTATAAGACGTTCCGGCCTATAAAATGCAGCCCTTTTTAGGGAAGAAAAGAGTGCAAATTTAGCACACTGTGTGTGTGGCGATGGTAGAGCATGGTCACAGGAGGTTGCGTCACTGCAGCAGTTAGTCAGCAGCATCAAGAGTGAGACGATTCTGCTGGCCCTGGGTTAGGAGGAGGGGTTGTCCTGGCCTTGCGAGGCTGCAGGTACTGGGATTCCAGACACTGTCAGCAGTTAGGCAGAAACGGAGGCCCTGCTCTGTATATTGATTTCACTGTGGTGGGCTCCAGGTGTAAGGCTGCCAGTAGTGGCACATGTACAGATTTAGATGTTGGCTCGTCATTCGGATTATAAGATGCACCCTCATTTTCTCCAAAATTGGAGAAACAAAAAGTGTCTGAAAAATACTGTAAATTAAAAAAAAGTTTAAAAAAGTATCTATACATGACTGTGTGGCACCCCAGGAATCCGGTTGCCACAGCGGCATTGCCTCCCTCACAGGGGGGTGATGACATGCCTGGAAGCAAGGAGGGTTTCTCTGACTAGATAACACTTACATCCAACATCTTTTCCTACTCCAGACCAGAAAGGGAAGCTCTAACACCTGATTTCAGGAGAGCTTCCCTATAAGTTCTGGCCTGGAGGAGGAGTCAGTCAGTGTCTGTAAGAGTGAACAGAGGAGAGAGGGGAGAAGTAAAATAGAACCTAGGGAGTGGAGCTGTGACAAAACTCACCCCAGAGTACAGCGCTAGAAGCCAGACGCCGGAGTCCATGGCTGACGAGTACAATAGTCCCAGCAGCTAAATCCAGAGGGCAGGGGATTGCAGGTCTCCTGGCCCAGCAAACACCAGAAGGCACAGCAGCAGACCAGAGCTTGGAACCGCCATAAAGGAGCAACACCTGTAATTGGCTTAAGTTGCCTGCCATATGGGCAAGTACTTCAGAACAATAAGGAACACAGGACTGCGCATAACTTTAGGCAGCAAGGACCTTAGAGGACAGCGCAGTAAGGAGGCCTCAAAACACAACTGGCTTAGAGAATCCTAAGTTGCTTCCAGGCTCCCCGGACCTCCATTGTCATCTGTAACTAGTGCCCCGATTTGCAATTCAAACTGTGAGTTAAAGTGTGGAAACTGCACCCTGCTGTGTCCTCAGAGTTATTTACTGCGCCATTCACCTGCACTATATCCATCATCACCATCTTTAACAATATAAATGCCCTGGGACTAAGCTCTATCTTTGGAGAGCTGTAACAACCCTGCTGCATCACCATTAGCCCCAGTGGTCTCTTTAAGCAGCATCGGCAATACCTAGCTGAGTACCACAGGTGGCGTCACAAATCATCTCTTATAAACTTTATTTCCCCTTTAATGATCATTTTTCATTGGACACCCAGGGCCAAGGACCGGGTCACTGCTGCTGTGACGCATCCCTTTAAGAACCGGCCTGGTACTAAGTATCCCCACGGCCCTGGCAGGCACTCCATATGTCTTCACATTATTTCCATTTTTTATGACCATAAATGACCACAGTTTCTTCTTTTTATGAAATCAAGTAGAGAAACAGTGATTTTGACTGGCAGTGGCTTGCTTTTTTATTTATTTATTTGGAATTTTTTTCCCATATTGTGACACCCATAAGGTAAAAAAAAGACTTTTGGATGGCATTACAACATTCAAATAAATCGTCAAAATACAGATACAAAAGGCAGAAACAACCAATCTCGTCCAGAAGCATTCTCATAATTACTTCTCCATTAATAATATCCAACCGTATAGAGAATAGTGGACAAATACATATGACTACCAAAAAATGAGTATAAAATACCCACAGACCACTGTAGCAAAAAATGTCATAAAATCAATAAATTTTATTGAAAATTCATTTAAAATTTGTACATAGTACCGTATGAAAATCTTCAAAGAGAATAAGACAAAAAACCATGTACAATGAAAATATCATATATAGCTGTAATGTTTAACATTGAAAACCCTTAATAATAAACCCGTCCAATATGAGGTTCCCAAAAGCATCCTATAAGGTAATTATATGTATCTAGTACCTGGATAATGAGACCTATAACATACAGGGCATTTGTAAAGGTATAAGAAATGGCTTCAATGCTTACCCATTGTGGTGTATCACTGCACAGGAACGCCCCGACGCGCGTTTCGCCCACGTGCTTTATCAAGGGGAGTGTGCGCCTTTGCTTGACGTTTGTGTTTTTGAGCATAGCTATATGGTGCCTTCTTTGAGATCTTTGAGATAACATTACAGCTATATATGATATTTTCACTGTACATGGTTTTTTGTCTTATTCTCTTTGAAGATTTTCATACGGTACTATGTACAAATTTTAAATGAATTTTCAATAAACTTTATTGATTTTATGACATTTTTTGCTACAGTGGTCTGTGGGTATTTTATACTCATTTTTTGGTAGTCATTCAAATAAATCGTGTATATTATTTTCCCTGTAACTGGATCTGGTTTATTAACCCCAGTTACAGGGCTAATACAGCCTCCTTTCTGCACTGTGGAGCTGGTCTGTTAAAATCCAGCAACTCCTGCTCCCTCTCAGTTCTCAGTGATCACATGATCTCTTGAATGAGAGGAGGAAGCATGGGCAATGCTTCCTTTTTTGTATATACAGCGCGATTTGATATCCAGCTCGCTATTCATGCAGCTACACAATTTTGCAGAGTAATTTGTAGACTGCCCAGACATGGCAGACTGGAAGCAGTGTAAGGCTGTCTGGAAGCAGTTAAACA
Source organism: Ranitomeya imitator (assembly GCF_032444005.1). Classification (NCBI taxonomy): domain Eukaryota; kingdom Metazoa; phylum Chordata; class Amphibia; order Anura; family Dendrobatidae; genus Ranitomeya; species Ranitomeya imitator. The sequence continues at coordinate 110,715,222 of NC_091287.1, read as the reverse complement.
TTTTATTTGTTGGGATTTTTTACATTTTTTGTAGCAATTTTAATTCAGTGTAATTTTGAATTTCTGTTTCTGGCTTTTTTAAGCTACTATAGAGATGCCTATGGAGAAAATGCCAGGGAAACACCGTACTCAGAGCATACTGTATTTTGCTAATAAAAACACCCATGGCAATGTACCCATGTATATGTACTCATGTCTATATAAACTTTACAATATTTTCCTGGACTATTTAGTGTCTTTTCATTTTTTTCATTCCTTTCTTTCAAGAGCTATAATTGTTTAATTTTCTGTATTCATAGCCATTTAAGGTATTTTTTGTGGGACAAGTTGCAGTTTTGAATGACACCATTCACTTCACAATACAATGTACTGAAAAAATTTCAAGGTGAAGTGTTAGTGAAATTCACCTACCTCTTCCGACAAGCCTACAACCTGCAGTAACCACCGGTCAACTAAGCCACTGTACGACCAGCTCTTCCCTCGCCTACTGTATCCTCACCCATCCCTTGTAGATTGTGAGCCCTCGCAGGCAGGGTCTCTCCTAATGTACCAGTCGTGACTTGTATTGTTTAAGATTACTGTGCTTGTTTTTATTATGTATACCCCTCCTCACATGTAAAGCGCCATGGAATAAATGGCGCTATAATAATAAATAATAATAATTCAGTGGTCAAAAAAATTCTAATCTTTGCAAAACAAAATGTTTTTGTTTGCAATTTTCTGAGATCTATGACTTTATTTTTCCATTGATGGACTTGCATGGTGGCTTGTTTATTGCCTGCTGAGCTATAGTTTTTACAGAAACCATTTTGTGATACATACATTTGACCACTATTGAATTTTTGGGGGTTAGTATGATGGCCACAAAACATGAATTCAGACATTTTAATTTTTTTTAGCATTTACATGATTTAATATATTGATAGAACAGACTTTTTTTTAATATGAAGATACCAAATATGTATTTTTTCAAATGTCTTTATTTTTTATTGGAATAAAAAATTAAAATTATGTCAACTTTCATTTTTTTTTTTTTATAATATTTTTTAAGACTTTTTATTCTTTTTTTACTTTCTAGTTCCCTTAGGGAACTTGAACCTTCAATCTTATGGTCACTTATGATACAGTGGGGCAAAAAAGTATTTAGTCAGTCAGCAATAGTGCAAGTTCCACCACTTAAAAAGATGAGAGGCGTCTGTAATTTACATCATAGGTAGACCTCAACTATGGGAGACAAACTGAGAAAAAAAAATCCAGAAAATCACATTGTCTGTTTTTTTAACATTTTATTTGCATATTATGGTGGAAAATAAGTATTTGGTCAGAAACAAAATTTCATCTCAATACTTTGTAATATATCCTTTGTTGGCAATGACAGAGGTCAAACGTTTTCTGTAAGTCTTCACAAGGTTGCCACACACTGTTGTTGGTATGTTGGCCCATTCCTCCATGCAGATCTCCCCTAGAGCAGTGATGTTTTTGGCTTTTCGCTTGGCAACACGGACTTTCAACTCCCTCCAAAGGTTTTCTATAGGGTTGAGATCTGGAGACTGACTAGGCCACTCCAGGACCTTGAAATGCTTCTTATGAAGCCACTCCTTTGTTGCCCTGGCGGTGTGCTTTGGATCATTGTCATGTTGAAAGACCCAGCCATGTTTCATCTTCAATGCCCTTGCTGATGGAAGGAGGTTTGCACTCAAAATCTCACGATACATGGACCCATTCATTCTTTCATGTACCCGGATCAGTCGTTCTGGCCCCTTTGCAGAGAAACAGCCCCAAAGCATGATGTTTCCACCACCATGCTTTACAGTAGGTATAGTGTTTGATGGATGCAACTCAGTATTCTTTTTCCTCCAAACACGACAAGTTGTGTTTCTACCAAACAGTTCCAGTTTGGTTTCATCAGACCATAGGACATTCTCCCAAAACTCCTCTGGATCATCCAAATGCTCTCTAGCAAACTTCAGACGGGCCCGGACATGTACTGGCTTAAGCAGTGGGACACGTCTGGCACTGCAGGATCTGAGTCCATGGTGGCGTAGTGTGTTACTTATGGTAGGCCTTGTTACATTGGTCCCAGCTCTCTGCAGTTCATTCACTAGGTCCCCCCGCGTGGTTCTGGGATTTTTGCTCACAGTTCTTGTGATCATTCTGACCCCACGGGGTGGGATTTTGCGTGGAGCCCCAGATCGAGGGAGATTATCAGTGGTCTTGTATGTCTTGCATTTTCCAATTATTGCTCCCACTGTTGATTTCTTCACTCCAAGCTGGTTGGCTATTGCAGATTCAGTCTTCCCAGCCTGGTGCAGGGCTACAATTTTGTTTCTGGTGTCCTTTGACAGCTCTTTGGTCTTCACCATAGTGGGGTTTGGAGTCAGACTGTTTGAGGGTGTGCACAGGTGTCTTTTTATACTGATAACATGTTTAAACAGGTGCCATTACTACAGGTAATGAGTGGAGGAAAGAGGAGACTCTTAAAGAAGAAGTTACAGGTCTGTGAGAGCCAGAAATCTTGATTGTTTGTTTCTGACCAAATACTTATTTTCCACCATAATATGCAAAAAAAATGATAAAAAAAACGACAATGTGATTTTCTGGATTTTTTTTCTCAGTTTGTCTCCCATAGTTGAGGTCTACCTATGATGTAAATTACAGACGCCTCTCATCTTTTTAAGTGGTGGAACTTGCACTATTGCTGACTGACTAAATACTTTTTTGCCCCACTGTATATAGTGCAGTAAAACATTATTTCAGTACTCTGTAAAGTTGACACTCATCGCAGGCTTCATTGGAGGACATGGATGATAGCAATTTGGGGCCTTCGGAGGATAGTGTTGAAGGGGAAAGGTAGGGATGGCTATAGGTGACTGTGCTTGTCGAAAAAGATAATAGGGCCTAATTAGAAAGATGCCCTTCTGTGACATAAGTCACTGGTGGAGCTGATCTGCACCAAGATCAGCAGCTGTACTATGCCCGATACACACCCATTGATCATTATTGGCATTTCCAGTGCTCCTCTTTGCTATATCTCTCCCATGGAGCTCTATATAGACAGCGATAACACATTTTTGTCTTCTCTTCAGAGGCAGCTATGGACGCAAATTTGTTCCAACTATATTGTCAAATGACATAACTGAAGATTCAGGTCCTGCACCATCCACTGTCAAAACACAATGGGTGTCTGGGAATGGGTTAACTTTGCACTTTTGTAGAGCCATCAAATTAATGATTAAAAAGCCTACTTACATCCGCTGATAAGATAGTGGGATACACTGATGCTTAGGCAGGTTCTTACATTCATAGAGACATTTGTAATCTGACCTCCATGAGGTAAATATATTTTAGCCACTAAACTTAATATGCAAGAAAAAAAAATGTGGTCCAAGGGAATGAAAGTAACTCTGTGATAATCAAATTAGCATATGAACACATTTGAATTTGGATATGCATGCTTATTTTGTTGCTGGATTCAAGGACATTTTCGAAAATGTTTATGCAATGCCATAATGACTCTCTTTATTGAGCAAGTTATAGCAGTTTAATGTAGATGGGATCACGTGTAATACAATTCTGACTGAGCGCAGAACAACAAGCCAGACGCCAGATCATATTGTCAAGTGCTTTTCATGACCTTACTGAAGTGCCGCCATGTTTAGGACTGATATCACCACATGTTTCCAGCTGGATGACAGCAGGGTAAAGCACCTCATGAATAAAGCTCAGATTTAAGAGAGTGTAGCAAGAAAGTGTAGCAAGAAATATACATAGCAAAAAATGAAGATAGTCTTGGGTATAAATTATATATATTGCTGACCTCACATATTCTTTAATTTACAATGAGGAACATTATCCGGTACGTTCATCTCTCAACATATAATGTTAGTTCAATCCAGTCTAAAGTAGCAGCTGGTAGCTCGAGACTACTTTCTTTGTTGAGAATAGGAGCTACTTACAGTGGCATGTCAAAGTTTTCTCACCCCTGATCAAAATTACTGTTATTGTGAACAAATTGAAGATGAAATGATCTCTAAAAGGCCTAAAGCTAAAGATGACACAATCCTTTGTATTTTAGGGAAAATACGAGGGGCGATCCAAAAGTAATGATAATCAATACTAAACACAATGAATATAGTAAAAAAAAAATATATATTTATTTTTCAACATAGTCTCCTAACAAGTCTATACATTTAGAATTCCCTTCGAAAAAAAATCTTGATCTTGACCCTCAAAAAAATCCCCAACAGCAGTCATCACGTCGCTATTGTTGTCAAATTTCTTGCCCTGGAGGCTAGATCTGGTGAATAGGGGGTGTAACACCAGTTCAAAGCCTGTTTCTTGAATGGTAGCCATGGCAACTGCAGCTTTGTGAGCCGGCGCGTTATCTTGGTGAAACAGCACTCCAGCCCGCAGTTTGCCGCACCTTTTCTCCTTGATAGCCTCCCGCAATCTTCTTATTTGTTCTGCGTAGTAGGAGCCCGTAATAGTGGCTCCCTTCTCCAAATAGTCCACCATAATAATTCCTTCAGCGTCCCAAAAAACGGACGCCATAACCTTCCCTGCTGAGCTTGACACTTTGAATTTCTTCAGCGTCAGTTCGTCGGCTCGTTTCCATGTCATCGATTGTTGTTTAGTTTCGGGATCAAAGTGGTGGATCCAGGTCTCGTCCATGGTTAAAAAACGTGACAAAAAATTTTCCTTGTCTGCTTGGAACTTTTCGAGATTTGCTATTGAAATGTCAACTCGTTTCTTCTTTTGCTCGTCGGTTAACATTTTTGGCACCCAACGCGCAGAGACCTTTCTCATATGCAATTATTTTGCAAGGATTCTTTGAATACTGCCATATGAGATCCCTGTGACCTCAGCTACATGCCTGATAGTCACTCTTCGATCTGCCAATACAACTTCTTCAACTTTTTTCACGTTTTCTTCATTGAGGGATGTGGATGGGCGTCCTTCACGATGTTCATTTTCCGTCGATGTTCTTCCCAGCTTAAATTCCTTGGCCCAGCGTGCAACTGTGGAATATGGAGGAGATGAGTCCCCCAATGTTTCCACCAAGTCGCTGTGTATGTATTTGGTAGTCATTTTTTTCAAGCAGAGGTATTTGATGACAGCTCTGAGCTCGTTTTTTTCCATTTTGATGTTCACTCCTCGGCAGTTCATATTCAAATGAATGTAGCTCCCGGGAATTGTGGTCTATTTAAGTGATTTTTTTTCCTGGACTAGTGGGTACCTAAGAGAGAAGAAAACATTTTATTTTAATTTCTGTGTGCAATAGAAATAACCGATTATCATTACTTTTGGATCGCCCCTCGTATAGTATATATTTATCCATCTTTTACATTTTAAAAATTGCAAAAATGAAAATGGGGTGATGCAAAAGTTTGGACACCCTTGGAGATTTGTGTGCTCAGATAACGTTGTACACAATGTACAAAAAAACAAAATAAAACGGCACTCTTGCATGCTAGCCAAGAACAATTTAACCTAACACAGTTAAAGAGCAGTACAGGACATGTTGTACCATACTACAATCTAGACTAGAGGGAGGCTCTTCTAGACAGTCAATCAGTGATAAAGGTGTTGTAAAGTGAATTACCCATGCATTCAGTAAACCTCTTTGATGCTACGGTCAATAGCAACAGCAGCTTCTAAACAGTTAAAGGTTTAACCCTCTGTAACTCTATTGACGTAGAGCACAGGGTAAATGGGAGCTGAACCTTACTACAATCTTTGGGACAGTTTTATAGGTCAGGTCGTTCTGGACGCGGCAATACCAAATATGTGTACTTTTATTATTTTGCTTTTCTTTTTTTATAATATGGATACATATAATATGGTTTCTTTTTTCATAAATGGATATAAAATATGTTTTTTATTTTTTATTATTTTGTGATTTTGTAAACTTTTTAAAACTTTATTACTTAGTCTTACTATGGGACTTTCACTTTCTGCAGTCTGATTGCAGTTTTAAAGGGACACTGTCACCTGAATTTGGAGGGAATAATCTTCAGCCATGGAGGCGGGGTTTTTGGGTGTTTGATTCACCCTTTCCTCACCCGCTGGCTGCATGCTGGCTGCAATATTGGATTGAAGTTCATTCTCTGTCCTCCATAGTACACGCCTGCGCAAGGCAAGATTGCAAAATTGGCTGGAATTGAGATAGGATGCCATGTCGCGATTGGAGAGCCCCTGATGCGCCTAAACAGTGGAAACCCCCCACAAGTAACACCATTTTGGAAAGTAGACTCCCTAAGGAACTTTTCTAGATGTGTGGTGAGCACTTTGAACCCCCAAGTGCTTTACAGAAGTTTATAATGTAGAGCCATAAAAATAAAAAATCATATTTTTTCACAAAAATGATCTTTTGGCCCTAAATTTTTATTTTGACAAGGCTAACAGGAGAAATTGGACCACAAAAGTTGTTGTGCAATTGGTCCCGAGTACAGCGAGACCCTATATGTGGGGGCAAACCCCTGTTTGGGCGCATGGCAGAGCTCGGAGAGGAAGGAGCGCCGTTTGACTTTTCAATGCAAAATTGACTGGATTTGAGATAGGACGCCATGTCGGGTTTGGAGAGCCCCTGATGTGCCTAAACAGTGTAAACCCCCCATAAGTGACCCCATATTGGAAACTAGACCCCCAAGGAACTTATCTAGATGTGTTGTAAGAACGTTGAACCACCAAGTGTTACACTACAGTTTATAACACTGAACCGTCAAAATAAAAAATCATTTTTTCCCACAAAAATGTTTTTTTAGCCCCCACATTTTTATTTCCCCAAGGGTACCAGGAGAAATTGGACTGCAAAAGTTGTTGTCCAATTTGTCCTGAGTACGCTGATACCCCTTATGTGGGGGGAACCATTGTTTGGGCGCATGGCAGAGCTCAGAAGGGAAGGAGCGCCGTTTGGAATGCAGACTTAGATGGAATGGTCTGTGGGCATCACATTGCGCTTGCAGAGCCCCTGACGTACCTAAACAGTAGAAACCACCATAAGTGACCCCATATTGGAAACTAGACCCCCAATGAACTTATTTAGATGTGTTATGAGAACTTTGAACCCCCAAGTGTTTCACTACAGTTTATAGCGCAGAGCAGTGAAAATAAGAAATCTTTTTATTTCCACAAAAATGAATTTTAGCCCCCAGTTTTGTATTTTCCCAAGGGTAAAAGGAGAAATTGGACCACAAAAGTTGTTGTCCAATTTGTCCTGAGTACGCTGATACCCCATATGTGGGGGTAAACCATTGTTTGGGCACATGGCATAGCTCGGAAGGGAAGGAGCACTGTTCTACTTTTTCAACACAGCATTCGCTGGAATTGAGATTGGAAGCCATGTCGCGTTTGGAGAGCCCCTGATCTGGTCTTGGCGCCCACACAGCTTGACTGATCCGACCTGATGGGCCTGTTGGCTTAAGACTGCCTTCAGGTGTGCTGGCATTAGGACTGGGTAATATACTACTGTGGACCCTCAGGAGGACGTAGTGGGGTAATTATTGTGCCTTATGAATTTCTGGAGGTAGATTCCTATTAGGTAGAGATTCATGTAGGGTACTACGCTCGCCTGTGTCCCATTAAGGATTACGTTCTTGCCCAGTACCTTGGGAGATCTTTATTGTTATTATGTGCACACGGGCATTGGGTGCGGTATCGGTACTTATGGTAACTTATACTTTATAGAGATTTAATATCTGTACTAGCTGTGTGGGTTGCACAATTTTGTCAATACTTACTGTGTTATTTTGGTGGACCCAATATTGTTGTGTATTTGTTTTTAAATGTTCTTAAATGTTTTTGTACACGTTGTCCTTTTGAATAAAGACTGTTTTCTATTAATTAATATACTGTGGTGATCCCTATCGTGATGCATACGCTTGCTCTTGTGTGTTACTACTGTTCATTTAGTATGCATATGGTGATCCCCCTTTATTAGAATATTTTGATGGTGCCCGCTTAAACTATTGTGTATATGGAGAGCCCCTGATGTGGCTAAACAGTGGAAATCCCCCAATTCTAACTCCAACCCTATGCCGAACACACCTCTAACTCTAATCCCAACCCTAACCACACCCCTAACGTGAACACGTCCCTAACCTAAACACACACCTAAACTTAATCCCAACCATAACCCTAACCACACCTTTAACCCCAACACACCTCTAACCCCAGCACACCTCTAACCCCAACACATCCCTAACCCTAATCCCAACCCTAACCCTAACCACACCCCTAACCCTAATCCCAACCGTAATCCCTACCGTAAACGTAATCCAAACCCTAACCCCATCTCTAGCCCCAACGCTAACCTTAGCCCAACCCTAACTTTAGCCCCAACCCTAACCCTAACTTTAGCCACAACCCTAACCCTAACGTTAGCCACAACCCTAATCCTAGCTCTAACCCAAGCCCTAACCGTAAGGCTGCCATCACACTAGCAGTATTTGGTCAGTATTTTACATCAGTATTTGTAAGCCAAAACCAGGAGTGGGTGATAAATGCAGAAGTAGTGCATATGTTTCTATTATACTTTTACTCTATTGTTCAAGTCCTGGTTTTGGCTTACAAATACTGATGTAAAATACTGACCAAATACTACTAGTGTGACGGCAGCCTAACCCTAATGGGAAAATAGAAAAAAATATATTTTTTAAATTTTATTATTTTTCCCAAGCTAAAGAGGTGATGAAGGGGGAGTGTGCTGAAACAGCAGTTTACAACCACATATTGGATATTGCCTTACTTGGGAGAAATTGTATGGAAAATTGTGGGCTGTTTCCTCCCATGTTCCTTTTTAAAAATAAAAAATATATACAGTACAGACCAAAAGTTTGGACACACCTTCTCATTCAAAGATTTTTCTGTATTTTCATGACTATGAAAATTGTGCCATCACACTGAAGGCATCAAAACTATGAATTAACACATGTGCAATTATATACTTAGCAAAAAAGCGTGAAACAACTGAAATTATGTCTGCTTTGCACACTCTTGGCATACTCTTGATGTGCTTCAAGATGTAGTCACCGGGAATGGTTTTCACTTCACAGGTGTGCCCTGTCAGGTTTAATAAGTGGGATTTCTTGTCTTATAAATGGGGTTGGGACCATAAGTTGTGTTGTGCAGACGTCTGGTGGATACACAGCTGATAGTCCTACTGAATAGAGTGTTAGAATTTGTATTATGGCAAGGCAAGCTAAGTAAAGAAAAATGAGTGGCCATCATTACTTTAAGAAATGAAGGTCAGTCAGTTCGAAAAATTGGGAAAACTTTGAAAGTGCCTCCAAGTGCAGTGGCAAAAACCATCAAGCGCTACAAAGAAACTGGCTCACATGAGGACGGCCCCAGGAAAGGAAGACCAAGAGTCACCTCTGCGTCTGAGGATAAGTTTATCCGAGTCACCAGCCTCAGAAATCGCAGGTTAACAGCAGCTCAGATTAGAGACCAGGTCAATGCCACACAGAATTCTAGCAGCAGACACATCTCTACAACAACTGTTAAGAGGAGACTTTGTGCAGCAGTCATTCATGGTAAAATAGCTGCTAGGAAACCACTGCTAAAGACAGGCAACAAGCAGAAGAGACTTGTTTGGGCTAAAGAACACAAGGAATGGACATTAGACCAGTGGAAATCTGTGCTTTGGTCTGATGAGTCCAAATTTGAGATCTTTGGTTCCAACCACCGTGTCTTTGTGCGACGCAGGTGAACGGATTGACTCTACGTGCCTGGTTCCCACCGTGAAGCATGGAGGAGGAGGTGTGATGGTGTGGGGGTGCTTTGCTGGTGACACTGTTGGGGATTTATTTAAAACTAGATTGTGGCCCGATTCTAACGCATCGGGTATTCTAGAATATGCATGTCCCCGTAGTATATGGACAATGATGATTCCAGAATTCGCGGCAGACTGTGCCCGTCGCTGATTGGTCGAGGCAACCTTTATGACATCATCATCGCCATGGCAACCATTATGACATCTAGGTCGATACTGTGCCCATCACTGAATCAGAAACGTGAGATGTCTACGTCCTTTATGACATCATCGTCGCTGTGCCCGTTGCTGATTGGTCGAGGCCTGGCGGCCTCGACCAATCAGACGTGGGATTTCTACGTCCTTTATGACATCATAGTCGCTGTGCCCGTTGCTGATTGGTCGAGGCCTGGCGGCCTCGACCAATCAGAGAGCCGGGATTTCCAGGACAGACAGACAGACAGACAGACGGAAAAACCCTTAGACAATTATATATATAGATTAAAGGCATACTGAACCAGCATGGCTACCACAGCATCTTGCGGCGGCATGCTATTTCATCCGGTTTGCATTTAGTTGGACCATCATATATTTTTCAACAGGACAGTGACCCCAAACACACCTCCAGGCTCTGGAAGGGCTATTTGATCAAGAAGGAGAGTGATGGGGTGCTATGCCAGATGACCTGGCCTCCACAGTCACCAGACCTGAACCCAGTTGAGATGGTTTGGGGTGAGCTGGACCGCAGAGTGAAAGAAAATGGGCCAACAAGTGCTAAGCATCTCTGGGAACTCCTTCAAGATTGTTGGAAAACCATTCCCAGTGACTATCTCTTGAAGCTCATCAAGAGAATGCCAAGAGTGTGTAAAGCAGTCATCAAAGCAAAAGGTGGCTACTTTGAAGAACCCAGAATATAAGACATAATTTCAGTTGTTTCACACTTTTTTGCTAAGTATATAATTCCACATGTGTTAATTCATAGTTTTGATGCCTTCAGTGTGAATGTACAATTTTCATAGTCATGAAAATACAGAAAAATCTTTAAATGGGATGGTGTGTCCAAACTTTTGGTCTCTACTGTATATTATTAGAAAAAAAATTAACATTTTTTCTGTTTATTTTGACTATGACATATTATTACATTTTATATTTTTATTCCTAAAAACTGCACATTAACAAGTTGTGAATCTGCTACCCCTGACTGAGTTAGAGAAAAAAGAGGACTAAAGCTACAACAAAAGACAATTTTAAATTTCACCTCTACTTTGCTTTCACTCCTGTGAAACACCTAAAAGAGCACAGTTTGGGTGACTTATGATTGTTGTATCCAAAACAATCCACTCCAGTACTGTAATCCTAAAGTAGACATGTTGTCATTTTGAATTACGATCTGATTTGTGTGATTTTTCTTCTGGGTTACGAGCAGAGAACTACAAATTTAAAACATTTTAAATGTTTCGAAATTTTGGATTTTGGGGGAAATAAGCACAAATTTATTGACCCAAATTGATCATGAAAATAAAGAACAAAGTGTCACAAAGCAAAAGTCTTAGAATCATTTGGATAGTTAAAGAAGTTGTCAACTACTTGGACAGCCACTTTCTAAATGTAGTCACCCACGTAGAGTAAAAAAACCTAATAGTCTCCACCTGCACCGAGCCTAAAGCCACTTGAGTAACACTGTTATGTGACGTAGGCCCTGCAGCTAATCAGCGGCAATGATGGGCTGCAGTTCTCAAACTTACCTTGGATGTCCAAGATTCATCTAAGGGAAGTGTGAGCACTGTAGCCCAACAGTGGTCTCTGACTGTTATGTTACGTGAGTCCTGCAGCCAATTTCACGTGGCTCATTGTTACTGCAGCGGTGAGAAAAATGTTATATATATTTTTATTTTACATGGAGTCTACAGCATTTAAAAAGTATTTGTCCAAATAGTGGACGACCCCTTTATAAGCATTCCTTTGGCTACTAGCTTATTAAGTGACACATGAAAAATGAAACTCCAATCTGAAGTCCAAAATAGATCATACAAAAAGAGGGTAACAAAAAAGCTAAAGAATATATGTAATTCAACAGTTTCTCCATGGCTGTTATTAATATGGCGCCACTACCACTACATCTCCACAAATATCCCTTGCTTTATTCTATTTCCTTAATGTTCCACATTTATTCTACCAAGAATGTATTTCCTATTTGACTTGATTCAATAAGTTTCTATATTAGCATCATTATTCTGCCACTCTTAATAGACAATTATAAAATACTTTACGCCGTCTGCCAACATTTTTTGGAACATAGCATAGGACAGAACACTTGTGGTTTCTGATAACGGCCTACTAAGTGCAAGCACCCAGCGTAGTATCTTGTGGCTGGGATGTTGTTACAAAGTACATTCCAGCCTTAATCACTTTTCAGCATTGTACTGGCTGCTTGCCAAACAGACGATATTGAAATCTTATATCAAAATATCCAGCAGCGCACAAACTAAAGCAAATACTGTACATGAGGACCAAAAAATATCAATCCATGTAAGTGTATTGTAACTAATGTTGACAGCCATTTCAACCCACCCATATAATACTGTCATACTGCTATGCATCTCATATTGAAACTAAAAAATATATAATTTTAACGAGTAGTTATCCTATATTTTTTTCCTAGCATAGATCTTGAAATTTACATGTGTTGTTTTGGGGTTTATATGTAAGTTAAAGGGTATGTGCCATCAATTTTTTTTTTGCAGCAAATCAAAGTATTAATATTTTATTTTTTTTAAGCAAAAGTAACCATGAAAGGTTTGATATTTTCCACTGTTAAACACTAGTGGGAGCTGCTGTAAAAATTTGTCATGAAAACCTAGTGTATTGCTAGGCGTCTGATTATACTTCTTGGATCCCGGTCAGACGCCTCTCACTCAGCCAAACCAGATCTCCACTTTGCACTGACGAGGGGCAGTACCCCAAAACATAGTGTCTACAAACTGAGATTCTGATACTGATAATCTTATTTCCATCATCTTTGTAGAAGAGGAATACAACAAGTACTTTCTAGTTGGGGACAGCAGCCTTAAAGGGAACCTGTCACACCCCCCCACCCCCCCAGGCATTCGTAACTAAAAGAGCTACCTTGTGCTGCACTAAAGCTGCATTCTGACAAGGTGGCTCTTTTAGTTCTGCAATAATCTGCAATAATCGTTTTTGAAGTTTGTCCCTCATACCTCAAAATCGCCAGGGGGGCTGGTCTTTTCCCCCTAATCCAGACACCTCACAACATTCACTCATGGCCTCTGCCCCCCTGTCGATTTCGAGGCGTGAGGGACAAACTTCAAAAACGATCAAAAACGATTATTGCAGCAGTGCCAGGGACCCAAACTAAAAGAGCCACCTCGTCTGAATGCAGCAATAGTGCAGCACAAGGTGCCTCTTATAGTTACAAACGCCTGGGGGAGGAAGGGCGGTGACAGGTTCCCTTTAAGATGTCAGATAATGCAGTATTATATTTAGGGATGGAAAATCCTTGAAGTTTTAGAAGATCCATTCTAGTGAAATAAAAGAGCTTTTGCTGCTGTAACAGTGGAAAATATTATGAAACACAGTAAAATACTGGGCATGTATATATGTCCTGTATTATAATATGTATTTTCACTAGAATCTCATACCATCCACTAACTTTGCCTCTTATACATTAACTAGATGGTGGCCCAATTCTAATGCATCGGGTATTCTAGACTATGTATTTATGTATGAATAAAGCAGCCACATAGTATATAGCACAGGCCACGTAGTATATAGGAGCCATGTAGTATATTGCAGACAAATACTATGTGGCTGCTATATACATACATATTGTAGAATACCCGATGCGTTAATACAGGCCACATAATATATAACAGTGACCACGCAGTATATAACACAGCCACGTACTGTATAACACAGCCCACGCAGTATATAGCTGCCATGCAGTATATAACACTGGCCACATAATATATAGCACAGCCCACACAGTATATAGCAGCCACGTAGTATATAACACTGTCTGTGCTGTATATAGCAGCCACGTAGTATATAACACAGCCCACGCAGTATACAGCAGCCACATAGTATATAACACTGCCCACGCAGTATATAACAGTGGCCACATAATATATAGCACAGCCCACGCAGTATATAGCACAGCCCACGGAGTATATCACACAGCCCACATAGTATATAACACTGCCTATGTAGTATATAGCAGCCACGCAGTATCTAACACAGCCCACGTAGTATACAGCAGTGTGGGCACCATATTATGGTTGAGCGAAACGGGTCGGCCATTTTCAGAAGTCGCCGACTTTTGGCAAAGTCGGGTTTCATGAAACCCGACCCCTGTGTGGGGTCGGCCATGAGGTCGGCGATCTTCTGAAACTGGTATTGGAATTCCGATACCGAGTTCCGATATGTTTGCAATATCGGAAATCGGTATCGGAATCCATATTTAAGTGTAAAATAAAGAATTAAAATAAAAAATATTGCTATACTCACCCTCTGACGCACCCTGGTACTAACCGGCAGCCTTGCTTCCTTAGAATCAGCGCGTGAATGACATTAGATGACGTCGCGGCTTGTGATTGGTCGCGCGACGGCCCATGTGACCGCTCGCGCGACCAATCACAAGCCGCGACGTCACCGAAGGTCCTTCAAGCGCTGATTCTTAGGAAGGAAGGCTGCCGGAAAGAAGCAGGGCGCGTCCGAGGGTGAGTATATACCTAATAGGAATATACTCACCCTCGGATGCGTCCTGCTTCTTTCCGGCAGCCTTCCTTCCTAAGAATCAGCGCTTGAAGGACCTTCGGTGACGTCGCGGCTTGTGATTGGTCGCGCGAGCGGTCCCATGGGCGGTCGCGCGACCAATCACAAGCCGCGACGTCATCTAAGGTCATTCACGCGCTGATTCTAAGGAAGCAAGGCTGCCGGTTAGTACCAGGGCGCGTCAGAGGGTGAGTATAGCAATATTTTTTATTTTAATTCTTTATTTTACACTTAAATATGGATCCCAGGGCCTGAAGGAGAGTTTCCGCTCCTTCAGACCCTGGGAACCATTGGAAACCCAATGCACTGCATTGGGTCTCGAGTTTCGGCTGACCCCGACCCCAACTTTTTTATAGGATCGGCCGATTTCACTCGACCCGACTTTTGAAAAAGTCGGGTTTCGTGAAACCCGACCCGATCCTATAAAAGTAAAAGTCGCTCAACCCTACACCATATCCCTGTTAAAAAAAATAATTGAAATAAAAAATAGTTATATACTTACCCCCTGGGATCCACCGAAGCTCCGGCGATACGTGCGCGGCTGCCACCATCTTCCCTTCCCAGGATGCATTGCGAAATTACCCAGATGACTTAGCGGTCTCGCGAGACCGCTAAGTCTTCTGGGTAATTTCGCAATGCATCGCCGGGAATGGAAGATGGCGGCCGGCGCGAGCGGCTCGGCGGACTACGAAGGGTGTGAATAGCAGGTTTTTTGTTTTTTTATTGTTTTTAACATTACATTTTTTTACTAATGATGCCGCATAGGCAGCATCAATAGTAAAAAGTTGGGGACACACAAGGTTAATAGCATCGGTTACGGAGTGCGTTACCCGCAGCATAACGTGGTCCGTTACCGCCGGCATTAACCCTGTGTGAGTGGTGACTGGAGGGGAGTATGCGGGCGCCGTGCACTGACTGCGGTGAGTAAGGAGCGGCCATTTTCTTCCGGACTGTGCCCATCGCTGATTGGTCATGGCTGTTTTGCCGTGATCAATCAACGACTTGGATTTCAATGACAGACAGAAGCCGCGACCAATGAATATCCGCGACAGAAAGAAGGACAGACAGAAAGACAGAAAGACGGAAGTGACCCATAGACAATTATATAGTAGATATCTTCTGGCCATGGTCTTTACTTACTTCAGAAGTGCACAACTTTGCATTGGGGAAAATAGAACATTCTTCTTACTATGAAGGAAAGTCCCACCTCTGGGACGGTTTCACAGTATGAGGGGCCACATTTTATAGGTGTTTCGTTCAGCGTGTGCAAGGAGCATAAATAAGAGACACCTTTTCCTTGTGCAGCATTACTGCTGCACAAGGTGGCTCTTCTAGTTGCAAATGCCTGGGGGGTTAAAGGTTCACTTTCAACTTGCTCCAATTAGTCCTCAGCCTACACTCTGCTTGTCATGTAATCCCTGGGCTCCAACACCGCCAGTTGCTGCTCATAAGTGTATTTGGCACGGGTACTCCCTCCTGCCCAGCCTGGTTCCAGCATGCCAGCTGTTTCCGGGTAGTGTCAAGGTCACTTTGCCTCCAATACGTTGTCCTGTCATGTTGCAGTCGAGTTAGCCGACTCTATAATGCCTGCAGTTTAGATGCTTCCTATGTGGGCTGTGGGAACTGGCAATCAAGGCTGGTTCCGTAGTGCCAATAGGACAAGCTCCCCCTGTAGGACTGTGGGTTTTTGGTAACTACGGCCAGCTCACGGCCTAGCAATTTTTTTTCCTGTGGACCTTCTGCTGGTCCGTAGGAAGACAATCTTGAATAGGTCCCCCTGGTTCCAGCACCGTCAGCTGGTTCTGGGCAGAGCCTTTGGCTTAAGTGCCTCCTTCTGGGGATCCGAGTTCCACCAACGTCAGGTGGTCCTTGGTAGTGCTTTCTGGCACGGTACCTCCTGCTTGGTGACCGGGTTCCAGTAACGTCAGCTGGTCCTTGGTTGTTCCATTGGCTCTTGTACCTTCTGCTACCCATCCGGGTTTCAGTACCATCAGCTGGTTCTTGGCAGTGTCTTTTGCTATTGTACCTTCTGCTCCCCATCCTGGTTCCAGTACCATCAGCTGATTCCGGGCAGAGCTTTCGGCTTAGGTGCCTCCTTCTTGGTATCCGAGTTCCACCAACGTCTGGTGGTCCTTGGTAGTGCTTTCTGGCATGGGTACCTCCTGCTTAGTAACCGGGTTCCAGTACCATCAGCTGGTCCTCGGTTGTTCCATTGGCTCTTGTACCTTCGGCTACCCATCCGGGTTCCAGTACCGTCAGCTAGTTCTCAGCATTGTCTTTTGCTCTTGTACCTTCTTCTCCCCATCCTGGTTCCAGTACCGTCAGCTGGTTCTGGGCAGAGCCTTTGGCTTAGGTGCCCTTCTGGGTATTCGAGTTTCACCAATGTCAGGTGGTCCTTGGTAGTGCTTTCTGGCACGGGTACCTCCTGCTTAGTAACCGGGTTCCAGTACCGTCAGCTGGTCCTCGGTAGTTCCATTGGCTCTTGGACCTTCGGGTAGCCATCCGGGTTCCAGTACCGTCAGCTGGTTCTCGGCAGTTCCTCAGCTTTCTTGTACCTTCTGCTACATTTCCAAGTTCAAGACCCTAAAGACGATGATCCTGAAGACGACAACCCCAGTGACGACAACCCTGGAGACGACGACCCTGAAGACCACCCCGAAGAAGACGACGACCCCGGAGACGACGACCCCGGAGACAACGACCCTGGAGACGACGACCCTGAAGACTGGGAAGCAGAAAACAAGAAGCTGCAGAGCAAAGAGCAGAAGAACATTAAGCTTAAGACTAAAAATCCGAGCAAAATATATTATCTAAATTATAAGCAGAAGAAGACTAAGCAGTGTATGGGGGTGAGTCTGCCCCTCCTCGTGGTGGCCCTGGAAAAAGCCTGCTGCTGCAGGCCAAACTGAATGCGGACAAATCCTGTTGTAACTCTTGTGACAGGCAGAATGGAAGGTGTAATCTTCAAACTTTTATAGATAACAACTACAGGAATGCCTGTCACAAATAAGAATATGATGAAGAAGAAGAATGTGAAGAAGATGAAGAAGTAGAATATGAAGAAGAATAATAGTTGAATAAAAAGAATATGAAGAATGTAAAAAAAAAAGAATAATAGGAAGAAGGTGAAGAAGTAGATGAATAAGGTGAAGAAGAAGTTGATGAAAAAGATGCTGCTGCTGAGGTTCATGAAGAAGAAAGTGTGTGAGAAGTAAAAAAGAAGGTGAAGAGCATGGAATTTGTGAAACATAAATATCTGACAAAATATAAAAAATCTTAACATAGTCAATATCTTTGTAACTCCGAACGTCTTAAAAAAATGTTTTATTCCTGCTATTCCATTAAATTGGGCTACATTTTATAACGCAAAGCTGTGAAAATAAAAAATCATCTTTTTCCCAGAAAAATGATTTTTTAGTCCCTCAAATTTTTATTTTCCCAAGGGTAACCAGAGAAATTGGACCCCAAACGTTGTTATCCAATTTGTCCTGAGTACGCTGATACCCCATATGTTGGGGTAAACCCCTGTTTTGGCGCACGGGAGAGCTCAGAAGGGAAGGAGCACTGTTTTACGCAGAATTTTCTGGAATTGAGATCGGACGCAATGTCGTGTGTGGAGAGCCCCTGATGTGCCTAAACAGTGGAAGCCCCCCAATTCTAACTGAAACCCTAACCCAAACACACCCCTAACCCTAATTCCAACCCTAATCATGACCCTAACTCCAACACACCCCTAACCTTAATCCCAACCCTAATCCCAACCGTAAATGTAATCCATACCCTAACTCCAACTTTAGCCCCAACCCTAACCCCAACTTTAGCCCCAACCCTAACCCTAAATTTAGCCCCAACCCTAACCCTAACTGTAGCCCCAACCCTAACTGTAGCCCTAACCCTAATTTTAGCCCCAACCCTAACCCTAACTGTAGCCCCAACCCTAACTTTAGCCCTAACCCTAACTTTAGCCCCAACCCTACCCCTAACTTTAGCCCTAACCCTAACTTTAGCCCCAACTCTACCCCTAACTTTAGCCCCAACCCTAACCCTAACCGTAGTTCTAACCCTAATCTTAACCCTAAAGGGAAAATGGAAATAAATACATTTTTAAAATTTTATTATCTTTCCCTAACTAAGGCGGTGATGAAAGGGGGTTTGATTTATTTTTATAGTGGGGTTTTTAGTGGGATTTTATGATTGGCAGCTGTCACACACTAAAAGAAATTTTTTTATTGCAAAAAAATAGTTTTTGTATCTCCACATTTTGAGAGCTATAATTTTTTCAAATTTTGATCCACAGGGTCCTATGAGGTCTTGTTTTTTGCGGGACAAGTTGACAATTTTAGTGGTACCATTTTTGGGAATGTGACTTTTTAATCGTTTTTAATTCCGATTTTTGTGAGGCAGAATGAACAAAAACAAGCAATTTGTGAATTTCTTCTGGGGGGTCGTTTACACCATTCCACTTTTGATAAAATTGATAAATCAGTTTTATTCTTCGGGTCAGTATGATTACAGCGATATCTCATTTATATCTTTTTTTATGTTTTTGGCGCTTTTATACGATAAAATCTATTTTATATAAAAATAATTATTATTTTTGCACCGCTTTATTCTGAGGACTATAACTTTTCAATTTTTTCGCTGATGACGCTGTATGGCGGCTCATTTTTTGCGGGGCAAGAAGACGTTTTCAGCGGTACCTTTTTTTTATATCCCTCTTTTTGATCGTGTATTATTCCACTTTTTGTTGGGCGGTTTGATAATAAAGTGTTGTTTTTTGCCTCTATTTTTTTTATGGTGATCACTGAAGGGGTTGACTAGTGAAACAGTTTTATAGGTCGGGTCGTTACGGACGCAGCGATACTAAATATGTGTCCTTTTTTTTCTTTTTTATTATTTAGACAAAGAAATAAATTTATTGGAACAATATATATATATTTTTTCCCTTATTTAGGTTTTTTTTTTTTACACGTGTAAATATATATTTTTTTGACTTTGTAACATTGCCCCAGCAGGGACATCGTACTATAGTATCAGATCGCTGATCTGACACTTTGCAGTGCACTGTGTCAGATCAGCGATCATACAGGCACTGAAGGAGGCTTGCCGGCCCCTACTCTGAGGAGGCGCTTGCAAGCCACCTCCCTGCAGGACCCGGAAGGCCCTTCGCGGCCATTATAGATCGGCGCCTGCAGGGACGAGGAGGTAGGAGACCCCCGGAGCAACACGATCACATCGCGTTGCTCCGAGGGTCTCAGGGAAGCACGCAGGGAGCCCCCTCCCTGCGCGATGCTTCACTGTGCCGCCAGAACGCTGCGATCATGTTTGATCATGTTTGATCATGGTTAATGTGCCAGAAGCAGTCCATCACCGCTCCTGGCACTTAGTGCCGGATGTCAGCTGCGATAGTCCGCTGACACCCGGCTCCAATCGGCCGTGCTCCACCCGTGGGCGCGGCTGATCGGTGATGATGTACTATCCCGTCGTTGGTCATACGTGCCCATACCACCTCGACGGGATAGTACATCATATGTCAGAAAGGGGTTAATGCAGGAGAAAGAAAAAGAAAGGAAAAAAGATATATATAAGAATCATAACTTATCATCATTCATAATAATTCATAAGATCTTGCTGGATATTCATGCCTATGGGGGCTCTGAACTTAAATTGATACATCCACCATATCTCTCTGTTGGTTATTTTTCTTTTTATATCTCCCACTCAAAACGGAGCTTTAACCCTTTCAATACCCTATCGGACCTCACATGAGCTGACATCCCTCATTATGTTTATGGATGAAATGTTTGGATGCAGCAGAGCTCTTATGAGTAATTTTAATCACTGCATCAGACAGGTGCCTTCTTATTCTGACCTTCAGGGGGCCCCTGTACACCCCACATATTGCTGGTCACAAGTGGTGCAATTAATCAAATACACAACATTGGGGCGGGGTATTACAATTGATGTAGTGGTAAACTTTGTACATCTTTTTTTGTGACAGATGAGTCAAATTCCTTACTGTTCACGATATATATTTACAGCAGGCGCATATATTATGCCCACAATTGTATGTACCTTTTGTACTGAGCCAGTTTTCTTTCTCTTTTAACCTTTTGTCCTCACTAAAAAAGGGGCTGAAGGGGCTGGGGATAAGATGTAATTCAGACTAGGTGCTTTTTTAGCAATATAACGCACTGGTTTGGACAGGATTTGGTTCAACTTTTTATCCTGGCTCAACATAGGGATTCTTTTTCTGATGATATTAGTAATTTTTTTAAACTGAGGGCTGTATGTAGTTGTGAAGGTCATATGCTCCTCACTAGACATACGTTTATTACTTGCCTTATTAAGTATAATATCCCGATCAATATCATCCACAATGCTCTCTGCCCTCTGTAGCATCCAGCTGGAATAACCCCTATGAGCCAGCCTTCACCTCCTTTTTACTCATGTCATAGACTTCCTTGGTGGTGCAATTCCTCTTAAACCTGTAGAGTTCCTACACAGGTATGTTGTTTTATTACATGTCTTGGATAATATGGAGTTAGTGGTGGTACTTTTCCTGAAAGGGGAGATTGTGATGATTGAATCAAAATTTAGGTCTAAAGTAACATTGAAAAAATTAATGTTTCTGCCACCAATTTTATAGGTGAATTTCAAATTCATTTCATTATCATCCATATATTTGATAAATTCAGACATCAAGTCCGCAGGTCCCATATTAGGAGCAATCATCCAGATAGCTCCCCAGCCACCTAATATGGGGGGAGAAGGGGTTAGCATGTAAAAACTTGAACAAACAGGCTACCATATACAAGTTAGCGATAGATGGTGAGAATCCCGCGCCCATCGGGGCTCTGCTAACCTGCCAAGAAAATTATTTGTTAAAGGAAAAGAAGAAGTTGTGTTTAAGGAGAAAACCCACAGAGGAAATAAAAAATTCCTGCATAGGCGGAGTGTAGTCACTGACAAAAAAAGGGGAGGGAAGAACCCAAACGACAACCTTAGGTCTAATGAATAAAACCTGCTTTATTGTGGAGGGCAAGATGGCAGTGACAACAGTGAATAGTCAACTGAGATAATAGAAAGTAGGGCACTGGGAACCATACATGCCAAAATTTACTTAAAGCACACAATATTATATACAGTTAGGGCCAGAAATATTTGGACAGTGACACAATTTTCGCGAGTTGGGCTCTGCATGCCACCACATTGGATTTGAAATGAAACCTCTACAACAGAATTCAAGTGCAGATTGTAACGTTTAATTTGAAGGGTTGAACAAAAATATCTGATAGAAAATGTAGGAATTGTACACATTTCTTTACAAACACTCCACATTTTAGGAGGTCAAAAGTAATTGGACAAATAAACATAACCCAAACAAAATATTTTTATTTTCAATATTTTGTTGCAAATCCTTTGGAGGCAATCACTGCCTTAATGGAAACAGGAACACATGGGCTACTTGCACAGTGAACAAGTCTGTATGATCATGTTCACACACCACCAAGAAACCTGAAGACACAAAAGAGAATAGTAAAACCAAAAACACTCAGTTTGAAAAAATGTTGCAGTAATCCGCAAGTGCTAGTAAAAGATGTAAAAAACAGGGTATTTGATTGATACGTTTTTTGCAAAAAATGTATACTAAGCTGCTCTACCAATCTTCACGGTATACCCTTATCAGAGCAGTCCTAACTAATGTATGCAATCCCTATCTGATGTATTTAAAAACCTAATCATCTGTATATAACCTGTGTGAACAGGGTTCAGAGAGGAAAAATCCATGTGTGCATACAGGGTAGAACAGCTTTTGTGCAGATAGCCCAAGAGGAGTGGTGGAACTCCCCAGTCTTGTAGACACAAGAGAACAATTATGGAAACAGGAACACATGGGCTACTTGCACAGGGAACAAGTCTGTATGATCATGTTCACACACCACCAAGAAACCTGAAGACACAAAAGAGAATAGTAAAACCAAAAACACTCAGTTTGAAAAAATGTTGCAGTAATCCGCAAGTGCTAGTAAAAGATGTAAAAAACAGGGTATTTGGTTGATACGTTTTTTGCAAAAAATGTATACTAAGCTGCTCTACCAATCTTCACGGTATACCCTTATCAGAGCAGTCCTAACTAATGTATGCAATCCCTATCTGATGTATTTAAAAACCTGATCATCTGTATATAACCTGTGTGAACAGGGTTCAGAGAGGAAAAATCCATGTGTGCATACAGGGTAGAACAGCTTTTGTGCAGATAGCCCAAGAGGAGTGGTGGAACTCCCCAGTCTTGTAGACACAAGAGAACAATTATGGAAACAGGAACACATGGGCTACTTGCACAGTGAACAAGTCTGTATGATCATGTTCACACACCACCAAAAAACCTGAAGACACAAAAGAGAATAGTAAAACCAAAAACACTCAGTTTGAAAAAATGTTGCAGTAATCCGCAAGTGCTAGTAAAAGATGTAAAAAACAGGGTATTTGGTTGATACTTTTTTGCAAAAAATGTATACTAAGCTGCTGTACCAATCTTCACGGTATACCCTTATCAGAGCAGTCCAAAATTTACTTAAAGCACACAATATTATATACAGTTAGGGCCAGAAATATTTGGACAGTGACACAATTTTCGCGAGTTGGGCTCTGCATGCCACCACATTGGATTTGAAATGAAACCTCTACAACAGAATTCAAGTGCAGATTGTAACGTTTAATTTGAAGGGTTGAACAAAAATATCTGATAGCAAATGTAGGAATTGTACACATTTCTTTACAAACACTCCACATTTTAGGAGGTCAAAAGTAATTGGACAAATAAACATAACCCAAACAAAATATTTTTATTTTCAATATTTTGTTGCAAATCCTTTGGAGGCAATCACTGCCTTAAGTCTGGAACCCATGGACATCACCAAACGCTGGGTTTCCTCCTTCTTAATGCTTTGCCAGGCCTTTACAGCCGCAGCCTTCAGGTCTTGCTTGTTTGTGGGTCTTTCCGTCTTAAGTCTGGATTTGAGCAAGTGAAATGCATGCTCAATTGGGTTTAGATCTGGAGATTGACTTGGCCATTGCAGAATGTTTCACTTTTTGGCACTCATGAACTCCTGGGTAGCTTTGGATGTATGCTTGGGGTCATTGTCCATCTGTACTATGAAGCGCCGTCCAATCAACTTTGCAGCATTTGGCTGAATCTGGGCTGAAAGTATATCCCGGTACACTTCAGAATTCATCCGGCTACTCTTGTCTGCTCTTATGTCATCAATAAACACAAGTGACCCAGTGCCATTGAAAGCCATGCATGCCCATGCCATCACGTTGCCTCCACCATGTTTTACAGAGGATGTGGTGTGCCTTGGATCATGTGCCGTTCCCTTTCTTCTCCAAACTTTTTTCTTCCCATCATTCTGGTACAGGTTGATCTTTGTCTCATCTGTCCATAGAATACTTTTCCAGAACTGAGCTGGCTTCTTGAGGTGTTTTTCTGCAAATTTAACTCTGGCAGTCTATTTTTGGTATTGATGAATGGTTTGCATCTAGATGTGAACCCTTTGTATTTACTGTCATGGAGTCTTCTCTTTACTGTTGACTTAGAGACAGATACACCTACTTCACTGAGAGTGTTCTGGACTTCAGTTGATGTTGTGAACGGGTTCTTCTTCACCAAATTAAGTATGCGGCGATCATCCACCACTGTTGTCATCCGTGGACGCCCAGGCCTTTTTGAGTTCCCAAGCTCACCAGTCAATTCCTTTTTTCTCAGAATGTACCCAACTGTTGATTTTGCTACTCCAAGCATGTCTGCTATCTCTCTGATGGATTTTTTCTTTTTTTTCAGCCTCAGGATGTTCTGCTTCACCTCAATTGAGAGTTCCTTTGACCGCATGTTGTCTGCTCACAGCAACAGCTTCCAAATGCAAAACCACACACCTGGAATCCACCCCTGACCTTTTAACTACTTCATTGATTACAGGTTAACGAGGGAGACGCCTTCAGAGTTAATTGCAGCCCTTAGAGTCCATTGTCCAATTACTTTTGGTCCCTTGAAAAAGAGGACGCTATGCATTACAGAGCTATGATTCCTAAACCCTTTCTCCGATTTGGATGTGGAAACTATCATATTGCAGCTGGGAGTGTGCACTTTCAGCCCATATTATATATATAATTGTATTTCTGAACATGTTTTTGTAAACAGCTAAAATAACAAAACTTGTGTCACTGTCCAAATATTTCTGGCCCTAACTGTACAACCAGTAGGAAGTGGTAAATGTATCCAGCAGGTTGTATAGAGAAAAATATACATACTTAGGTCATACAAAGGACAGTGCCATAACAATTTATAATATAACCTATAGCCATGCTGTAAAATAAATATCATATATACATCACCCTAAAGTGCAGGCAGGTGCAGGCAAGCAGAGGGTCCTGGTGCCTGCCCCAACGCGTGTTTCGGAACACCTTCGTCAGGGGGTGCATAATAGAGTAAACAGAGGCGGTTTAAAAAGGCCAAAAGCGGGGGTGTGGTTTTCAAGGGGAAAGGAGCAGACCTGTTTCACAGGAGCTCCTGAGAATCCCCTAAATTAAGCACATTAGCTTACTTTAAAGTGGACTTTTATGAGCTTATTGAAGCTGAAGACATTTGGGAACATACCTGGAACTTTAATTAAGAAATAACAAAACATGGTCTTAAATAAGAAAAAAACCCTTTCCAGAACAGAGATCGTTTCCTGCCTTGTCTATGGGGAAGAAGACAACTAAAATGGCCGCCGATGCAGGACCAAAGATGAGTGCTCACACTAGACTCATCACCTCCAACCTGACTGGATGTAAGACACCGAGAGCAACACTGACTGAGCCAGCAGGGAGAGAGAAGAAATCCGACTTACAAGCGGCTCACACATTAGTTGCTGAGAATGTTCCAGACAACCGACAGACAGCAGCGTTTCCGGGAACGATGAGCAGGAGCAACGCGACATCATTGAGGAAAGACACCGGGACTCACCTGAGTCACCGAGACCTGCGGAGTGGAAAGAAGAATACTCTCTCTGCCAGTTGCCAGAAAGGAGGACAGACGTAGGGAAATCGCTGTGATGATGAAGCAGGAAATGAAGATGGCGCCGCTGCTGAAAAGACAAGGAGAATCACTGTGGACTCCAACAGAGGAGAGTCTCCCCGTAGCCTTGCTATACTGCCGGGGACCATGGAAAGAATCACTCCACCCTGTGACACCCACGCTGAAGAGGAAGGAGGATGAGGGTTGCGCTGCCATTTAACACGTCTCTGATGCGGTGAGTACAATCCGGCTCCAACACGGCCACGGCATACAGTCACCCCATTCATTTCAAAAGAGCTGTGCTATCCTTAAGCCCCCTTATAAAAGCCTAATAACTTTAGGGCATATGCAGGGGGATAAGGACTATCCCGTGCCACCAGATAGCAGCTTAATGGATGCAAGAGATTTATTTGAAAGCTATAGCAGCTGGAAATCATGCTCTAAACTAGAGTCAAATAATGAAAGGGGTTTATATGATGTCTCAGTAAATGTCACTGCCGAGAAGTATGACAAAAAAAGGATTATGTAATGTCTCCATAGATGACACTGCTGAAGAAACACAGCTGATTGACACCATGGGTCCTTCTGCAGAGACCAGTGAGATTTCTGACAAAAATGCGGTAATATCTCTTGATAATTCCCCTTGCCCTAATGGGTCAAACACCAATGATTTCTAAAAGCCTTTATTGGACGCACAATAAGGCTGAATTCTTTAAAGGATCTTAATAAACTTTCTATTATACCATTCCATAACATAAATACAAAATGTACCTCAACTATACATAATAGTGACATAGAGGATCATTCAGAACCAGCAGTTTCCCTCCATGTCTCAAATTCTGAATCAGATGCCTTTTTGGCTCGCATGAGGAACTAGAGAGTGTGCACTCGGAAGACATTACTGATGTGGCAGAATCTTCCTCTCTTGGGAGGAGGGACTCTCTCTATGAAGGAAATTCTTCTGATACCTCATCTCTTCATTCCTATTCAGAAGATTCTAGTGATCCCAGTGAACCTGATCTCCCAGAAAAATTTTCATACCCCTTAAATACAGATGACTCTAATTTGAAGCAAATTCTCATGGAGTCTGAGATATGCCCCTCCAACCTACCTTTAGTGGACAATATTCCCGCCGCTGAAGATTCTCCATCTGAAGGATTTATAATCAAAATTTGTAAAGCCTTTCTAACATCTGCGGACATTTCAGGAAGGGGATTAGATTCTGATGTTGATTTGACAGTTTTATCTGGGACTAATACAAAGATTTCCGTCTCCCAACAAACAGATGAAACAAAGGCCTCTGAGTCCTTTATCAAAAAACTACTTATAGACACTTTATCACATATTCTTAAAATTCTCAAACCGAATTCTATTAAGGCCCCTAACACTTCCCTACCCTTCTCAAAAACAGACGATAAGACAATCAAAGATTCAACAGTTACACCTTCAAAAGACGTCAAAAATTATTCTATGATCTCAGACTCCCTGGAAAAGATCAAAAAAGATATTCGCTCTTTTAAGGATGGCTTAGCTAGTTACAAAGATTTTAAAAGAAAGAATAACCTAAAAATTAGAGGAATTCCGGAATTGGTCCAGCCATCTCAATTAAAATCTGTTACCTAATGCCAAAGTAAAGAACTTGGTTGAGAGGGCTTTTAGAATTCCCAGACCACTCTCTCTTCCTCCAAATATAGCAAGAGACGTTATTGTGTGCTTTTACCATGGGTGGGTGAGGAATGATCTTCTTGCTCTGACTAGAAATTCAAAAATCCTCGCATCTCCATACGACAAAATAACTCTGTTCAAAGACTTGTCCAAGGCCACAATTCAAAAAAGGAAATCATTCCAATACATGGCTCGAGAACTCCAATGCGCAGGAATACCCTATCACTGGACCCAGACTTCCACCATGCAAATAAAATATGCAAAGAAACTAATAGTTATCTCTTCACCAGAGGAAGGAATTGTCTTTTTGGAAAAAAACGGAATAATACCCTCATCGACCTCACATAGACTCTCCTCTTCGTCCTCATCATACTTATATTCTACTTGATATAACAGGTTGCTAGTTTAGTACAATTCTTCTTATTCCAGACTACAAAGTACAGCGGACTTTATTGAAGCAAATAATACAATCTTATACCACTTGCTACTGTTTTAATTGAACTGAACTTTCCCTCCACAGAGTCTCAGGGTCACCCATAGGTGTTCCCGGACGCCACAAGCTCTCACTCGTTACATATATTACTCAAAGTATTTGTATGATTAATGCTCTTGATTTTCAGGTGCTGTAATAATAAGCAACAGTTAACTATGTATATATCTACAGAAATGTATGATTGCTTGTCTCTCCCCTATTTCCATAGGGGTATTTCCTTTTATCCCTCCGTTCCTTCATTCCCTACCCTTCCCCTCCCTATCTTCCCCCCTGATCCGACGCGCACAAATTCATGGACGTCCTCGCCCGCAAATGATTGTGGATAAGGCGCATGCGCCGATACAAAAATGTGTCTCAAGGCAGCATCAATATTAAGGGCAGAGTATATACAGCCGTCACTACCACAAAATGGTAGGATTAACTAATAAAGCAACCCTAATAACACTTAATGTAAAGGACAGCTACTATCAGCCAAAATCACAACATCATAAAACAATGTAGATTACAACAAGGTACACAAATGCTACAACAGTAGATAAGTCAAATTCATTATATCATTAATTCATTATACTCACTATAGGAGGAAAGTTGAAAAAGTAAGAAAGACATCATGATTACAGTCATAATAAATGGCATATAGCCAATCAAATGATCGAGTAATATTAATAAAGCAGATATAAGTTAAATGAATCAAAGTACATCTACTATATAATTGTCTTAGGGTTACTTCCGTCTTTCTGTCTGTCTGTCCTTCTGTCACGGATATTCATTGGTCGCGGCCTCTGTCTGTCATGGAATCCAAGTCGCTGATTGGTCTCGCCAGCTGCCTGTCATGGCTGCCGTGACCAATCAGCGACCGCCACAGTCCGATTAGTCCCTCCCTACTCCCCTGCAGTCAGTGCCCGGCGCCCGCTCCATACTCCCCGCAGTCACCGCTCACACAGGGTTAATGCCAGCGGTAACAGACCGCGTTATGCTGCGGGTAACTCATTCCGTTACCACCGCTATTAACCCTGTGTGACCAAGTTTTTACTATTGATGCTGCCTATGCAGCGTCAATAGTAAAAAGATCTAATGTTAAAAATAATAAAAATAATAAAAAATCATTATATACTCACCTTTCGCGACGATCCGGTGACCGCTCCATGCAAGCGGCAGGTTCCGGTGCTAAGGATGGTATGCGACAAGGACCTGCCATGACGTCATGGTCATGTGTCCGCGACATCATCACAGGTCCTGCGCGCCTGCGCGAGAAAAACCTGCCATGACGTCATCACACCCTGGGACCGGAAGCTGCCACATGCACCGCGCACAGGCGACAGAACTACAAGGGGCTCTCGGATCGGAAGGTAAGTATATGTTTATTTTTTATTTTTAACCTGTGATATACGTGGCTGGGCAATATACTACATGGCTCTGTGTTTTATACTACGTGACTGGGCAATATACTACGTAGCTGGGCAATATACTACGTCGCTGTGCAATATACTTTGTGGCTCTGTGCTGTATACTATGTCAATGGGCAATATACTACGTAACTGGGCAATATACTACGTAACTGGGCAATATACTATGTGGCTGGGCAATATACTACGTGGCTGGGCAATATACTACGTGGCTGGGCAATATACTACGTGGCTGGGCAATATACTACGTGGGCTGTGCAATATACTACGAGGCTGTGCAATATACTATGTGGACATGCATATTCTAGAATACCCGATGCGTTAGAATCGGGCCACCATCTAGTACAAAATAAATAAGGATACAAATTGATGACATATATTAGATGCATATCCAAAATAAATTTGACAATAAATACAGACAAGTAAAGCAAATAAATTTATGCCTTCAATGATGTTACTCCGCATAACCGTCCGAACATATAGATATCCTTAGATCGAGCCCATTAAGACAACAGATGGCTTGACATCTTCAATCTTCCGCTATAGAGATGACAAATAACTTCCAACTATTATGGCCGAAGAGTAGGAGAAATATATATCTAAAAAAGTTAAAATATATTAAAAAAATATTAAAACAAATTGGATAACAATCCACAGCCATAAGAGGACCCCACAGTCTGATGATCACAAAAAAGGAGCAAAACTAAGGTTTTCATTCAAACCATGGGGATGTACCGTTCGTAAAGTCTATATCCATCTTGATTCAATGTAGTAGTCACTGTAATCCTGGAGATGTCTTCTCAGGATTGAGATCGTCAGATCATGCATCAGGGAAGGATACAAGGCCTCCACATCACAGGAGATGTATATATAGTCTCCGTCTAGACCATTCAGTTTTATCCAGGGAGGAAATCAAATGCTTTGTATCTTTTATGTAACCTGGTAGTATGGAAACCAGTGGTTGCAGATACATATCCACCCAGGTACTAAGATTTTCACCCATGCTTCCAATCCCTGCTACTAGAGGTCTGAATGTAACATTTTGGTGGTATATAACACTCCAACAACATTTTGGTGGTATATAACACTCCAACAAAGCATTCAATTTTTTATCTAGATTCAATTAGTCATCCATAGAGTATTACGTGTTTCATTCAAAATAAACTTGGTTTTAAGACTCATACCAATTAGAAAATGCATAAGGCGTGCGGTAAGGGATGGGGAAGTGCTGATGATAGTGCACACAGACACTTAGGGCATGGGACAGGTGCGACTACACCTGTTGCTGGAGCACAAGAAACACTCCCATCCACGACACATAGGTTACTGTCCTACTTTGCAGGGAGGCCCGATATACCAATTCTTAAGCCATTCTTAAGCCTTCCACCATGTTGAGTCCCAGGAGACTAGTGATCCCACACTAGGACACTCTGAGGAGCTCTTTACAACATATTTTCTTGATTGTGGCCTCTCACCCTACATAGTCCAAAAGTGACCGGAGGACATGCTGTTTATTGATACACAAAACTTAGAGCAGTCACTGCCACAAGAAGATGATAGTAGGGAATGGCAAATTTTGTCTAATTAGGAAGATGATGGTGTGTCAGTGATGATGATATGTCAGGTTGTTGTTAAGTCACCAAGTCAGGAGGACCAGGGTGTGGCGGTAAAAGATGAAGTGGTGGATGTCGAAGCCACCTACCCAACTGGGAAGCTAGCATGCAGAGCGATGTCAGAGGGTTAGGAATCGGCAGCGTAGAAACAGTCAGGGAAATGGCAGTGGCGCGACCAGAGGAAGAAGGCAGGCATCTGTTCTGCAGAACACCAACATTTATGAATTTCTACATCAAATAGTTAGGTGTTCCCCAGTCTGGGACTTTTTTTATAGAGAGTTCTGAGACAAAAAATGCTCATTTGCAACCTGTGTTATGCTAAGATCAGTAGAGGCCTGACCACTAAGAGCCTAACCATCACCAGCATGATCAAGCACATGTCATTTAAGCACCTGACTCAGTGGGTCGAATGCCCGGATCAACAATTAGTGTTAAATGGTGACACCAGTTCCTCTTCCCCTCTGCTAGGTGCTTCCCAATCCCCTTTCCTTGACACTGGAGCAGATGCCTCCCGCCTTGCACAAGTCTTTGCACATTCTGATGTACCATCATCAGACACTTCAAAATCATTGTCCCAGCACAGCGTTAAGCTGTCTCTACCCCAGACCTTGGACCGAAAAAGAAAGTTTCCAGCCACCCATCTATAGGCCCACACACTAAATGGGCATATTTCCAGACTGATGACATGGAAATGTTGCAATTTCGGCTTTTTGACAAGGAAGATTTCCAGCAACTCATGATGTTAGCCTTCCCTCGGTATTTGGTCTCCAGCCGCCACCTTTTGTGGCATCTGTTATGTTTGCTAATGACAGGTGTTATGAAGGCAATCCAGAAACACAGTGTGCTTAGCGATCAGAGCGCACACAGTGATCTGACAAATACCCAAAAATACAAGAACGAGCTCTGAGACGTGGAAACTCTGTAGACTGCACACCTGATCCTATCCTAAACAAAACTAAAAGCGGCTGTGGATTGCGCCTAACAACTTCCTAGGCAACTCGGCACAGCCTAAGAAACTAGCTAGCCTGAAGATAGAAAAATAGGCCTGACTTGCCCCAGAGAAATTCCCCAAAGGAAAAGGCAGCCCCCCACATATAATGACTGTGAGTAAGATGAAAAGACAAAACGTAGGGATGAAATAGATTCAGCAAAGTGGGGCCCGATATTCTAGGACAGAGCGAGGACAGTAAAGCGAACTTTGCAGTCTACAAAAAACCCTAAAGCAAAACCACGCAAAGGGGGCAAAAAAAACCCACCGTGCCGAACTAACGGCACGGCGGTACACCCTTTGCGTCTCAGAGCTTCCAGCAAAACAAAAGACAAGCTGGACAGAAAAAAAGCAACAAAAAAGCAAAAAGCACTTAGCTATACAGAGCAGCAGGTCACAGGAACAATCAGGAGAAGCTCAGATCCAACACTGAAACATTGACAAGGAGCAAGGATAGCAGCATCAGGCGGAGTTAAGTAATGAAGCAGTTAACGAGCTCACCAGAACACCTGAGGGAGGAAGCTCAGAAGCTGCAGTACCACTTGTGACCACAGGAGTGAATTCAGCCACAGAATTCAAAACAGTACCCCCCCCTTGAGGAGGGGTCACCGAACCCTCACCAGAGCCCCCAGGCCGACCAGGATGAGCCGCATGAAAGGCACGAACAAGATCGGAAGCATGAACATCAGAGGCAAAAACCCAGGAATTATCTTCCTGAGCATAACCCTTCCATTTAACCAGATACTGGAGTTTCCGTCTAGAAACACGAGAATCCAAAATCTTCTCCACATAATACTCCAATTCCCCCTCCACCAAAACCGGGGCAGGAGGCTCAACAGATGGAACCATAGGTGCCACGTATCTCCGCAACAACGACCTATGGAATACATTATGTATGGAAAAGGAATCTGGGAGGGTCAAACGAAAAGACACAGGATTGAGAACCTCAGAAATCCTATATGGACCAATAAAACGAGGTTTAAATTTAGGAGAGGAAACCTTCATAG
This sequence comes from Ranitomeya imitator, assembly GCF_032444005.1. Classification (NCBI taxonomy): domain Eukaryota; kingdom Metazoa; phylum Chordata; class Amphibia; order Anura; family Dendrobatidae; genus Ranitomeya; species Ranitomeya imitator. Next base: position 110,682,449 of record NC_091287.1, on the reverse strand, counting down.
GAATATGACGAGAAGATAACCAAACCAGATCCCCAACACGAAGTCGGGGACCCACACGGCGTCTGCGATTAGCGAAAAGTTGAGCTTTCTCCTGGGACAAGATCAAATTGTCCACTACCTGAGTCCAGATCTGCTGCAACCTATCCACCACAGAATCCACACCAGGACAGTCCGAAGACTCAACCTGTCCTGAAGAGAAACGAGAATGGAACCCAGAATTGCAAAAAAATGGAGAAACCAAGGTAGCCGCGCTGGCCCGATTATTAAGGGCGAACTCAGCCAACGGCAAAAAGGACACCCAATCATCCTGGTCTGCAGAAACAAAACATCTCAGATATGTTTCCAAGGTCTGATTGGTTCGTTCGGTCTGGCCATTAGTCTGAGGATGGAAAGCCGAGGAAAAGGATAGGTCAATGCCCATCCTACCACAAAAGGCTCGCCAAAACCTTGAAACAAACTGGGAACCTCTGTCAGAAACAATATTCTCAGGAATGCCATGCAACCGAACCACATGCTGAAAGAACAAAGGTACCAAATCAGAGGAGGAAGGCAATTTAGCCAAGGGCACCAGATGGACCATTTTAGAAAAGCGATCACAGACCACCCAAATGACTGACATCTTTTGAGAAACGGGAAGGTCAGAAATGAAATCCATCGAAATATGTGTCCAAGGCCTCTTTGGGACCGGCAAGGGCAAAAGCAACCCACTGGCACGAGAACAGCAGGGCTTAGCCCTAGCACAAATCCCACAGGACTGCACAAAAGTACGTACATCCCGTGACAGAGATGGCCACCAGAAGGATCTAGCCACTAACTCTCTGGTACCAAAGATTCCAGGATGACCAGCCAACACCGAACAATGAAGTTCAGAGATAAGTTTATTAGTCCACCTATCAGGGACGAACAGTTTCTCTGCTGGACAACGATCAGGTTTATTCGCCTGAAATTTTTGCAGCACCCGCCGCAAATCAGGGGAGATGGCAGACACAATGACTCCTTCCTTGAGGATACCCACTGGCTCAGATAAACCCGGAGAGTCGGGCACAAAACTCCTAGACAGAGCATCCGCCTTCACATTTTTAGAGCCCGGAAGGTACGAAATCACAAAGTCGAAGCGGGCAAAAAATAACGACCAACGGGCCTGTCTAGGATTCAAGCGCTTGGCAGACTCGAGATAAGTCAAGTTCTTATGATCAGTCAATACCACCACGCGATGCTTAGCTCCTTCAAGCCAATGACGCCACTCCTCGAATGCCCACTTCATGGCCAGCAACTCTCGATTGCCCACATCATAATTACGCTCAGCGGGCGAAAACTTCCTGGAAAAGAAAGCACATGGTTTCATCACTGAGCAATCAGAACCTCTCTGTGACAAAACCGCCCCTGCTCCAATCTCAGAAGCATCAACCTCGACCTGGAACGGAAGAGAAACATCTGGCTGACACAACACAGGGGCAGAACAAAAACGACGCTTCAACTCCTGAAAAGCTTCCACAGCAGCAGAAGACCAATTAACCAAATCAGCACCCTTCTTGGTCAAATCGGTCAATGGTTTGGCAATGCTAGAAAAATTACAGATGAAGCGACGATAAAAATTAGCAAAGCCCAGGAACTTTTGCAGACTTTTCAGAGATGTCGGCTGAATCCAATCCTGGATGGCTTGGACCTTAACTGGATCCATCTCGATAGTAGAAGGGGTAAAGATGAACCCCAAAAATGAAACTTTCTGCACACCGAAGAGACACTTTGATCCCTTCACAAACAAAGAGTTAGCACGCAGGACCTGAAAAACCATTCTGATCTGCTTCACATGAGACTCCCAATCATCTGAGAAGATCAAAATGTCATCCAAGTAAACAATCAGGAATTTATCCAGATACTCACGGAAGATGTCATGCATAAAAGACTGAAACACAGATGGAGCATTGGCAAGTCCGAACGGCATCACTAGATACTCAAAATGACCCTCGGGCGTATTGAATGCAGTTTTCCATTCATCTCCTTGCCTGATTCTCACCAGATTATACGCACCACGAAGATCTATCTTAGTGAACCAACTAGCCCCCTTAATCCGAGCAAACAAGTCAGATAACAATGGCAAGGGATACTGAAATTTAACAGTGATCTTATTAAGAAGGCGGTAATGAATACACGGTCTCAGCGAACCATCCTTCTTGGCTACAAAGAAGAACCCTGCTCCCAGTGGTGATGACGATGGGCGAATATGTCCCTTCTCCAGGGATTCCTTCACATAACTGCGCATAGCGGCGTGTTCGGGCACGGATAAATTAAATAATCGACCTTTAGGGAATTTACTACCAGGAATCAAATTGATAGCACAATCACAATCCCTATGCGGAGGTAGAGCATCGGACTTGGGCTCTTCAAATACATCCTGATAATCAGACAAGAACTCTGGGACCTCAGAAGGGGTGGATGACGAAATCGACAAAAATGGAACATCACCATGTACCCCCTGACAACCCCAGCTGGATACCGACATGGAATTCCAATCCAATACTGGATTATGGGTTTGTAGCCATGGCAACCCCAACACGACCACATCATGCAGATTATGCAACACCAGAAAGCGAATAACTTCCTGATGTGCAGGAGCCATGCACATGGTCAGCTGGGCCCAGTATTGAGGTTTATTCTTGGCCAAAGGTGTAGCATCAATTCCTCTCAATGGAATAGGACACCGCAAAGGCTCCAAGAAAAACCCACAACGTTTAGCATAATCCAAATCCATCAGATTCAGGGCAGCGCCCGAATCCACAAACGCCATGACAGAAAACGACGACAAAGAGCATATCAAGGTAATGGACAGAAGGAATTTGGACTGTACAGTACCAATGACGGCAGACCTAGCGGACCGCTTAGTGCGCTTAGGACAATCAGAAATAGCATGAGTGGAATCACCACAGTAGAAACACAGACCATTCAGACGTCTGTATTCCTGCCGTTCAACTCTAGTCATAGTCCTATCGCACTGCATAGGCTCAGGTTTAACCTCAGGCAGTACCGCCAAATGGTGCACAGATTTACGCTCGCGCAAGCATCGACCGATCTGAATGGCCAAAGACAAAGACTCATTCAAACCAGCAGGCATAGGAAATCCCACCATGACATCCTTAAGAGCCTCAGAGAGACCCTTTCTGAACAAAGCTGCCAGCGCAGATTCATTCCACTGAGTGAGTACTGACCATTTCCTAAATTTCTGACAATATACTTCTATATCATCCTGACCCTGGCACAAAGCCAGCAAATTTTTCTCAGCCTGATCCACTGAATTAGAACCATCGTACAGCAATCCGAGCGCCAGGAAAAACGCATCGACACTACTCAATGCAGGGTCTCCTGGCGCAAGAGAAAATGCCCAGTCTTGAGGGTCGCCGCGCAAAAAAGAAATAATAATCAAAACCTGTTGAATAGGATTACCAGAAGAATGAGGTTTCAAGGCCAGAAATAGCTTACAATTATTTTTGAAACTTAGAAACTTAGTTCTATCTCCAAAAAACAAATCAGGAATAGGAATTCTTGGTTCTAACATAGATTTCTGATCAATAGTATCTTGAATTTTTTGTACATTTATAACGAGATTATCCATTGAAGAGCACAGACCCTGAATATCCATGTCCACACCTGTGTCCAGAATCACCCAAATGTCTAGGGAAAAAAAAAAAAAGTGAACACAGAGCGGAAAAAAAAAAAAAAATGATGTCAGAACTTTTTCTTTCCCTCTATTGAGAATCATTAGTTAGGCTCCTTGTACTGTTATGTTTGCTAATGACAGGTGTTATGAAGGCAATCCAGAAACACAGTGTGCTTAGCGATCAGAGCGCACACAGTGATCTGACAAATACCCAAAAATACAAGAACGATCTCTGAGACGTGGAAACTCTGTAGACTGCACACCTGATCCTATCCTAAACAAAACTAAGAGCGGCTGTGGATTGCGCCTAACAACTACCTAGGCAACTCGGCACAGCCTAAGAAACTAGCTAGCCTGAAGATAGAAAAATAGGCCTGACTTGCCCCAGAGAAATTCCCCAAAGGAAAAGGCAGCCCCCAACATATAATGACTGTGAGTAAGATGAAAAGACAAAACGTAGGGATGAAATAGATTCAGCAAAGTGGGGCCCGATATTCTAAGACAGAGCGAGGACAGTAAAGCGAACTTTGCAGTCTACAAAAAACCCTAAAGCAAAACCACGCAAAGGGGGCAAAAAAACCCCACCGTGCCGAACTAACGGCACGGCGGTACACCCTTTGCGTCTCAGAGCTTCCAGCAAAACAAAAGACAAGCTGGACAGAAAAAAAGCAACAAAAAAGCAAAAAGCACTTAGCTATACAGAGCAGCAGGTCACAGGAACAATCAGGAGAAGCTCAGATCCAACACTGAAACATTGACAAGGAGCAAGGATAGCAGCATCAGGCGGAGTTAAGTAATGAAGCAGTTAACGAGCTCACCAGAACACCTGAGGGAGGACGCTCAGAAGCTGCAGTACCACTTGTGACCACAGGAGTGAATTCAGCCACAGAATTCACAACAGGCATCCCCACATTGTACCAGTACATGTCCAGGAGCATCACCCATGCCCTTTCCAATGCACTTACTAGGATTGTCCACTTAGCGACCGACACATGGACATGTGCTTGTGGCAAGGGATGCTACATTTTCCTGAAGGCACACTTGGCGAACATTGAGGAGGCTAGGGCCAAGTCCCATCCTTCCACGGCACATGTGCTCCAGATGCTGAGGATTGCTGGCACTACTTCCATCAGGGTTTCCTCCACCTCCTACAGTTCCTGCACTCCCTCCTGCTCCTCCTCATGCTCCAATTCCAATGTTTACTATGAGCATGTTATCTACATCAGCCAGAAACTGGAAGCTCTGCAGCACTGCCTCATTGAAGCGGCAACAGGCTCTGCTGAAGCTTATTTTTCTAGGAGACAAACTGCACATTGCGGCAGTTACTTAAAGGAATACCAGACCAGACAGATCTGTGGCTTTTGATGAGGAGCCTCTAACCAGGCATGGTTGTGTGTGATAATAGGTGTAACCTGGTAGTGGGTGTGAAGCTTGGCAAGCTCACACACGTACCATGCTTTGCACACATGCTCAACTTGGTAGTTTAGTGGTTTCTGAAAAAATACCCAGATTTGACAGAGCTTCTGGTCAAGCTACGCCATGCCCATTTCAGCAAGTTGGCTACACCTGCCACCACCCTGGCAATGTTGCAACAGTACATGCAAGTGACAGTTCACCGACTGGTGTGCGACATCACCACATGCTACAACTCCACACTGCACATGCTGGCAAGGCTTTGTAAGCAGCAGAAACCACTTGTCATTACCACTTGTCGTTGGTAAACTGGTCAGCCTACAAAAATAACTAAAGAGTGGGCATGGATGTCTGACATTTGTGTGATTCTCCAAGACTGAGGACTCCACAAAGATGGTGAGCTATGATGAATTCATAGTCAGCACAAAGATCCTGCTTCTGTCCAAACTTAATCAGTCGCTGCTCACAATTAACTATGAAGCTATGCATGTGGACCAGCTGAAGAGGGAGGAAGACATAAAACAGGGAGATTCACAAAAGCCCATCCTCATTTCATCTGCTCAGTGCAGATTGAGTAATAATAAGGAGGTGAAGGCTTAGAAGGAGGGACAGGTGCTACTACTGTCACAACTTTCGTCCCATCTCTCCTACGTGGGTGGGCTGATGAGCAGTAGGAGGACATGGAGAGTTGTCAACATGGAGGACACAGGGAAGTGTTGGCTGTGTGGAGCTTGACACATATGGCAGAGTTTATGTACCGCTGTCTTTGCCGTAACCTTCGTGTTATAGCTATCTTGGCCAAAAAAGAGTACTGGTTGTTCACCCTGCTAGAACCACGCTACAAGGAGAACTTTGCATCTCTTCTACCTGAGGTCTTCTAAAATGGTGATATACCAGAAGGCCATTGTGGAAAATATGTTGAAACAGTTCCAGACAACGCAAACAGCAGTGAGAAAGTTTACTTGCCCAAGCAAGTAAAAGGCCAATGAGACACACAGCAGAGGCAAGGGAACAATGTCAAAGGCATGGACCAATTTCATGACACCATCACAGTGTCCAGGGCCTGATACCTGGGTATTTTTGAGAAGGAGAGAAAAGTTTTTAAAGATGGTCAAGCAATGCCTGGCTGACCAAACCAGCGTACTCTTTAAGTTCTCTGCAACCTTCAACTTTAGGGTCTCAAAGCTGGACACCTGGCATGAGCTGTCTCTCTATGTCTTGGAGGTAAAGCATACAAAACCTAGAGGGAACAAAATAAACACAGACCCTGCTGTAACTAAATAAGTAAAAAGCAAAAGTGCATTTAAATAACACAAGGTTCTTAGTAACACTGTTTTGATCAAAAATAGCATAAAAGCCATCCCGCCATTGGCAAGGTGACCCTGATCGGGATGGCCCTATGCTGTCTAATATCAAAAACCTTACCATGTGTCAGAGTTGACCTCAGTGGGTGAAAAAGGGTAGACAAAGGATTGGGTCACGACCCATGGACACAAGCCTAGGGAAGCTGTTAAATGTAATTTCCAGCTCAAGAGAGGGAGGTCACACCCCGGCTTACACAAAATGCAAAAATACAAAGCAAAACACAAATATTGATCTTGGTTTAAGTTGGTATATATGCAGCACATAACACATGTTCACTGGCTATAAAGCATTCAAAATCTACAAGAAGAAAAATGAATAGAAACCCTGCTGCACTTTTGCTTTTTACTTATTAAGTACAGCAGGGTTGATGTTTAATTTGCTTCTTGGAGGTTTTCTATGCTTCATGGCCAAAGTGTACATGTGTTTATGTGCTGCATGTATAGTAACTCAAACCAAGCTCAATTTTTGTGTTTTTATGTTTTGGAGGTGTTGTGCTGCCCTGCTGCTAGCGTCTTTTCCAAGCAGGTTTTTAGTCCCACCGGAGAAGGGGGTCAGAACAGACAAGCGCTTTCCCCTGTCAACAGAGAATGCTGACAGGCTAACTCTGATAAAAATGAACAAAGCCTCGAATAGCCCCCACTTTTCCACATCACCAGATGATAGCAGTACATAAATAGTTTTTAATGTTCAATATTTGAATAAGGCCCTCCAGTTGCTGCCTTCAAGGGTGTATGTATGATCCTCTTTATAATTTTACCTGGCTTTGCACTTTGCGCAAAGCCTTTATGAGTGTAGGAGTACAGTAACTAAACTTTGTTAATTTTTTTATGAGGCACTCCACTTGGTGCGTTCAATGGTGTATGGATGACCCTGCTTGAAATTTTTTTAGTAAAAAATTCAATGTTTGTTTACTAAAAATATAATTTTTAAAAATAATTTTTAAATGTTGCCTTATACACAAATCATTACACAGGAAAGCAGTTTCTTAATATTTCTTTTCATGTAAACTCCAATTTCTTGTCAATTTTGATAGTTTTATTGTCTGCCCTTAAAGTGGAGTAAGAGTGTCACACCGTTGTTCTCAGCAGTGATCTAGTAGTCAGAGATGCATCCAGGGGTCTTCTCCATGCTGTTCTCCTTCCATTTAGCTCTTTTTCCATCCATCCATTTCAACATTTTCACTGCCCCCCTCCTTGTAGGGTCTTCCGGAAAAATGCTTGGATTTCCCATTTGCTCCCTATATGCTCGTTAATCGAAAAGAGCACCCAAGCATTAGGAATTGCTCAGTTCAAGTAATGAGCATCCAAGCATTTTAGTGCTCGCTTATCCCTAATTATATATTCAGTGGGTACAGAAAGTATTCAGACCCCCATTACATTTTTCACTCTTTGTTTCATTGCAGCCATTTGGTAAATTCTAAAAATATCTTTTTTTTTCTCATTAATGTACACACTGCACCCCATCTGGACTGAAAAAAGAACAGAAATGTAGTAAATTTTGCAAATTTATTAAAAAAGAAAAACTGAACTATCACATGGTCATAAGTATTCAGACCTTTTGCTCAGTATTGAGTAGAAGCACCCTTTTGAGCTAGTACAGCCATGAGTCTTCTTGAGAATGATGCAACAAGTTTTTACACCTGGATTTGGGGATCCTCTGCCATTCTTCCTTGCAGATCCTCTCCAGTTCCGTCAGGTTGGATGGTAAACGTTGGTGGATGCCATTTTCAGGTCTCTCCAGAGATGCTCAAATGGGTTTAGGTCAGAGCTCTGGCTGGGCCAGTCAAGAATGGTCACAGAGTTGTTCTGAAGCCACTCATTTATTATTTTAGCTGTGTGCTTAGGGTCATTGTCTTGTTGGAAGGTGAACCTTCGGCCAAGTCTGAGATCCAGAGCACTCTGAAAGAGGTTTTCATCCGGGATATCTCTGTACTTGGCCACATTCATGTTTCCTTCAATGGCAACCAGTCGCCCTGTCCCTGCAGCTGAAAAACACCCCCATAGCATGATGCTGCCACCACGTTTCACTGTTGGGATTGTATTGGGCAGGTGATGAACAGTGCCTGGTTTTCTCCACACATGCCACTTAGAATTATCACCAAAAAGGTCTATATTCGTCTCATCAGACCAGAGAATCTTATTTCTGAAAGTCTGGTAGTCCTTCATGTGTTTGTAGCAAACTATTTGCAGGCTTTCCTATGTCTTGCACTGAGGAGAGGATTCCAGCTGGCCACTCTGCCATAAAGTTCCTACTGGTGGAGAGCTTTAGTGATAGTTGACTTTGTGAAACTTTCTCCCATCTCCCTAGGGTATCTCTGGAGCTCAGCCACAGTGATCTTGGGATTCTTCTTTACCTCTCTCAGGTTCTTCTTTACCTCTTTAGGCTCTTATCCCACGATTGATCAATTTGGCTGGACGGCCAGGTCTAGAAGACTTCTGGTGGTCTCAAACTTCTTCCATTTAAAGATTATGGAGGCCACAGTGCTCTTAGGAACCTTGAGTGTTGCAGAAATTCTTTTGTAACCTTGGCCAGATCTGTGCCTTTGCACAATTCTGTCTCTGAGTTCCTTGGCCACTTCCTTTGTCCTCATTATTTTTATTATTTTTATTATTATTATACATTTTTATAGCACCATTAATTCCATGGTGCTTTACATGTGAAAAGGGGGCAAATATACACAAATACATAAACATGAGCGAAAAACAAGGCACTAACAGGTATAGAAGGAGAGCGGACCCTACCCACGAGGGCTCACAGTCTGCAGGGGATGGGAGGATACTCAAAGAGAGGGTAAAGCTGGTTGTGCGGCGGTTCAGTAGGTTGAGGATCACTGCAGGCTGTAAGCTTGTCAGAAGAGGTGAGTCTTCAGGTTCTTTTTGAAGGCGTCTATGGAAGGCGAGAGTCTGATGTGTTGGGGTAGAGAGTTCCAGAGTATGAGAGAAGCACGGGAAAAGTCTTAGATGCGGTTGTGGAAAGAAGATATGAGAGGGGAGTAGAGAAGGCGATCTTGAGAGGATCGAAGGTTGCGTGTAGGTAAGTATCGGGAGACCATGTCACAGATGTATGGAGGAGACAGGTTGTGGATGGCTTTGTATGTCATAGTAAGGGTTTTGAACTGGAGTCTCTGGACGATAGGAAGCAAGTGAAGGGCTTGGCATAAGGGAGAGGCTGGGGAATAGCAAGGAGACAGGTAGATTAGTTGGGCAGCAGAGTGTAGGATGGTTTGGAGTGGTGTCAGAGTTCTTGAGGGGAGGCCAGAGAGTAGGAGGTTGCAGTAGTCAAAACGGGAGATAATAAGGGTGCGTACTAGTGTTTTTGTGGTTTCGTGGTCAAGGAATGTGCGAATCTGGGAAATATTTTTGAGTTTGAGATGGCAGGAGGAGGCAAGGGCTTGGATATGTGGCTTGAAAGAGAGGGCAGAGTCGAGGATCAACCCGAGGCACCGAGCATGCGGGACTGAGGAAAGTGAGCAGCCATTGATGGATAGGTCTGGTGGAGGGGTAGAGTGAGATGGGGGAAAGATGAAGAATTCTTTTTTGTCCATGTTCAGTTTTAGAAAGCAAGCAGTAAAGAAGAGCGAGATAGCAGACAGACAGTGTGGGATTTTGGTGAGTAAGAAGTTGAAGTCTGGTCCAGATAGGTAGATCTGCGTGTCATCAGCATAGAGATGATACTGCAGACCGTGGGATTCTATGAGCTATCCCAGGCTGAAAGTGTAGATGGAGAAGAGTATTGGTCCTAGAACTGAGCCTTGAGGAACACCGACAGACAAGGGGAGAGGTGAGGAGGTGGTGTAGGAGAGGGAGACACTGAATGTTCGGTCTGTTAGATATGATGAGATCCAGGATAGGGCCAAGTCTGTGATTCCAAGAGATGACAGAATCTGAAGCAGGAGGGAGTAGTCCACAGTGTCAAATGGCCGGAAATGACACCAGTTTTTCTGACTAAAGAGACAGTCGCGTCTTCATAGACGCAGGTGATTTGATGCGGTCCACTGACCGGAAATAACATTTGCGCTCCAGACATGATAAGCAATCATGTCCTTCTTGGCGGAAATGATGTGTGTGTTCCAGTACGGGAGCGCCACATGCTTATAATTATGATATATGTGATTAACCAGTATCCACTGAGACTCTAGGGATTGACCCCACCCCTGGAATAGCGGAGATGACATCAGACGCCAAGGTATGCAAGGAACTATTTAAGGATAATGGATTTCACATGTGGTTGATACCTTTTTTCCCCATGACAGGATAGCTGACACACATCTCTCAGTTCTTTGAGGCTACATGAACTAAATGTAGTTAGCCTTGTGAGGCATTGCTATTTGGTTTCTTTGAATCCCCTGATGAACCCCCCAAATGGTGGGAGAAACACGTTGGAGTGGCTATGGATACATGACCCTAGGGGTAATTTAAGGACAGTTTGACACTAAGTTACCGCCCTTGTAAGCGCGGCAGCAATGCAGGGGCACGACACGGAGTTATAATTATGACACACATTTTCTCCCTTGTCCTGTCCCCTTGAGTATGTTACATGATCCTAAATGTAACAGATCCCTTAATCCTGTGAGGAAGTTAGTCCATAAAACTGGGATCAAGGAAAACCTGCTTGGGGTGAGATTGAACCAGTTTTTACTTCAGCACGGTTTGTTTTTGAGCACTGGCACTTTACAATTTTGCACTTTTGTCCTATTATGCATTGTTTGTAATGTGTTTATTTTATATACATATTAAAGGTTAAGTTTTAATGTTTACCGACCCTGCTGCTAGGCACAGTGTCAAAAGCAGAAGACCGGTCCAGGAGAAGGAGGACAGAGTAGGGTCGCTTGCTCTTGGTGGTTAGTAGGTCATTGGTGACATAAGTTAGGGCAGTTTCAGTTGAGTGAGGGGGTCGGAAGCCAGATTGTAACCTGTCAAAGAGGAAGCCGGAGGAGAGGTGGGAGGACAGTTCAAGATGGACATGCTATTCCAGTAGTTTTGAGGCTTAAGGGAGAAGAGATATTGGGCGATAGCTAGACACAGAGGATGGGTCAAGGGAGGGCTTTTTGAGGATGGGTGTCATCAAGGCATGCTTGAAGAATGAGAGGAAGACACCAGTTGTGAGCGAGAGGTTGAAGAGGTGTGTTATGGTTGGGATGAAGACCGTGGCGAGGTTAGGGATTAGATGGGATGGGAGTGAGTCAAGCATGCAAGTGGTGAGGTGTGATCTTGACAGGAAGGTGGAGAGCTGATCTTCTGTCATGGTGGAGAAGCTGGTTTTGGAGGAACAGGGTTGAGCAGCTAAGAGGTGCATTGGGCGCTGCGGGCCAAACTTTTCTCTGATCGTATCAATCTTTTGTTTAAAGAAAGAGGCAAAGTCTTTAGCAGAAATGAGAGCAGAGGGAGGAGGTTATGGAGTAACAAATTGGAAGTGTTGAAGAGCTGTTTAGGATTGTGAGACAGGGAGGATATGAGAGATGAGAAGTAAGTTTGTTTTGCGGCAGTGAGCATGGACTTGAAGCTGGCGAGGTACTGCTTGTGTGCAATGAAGTGGTCAGCAGAGTGGGATCGCTTCCATCTCTGCTCAACAACCCTGGAAGCCCGTCTCAGTTCTTTGGTCAGGCTGGTCAGCCAGGGCTGCTTGATGATTCTATGAGTTTTACTATGCATGAGTGGGGCAGCTGACCCGAGTATTGCTATTATTGTGGTGTTATAAAAAGTGGCAGCAGCATCTGTGTTATGAAGGGAAGCTATGCCTGTAAGAGGGAGAAGGGACTCAGAGAGTGATTGTAAATTGAGGTGTTTGAGATTTCTGCGAGGGTGAGTGAGTTTGTGGAGTGGAGATTGTGCACTAGGAGAGGAGAGGTAAGAATGTCTGTAGGTTGTGGTCAGACAGGGGGAGGAGTGAGTTAGTGATATTAGTAAGTGAGCAGGGGCGGGTGAAGATGAGGTCCAGCATGTGGCCATTTTTGTGAGTGGCTGCAGAGGACCATTGAGTGAGGCCGAAGGAGGCAGTGAGCGATAAAAGTAGAGGCAACTGAGGTGGAAGTATCAATGGGAATACTTAAGTCACCCATGATGAAAGTGGGAATGTCAGCATAGTGGAAATGAAGCAGCCAGGTGTTGAAGTGGTCGAGAAAGGTGGCGATGGCTAGTTCTGGGAGGCGGTAGATGACAGCCAGCAGGAGGTTGGAGGGGGAATAGATGTGGATGGAGTGCACCTCAAGCGAGGGAAGAGTAGCGGAGGGTGGTAGTGGGATTGGAGTAAATGAGCAGGTGTCGGACAGGAGCAAGCCAATTTCTCCACCACGTTTGTTACTAGGGTGAGGGGTGTGAGAGGTGGAATCCGGCATAGGAAAGTGCAGCTGGAGAGGCTGAGTCAGAGGTGAGCCAGGTTTCAGTGATGCTGAGGAAGGAGAGTTTGTTGGTGAGGAAGAGGTCATGGATAAATGGCAGTTTGTTGCAGACAGAGCGTGTGTTCCATAGCGCTCCAGGTAGGGGAAACCGGGGGAGTGGGGGCTGGATGAATGGGTATGAGGTTATCATGGTTGGGAAAACGTGTAGAGGATCACGGCAAGGGGTTAGAAATAAGTGTGGGGATGTGTTGAGGAGGGCCAAGATTTGGAGATACGTCACCAGCAATGAGGAGTAGCAGACAGAGTGTTAGAAGGTTGGAGCAGGATAGGACATGATGTGGCCATGTGTGTCTGGAGAAAAAGGATTGTATGTGGAGGAACAGTTCTGAGGAGAAGGTGAGATGGCTGGGGAGTATGGAGGGAGAAATGAGTAGTTCTTTACTAGGTGTAGGGATTGCAGGAGGAAAGTAGTATGGGGGTGAAAGAGAAAAGAAACCGAAACATTGTAGTGGTTTTGTATTCCGTTACCTTCTAGTCAATTCCAGACTAATTCAAAGTATTGTAATTAGAAATATGTAATGTGAAAGATGGAATTTGAAAGATACAAGGATCAGGCTAAAGTCTGGATCAAACTCCTAGATCTGAATATTTCTGCTACTAAGAGGACTCAGCTGTGAGTGGATGTGGGGGTGTGTGGCCAGACACATGTTCAGAGTTAAACAAAAGGTCATAAAAGGGGGGGGGGGTAGACTGACCACTTAGAGTTATGCATGGAAAACACCAGAGAAGTGAAATACATTATGGATCCAAAGGGAAGGGTGAGCAGTGCATACCAGAGAAAACTAAATGCAGTTCACATTGACATTCAGGAGACGGGGAAAGCAGGAACATTCAGTGCATATCAGAAAAAACTAAATGCAGTTCACATAGACATTCAGGAGTCGGGGAAAGCAGGAACTGTTGTGAATTCTGTGGCCAAGCTCCCTCCTGTGGTCGAGAGTGGTACTGCGGCTTCTGAGTTTCCTTCCTCAGGTGATGAGGTTAAGTCGTTAGGTGCTGCTCTATTTAACTCCACCTGGTGCTTTGATCCTGGCCTCCAGTCAATGTTCTAGTATTGGTCTTGCTTCCTCCTGGATTGTTCCTGTGGCCTGTCTATCCTGCATAAGCTAAGTTTTGCTTGTGTTATTTTTTGTTTGCTATTTTTTCTGTCCAGCTTGCTATATTGGTTTTTCTTGCTTGCTGGAAGCTCTGAGACGCAGAGGGAGCACCTCCGTACCGTTAGTCGGTGCGGAGGGTCTTTTTGCCCCTCTGCGTGGTTGTTTGTAGGTTTTTGTGTTGATCGCAAAGCTATCTTTCTTATCCTCGGTCTATTCAGTAAGTCGGGCCTCACTTTGCTAAATCTATTTCATCTCTGTGTTTGTATTTTCATCTTACTCACAGTCATTATATGTGGGGGGCTGCCTTTTCCTTTTGGGAATTTCTCTGAGGCAAGGTAGGCTTATTTTTCTATCTTCAGGGCTAGTTAGTTTCTCAGGCTGTGCCGAGTTGCATAGGGAGCGTTAGGCGCAATCCACGGCTACCTCTAGTGTGGTGTGTTAGGATTAGGGATTGCGGTCAGCAGAGTTCCCACGTCTCAGAGCTCGTCCTTTGTTTTTGGTAATTGTCAGGTCACTTTGTGTGCTCTGTACTTCTATGTCCATTGTGGTTCTGAATTACCTGTTCATAACAAGGAACATTCAGTGCATACCAGAGAAAACTAAATGCAGTTCACATAGACATTCAGGAGCTGGGGAAAGCAGGTTCAGTGGACTGGATACCAGAGAAAACTAAATGCAGTTCACATAGACATTCAGGAGACGGGGAAAGCAGGAACATTCAGTGCATACCTGTGGGAAAAGAAAAACAGCTTGATTAGATGGTATAGATGGTGACGATGATGATGATGATGATGATAAAACTGTAGGAGTGATGAGTGGCCAAATGCATTCTAGAATTCAGTTTAATTCAAAGTATTGTACTTAGAAATATGTAATTTGAAAGATGGAATTTGAAAGACACATGGATCAGACTAAAGGCTGGATCAGACTCCAGGATCTGAATATATCTGCTACTAAGTGGAGTCAGCTAAGTATTTTTTTTGTGTGACATGCACTCTGAGCTGTGAGGTCTTATATAGACAGGTGTGTGCCTTTCCAAATCAAGTCCTATCAGCAGGGCCATATTTAGAGTTTCTGCTGCCCTAGGCACTTTTAGTGCTGCCTCCCCCTTTGGTGAGTATGACACTATCGACAGTGACTTTGCCATAAATCACTGATGTGAAAGTAGCCTTTTGCAGCAGATCCGGCAGTTTTTCCACATCTGCCGTGTAATGGATCACTTACGGCAACACTGCGTTCGGCCTCATTCATTCCCTATGGGACTTGCGGACATGTGCGGCACTTGCGGTTTTGCCACGATTTGGCAAATGCGGTACTTGCAGCAATGGAAAAAAAACACTGCTAGCAGTGTTTTTTGTATCACCACAAGTGCAAAACCACAAGTGCCGCACATGTCCGCAAGTAGCCATCACTACCTGTCCCTGCACTTTGCTAGCTCATCCCTAACCATCCCTCTCTGATCTAAAACTACACTATAAAGCTTTAGGAAAACACTTTATTAACTGCCATATTCCTATGATAATGAGGGCTCCAGGCTGCGGCGTACACTTGGACGGGCAGTCTCCAGGTCTCCATTCTCTCGCTGTGCACACCCTCAGTCTCTGCCTCACTGCCTGTGCACAGACATCCCTCCACCGGACTCGGTAATCACCGCTCACAGTGGCATACCGGCAGAGGTGTATCTAGGGTATACCATTAAATCAACCCAGAGTCTCCTTAAAGGGAGGTGTATACTATTTCAAATAAAGATATTAACTGCAGTATGTGCTAGTATGCCATACAGCTGAATCTTTCCATCTGTGTACCTAATTAAGCACTTGGCACTTTAACTTTGGATTTCTATGTACTTACCTTCATTCATTGCAGTTAATATCTTTATTTGAAATAGTATACACCTCCCTTTTAGGAGTCTCTGGGTTGATTTAATGGCACACAGTAAGCACACTGGTGCATAGTATGCCATAAAACTAATATCTGTTCACTTGTATACCTAATTAAGCACTTGGCACTTTAATCCTGGATCGATCTTTGTGTACATACCTTTATTCACTTGGACATTTAATTAAGTATAGTATACACTTTTTGCAGGAGATTTTGGGTTGATTCAATGGTACATAATAAGCACACTGTTGTATAAGTATTTATTCATTCTCATATATATTTCTATATATAATCTGCTTCCTTGGGGTAACTCTCGACTCTGCCCTGTCCTTCAAACCTCACGTCCAAGCTCTTGCCACCTCCTGTCACCTTCAACTCAAAAATATTGCCAGAATCCGTTCCTTAGCCCACAATCTACCAAAACTCTTGTGCATGCTCTCATCATCTCCCGCCTCGATTACTGCAACACTCTCCTCTATGGCCTCCCAGCTAACTCTCTTGCACCACTGCAGTCTGTCCTCAACTCTGCTGCCCGGCTAATCCACCTCTCTCCTCGCTACTCCCCTGCTTCTCCCCTCTGCAAATCCCTCCACTGGCTCCCAATTCCCCAACGAATCCAGTTCAAACTACTAACACTGATCTACAAAGCCATCCACAACCTGTCCCCTCCCTATATCTCTGAACTAATCTCCCAATATCTTCCCTCACGTAATCTTCGATCCTCCCAAGACCTCCTACTCTCCTCCACACTTATTCGTTCCTCACACAACCGCCACCAAGATTTCTCCCGAATATCCCCCATCCTCTGGAATTCCATGCCTCAACACGTCCGATTATCCACCACCCTCGGATCCTTCAGACGGAACCTGAAAACCCATCTCTTCAGGAAAGCCTACAGCCAACCATAACCGAGCCGCCGCCTCACCACCACCAGAGACGCCGCCTCACCACCGCCAAAGCCGCCGCCTCACCATCGCCAGAGCCGCCGCCTCACAACCACCAGAGCCGCTGCCTCGCCACCGCCAGAGCCGCCGCCTCTCCACCGCCAGAGCTGCGCCTCACCCCTACCTTCTGTCTCTTCCCCACTATCCCATAGAATGTAAGTCCGCAAGGACAGGGTCCTCTCCCCTCTGTACCAGTCCGTCACTGTAAACCTGTTTACTGTAAAAGATATCTATAACCCTGTATGTAACCCCTTTCTCATGTACAGCACCATGGACTTAATGGTGCTATATAAATAAATAATAATAATAATAATATTTCCTATGGCTGGCACATTGTGTATATATTGATTTTGAAAAATACTACATGTACTCTGTTGAAATGTATTCTAATTGGCTATATATTATATTATATATTGAGTGAGGAATTTATACAGGAGGCGTATTAATTATACATTGAGTCCTTAAGGTGATTTACTTTTGGATACATACAAATTCATTGGAAATTGTTAATTTATTAATGCCTATGACTAGAGGCACCCATATTGATAAAACTTTACCTCAGCCTCATTGACCCATTTTTGCATTTGATACATGCATTGTGTTTGCAGTTTTTTTGTGTCTGTATTCCTTTTATATGCATTGATTTTATATGTTATGTAATTTGTTAAAATAAAATTTGTACAATTATTTCCTATTTTTGAAAAACATTTCAAGTAACTTAATTTACTCTATCAGTGTCCTGTTCATAGCCCCGAGCAGCTCACTTAAATACAAGAAATAACGTGGATTTCTCTAGAATAAGACATCGAATTGCAGATATCAAGGTGTCACTTTATTCAGCTTCTTATGACCTACATGCTCATATACAGATCTGGCAAAAATTAAGAGACCACTGCAAAATGTTCAGTTTGTCTGATTTTTCTCTTTATAGAAATATTTTTGAGTAAAATGTAAGTTGTTCTTTTAGTCTATAAACTTCTGACAACTTGTCTCCGAATTCCCAAGCAATACATTTTTTTTCAGTAAAGGAGAAATGGTCAAACTACATAAAAAACACAGTTGTTTCAGACCTCAAATAATGCAAAGAAAACAAGTTCATAATCATTTAGAAACAACAATACTAAAGTTTTAACTCAGGAAGAGTTCAGGAATCAATATTTTGTGGAATAACCATGATTTTTAATCACAGCTTTCATGCATCTTGGCATGCTTTCCACCAGTCTTTCACACTGCTTCTGGCACAAAAATGTAAGCAGTTCTTCTTTGTTTGATGACTTGTGACTATCCATCATCCTCTTGATTACATTCCAGAGGTTTTGAATGGGGTTCAGGTCTGGAGATTGGGTTGGCCATGACAGGGTTTTGATGTGGTGGTCTCTTCATTTTTGCCAGAGCTGTATACAACTTAGAAGGGTTGATCCTACTTACAGATTCCCTTTAGCCAGTCATCGGTTGTGCAACTACTAAGGTATGTGATTGCTTGGTCACCCAGGGTGGTCAGATAACTGTATCTCTAGCTTACCATGATACTTGCCATGACTTCAGTGCATATATATATATATTTATACCCCTCCATCATTACTCGTTACATATCCTTTGGCATTTCTCTCTCTCAGCTACAGTTCACATTTCAGCTGGTCAATCACTAGCTTCAGCACACTCGATTCTGCTCAACATCCATTAAATCATCCATCATGTGCAGGGAAAGATGTTGATTCAACGTGCAAGCCTGCATCAAAGTCATACATGTACGTCAAAAGTCGTGAAGAGGATAAAGTTATTTATATTAATAGTTGCAATGTATCGGATGGAATACAGATGATCTGTATGGGATCAGATTTTTTTTGCGTGAACCACGCATTCTCAATTCTATGGTTATGTGAAATACGGAATAGAATAGTGCATGCTGCGATATTTTCACTCGGACACTTGGTTCATGTGAGAAAACTGTCATCAGAATTGCCCTATTGAAGTACATTGGTCATTGTACTGTTTGGTTTTAACAACACACATTCATATAATTCTCTCATTTGAATAATCCTTTAATTTGTTTTAATCTATACTAAACATCTTGAATTGTATTCATTTTATGCTTCTGGGCATATCCTAAGACAAAAACTGGTCTGATGCTCATGACATCTTTCAAAGCTTTGAGCACTTTTACAGAAGGATGCAATTCTTCAAAGGAAAATCTTATCACTTTTTTAGTCGGCTCACATTTCATGACAAGTGAACAAGCAAATACTAGAAGGTGAAGCCTTCTGTCTAACATTTATAGATAATGATTGCACAAAAATGATTTGCCTTAGGACATGCCCCAGGAAGCATGGATCATTAAAAGCGATGTCTGAGAACAATAAAAAAGAAAGAAGGCAAGGAAGCATTGCTTGAGATGTGACATTTCAAACAAAGCGTCAAAAAAGAATAAAAGGGAGTAACTCCAGCACCAATACATAAAAATCACAAAATGTAACTTGCGACTTCTAAGAAGGATTCAATCTTTTGTGTTATAAGCTACAATGTATTTCTTGTACATCTCTGAAATCTATTCAATTCCTCTCTACATGTCTATTTAAAAAAAGTAACAAGTTGTAAATGGCTAAATAATGACATCTCTTTGATAATTGTAATTATTTCAGCACATATATGGTCTTCATACTGATGGGCTAGGATTTTTTTCTATGACCGTCTAATCAATTTTAGTATGTTCACTCCTTTTTCTGTTTGGCAGAGCTAAAATTAATTTCTAATTTTCTAATCTTTTTCTTAGGAATCATTGTAATTCTGTCTTTACAATTTAGAATCTACTGTGTCTGGAAAATCAAACTTTCAAATAGAAGCTGTGATTATGGTTGAAAATACATTTGCATTTACAAACGAGACATTTCAATAGAGTCTGTTTAACTGTTTCTGCACAGAAAATGCTCAAATTCATCATGATGGAAATGACGTATTTTTATTAGGAAAGTAAATACTTTTAAAATAACAATAATAACTAGATGGGTATTTCCTGAAGGAACTACAGATAGTGCTTTGGAATGGTGCCCGGGCTGCCCCTGCAAGACTTTCACATTTGGGTGCCCCACAGGCGCTGGTTTGGTTTGCGGGGTCACTCTGGGGCCGATTTGGTTTGCGGGGTCACTCTGGGGCAGATTTGGTGGGCGGGGTCACTCTGGGTCAGATTTGGTGGGCGGGGTCACTCTGGGTTCGATTTGGTGGGTGGGGTCACTCTGGGGCCGATTTGGTGGGCGGGGTCACTCTGGGTCCGATTTGGTGGGCGGGGTCACTCGGGGTCCGATTTGGTGGGCGGGGTCACTCGGGGTCCGATTTGGTGGGCGGGGTAACTCGGGGTCCGATTTGGTGGGCGGGGTCACTCGGGGTCCGATTTGGTGGGCGGGGGCCCTCGGCCTCCGATTTGGTGGGCGGGACCCCTCAGCCTCCGATTTGGTGGGTGGGACCCCCCGGCCTCCGATTTGGTGGGTGGGACCCCTCGGCCTCCGATTTGGTGGGTGGGACCCCTCGGCCTCCGATTTGGTGGGCGGGACCCCTCGACCTCCGATTTGGTGGGCGGGGCCCCTCGGCCTCCGATTTGGTAGCCGGGGCCCCTCGGCCTCCAATTTGGTGGGCGGTGCCCCTCAGCCTCCGATTTGCTGGGCGGGGCCCCTCGGCCTCCGATTTGCTGGGCGGGGCCCCTCGGCCTCCGATTTGCTGGGCGGGGCCCCTCGGCCTCCGATTTGGTGGGTGGGGCCCCTCGGCCTCCGATTTGGTGAGTGGGGCTTCTCTGCCTCTGATTTGGTGGGCGGGGCCCCTCGGCCTCCGATTTGGTGGGCGGGGCCCCTCGGCCTCCGATTTGGTGGGCGGGGACCCTCGGCTTCCGATTTGGTGGGCAGGGACCCTCGGCCTCCGATTTGGTGGGCGGGGAGCCTCGGCCTCCGATTTGGTGGGCGGGGACCCTCGGCCTCCGATTTGGTGGGCGGGGCCACTCGGGGTCTGATTTGGTGGGCGAGACAACTCGGCCTCCGATTTGGTGGGCTGGACACCTCAGGTAACAATTTGGTGGGTCGGTCACTTTAAGAGCTGATATTATCTGGCAAAATTGTGTCCTGGTGGGGTCATGTAGAGTTCGTAGGCGTTGGCATAGTAACTGGGTCTGACTTCGCATATCAATGAGCTAATCAGCCAGGTGGCAGTTGGCAGTTATTTTTAAACTAGATTGTGGCCCGATTCTAACGCATCGGGTACTCTAGAATATGCATGTCCCCGTAGTATATGGACAATGATGATTCCAGAATTTGCGGCAGACTGTGCCGTCGCTGATTGGTCGAGGTAACCTTTATGACATCATCGTCGCCATGGCAACCATTATGACATCTATGACATCGGCCTCGACCAATCACAGACGCAGGATTTCTACGTCGATACTGTGCCCATCGTTGATTGGTCGAGGCCTGGCGGCCTCGACCAATCAGAGAGGTGGGGTTTCCAGGACAGACAGACAGAAAGACAGACAGACAGACGGAAAAACCCTTAGACAATTATATATATAGATTGCCTCAGAAATCAGCCATTATACCCTATTGGAAAATTTCCCTATTGAAATGCATTGCGGCAATGCTTTCCAATGAGAAAAAAAAAATTTTCAAACGAAAATTGCGCCAAAACTACAAATCCGATCGACATGAAAAATACTTAGCACACCTCTCATGGACGCTGGCTTCGAAATGACACCTCACTGGAGTCTGTGCGTGCAGCGGTTCGGGCCGCATTAATTGCGGAAAAAAACCTAATAATAATAAGAAGAATAAGAAGTTTACTACGGTGGAATAACAATATAGTGCTTTTTCCAAAGCACTATAATTAAATGTATAACCATATTGTTCTGACAGTGTCGTCAAACTGTGGCCATGGAATTGGTATCATCTCACTGGAAAAAGCAGCGGTTGTAATAACTTCAGTTTTTCTTGTTGTGAGCAATCTCCGTATTTTGGCTGGTGCTGGTGATTCCTGCAATAGAAATGATGTTTTTTTTTTTTTTCCATTGTTGAACGGAGAGAAAAACAATGTTCAGAAAATGCCAGTACAAAAGATGCACCAAAAAGACTAAAATAGAACGCAAGTAGAGAAAAACATCAAAATGGCACACTAATGATCAAAAACACTAAAAATATGCAACTCTCCAGAGAAAAGGAGAGAATCCTGAAGCATCTTCTTGAAAACTGGAGATTTTTGGCTGCTTGATGTTGTGAGCATACCCTAATCGATCAGTGACCCTACAGCTATTTTTGTCATCTAGAATTGCATGCATTTGTTGTATGCTAATTACTATGGTTGCACTTAACCTTCATCCGGCTGAGTAGGTACAATTGTAACTATTCCGTTTTAAAATTGCAATAACTTTTTTTTTTTGAAAAGCTGTAGAGGGCTGAAATTTCGTGACATCTCTGCAGTTTTGGTCCAGAATATATTGGCCAAATTTCAATAAAATATATATGAAGGTACAATTGTACCTCTGCAGTCTGTTAACGTTGTAAAATTATGCAGCCTGACGAAGGTTAATAGTTAAAGTGATTTGAAGATTTTTTAAGTGGATGGACCCACTTTTTTTCTTCATGTTTCTCCTAAATGGAAGTTGGTTAGTCTAAACTAGCATAATAGAGCAATATACAGAATTTAGTTAAAGGGGTTGTCCAGGTTTTCTGTATAATTTGTGTGTGTAGCTAGGCTGAAAAATGCTGACAGTTTGTAATGGTGTCCTAGATAGCACACCTACTCATATGAGCAGCGGTCTCCTGATTCTGGAGGACCTGCTCACTCCCCAACTAGAGTTTTCCTATCTGGCAGATACTGGTCATAAATGTCATCAAATAGACATCACACCCCCGGGGCTCTGCCAGACCCTCACATTACCTCCTGTACCAGCCTCCTGTGCAACACATCGTGCTTTGCAGCAGGGGAATGACTCAACTAATCGGACTAACCAGGAAGGAAAAGGCTTCTACATTGGTGAGTATAATGTGCTATGTGCATCCATCCCTCCCTCCCTCATCCCTCCCTCTTTCATTAATCCATCCCTCCCTCATCTATCTATCCCTCCTTCATCCATTCCTTCCTCATCCACCCATGCTTCATCCATCGCTCATCCATCCCACATTTATCCATCCACACACATCACATCACTGTGAATGTCATGTTGGGACATGTGACGCTCTATCACCACTTTGGATGTAGTGTGGGGATATGTGAAGCTCTATCACCATTGTGGATATGATGTGAGGACATGTGAAGTTTAATCACCACTGTGAATGTGGGGACATGTGAACAAAAGAAGAAAAAAGAGCCACTCTAAACAAAACCGCACACCACTATAGGATATAAATGTGTATGAAGGTAAACTTTATTGATGCATAACATTAAAAACATCTAAAACATCCCCACAAAAAAACAAAGATCCTGCCAGACATATCCTAGGCCAAAGACTGTATGGTAACGATTAATATATCATAACTCCAAACATGGTGCAAAATATATAACATGACCTAATATGATGACATGGATCACTAAATGCATTCCCCAGAGATGAGACAAAAAATATATATAGTGAGGTAAACATAAGCCCATATATCAGAGCACAGTTACACACCCTATATCTGAAAAGAGGCTGCAGAACCTGTATGCCAGACACAATGCATAGGAGCGGATAAGGGGACAGAAAAAAATGGCACAAAATAATGTAATGTCCCTAGCAGATAAGGTAAGATAACCTAATAGCAGCGGTAACCGCAAAGATCCTAGCAGAGGAGCAAAGTGCTACCGGTACCGGGCACAGGCATCACACCCATGCCACTCAGGTAAATGACTGGGCAAAACCAAACATGGGACCCGGACAACAAACAGGCAGCCACCGGGGAAGATGGAAGCGGCAAGGATCAGCGTGGGGAAGGACCCTACGCATGTCGCCGTTACAGGGACGGGTTCCCCTGACGCATGGGTGTGATGCCTGCGCCCGGTACCGGTAGCACTTTGCTCCTCTGCTAGGATCTTTGCGGTTACCGCTGCTATTAGGTTATCTTGCCTTATCTGCTAGGGACATTACATTATTTTGTGCCATTTTTTTCTGTCCCCTTATCCGCTCCTATGCATTGTGTCTGGCATACAGGTTCTGCAGCCTCTTTTCAGATATAGGGTGTGTAACTGTGCTCTGATATATGGGCTTATGTTTACCTCACTATAAATATTTTTTGTCTCATCTCTGGGGAATGCATTTAGTGATCCATGTCATCATATTAGGTCATGTTATATATTTTGCACCATGTTTGGAGTTATGATATATTAATCGTTACCATACAGTCTTTGGCCTAGGATATGTCTGGCAGGATCTTTGGGTTTTTGTGGGGATGTTTTAGATGTTTTTAATGTTATGCATCAATAAAGTTTACCTTCATACACATTTATATCCTATAGTGGTGTGCGGTTTTGTTTAGAGTGGCTCTTTTTTCTTCTTTTGTTCATGTTGCTTTGCCACTTCTCCGTACCCCTTGTGTAACTTGATTTACTATAGTGTTGTGCGCCAACATCTGCTCTTTTGTATTGTGGGGACATGTGAGGCTCAATCACCACTGTGGATGTAGTGTGGGGATATGTGAAGCTCTATCACCATTGTGGATATGATGTGGGGACATGTGAAGCTCTATCACCATTGTGGATGTGATGTGAGGACATGTGAAGTTCTATCACCACTGTGGATGGGGTGTGGAGTGATTGCGCTGCTTTCCACAGATGAGGACTCAGGACACTGCTCTGTTATTTTCAACTCTGGAGTGATGATATAGGTCGGTGCTAGGGCAGATTACTGACAGCCAATGAGTGTGTAGTGGGCAGGCAGAGGACACTGCTTAACATTGAGGCCTGGTGATGACTGCTCTGGCTGTGAGGTTAGATAATAAAGCACAGGGAGCTGTCAAGCTTGGTAAAGCAACAGGTAAACAAAGTAGGTGCAGGAAATGAAGTGAAATACAGGAGGAAAGAAAGGCAGAAGCAAAAAACAAAATGTATAGGTGTACTGTATATTGTAAAAATAGTACAGATTAGCTTTAAAAAAAATTGTATTTCGGGGTTGGACAAGACCTGTCACCAGATCAAAAGTGGGCAGATTTTGCTCTTATTTTATTCATAAGGCTCCCCTCAGCTTTTCATTTATTTTTTTCTTTAAATTTTCCATACTGTACCAGAAATATGGGCATTTTTTGTGCTATTTTTATGAACTGTACATAAATTTGTCCACAGGATGATTATGCAGAGCAGCCTAAAGATATGTCACTAGAAAATCCTGTGAGCCTTGTGTCCCGTGCATAACAGGAGACAGGCCAGTACACAAGGAGACATGGAGGGGGCTTTAGGAGGGCAACAACCCAGCAGCAGGACCACTACCTCCTCCTTTGTGCAACAGGATGAACAATGCCGGAGCCCTGCAAAATGACCTCCAGCACGCCACTAACATCCATGTATCTATGCAAACTGTCAGAAACAGACTCCATGAGGGGGGTTTGAGGGCCCGGCGTCCACAAGTGGGTGTACTTACAGCCCAACACCGTGCAGAGTGATTGGCATTTGCCAGACAACACCAAGATTGATAGATTCAACATTGGCACCCTGTGCTCTAAACAGATGAGAGCAGGTTCACACTGAGCACATGTGACAGATGTGAGTCTGGAGACGCTGTGGAGAATGTTTTGCTGCCTGCATCATTCTCCAGCATGACCGGTTTGCAGTGGGTCAGTATTGGTGTGGGGTGGCATTTTTTTGGTGGACCGCACAACCTTCAATATGCTAGCCAAAGGGCCCCTGACTGTCATTAGGTACCGGGATGAGATCCTCAGGCCCATTGTGAGACCATATGCAGGTGCATTGGGCCCTGTGTTCCTTGTGATGCATGACATTGCTAGGCATCATGTGTCTGAAGTGTATCAGCAATTTCTGCATGATAAAGGCTTTGATGCTATGAGCTGGCCTGCCCATTCCCCAGACCTGAATCCAATCGAGCACATCTGGGAAATCATGTCTTGTTCCATCCACCAATGCCACATTGTACTACATACTGTGCAGGAGTTGACTGATGCTTTAATTCAGGTCTGGGAGGAGATCCCTCAGAAAAACATCTGCCATCTCATCAGGAGCATGCCTAGTCATTGTATGAAGGTCATACAGGCACGTAGAGGCCACACATACTACTGAGCATCAATTCCTTGTCTTGAGGCATTTCCACTGAAGTTGAAACAGCCTATAATTTGATTTTCCACTTTGATTTTGAGTATCATTCCAAATCCAGACCTCCATGGGATATTAATTTTGATTTACATTGATAATTTGTATGTTTTATTGTTCTTAATGCATTCTACTATGTAATGAATAAAGATTTTCAACTGGAATATTTAATTCAGTGATATCTAGGATATCGTATTTTAGTGTACCCTTAATTTTTCTGAGCAGTGTATATATTAATATGCTCACAAATGAGGATAAGGAAGAACCTTCAAATATTACCATTTTTCCAGTAGCGCAGCCAATTTTTAAATGCATTTTTATCCTTGTTTAGTAAATACATTTGTTGGATTTGTTACACCAGCCATGGGGAACCAGCAGCTGGCTATATGAAACCTTTAAAGTGGCTATGACTCGCACAATGACCCCAGGTTAGCACATCTGATTGATTGATAAATTTATATCCAATATTGGGGTTTTACCCTACATGTGCACGTACAGTTGTCCTTTCCTTAATAAGCGCACACTGTTTTAGTCACTGTCACTAGGCCAATAGGTCTCAAACCAATAAAGTGGCACTGTGTAGTGCTACAGCATGTAAACATGAAATATATGAAATTTGAATAGAACTACTGCTCAAGATATTATGAAAAAATGTAGATGCTTAACCCCTTACCGGCATCGGACGTACTATACCGTCCGATGCCGGCTCCCCTGCTTTGATGCAGGGCTCCGCGGTGAGCCCGCACCAAAGCCGGGACATGTCAGCTGTTTTGAACAGCTGACATGTGCCCGTAATAGGCGCGGGCAGAATCGCGATCTGCCCGCACCTATTAACTAGTTAAATGCCGCTGTCAAACGCAGACAGCGGCATTTAACTACCGCTTCCGGCCGGGTGGCCGGAAATGACGTCATCGCCGACCCCCGTCACATGATCGGGGGTCGGCGATGCTTGTGAATGGTAACCATAGAGGTCCTTGAGACCTCTATGGTTACTGATTGCCCGTCGCTGTGAGCGCCATCCTGTGGTCGGCGCTCACAGCACACGTGCAATTCTGCTACATAGCAGTGATCAGCAGATCGCTGCTATGTAGCAGAGCCGATCGTGCTATGCCTGCTTCTAGCCTCTCATGGAGGCTATTGAAGCATGGCAAAAGTAAAAAAAAAAGTTTAAAAAAACGTGAAAAAAATAAAAAAAACATAAAAGTTTAAATCACCCCCCTTTCGCCCCAATCAAAATAAATCAATAAAAAAAATATCAAATCTACGCATATTTGGTATCGCCGCGCTCAGAATCGCCCGATCTATCAATTAAAAAAAAGTATTAACCTGATCGCTAAACAGCGTAGCGGGAAAAAAATTCGAAACGCCAGAATTACGTTTTTTTGGTCGCCGCGACATTGCATTAAAATGCAATAACGGGCGATCAAAAGAACGTATCTGCACCGAAATGCTATCATTAAAAACGTCATCTCGGCACGCAAAAAATAAGCCCTCAACCGACCCCAGATCACGAAAAATGGAGACGCTACGAGTATCGGAAAATGGCGCAATTTTTTTTTTTTGTAGCAAAGTTTGGAATTTTTTTTCACCACTTAGATAAAAAATAACCTAGTCATGTTTGGTGTCTATGAACTCGTAATGACCTGGAGAATCATAATGGCAGGTCAGTTTTAGCATTTAGTGAACCTAGCAAAAAAGCCAAACAAAAAACAAGTGTGGGATTGCACTTTTTTTGCAATTTCACCGCACTTGGAATTTGTTTCCCGTTTTCTAGTACACGACATGCTAAAACCAATGATGTCGTTCAAAAGTACAACTCGTCCCGCAAAAAATAAGCCCTCACATGGCCAAATTGACGGAAAAATAAAAAAGTTATGGCTCTGGGAAGGAGGGGAGCGAAAAACGAACACGGAAAAACGAAAAATCCCCTGGTCATGAAGGGGTTAATACATAATTTGGCCAATTCATGCATGACAAGCAGCCAACGACAAGGCGATCTCCAGTTGACGGGAATGTATCTAATGTGAATCCTCTCCTAGGCTCAAGCATGCATTTGTGGGTGGGTAGATTCCAGCTGCAATTAAAATCGCCGCAGGCTGGTCGGTGGAGTGCTCGGTCAGAGAGCCAATATCTAAATAACCAAAGAATGAAAATCACTTATAAAGAGAAAGCTGGTGTACGCAGGTGCAAACTAAGAGTAGCCATCTCTATACATAACAAAGAAAAAAAAACTCTGTAGTGCAATAACATGTAAATATGAAATGTATGAAATTTGAATAGCATTAGTGCTCTAGATATTAAGAAAAAATGAAGATGCTTAGCATATAATTTGGCCAATTCATGCATGCCCAGCAGCCAAAGACAAAGTCATCTCCTGTTGCTGGGAGCACATTTTTCTTATTACTGTATTCAGGTAAATAGCTACTGAACTCCAATGTCTGGTACAGCAAATACAAGATCTACAGCACATTGATTGACTAATAGAAATAAGCCTTTTTAGTTCAACTGATAAGGAAGGGTGTAAGTTTGCTTCCCATCAATCAGATAATGACAATCTGTCTCAGAGGGTTTATATTGTCACAAGATATTGATGACCTATCCAATGAATTCAGCTGTTATTAACTGTATCTGATGTAGACATACACTACTCACAAAAAATGTGGGTTATTTGACTTTTAGGTTCATCCGGAAATTTAACCTAAAATGCATTTGCTAACCATTTCAGGTGTTCTTAAAGTGATCTTCTCTAAAGTTTTGAATGAACTTGTCCAAATGTTCAGTTTTTCAATACTTTTTGCACAACTTACTGGTCTCTAACAATGAGCTTAATGGCAAAATTCACAACAGGTATTTGATCCACGAATCAGCCAATACATTTCAGGGTTAAATTAGAATTGATATTGAAACTGTGCTCCACATCATGCTGTTCACATTTTGACACCATGAGGCGACACTCAGCAATTGATCCACAGTACCTTGCCATTGTGAGGCTTCAAGCAGGATGTTCTGAGCTTAGAGTGTCACAGAGTGCCATCAGCAGGTTGCAACAGAGATACAGAAAGATTGGAAGAGTTACAGAAAGGCAGAGAAGTGGACATCCCTTGTTAACATCCCACACTGATGACTGCTTCATTGTGTACAATGCCCTTTGGAACCGGATTATGAATGTCACACAACTCCAGGCACATTTAAGGGAGGTGAGAGGCACCCGTGTCACGTCATACCAAAACCTTTAACATCAGCGTGGTCTGCATGCTAGATGACCTGCAAAGGTACCTGACCACACCACCAGGCAGAGGCATCATCTACACTGAATGAGGGACCAGTGTACCTTAGTGCTCTTCACTGATGAAAGTTGATTCACGCTGAGCAGAAATGATGGTCTCCAACTATGTTGGAAACATCAGGGAGAGCACTATGCATCATCCTCTGTTGTTACCAGACGAGGCTTTGGTCATGGTAGTATTACATTGCGGGCAGGTGTGTCTAGTCAATACACTTTTTGAATAGTGCAGTGACAAGCCATCATTAATCCAGTCATCGTGCCTCTGCATGAACAACACAGGCCTAATTTAATCTTCACTGACAACAGTGCTCCAGCTCATCAAAGTCACATAATTAGGGAATGGCTACTGGAGAATGGGGTACCTCGAATGTAGTAACCTTGCACATTTTCCAGCCCTGAATTCCCTAGAAAAACTATGTGATCAGCTGAGTCACTGTGTAGAAGCTTGTAACTCTACCCTAGAACCTCGATGAGAGTCACCCTCAAGAAGAGTGGGAGGCCATGTGTCAGCAGACAATAACTCGAGTTGTGAACAATATTAGACATCATTGTCAAGCTGTAATTGATGCCCAAGGCCACATGACAAGTAATTGAAATGCTGACTTTTTTTGTTGGGGTATACCCAACACTGTTTTTAGCTTTTGTTTTAAGAAATGATTTGCGATCCGGTAATGACCATTGCATGCTTCTACTTAAAAGCCCTACGTTCATGATAAAATATCACTGTAACATGAGCTTTTTACCTTTTCCATAAATTTTGTCCGAAAGCCAAATATCCCTAACTTTTTGTGAGTCTTGTACATGCAGCTTCAATCTTTGTGTAGCGCCCACTGTCGTATTCTGCAGTGTAGCAAAATTTCTCTTTAAAAAGACATTACTTAACGGTAATATTTCTGACCCTCACTGAAAGGAATCATCCGTTCACAAGGTGTTTGATGACTATCTGGAGGACAGCTCTTATTCTCTTCAGAGTTATCTTTTAAAGGTATGTAATATTGCAGGACCATCCTTAAATCAGTTGTTTTGTCACAAGACATCGCTGATCTTTTCATAGGATAGGGCATCAATATCAGATTGGTGTGTGTCTGACTCCCAGCACCACATCTGATCAGCTATTAGCCCTGGCTATAAATGGCTATACACACATTGAACAGAGGTGAAATGTTCAGTGCGTAGTATATAGTCTCTTAAATATAAGCAGTCCTGCAGTATCTGGCAACGCCTACTACACACTAAATGGAGATGCACGTTTTACCTTAGTTCAATGAGTTTACATCCTTCAAACGCCGTAACTAATAACATCTGATTTTTGCAGATGTTGTCAGACTCACACCAATCTGATATTGACAACCCACCCTGTGGATCGGACATCAATATCTTAAAACTTGACGACCCCCTTTAAGGCAGGTCCATCAATATCCGAGTTAAGCAAAATCTACGAAAATAATGAATCTCAAAATAATCCTATTGTCATTTGTGATTAATTACCAACAAATATCCCCACTACCAGTACTTCCATTCTATCCACTGTATATAGCGTGCACGCATTTTAATTACAACAAGCCAGTAGGTGAAGCTATAATGTTTCTACTGTTCTCAGTATTGTTAGTGCCGAGCTTTGTTCTTCTGCATATATGCTTATAAACTCAGGACCACAGGTGCTGCCCACCTTCTTTTCATCGTTTTAGTTATTGTACACGGTTTTGCTATTAAGTGATCCCATTTGTTACTAATGCACAATATTTATTAGCTGCTTTGGTGCTAAGGGCATCTTTTGTTCCTCTGGGCATTTTTATGCGCTGGTTTATTGATAATCCTTGGTTCAAGGATGGACACATTCTTTTCTATTCTGTTCCTCTCTATTCAGCGACTGACAATACCAGTGATGTCAGAACCACAACTCAATAATTGTTATGGGCATAACTAATAATGCACAGGGTTATTCATGTGTTATAGCCGTTCTTGTCTCCTCGTCACAGGTTATTCTATAATCCAATGTATTTGTTGGATAACAGTTATTTTTAGTATTCTGTTTCTGGTTGTTGTTATGCTAACGGCTTGAATGTACTGCTACTGGAAAAAAAACATTACAGAATACAAAAATAATTTGAAGTTTAAAAATGTTGAAGGTCCAGTATATACACATAACCTGGCAACAGACAGTGAACTTTTCATTGAAATATTGTTCTTAACTTTAATCTCCTCCTGGTAGACCTTATCCTTGAAAGTAGCTATGAATCCATTGTATTAGCCTGATAAAAAGCCAGAATCATAATCTTCAAAAAAGCAATTTGTTCTTCAAGGAACCATGGACACACAGAATATATAAAGCAAATCAATGTATCTTATCTTTGTTTTTTGAAAAATGTTCTTTTCGAATTTTCTTTATATTTCTCCTTCATTTGATTTGTAAAGCATTACAAAGGCAGTGGCTATGATTTCTATAGTGTTTTATAATCCAGATTATAAAAATGTTATGAAGGGGAATAAACCAAATAGATGTTGTTATTTATAAAACAAAACTTATGTAACATGCAATTTTTATTTCACTTTGTAGAAATTATGGCAATAAAATAATTGTCCACATTAGTTCATGTGCTGTACCCTAGCCTCCATATTGTATAATGCTATAGTAAATGTCTATAAACATTATTTCTGTACAGAATTTTTCTCTAAATTGCAACATATAATAGATTACTATGTATCTCAGGCCAAAACAGCCTACTCACACCAGTGTCCTCCCGTTGTATCCTAAATGTTATTTTTGTATCCAAATAAAGATACAAGACACTTATGATACGTGCTGCTTTTCCTATATCGCTGAGCACCATCTATGTGTAATTTTGACAGAGTTTACAGTGCAATTTGTTGGGTCATACTACATTCAAGCCGTTTAGAAGTAGGCTACCCAATGCCTCTACACATATATCAGAATATTGGAATTAGCCACTTACATCTAGACTTATGTTAAATGGTAGTTGGTACATAGTTGCCATCATTTTCAGTGATACTGATTAACTCCATATAAAGTTTAGCTGATCTAGCAGGATTTTCCTGACATTTTCTTAGTTGCGTTTTACAACAAAAGCCATGATTTATAAACAGCTTACAACACAGCGAAGGGATATCATTGTTGAAAGCTAGTCTGCTGAAAAGATAAGGATGAAGAGAAATTGCACCTTTCAGAATGGCAATGACCCAAATTATACAGTTAGGGCCAGAAATATTTGGACAGTGACACAAGTTTTGATATTTTAGCTGTTTACAAAAACATGTTCAGAAATACAATTATATATATAATATGGGCTGAAAGTGCACACTCCCAGCTGCAATATGATAGTTTCCACATCCAAATCGGAGAAAGGGTTTAGGAATCATAGCTCTGTAATGCATAGCGTCCTCTTTTTCAAGGGACCAAAAGTAATTGGACAATGGACTCTAAGGGCTGCAATTAACTCTGAAGGCGTCTCCCTCGTTAACCTGTAATCAATGAAGTAGTTAAAAGGTCAGGGGTGGATTCCAGGTGTGTGGTTTTGCATTTGGAAGCTGTTGCTGTGAGCAGACAACATGCGGTCAAAGGAACTCTCAATTGAGGTGAAGCAGAACATCCTGAGGCTGAAAAAAAAGAAAAAATCCATCAGAGAGATAGCAGACATGCTTGGAGTAGCAAAATCAACAGTTGGGTACATTCTGAGAAAAAAGGAATTGACTGGTGAGCTTGGGAACTCAAAAAGGCCTGGGCGTCCACGGATGACAACAGTGGTGGATGATCACCGCATACTTAATTTGGTGAAGAAGAACCCGTTCACAACATCAACTGAAGTCCAGAACACTCTCAGTGAAGTAGGTGTATCTGTCTCTAAGTCAACAGTAAAGAGAAGACTCCATGACAGTAAATACAAAGGGTTCACATCTAGATGCAAACCATTCATCAATACCAAAAATAGACAGGCCAGAGTTAAATTTGCAGAAAAACACCTCAAGAAGCCAGCTCAGTTCTGGAAAAGTATTCTATGGACAGATGAGACAAAGATCAACCTGTACCAGAATGATGGGAAGAAAAAAGTTTGGAGAAGAAAGGGAACGGCACATGATCCAAGGCACACCACATCCTCTGTAAAACATGGTGGAGGCAACGTGATGGCATGGGCATGCATGGCTTTCAATGGCACTGGGTCACTTGTGTTTATTGATGACATAAGAGCAGACAAGAGTAGCCGGATGAATTCTGAAGTGTACCGGGATATACTTTCAGCCCAGATTCAGCCAAATGCTACAAAGTTGATTGGACGGCGCTTCATAGTACAGATGGACAATGACCCCAAGCATACAGCCAAAGCTACCCAGGAGTTCATGAGTGCCAAAAAGTGGAACATTCTGCAATGGCCAAGTCAATCTCCAGATCTAAACCCAATTGAGCATGCATTTCACTTGCTCAAATCCAGACTTAAGACGGAAAGACCCACAAACAAGCAAGACCTGAAGGCTGCGGCTGTAAAGGCCTGGCAAAGCGTTAGGAAGGAGGAAACCCAGCGTTTGGTGATGTCCATGGGTTCCAGACTTAAGGCAGTGATTGCCTCCAAAGGATTTGCAACAAAATATTGAAAATAAAAATATTTTGTTTGGGTTATGTTTATTTGTCCAATTACTTTTGACCTCCTAAAATGTGGAGTGTTTGTAAAGAAATGTGTACAATTCCTACATTTTCTATCAGATATTTTTGTTCAACCCTTCAAATTAAACGTTACAATCTGCACTTGAATTCTGTTGTAGAGGTTTCATTTCAAATCCAATGTGGTGGCATGCAGAGCCCAAATCGCGAAAATTGTGTCACTGTCCAAATATTTCTGGCCCTAACTGTACCTTCAAATCAACAAAAGACTGACTTCGCCAGAAGAAGATCAAAGTTTTGGAATGGTCCTGCCAATGTCCAGACCTGAATCCACTTTCTACTGTATCTCTTAATCCCCTTAGGGGACTTGAATCTGCTATCATCCAATCGCTTGTACTTCTATGCTATATATAGTACAAATCACTCTCTCGTATGAATACCAGCCAGAAGCTGATGTTCACAGGAGTACTTTCATGAAAGGTAACCCATTGGAGCGAACATTCCCTATCTTTATTGAAGTACAAAAGTCTGGGATCTCTCTCCCTCCCATACCTCTCTCCATCTCCCTCTCACCTTTTACTTCTCTCCCTCTCCCAAACCACCGGCAGCATGACTCAGAGCCTGGCTACACATTTGCAGACAAGTATGTATTTCTCTCAAATGCTCTGATGTATCAGAGAAAATATCATTTAAAGATCTGTCCGAGGACCATAGAAATAGAAGAGACTGGTCTGGCGCTGCCCCATAAGTTTTATATTTTTTTCTTCACATAGCCATATGAAAGTTTGATTTTTGTGAGATGCGTGTTTTTTGATTGACCCACAAGTTTACCATTCAATGTACTGGAAAATGGGAAAAAAATTGCGATGAAATTGTGCAAAAATGCAATTATTATTTTTTTTAATGGCATTTATTATTCTGTAAAAATGACTTGGCAATATAGTTCTCCAGGTGACCACAATTACGGTGATATCAAACTCGTGTATATATATATATATATATATATATATATATATTTTTTTTTTTTTTTTTTTGTTTGTTTTTTTTTTGTTTTTTAAGTTGTGGAATAAAATTGGAAATCTCCCCCAAAAAGTTTATTTTGCTTGTTTCACCTTTTTACAAGACCCATAATGTTTTCATTTATTCATGAATGGAGCTGTGTGGGGGCTTGTTTTTTGCTTGGCAAGCTTAAATTTTATTTGATTCCATTTTGGGATAGGCAGGATATTTTGATTGCTTTTTAGAGCATTATTTTGAGAATGGGAGGTATGTGTCCCTGAGGTGCCAAGCCTCAGTGATGTAGGACTCGCAGAAGCAGGCTCAAGGACACTTAGTGCTAAGAGGTGTTTATTGGGCCCAGATTATGTGTCTGGGTTTTACAAGAAGCTGAAAGAGCTGAGTGGGATCGGCTGCTCACTTACCTCCAGTCCAGGTCTTGTAATGTCTGATTTAAGGGAGCCTGTGCTGTCTCAATTGGTCTGAATCTGTGCAAGGAGAGGAGGCCTTGCATGTGCTGCTCAGACCCTACTGGAGTCAGAGAGGAAAAACTAATGTTTAAATGGCATAGCACATGCAGTATATAAACTGGTTAGTTTTCATTTTGTTCTGTTATACCTTTTGTTTACCTGGAAAAGGCTGTTTCAACTTGTTACTGCTGTTGGTTTATGAATTTTTAATAAACAAGCAATAACATAGTTTTGCAATATACAGAAAAAAATTATTGTCTACACAGGAGCACTATCATCTCAGAGAAAGGTGCCATAGAAACTCATCAATGAGAGAATGAAATGTAATGTCCCCCCACCTAGGCCACACACTTTGAATGTAGAGATTGACAGTGTCTTTTAAAGGGTAAACAGCAGAGAATGGAGCTCAGCTCTGCTCGCTGCTGTTAGTAGAAGATGCTGTTTGTGTAACATAGCCATCATCTACCATGAATCACAGGTCTGCAAAAAAAAATTTTCAAGAGCTGTTTTGGTTATTCCACGTAATCTTTAAGTTTTTAAGTGCGCTGAATCTGAAAATGACCTCCATTTTGTCATAGGACTTCACGTTTTCTGACAATTTAAGTAACTATGTTAAATAAGACAATACCTCAAAATAAATGAAAATAGACTCATAAAATTAATTTTTTATTACAAATGTTTCATGAAAATCATTTTTTTAACTGCAATGAGCTCACTAACACACACTAAAATCGATTCTTCTTCCCTGTGAGGCTTCTCTTGGTACATTTACGCTTGTGAGTAGCATCTGGAATGTCTCCCTGAAGCGTCCGACAGTAGTCTGCCATCATTGTAATGCTCCATCTTCCCTGGTATCTTCTTTCCATCTCTTTAATGTCCTGGTGGAATCGTTCACCTTGCTCTTCACTCACAGCTCCCAAATTTTCAGGAAAGTTGTCAAGGTGGGAATGGAGGAAATGCACTTTCAAACTCATCAGGCAACCTAAAGCTTGAAATGCTTTCAACTTTCGTCCGACAATTTTTTTTGTAGTCAGGGTCTTTGTTATTGCCTAAAAATTTCTCTACGACCTCTTTAAATGCAAACCACCCTTCCTTTTGAGGATATTCACCACAAATGTAACAGAAACTGTCAGGTGAATAAATACACTTCCGCTGAGCCATAATGCTAATTTTGGGAAACACGGTTGAATTTGACAAGTTAACACGAACTGAGATGAAAAAGTGTGAACAGGTGAGAACCAAGATAAAACATGTCAGAGCCTGCTCGTTCAGCTTGCAACATGTTGATGCTGGTTTCATTAGCTCACTCTGAAAGTTCTTTTCTTTGAAAGTTATATTTTTTTGGCATTGTATATCTTTAATGCATTGATTATTATTTATTTATATAGCACCATTGATTTCATGGTGCTTTACATGAGAAGGGGTTACATACAAGTTCAGATATCACTTACAGTAAACAAACTAACAATGACAGACTGATACAGAGGGGCGAGGACCCTGCCCTTGCGGGCTTACATTCTACAGGATTATGGGGAAGGAGACAGTAGGTTGAGGGTTACATGAGCTCCAGTGTTGGTGAGGTGGTAGCTTCGGTAGTGATGAGGCGGCAGCGGGGTCAGTGCAGGCTGTAGGCTTTCCTGAAGAGATGGGTTTTCAGGTTCCGTCTGAAGGATCCGAATGTGGTTGATAGTCGGACGTGTTGGGGCAAAGAATTCCAGAGGATGGGGGATATTCGGGAGAAGTCTTAGAGGCGGTTGGATGAGGAGCGAAAAAGTGTGGAGGAGAGAAGGAGGTCTTGGGAGGACCGAAGATCACGTGAGGGAAGATATCGGGAGATTAGTTCAGAGATATATGGAGGAGACAGGTTGTGGGTGGCTTTGTAGGTCAGTATTAGTCATTTGAACTGGATACGCTGAGGGAATGGGAGCCAGTGAAGAGATTTGCAGAGGGGGGAAGCAGAGTAGCGAGGAGAGAGATGAATTAGTCGGGCAGCAGAGTTAAGAATGAACTGGAGAGGTGCAAGGGTGTTAGCAGGGAGGCCGCAGAAAAGGATGTTGCAATAGTCAAGGCGGGAGATGATGAGGGCGTGCACAAGCATTTTAGTAGATTGATGGTTGAGGAAAGGACGGATTCTGGAGATATTTTTGAGCTGGAGGCGACAGGAACTGGAAAGAGCTTGGATGTGCGGTTTGAAGGACAGGGCAGAATCGAAGGTTACTCCGAGGCCGCGGACTTCCGGTATGGGGGAAAGCATCATGTCATTGATTGCGATAGATAGGTCAGGTAAGGAAGATCTATGGGATGGAGGAAAGATGATGAGTTCAGATTTGTCCACATTGAGTTTGAGGAAGCGAGAGGAGAAGAAGGAGGATATGGCTGGGAATCTGGGATTCTGGACAGCAGAGCGGTGATGTCTGGGCCAGAGAGGTAGATCTGAGTGTCATCAGCATAGAGGTGGTACTGGAATCCATGGGACTTTATGAGTTGTCCCAAGCCAAGTGTATAGATTGAGAAGAGTAGGGATCCTAGAACAGAGCTTTGGGGGACTCCAACAGAGAGAGGGTGGGATGAGGAGGTAGTGTGGGAGTGGGAGACGCTGAAAGTGCGGTTGGAAAGGTACGAAGAGATCCAGTATAGGGCGAGGTCTTTGATGCCAAAGGAGGAGAGGATCTGTAGTAAGAGGCAGTGGTCAACCGTGTCGAAAGCAGAGGGCAGGTCTAGAAGGAGGAGTACAGAGTATTTTCCATTAGCTTTCACGGTAAGTAGGTCATTAGTGATTTTGGTCAGGGCTGTCTCAGTTGAGTGATGGGGCGGAAACCAGATTGTAGATTGTCAAAGAGCAAGTTAGATGAGAGGTGGGAGGAAAGTTCAGAGTGGATGTGCTGCTCCAGGAGTTTGGAAATGAATGGGAGCAGTGATATTGGGCGACAGCTGGACATAGCAGTTGGATCGAGGGTTGGCTTTTTAAGGATAGGCGTGATTGTGGCATGTTTGAAAGCAGAAGGGAAGGTGGCAGAAGATAGTGATAGGTTGAAGAGGTGGGTTAGGGATGGGATAAGTGTGGTGGTGAGGTTGTGGAGGAGGTGGGATGGGATGGGGTCAAGTGAACAGGTGGTGAGGTGCGATTTGGAGAGGAGACAATTAAGCACCCCTTCAGTGATGTTGGATAGGGAGGTTATGGGGTTTGGGCATTGGTCTGGTATACAAAGGGGTTGTGGTGGTTGAACAATGAAGACTTGCCTTGTCTGGTCGATCTTATTTTTAAAGTGTGTGGCAAAGTCATCAGCAGAGATAAGGGAGGTTGGAGGGGGCAGTGGGGGGTGGAGGAGGGAGTTAAAAGTTTTCAATAACTGTTTGGGGTTGTAGGATAGGGAAGATACAAGGGTTGTGAAGTAGACCTGTTTAGCAGAGGTGAGAGCAGATTTAAAAGCGAGTGTTGCCTGTTTGAATGCAGTGAAGTCGTCTTGCAGGTGAATTAATAATAGTAATTTTTACTTTCAAAACCCTAAGATAAAAATACCAAAAATTGAGAAAAATATACTAAATTTGAAAAGAATTTTACATTTTGTGGCAAATCCTGACGTCCAGGATTTTTTTCAATTTTTTTTCATTTTCAGCACACCAAAATACATGGAAATTAGATGAAAATAATCAAACAGCTTTTTAGTCGCAGACCTGTGTGTAGGCTCAGCTTCAGAGTCTGCATCAAATATGGGGACAAACATTGAACATTCCAGTGTAAGGAGATGGACAAAGGGAAGATTTCCACAGTTAATGAATCACAGGAAAACATACTGTGCGTAAGGAGAGTGCGGCAGCAGGTATATACGAATACTAGGTTTGCAGTAAAGAAATAGTATTCATGAGAGGAAAGTTAGTATGCTGCACAGAATACATTTCCATATCATTGGCTCTTGTATCAGTTTCAGTGTCTTTTTTTTGTAAAACATGCTGCTTTGTGGCACCCATTTTGTAGGAGCCACATCCTTAAACTGAGTGGCATACCTGTTATAATAATAATAATCTTTATATAGCGCTAACATATTCCGCAGCGCTTTACAGTTTTGCACACATTATCATCACTGTCCCCAGTGGGGCTCACAATCTACATTCCCTATCAGTATGTCTTTGGAATGTGGGAGGAAACCGGAGTACCCGGAGGAAGCCCACGCAAAGATAGGGAGAACAGATGTTGTCCAAGGTGGGATTAGAACCCAGGACTCCAGCTCTGCAAGGCTGCAGTGCTATCCACTGAGCCACCGTGCTGCCCTCCATGCTGGGCAGACAATTCTCCTTAGACTCCTCATCCCTCCTCCCATCTAGTACCAGCTAAAACTGGTCTAAGTCACTCTCAAAGGCATGGATTTCTATTGTTCTTATAAATTGATGTATTTTGGGGCACCGAGTTGGGCTAGAAATACACCAGTTTCATATTTTAGATGTCCATCGGTAGACCTATCATCCACTGAAAGCGTGAGCAGCTAGGCGCAGTGCGTGCAAAGTGCAGATTTCTCCTCAAGCAGTTCATGTAATGGTTCCATATTTACACTCAAAAGAACGCCCCTGACGTGGGGAACCTCATGAGCATTGTTTCGTACTTATGTGATGTTCACGCAGCAAGATATGCGTAAAAGATTATTTTCATATTGCAAGTGAGAGGAGGTTTTAGCTTCTAAGTGATGTCACTACAAGGGGAGTGCCTGGGATTTTGGCTGGAATAACTTGGTATGACCGCATTCCAAGGGTGTCTTTTGCCAGGGGATTCAGCTGCAGACAGGCTGTGCAATTTGACCTGAGAATAAGTGGGGAAGGTCCCCTCCCCCAGCCAGCATACAGCGTACCATGGAATGATGGGAGAGAATCGTAATTCAATTTTCACTGTTAAACCCTGTTTATTTGTAATTGTAAAATACACATGATTCGTCTCCTTTACAATACCTTTTTAATATTTTTGTAAATACTGCCTACTTTTTCTGGAGTAAAATATATAATTCTACTAGCTTGACTTTTCTGCTCTATAAATGAACTGTGTCCTCTGAAGTGAATTGCGCTACTGATTTGGGTTGGCTTTGGACCCGTTTAATCGGAGCTGGTGGCAGCATACTTTGTCCTGTGCAATTGGGAATCTTTGCAGTGACGGCGGCGTTGATAATTATTGTTCCCACCTGGGTGGGAGTAGTTATCTAGCCCTCGCTGCAGTGTGCCCAATAGCCAGTACATAGCAGGCAGCCTTTTTGGTGACTAACTACCTTAGGTGCATTACCTAATCTGACTTGAGGGTAAGGGGGGCGCCAGAGAGCTGCAAGTTCCAAACCAGAACTGGGAAGTGGCATGTAGATAAATCCCAGAAGGAACCAGCGGCAAACAAACAACCCCGGTTCATGACAAATTGGTGTGAGCAGTGGGGACGATAAAGATATCCTCCGCGGATCCCTGACATACCGCTGGGATCCATGACATAGTATTGGCAGTCACAGTGTGAATCGTGACATATTGCTGCCTAATATATCTCAAGACTGGTGATATGATCCTGAGGTATAAAGTGTCATTCATTACCTGTACTGGTAAGTAATTTTGATGTTATGGTTTCTTAGTATATGTTTAGAACTTTATGAAAATTACTAATAGTATTCCTCTGCTTCTACTTTTAATTAGTTACCATTAGTGTTGAGCGATACCTTCCGATATCGGAAAGTATCGGTATCGGTTTGGATCGGCCGATATTCAAAAAATATCGGATATCGCCGATACCGATACCCGATCCCAATGCAAGTCAATGGGACCAAAATATCGGAATTAAAATAAACCCTTTCTTTCCTTGTAGGTTCATTCTACCTGAAGGAAAACAACTAAGAATAATGTAGGATGTATGGGGGAGGTGGCGGAGACATTAAAGGCAATGAGGATTAGTCCAATCAAATAGAATAGCATGTTTTTTTGTTTTTTTTAAAGAAGTTCGGATTGAAAAAGATATTGAGTATGTAAATTTTTTTTATTTTGTCAGATATTGATGTTTCACTATTCCACGCCCTTCCCCTTCTTTTTTTTCTTTTTTTTTTTTTTTTCTTTTCCCACACTTTCATCTTCATCATCATCAGCATCCTTGACATCAACTTCTTCACCTTATTCATCTTCTTCTTCATCTTCTACCTATTTTTTTTTTTATTACATTCTTCATATTCATTTTCTTCAACTATTATTATTCTTCCTATTCTACATATTCTTTTTATTCCACTGTTATTATTCTTCCTATTCTACTTCTTCATCATATTCTCATTTGTGACAGGCATTCCCGTAGTTGTTGTCTATAAAAGTTGGAAGATTACACCTTCCGTTCTGCCAGTCACAAAAGTTACATTTGTCCGCGTTCAGTTTGGCCTGCAGCATCAGGCTTTATCCAGGGGCACCACGAGGAGGAACGGACTCACCCCCATACACTGCTTAGTCTTCTTCTGCATATAATTTAGATAATATCTTTTGCTCTGATATTAAGTCTTATGCTTAATGTTCTTCTGCTCTTTGTTCTGCAGCCTCTTGTTCTTCTGCTTCTCGGTCTTCCATGTTGTCGTCTCCAGGGTCTTCGTCTCCAGTGTCGTCATCTCCGCCGTCGTCGTCTCAGCCGTCGTCGTCTCCGCCGTCGTCGTCGTCGTCGTCATCGGGGTGGTCTTCCGGGTCGTCGTCATCGGGGTGGTCTTCCGGGTTGTCGACGTTAGGGTCTTCAACTTGGAAATGTAGCAGAAGGTACAAGAAGGCTGAGAAAATGCCAAGAACCAGCTGATGGAACTGGAACTCGGATGGCTACCCGAAGGTTCAAGAGCCTATGGAACTACCGAGGACCAGCTGACGTTACTGGAACCCGGTTACTAAGCAGGAGGTACCCGTGCTAAAAAGCACTACCAAGGACCGCCTGACGTTGGCGGAACTCGGATACCCAGAAGGAGGCACCTAAGCCAAAGGCTCTGCCCGGAACCAGATGACGTTACTGGAACCAGGATGGGGAGCAGAAGGTACAAGAGCAAAAGACACTGCCGAGAACCAGCTGACGGTACTGGAACCCGGATGGGTAGCCGAATGTCCAAGAGCCAATGGAACTACC
Source organism: Ranitomeya imitator (assembly GCF_032444005.1). Taxonomy (NCBI): domain Eukaryota; kingdom Metazoa; phylum Chordata; class Amphibia; order Anura; family Dendrobatidae; genus Ranitomeya; species Ranitomeya imitator. The sequence continues at coordinate 110,639,976 of NC_091287.1, read as the reverse complement.
AAGGACCAGCTGACGTTACTGGAACCCGGTTACTAAGCAGGAGGTACCCGTGCCTGAAAGCACTACCAAGGACCACCTGACATTGGTGGAACTTGGATACCCAGAAGGAGGCACCTAAGCCAAAGGCTCTGCCCGGAACCAGCTGACGGTACTGGAACCAGGATGGGGAGCAGAAGGTACAAGAGCAAAAGACACTGCCGAGAACCAGCTGACGGTGCTGGAACCAGGTGGTGGACCCCAAGGCCCACAGGAGAGGAGAGAACAGCTAGGCCGCGAGGCAGCCGCAGTTACCGAACCCCAACAGTCCTACAGGGGGAGCTGGGCCTACTGGCACTACAGAACCAGCCTTGACTACCAGTTCACGCAGCCCACATAGGAAGCTCCTAAACTGGAGGCACCCTGGAGTTGGCTAACTCGACCGCCCCACGACGGGGCAAGCATAGGCGTCTCAGTGAAGTTGACACAACCCGGAAACAGCTGACGGTGCTGAAACCAGGCTTGGCACGAGGGAGTACCTGTGACAAGAACACTGCCGAGAACCAGCTGGCGGTGCTGGAACCCGGATGCGTTGCCCCAGTGTGCAAGAGCCAATGGCACGACCGAGGACCAGCTGACGGTGCTGGAACCCGGTTACTAAGCTGTAGGTGCCCGCGCTTAAAAGCACTACCAAGGACCGCCTGGCGTTGGCGGAACTCGGCTACCCAGGAGGAGGCACCTAAGCCAAAGGCTCGGCCCGGAACCAGCTGACGGTGCTGGAACCAGGTGGTGGACCCTAAGGCCCACAGGAGAGGAGAGAACAGCTAGGCCGCGAGGCAGCCGCAGTTACCGAACCCCAACAGTCCTACAGGGGGAGCTGGGCCTACTGGCACTACAGAACCAGCCTTGACTACCAGTTCACGCAGCCCACATAGGAAGCTCCTAAACTGGAGGCACCCTGGAGTTGGCTAACTCGACCGCCCCACGACGGGGCAAGCATAGGCGTCTCAGTGAAGTTGACACAACCCGGAAACAGCTGACGGTGCTGAAACCAGGCTTGGCACGAGGGAGTACCTGTGACAAGAACACTGCCGAGAACCAGCTGGCGGTGCTGGAACCCAGATGCGTTGCCCCAGTGTGCAAGAGCCAATGGCACGACCGAGGACCAGCTGACGGTGCTGGAACCCGGTTACTAAGCTGTAGGTGCCCGCGCTTAAAAGCACTACCAAGGACCGCCTAACGTTGGCGGAACTCGGCTACCCAGGAGGAGGCACCTAAGCCAAAGGCTCGGCCCGGAACCAGCTGACGGTGCTGAAACCAGGTGGTGGACCCCAAGGCCCACAGGAGAGGAGAGAACAGCTAGGCCGCGAGGCAGCCGCAGTTACCGAACCCCAACAGTCCTACAGGGGGAGCTGGGCCTACTGGCACTACAGAACCAGCCTTGACTACCAGTTCACGCAGCCCACATAGGAAGCTCCTAAACTGGAGGCACCCTGGAGTTGGCTAACTCGACCGCCCCACGACGGGGCAAGCATAGGCGTCTCAGTGAAGTTGACACAACCCGGAAACAGCTGACGGTGCTGAAACCAGGCTTGGCACGAGGGAGTACCTGTGACAAGAACACTGCCGAGAACCAGCTGGCGGTGCTGGAACCCGGATGCGTTGCCTTGCCTATTAAAGATTGTCTTCCTAGAGCCCCAACTAGCGGTGTTGGAGCAAAGGGTAAGCAGGGGGAGATGAGTGTAGGCCGAAGCCTGCACTGGAGGCAGCTTTGTGTCTGCGTTGCGTTTGCAGGACACTTTGCCGGCTACACACTGGGGGAACAGCTGGCGTTGCTGAACCCCACTAACACAATGGCGTGTGTTTTTATCTGTGCAGCTAGCACTTGCGGGCAAAAACTTGCGATGTTAGAGCCCGTGTTGAAGCAGGAGGAGGAGGAGAGGAGCAGAGTGTAGGCCGAAGCCTAGTTGAACCAATTTCAAAGGAAACCTTTAACCCCCCCCTCAGGTGTTACAAAGTACAAGAGACACACCTTGTGCAGTATTAATGCTGCACAAGTGAAAGGTTGCTCTATTAATTTGTCTACTTGCACACGCTGAATGAAAGACATACACAATTTACCCCATTCTACAGTCAAACTGTAGTGGATGCGTGACTTGGTTTTTTGATGAGACGCAGCACAGGTGTCCAAAATAACGCCTTGGTGCTTGGCGCAGCTTCCTGAGCGTTGTTATTTGCTGTACAGGAGTCTGCGCTCTTGTGTTATCCCTTGGCAATGCCCTGTTAGCGCTGCCCATCTTATGACCTCATTTCATGTTGGCCGGTGCGGTTAACGATGGCCATAAATCCCAGACCCACAGTGTCTTTTCATAAAGCCACACTGCGGTGCTGGGATTCGTGGCCTTGAGCAGTAAATATTTTGGCCGCTCACACACGTCCTTACACCTGCTTCAGACTGGGCGGCCTCTGCTGATCCCTTCTCGCATGCCGCGGCCATGAGGCTGCACAGTCTGAAGAAGGCGGAAGGAGATGAGTTAAGACAGGCGAAGATATGCACTGCTCGTGCCCATCAATCACACCCTCGCAGTCAAAATAATTAAGACAACGAGGAGCATTTTATTCAGGCAGGGCGGACGAACAGGCGCAAGTAGCCAACCAATGATGTCAGAAGACGGGAAGCGCTACCAAGGGGGGTGCTGCGTATCATTAGAAAGGAAAGTCACACCTCAGGGACAGTGGAATGGTCTCAAAGAGACACATTTTGTACGTGTTGAGTTCCACGTGGGCAAGGAGAAAACGTCAGCCACCTTGTACAAATGCAGCAGTACTGCTGTACAAGGTGGCTGTTATACATAGAAACACCTGGGGGTGGTGGCCAGGCTCCCTTCAATTTCAGTTCATGTGCCTGCGTGGCGTTTGCAGGTCACGTTGCAAGCTGCACAGCAGGGGAACAGCTGGCGGTGCTGAACCCCACTAACACATTGGCTGGTGTTTTTCTCTGTGCAGCTAGCATGTCCGGGCATAAACTGGCGTTGTTTGAGCCCAGGGTCAGCAGGAGGAGGAGAGGAGCAAAGTGTAGGCCGAAGCCTGCACTGGTGGCAGCTTTTGTTCTGTTGTGCCAGCGTGGCTTGTGCTGGACACGTTGCCGACTACACAGCAGGGGAACAGCTGGCGGTGCTGAACCCCACTAACACATTGGCTGGTGTTTTTCTCTGTGCAGCTAGCATGTCCGGGCAAAAACTAGCGGTGTTTGAGCCCAGGGTCAGCAGGAGGAGTAGAGGAGCACAGTGTTGGCCAAAGCCTAGTTGAACCAATTTCAAAGGTTACCTTTAACCCCCCCCTCAGGTGTTGCAAGGTACAAGAGCCACACCTTGAACAGCATTATTGATGCACAAGTCAAAGGTTGCTCTATTTAATTTTGCTCCTTGCACACGCTGAATTAAACACGTACACTATTTAGCCCATTATACTGTCAAACAGTAGTGGAGGCGTGACTACTAGTCTTTTTAAGGAGACGCAGCACAGGTGTCAAAATTTGCACCTAGGTACTGGGCGCAGATTCCTGAGCGTTGTTATTTGCTGTACAGGAGTCTGCGCTCTTGTGTTATCCCTTGGCAATACCCTGTTAGTGCAGGCCGTCTCATGACCTCATTTCATGTTGGCCGGTGCGGTTAACGATGGCCATAAATCCCAGACCCACAGTGGCTTTTCCTAAAGTCACACTGCGGTGCTGGGATTCGTGGCCTTGTGCAGTAAATATGTTCGCCGCTCACACATGTCCTTACACCTGCTTCAGACTGGGCGGCCTCAGCTGATCCCTTATCGCATGCCGCGGCCATGAGGCCGCACAGTCAGAAGAAGGCGGAAGGAGGGGAGTGAAAACAGGGGAACATATGCACTGCTCGTGCCCATCAATCACACCCTCGCAGTCAAAATATATGAGACAACGGGGGGCGTTGTGTCGGGCAGGGGGGACGCACAGGCACAGCCAGCCAACCAATGATGTCAGGAGACGGGCAGCGCTAACAATGGGGGTGCTGCGTGTCATTAAAAAGGAAAGTCACACCTCAGGGACATTGTAATGGTCTGTAATGAGACACATTTTGTACTTGTTGAGTTCCACGTGTGCAAGGAGAAAAAGTCAGCCACCTTGTACAAATGCAGCAGTACTGCTGTACAAGGTGGCTGTTATACATAGAAACACCTGGGGGGGTGGGGGGCAGGCTCCCTTCAATTTCAGTTCATGTGCCTGCGTGGCGTTTGCAGGTCACGTTGCAAGCTACACAGCAGGGGAACAGCTGGCGTTGCTGAACCCCACTGACACATTGACTGGTGTTTTTCTCTGTGCACATTGCATGTCCGGGCAAAAACTAGCGGTGTTAGAGCCCAGGGTCAGCAGGAGGAGGAGGAGAGGAGCAAAGTGTAGGCCGAAGCCTGCACTGGTGGCAGCTTTTGGTCGGTTGTGCCAGCGTGGCTTGTGCTGGACACGATGCCGGCTACACAGCGGGGGAACAGCTGGCGGTGCTGAACCCCACTAACACATTGGCTGGTGTTTTTCTCTGTGCAGCTAGCATGTCCGGGCAGAAACTGGCGTTGTTTGAGCCCAGGGTCAGCAGGAGGAGGAGAGGAGCAAAGTGTAGGCCGAAGCCTGCACTGGTGGCAGCTTTTGTTCTGTTGTGCCAGCGTGGCTTGTGCTGGACACGTTGCCGACTACACAGCAGGGGAACAGCTGGCGGTGCTGAACCCCACTAACACATTGGCTGGTGTTTTTCTCTGTGCAGCTAGCATTTCCGGGCAAAAACTAGCGGTGTTTGAGCCCAGGGTCAGCAGGAGGAGTAGAGGAGCAGAGTGTAGGCCGAAGCCTAGTTGAACCAATTTCAAAGGTTACCTTTAACCCCCCCCTCAGGTGTTGCAAGGTACAAGAGCCACACCTTGAACAGCATTAATGATGCACAAGTCAAAGGTTGCTCTATTTAATTTTGCTCCTTGCACACGCTGAATTAAACACGTACACTATTTAGCCCATTATACTGTCAAACAGTAGTGGAGGCGTGACTACTAGTCTTTTTAAGGAGACGCAGCACAGGTGTCAAAATTTGCACCTAGGTACTGGGCGCAGATTCCTGAGCGTTGTTATTTGCTGTACAGGAGTCTGCGCTCTTGTGTTATCCCTTGGCAATACCCTGTTAGTGCAGGCCGTCTCATGACCTCATTTCATGTTGGCCGGTGCGGTTAACGATGGCCATAAATCCCAGACCCACAGTGGCTTTTCCTAAAGTCACACTGCGGTGCTGGGATTCGTGGCCTTGTGCAGTAAATATGTTCGCCGCTCACACATGTCCTTACACCTGCTTCAGACTGGGCGGCCTCAGCTGATCCCTTATCGCATGCCGCGGCCATGAGGCCGCACAGTCAGAAGAAGGCGGAAGGAGGGGAGTGAAAACAGGGGAACATATGCACTGCTCGTGCCCATCAATCACACCCTCGCAGTCAAAATATATGAGACAACGGGGGGCGTTGTGTCGGGCAGGGGGGACGCACAGGCACAGCCAGCCAACCAATGATGTCAGGAGACGGGCAGCGCTAACAATGGGGGTGCTGCGTGTCATTAAAAAGGAAAGTCACACCTCAGGGACATTGTAATGGTCTGTAATGAGACACATTTTGTACTTGTTGAGTTCCACGTGTGCAAGGAGAAAAAGTCAGCCACCTTGTACAAATGCAGCAGTACTGCTGTACAAGGTGGCTGATATACATAGAAACACCTGTGGGTGGGGGGCAGGCTCCCTTCAATTTCAGTTCATGTGCCTGCGTGGCGTTTGCAGGTCACGTTGCAAGCTACACAGCAGGGGAACAGCTGGCGTTGCTGAACCCCACTGACACATTGACTGGTGTTTTTCTCTGTGCACATTGCATGTCCGGGCAAAAACTAGCGGTGTTAGAGCCCAGGGTCAGCAGGAGGAGGAGGAGAGGAGCAAAGTGTAGGCCGAAGCCTGCACTGGTGGCAGCTTTTGGTCGGTTGTGCCAGCGTGGCTTGTGCTGGACACGATGCCGACTACACAGCAGGGGAACAGCTGGCGGTGCTGAACCCCACTAACACATTGGCTGGTGTTTTTCTCTGTGCAGCTAGCATTTCCGGGCAAAAACTAGCGGTGTTTGAGCCCAGGGTCAGCAGGAGGAGTAGAGGAGCAGAGTGTAGGCCGAAGCCTAGTTGAACCAATTTCAAAGGTTACCTTTAACCCCCCCCTCAGGTGTTGCAAGGTACAAGAGCCACACCTTGAACAGCATTAATGATGCACAAGTCAAAGGTTGCTCTATTTAATTTTGCTCCTTGCACACGCTGAATTAAACACGTACACTATTTAGCCCATTATACTGTCAAACAGTTGTGGAGGCGTGACTTGTCTTTTTAACGAGACGCAGCACAGGTGTCAAAATTTGCACCTAGGTACTGGGCGCAGATTCCTGAGCGTTGTTATTTGCTGTACAGGAGTCTGCGCTATTGTGATCCCTTGGCCATGCGCTGTGAGCGCTTCCTGTCTTCTGACCTCATTTCATGTCGGCCGTTGCGGTTAGCGATGGACATGAATCCCAGACCCACAGTGTGTTTTCAAAAAATCACACTGCGTGGCTGGGATTCGTGGCCTTGTGCAGTAAATAGGTTTGCCGCTTACACATGTCCTTACACCTGCTCCAGACTGGGCGGCCTCAGCTGATCCCTTATCGCCTACCACGGCCAGGAGGCCGCACAGTCTGAAGAAGGCGGAAGGAGATGAGTTAAGACAGGCGAACATATGCACTGCTCGTGCCCATAAACCACACCCTCGCTGACAAAATAAATATGACAACGAGGGGCGTTGTTTCTAGCAGGGCGGATGCACAGGCGCAGCCAGCTAACCATGATGACAAAAGACGGGAAACGCTACCAAGGGGGGTGCTGCGTATCATTACAAAGGAAAGTCACACCTCAGGGACAGTGGAATGGTCTCAATGAGACACATTTTGTACGTGTTGAGTTCCACGTGGGCAAGGAGAAAAAGTCAGCCACCTTGTACAAATGCAGCAGTACTGCTGTACTAGGTGGCTGTTATACATAGAAACACCTGGGGGGGTGGGGCCAGGTTCCCTTTAATTTCAGTTCATGTGCCTGCGTGGCGTTTGCAGGTCACGTTGCCGGCTACACAGCAGGGGAACAGCTGGCGTTGCTGAACCCCACTAACACATTGGCTGGTGTTTTTCTCTGTGCAGCTAGCACTTCCGGGCAAAAACTAGCGGTGTTTGAGCCCAGGGTCAGCAGGAGGAGGAGAGGAGCAGAGTGTAGGCCGAAGCCTGCACTGGTGGCAGCTTTTGTTCTGTTGTGCCAGCGTGGCTTGTGCTGGACACGTTGCCGACTACACAGCAGGGGAACAGCTGGCGGTGCTGAACCCCACTGACACATCACCTAGTCTTTTTTTCTGTGTAGACAACACTTCCAGGTGGCAACTGACAGTGTTGAAACCCAGGGAATCAAAGAGGAGCAGAGTGTAGGCCGAAGCCTGCAGTGGAGCAAGTTGAAAGGGAACCTTTAACCCCCCCCCCCAGGCATTTGTTGCTGAAAGAGCCATCTTGTACAGCAGTAATACTGCACATGGAAAATGGTGGCTCCGAAAATTATGCTCCTTGCAAACGCTGAAGTACACACTCATATAATGTGTCCCCTCACACCGTCAAACCATCCCGGAAGTGGGACTTTCCTTTGTAATGTGACACAGCACAGCCGTCATTCCAACCCCCTTGGTGCCGGGCACCACCTCCTCAACGTTGTTTGGTTCTGTCACGGAGCCCGCACTGTAATGTTATCCCTTGGCCATGCACAGTTAGCGGTGCCCGTCTTCTGACATCATGTAGGTGTCAGGCTGGCAGTGCCTGTGCGTCCAAGCTGCCCGAGATCCAACCTTGCAGTGTCATCTAATGTAGTCCCACTGCGGGCCAGGGATCCATGGGCATGCGCAGTGCATATCATCGCCTCTCACTCACCTCCTTCCTGCTTCTTCAGACTGTGCGGCGTCACGGCCGTGGCATGCTATTAGGGATCAGCTGACGCCGCCTAGTCTGAAGAAGCGTGAAGAAGGGGAGTGAGAGGCTAGTATATGCACTGCGCATGGCCATGGATACCAGGCCCACTGTGGGATCACATTAGACGACACTGCGAGGTGTGATTTCGGGCAGCGTGGACGCACAGGCGCAGCCAGGACGACAACAAATGATGTCAGAGGACGGGCAGCGCAAACTGTGCATGGCCAAGGGATAACATAACAGCGCAGGGTCCATGACGGAATCAAACAACGCTAAGGAGGCAGCGCACGGTGCCAAGGGGGTAGCAATGACGGCTGTGCTGCGTCACATTACAAAGGAAAGTCCCACCTCCGGGACGGTTGGACGGTGTGAGGGGACACATTACATGAGTGTGTAGTTCAGCGTTTGCAAGGAGCATAATTTCAAGAGCGACCTTTCCCTTGTGCAGTATTAGTGCTGCACATGGTGGCTCTTTCAGTAACAAACGCCTAGGGGGGGGGGGGGACAGGTCCCCTTACATTTTAGTTGTGCCAGCGTGGCGGTCGCATGACACGTTGCCGGATACACAGCTGGGGATCAGCTGACGTTACTGAACCCCAATAACAGAGGAGCGACTGTTGACTGTGCACACAGCACTTCCAGGCACCAACTGGCGGTGTTAGAGCCCAGGGACAGCAGGAGGAGCAGATTGGAGGTATTGCCGCACACACAGCTGGGGATCAGCTGACGTTACTGAACCCCAATAACAGAGGAGCGACTGTTGACTGTGCACACAGCACTTCCAGGCACCAACTGGCGGTGTTAGAGCCCAGGGACAGCAGGAGGAGCAGAGGAACAGAGTGTAGGCCGAAGCCTGATTGGAGCAAGTTGAAAGGAAACCTTTAACCCCCCCCCCCAAGACGTTTGTAGCTGAAAGAGCCATGTTGTGCAGCACTAAGGATGCAAAAGGAAAAGGTTGCTCTTTTAATTATGCTCCTTGCAAACACCGAAGTAAACACTAAAAATGTGTCCCTTTATACCGTTAAACCGTTCCGGAGGTGCGAATTTCCTTCGTAATGGGACACAGCACAGCTGTCATTCCTATCCCCTTGATGCCGTGCGCTGCCTCCTCAGCGTTGTTTTAAGCTGCCACGGAGCCTGCGCTGTTCTGTTAGCCCTTGGCCATGCCCAATTAGCGCTGCCTGTCTTCTGACATAATTTGGTGTCAGGCTGTCAGTGCCTGTGCGTCCACGCTGCTCCAGATCCCACCTCGCAGTCTCATCTAACGTAATCCCACTGCGGGCCTTGGAACCATGGGCATGCACAGTGCATAACCTCGACTCTCACTCCCCTCCTTCCCTCTTCTTCAGACTGTGCGGTGTCACGGCCGTGGCATGCTAGGGATCAGCTGACGGCGCACAGTCTAAAGAAGGCGGAGGGAAATGAGCGAGAGCCCGAGGGGAAGATATGCACTGCGCATGCCCATGGATCCCAGGCCCGCAGTGTGACTCAATCAGAAGACACTGCGAGGCGGGATCTCGGGCACCGCGGCCGCACAGGCGCAGCCAGCCTGACACCAAATTATGTCAGAAGACAGGCAGCACAAATAGGGCATGCCCAAGGGATAACAGAACAGCGCAGGCTCCGTGACAGCTTAAAACAACGCTGAGGAGGCAGCGCATGGCACCAAGGGGGTAGGAATGACGGCTGTGCTGCGTCACATTACGAAGGAAAGTCCCAGCTCCGGGACGGTATAACGGTATCAGTGAACACATTTTATAAGTGTTAAGTTCTGCGTGTGCAAAGAGCTAAAAAAAAAGAGCTACCTTTTCCTTGTGCAGCATTACTGCTGCACAAGATGGCTCTTTCAGTAACAAACGACGGGGGGGGGGGGGGGGACAGGTTCCCTTACATTTAGGTTGTTGTGCCAGCGTGGCGGTCGCAGGACACATTGCCGGCTACACAGCTGGGGATCAGCTGACGTTACTGAAACCCAATAACACTGGGTCGTATGTTTTTACTGTGCAGCCTGCACTTCTGAGCCGCAACTGGCGGTGTTGGAGCCCAGGAATAGCAGTTCAGGTGGTAGAAAGATGAACACAGCAGGAGACCTGGATGACACCCAATTACTTAATCAGGCAGAGGAGTGGCAAATTCCTGCGAGATCCAGGCCTGGTTCATTTTCAGGAAAGTAAGCCGGTCAACGTTATCGGAGGATAGTCGCATGCGACGGTCTGTTAGTACACCACCTGCGGCACTAAAGACACGTTCCGATAAGACACTAGCCGCAGGGCAAGCCAGCACCTCCAATGCATACTGGCTTAGCTCTGGCCATGTATCCAGCTTAGAGACCCAAAACTTGAACGGGGAAGAGCCGTCTGGGAGTACAGTAAGAGGGCAAGCCATGTAGTCTGTCACCATCTGACGGAACCGTTGCCTCCTGCTGACTGGAGCCGCCGGTGATGGTGTAGACATTTGGGGCGGGCACACAAAAGTGTGCCAGAGTTGTGCCATACTGGGCTTGCCTTGGGCAGAGGCACTGCTTCTGCTCCCTCTTTGGGCAGAGCCTCCCCCACTGCCTCGACGCACTGAGCTGCTTTGTAAAGCACTAGCAGCACTCCTCTCAGTTGGACAGGAGAAGATGATGGAATTCACCAGTGTGTCGTGGTACTCCCGCAATTTACGCTCCCGGGTCAACGCAGGGATGAGGTTTTGGACGTTGTCCCGGTAGCGAGGATCGAGGAGGGTGAACACCCAATAATCAGGCATGTTGAGAATGTGGTCGATGCGGCGGTCGTTTCTCAGGCACTGCAGCATGAAATCCACCATGTGCTGCAGAGTGCCAACCGGCCCAGAAACGCTGTCCCCTGCTTGAGACATGATCTCTGCCCGCTCGTCATCACCCCACCCTCGCTGTACACACTGACCACTGGACAATTGTGTCGCTCCCTCCTCTGGACGGAGCTCTTCCTCCTCCATTGACTCCTCCTCATCCTCCTCACAAATTGGCCCCTGCGTACCCCTTTGTGAGGAACCACGTGGCGCTGACTCTCCAGAAGCTGATGGAAAAGGTGACTCCTCATCCTCCACCTCTTCCACCACATCATCCCTTAAACCTTGCAAAGTTTGCTGAAGCAGGCAGATAAGGGGGACAGTCATGCTGACTAGTGCATCATCTGCACTTGCCATCCGCGTGGAATAATCAAAAGGACGCAAAACCTGGCAGACGTCCTTCATAGTGGCCCACTCTGTGGTTGTGAAGTCTGATCGGCGCTGACTGCGACTTCTTTGCGCCTGATGCAGCTGGTACTCCATAACTGCTTGCTGCTGCTCACACAACCGCTCCAACATATGTAACGTGGAATTCCACCGGGTAGGTAGGTCACATATGATGCGGTGTTCCGGAAGGCGGAATCGGCGCTGCAGAGCAGCAATGCGGGATCTGGCCAAGCTGGAACGCCGCAAGTGAGCACACTCTAGGCGGACCTTGTGCAGCAGGGCATCAAGATCCGGATAGTCCCTCAGAAAACTCTGCACAACCAAATTGAGCACATGTGCCAGACATGGGATGTGAGTGAGGTTGCCAAGGGCCAAAGCTGCCACCAGATTTCGGCCATTGTCACACACTACCATGCCTGGCTGGAGATTCGCTGGCAGTAACCACACATCGCTCTCCTGCTTTATGGCATTCCAGAGCTCCTGCGCTGTGTGGCTTCGATGCCCCAATGAAACTAGTTTCAAGACGGCCTGCTGACGTTTGGCCACGGCTGTGCTCATGTCGGTCATAGGTAAACGTTCACGGGTCCATGTGGGGGTGGACTGTGACGGATCCTGCAGAGAGGAATCAGAGGAACTGGTGTAAGAGGAGGAGTCGATGCGTACAGACTGGATTCCTGCAATCCTTGGAGTGGGCAGGACACGTCCTGCGCCACTCGCACGATCTGTACCTGGCTCAACAACATTAACCCAATGGGCAGTGAGGGAAACATATCGCCCCTGTCCATGCTGACTGGTCCACGCATCGGTGGTGAGGTGGACCTTGCTACTGACGGCGTTCAGTAGCGCATGTTTTATGTTTGCCTCAACATGCCTGTGCAGGGCAGGGACAGCCTGCCTGCTGAAGTAAAAGCGGCTGGGCACCTTGTACTGTGGGACTGCCAATGCCATCAAGTCACGGAAGCTGTCAGTCTCCACCAGCCTGAACGAGAGCATTTCCAGGGACAACAGTTTGGCAATGCCTGCATTCAGAGCCTGTGCTCGGGGGTGGTTGGCCGAGAATGCCCGCCTTTTCTCCCATGCCTGTACTACCGATGGCTGTAGAGTAGACTGGGAGTGTGAGGATGACTGGGAAGGTGGTGCTGTGGGTGGAATTACACAAGGTCTCTGGGAGGAAGCCAAACCAGCTGTGCGTGAGCTGGAGGAAGAGGCAACACGAGCTGAAGAGGTGGTAGCTGCCGCTGTTGGTTGGCCTACATCTTCAGTGTGTTTCTGTAACTCCACCGCGTGCCTGGTCCGCACATGTTTCCACATATTTGTGGTATTGAGGTTGCTGACATTTTTCCCTCTTTTTACTTTATGATGACACAGCTTGCATTTGACAAAACAAATGTCATCTGCAACTGTGTCAAAAAAGGACCAGGCACTGCAAGTCTTGGGAGCGCCCTTTTTGGCTTTGGAAAGAGACAGGCTCCTAACGGGTGCCAAAGTGGAGGCTACAGGCTCCGCAGTCTTCCCCCTCCCTCTCCCTCTTTGGCCCGTAAGAGGAAGCTCTTCCTCTGAGCTGCTCCCACCACCTTCCTGTTCCTCACGCCACGATGGGTCAAGGACCTCATCATCTCCACTACCCTCTGCCACCAACTGCTCCTCCTGGGTAGTCTCAGCAGCACAGTACGCACGAGAAAGCGGCACCTGAGTTTCATCATCAGATGCGTACTGCGCTGTGGTCACCGGAGGCACTGGCCCACCTGCCTCTTCAGAGTCAGAGAGAAAAAGGTGTTGGGCATCACTGCACACTGCCTCTTCTTCCATTTCTCCAATGCTGCTTGGCTGGCCCCCTGTTTCCAAGCCAAGAGATTCAGAGAACAGAAGTAGAGACGGCTCCTGTCCTGGGCTCTCTGACTGCCTGGCCAATTTGGCAGGTGGTGAAGAGACAGATGGCTGCTCTCCAGTGCTCTGTGCCTGAGAGGATGTGGCACTAACTGAAGTCGATGCCGAGGCGTTAGCTGCCATCCACCCGACAACGGCTTCAATTTGGTCTTCACGCAGCAGCGGTGCACGGCGCTCTCCGACAAAGCTGCGCATGAAGGACTGTTCCCTGCTGAAACTGAGTGACGACGAGTCACCGGCGCCCGCAGCAGGCACAGAATCACCACGTCCTCTCCCTGCTCCTCTCCCTGCTCCGCGCCCACGCCCACGTGCCTTACTCCCTGCCCTCTTCATCTTGGTTGACAGATAAAGATAAGCAGAAAAGTACTAAGGCCTTAGTGTGCTTATTCCTGTAATGCTCCTCCTAACAGGTGTAAGAAACACTAATGTTGTAAATTGTGGACTAAACTTTATTATTTTTCAAATGTGGCCTACACAAGTGTAAGTTGTGTTTGGTGAACTTAACCTTTTTTTTGGTGCAGATCGGGCTACAGAGCTAGTTTAAATCACACGGAGACCGTGCAGACAGCCGTAAACGGCGCTGCAAGGCCAAGAAACCCTCCTCTAGGTTATCCTATATAGTGTTTTTCCACTATTTAGCTGGATACAAGTGGAAAGACACTAATAGGAATTTTTTTTTTCAAATTTTAAACTGGCTGCACTATTTGAAAAAAAGGAAATTGTTTTTCAAGGTATGAGGCAGTAACGCACCCTGAGCTGAATCCAACCGGCTATGGCTGCACACAGACTACAGGGCGAGCTGCGCTCACACAGAGACCGTGCAGACAGCCGTAAACGGCGCTGCAAGGCCCCCAAAAAAACCTCTAGGTTATCCTATGTAGTGTTTTTCCACAATTGAGCTGGAGACTGGTGGAAAGACACTAATAGGAATTTTTTTTTTTTTCAAATTTTAAACAGGCTGCACTATTTGAAAAAAAGGAAAATTTTTCTCAAGGTATGAGCCAGTAACGAACCCTGAGCTGAATCCAACCGGCTATGGCTGCACACAGACTACAGGGCGAGCTGGGCTCACACGGAGACCGTGCAGACAGCCGTAAACGGCGCTGCAAGGCCAAAAAACCCTCCTCTAGGTTATCCTATATAGTGTTTTTCCACTATTTAGCTGGATACGAGTGGAAAGACACTAATAGGAATTTTTTTTTTCAAATTTTAAACAGGCTGCACTATTTGAAAAAAAGGAAAATTTTTCTCAAGGTATGAGCCAGTAACGAACCCTGAGCTGAATCCAACCGGCTATGGCTGCACACAGACTACAGGGCGAGCTGGGCTCACACGGAGACCGTGCAGACAGCCGTAAACGGCGCTGCAAGGCCAAAAAACCCTCCTCTAGGTTATCCTATATAGTGTTTTTCCACTATTTAGCTGGATACGAGTGGAAAGACACTAATAGGAATTTTTTTTTTCAAATTTTAAACAGGCTGCACTATTTGAAAAAAAGGAAAATTTTTCTCAAGGTATGAGCCAGTAACGAACCCTGAGCTGAATCCAACCGGCTATGGCTGCACACAGACTACAGGGCGAGCTGGGCTCACACGGAGACCGTGCAGACAGCCGTAAACGGCGCTGCAAGGCCCAAAAACCCCCCTCTAGGTTATCCTATGTAGTGTTTTTCCACAATAGAGCTGGAGACTGGTGGAAAAACACTAATAGGAAATTTGAGAAAAAATGTGCAGCAGGCTGCACTAAGAGCAAAAAAGAACAACTGTGTGAGGCAGTGTGAACCCCCCCTGAGCTGAATACAACCGGGTATATGGCTGCACACAGACTACAGAGTGAGCTGCACACACACACACACACAGAGACCTTGCAGAACGCTGTTAAAACAGCGCTGCAAGGCAAGAGCAAGGTGAACAGTGAAGAACACACAGCGTTTTGCTAAATTAGCCTTTGGAAAGGAAAATAAAGCAATTAGCAAGCTCAACTGGCCCTCAGTTAGAACACAGCGTCCTGTCCCTAACTGAAATCACAGCAGAGTGAGCGCAAAATGGCGGCAGCGCTTTTTTATAGTGCAGAGTGACATCATTTCAGCAGCCAATCCCAGCCTTGCCAGTACTTACATGCCCACCATGCTAAACAGGATGTGCCCACACTTTCATTCATTCCTCATTGGCTGCTGCGTTCAATTTGAATTCTGGGAACTTCCGATTCCGGTATCCGATACGCGGGAAGTATCGGAATTCAGTATCGGAATTCCGATACCGCAAATATCGGCCGATACCCGATACTTGCGGTATCGGAATGCTCAACACTAGTTACCATAAATTATGTCATGTGTGCTAAACATTTTTTTTTACTGTATATGAATTTTATTACGACTTTGATCATCTCAGGAACATGAAGCATACTATTGATGTTACTTATTAAATAGGTATTACTTTCACTGATTAATGTGGCCATTGTCTTTCGTTAGTAATGCTTTGTAGTTCATATTTTAATTGTGCAGGGATTCAAAGCATTTGACTGGCAACCTAAATTAATGGAACAATTTTAACTTTAAAACCTCAAACGCTAACCATGTAGTCTACCTTTTCTGGAAGAATAGCTGGTTCTATAGTCTATTATCAACTTTGAGTGATGTTATTGAAAAGTGGAGGCATTTAGGAACCACAGTGCAAAGTGCAGATCAAATATTGTTTCAGATTGGGGTCACACAATGCTGAGAAGTGTAGTGCATAAAAGTTGCCAACACTCTGCTGACTTTATGAATGCAGAGCTCCAAAACTCTTCTGGCATTAACAGTGTAAACACTGTGCACTGGAAGCTTCATGGCATGAGTTTCCAATGGCTGAGCAACTACATGCAAGCCTTATATCACCAAGCACAATGCCAAGTGTTGGATGGGGAGATGTAAAGCACAAAACCACTGGACTGTGGAGCTGTGAAAATATGTTCTGTGGGGTGCTGAATCATGCTTCTCTACCTGGCAGTCTGATAGAAAATTCAGGGATTGGTGAATGCAAGAAGAACGTTCCTGGCCCGAGGGCATTGTGCCAAATGTAAAGTTTGGTGGAAAAGGGATAATGCCATGGGTTTCTTTCTCAGGGGTTTTCATTTGATTTATGAAAAATAAATCAGGAGTATCTGAGGAAAGGTGTTAGCCTCTGTGCGCCTTGCCAGAAATCTTCCACCAGTCACTGACTGGTAGAAGATTTCTGGGAAAAGTAATGCCACAGCTTATGATGAATTGGATGAGACATGCTTCACCAAGTTTGGCGTAGCTGGGAGAAACTGGCATGAAAACTGAGTTGTGTCAAAATTTTGCAATCTTTCAAAGATCTTTCAATTTATGCTAGAATTCTGTCAAAATTACTTTCATGATCAGGAACAATGTTCCTAAGTTTTTAACTCATCCACCCCACAAGGATGATAGTAATAGAATTTTTTAAAGGGGAATTGTCAGTCTGATGAATCCTCCTAAGGCTACTGTCACACTAGGGTCGTACGACGCAATGCGTCGTTTTGCAGAAAAAACGCATCCTGCAAAGTTCTTTGCAGGATGCGTTTTCTCTCTATAGGCTTGTATTAGCGACACATTGCAACGCATTGCCACACGTCGCAACCGTCGTGCGATTGTTGCGTCATGTTGTGGTGGACCGTCGGCACCAAAAAGCGTTGCTTGTAATGTTTTTTGGTGCGTTGTGTCTGCCATTTCCGACCGCACATGCGCGGCCGGAACTCCACCCCATCCTCACCGCAACTCACAATGGGGCAGCAGATGCGTTGTAATAATGCATCCGCTGCCCCTGTTGTGCTGAGTTGACACAGGATGCGTCGGTACGTTGACCCGACGCACTGCGAAGGGCCGACGCTAGTGTGAAAGTAACCCGGGCTCGGACTGGGGGCCTGACCGTGCACGTCTGATCCTCAGGCTGCTAGAGTTCATCCTCAGAAGGAACTACTTTCTTTTTGGGGATGATTACTACTTGCAGCACAGAGGTACTGTCATGGGGTCCAATGTGGCCCCTACTTTTGCCAACATCTTCATGGCGGTGCTTGAGGATCAGTACGTGTACGTTTCTCGGTTTTGGCCCCTTGTCCGGGCCTGGTGGTGCTACATCGACGATGTCTTTGTAGTGTGGGAGGGACAATTGAGTGAGCTCCTAGAATTTCATCAGGAGCTCAATGGTATCTTTCCAGAACTTGGTTTTACGGTGACATACTCTGATGAGCGTGTCCAACTTTTGGACACGATGGTATACAAAGAAGGGTTAACTTTAAAGACTGATTTGTTCGTTATAAGTACGGACAGAAATAGCCTACTGCATTTTAATAGTCATCATCCGAGAAGGATGGTTGAGTGTTTACCTTGGAGCCAGATGCTCAGAGTGCATAAAATAATAACTGATGATTCGCTCCTGGACCCCAGATTGGAAGAGATGTGTAATAAATTTTTGAACAGAGGCTGTCCTAGTTGTGGAGTTAAGGAACATATGAGAAGAGCAAGGGGAGTCTTGAAACTAGATGTGAGGAGGAAAAAGGTTAAAATGAAAGATAAATGCATCCCTTTTGTATCCACCTTTAGTACGGCTAGTGGGCAGATAAAGAGCATAGTATTGAAACACTGGCATTTGTTGCATCAGGGACTTCCTGAGATTGAGGAGTTCTCCCGGTCCCCGATTTTGTCTTATAAAAGAGGCTGTAATCTAATATATAATTGCCTAGAATACTACTTCCTGCAATTTGTGCCAACTTCTGTGGCTTTGTCCGGAGCTAATGTCCGGAGCTAATGTCCGGAGCTAATGTCCGGAGATTAATTGCCTAGAATACTACTTCCTGCAATTTGTGCCAACTTCCGTGGCTTTGTCCGGAGCTAATGTCCGGAGCTAATGTCCGGAGCTAATGTGCGGAGATAATGTCCGGAGCTAATGTCCGGAGCTAATGTCCGGAGCTAATGTCTGGAGATAAGTGACGTCAACAGTGTCCAGTGTCTGATTGGTTGCCGCCTGCAGCGAGCGACCAATCAGAAACGTGCCGTACTGTGACACACTCCGCCCGCCATTTTGGTGTGATTTTTGAATTTTTACCTCACAGCAAGTTTCTACTGCGTGGAGGCGGGCCCAGTGACGTTGCTCTTCAAGCTCCTGCCGAATTTCGTCAAAAAAATGATAATACCATTTACCAAAACTATATATATTTAGTTGTGAAGTGGTTCAGTGACATTTTCACACCAATTTTGAACTTTTGTTTGGTGTTTTCTCCATATACTGCCTATTATTTTTGTTCTTTCTTACTATTATTTATTAATTGTATTATTCTTACATTTGAATAAATAAAGTATATATGGATTGTAGACTCCCGATTCTTTAGTTTAAAGGATAAACTTGTTAAATCCGACATTGGTCCAACGAAAGTGGCTGTACAGAGGACTTTAGGCCCCCCAAGGCTAGGGAATTTTCCCTGCTTGGGTGTGCCTGTTGTGGTAATTTATTGAAGGGTGATTTTTTTAATCACCCCCATACAGGAAAGAGAATTTATATTAAAGAAAGGTACACATGTACCTCCAGTTTTGTGACATATCTAATTGTATGTCCTTGTGGACTGACATATGTAGGTGAAACTACTATGGAAATTAAAGCACGCATTAGTAAGCACAAAAGTACCATCAGGACTAAAATGTTAGAATTACCAATACCCAAGCATTTTATAGATAGTGGTCATTCGGTCAGCCAGTTTAGGTTTAGGGTCATCGATAGTGTACCCACTTTGAGAAGGGGTGGAGACAGAGTCAAGTTGTTGAAACAGAAGGAGCTCAGATGGATCTCGAGGTTGGGCTCTCAGCATCCTGGTAGGTTGAATGTTGAGTACAATTTACAGCTATGTGCTTCTTAAAGTACCACATATGATCCATGTGATGTATTTCTTTTGTGTAGGTTTGTTTTTATTAGGTGCTTGGTTTTTAATAGTTCATTTTGTCTATTGGGATCCTTATATGGTTTAGCTATTGTATGTTTAATTGTTTTCCCTTTTCCTCCCTTTCTTTCTTTTTTGTTCCTTTGGTGTCCCTATTTTTGGTGTCCTGTTTTATGTAGTACTACTAAAGAATCCTAACTACTTTGCCAATTGACATAAGATTTTTGTGGACATGATTTTTCTCATGGTGTGACAATAATCATGTTTAATACACATACACAAGATCATTGGGGGTTGAGTGAATATGTGATTATAGTAACAGTATAGACACTCCCTCTATTTTCTACTTGAATGGCCAGACATTAGATGATGGCGCATCTCTGATACTGAGCGCCATCCCCCTACATGGGAGGCAGCTCCGTGCGGCAGGAGGGCGTGTCTACCGGGTCTCCATGGTGGCGCCGCATGATTGGTCATGTGACATCTGGTGGAAGGGCCGGAGGTCATGCGCATTACTCGCTGGAGCGGCTTACATGCTGTGGGGTACACACGTGTGTTCGGTACTATGGATACGGCAACGGATGTCCAGTCATAGGGTGGAGCACACGTGAGTGCGCGCTGTGTAGTAAGTACATCGGTTTTCAGTGATGAGAACCAGGATTGGTTCTTGAATATGAGACAATAGTTGTGTGGGTATACCTGATTGGCTTTACAATGGGATCTGTTATTGGCTGATTATGATGTGAGCCGATACAAGATACGTGCGATAGCATTGGCTGATGACATTCATGAGTGTTATTATGGACCTTGTATGTTATTTATGATGTGTGTTTTGTATTTTATGTTATTTGATTACTAAACACTGATATGTAAATTGTATGGGCAGTTCCTGATTCAGTGATTGTGGTCTATTACCCCCTCTCCTATTTAAGGCTGCCATTTTGATTGTTTTGTATGCTTGAAAAAGACCTTAATGGTTGAAACATCGCATTTGACACAATAAAGAGGAATTTTTTTCACCTGGATTGGATGCTGTCCTTCACTTCAATTTATGGTATGTACTCCTCCACTTGGGTCCAGTGGAATTAGGATGGGCATCCTTTTGCCAGTTGTGCTGCCTTCTAAACTCTTATTCTTATAGGTGGAGATATATCTCAAATCCATGTCCTTTTTAGTAATCAATCTCCCCCTGTTCACCAGCAAATCATTCCTTAGAGACTTCTTGGCCTCCAGTAGCCTCCCCTAATGCATCTATTGCTGTAACCTCTCTGTTTGAAACGTTCCCCAAGATCCACAGCCTGTGCCTCAAATTGATGATCAGTAGTACAGATCCTCCTGGCACGCAAAAACTGTCTCTTAAGCACATCACTAGTATCATCACTTTCTTTGGGGAGGATTTTTCTGCTCTTTTCCCATTGATTTTAATGTTAGGATTTACAGGATTACGGGTGCCTTGTGCGCATGTCCCTGGTGTTATGAAGTCGGATGCATTGCCTACGGCGCTGGGTTATGACGCTTTCGTTCCAGCTACATCATGGTGAAAGTTCCTGTGATCTGCAGCGTTTGCCTTGCCGGAAGTGATGCAATATCCGGCACGCATCAAAGGATACATGCGCCGACACAGAGGCACCTGTAGGAGCGATATATAAACCTCAGCTGGACATTTGACACCACCGTCCCTTGATAAAGCTCACGCGAAACGTGCGTCAGTGGCAGAGAGGCGTGTGTTCCTGCTGATCACCAGTATGGGTAAGCACTTTGTGGAGAGGGGATAGTATGTTAAGCATAATATATGCATTTAGCAATAGGATGAGCTGCTATATACATTGATTGGTATCCCCTCGATCCATGTGTGGGAATTATTGAGCACTTGCATTTTTTATATGATACCCCTACTGGTTTTTGGTCAGGTCTTACTTGTCCTTTTCTACCTGATCCTTTATTGTCTGTGTCTCTTTATCTAATTTGTGACCTTGTATACTTTTTGGAATTTAACACTCTTTGTATTTATTGAATTGTCATTAAAATTATACATTTTTTATAATGATTGTGGACCTTATACTCCGTTTTTTCTGGTTTCTGTACATGTTTGATATCTGCGTACTAGTATTGACCTGAAGAATCATATTGCCAAGACAGTTTTTCTGTGTAGTAAACATGGTAAATAAAACTCTCTCAAAAATTGTGAAATTGTTTTCAGTGGAAAAGGGAAATATACAACAGGTAACTGGTTATGGATAATGACTGTTTGATAGGGGGTAACACAAATGTAATTGTCTGAGATTGCGTTAGTGTCACATATGATGTCTAATACTAGTACATGCGGTGATATGTACATACACACACATGTGGAAAGGATGCATCACTGGTATGACAATATGGAAAAAAATGATATGATTTGGGATAATTGCCCTCTTAGGACAGTATTGACTGCTGAGGGTATTTTTAAACTTTTCTACTGCATCTGTAAATAATTTTTTCTCTAGATTTTGTGAACACTGTTGCAATAATCAGGCTGAGATATGGACTCTAATGAAAGATATTACCTTTATTTTACTATTTACTTTTAATTACTTATATTTTATCGTTTTGGTTGTGTGAAGTTTGTACATTGTTTTTCATGTTGCCTTTTATAGCTTATTAACAATCAGACGTTAATAGTAGCTTACAAGTAATGCTAGTTTTGACAGAGGCAGATAAAGACCCAACAGTTTCAATACCTCAACAAGAAAATTGAATACCTACTCATCATGATGTGTCTTAATTAATTTTAAGAATAATTTCCTAATTTTCCTGTGTTATTTTAATTATAGTAAACCATTTACCATTCTTTAATTACAGAGGCAAGTACTTTAGAAATTCTCATCAAAGAGTTCGTAGCAAACTGTGCCAAGATTTAATCATACAAGTAATAAAAAGTATGATTAGCCTTCCCCATTAGCTCGTGTAGAAAACAGCCCTTATTATGAATTATCATTCATGCAGTGAATCAGTGCTAATTATAAAATGATACAACACAAAACAGGTATCTTGTGCTTTTTTGCCTGTTATACCTTTAGGACACATTCACATGTTCAGTACTTAGTCAGTATTTTACATCAGTATTTTTAAGCCAAAACCAGGAGTGGAACAATCAGAGGAAAAGTATAATAGAAACACATCACCATTTCTGTATTTATTCAGTACTACTGATTTTGACTTACAAATAACTAGGTAAAATACTGACCAAATACTAAACATGTGAACGGGGTCTTAATCATTTACTTTAGCAATGCTATTGTAAGCATTTTACTCTAAGGCCAGAGTCACACTAAACATATGAAAAATTGGTCCGAGTCTCCCTGCCGAGAGACGCATGAGTATTATCTGTATGGTCATCTGTGTGTAATCTGTTTGCAATGTGATGATGTGATTTTCTCCCACCCAAGTATCTGTATGGCATCGGTAAGACAACCGTATTACATGCGCATGGCTTTACATTTCTCACTGACTTTCCCCTTTGAATTTAATGTATCAATCGCCTGAAATGAATAAAAACATAATCAAGGAGCCTACAAATTGGCTCCCCAACGAGTTCCCTCCTAGAGGTGTTTCAAACAGAGGCCCCGTTGGTGCATTGGTTTTGCTAGTTTGTGTCAAACATGTGTGACAGGCTAACCTTCAACCCAACTGAACGGATTCTTTTCCATTGAAGGGTTTCTGAGGGATGTTATTCTGGATTATCTCAATGAGAATAACTGTTTAACTCCATATCAGCATGGGTTTATGAGAAATCGCTCCTGTCAAACCAATCTAATCAGTTTTTATGAAGAGGTAAGCTATAGGCTGGACCACGGGGAGTCATTGGACGTGGTATATCTCGATTTTTCCAAAGCGTTTGATACCGTGCCGCACAAGAGGTTGGTACACAAAATGAGAATGCTTGGTCTGGGGGAAAATGTGTGTAAATGGGTTAGTAACTGGCTTAGTGATAGAAAGCAGAGGGTGGTTATAAATGGTATAGTCTCTAACTGGGTCGCTGTGACCAGTGGGGTCAGTATTGGGACCTGTTCTCTTCAACATATTCATTAATGATCTGGTAGAAGGTTTACACAGTAAAATATCGATATTTGCAGATGATACAAAACTATGTAAAGCAGTTAATACAAGAGAAGATAGTATTCTGCTACAGATGGATCTGGATAAGTTGGAAACTTGGGCTGAAAGGTGGCAGATGAGGTTTAACAATGATAAATGTAAGGTTATACACATGGGAAGAAGGAATCAATATCACTATTACACAATGAACGGGAAACCACTGGGAAATCTGACAGGTAGAAGGACTTGGGGATCCTAGTTAATGATAAACTTACCTGGAGCAGTCAGTGCCAGGCAACAGCTGCCAAGGCAAACAGGATCATGGGGTGCATTAAAAGAGGTCTGGATACACATGATGAGAGCATTATACTGCCTCTGTACAAATCCCTAGTTAGACCGCACATGGAGTACTGTGTCCAGTTTTGGGCACCGGTGCTCAGGAAGGATATAATGGAAATAGAGAGAGCACAAAGGAGGGCAACAAAATTAATAACGGGGATGGGAGAACTACAATACCCAGATAGATTAGCAAAATTAGGATTATTTAGTCTAGAAAAAAGACGACTGAGGGGCGATCTAATAACCATGTATAAGTATATAAGGGGACAATACAAATATCTCGCTGAGGATCTGTTTATACCAAGGAAGGTGACGGGCACAAGGGGGCATTCTTTGCGTCTGGAGGAGAGAAGGTTTTTCCACCCACATAGAAGAGGATTCTTTACTGTTAGGGCAGTGAGAATCTGGAATTGCTTGCCTGAGGAGGTGGTGATGGCAAACTCAGTCGAGGGGTTCAAGAGAGGCCTGGATGCAGAACAATATTGTAACATACAATTATTAGGTTCTGTAGAAGGACGTAGATCTGGGGATTTATTATGATGGAATATAGGCTGAACTGGATGGACAAATGTCTTTTTTCGGCCTTACTAACTATGTTACTATGTTACTATGTTACTATGTTTTGGGGAGCCTTACTCAGTGATTGTTGATCTGAGGAGGAGGAGATGAATGTGGGTACATCCGCTTTTGAGGTGACGGCTGACTGAAGGACATTTCCACCAACAGTATGGTCCTCTACACAGCCATCCTGACAAGTTCTAGCAGTACTGTCATAAGAGCATTGCTACATTTGACCTTCTTTTGGAGTCTGTGCAACCTGGCATAACCTTCATGGACACCAAGATGCGCAAATGTAGTTCAGCAGAGGAGCAGCTTTTACTTACATTATGGTATGTATTAATCCTATAATTGTGGGATCTTAAATATCTTTTGCATTTTCAAACCTGCTCTGGCCTTCTTCTTTTTTAACCCCTTCAAGATGCAGCCCTTTTTCGTCTTTACGTTTTTGTTTTTTGTTCCCCTCCTTCCCAGAGCCATAACTTTTTTATTTTTCCATCAATATGGCCATGTGAGGGCTTATGTTTTGTGCAGCGAGTTGTACTTTTGAAAGACAACATTGGTTTTACCATGTCTTGTACTAGAAAACGGGAAACAAAATTCAAAGTGTGATGAAATTGCAAAAAAAGTGCAATCCCACACTTGTTTTTTGTTTGGCTTTTTTGCTAGGTTTACTAAATGCTAAAACTGACCAGCCATTGTGATTCTCCACATCATTATGAGTTCATAGACACCAAACATGTGTAGGTTATTTTTTATCTAAGTGATGAAAAAAAAATTCCAAACTTTGTTATGAAAAAAAAATTGCGCCATTTTCCAATACCCGTAGCGTTTCCATTTTTCGGGATCTCAGGTCTGGTTTGGGCTTATTTTTTGCATGCTGAGCTGACATTTTTAATGGTACCACTTTTATGCAGATATTTTCTATTGATCTCCCGTTATTGCATTTTAATGCAATGTTGCCGCAACCAAAAAAAACGTAACTCTGGCATTTTAAATTTTTTTCTCGCTACGCAGTATAGCAATCAGGTTAATCCTGATGCCAAATATGTGTATGTTTGATTTTTTTATTGTTTTATTTTGAATGGGGAGAAAGAGGGGTGATTTAAACTTTTATATTTTTTTTATTTTTTTTTTTCATATTTTTTAAAACATTTTTTTTTACTTTTGCCATGCTTCAATAGCCTCCATGGGAGGCTAGAAGCTGGAACAACTTGATCAGCTCAGCTACATAGGAGCGATCATCAGATTGCTCCTATGCAGCTGAATTACAGGCTTCCTATGAGTGCCGACCACAGGGTGGCACTCACAGCAAGCCGGCGTAAACAACCATAGAGGTCTCAAGGAGACCTCTGATTGTTATGCCGACGTATCGCTGACCCCAGATTACAAGACGGGAGTCGGCGATGCGCGCATTTCTGGCCCGATGTCCAGAAGCAGTAGTTAAATGCCGCTGTCAGCGTTTGACAGCGGCATTTAACTAGTTAATAGCGGCGGGTGGATCGTGATTCCACCAGCCGCTATTGCGCGCACATGTCAGCTGTACAAAATAGCAAGAGGCATTACAGATCTTAAATGAACTGGCCATTGAACATACTACTATAGAAGGTGGTAAGATTCCCTCTTATATTACCCCACGATCAAAAAGATTCCCCCCTTTTTCATCTTGCCCCAACATCGATCTTTTTGTTAAAATTGTTACTGAGAATTTTAAAAAATTACCACGCTATACAACAAATGGAAATATGAGCTCCATTGAGCGGAAAAGCTTAGAAAAATTAGAAACACTAAAAGATGTCGTAATAAAGCCTTCTAACAAAGGGGGCAATGTAGTATTGTGGCCTACAATGAAGTATGAAAGTGAAGCTTACAGACATCTCAAAAACAAAGTATGCTACAAAAAGCTTACCTGTAATCCATTAACAGCATATTTATCTCAATTGATGAAAATATTGGAAAAAGCCAAAACAGAGGGAACCATTACTAAAGAATTGCTTGAGGCACTCCTGATTAAAGAACCTACCATCCCCACTCTGTATTTTTTACCCAAAATACATCAAAATTGTGAAGACCCTCCAGGATGGCCCATAGTGTCAGGCAATAATAATGTCCTAGAAAATGTGGGTAAATTTATTGACACTAAACTCAAACCACTTGTTGAATGTCTTCCCTAGATGTCTCCCCTAGATGCAACTAGATGAGGACACGATACTAGTAACGTATGATGTTGAATCATTATACACCAACATCAAACATCATGACGGTCTTCATGCAACTAAATATTTTCTTTCCATGTCAAATTACTCCACCAATATGACTGAATTCATCATTCAATTGTTAGAATTCAGTTTAACTCACAATTTTTTTTACTGTTAAACCCTTCATGCCTCTGCCCTTTTTCATTTTTGCGTTTTCGTTTTTCGCTCCCCTGCTTCCCAGAGCCACAACTTTTTATTTTTCCGTCAATATAATCACGTGAGGGCTTATTTTTTGCGGGACGAGTTGTACTTTTGAACGACATCATTGGTTTTACCATGTCTTGTACTAGAAAATGGGAAAAAATGCTGCTATGTAGCTGAAATGCAGGCTTGCTATGAGCGCCGACCACAGGGTGGCGCTCACAGCAGGCCTGCATCAGTAACCATAGAGGTCTCAAGGACCTTTATGGTTACCATCCTGATGCATCGCCGACCCCAGATCATGTGACGGGGGTCGGCAATGCGCTCATTTCTGGCCGCGCGGCCTGAAGCGGTAGTTAAATGCCGCTGTCAGCATTTGACAGCGGCATTTAACAGGTTAATAGCGGTGGGTGAATCGTGATTTCACCCGCCGCTATTGCGCGCACATGTCAACTGTACAAAACAGCTGACATGTCGCGACTTTGATGTGGGTTCAGCGCCGGAGCCCACATCAAAGGGGGAGACACGACATTTTTTAATCAGATAGTTTTCAACATATGCACTGTGTCCTCTTTTGGGCAAGGTACATGATATTTTCATTATTTGGAAGGGTACATCAGAATCCCTAAATTAATCCATAACAATCCTTAATACAAACAATTTAAATATTATTCACCTTACTTACAAAAAAGACTCGCATTCCATTGAATTCTTGGAAGTAACAGTGAAATGTGACTCTTCAAATGGCCTTCAAACCGACCTACTCAGAAAACCCACATCCACTAATTCATTACTCCATGCCTCTTCATCTCACACTAAACCATTGAAATGTTTAACCCCTTCATGACCTTGGGATTTTTCATTTTTTCGTGTTCGTTTTTCACTCCCCTCCTTCCCAGAGCCATAACTTTTTTATTTTTCCGTCAATTTGGCCATGTGAGGGCTTATTTTTTGTGGGACGAGTTGTACTTTTAAACGACATCATTGGTTTTAGCATGTCGTGTACTAGAAAACGGGAAAAAAATCCAAGTGCGGTGAAATTGCAAAAAAAGTGCAGTCCCACACTTGTTTTTTTTTTGGCTTTTTTGCTAGGTTCACTAAATGCTAAAACTGACTTGACATTATGATTCTCCAGGTCAGTACGAGTTCGTAGACACCTAACATGACTAGGTTATTTTTTACCTAAGTGGTGAAAAAAAATTCCAAACTTTGCTAAAAAAAAAAAAAAATTGCGCCATTTTCCGATACTCGTAGCGTCTCAATTTTTCATGATCTGGGGTCGGTTGAGGGCTTATTTTTTGTGTGCCGAGATAACGTTTTTAATGATAGCATTTTGGTGCAGATACGTTCTTTTGATCACCCGATATTGCATTTTAATGCAATGTTGCGGCGACCAAAAAAACGTAATTCTGGCGTTTTGAATTTTTTTCTCGCTGCGCTGTTTAGCGATCAGGTTAATGCTTTTTTTAATTGATAGATCGGGCGATTCTAAGGGCTAGGGTTAGGGTTAGGGCTAGGGTTAGGGTTAGGGTTAGGGTTAGGGCTAGGGTTAGGGCTAGGGTTAGGGTTAGGGTTAGGGCTAGGGTTAGGGTTAGGGCTAAATTTAGGGTTAGGGTTGGGGCTAAATTTTGGGTTAGGGTTGGGGCTAAATTTAGGGTTAGGGTTGGCGCTAAATTTAGGGTTAGGCTTCTTTCACGCTTACGTCGGTACGGGGCCATCGCAATGCGTCGGCCCGACATACCGACGCACGTTGTGAAAATTGTGCACAACGTGGGCAGCGGATGTAGTTTTTCAACGCATCCACTGCCCAATCTATCTCCTGGGGAGGAGGGGGCGGAGTTACGGCCACGCATGCGCAGTCAGAAATGGCGGATGCGACGTACAAAAAACGTTACATTGAACGTTTTTTTGTGCTGACGGTCTGCCAAAACACAACTGATCTAGTGCACGACGGACGCGACGTGTGGCCATCCGTCACGATCCGTCGGCAATACAAGTCTATGGGCAAAAAACGCATCCTGCGGGCACATTTGCAGGATCCGTTTCTTGTCCAAAACGACGGATTGCGACGGATGCCAAACGACGCAAGTGTGAAAGTAGCCTTAGGGCTAGGGTTAGGGTTGGGGCTAAAGTTAGGGCTAGAGTTGGGATTAGGGTTAGGGTTTGGATTAGGGTTGGTATTAGGGTTAGGGTTGGCATTAGGGTTACGCTTGGGATTAGGGTTAGGTTTGGGATTAGGGTTAGGGTTGTGATTAGGGGTGTATTGGGATTAGGGTTAGGTTTGAGGTTAGGGTTGAGATTAGGATTAGGGGTGTGTTGGATTTAGGGTTTTGATTAGGGTTATGGTTAGGGTTGACATTAGGGTTGTTTTGGGGTAAGGGTTGTGATTATCGTTAGGGTTGGTGATTAGGATTATGGATCAGGTTGGGATTAGGGTTAGGGGTGTGTTGGGGTTAGGGTTGGAGCTAGAATTTGGGGGTTTCCACTGTTTAGGTACATCAGAGGGTCTCCAAACACGACAGCCAATTTTGCGCTCAAAAAGTCAAATGGTGCTCCCTCCCTTCTGAGCTCTGCCGTGCGCCCAAACAGTGGTTTACCCCCACATATGGGGCATCAGCGTACTCGGGATAAATTGAACAACAACTTTAGTGGTCCAATTTCTCCTGTTACCCTTGTGAAACTAAAAACTACAATATCTTTTTTGTAGAAAAAAAAATATTTTTTATTTTCACGACTCTAAACTTCTGTGAAGCACCTGGGCATTCAAAGTTCTCACCACACATCTAGATAAGTTCCTTGGGGGGTCTAGTTTCTAAAATGGGGCCACTTGTGAGGGGTTACTACTGGTTAGGTACATCAGGGGCTCTGCAAACGCAACATAACGCCCACAGACCATTCTATCAAAGTCTGCATTCCAAAACGGCGCTCCTTCCTTCCGAGCTCTGCCGTGCGTCCAAACAGTGGTTTACCCCCACATATGGGGTACCAGCATACTCAGGACAAATTGGACAACAACTTTTGGGGTCCAATTTCTCTTGTTACTCTTGTGAAAATAAAAACTTGGGGGCTAAACTATCTTTTTTGTGGAAAAAAAAATATTTTTTATTTTCACAACTCTGCATTATAAACTTCTGTGAAGCACTTGGGCATTCAAAGTTCTCACCACACATCTAGATAAGTTCCATGGGGAGTCTAGTTTCCAAAATGGGGTCATTTGTGGGGGATTTCTACTGTTTAGGCACATCAGGGGCTCTCCAAACACAACATGGCGTCCGATCTCAATTCCAGACAATTCTACATTGAAAAAGTAACAACAACCTTTGTCGTCTAATTTCTCCTGTTACCCTTGTGAAAATAAAAATTTGGGGGCAAAAAGATCATTTTTGTAGAAAAAATGCGATTTTTTTTTTCACGGCTCTACGTTATAAACGTCTGTGAAGCACATGGGGGTTTAAAGTGCTTACCACACATCTAGATAAGTTCCTTAAGGGGTCTAGTTTCCAAAATGGGGTCACTTGTTGGGGGTTTCCCCTGATTAGGCACATCAGGGGCTCTCCAAACGCGACATGGCGTCCAATCTCAATTCCAGACAATTCTACATTGAAAAAGTAAAACGGCACTCCTTCTCTTCCAAGCTCTGCGGTGCGCCCAAACAGTGGTTTACCCTCACATATGGGGTATCGACGTATTCAGGAGAAATCGCACAACAACATTTGTGGTCTAATTTCTCCTGTTACCCTTGTGAAAATAAGAATTTGTGGGCGAAAAGATCATTTTTGTGTAAACAAAAGCGATTTTTTATTTTCACGGCTCTACGTTATAAACTTCTGTGAAGCACATGGGGGTTCAAAGTGCTCACCACACATCTAGATAAGTTCGTTAAGGGGTCTAGTTTCCAAAATGGTGTCACTTGTGGGGGGTTTCCACTGTTTAGGCACATCAGGAGCTCTCCAAACGCGACATGGCGTTCGATCTCAATTCCAGCCAATTCTGCATTGAAAAAGTCAAACGGCGCTACTTCACTTCCAAGTTCTGTGGTGCGCCCAAAAAGTGGTTTACCCCCACATATGGGGTATTGGCGTATTCAGGAGAAATTGCATAACAAAATTTATGGTTACATTTCTGTTTTTACACATGTGAAAATAAAAAAATGGTTCTGAATTAAGATGTTTGCAAGAAAAAGTTAAATGTTTATTTTTTCCTTCCACATTGTTTCAGTTCCTGTGAAGCACGTAAAGGGTTAATAAACTTCTTGAATGTGGTTTTGAGAACCTTGAGGGGTGTAGTTTTTAGAATGGTGTCACACTTGGTTATTTTCTATCATATAGACCCCTCAAAATGACTTCAAATGTGATGTGGTCCCTAAAAAAAATGGTGTTGTAAAAATGAGAAATTGCTGGTCAACTTTTAACCCTAATTACTCCCTAACAAAAAAAAATGTTGTTTCCAAAATTGTGCTGATGTAAAGTAGACATGTGGGCAATGTTATTTATTAACTATTTTTCGGGACATATCTCTCTGATTTAAGGGCATAAAAATACAAAGTTTGAAAATTGCAAAATTTTAAAAATGTTCGCCATATTTCCATTTTTTCCATAAATAATCGCAAGTAATATCGAAGAAATGTTACCACTAACATGAAGTACAATATGTCATGAAAAAACATTCTCAGAATCAGCGGGATCCGTTGAAGCGTTCCAGAGTTACAACCTCATAAATTGACAGTGGTCAGAATTGTAAAAATTGGCTCTGTCACTAAGGGGTTAAAAAAAACAAAACAAGCCCCCCCCCAAAAAACCATATGACTAAAATATGGTTACAAGTGTTAGGAGTCGAGTTTCCTCTGCTGCACAGGGGGAATCTCAATCCGTCTCCGCTGCGGTCTCCCATTCTCCTCCAGCCGCAGTGGAGTCTGCTCAGCAGGGACGTCGATCCCAACGTCATGCTCAGTCTGACTCTGTGCGAAGAGTTACTGTTGCTTTTCCTGCTTCTGCCATTGAAGCAAGTGCTGGGCAGTGGCGAGTGGACGTTTCTGGATCTAAGTCCTTATTTGCACACACTGAGCATGCCCAGGGCAAGATCTCCTGTTGGAGATCGAGGGTCACATGCTCAGGTACTGCAGCACATCCCATTGGTCCTTTTGGCAGGTCCTGAAAGGGCAAAACTTCTGTAGCTGTTTCGTGTGCTGCAGCTATATAAACTGCGCATGACCGCACGGCCATGCGCTAGTATTGTCTTGTAAATATGTGTGTGTGTTGTGAGTGAAAGTCGCTCTTTAAATAACCCTCCCTATTGAATGTCTGTTCGCGGAAGGTGTATGTTTGCTATCTAGCGCCCGACTTATCCAACAGCACGTAACACACATTACAGCTACCAGTTGCTGTGTCCGCCTGTACGGCACCGTGCGCTTGCTCTGCGCTTTCCTGACCCAAGCCTGGGTGGTTAGTGGCGTCCATCTGTGCGGCACCACACGCACTCTTGTGCCTTTATATTCTTATTTAGTTTCCTTACACACCCAGTTGCGGTGTTGTGCCAGCAAGTGTCTAATCGGACTTCAATCCTAGTTGGGGTTGAGTTCGCTGACTACTTGCTCGCGCTCTATGTGCGGTACCGCGGTCCTGTGACGCAACAGGATCGCTTCCTTCACGCAGGGTGTAGTTAACCCGTGCGTGTATACTTGTAGTACCGCCATATAGTCCGTCTTACTAGCAGCAGGGTTTTTACCTGCACGGTGGACCTTGGACTGCGAACGCACCTAGTTCCATTACATCTTGTACTTGGTGCATTCCGCCAGTCCTAACATAATACTAGCGCCAAGGTCTGGCTAGTAAATGGCGGACGATCAGCGTTTACAGCGGTACATCCAGCAGCTGGAGGGAAGGTTGGCGGCTCTAGAGCGTTCAACCTCAGCTGTGGATGTCACTGCTGTCGCTGTTCAGGCTGCTAGCGTGGCTGCAGCTACCTTGTCCACTGCCACCCCTGTACCGACTCTATCTCTCCTCCCGCTACCAGAGAAATTTTCTGGTGACAGTAAGTCTTGTAGGGGTTTCGTGAGTCAGTGCTCTATACATCTCGAGCTTCTGGCCTCTCATTTCCCTACAGAGCGGGCAAAGGTGGGGTTTATCGTGTCTCTCCTGTCGGACAGGGCGTTGCAGTGGGCTACGCCGCTGAGGGAGCGTGGCGATCATGTGGTGCAGAGTGCTCCGTTATTCCTGAGCACTCTAAAACAGGTCTTTTTAGGACCTCGTGTCACCCATGATACGGCGCTCCAACTGTTGGCATTGACTCAGGGCTCGTCCTTGGTCAGCCATTTTGCCGTACACTTCCGCACCCTAGCATCTGAGCTGGAGTGGTCGGATAAAGCACTCATTCCTATATTTTGGAGGGGGCTGGCTGACCACGTTAAGGACGCCCTGGCCACTAGGGAGATTCCCGCCACACTGGAGGAATTAATAACAGTATCCACTCGTATTGACCTCCGTTTTCTCGAGCGGAGGTTAGAGCGAGCCCAGTGTAGGCAGAGGTTTCGGCTGGCTCCCACCTTCGCCAAACCTTTGGAATCTCCAGTCCAGGCCCCTGAGTCCCATGAGCCTATGCTAGTGTCACGAGCGGGATCTAAGTCCCGGACCGCTCGTGCACTCCAGGTTTGTCATGTGTGCCAGCAGTCAGGACATCTTGCCACCAGATGTCCCCAGCGGTCGAGGAAACGTCAGCGTCTAGTGGTAATAGGTGGAGGTACACTAGACACGGCGACGTTTGCCTCCAAATTGTCCTTTAAGGGGACAATAACATTAGGCTCATCCTCCCACTCGGTAGAGCTCTGCGTGGATTCTGGGGCGGAGGGCAATTTTATGTCTTCTGCCTTCGCCCAACATCACGAAATACCCCTGGTTATGCTACCTCAACCAGTAACGGTACGAGTGGTGAATGGGTCGACACTGCCCTCGCAGATAACACATCAGACCATCCCTTTTACCCTGTCCGTGTCGCCATCCCATCAGGAGATTATATCTCTGCTCATCATTCCTGAGGGAATTGATGAGGTCCTGTTGGGGATACCTTGGCTACGGTACCACTCTCCTCACATCGAGTGGTCCTCAGGCAGAATTCTGGGATGGGGTGAATCTTGTGGGGGTAGGTGTCACCGAGAGTGCGTTCAGGTTGCTACTACAGAGGTACCCGCAGATCTATCCTCTCTCCCCAAGCAATATTGGTCTTATGCAGACGTTTTCTCCAAAAAGGCGGCGGAGACCCTTCCGCCCCATCGCTCCTATGACTGTCCTATTGATCTCTTGCCTGGTGCTGAGCCTCCCCGGGGTCGAGTCTATCCATTATCTCTCCTGGAGACGGAGGCAATGTCTCAGTACATTCAAGAGAATCTGGCAAGAGGGTTCATCAGGAAGTCGGTGTCACCTGCTGGGGCAGGGTTCTTTTTCGTGCAGAAGAAGAATGGGGAACTATGTCCATGCATAGACTACAGGGGTCTTAACGCTATCACCGCTAAGAACAAGTATCCTTTGCCCTTGATATCTGAGCTTTTCGATAGGCTTCGGGGAGCAAGGGTGTTTACTAAACTAGATCTGCGGGGTGCTTACAACCTGATTCGCATCCGTGAGGGGGACGAATGGAAAACGGCGTTTAACACCAGAGATGGGCACTATGAGTATCTGGTAATGCCCTTCGGGCTCTGTAATGCCCCAGCCGTTTTCCAAGACTTTGTCAACGACATCTTCCGGGATATGCTTTCCACCTCAGTTGTAGTCTATCTGGATGATATTCTCATCTTTTCTCCAGATATTGACTCCCACCGGAGAGATGTTGGCAGAGTCTTCGACCTACTACGGGCAAACTCTCTTTATGCAAAGTTGGAGAAGTGTATGTTTGAGCAGGAGTCTTTACCTTTCCTGGGCTATATCATCTCCGCCCAGGGATTGGCTATGGATCCTGCCAAACTACAGGCTGTGATGGACTGGCAAGAGCCCCATTCTCTTAAAGCGGTGCAGCGCTTTATGGGGTTCATAAACTATTACCGCCAGTTCATTCCCCACTTCTCAACTCTGGTAGCTCCCTTGGTAGCCTTCACCAAGAAGGGAGCGAATCCCAAATTGTGGTCGGAAGAGGTCTCCAAGGCCTTCACTTCTATTAAGTCCCACTTTGCTAGCGCTCCCATCTTACATCGTCCCGATGTGGATAAGCCATTCCTAATGGAGGTGGATGCCTCGTCCGTTGGTGCTGGAGCAGTCCTTTATCAAAAGGATGCTCAAGGTCGGAAGCATCCATGCTTCTTCTTCTCTAAGACCTTCACGCCAGCGGAGAGAAACTACTCCATCGGGGACAGGGAGTTGCTAGCAATGAAGTTGGCCTTTTCGGAGTGGAGACACCTTCTGGAAGGTGCGCGGTTTCCCTTCCAAGTTTACACGGACCACAAAAATTTGGTCTATTTGCAGACAGCCCAGCGGCTAAATTCTCGCCAGGCCAGATGGTCCCTGTTCTTCTCCCGGTTCCACTTTTCCCTTCATTATCTCGCCGGGGAGAAGAATATCCGTGCTGATGCTCTCTCTCGCTCCCTTATGCCAACTGAGGAGGAGGAAGAGGAGCCTCGGCTTATTGTCCCTTCCGAGAGCCTGAGAACCGTAGCGCCGGTTTCGCTAGAGTCTGTGCCTCCGGGCAAGACTTTTGTGCCCATTAATTTACGACCGGAGGTTCTCTCTTGGGCTCATTCGTCCAGGGTGTGTGGACACTTTGGGACAAAGAGGACATCTGAGCTACTGGCGAGGACCGACTGGTGGCCGCATATGGTCCGAGATGTCAGAGATTACGTTCTGGCGTGTGTCTCATGCGCCAAAAATAAGTCTCCTCGACAACGGCCATCTGGGTTACTCTATCCCTTGCCGGTGGCAGACAGGCCCTGGGAGATGGTCGGGATGGACTTTGTAGTGGGTTTGCCCAAGTCTCGCGGCTGTACCGTCATTTGGGTTATTAACGATCATTTCTCGAAAATGGTGCATTTGGTGCCGCTCCCACGGTTACCTTCTGCACGGGCCTTGGCAGCGTTGTTCATAAGACACATCTTCCGCCTACACGGCATGCCAGACAAAATTGTCAGTGACCGGGGTCCCCAGTTTGCGTCTCGGTTCTGGAGAGAGCTTTGTCGTCTTCTCAGCATTGAGTTAAATCTCTCTTCCACATATCATCCCGAGACGAATGGTTTGGTAGAGAGGGCCAACCAGACCTTGGTCACATACCTGTGACATTTTGTTTCAGCCAGGCAGGATGACTGGGCATCCTTGCTATCATGGGCAGAGTTTGCACTGAACAACGCCGTAGCCGACTCCACTGGACAAACCCCATTCCTCCTCAACTATGGTCAGCATCCACGGATACCTGTGCCTATGCCCGTGTCTTCCGCCGACTCCAGGGTGGCAGACTGGGCTGTGGAGGCATGGGATATTTGGGACCGCACTCAGGATGCCATTCGGGCCTCTAAGGAGAGAATGAGGTCCTCCGCCGATGCTCATCGGCGCCCCGCTCCGACCTTTGCTCCTGGCGACTTGGTGTGGCTCTCCGCCCGTAACATTAGGCTGCGAGTTGAGTCCACTAAATTTGCTCCTCGCTACTTGGGCCCATTCAAGGTTCTCGAGCAGGTTAATCCTGTGGTCTATCGTTTGGCCCTTCCGCCACGCCTGGGTATCACCGACACCTTTCATGTGTCCCTCTTGAAACCCGTGTATATGTCCCGGTTCTCCGAGTCATCTGCTGGGACATCGGGTTCGTCTACGGACGATTATGAGGTGAACGCTATTTTGGGGTGCAAGGTGGTACGTGGCAAAAAATTTTATTTGGTAGACTGGAAGGGTTATGGCCCCGAGGACAGGTCCTGGGAGCCTGTTGAGCACATTCGGGCCCCGCAGCTCATTGCTGCCTTCTAACGTAGTGAGGCCCAAGGAGGGGGGGTAATGTTAGGAGTCGAGTTTCCTCTGCTGCACAGGGGGAATCTCGATCCGTCTCCGCTGCAGTCTCCCATTCTCCTCCAGCCGCAGTGGAGTCTGCTCAGCATACACGTCGATCCCAGCGTCTCGCTCAGTCTGACTCTGTGCGAAGAGTTACTGCTGCTTTTCCTGCTTCTGCCATTGAAGCCAGTGCTGGGCAGCGGCGAGTGGACGTTTCTGGATCTAAGTCCTTATTTGCACACACTGAGCATGCCCAGGGCAAGATCTCCTGTTGGAGATCGAGGGTCACATGCTCAGGTACTGCAGCACATCCCATTGGTCCTTTTGGCAGGTCCTGAAAGGGCAAAACTTCTGTAGC
The DNA here is from genome assembly GCF_032444005.1 of Ranitomeya imitator. NCBI lineage: Eukaryota > Metazoa > Chordata > Amphibia > Anura > Dendrobatidae > Ranitomeya > Ranitomeya imitator. Next base: position 110,603,269 of record NC_091287.1, on the reverse strand, counting down.
TGTTTCCTGTGCTGCAGCTATATAAACTGCTAGTATTGTCTTGTAAATATGTGTGTGTGTTGTGAGTGAAAGTCGCTCTTTAAATAACCCTCTCTATTGAATGTCTGTTCGCGGAAGGTGTATGTTTGCTATCTAGCGCCCGACTTATCCAACAGCACGTAACACACATTACAGCTACCAGTTGCTGTGTCCGCCTGTACGGCGCCGTGCGCTTGCTCTGCGCTTTCCTGACCCAAGCCTGAGTGGTTAGTGGCGTCCATCTGTGCGGCACCGCACGCACTCTTGTGCCTTTATATTCTTATTTAGTTTCCTTACACACCCAGTTGCGGTGTTGTGCCAGCAAGTGTCTAATCGGACTTCAATCCTAGTTGGGGTTGAGTTCGCTGACTACTTGCTCACGCTCTATGTGCGGTACCGCGGTCCTGTGACGCAACAGGATAGCTTCCTTCACGTAGGGTGTAGTTAACCCGTGCGTGTATACTTGTAGTACCGCCATATAGTCCGTCTTACTAGCAGCAGGGTTTTTACCTGCACGGTGGACCTCGGACTGCGAACGCACCTAGTTCCATTACATCTTGTACTTGGTGCGTTCCGCCAGTCCTAACAATAAGTTTAAGAAAAAAGGCTTTTGATGGTAGTAAACAATTTTGACAAAAGCCAATTGATGTTTGTGGACCAATCATTATTACATCACACACATCATATGCTCTAAACATAAACATCTGGTCATTAAGGAAAGACAGCACACACAGTACTGTTTCAGTGGCTTAAAAAATTATATTTGACAAAGATATCTAGAAAATAAGGAAATCACAACTGAGAAACAGCATAATCTTGCCAGGGAGTAGAACCCTGAGGAGAAACAAAAAAATTGGTGAAAACATCCCTAACTTTTATGCCAGAAAGGGGATGGCGCGGAGGAGGGCCATGTGGTGTTGGCCTAATTACACTACTCAACATGTGTTCATCATTACCATCTGACAAGCAATCATGTATGCGGGCATAATTGTGCAAAATGACTGAGGCTTTGATAACTTCATTGACTGTAGCCTCACTGAGCTGTATGACAGTCTGTAGGACACGCCATTTGGCCACCAGAATACCAAAGGCGCACTCCACCAGTCTCCGCGCTCTAGAAAGGCGCAAATGAAAGATCCTCCGATGGTGGTCGAGGTTGCGCCGGGGATAAGGCCTCATGACGTGTCTGGTGAGTTGGAATGCCTCATCTCCAACAAAAACAAAAGGCAGTGCTTCTGCAGTGGAGCCTGGGAGTTGTTGTGGTGGTGGGAGGTCTAACTGGTTGTCACGTAGCCGCCGACCCATAATGGACGAATTGAACACGCTAGAGTCTCCAGTTCGGCCACAGGCCCCAATGTCTACAATTATAAACCTGTAGTTACTGCCAACTACAGCTAACAGAACTACAGAGAAAAACTGCTTATAATTGCAGAATTGGGAGCCAGAGTTTGGCAGCTTACGTACCCTGATATGTTTCCCAACCACAGCTCCAATGCAGTTTGGAAAGTCACAATTGTCCAGGAACCCACGGGCTATTTTGAGCCAATCAGCCTGTTTTGGCTCAGGCATCACAAGGTCCTAGAGTCTATCCCATATTTGCCTACAGGTTGACCACACAATGCCAGAAATTGTTGATCGGCCAATCAAAAACTCCAGTTGGAGTCCCGCAAATGACAATCCAGTGGTCAGGAAGCTGAAAGTGAACAAAAAAGCAATATTAGGTAGGTTTCAAGAGTTCACACAAAACATGAATAAGCACAATCATATTTGCTTAACGCTGTAAACCGAAAAATGTCCTTAGGGTGCTTAACTATAACATTTTCCCGACTTTTTGACATCTGCTTGGGACCTAATGTACACATATTCATGAAAATACCTGATGGAAACAAACACATACAAAAAAAAAGATCATCAACATACAGTTGTTCCCGCAGAGCTGTATATAGCCTGTGAAAATGGCCTTTAGTGAGGCGTTTAGTCAAAAGAGGATGCACCCACATTCTTCTGCTTCGGATCCACAATCACAGGATCTGGCTGGCCAAACCGACGCGACAAGACCCAGTTAAACAAAACCCGCTGTGTTGGGGTGAACTGCAGGAGGTCAGACATTGTGCAAACGTTACCACAACACTCCAACAGATGCAAAACCACAAAATGGCCATATGGGAGTGAGCCACCTGTTGTAGAGGCCTTAAATAGGGTTGATGATGGTGATTTAAATCAATTTCAGCCTCCAAAACCGTTAAATGTCCATTTTGTCAGGTTGCGTGAAAAATACGCATTACGGTGGGCATACGGATTACATACGCAGCATTACATGCGCAAAGTACGCAACCACACCTTGCCTACGGAGTACTTACAGATCACCATTTTTGGAATTTTGTGGCGTATTACGGCCGTAGAATACGGACTGTATTTTTATACGCTGAGTGTGAGGCCGGCCTAAGACGTGTTGGTTCCACAAATTTGATTTTGAAAAACAGGCAAATGATCTAAAATTGAGACTTCTTGAAAGAGGGTACAGCTATAGATCTATTCAAAGAGCATATCAAAGAGCCAAAAATACCCAAAGGAACACGTTTGCTCCTGTTTTTTCTATGGCTATTCCTTTTGTTATAATAAATTGGCTCAAAACCTTTTGCATCATATCCAACCTGAGTGTGCGGTAATTTTTTGATATATGACTTATTGGGCCTCCGGGTCTGTCTTACCAGCACCTCGAATTATTTTTGATCCAAGTGCATACCATTATTCTTCTCTTATGTAATAGAGACACATATGGCAGCAGCGGCTCACTATTGGGGTAGCAGGTGCAGTAATAGGGACACATACGGCAGCAGCGGCTCAGTATTGGGGCATCAGGTGCAGTAATAGGGACACATACGGCAGCAGCGGCTCAGTATTGGTGTATCAGGTACAGTAATAGAGACACATACGGCAGCAGCAGATCAGTATTGGGGTACCAGATGCAGTAATAGGGACACATACGGCAGCAGCGGCTCAGTATTGGGGTATCAGGGGCAGTAATAGGGACACATACGGCAGCAGCTCAGTTTTGGGGTATCGGGCAGTAATAGGGACACATACGGCAGCAGCAGCTCAGTATTGGGGTATCAGGTGCAGTAATAGGGACACATACGGCAGCAGCGGCTCAGTATTGGGGTATCAGCAGGATGAGGAGTTTATGCAGGTTGGGAATAGATGGTGATGGGGCTGGAATCTGAGAAGTGAAATGTGTCTTTGTTGTTTTCTCTGCAGCTGAGTTGTGGCAGGAAGAACTCGTCATGTCGGTCTGGGCCAGATGGAAAAGACGGGAAAAGTGAACGATTCCATCAGAAAGAACGTCAGCGGTAAGTCATTATCTGTAACTGTACTGTGATCTCTAATATGTTCTGCAGAGCTGATATCTACCGCTATATGGTCACGATATGGCGTAATACAGATCTTGGCTTTTGTATAGATTTTTGGTGGCTCAGTGGTTAGCACTGTTGCTTTGCAGCGGTGGGGTCGTAAGTTCAAATCCCACCAATGACAACATCTACAAGGAGTTTGTTCTCCCCGTGTTTGCGTGGGTTTCCTTCAGGTTCTCCGGTTTCCTCCCACAGTCCAAAGACTCATAGGGAATGTAGATTGTGAGCCCCAATGGGGACAGTAATGATAACGTCTGTAAAGAGCTGTAGAATTAATGGTGCTATATCAGTGAGTAAAATAAATACATAAATATTAGCTCATTGATATGTGACTCTTTGCATCACTGTCCATCAGCTTCTGTATATGAAGAGGCCGCAGCACTATGGAGAGCGCAGCATCATCTTCATTATCTATGAGACCCAGCTCTGTGTGTAAAATAGCAGCTTTGCCTGCACCTGCACCTAAGAGCAATAAAAAGGACTGAGCTGTAATACTGGGCACAGCTGTGACTATGTTACATAGTCGTGTTACACGCACCTCTCTTCTTGCAACCTACAAGTGTACAAAGATATTATACAGTCTTCATGTGACAAGTGGGCCTGTGTAACTTCAAATGCCAGGGCTGAATTTTAGCTCCAGTCTGGCCCTGTCTACAATATACTACATGGCTATGTTATATACTACGTGGCTCTGCTATATACTACGTGGCTGACTAATATACTACATACCTGTGCAATACACTACGTGGCTATGTTATATACTACGTGGCTGTGTTATATACTACGTAGCTCTGCTATATACTACGTAGCTATGTTATATACTATGTCGGTTGTGTTATATACTACGTCACTGTGCAATATAGCACTATATAAAGCAGGAGGAAATTAGGAGCAATCAGGTATGAAGTTAAAAAAGAATTTATTATTCACAAAAGAAAAATCACAAAATTTGATGAAGAAGCAATCAAAATATAATAAAAAAATCACAGGATTAAATGCAGGAGAACATACCATACAGGAAAAGCACTACAATAAATATATCTAACCCATTTTTACAAATATTGTATTCAGTAAGGTGCAAGTGCAATCATAAATAGCACATCAATGGCAAGTCACGTTATCCTGCAATAGTGTATCAACACATTCAGTCATATAAACATCATATAAATAGCAGGAAACACATGGTGCTTACCAAAGATAAGGATAGGGGAGTCCTAAACCGAGTGTGGATACCCCAACAGTCCCCGATGCGCATTTCGCAGGTAACTAGACCCGCTTTCTCAAGGGGAATACCGGCATTTAATAGTCAGGACCTTTTATGATCCTCTGACCCAACATGTGATCGGTAGCCAGCCAATCATAGTGGGAATGCTGGCGCATGCGCACCGATAGTCCGGGGTCCCGGCAATGGAGCAGAGCATCAGCGTCGTCACGTGCGCCCAGGGAGGAGGAGCAATCCCTGCTCGCACAGGCAAGGCAAAATAGTACGTAGCCTGTGCTATATACTACCTACATATTCTAGAATACCCGATACGTTAGAATCGGGCCACTATCTAGTGTTAATTATATTTGTCTATATTTGCCACTTTCTTCACATATAAAGCGCCATGGAATAAATGGTGCTATAAAAATGTATAATAATAATAATAATAATGTGAACCTGGCCTTAGAGCATCTTAGAGCACACAGGTCACACCTGTGGCTGGTCCAAACTATTGGTGCTCAGGAGTGCACTGCCCCTGGCAGGCAGAAAACTGGGAGCAGTTTACAAGGTTTTATGTTTAGTCTGAAATTCCAGCTATCCCACCCAACATGCAGAATACCAAAGTAAACCCTCTCCCTTTACAGGTGTATGTATGAGCAGGGTTTTTTGCAACAGAGTGGTGGTGTGAACATGTCTCTACAGGCTTGTTCACTGTGCGCACGGCTCATGTGTTCCTGTTTTACACAATTGTTTTCTTGTGTCCACAAGACTGGGGAGGCCTCCACTCCTCTTTTTTTGAGCCATGCGCACAAGAGCTGTTCTATCCAGCGTGTCCACATTGGACATTTCCTCTCTGAACCCTGCTCATACAGGTATTGTACAGATGACCAGGTTTTTAAATACATCAGATAGGGATTACATACATCAGTTAGGACTGCTCTGATACGGGTATACCTTGGCGTTTGGTAGAGCGGCTTAGTATACATTTTTTGCAAAAAACGTATCAACCAGATACCCTGTTTTTTCCATCTTTTTACTAGCACTTGCTGTTCACTGTGATTTTTTTTTTTTGCATCAGAGTGTTTTTGGTATTACTGGGCTTTTTTGTGTTTTCAAGTCTCTTGGTGGTGTGAACATGTCTCTACAGGCTTGTTCACTGTGCGCACGGCTCATATGTTCCTGTTTTACATAATTGTTTTCTTGTGTCCACAAGACTGGGGAGGCCTCCACCACTCTTTTTTTGAGCCATGCACACAAGAGCTGTTCTATCCAGCGTGTCCACATTGGACATTTCCTCTCTGAACCCTGCTCATACAGGTATTGTACAGATGACCAGGTTTTTAAATACATCAGATAGGGATTACATACATCAGTTAAGACTGCTCTGATATGGGTATACCTTGACATTTGGTAGAGCGGCTTAGTATACATTTTTTGCAAAAAAACGTATCAACCAAATACCCTGTTTTTTCCATCTTTTTACTAGTACTTGCTGTTCACTGTGGGTTTTTTTTTGCAAAACAGTGTTTTTGGTTTTACTGTGCTTTTTTGTGTTTTCATTTTTATAGATGTCAATAAAAGGAAATCAGAGATTGCAAGTGTCTTTGCGAAGACCAAATTCTGTTTCAGACATACATTAACAATGTGCCATGGGCAAGTCATCCCTGCTGCTTGTGCTGTAGGCAATAAACGAGTACATTTAATCTCTATGGAGAGAAGCTTAACTTTCCTGAAAAGTCAGTTTGCTGTTGCTTATGATTAAATGTTACTTTTCCCACCTCATGAATTTTATGGGGCTTAGACCTCCTGCACAGCCATGGGAATAGAACTTGTACAGTGGCAAATACTCTACACAGATATAGGCATTTTTCTATATGCATACATTCGTGCCACATTCTGACTGGATAGGCGCAAGCTCTCTCAAGTGTTTTGAGCTAGCCTTTAAACAGTCTAGTTGGAATTTGGCTGCGAGTATGCACATCACATATTTGAGGTCACTTGAACCCTACTTTTGGCACTGGCATCGGAGGATATTCACAGCTCATAGTGCGCAATGTGAGGTTTCACAGGTCTGCAGTCACATAAAGTGACTGTAGACTTATAGCTTAAGACTGGACAACACCTTTACACAATTTCACATGGCATGTGTAGTAGTCAGTTACTATCTCCAGATATTCACAATTCAAATCCAAAAATGTGAATACACTAGATACTTGCATGATTTTGGACATGTGATATACTCAAACATATATTGGTCTCTTACCAGTAAATCAAGAAGTGAACTAGTCTAGTAGCTTGCAGCAGAGTGATGTGCGATGCGTGCAGCAAGTGGAGGAGTACACCGAGCTAGGCAGAAGCAAGCAGGCTAGATCTTTCTGTGCTTCATGCTATTTGATAAATTCAGTGCATCTGTAGATTGCCTATTTTAAGTTTTACCACCTGGCACCTATTAGTTAATTCTGTGTGTGGAAATAAATTGGTGCATTTTTTTCAGTATAGTGTTGTATCTTGGTCACACTATATAAGCTTGCTCCATTTCAGTGTGACCCATGCCCCCTTGTAAATAAAGCATAGAAAACAAAAAATGCATAATAAATTGCAACAGAGATTAAGTGCATTTAGTTTAGTAAATCTCTATCAATTTTTATAGATGGAAACAGGAACAAGTGGTAGTACAAGTTGTAGAATAATGCCGTGGTCACACTTAGCATATATAAAATCGGTCCGAGTCTCCCTACCAAGAGTCGCACAAGCGTTCTCCTTATGATACGCGTATTGGTTGTCGAGCTCCCACCGCTGCACAGGGGGAATCTCGAACCATATCCGCTGCAGTCTCCCATTCTCCTCCAGCCACAGTGGAACCTACTTAGCTGAGACGTCGATCCCAGCATCTGGCTCAAGCTGATACTGTGCGCTTGGTTACTGCTGCCTTTCCAGGCTCAGCCCTTGTAGCCAGCACTGATCAGTGGCGAGCAGACGTTCCAGGGACTATGTTCTGCTTTTCCACTACTGAGCATGCCCACGGGTCGACCTCTCATTGGAGGTCTGGGCTCACATGCTCAGGTCCTGTAGTGGCTCCTATTGGATCACTAGGAAGGTCCTGGAGAGCTACAGCTATAAAAGGTTTGCATGGCCGCACGGCCATGGGCTAGTATAAACCAGTTATCGTGTGCGTGTGGATGTATGCCTGTTCTGGTGAAAGCTCCGAATCATACCCATTCCTAGTGTTGATGAATGTTAGCGAATGTTGGAGCTGTCTTGCACCAGTTAGTGCCATCCAGCACAAGGCACGATCTTATAGCGTCTCTTAGCAGCGTTAGCCAGTACGCACCGTGTGCAACTAGTGCGCTTTCCAGTCTCTAGTTAGGGCGATTAGTGGTGTCCGCCAGTGCGGCGCTGCACGCACCCAGTACGCTAAATCTATTTAAGTTTAGTTTACTCCTGACACCACTGTAGCAGTGTCAAGCGCAAGAGGTCTAGAGGGACTCTTACCCTGAGTCTTGGGGCAGAGTTCTATGACTCCTTGCTTGCGCTCTCTGTGCGGTATCGTGGCCCTCTGATGCAACAGGGTTTGCTTCCTTCATTCCGGGTGAAGCTAACCCATCTGTGTCTACTCTTAATACCACCATATAGTCTGTCATTACAGCAGGTGTCTTTTCTGCACGGTGGACCCCGAAGTGCAAACGCATCTTATATTGCCTCTTATTTTTATTTGGTGCATTCTGCCAGTCCTATCATTACACTAGCGCCAGGGTCTGGCTAGTAATGGCGGACGAACAGCGACTACAGCGGTACATCCAGCAGCTGGAGGGCAGGTTGGCGGCTCTCGAGCGCACAACCTCAGCTGTGGATGTTACTGCAGTTGCTGTTAAGGCTGCTAGCGTGGCTGCAGCTAGTTTGTCCACTGCCACCCCAGCTCCGACATTATCCCGTCTCCCGATGATAGACAAGTTTGCTGGTGACAGTAAGCTGTGTAGGGGATTCATGAGCCAGTGTGCTATACATCTTGTGCTCCTGGCTGCACGTTTTCCCATGGAGCGGGTTAAGTTGGGATTTATTATATCCTTCCTGTTGGACAGGGCATTGGAGTGGGCTACGCTGCTGTGTGAACGCGACGATCATTTGGTGCAGAGTGCTCCGCGGTTCTTCAGCACTCTGAAGCAGGTCTTTTTGGGACCCATGATATGGCGCTCCAACTCTTGGCATTGACACAGGGTTCGTCCATGGTCAGCCATTTTGCTGTCCACTTCTGGACTTTGGCATCTGAGCTGGAGTGGTCGGATAAAGTCCTCATCCCTGTATTCTGGAGGGGACTAGCTGACCATGTGAAGGACGTCTTGGCCACTAGGGATATTTCTGCCACACTGGAGGACCTAATAACAATATCTACCCGCATCGACCTTTGTTTTAATGAATGAAGGTTGGAGAGAGCCCAATGTAGGCAGAGGTTTTGGCTGGCTCCCACCTTCACCAAACCACTGGAATCTCTGGTCCAGGCAACTGAGCCACATGAGACCATGGATGTGACACGAGCGGGGTCTAAGTCCCGGACCACTCGTGTACTCAATGTAACATAGTAACATAGTTATTAAGGTTGAAGGAATACTATAAGTCCATCTAGTTCAACCCATAGCCTAACCTAACATGCCCTAACATGTTGATCTAGAGGAAGGCAAAAAAAAACCATGTGGCAAAGAGTAAGCTCCACATTGGGGAAAAAAATTCCTTCCCGACTCCACATACGGCAATCAGACTAGTTCCCTGGATCAACACCCTAACAAGGAATCTAGTATATATAACCTGTAACATTATACTTTTCAAGAAAGGCATTCAGTTCTTAAATTTAAGTAATGAATCACTCATTACAACATCATACGGCAGAGAGTTCCATAGTCTCTCTTCTCTTACAGTAAAGAATCCACATCTGTTATTATGCTTAAACCTTCTTTCCTCCAGACGTAGAGGATGCCCCCTTGTCCCTGTCTCAGGTCCATGATTAAAAAGATCATCAGAAAGGTCTTTGTACTGTCCCCTCATATATTTATACATTAACATAAGATCACCCCTTATCTTTCATTTTTCCAAACTAAATAGCCCCAAGTATAATAACCTATCTTGGTATTGCAGACTCCCCAGTCCTCTAATAACCTTGGTCGCTCTTCTCTGCACCCGCTCCAGTTCAGCTATGTCTTTTTTATACACCGGAGACCAGAACTGTATACAGTATTCTAAGTGCGGTTGAACTAGTGACTTGTATAGAGGTAAAATTATGTTCTCCTCATGTGCATCTATGCCTCTTTTAATGTATCCCATTATTTTATTTGCCTTTGTAGCAGCTGCCTGACACTGGCCACTGAATATGAGTTTGTCATCCACCCATACACCCAGGTCTTTTTCATTGACAGTTTTGCCCAGAGTTTTAGAATTAAGCACATAGTTATACATCTTATTACTTCTACCCAGTGCATGAACTTACATTTATCCCCATTAAAACTCATTTGCCATTTATCAGCCCAAGCTTCTAATTTACATAAATCATCCTGTAATATAAAATTGTCCTCCTCTGTATTGATTATCCTGCAGAGTTTAGTGTCATCTGCAAATATTGAAATTCCACTCTGTATGCCCCCTACAAGATCATTAATAAATATGTTAAAAAGAAGAGGGCCCAATACTGACCCCTATGGTACCCCACTGCTAACTGCAACCCAGTCCGAGTGTGCTCCATTAATAACCACCCTTTGTTTCCTATCCCTGAGCCAGCTCTTAACCCACTTACACATATTTTCCCCTATCCCCATTATTCTCATTTTATGTTTCAACCTTTTGTGTGGCACCATATCAAAAGCTTTTGAAAAGTCCATATACACTACGTCCACTGGGTTCCCTTGGTCCAGTCCAGAACTTACCTCTTCATAGAAATTGATCAGATTAGTCTGACAGGAACGGTCCCTATTAAACCCATGTTGGTATTGGGTCATGAGGTTATTCCTCTTCAGATACTCCAGTATAGCATCCCTTAGAATGCCCTCCAGGATTTTACCCACAGTAGAGGTTAAGCTTATTGTCCTATAATTTCCGAGTTCAGTTTTTGTCCCCTTTTTGAATATTGGCACCACATTTGCCATATGCCAGTCCTGTGGTACAGACCCTGCTATTGTGGAGTATTTAAAGATTAAAAATAATGGTCTATCAATGACTGTACTTAATTCCTGCAGTACTCGGGGGTGTATCCCATCTGGGCCCGGAGATTTGTCAATTTTAGTGACTTTTAGATGCCGACATACTTCCTCCTGGGTTAAGCAGGTGACAATGGGGAATTTTTGTTATCACTGATCATATTGTCTGCCATGGAATTTTCTTGTGTAAATACTGATGAAAAAAGTCAGGTCTGTCCTGTCTGCTAGCAGTCGGGACATTATGCCAGAAAATGTCCCCAGCGGTCAGGAAAACGTCATCGTCTAGTGGTTGTAGGAGGAGGTACACTAGACACGGCAACGTTTTCCTCCAAATTGTCCTTCAAGGGGACAATTATCATAGGCCCATGCCCATCCACTGATATGGTAGAGCTTCACGTGGATTCTGGGGCGGAAGGCTGCTTGATGTCTTCTGCCTTTGCTCAATGGCACGCAATACCCTTGGTCATGCTCGCCAAACCAGTGACCGTACGAGTGGTGAATGGGTCGACACTGCCCTCACAGATAACACACCAGACCATCCCATTTACTCTTTCTATGTCGCCACCCCATCAGGAGATTATCTTTTTACTTGTGAGGGTAGATGTCAGAGGAAGTGCGTTCAGGTTGCTACTACTGAGGTACCCGCAGATCTTTCCTCTCTCCCCAAGCACTATTGGCCCTATGCAGACATGTTCTCCAAGAGTGCTTCAGAGACTCTTCCGCCTCACCACCCCTATGACTGTCCTATTGACCTCGTGTATGTGTGGATGTATGCCTGTTCTGGTGAAAGCTGCGAATCATTCTCATTCCTAGTGTTGAAGAATGTTCGCGAATGTTGGCGCTGTCTAGCGCCAGTTAGGGCCATCCAGCACAAGGCACGATCTTATAGCATCTGTTAGCAACATTAGCCAGTGCGGCACCGTGTGCAACTAATGCACTTTCCAGTCTCTAGTTAGGGCGGTTAGTGGTGTTCGCCAGAGCAGCGCTGCGTGCACCCAGTGCGCTAAATCTATTTAAGTTTAGTTTACTCCTGACACCACTGTAGCGGTGTCGTGCGCAAGAGGTCTAGAGGAACTCTTACCCTGAGTCTTGGGGCAGAGTTCTATGAATGACTCCTTGCTTGCGCTCTCTGTGTGGTATCGTGGCCCTGTGACACAAGAGGGTTCACTTCCTTCATAACCCATGTGTGTCTTCTCTTAATACCACCATATAGTTCGTCATTACCGAGCAGCAGGTGTCTTTTCTGCACGGTGGACCCCGGACTGTGAACACATCTTATATTGCCTCTTATTTAAATTTGATGCGTTTTGCCAGTCCTAACAATGTGTATGGCTTGCCAGTTCTCACTGCTTTTCCCAATTGAATTTAATGGCTCAACGGACTGAAATGAGGAAAATGTGTGCGTAATTGTCGCAAGCTAGACGAATGGTCCGTGTAGTCTCCGAGTTTTTCTCGCACCCATAGGCTTGCATTGGTGAGTCTCAGATGATTTGCGTGTACAATCGCAGCATGCTGCGTCAAATACGCTTGAGAAAAAAATATGGTAATGTGAGCTTCCCCATAGAGTAACACTGGTCCAAATGCTATGCGATGTTTTCTTGCATAGCACTCGCCCGTATTCTATAGTAGTGTGACCCCGGCCTAAAGCTTCAAGTACAGATTCCAATTGGCTAATTAAATGATGCTGCCCAGTGTTTCAGCTTTCACTCCACGTTGTCTATCTCTCCTAAGCAATTCCTCCTGAATCCCATTAAAAAATAAACATTTTCATTTGATACTATTTAACAATGCTGCCTTTAATTCGGCCTGCACTGGCTATTGGATGCGTAGTGGTAAATATGGGACTGATCCTGAGCAAAAAAACAGCATATTTATATTTACCTTACTAATACTATTGTTTCCTGCCCGTTGAGCAACCACAAATCACAATAGTAATATAAGTCTACAAATTACTGAATGTGTTTTCTGGGGTTGTTTGTATGTCCTGGACTCCTGGTGGTCCAGTAGTACATCAATTTATTTTTTTTTAAAACCTATATGGTCCAGTGATTTATATAATCTCTGGTGGTCTAGCAGTGTTGCAATCGCTAGCGGTCTTGTGATTTTGAAATCCTATATAACCCAGTGATTTATATTATCCCTGGTGGTCCTGTAACCATTTCTCTCGTAGACACAGGAACTGACTCTGGAACACATAGCAACTTAGCAATTGTTTTATAAAAATAAATGTTGTTCATATATTGCACTTAAAATAATAAAGCACATGTTTCCTTTCTAACCATTGCATGATGCGCTTGCCATTCTTCTGCTGTACAGAAAAAGTCACTAAGTATTATTAAAACACAAATCCCTAGAAGCATCTGAGCACTTTACAATCATTCATCTGACTTGATGCAATCAGTAATCAAAGAATACAGCAAGGCACGGCACCAATCAACTAGTCGTAAAAGACGAAAAATCTCTCAAGAAGAAGAACTGGCAAGTTTTATTCAGATCAAGTTTTTGAAAAGCCATATCAAAGCAGGAGTGAGATTTATAACATTACAGATACTTTATGTTTCTTTTATACTAGCATAATAAAAAGACAATTACACTTTACAGCAAAAAATAGGGTTAGTCATTTAGTGTTTCTATTTAGCACAATTCAGCTGTACATATTTCTGTTATTGCACGTTTCAAAACATATTGTACAATAAAAATAAAACCTTGCAGCTATTACAAAAGGCAGCTTATTCTGGAGAAGAAAAAAAATCAGACACTTAACGGAAAGAACTTCCATTCCTTTCTGTACACTAAGGAATATCTGCAGTTTTGATGTAGAGCATTGGTTTTATACGACTCATATGTTTTAATATTTCCAATTCTCTTGGTGTTTTTCCAGTTGTGGAGTTAAAAGGTTTGCCTTCAGGATGCCTTTTGCAAATTTTCTGCTCAGGAATTCTTAAATTATAGTGGGGTCCCTTGCTGACATCCGTCATCTATAAGCCACATAAGGTCTTGTGTGGTGAAAGTTTTCACATACTGGAGACACACACATGTAGGAATGGGTCGGTGCACATGTCAGTGTGTTTTCATGGACCATGTTTCCATGGGCAAAGTACAATGATATGTCCGTTTTCAACAGCAGTATGGGCTGCAAAACATCCTGCACACGTGCAAAGATCTGCGGTGAACTCTCGGAGCTGAACTGCGGTGAACTCACTGACTTTTTCTCACAGTGCTGAGGTCACCGCAGTTCAGGCCAGCTGGGAACTCAGCCTCAGTGACCAGTGGTAACCTCGATGATGACACCGCTGCTCACTGAAGCTGCACTCGCAGGAGCTTATTAATCAGTGGTTTTCAGCCTGGACAGTTGCATCTTGGTACCGTCCAGGTTGAAATCAATTTATCCCCAGACATGTATTATGGCATGGGACAGAACGTTGGACAGGTGAGGGATATGGTTATTGGTTCATTTTTGCTTTATTACAGGAGACAAGGGATTCCATGGAATGGGTGTTAGCTGAGAATAACTGTGTTTGTTATTTTTAAATAAAAATGGCAAAGTGTGTTTTGTTTTCATTTCAAATAAAAGACTTTATACTTGCTGTGTGTTTATTTACAATACGACTATAGGATTAGTAACGGATAGGTGTCTTATAGATGACCCTTCATTATTAATCCGTGGGCTTGATGTCACCAGACAATGCAAAGGTGACATGAACCCCACTTGCCACCGCCAAAGGGAAAGTGGGAAGAGCTGGGAAAAGCGGCAGAATTAGCGCATCTAATAGATGTGGCTTGTCTGGGCTGCTGCAGGCTGCTATTTTTAGCCTGGGGGGATATGTCCCCTTACCAGCCTGAGATAACTAGCCCCCAGCTGTCTGCTTGAGCAAGGCTGGTTGTCAGAAATGAAAGGAACCCCACATTATTTTTTAAAATAATTTTTTATTTAAATAACTGAAGTTATGGGTATGGAAGGCAACCTGTTTAACTTACTGTTAGGTGTCGAGTTCCAGCTGCTGCACAGGGGGAATCCCGAACCATGTCCTCTGCAGTCTCCCATTCTCCTCAGCCACAGTGGAGTCTGCTCAGCAGAGACTTCGGTCCCAGCATCTGGCTCAAGCTGATACTGTGTGGCTGGTTACGGCTGCTTCCCCAGGTTCTGCCTTTGTAACCAGCATTGATCAGCGGCAAGCAGATGTTCCAGGGACTAAGTCCTGCTTTTCTTCTATTGAGCATGCACGTGGGATGACCTCTCATTGGAGGTCAGAGGTCACATGCTCAGGTCCTGTAGCGGCTCTGATTGGACCACTAGGAAGGTCCCGGAAGGCTACATCTATAAAAGGCTTGCATGGCCGCTCGGCCATTCATTAGTATAGAATTGAAATTGTGTGTGTGTGAATGTATGACTGAAACTGGTGAAAGCTCCTTAATCATTCCCATCCCTAGTTTTGTTGGAAGTAATTGGGTGATTGAGCTATCTAGTGCCAGATTGTGCCATCCAGCACTAGACACGAATTACTGCATCAATTAGCAGCCAGCGCCAGTGCGGCGCAACCAGTGCGCTTTCCTAGCCTTAGTGAGGGTGGTTAGTGGCATCCGGCAGAGCAGCACTGTATGCACTCTGTGTGGTAAATCTTTAATAAGTCCTGACAACTGGTCAGTGTAGGGTGGGAACTCCCGCTTGGTCTCAGCATCTGACTCAGGGCATCCTCAGGCGCGGGCTCAAAAGCCACCGAGGGTCATATTGACTCTAATAACCAGCATAGAAGGGGTGAATCAAAGGGATCCCACCAGCATCCACCAGCTGCATCCTGTGACTATTAACAGGGCACATGGTTCATTTAAGTGACTCTGTGAAGCAACAGAGTTTGCTTCCATTCACACTGGGTGAGGTCTAACCCACATGTGAGCAAGTGTTCATCCGCCATTACTCAGCAGCAATATCCATCTCTGCATGGTGGACCTCGGGCTGCGAACGCACCTCATATCTCCCTATATATTATTTGGTGCATTCCGCTAGCCCTAACACTTACATATTGGTTTCTAGAGTGCCCGTTGAGTGACAATACCCCATTCTCTTGATGTATGAGACATCCAGAGTTGTCTGTGCAGGGCACCATTAGTACTTGCCAGTCTGTACTACTCAACTGCCGGCTGTGGGCCGGTGTTCATAGGAGATCTGCAGATCCCCGGATCTGCTGCAGACCCCCGGATCTGCTGCAGACCCCCGACTCTCATGCCAACCCATCAGCGCCCCGCAATAATGTGACAGCGGTGCCGATGGACGGGGTTTGTGATGCGCATTCGGTTTGCATGAGTTAAATACCGCTGTCAGAGATTGACAGTGCCATTTAACATTTTAACAGCCATGGGTGGATCACAATTCCACCCACTGCTGATAAGGGGTACTTGACAGCTGATTAAAACAGCTGCCATGTGCCAGGAAAGATGTAGGCTCAGCGCCAGAGCCCGCATCTAAGAGAGGGACACAACATATGACGTACTTATATGTTATAGGTCATGAAAGGATTAAATCAGTCATTTATGTATTAAGAAATGGGATCCTAAAGCAGTATAAAAATTCTACAGAAAGTTTAAGTACTCCAAAATCCTATAAAAGCAATAGTTTATTAGCGCACTTTAATAGCATAGATTACAACCAGTAAAATATTTTTGACTCTCTGTTCACATATATGTGAGAAAATCTGCTAGCCAGTGAACAATACTGGAAAAAATATTTATACACCAAGAACAAAACTCAATAGACCCCATTATGGTCAATGAGGTCCATCATTCGTTGTTGGTGTATATTGTGTAATGGATCAGGCGCTGCCATTATTTTTTAAATTCTGTTCCTAGGAAGGGACAGAAAATTGGAAATATGAGTGCAGATGTGAAACTACAGTAGCTTGAACTATAGTTACATAGTTATATAGTTATTAAGGTTGAAGGAAGACTATAAGTCCATCTAGTTCAACCAATAGCCTAACCTAACATGCCCTAACATGTTGATCCAGAGGAAGGCATTAAAAAAACCATGTGGCAAAGAGTAAGCTCCACCTTGGGGAAAAAAATTCCTTCCCGACTCCACATACGGCAATCAGACTAGTTCCCTGGATCAACACCCTAACAAGGAATCTAGTGTATATTCCCTGTAACATTATACTTTTCCAGAAATGTATCCAGTCCCCTCTTAAATTTAAGTAATGAATCACTCATTACAACATCATACGGCAGAGAGTTCCATAGTCTCACTGCTCTTACAGTAAAGAATCCGCGTCTGTTATTATTTGTCCCTGTTTCAGGTCTATGATTAAAAAGATCATCAGAAAGGTCTTTGTACTGTCCCCTCATATATTTATACATTAAAATAAGATCACCCCTTAGTCTTCGTTTTTCCAAACTAAATAGCCCCAAGTGTAATAACCTATCTTGGTTTTGCAGACCCCCCAGTCCTCTAATAACCTTGGTCGCTCTTCTCTGCACCCGTTCCAGTTCAGCTATGTCTTTCTTATACACTGGAGACCAGAACTGTGCACAGTATTCTAAGTGTGGTCGAACAAATGACTTGTATAGAGGTAAAATTATGTTCTCCTCATGTCCATCTATTCCTCTTTTAATGCATCCCATTATTTTATTTGCCTTTGTAGCAGCTGCCTGACACTGGCCACTAAATGTGAGTTTGTCATCCACCCATACACCTAGGTCTTTTTCATTGACGGTTTTGCCCAGAGTTTTAGAATTAAGCACATAATTATACATCTTATTACTTCTACCCAAGTGCATGACCTTACACTTATCCCCATTAAAGCTCAATTGCCATTTATCAGCCCAAGCTTCTAGCTTACATAAATCATCCTGTAATATAAAATTGTCCTCCCCTGTATTGATTACCCTGCAGAGTTTAGTGTCATCTGCAAATATTGAAATTCTACTCTGAATGCCCCCTACAAGGTCATTAATAAATATGTTAAAAAGAAGAGGGCCCAATACTGATCCCTGTGGTACCCCACTGCTAACTGTGACCCAGTCCGAGTGTGCTCCATTAATAATCACCCTTTGTTTCCTATCCCTGAGCCAGCTCTCAACCCACTTAGACATATTTTCCCCTATCCCCATTATTCTCATTTTATGTATCAACCTTTTGTGTGGCACCGTATCAAAAGATTTTGAAAAGTCCATATGCACTACATCCACTGGGTTCCCTTGGTCCAGTCCGGAACTTACCTCTTCATAGAAGCTGATCAGATTAGTCTGACATGAACGGTCCCTAGTAAACCCGTGCTGATACTGGGTCATGAGGTTATTCCTCTTCAGATACTCCAGTATAGCATCCCTTAGAATGTCCTCCAGGATTTTACCCACAGTAGAGGTTAAGCTTACTGGCCTATAATTTCCGAGTTCAGTTTTTGTCCCCTTTTTGAATATTGGCACCACATTTGCTATACACCAGTCCTGTGGTACAGACCCTGTTATTATGGAGTCTTTAAAGATTAAAAATAATGGTCTATCAGTGACTGTACTTAATTCCTGCAGTACTCGAGGGTGTATCTCATCCGGGCCCGGAGATTTGTCAATTTTAGTGATTTTTAGACGACGCCGCCGCACTTCCTGCTGGGTTAAGCAGGTGACATTTAATTGGGAATTTTTATCACTAGTCATTTTGTCTGCCATGGGATTTTCTTTTGTAAATACTGATGAAAAAAAAGTTATTTAGCATATTGGCTTTTTCCTCATCCTCATCCACCATTCCACCATTTCATCCAGACTATTTTTAAGGGGGGCAACACTATCATTTTTTTAGTTTCTTACTATATATGTAGTTAAAGAATATATCTATATTTTGGGATTATTTTTACTCTCTCTGGCAATGAGTCTCTCTAATCTTTGCTGCCTTGATTTGCTTTTTACAGAATTTTTTTAAATTTCTGTATTTATTTAATGCCTCCTCACTACCTACTTCCTTTAATTCTCTAAATGCTTTCTTTTTGTCACTTATTGTGCCCCTTACAGCTCTATTTAGCCATATTGGTTTCCTCCTATTTCTAGTATGTTTATTCCCATACGGTATATACTGTGCACAGGTCCTATCCAGGATGCTAATAAATGTCTCCCATTTTCTTTGTGTATTTTTATGTCTCAGGATATCGTCCCAGTTAATTGCACCAAGATCCTCTCTCATCCATTGGAAATTTGCCCTCCTGAAGTTTAGTGTCCTTGTAACCCCTCTATTACACATCTTTTTAAAGGATACATGAAAACTTATTATTTTGTGATCACTATTTCCCAAGTGACCCCCAACTCTTATATTTGCTATGCGGTCTGGCCTGTTGGTTAATATTAGGTCTAGCAGTGCCCCCCTTCTTGTTGGGTCCTGGACCAGTTGTGAAAGGTACTTGTCTCTCATAGTTGTCAAAAACCGATTACCTTTGCTGGAACTGCAGGTTTCTGTTCCCCAATCTATTTCAGGGTAGTTGAAGTCCCCCATAATAATGACTTCTCCTTGAGTTGCAGCTTCATCTATTTGCTTTATGAGGATATTCTCCGTTGCTTCCATTAGTTTTGGAGACCTATAACAAACCCCTATCAGTAATTTATTATTTTTTCCCCCTCCCCTTATCTCCACCCACAGGGATTCTACATTTTCATTAAATTCACCTATATTATCACGCAGGATGGGCTTTAAGGACGATTTTACATATAGACACACCCCTCCCCCTCACTTATCCATTCGGTCATTTCTGAACAGACTATAACCCTGCAAGTTAACAGCCCAGTCACAGCTCTCATCCAGCCAAGTTTCAGATATCCCCACCATGTCATAATTATGCTCCAACAACATTAATTCTAATTCGTCCATTTTGTTGGCGAGGCTTCTTGCATTAGTATACAAACATTTTATGTATCTCTCTGCACCTCTATTCTTTCTTAAATTATTAACTGTTCTAACCCCACCCCTCATGCCACCGCCATCCCCATCTTCCTTATTTGTGCCCAGGTCTCTATCTGCACTATCTTCCCCTCCTATAAAATGAATACTCTCCCCCCCAATTTCTAGTTTAAACACTCCTCCAACCTTCTAGCGATTTTCTCCCCCAGCACAGCTGCACCTTCCCCATTGAGGTGCAGGCCGTCCCTAGCGTAGAGCCTGTAGCCAACTGAGAAGTCGGCCCAGTTCTGAAGGAACCCAAAGCCCTCCTTCCTACACCAATTCTTGAGCCACTTATTAACCTCTCTAATCTCCCGTTGCCTCTCTGGCGTGGCACGTGGTACAGGCAGTATTTTGGAAAATACCACGTTGGAGGTCCTTGCTTTCAGCTTGCAGCCTAATTCCTAACTTTGTCATTTGTGCCAATGTGCACCATGACCGCTGGGTCCTCACCAGCCCCTCCCAGTAATCTGTCCACCCGATCAGCGATGTGTCGGACTCGAGCGCCAGGTAGGCAGCACACCGTTCGACGATCCCTGTCTTTGTGACAGATTGCCCTATCTGTTCTCCTAATAATTGAGTCCCCCACTACCAGCACCTGTCTGGCCTGCCCTGATCTCCTATTTCCCTCCTTACTTGTACAGTCACTCCTCCGGCTTTCAGAGGACATGCCTGGCTGCAGCAGTGCTACCCCTGTACTGACACCCCCCTCATCTGCCAACTTAGCAAACTTATTGGGGTGTTCCAGATCAGGACTAGCCTCCCTGGCACTCTTCCCTCTACCCAGCTTGCTACTTCACCATCCTGCAGCTCCATCCTACCATCCCCCCCTGATCTATCCCATTGAGCGTCTGCTCAGTGAACAGAAGACTCCTCTCCATATTGTCTATGGATCTCAGTGTTGCCAGCTGCACATTTAGATTCAGAATCTAGGTTTCCAAATGCACAACGTGCTCACATCTCGCACAGCAGTATGCACCCTCGATCGGCTGCTCAAGGACTGCATACATGTGGCAAGATGTGCACTGGATGGCATTAACAAGAGTGGAGTACATTTCCTAATGGGGATTGCACCAGACAGAACAGTTCAATAAAAAAAATAAAAAATAAATACAAAGTATTAATAAAAAACAGACAGCAATTCCTCCCTTGGAAACTCCCTGACTCCAAAGTCACTGAATCACAAGTCACACTTACCGCCGTCCACACTTACGCTCTGGTCACACTCAGCTCGCTCACACTCGCTATGCTGAAGATTTATAGATTTTTTTTTCTCTAGTTCCCCTTAACAGCAATCCACCTTGCTGTTCAAATGCACTTCCAAAAAGGAAGTATAGTATAAACCAAAAAGGCAATGTCCGTGTTATTGCTTCTTTAGATTGCATCTACTAAATAGTAGCACTTACTACAATACAGTTTTATGAAAATGTATGATTGAATAACAATCTCGTGAGCTCTATACACTGATTGTGTGTCTTAAAATTTATTTTAAATTTTCATGTAAGGCTGGAGACACTCTTACCGTATAAAAAAAATCGGTCCAATTTTGACAGCCGAGAAACACACAAATGTTCCCGAACAGTGATCCGTATGTAATCCTTTTGCAATGTAAGGCCGGGGTCACACTACAGCGTAATACGGACGAGTGCTAACCAGTGTGTTAGGACTATGTGCTGTATACACAGCGAAAAAAAGCTTTTGAAGTTGAGCCAGGTACAACCTGTAGATTTAGTTCTGCAGAAAAGGCTGGGAGAACTAAATCTGCAGGTTGTAGCTGGCTGCACTATAGGAGTAGGGTTAATACAGGTTGTAAATAAAGGTAAGTGACTTCCTATGCACATGCCCACTGAAGAAGCAGGACGCGAAACGTATGTCGGGGTGAGGAGGGACACTAAGGTCCACCTACATGGCTGTGCTCCTCCTGGCTGCCTGATAACACATTTATTTACTCTACACACTTCTTTATCTTGTGTTTTGCATAGTAGTCCCCATACAGCTTGAATTTTTCCTAGGAGGTCACTGACCTTGATGTATAACTTGTATTAACCCTACTCCTATTGTTTATAGTGCAGCCTTTTTATTACATGTGACTGCCAAGATAGCAGCACGGCACAGTGTCCCCCCTTTTTCACCGCTCTGTTTTTGTTATATTCATTCTGCATTTTGTTCTATAGTTTTAACAAAATATTATTATTATTATTATTTATTTATATAGCACCATTGATTCCATGGTGCTGTACATGAGAAGGGGTTACATACAAGTTACAGATA
Source organism: Ranitomeya imitator (assembly GCF_032444005.1). Classification (NCBI taxonomy): domain Eukaryota; kingdom Metazoa; phylum Chordata; class Amphibia; order Anura; family Dendrobatidae; genus Ranitomeya; species Ranitomeya imitator. The sequence continues at coordinate 110,581,273 of NC_091287.1, read as the reverse complement.
TCACATACAGTAAACAAACTAACAATGACGGACTGATACAGAGGGGCAAGGACCCTGCCATCTAATAAAAATGAATTATTTTATTTTACGCTCTGGTTCTCTTCATTCAGCTATACCTCATGTTAGTCTGAATTTGCATTGTTCGACTAAGGTGAAGTAAATTAAACCAGAAAACTACACCAGCCCCTGGCTAAAGTAACATTTTTGGTGGTGCAGTAGAGCAGTTTCATTGACTGGCTGGACCTGCTCTCCTGGGTCTCGCATGATTTTATGCCACGCTTCACTCTCACTTCTTTTGTACAAAACTGATTCCTCGAAGAAGTGAGAGCTGCTAACTCTCTGATTTCCTCCGAGTTGCATTTTCATCTGAAGCAAGGATGAGTGAAGCCGAGGCTGATTGGCTGCAGTGGTCACATGGCATAAGAACATCATGTGAGCCCCTGTAGAGCAGATGCAGTTATAGCTGGAATGACGCTGCCACCTGAGGTGAGTACAGGTTGTTTATATTTTACAAGGGGGAATATAGCATGTGAGAAGTGATTGTCCAACTCCTTATAACTGGTATACAAAATGTTCAAAATGACTGTCTTATTGAATAAATAGAAAGCTTCAATCAATTTTCTTAGGGTATGAAAGACACGCAGGTGTCTTGGGCAAACTGATTAGAAAAAGCAATAGAGTGGGGGGGGGGCATCTAGGGCAATTTTGCACATTGTACCATTTATCCTAAGGCCGGCCCCGATTGTTAGTGATCCAATAGAAGTGTGCTTCATTTTGTTCAGTCACAATTGTCACCGCCCAAGCACTTTCAGTGATGTTCTCGGGGTTGCGCACTGAAACTGCGTAGCACCCTGCTCCACTGAGGGTGCAGCTGGAGCCACTCTTCACGGCGCATGCACAGCTCCCCGATAGAGACTGCGCAAGCATGGCTCCATAATACACTGCACAAGTACAGGATTTTCAAATCGGATTTCAGTGATGTGTAACCCCGGAACATCATTCAAATTGCGTGGGAGGTGACAACCGTGACCGAATCCAATGAAGCACATCCCTATTACTAAATGAGCAGGTACAATTTAACTATATAAAGTGTTTTTTACAAATGATTAGATCTCCGTTTTTAATTTAAAAAACATTGAAGATAGTTCTTATTGACATTAGCTGTATGTTGTCATTGTCCTACAGAATAAATTTGGAGCTAATCAGATGCCTCTCTGATGCCACTGAAGTATCAACAAGTATCTGCCAATAATTCTCAGCATTTAGGATATCATTAATCTTACTAAAGTCCCAATTTCATTTGACACGTAGCCAGAAACTTGCGAGAAACCTCTACAATGCTTCACTGTAGTCTGCAGTCACTCATTATTGTACTGCTCTACAGCATTTCGGTTACAGTCAAATAGTTCAAATTCTGACTCTTTAGCCCAGAGCACCTGCTGCCATTTTTCTGCACTCCAGTTCCTGTGTTTTCATGCATAGTTATCTCACTTAGCCTTCTTTCCATGTTTAAGGTATGGCTTTTTGGCCGCAGTTCTTCCATGTGCACCACTTTTGGTAACATCTCTCTGAACAGTAGATGGTGAGACATTTTCTAAGCCCGAACATTTTCGTAAAACCCCTCCCTTGGATCTACTGTCTTCCTGCCATGACCTACATATAGCCCATATGATATCCATCTATCTACATTGATCCATATTTCTATTCTCTTTTTCACTTCCCCGCTTGTTACAGCTACTACACATTTTCCTCTAATTAGCATATGGAATCTGCTTTTTCACTTATTCTTCTTTTTTACTGTCAGACCACTATTAAGCATGTATAAGAATGGGATGGAAACTACTGAACACATGCACCTATCACTGCAAGCGGACCAAGAGTTCAACCACAAAAATCAGCAAGATGCACTTTAACTAATGAAAATGTATATGCTTAACTGCTCACTATTTTTAGTGGATGTGTATGGCAAATACATTTCTTTTGACATGCTCTGTTGAGTCCTGAATAAAACTTTTTGTAGGAAAACCCTTTGTCATATTGCCTCCAAGACTTAAGGGATCCTGTTAAACAGCTGCTGTGCATTACCAAATGGCTACACAGCTACCTAAGGCAAAATTAACATCAGTATCCATCAACATTTTTAACAATAGTTATTAGAGCTTAACACCTGCTGTTAGAGACAGATACTACCAGAAGCACATTTAGGTTACTGACTCACACATTTCCTCCCCTTTGCTCCTCATACTGTCTCCTCACACAATCCCCTTCACCGTCACCAATCCCTATACTGTCGTCTACCCGGAAGTGGCAGCAATCAGGACTTCAATACTCATGCCTAAAAGATGTGAGTACAATTGAAAGCCGTGAGCTGGCATTTTATACCTTGTTAGAATAAGCGAATCCTCAATCAGAGTGGCGATAAAGTGCAGCAGCCTGGGAGCCACCTTGGTCTGACAGCGCAGCTCGCCGGTGGCACCGGGGACAAGTGCCCGCTCCCCCGTGCCCTAAATTTGCTCCAGACATAGCCATCATCTACCATGCATAGAGAGAGCTACTGAGCTCTATCTACACATGGTGACCACAGTGCTGGTGTACATGTACGTACGTAATTTTGTGCTAAGGGGTTAAAATAATTATGCTCTAGTTCTGCTGTTCTTCTGAACTGCCACTGAAGTCTTTGTTTCAGTCATCACACAATGTATTTGTCAGCATCCTCAAGATCATTCTTACCCTGCACTTGCATGCACCAGACCGTATCAAAAGTAATAGAGCACAGACCTAGATTCTCTCAGATCTAGTTACCGTGAAAGTGGACTGCAATTTCCCAGTGGAATGTTATCAACTTTCTGACTTTTTATGCAGTGAATTGCAAAAATAATTTCTGATTCCTGAAAAGAAAATACTAGAAAAGGCTGTGGGAGCTATTTTACAACAGTTTGCTTCAGGTAATTCACTTGACACTGATTTTTTTCTACTTTATTGTACTTACAAAAATGTAGATAAATAGATAGATAGATAGATAGATAGATAGATAGATAGATAGATAGATAGATAGATAGATAGATACTACCGTTCAAAAGTTTAGGGTCACTTAGAAATTTCCTTATTTTTGAAAGAAAGGCATAGTTTTTTCCAATGAAGCTAACATTGAATGATTCAGAAATACACTCTATACATCGTAAATGTGGTAAATGACTATTCTAGCTGCAAACGTCTGGTTTGTACTGCAATATCTTCATAGGTGTATACAGGCCCATTTCCAACAACCATCACTCCAGTGCTCTTATGGTACTTTGTGTTTACCAATTGTGTAAGAAAACTAATGGATGGTTAGAATAACCTTGAAAACCCTTATGCAAGTATGTTAGCAGAGCTGAAAACATTTTGGCTGATTAGAGAACCTATAAACCTGACCTTCCTTTGAGCTAGTTGAGAATCTGGAGCATTACATGTGTTGGTTCCATTAAACTCTCAAAATGGCCAGAAAAAAAGTACTTTCATGTGAAACTCGACAGTCTATTCTTGTTCTTAGAAATGAAGGCTATTCCATGCGAGAAATTGCCAAGAAAGTTTTAGTTACTCACCGGTTAACTGTGTTTTTCGAAGTCCATGACAGCACCACCTGAGAGAGGGGATCCGCCCTTCAGGAACAGGAAACCTACAGATACAAAATGGCGGTACCTCTCCCACGCATCAGTTGGATTACAGAGCACAAGAGGACCACCAAGGTTAATGACACGATTTATGTACAATACTATCAATACTAACTATTCCACCAAAATCTGGATCATAAGTGGAAGAAGTGCACACCCAGAGCTAAAGAAAGGGAGGCAATCTACAGGTGCTGTCATGGACTTCGAAAGAAAACCATTAACCGGTGAGTAACTAAGACTTTATTCGAACGTCCATGACAGCACCACCTGAGAGAATTACAAAGAGTAATAACTAATTTAGGGAGGGACTACAGCCTGCAGCACCCTTACACCAAAGGAGAGGTCCGAGGAAGCACCCGGATCAAGCCTGTAATGGTTAAAAAAAGTGCTTGGAGAGGACCAGGTAGCAGCCTTACATATTTGGTGAATCGATACCTCCGATCTCTCCACTCACGAGGTTGCCATGGCTCTAGTGGAATGTGCTCTCAGTCTTCCAGGTGCCGACCTGACCTTTGAGAAATATGCTAGTGAAATAGCCTCCCTAATCCACCTAGCTAGCGTGGTTTTTGATGCCCTAAGGCCATTCCTCATGCCCTGATAGGAAACAAACCAGGCGTTATCTTTTTTCCAGGAATCCGTAACTGGTAGGTATTCTAAGAGACATCTCCTAACGTCTAGGGTGTGGAGTTTCTCTTCCTATTCATTACCTGGCTGGATTAGGGATGAAGGATAGGAGGACTATTTTCTGCGTTCTATGGAAAGTAGAGACTACTTTAGGCAGGTATGCTGGGTCAGGTCTAAGTATTACTCTGTTGTCCATAAATTGTGTACAGGGAGAAAGCCTGGATAACGCCTGGATGTCACTTACTTTACGAGCTGAAGTCAGTGCTACCAGGAAGGCTACTTTAAGTGACAGATTTTTTATGGAGGCCCCTGATATAGGTTCAAATTGGGCCTCTGCCATGGCCGTGAGGACTAGGTTTAAATCCCACGGCATGACCCTATCTTTCACCACTGGTCTGACCCTACTTGCTGCCTCAATAAACCTATTGATCCAGTGATTACCGGCTATGTTACAGCTAAAAAGACTCCTAAGTCTGACACCTGCACTTTAAGGGTACTAGTGGATGGCCCCATGTCCAGACCTTTTTATAGGAATTCTAGGATATGATTTATTGGTGTTGATTGGCCAGCTACCACCCCTGAGTCCTGAAGAAACCTTTTCCAGATTCTCACATATATTTGGGTTGTGATTACTTTCCTGCTTTTAAGGAGAGTATTAATCAGGCCTGGGGAGAACCCGCTATCCTTCATCAGTGACTGTTCAAAATCCACGCCGTCAGATGAAGGCCATCCACCTGAGGATGGTAAACTGGGCCCTGGGATAGAAGATCCGGGATGATTGGTAGGACCCACGGGTCGGACACTGAAATAGTCCTGAGATATGAGAACCATGCCCTCGTGGGCCTAAACGGGGCGATCATTATAATTCTCGCCCTGTCTTTCTTGATTTTCCTCATCACCAGGGGCAGTAGAGACAGGGGAGGGAAGGCATAGGCTAGTCTGAACTCCCACTTTATAGAAAGAGTGTCTACTGCCAAAGGGTCTTCTCTGGGAATTAGTGGGCAAAATTGCCTTACCCTCCTGGTCTCTCTGGTGGCGAAGAGATCTATCTCTGGCTGACCCCACCTTTGCAGAATCAGGTAGAAGATTGCAGTTTTTAGGGACCATTCCCCTTGTTTTAGAAGATTGCGGCTTAAATAATCCGCTGTGGTGTTTTCTTTTCCTTTTATGTGCAGAGCGGTTAAAGACAGAAAATGCTGCTCTGCTAGTTGGAACAAACTTTCTGCTACATTCATCAGGGGTCTGGTACAAGTCCCGCCTTGGTGATTTATGTATGCCATGGTGACTTGATTGTCGGAGAACACTCATACATGATGACCCTGTAGATACACAAGGAGTCTTTTAGCCACCTGTTCCACTGCTGTTAATTCTTTCAGGTTAGAAGACATTTCTACCTGATGGTACTCCCATAGTCCCTGGACTAAAACCTCACCCATGTGAGCCCCCCAACCGGAAGGACTTACATCTGTGGTGATTATACGGGTTATGTTATATTCCCAGGGCACCCCTCTGGATCGATTGTTTCCGTCAAGTGACCAATCGGGGGATTTTATAGCATTTCGGGACAAAGTCAGCTGGCCTTCTAGGTAACCCCCAAAGTTTTTTGGTGTTTTGGTGTAACAAAACCTCGCCCTGTAATTTCCTTATGTGGAACTGGGCCCACCGGACAACAGGAATACAGGATGAGAGAGAGCCCAAAAGAGATATTGGCTTCCTTTGAGACATGGTGGGGTTATTAGAGGCATTCAGAACCTGACTAACTTATCAGGAGGCAGACAACATTCCTGTTTCTGGGAATCTAAGATTAGCCCTAAGAATTGTTGGGTTCTCATGGGTTGCATTCGGGATTTTTTGATGTTAGTAGCCACCCTAACTGCTCCAGAGCAGACATTGCTTTTTGTAATTGCTGCAAACAATGTTCTGAGGTTTTGCCTACCATAAGGAAGTCATCAAGGTAGGGGATCACTAGAATGTCTGACTCACGCAGATGGGCCATAACCCTAACTATAACCTTAGTGAACACTCTGGGGGGCGATTGCAATACCAAAGGGAAGGGCAACATATTGGAAATGTCGGGCCAACCCCTCTAAATGAACCGCCACTCTAAGGAATTGTTGGTGAGCTGCATGAATGGGTATATGGTAATAGGCATCTTTTAGATCCAACACTACCATAAAGCAGTTTTCAAGCAATAATTTTATTGTGGAATTGATTGTTTCCATTTTAAATGGCCATATGACCAGAAATTCATTGAGGGCTTTCAGATTTATTATGGTCCTAAAGGAGCCATCAGGCTTACGGACTAGGAACAGAGGGGAGTAGAAACCTCTCCCCCTATCTTCCTCCGGCACTTCTGTCAGGATCTTTTTACTGCAAAGGTCATGAATTTCAGCTTCCAGGGCTGCCTGCTCCGATAGGGAAGATCTGGGTGGGGTAATCTTAAAACTATTTGGGGGGATACAGGAACATTCTAATCATAGTCCCGTGACTATCAACCCCGGAATCCAGTTGCTGTTTGAAATCAAGGACCAGGCCAGGTAGAAGGCAGATAGCCTACCTCTTACCAGAGCCACTAGTCATTGGGGTGGCTTCTTAGGCTCACGGGACGTTCCTTCCTGGCGCCCCCCACCTCCAAACAAAAATCGAGTACCACTCCTTCTATTTTCATCCCATCTGCCTCGGTCCCTGGACGACCTTCTACAAAAAAATCTTTTCCTGGTGAAAGGGCGTCTATAAGAACGGGTTGGCAGACTGGGGAATTTCTTTTTATCGTCTCCAGCTTTTTCCAGAAGTTCATCCAGAAATGGGCCGAACAGATATACTCCCTCACATGGAATGGGGCAGAGATGGGATCTGGCCTGGATGTCCCCTGGCCAACACTTCAGCCACAGAGCCCTTCATGCAGCATTTGATAGTCCTGCGGCTCTGGCCACCATCCTTGCTGAGTCTGCTGAAGCATCCACTAAAAAGGCTGCAGCATTCTGAATTATTGGCAGGGACTTTCGGATGGATTCTCTTGAGGTTCCATCTTCTAGTTGGGATTCAAGCTGCTCCAGCCAGACCATCATGGATCTGGCTGTGCATGTAGCAGCTACAGCCGGTCTTAGGGCACCACCTGAAATTTCCCATGTCCCTTTCAGAAATTAATCCACTTTTTTATCCAGCGGATCTTTTAAGGAAGCCATATCATCAAAAGGGATGGAGGATTTTTTTAAGGCTTTAGCTACAGCTGCATCCAGCTTTGGGGCTTTATCCCATCTGTTTACCAAGGGGTCCTCGAATGGATATCTCCATTTGAAGGCTGGTGGTAGAGAGCAGGGCTGGCTCCAGGTTTTTGAGGGCCACGGGTGAAAGAATCTCACATACCACGATTCATGATGCGCAGATACAGCAGAGAAATATAGCACAGCCACGTAGCATATAACACAATCCTCGTAGTATAAAACACAGCCCACGTAGCATATAGCACAGCCACATAGCATATAACACAGCCCACGTACTATATAACACAGCCCACATAGCATATAACGCAGCCACATAGTATATAACACAGCCCACGTAGTATATAGCACAGCCACTTAGTATATAGCACAGAAACATAGTATATAGCTCAGCCACGTAGTATATAGCACAGGCACAGCCCACATAGTATATAGCACAGACACGTAGTATATAGCAGCCACGTATTATATAGCAGCCACATAGTATATAGCAGCCACAAAGTATATAACACAGCCACATAGTATATAGCAGTGTGGGCACCATATCCCTGTTAAAAAAAAGAAATAAAATTAAAAATAGTTATATACTCACCTTCTGGTGGCTCCCGGTTCCAGCCCAGGCCTTAGCGATGCTCCCGCCAGGTCCATTCCCAGTGATGCTTTGCGGCAATAACCCATGATGACATAGCGGTCTCGCATGATCCTACGTCATCCGGAATCATTTTGCTATGCATCACTGGGAATGGAGCTGCCGAGAGAATCGCGAGGAGCTGGAAGACTGCCGGGGCCGACGGAAGGTGAGAATAGCACAATTTTTTACTTTTTAAATTATTTTTAACATTATATATTTGTACTATTGATGCTGCATAGGCAGCATCAATAGTAAAAAGTTGGTCACACTTGTCAAAATGGGCCCCCCCCCCCTTCCCCGGTCTCGCTAGGGCCCCGGCACTTGCTCGGGTGCGCCGGGTGCTGACGCCGGCCCTGTTAGAGTGCCCTTTTTCTCTGGCTTTTTCCACTCTCTAGTTATCAAGCTCTGGACTTTGTCATTTAACAGAAAGGAGTTGCGTTTCCTAGGGTCAAGACCGCCGAACATCAGATCTGGTGCTGAAAGATCCGGTTTTGTGTCAGTTACCCCCTTAGTGGACCTTACTGACTTGACCAATTTGTCCATCTGATCTAAGAAGAGGAGGTAGAGACCTCTGAGGAATAATCGCCTTTCCTAGGGGCAGCTGAGGACTCTGACCCTGGGAAACTTGCTCCTCTTTTTTTCTTAAAAGATTCTCCTTGAGATAGGGATTTTAGGGAATCTTTTACTTCCATTCTAATAATTTCCCTTATGCTTGCGGTGAAGTCAGGGGTTTCTTCCGCCACCTGTGGAGTGGGGAAAAGAATAAAGGACTATGCCTTAACTAGGGACTACCACTCCCCCTTTATTTACCCACCTACCATCTGTCGCAAACAGTACTGGCACAACTTTTTAGAGCAGGCATCTGGAAAGGGCCAACTACAAAGGGCACATTCCCTGTTTTTTGCTTTACCAGAGCATTTCTTCCCCTAGAAAAATAAATAAGGGAAATACTGCATCAGGGTACATTCACGGAGATCTCTTACCCAAGCAGTAGCGGTAGGTACCGGATCATGGGGGGAGCGAGCAGTATCCTTCAGCCTGGAAGAACCTTTGCGGCTGGGCTGCTCGTTTCATCCTCGGTTTTTCAGCTGGGGGTTTGCATGGGACCTCTCTGAGGCACACTCCTGCTCCAGCTCCATGGAAGCCTCTGGCTCATCCATTGCTGTAATGGGCCAAAAGCAGCCTTGCAGCACGTCTTGGGGTTTTTTATAGCCCTCCCCCGAATCTGGGTCAGCAGGTGTGTGTGTGTGCCAGGGGATTTGCCCCCCCATTCAGAACATTCCTTAACCTATCCAAATGTGCTCCAAGAACTATTTAGGAAAGAAGCAGGCAGCTGGTATTTTATCTGTAATGGAGTGGCCAGCGCAGTCACCAGATCTCAACCCCATTCAGCTGTTGTGGGAGCAGCTTGACCATATGGTACGCAAAAAGTGCCCATCAAGCCAAACCAACTTGTGGGAGGGCCTTCTGGAAGCATGGGGTGAAATTTCTCCAGATTACCTCAACAAATGAACTGCTAGAATGCCAAAGGTCTGCAATGATGTAATTGCTTCAAAGGGAGCATTCTTTGACGAAAGCAAAGTTTGAAGGAGAAAATTATTATTTCAAATAAAAATCTATTTTTTGAATCTTGTCAATGTCTGGACTAGATTTTCAATTCATTTGGCAACTTATTTGATTAATAAAAGTATGAGTTTTCATGGAAAACACAAAATTGTCTTGGTGACCCTAAACTTATGAATGGTAGTGTAGATATATATAGATATAGACAAATAAAACCAACCAGCACTCCTAATGTGAACACGTGCACGCTGCAAAACTGCATTATATAGACAAAAAAGAACACAGCAGCACATGTGCTTGAATCTAGGCCATGTTAAAACACAGAAAAACATTAAAAACATTCAATATAGATCATACTTCTCAAAAACATTTTTTTTTTAAATTTTACAAAACAGTAATAGATGAAAATGAAGGTTCTTAGCGCATAAATTGGCCAATTCATGTATGCCCATCAACCACGGCAAGGTGACCTCCCTCTGATGGGTACTACTCTACTGTACATGCCACTTTTGGGCCACCAGCCTACAACTATGGCCAATTTATGTGCAAAGAACGTTCATTTTCATCTATTACTGTACGTTTTGTAAAAAAAAAATTTCTTTGAATTTTTTTTAACCTCTTTCTGCCATTAGATGTACTATTCCGTCCATGTGACCTGGGCCCTACTTCCCATGGACGGAATAGTACGTCATAGGCGATCGGCTTCGCTCACGGGGCCACCGGGTGTCAGCCACCAACCTACAACTATGGAGAAAACATGTCACTCTTGGACTACAATTTATGGGCAGGTAGAGCGGATTACGGCCACCTGCAAGGTGTGCAAGATCAGTCTGGAGGCAGCCAGCATCCAATAACTAAATAGACAAAAAAAACTGCCAACACTCCTAATGTGAACACGTGAACGCTGCAAAACTGCATTATATAGACAAAAAAGAGCACAGCAGCACGTGCATAAATCTAGGCCATGTGAAAACACAGAAAAACATTAAAAACATTCAATATAGATTATACCTCTCAAAAACATTTAACCCTTTTACCCCCAAGGGTGGTTTGCACGTTAATGACGGGCCAATTTTTACAATTCTGACCACTGTCCCTTTATGAGGTTATAACTCTGGAGCGCTTCAATGGATCCCAATAATTCTGACGCTGTTTTCTCATGACATATTGTACTTCATGTTAGTGGTAAAAAAAAAAATTGATATTACCTGCATTTATTTGTGAAAAAAACGGAAATTTGGCGAAAATTTCACAATTTTCCAAATTTGAATTTTTATGCCCTTAAATCACAGAGTTATGTCACACAAAATACTTAATAAGTAACATTTCCCACATGTCTACTTTACATCAGCACAATTTTGGAACCAAAATATTTTTTTGTTAGGGAGTTATAAGGATTAAAAGTTGACCAGCAATTTCTCACTTTTACGACACCTTTTTTTTAGGGACTACATCACATTTGAAGTCACTTTGAGGGTTCTATATGATAGAAAATACCCAAGTGTGAAACCATTATAAAAACTGCACCCCTCAAGGTGCTCAAAACCACATTCAAGAAGTTTATTAACCCTTCATGTGTTTCACAGGAATTTTTGGAATGTTTAAAAAAAATGAACATTTAACTTTTTTCACAAAAAAAGTTACTTCAGCTCCAATTTGTTTTATGTTACCCAGGGTAACAGGAGAAATTAGACCCCAAAAGTTGTTGTACAATTTGTTCTGAGTATTCTGATACCCCATATGTGGGGGTAAACCACTGTTTGGGCGCATGGCTGAACTCAGAAGGGAAGGAGCGCCATTTGACTTTTCAATGCAAAATTGACTGGAATTGAAATAGGACGCCATGTCGTGTTTGGAGAGCCCCTGATAGGGGAGAGCCTAGGCTGATAGTGACCTGCGAGTTTGGGATGGATATCGCTCCCCACTGCAATTCAGGACATACTTCTCCAGTGTGATTCACATCCTGTATCTCTGCTCGGATAAGTTTTCTTTGATCTAATACTAAGTATGTCTCCTGATAAACCGACTTCGGGGAAAAGCGTCGAGATGAACATGCTTAAGAGATGAACATGCTTAATGTTAAAATCAACTGAGATTAACATATCAGAAATCAAATTAGCTAAGGATTTATTATATGTATAGGAATTGTCACTAATATAATTATTTGTTGTTATTGCATTGTTTACCTGGTTCCTAAACTGATATATTTATATCTATTTCTACCATTGTTTGCTTAGTTAAGTTCCCTGGGTACTGCTAGGGTGTATTAGGGCCCGACGACGAGCGGAGTGCCATTTGCGCAGGATTGTAGGGTGCCAACCTCCACAGGCAGGTAGGATAAACCTAGGTACAGTGTATAGGTAATATATATTCCCAAGTGCTTATTATCATACTGGTTTTTGGAAATAGGTGCAATAATTGGATAGTGTGTGTTAGGCTACGTTCACATTGGCGTTCCGCCAATGTGCGTCGCTGTTGCGCCGGCGACGCAGCGGCGACGCAGCGGCGACGCGCCCCTATGTTTAACATAGGGGACGCGTGCGTCGTTTTGGTGGCGTTTTTCGCCACGTGCGTCGTTTCCGACGCTAGCGTCGGACGCAAGGAAACGCTACATGTAGCATTTTCTGTGCGTCCGATTTTCGTCGGAAAACGACGCACGCGTCGCAAAACGCGCGCGTTTTTGCGCGCGTTTGCGTGCGTTTTAGTGTGCGTCGCGCGTTGCGTCGCCGACGCACGGCGGCGCAACGCTAATGTGAACGTAGCCTTAGGAGTCGAGTTTCCTCTGCTGCACAGGGGGAATCTCGATCCGTGTCTGCTGCGGTCTCCCATTCTGCTTCGGCCGCAGTGGGCTCTGCTCAGCGGAGGCGCCGCTCCCAGCGTCTTGCTGGGACTGATTCTGTGCAGGGGGTTACTGCTGCCTTTTCTGGCTCTCCTGTTGTACCCTGCACTGATCAGCGGCGAGCGGGCTTCTCTGGGACTAAGTCCTTATTTGCACACACTGAGCATGCCCAGGGTAAGATCTCCCGTTGGAGATCGAGGGTCACATGCTATTGTGACGCCCAGGAGACCGGGATACCCAGCACCGGACCAATGGAGTCTGTCTCTTGAGGGGGATGTCACGGGTGGCTTGACCCGGTGCTGTGGCCTCAGGCAATGCACAGTGTAAGGGGTATCATGAGGGGACAGGCACTTACTTGATCAGCAGCAGGTTCTCCCAGCGGTGACGATCCCGATCCTGGATAGATGGCTATTGTCCAAATGAAAGACTGAGGCACTGAAACGTTTAACCAGTTTACTTTAACATAAAAGGATTTACAACCAGTCCTGTCACCGGAGTCTGTATGGGAACTCTGAGTTACTTTGACCCTGCCGGGGTCTTCGCCTCTTATTGTGCGCAATTTCTGTGTGGCCCTGCTGCTGTATGTGAACTGGCTGCCGGCCCAATCTGTCCCCTCCGGGTCCTGGTTCGACGGGCAACCCGAGTCCTTTTATCGGTTTACCCCCTCTGGGAGTACCGCTGAACTCTGTGTCTGTTGCTGCGTCCGGCCCTAGTGAAGCTGATATCACCTCACGTTTTTCCGGTTGCTGTATTATATATAATGAATACAGCCACGGATCCGGTATCCGTCTTTGCGCCTGTTCTGGGTAGTGATTAATGCTACCCGGTTCTCACAATGTCCTTTTTCTCTATCCCTCTTCTCCTCAGGCCGGTGATTTAGGCCTGGTAACAGTCACAGGGCTGTTAGAGATTCAACTGTATGACCTCTCACTTTCAGCTCCTTAACCCAACTGCCATTTCTTCTCTCAGACCAGAATGGATCAAGGGGAGTCTCTGGAGCTCCCCCTTCTGGCCGGAGGTGGTAGTGCAGTCTTGCTATTTTAGTATTTGTACTTACTGTCAGTAACTATTTTTGTGGCAAATACCCCTAGGGGTGCCACACTCAGGCACTGCAGCACATCCCATTGGTCCTCTTGGCAGGTCCTGAAAGGGCAAAACTTCTGTAGCTGCTTCCTGTGCTGCAACTATATAAACTGCGCATGACCGCACGGCCATGCGCTAGTATTGTCTTGATATAATGTGTGTGTGTAGATGGATGTATGTCGATGGATGAAAGCTCCTAAGTATCCCTCCCTAGTGTTGTTGACTGCTCGCGGATGATGGTAGCTATCTAGCGCCCGACTAGCCATCTGCACGTAACACACATCACAGCGTCCAGTTGCTGTGTCTGCCAGTACGGCGCCGTGCGCTTCCTCTGCGCTTTCCTTACCCAAGCCTGGGTGGTTAGTGGCGTCTGTCAGTGCGGCACCGCATGCACTCTCGTGCCTCTATACTGTATTTAATAGTTACCTTACACACCCAGTTGCGGTGTTGTGCCAGCAAGTGGTCTAATCGGACTTCAATCCCGAGTTGGGGTTGTGTTCGCTGACTTCTTGCTCGCGCTCTATGTGCGGTACCGCGGTCCTGTGACGCAACAGGATCGCTTCCTTCACGCAGGGTGAAGTTAACCCGTGCGTGTATACTTATAGTACCGCCATATAGTCCGTCTTACTAGCAGCAGGGTTTATACCTGCACGGTGGACCTCGGACTGCGAACGCACCTAGTTTCATATCATCTATACTTGGTGCGTTCCGCCAGTTCCTTAACATAATACTAGCGCCAAGGTCTGGCTAGTAAATGGCGGACATTCAGCAATCTTTGCGGTATATCCAGCAGCTGGAGGGTAGGTTGACGGCTCTCGAGAGCTCAACCTCAGCTGTGGATGTTACCGCAGTTGCTGTACAGGCTGCTAGCGTGGCTGCAGCAACCTTGTCCACTGCCACCCCTGTTCCGACATTATCTCGCCTCCCGTTGCCAGAAAAATGTTCTGGAGATTGCAAAACTTGTAGGGGATTCGTGAGTCAGTGCTCTATCCACCTCGAGCTCCTGGCTGCACGTTTTCCTACAGAGCGGGCTAAGGTGGGATTTATTGTCTCTCTCTCTTGTCGGACAGGGCGTTGGAGTGGGCTACGCCTCTGTGGGAGCGTGGTGATCATGTGGTGCAGAGTGCTCCGTTGTTTCTGAGTACTCTGAAGAAGGTCTTTTTAGGACCTCAAGTCACCCATGACACAGCGCTCCAACTACTGGCATTAACTCAGGGTGAGTCCTTGGTCAGCCATTTTTCCGTCCGCTTCCGTACTTTAGCTTCTGAGCTGGAGTGGTCGGATAAAGCCCTTATCCCCATATTTTGGAGGGGCCTGGCTGATCACGTTAAGGACGCTCTGGCCACTAGGGAGATTCCTGCCACACTGGAGGAGTTAATAACTGTCTCTACTCGTATTGACCTCCGTTTTAACGAGCGGAGGTTAGAGCGAGCCCAGTGTAGGCAGAGGTTTCGGCTGGCTCCCACCTTCGCCAAACCTTTGGAATCTCCAATCCAGGCATCTGAGTCACATGAGGCCTTAGAAGTGACACGAGCGGGATCCAAATCTCAGTCCGCCCGTGCACATAGGGTCCGTCATGTTTGCCAGCAGTCAGGACATCTTGCCTCCAAGGGTCCTCAGCGGTCGGGAAAACGTCAGCGTCTAGTGGCAGTTGGAGGAGGTACACTAGACACGGCGACGTTTGCCTCAAAGTTGTCCTTCAAGGGGACAATAACCATAGGCCCATCCACTCTTATGGTCGAGCTATGCGTGGATTCTGGGGCAGAGGGTAATTTTATGTCTTCCTCTTTTGCCCAGCGTCACGCAATACCCTTGGTGATGCTCGCCAAGCCTGTAACCGTTCGAGTGGTAAATGGGTCAACACTACCCTCACAGATTACCCACCAAACCATTCCTTTCACGCTTTCTGTGTCTCCATCACATCAGGAGATAATCTCCCTATTAGTCATTCCTGAGGGAATTGATGAGGTCCTGTTGGGGATACCATGGCTTCGCTACCATTCTCCTCATATTGAGTGGTCCTCTGGGAGAATTTTGGGATGGAGTAAATCCTGCGAGGGTAGATGTCAGAGGGAGTGCGTTCAGGTTGCTACTACACAGGTACCCGCAGATCTTTCCTCTCTCCCCAAGCACTATTGGCCCTATGCTGACGTGTTCTCCAAAAGAGCTGCGGAGACCCTTCCGCCTCACCGCCCCTATGACTGTCCTATTGACCTCTTGCCTGGTGCTGAGCCTCCCCGGGGTCGAGTCTATCCGTTATCTCTCCCGGAGACGGAGGCAATGTCTCAGTACATCCAAGAGAATCTGGCAAGAGGATTCATTAGGAAGTCAGTGTCACCGGCAGGGGCTGGGTTCTTCTTCGTACAGAAGAAGACTGGAGACTTATGTCCATGCATAGACTACAGGGGTCTTAACGCCATCACCGTTAAGAACAAGTACCCATTACCCCTGATATCTGAGCTGTTTGATAGGCTACGGGGAGCGAGGATATTTACTAAGTTAGATCTGCGGGGTGCTTACAACCTGATTCGCATCCGTGAGGGGGATGAATGGAAGACGGCTTTTAACACCAGGGATGGGCACTATGAATATCTGGTGATGCCCTTCGGGCTCTGTAATGCCCCAGCCGTTTTCCAAGACTTTGTGAACGACATCTTCCGGGATATGCTCACCACCTCGGTCGTAGTCTATCTGGATGATATTCTCATCTTCTCCCCAGATATTGACTCCCATCGGAGAGATGTTTGCAAAGTCTTCGTCCTCTTACGGGCAAACTCCCTCTACGCCAAGTTGGAGAAGTGTGTGTTTGAGCAGGAGTCCTTGCCTTTCCTTGGTTATATCATCTCTGCCCAGGGTTTGGCTATGGATCCTGCCAAGCTACAGGCTGTATTGGACTGGCAGGAACCCCATTCTCTTAAAGCGGTGCAGCGCTTTATGGGGTTCATTAATTACTATCGCCAGTTCATTCCACACTTCTCAACTTTGGTAGCTCCCTTGGTTGCCCTCACCAAGAAGGGAGCAAATCCCAAGTTGTGGTCAGAGGAGGTCTCCAAAGCCTTTCTCTCGATCAAGTCACACTTCGCTAGCGCTCCCATCCTACATCGCCCCGATGTTGATAAACCATTTATCTTGGAGGTGGATGCCTCATCCGTTGGTGCTGGAGCAGTCCTTTTCCAAAAGGATGCTCAAGGTCGGAAGCATCCTTGCTTCTTCTTCTCCAAAACCTTCACACCAGCGGAGAGGAATTATTCCATCGGGGACAGGGAGTTGCTAGCCATGAAGTTGGCTTTTTCAGAGTGGAGACATCTCTTGGAGGGAGCTCACTTTCCCTTCCAAGTCTTCACTGACCACAAGAACTTGGTATATCTACAAACGGCCCAGCGGCTGAATTCTCGCCAGGCTAGATGGTCGCTGTTCTTCTCCCGGTTCCATTTTACTCTCCATTTCCTCTCCGGGGAGAAGAATGTTCGTGCTGACGCTCTCTCCTGCTCCGTAGTGTCATCGGAGGAGGAGGAGCCTCGGCTTATTGTCTCTTCTGAGAGCCTGAGAACTGTAGCTCCGGTTTCGCTAGAGTCTGTGCCCCCGGGCAAGACTTTCGTACCAGCTAACTTGCGACCGGAGGTTCTCTCTTGGGCTCACTCCTCCAGAGTGGGTGGGCATTTTGGGACCAAGAGGACATCTGAGCTTTTGGCGAGAACATACTGGTGGCCGCATATGGCCCGAAATGTCAGGGACTATATTCAGGCATGCGTTTCTTGCGCCCAGAATCGGTCTCCTCGGCAACGGCCTGCTGGGTTGCTTTACCCTCTACCGGTGGCAGACAGGCCCTGGGAGATGGTCGGGATGGACTTTGTGGTGGGCTTACCCAAGTCGCGTGGCTGCTTCATTATTTGGGTTGTCACCGACCATTTCTCTAAGATGGTGCATTTGGTGCCGCTTCCTCGGTTACCCTCAGCACGGGCCTTGGCGGTGTTGTTCATTAAGCACGTTTTCCGATTGCATGGTATGCCTGATAAGATTGTCAGCGATCGGGGTCCCCAGTTCGCGTCTCGGTTTTGGAGAGAGCTCTGCCGTTTACTCAGCATAGAGTTAAACCTCTCCTCTGCATACCATCCCGAGACGAATGGGTTGGTGGAGAGAACCAACCAGACTCTGGTGACATATTTGCGACATTTCATCTCTGCTAGGCAGGATGACTGGGCATCTTTGCTACCTTGGGCGGAATTTGCCTTGAACAACGCCGTAGCCGATTCCACTGGTCAGACTCCTTTTCTCCTTAACCCCTTCATGACCCAGCCTATTTTGACCTTAAAGACCTTGCCGTTTTTTGCAATTCTGACCAGTGTCCCTTTATGAGGTAATAACTCAGGAACGCTTCAACGGATCCTAGCGGTTCTGAGATTGTTTTTTCGTGACATATTGGGCTTCATGTTAGTGGTAAATTTAGGTCAATAAATTCTGCGTTTATTTGTGATAAAAATGGAAATTTGGCAAAAAATTTTGAAAATTTCGTAATTTTCACATTTTGAATTTTTATTCTGTTAAACCAGAGAGATATGTGACACAAAATAGTTAATAAGTAACATTTCCCACATGTTTACTTTACATCAGCACAATTTTGGAAACAAAATTTTTTTTTGTTAGGAAGTTATAAGGGTTAAAATTTGACCAGCGATTTGTCATTTTTACAACGAAATTTACAAAACAATTTTTTTTAGGGACCACCTCACATTTGAAGTCAGTTTGAGGGGTCTATATGGCTGAAAATACCCAAAAGTGACACCATTCTAAAAACTGCACCCCTCAAGGTACTCAAAACCACATTCAAGAAGTTTATTAACCCTTCAGGTGCTTCACAGCAGCAGAAGCAACATGGAAGGAAAAAATGAACATTTAACTTTTTAGTCACAAAAATTATCTTTTAGCAACAATTTTTTTATTTTCCCAATGGTAAAAGGAGAAACTGAACCATGAAAGTTGTTGTGCAATTTTTCCTGAGTACGCTGATACCTCACATGTGGGGGTAAACCACTGTTTGGGCGCACGGCAGGGCTTGGAAGGGAAGGAGCGCCATTTGACTTTTTGAATCAAAAATTGGCTCCACTCTTTAGCGGACACCATGTCACGTTTGGAGAGCCCCCGTGTGCCTAAAAATTGGAGCTCCCCCACAAGTGACCCCATTTTGGAAACTAGACGCCCCAAGGAACTTATCTAGATGCATAGTGAGCACTTTGAACCCCCAGGTGCTTCACAAATTGATCCGTAAAAATGAAAAAGTACTTTTTTTTCACAAAAAAATTCTTTTAGCCTCAATTTTTTCATTTTCACATGGGCAACAGGATAAAATGGATCGTAAAATGTGTTGGGCAATTTCTCCTGAGTACGCCGATACCTCATATGTGGGGGTAAACCACTGTTTGGGCACATGGTAAGGCTCGGAAGGGAAGGAGCGCCATTTGACTTTTTGAATGAAAAATTATTTCCATCGTTAGCGGACACCATGTCGCGTTTGGAGAGCTCCTGTGTGCCTAAACATTGGCGCTCCCCCACAAGTGACCCCATTTTGGAAACTAGACCCCCCAAGGAACTTATTTAGATGCCTAGTGAGCACTTTAAACCCTCAGGTGCTTCACAAATTGATCTGTAAAAATGATAAAGTACTTTTTTTTCACAAAAAAATTCTTTTCGCCTCAATTTTTTCATTTTCACATGGGCAGTAGGATAAAATGGATCATAAAATTTGTTGGGCAATTTCTCCCGAGTACGTCGATACCTCATATGTGGGGGTAAACCACTGTTTGGGCACACGGCAGGGCTCGGAAGGGAAGGCGCGCCATTTGACTTTTTGAATGGAAAATTAGCTCCAATTGTTAGCGGACACCATGTCGCGTTTGGAGAGCCCCTGTGTGCCTATGCATTGGAGCTCCCCCACAAGTGACCCCATTTTGGAAACTAGACCCCCCAAGGAACTTATCTAGATGCATATTGAGCACTTTAAACCCCCAGGTGCTTCACAGAAGTTTATAACGCAGAGCCATGAAAATAAAAAATTATTTTTCTTTCCTCAAAAATGATTTTTTAGCCTGGAATTTCCTATTTTTCCAAGGATAATAGGAGAAATTGGACCCCAAATATTGTTGTCCAGTTTGTCCTGAGTACGTTGATACCCCATATGTGGGGGTACACCACTGTTTGGGCGCACGGCAGGGCTCGGAAGGGATGGCACGCCATTTGGCTTTTTAAATGGAAAATTAGCTCCAATCATTAGCGGACACCATGTCACGTTTGGAGAGCCCCTGTGTGCCTAAACATTGGAGATCCCCCAGAAATGACCCCATTTTGGAAACTAGACCCCCAAAGGAACTAATCTAGATGTGTGGTGAGGACTTTGAACCTCCAAGTGCTTCACAGAAGTTTATAACGCAGAGCCATGAAAAAAAAAAAAAATTATTTTCTCAAAAATGATCTTTTAGCCTGCAATTTTTTATTTTACAAAGGGTAACAGGAGAAATTTGACCCCAAAAGTTGTTGTCCAGTTTCTCCTGAGTACGCTGATACCCCATATGTGGGGGTAAACCACTGTTTGGGCACATGCCGGGGCTCGGAAGTGAAGTAGTGACATTTTGAAATGCAGATTTTGATGGAATGCTCTGTGGGCGTCACGTTGCGTTTGCAGAGCCCCTGATGTGGCTTAACAGTAGAAACCCCCCACAAGTGACCCCATTTTGGAAACTAGACCCCGAAAGGAACTTATCTAGATGTGTGGTGAGCACTTTGAACCCCCAAGTGCTTCATAGAAGTTTATAATGCAGAGCCGTGAAAATAATTAATACGTTTTCTTTCCTCAAAAATAATTATTTAGCCCAGAATTTTTTATTTTCCCAAGGGTAACAGGAGAAATTGGATCGCAAAAGTTGTTGTCCAGTTTCTCCTGAATACGCTGATACCCCATATGTGGGGGTAAACCACTGTTTGGGCACATGCTGAGGCTCGGAAGTGAAGTAGTGACGTTTTGAAATGCAGACTTTGATGGAATGCTCTGTGGGCGTCACGTTGCGTTTGCAGAGCCCCTGATGTGGCTTAACAGTAGAAACCCCCCACAAGTGACCCCATTTTGGAAACTAGACCCCGAAAGGAACTTATCTAGATGTGTGGTGAGCACTTTGAACCCCCAAGTGCTTCATAGAAGTTTATAATGCAGAGCCGTGAAAATAATAAATACGTTTTCTTTCCTCAAAAATAATTATTTAGCCCAGAATTTTTTAATTTTCCCAAGGGCAACAGGAGAAATTTGACCCCAATATTTGTTGTCCAGTTTCTCCTGAGTACGGTGATACCCCATATGTGGGGTAAACTACTGTTTGGGCACATGCCGGGGCTCGGAATTGAAGTAGTGACGTTTTGAAATGCAGACTTTGATGGAATGCTCTGCGGGCGTCACATTGCGTTTGCAGAGCCCCTGATGTGCCTAAACAGTAGAAACCCCCCACAAGTGACCCCATTTTGGAAACTAGACCCCGAAAGGAACTTATCTAGATGTGTGGTGAGCACTTTGAACCCCCAAGTGCTTCATAGAAGTTTATAATGCAGAGCCGTGAAAATAATAAATACGTTTTCTTTCCTCAAAAATAATTATTTAGCCCAGAATATTTTATTTTCCCAAGGGTTACAGGAGAAATTGGACCCCAAAAGTTGTTGTCCAGTTTCTCCTGAGTACGCTGATACCCCATGTGTGGGGGTAAACCACTGTTTGGGCACACGTCGGGGCTCAGAAGGGAAGTAGTGACTTTTGAAATGCAGACTTTGATGGAATGGTCTGCGGGCGTCACATTGCGTTTGCAGAGCCCCTGGTGTGCCTAAACAGTAGAAACCCCCCACAAGTGACCCCATTTTAGAAACTAGACCCCCCAAGGAACTTATCTAGATATGTGGTGAGCACTTTGAACCCCCAAGTGCTTCACAGACGTTTACAACGCAGAGCCGTGAAAATAAAAAATCATTTTTCTTTCCTCAAAAATGATGTTTTAGCAAGCATTTCTTTATTTTCACAAGGGTAACAGGAGAAATTGGACCCCAGTAATTGTTGCACAGTTTGTCCTGAGTATGCTGGTACCCCATATGTGGGGGTAAACCACTGTTTGGGTGCACGTCGGGGCTCGGAAGTGAGGGAGCACCATTTGACTTTTTGAATACAAGATTGGCTGGAATTAATGGTGGCGCCATGTTGCGTTTGGAGACCCCCTGATGTGCCTAAACAGTGGAAACCCCTCAATTCTAACTCCAACACACCCCTAACCCTTATCCCAACTGTAGCCGTAACCCTAATCACAACCCTAACCCCAACACACCCCTAACCCTAACCACAACCCTAATTCCAACCCAACCCTAGCCCTAAGACTATGTGCCAACGTTGCGGATTCGTGTGAGATATTTCCGCACCATTTTTGAAAAATCCGCGGGTAAAAGGCACTGCGTTTTACCTGCGGATTTACCGCGGATTTCCAGTGTTTTTTGTCCGGATTTCACCTGCGGATTCCTATTGAGGAACAGGTGTAAAACGCTGCGGAATCCGCACAAAGAATTGACATGCTGCGGAAAATACAACGCAGCGTTCCCGCGCGGTATTTTCCGCACCATGGGCACAGCGGATTTGGCTTTCCATATGTTTACATGGTACTGTAAACCTGATGGAACTCTGCTGCGGATCCGCAGCGGCCAATCCGCACCGTGTGCACATAGCCTAATTCTAAAGGTATGTGCACACGCTGTGGAAAACGCTGCGGATCCGCAGCAGTTTCCCATGCGTTTACAGTTCAATGCAAACCTATGGGAAACAAAAATCGCTGTACACATGCTGCGGAAAAACTGCACGGAAACGCAGCGGTTTACATTCCGCAGCATGTCATTTCTTTCTGCGGATTCTGCAGCGGTTTTACAACTGCTCAAATAGAAAATCGCTGTTGTAAAACCGCATTGAAATGCGCAGAAAAAACATGGTAAATCCGCCATAAATCCGCAGCGGTTTAGCACTGCGGATTTATCAAATCCGCAGCGGAAAAATCCGCAGAGGAACAGAATACGTGTGCACATACCGAAACCCTAACCCTACCCCTAACCCTACCCCTAACCCTAACCCTACCCCTAACCCTACCCCTAACCCTATCCCTACCCCTACCCCTAACCCTACCCCTAACCCTACACCTAACCCTACCCCTACCCCTACCTTTACCCCTAACCCTACCCCTAACCCTAACCCTACCCCTAACCCTACCCCTAACCCTACCCCTAACCCTAACCATAACCCTAGTTCTTACCCCAACCTTAGTGGAAAAAAAAAAATATTTTTTTTATTGTCCCTACCTATGGGGGTGACAAAGGGGGGGGGTCGTTTACTTTTTTTTTTTTTATTTTGATCACTGAGATAGGTTATATCTCAGTGATCAAAATTCACTCTGGAATGAATCTGCCGGCCGGCAGATTCGGCGGGCGCACTGCACATGCGCCCGCCATTTTGGAAGATGGCGGCGCCCAGTAAAGAAGACGGACGGTCCCCGGGAGGCCGGGTAAGTATAAGGGGGGGGAGATCAGGGCACGGGGGGGGGCGTCGAGCACGGGGGGGTGGACCGGAACACGGGGGGGTGGATTGGAGCACGGAGTGGGGGATCGCTGTGCGGGCGGGTGGATCGGAGCACGGGGGGGGGGAATCGCTGTGCGGGGGGGATCGCTGTGCGGGGGGGGATCGGAGTGCGGGGGGGTTTGATTGGAGCACGGGGGGTGTGATTGGAGCACGGGGGAGCGGGCAGGAGGACGGGGGAGCGGAGCACAGGACCGAGGGGAGCAGACCACAGATCGGGGGGCTGGGGGGGCGATCGGTGGGGTGGGGTGGGTGCACATTAGTGTGTCCAGCCATGGCCGATGATATTGCAGCATCGGCCATGGCTGGATTGTAATATTTCACCATTTTTTTAGGTGAAATATTACAAATCGCTCTGATTGGCAGTTTCACTTTCAACAGCCAATCAGAGCGATCGTAGCCACGAGGGGGTGAAGCCACCCCCCCTGGGCTAAACTACCACTCCCCCTGTCCCTGCAGATCGGGTGAAATGGGAGTTAACCCTTTCACCCGATCTGCAGGGACGCGATCTTTCCATGACGCATATGCTGCGTCATGGGTCGGAATGGCACCGACTTTCATGACGCAGCGTATGCGTCAAAGGTCGGGAAGGGGTTAATTACGGCCAGCATCCGCGTGTCCCTGTGCCCATGCCCGTGTCATCCACCGATTCTAGGGTGGCAGACTGGGCGGTGGAGGCACGTGACATCTAGGACCGCACACAGGATGCCATCCGGGCCTCCAAGGAGAGAATAAGGGTTTCGGCTGATACACAACGGCGCCCCGCTACGGTCTTTGCTCCTGGCGACTTAGTGTGGCTCTCCGCCCGTAACAACAGGCTGCGAGTTGAGTCCACTAAGTTTGCTCCTCGCTACATTGGCCCGTTTAAGGTTCTGGAACAGGTAAACCCTGTGGTCTACCGTTTGGCTATTCCTCCACGCCTTGGTATCACCGATACTTTTCACGTTTCCCTCTTAAAGCCCGTTCATTTGTCCCGGTTTTCTGAGTCATCTGCTGGGACATCGGGTTCATCCACGGATGAGTTTGAGGTGAATGCTATTGTGGGGTGCAAGGTGGTACGTGGCAAGAAATTTTATCTGGTGGACTGGAAGGGTCACGGCCCAGAGGATAGAACCTGGGAGCCTGTGGAGCACATTCGGGCTCCGCTGCTTATTGCAGCTTTTGAGCGTAGTGAGGCTCAAGGAGGGGGGGCCCTAGGAGGGGGGGCAATGTTAGGAGTCGCGTTTCCTCTGCTGCACAGGGGGAATCTCGATCCGTGTCTGCTGCGGTCTCCCATTCTGCTTCGGCCGCAGTGGGCTCTGCTCAGCGGAGGCGTCGCTCCCAGCGTCTTGCTGGGACTGATTCTGTGCAGGGGGTTAATGCTGCCTTTTCTGGCTCTCCTGTTGTACCCTGCACTGATCTGCGGCGAGCGGGCTTCTCTGGGACTAAGTCCTTATTTGCACACACTGAGCATGCCCAGGGCAAGATCTCCCGTTGGAGATCGAGGGTCACATGCTCAGGCACTGCAGCACATCCCATTGGTCCTCTTGGCAGGTCCTGAAAGGGCAAAACTTCTGTAGCTGCTTCCTGTGCTTCAACTATATAAACTGCGCATGACCGCACGGCCATGCGCTAGTATTGTCTTGATATAATGTGTGTGTGTAGATGGATGTATGTCGATGGATGAAAGCTCCTAAGTATCCCTCCCTAGTGTTGTTGACTGCTCGCGGATGATGGTAGCTATCTAGCGCCCGACTAGCCATCTGCACGTAACACACATCACAGCGTCCAGTTGCTGTGTCTGCCAGTACGGCGCCGTGCGCTTCCTCTGCGCTTTCCTTACCCAAGCCTGGATGGTTAGTGGCGTCCGTCAGTGCGGCACCGCATGCACTCTCGTGCCTCTATACTCTATTTAATAGTTACCTTACACACCCAGTTGCGGTGTTGTGCCAGCAAGTGGTCTAATCGGACTTCAATCCTGAGTTGGGGTTGTGTTCGCTGGCTTCTTGCTCGCGCTCTATGTGCGGTACCGCGGTCCTGTGACGCAACAGGATCGCTTCCTTCACGCAGGGTGAAGTTAACCCGTGCGTGTATACTTATAGTACCGCCATATAGTCCGTCTTTCTAGCAGCAGGGTTTATACCTGCACGGTGGACCTCGGACTGTGAACGCACCTAGTTTCATATCATCTATACTTGGTGCGTTCCACCAGTTCCTTAACAGTGTGCAATATTATCAATATCATTAAGCACACTATATTGCACTGGGCAATGTGCAATATATTCAAGCACATGGGTGAAAAGATTATTGATGACAATCATATGTATTTGTTTGTCTGAATTGTATGGTCTGCTGTTTGATTTGCTGTTTTTTCCTGTTTTTTTCACAAAAATGATATTTTCCCAAGGGTAACAGAAGAAATTGTACCCCAAACCTTGTTGCGCAATTTGTCCTGAGTACGCTGATACCCCATATGTGGGGTAAACCACTGTTTGGGTGCATGGCAGAGCACGGAAGGGAAGGAGCGCCGCTTGACTTTTGAATTCAAAATTGGCTGGAATTGAGATGGGACGCTATGTTGTGTTTGGAGAGCCCCTGATCTGCCTAAACATTGAAACCACCCACAAGTGACACCATTTTGGAAAGTAGACCCCTTAAGGAACTTACCTAGATGTGTGGTGAGCACTTTGACAAACCAAGTGCTTCACAGAAGTTTATAATGTAGAGCCGTAAAAAAATAAAAGATCATATTTTTTCACAAAAATGATAATTTTGCCCCCCAATTTTTTATTTTCCCTAGGGTAACAGAAGAAATTGGACCCCAAAAGTTGTTGTGCAATTTGTCCTCAGTACGCTAATACCCCATATGTGGGGGAAACCACTGTCTGGGTGCATGGCAGAGCACGGAAGGGAAGGAGCGCCATTTGACTTTTCAATGCAAAATTGACTGGAATGGAGATGGGACGCCATGTTGTGTTTGGATACCCCCTGATGTGCCTAAACATTGAAACCCCCCACAATTGACACCATTTTGGAAAGTAGTCCCCCTAAGAAACTTATCTAGATGTGTGGTGAGCACTTTGAACCAACAAGTGTTTCACTACAGTTTATAACGCAGAGCCGTGAAAATAAAAATTCTTTTTTTCCACAAAAATTATTTTTAGCCCCCAGTTTTGCATTTTCCCAAGGGCAACAGGAGAAATTGGACACCAAAAGTTGTTGTCCAATTTGTCCTGAGTATGCTGATACCCAATATGTGGGAAAAAACTACTGTTTGGGTGCATGGCAGAACTCAGAAGGGAAGGAGAGCCGTTTGGAATGCAGACTTAGATGGATTGGTCTGCAGGCGTCACATTGTGTTTGCAGAGCCCGTGATGTACCTAAACAGTAGAAACCCCCCACAAGTGACCCCATATTAGAAATTAGACCCCCAAGGAACTTATCTAGATGTGTTGTGAGAACTTTAAGCCCCCAAGTGTTTCACTGCAGTTTATAGCGCAGAGCCGTGAAAATAAAAATTCTTTTTTTTCCACAAAAAATATATTTTAGCCCCCAGTTTTGTATTTTCCAAAGGGTAACAGGAGAAATTGGACCCCAAAAAGTGTTGTCCAATTTGTCCTGAGTACGCTGATACCCTATATGTGGGGGAGAACCACCGTTTGGGCGCATGGCAGAGCTCGGAAGGGAAAGAGCGCTGTTTGGAATGCAGACTTAGATGGAAAGGTCTGGAGGCGTCACATTGCGTTTGCAGAGCCCCTGATGTACCTAAACTGTAGAAACCCCCCACAAGTTACCCCATATTGGAAACTAGACCCCCAAGGAACTTATCTAGATGTGTTGTGAGAACTTTGAACCCCCAAGTGTTTCACTGCAGTTAATAATGCAGAGCCGTGAAAATAAAAAATCATTTTTTTCCCACAAAAATTATCTTTAACACCCAGTTTTGTATTTTCCCAAGGGTAACAAGAGAGATTAGACCCTCAAAAGTTGTAGTCCAATTTGTCTTGAGTACGCTAATATCCCATATGCTTTTTTAATGCAGAATTGGCTGGAAATGAGATCTGACACCATGTCGCGTTTGTAGAGCCCCTGATGTGCCTAACAGTGGAAACCCCCCAATTCTAACTGAAACCCTAACCCAAACACATTCCTAACCCTAATCCCAACCCTAACCATAACCCTAACCACACCCCTATCCCGAACATGCCCCTAACCCTAATCCCAACCACACCACTAACCCCAACACACCCCTAACCCTAATCCCAACCCTAACCACATCCTTAACTCCAACACACCCCTAACCCTAATCCCAACCATAACCCTAACCACACCCCTAACTCTGACACACCCCTAATCCCAACCCTAATCCCTGTAAATGTAATCCAAACCCTAACTTTATCCCCAACCCTAACTTTATCCCCAACCCTTAACCTAACCTTATCCCCAACCTTAACCCTAACTTTAGCCCCAACCCTAACTGTAGCCCCATCCCTAACCCTAACTGTAGTCCCAACCCTAACCCTAACTGTAGCCCCAACCTTAACCTTAACTGTAGCCCCCAACCCTAACTGTAGCCCCAACCCTAACTGTAGCCCTAACCCTAATGGGAAAAAGGAAATAAATAATTTTTTTAAGTTTTATTATATTTCCCTAACTAAGGGGGTGATGAAGTGGGGTTTGATTTACTTTTGTAGTAGGTTTTTTAGCGGATTTTTATGATTGGCAGCTGTCACACACTAAAAGACGCTTTTTATTACAAAAAATCGTTTTTGTGTCTACACATTTTGAGAGATATAATTATTCCATATTTTGGTCAACAGAGTCATGTGGGTCTTGTTTTTTGCAGGACCAGTTGATGTTTTTATTGGTACCATTTTGAGGCATGTGACAATTTTTGATCGCTTTATTCTGAATTTTGTGAGGCAGAATGAACAAAAAACAGCAATTCGTGAATTTCTTTTGCGGGGACGTTTATACCGTTCCACATTTCATAAAATTGATAAAGCAGTTTTATTCTTTGGGTCAGTATCATTACAGCGATAACTCACTTATATCTTTTTTTATGTTTTGGCGCTTTTATACGATAACATCTATTTTATATTAAAAAATAATTATTTTTGCATCACTTTATTCTGAGGACTATAACATTTTTATTTTTTTTGCTGATGATGCTGTATTACAGCTCGTTTTTTGCGGGACAAGATAACGTTTTCAGTGGTACCATGTTTATTTATATCCGTCTTTTGATCACGTGTTATTTCACTTTTTGTATGGTAATAAAGCGTTGTTTTTTGCTTTTTTTTTTAACAGTGATCACTTAAGGGGTTAACTAATGGGACAGTTTTATAGGTCGGGTCGTTACAGACGCGGCAATACTAAATATGTGTACTTTTATTGTTTTTTTTATTTAGATAAAGAAATGTATTTATTGGAACAATATATATATTTTTTTCACTATTTAGGAATTTTTTTTAGTTTTTTTTTTTAGACACATAAATATATAATCTCAATTGCGCAAGAGTTAAAACAAAGAAGTAAGAAAATCATTGTTATTTAACAGAAAAAGCAAATGCTGAATCATCAAATATAAACACATCTGCAGTAGATGAACAATTCACATACCACATTATATACACAATTCTGATACAATGAGTAATATACAGTAAGTCATTTTAAATTATATAAAAAAGTCCCAAAATAGTTGTGAAGGTGATATACAAATACTCCCTTCAGTCCTGACACTTTTTCGCCAACGTGTGTGGGTCAATCAAGGAACAATATGGGATTTATTGTGAACAGATATCTATCATAATTTAAAGGGTCTCAAAAGGGGCTTATTGTGTACGTAAATAATTGCACAATGTGAATAGCTATTAATTATGAACACATTCACACTCACCCCAAGGAAACACCGCACCTACACCCAACTGGTTCATGTACATACAAGAAAGACCCTAGCCACATCACTAATAAACACCACCTCGGACCTGGCTCTCTAAAAGGCTGTGGAGGGGATTCTTGAATCTCCTGAGGATTCATAGGGAAGGCAGCAAAACACTACCAACAAGGAAAAAGGAAAATGTTAAGAAATATATACGAGAGCCAAAGGTGAGAAACTAAGGCACATTCAAATAAGGTGGAGGTGTGAAGGTTAAGGGGTACTAAATATAAAAGGAATAAGAAACAATTCCCAAGAGCCTAACAGTGGTAATAGGAAAATGTGCTGGTAGGGAATGCAAGCCAACTCTGCAAGTATAACACTCGATCAAACACCCAGCAAAGAAAACCCCTAAGATAAAGAGCTGGAACTCCTAAGTATACATCCACGATGAAATATAGCCAGCAAGGAAGTTCAGAGAAGGTATACTATATGAAGCTCTATCCAAAATGGGATAAGGCAAACCAAAATGGGAAAGTGAAAAGCACCTGGAAAGGAGCAAACCAGGAAGGGAGATTAAGGACAAAGGAAGAATCAGCATTTTGGCAGGGAAGGAATAGAGCCATAACTCAACAGTCAGAAGAACTGACCACGAAGCAACAGTTCACAGGATCAAATCTCCAAATTGAGGCATGACAGTATTTAAATTACATTTTGTGTACTGTAGATATAAGCATGTTGGACAAATTCTATTCCTACCCCTGAAAACACCAATTGTGTTGTGTTTATTGTGTCTTGCATCTTTTGTATATATATTGTGTCATGTGAACTGTAATGTATTGTGATAAAGAGTGTGATAAGTAGTGTACAGTGTAGGATGTGATAATGAATAGATATATAGATAGTATAGGGATAGATGGTTGACTGTAGTTTAGGTAATGACAGGGTAAAATAGAGTTAATATTTGAGACTAGCCCATAGTGGGAGGGACTTAGTGTTAGGGCTAGTGACCGCTTCCTGATTTAGTTAGTGTAGGAGTTTGGAGTGAACATGAGCAGTGCAGTCATTGGCGTGATAACAGTTAAGAGGAAACTTTAGAACAAGGATAGCGAGATCTTGAAGTTACCTACAAGATAATGTGGCCTTCCGGAAAGGGGTCTTTGAATAGGCGATGAGTCACAAGAAAACTTGAGCATCCAAAGGCCAAAGTTAATGGGCCTAAACAGGACTGAGTATGTGGTACTAGTGGGGGCCCGCACGGCAGATCCAGGGCGCCAGCAGTGGAAATAAATTGGAAGTGGAAATGTTGAGCGAGTAGAGAGACTTTTTGATCAGGACTGTGGCTTAGAAGCTGGGTTGTGACGAAGTTGGGCAAAATCGTGTGCTTCACCAGCCCTGGAGTAGACTAGGGAGGAAGGATACTGTGCGGCTGAAAATTCTGTGTACTGCAAAGGAATCTTCTGAAAGACTTTGTGCCCACTATCCCTTGTATATAGCTCTTACCAAGTTACCATCCAGTAAAGACTGTGTTTTTGAACAGGAACCTCCTTTATTGAACTGCGGAATCAATGGTCCTGGCCAGCCATCCCAACCGGCTACAGGAGGCCTACATGAGCACCAAGCCCTCACAACACAAGCACAAACATCCAGACAGGATCCACACTTTCATGTAGGGCTGGAGTGAAAGGAGGAGATGAGTGCGTCGTCCATGGCTACCGCCCAGCACTGCGCTATACAGTTACTTTGGAGCTATTTGTATCAAGCCATTCGCCTAGTGAAAAGGTAAAATCACCTTCCGTACATGTTCAGTGCAAAATAGCCAAAATTATTAAGAATTACTGCAGATAAACATCATAATAAATACAGATAAAAATATCTCATATTCACAAAGGAAACATTCAGCATATGAATCAACACGAAATAGATACTGGAAAACAATTATCAAAATTTGTGAACTATGGAGGTAGGTAATAGTATTTATTTATTTTACTCATTTTTATAGTGCCATTAAAGTGAATCTGTCAGTAGGTTTTTGCTTTGTAAACTGAAGACCGCATGCTGATGAGAATTAAGACAGATTTCAGTAATCCCTGTCTTATCAAGGTCTGTGCTTTGTTACTTGCAATAATTGTTTTAGCACCAGGTGCTTATTATTGCTGGAACACAGCATGCCTGAAAGTCTGACACGTCCGCTTCACTGAAAGCATGTGGTGTGTGGCGGGGCCAGCTGTGGTGTGGGCGGGGTTAGACTTCTCAGCTCTACTTCATGCTAAAACTAAAAACTGATTGTGTCAGAACTGCTGCACTCAGTAAACTAAGTGATACATCATTGGATTAAGGGCCTCTCTGCTTACATCATGCTGCTCTCAGATGTTGTAGCAGATTCCATTTAACTCCACAGTGTTTTACAGACATCATCATCACAGTCCTGATAGGGAATATGGATTATGAGGCGCCATCAGTAGGGTTGGTTTAGGTTGTCATTATGATTTAAAAAGAGAAAACACAGTAGTTTGATAATAAATTGCTTCACCCAACCACTAACAATGAGTGGAGAAAAAGTTTTAGTGTTATCACTCAAATTCTCTGAAAAAAAAGGACAAGAAAGCAAAAATTCTGCCAGGGAATGTAAACTTTTGAGCACAACTGTATCTGGGTTAGGCTATACCAGATGCGCCACCATCAGGGCATTACTGCCCTTAGCAGTGTATTGGGCCCTCTGCATAGAAGCAAAGAGGGATGGCCCAGACTGGGCTCCCTCTCTTTTTGCTTTTGCTCACCGGGCCCCAGGGGCAGGATTCTGCCAGTTCAGTAACAAGCCTTGCAATATTTAACTCTCCTCATACTGGCATGCTTGACTTCACTTGTCACTCTCCACAAGGAGAGATTGGAAAACCATAATCAATCAATCCGATAAGTGAGCCATGTCTACAGCCCTTAATTATAAGATGAAGACATCAGCTGCATTCACTGTATACTTATGATAATTACAGTCAAAATAATTTGTATACGTTTCTTCAGCTTCAAATAATTACGAACTCCTTGAATTTTTTTATGGAGAGGGAAAAAAGTGCTAAATATTTATGGCCTGTCCTGGAATTTTGGGATGACTCCTCCTCCTCTATTTTGCGACTTTTGAGAACATTTTACAACAGTTTTCTGGCATAAAAGCTTTGATGAATCGCTCTATATATGTAATATGTGTAGTGACTGCATCCGTAGTAAGTGTGAGTAAGTACTGTATATGGAGTGTATGGCTCTCAGTAGCTCTTTTGTTCCTCATGACCACCTTGAGAATAATTGCAAAAGAGGCAGTTCAAACTTGGATTAAGTAAATTTGTTGGTCTGCAGTTCATGTCTGGAATGTAAATAAGTGTGTGTGTAGTCTATTAACATAAGTAAAATGTTAATGTGTGTGTGGATGGCTTATATTAGTGTGTGAAGTGTGTGTGGGGATGGCTTTTATTAGTGTGTGAAGTGTGTGTGGGGATGGCTTATATTAGTGTGTGAAGTGTGTGTGGGGATGGCTTATATTAGTGTGTGAAGTGTGTGTGGGGATGGCTTATATTAGTGTGCGGAGTGTGTGTGGGGATGGCTTACATTAGTGTGCGGAGTGTGTGTGGGGATGGCTTATATTAGTGTGCGGAGTGTGTGTGGGGATGGCTTATATTCGTGTGCGGAGTGTGTGTGGGGATGGCTTATATTAGTGTGCGGAGTGTGTGTGGGGATGGCTTACGTTAGTGTGCGGAGTGTGTGTGGGGATGGCTTGTATTAGTGTGCGGAGTGTGTGTGGGGATGGCTTGTATTAGTGTGCGGAGTGTGTGTGTGGGGATGGCTTATGTTAGTGTGTGAAGTGTGTGTGGAGATGGCTTATATTAGTGTGCGGAGTGTGTGTGGGGATGGCTTGTATTAGTGTGCGGAGTGTGTGTGGGGATGGCTTGTATTAGTGTGCGGAGTGTGTGTGGGGATGGCTTGTATTAGTGTGCGGAGTGTGTGTAGGGATGGCTTATGTTAGTGTGCTGAGTGTGGGGATGGCTTATATTAGTGTGTGGAGTGTGTGGGGATGGCTTATGTTAGTGTGCGGAGTGTGTGGTACATTTGTGTAAACTGTGTTTAGGTGCATAGAGCATATACCTAATGTGTTTACAGGAGTGCAGAAGCTTTAACATAAAAAATAATAATTTTTTATGAGCTTATAAATGTGCTCCTTTCATGATTCATATTTATTCATTTAACACAAATTGTCACAAATGAAAATCTGTACATTACAGTGGATGTTGTTTCGGCACAAAACCAGTCAATGACTTCATATAATTTCTTGGTATGTTTAAAATAGAATGAATCCTTTATATAGAAAATCCCCGTCTGCTTTTATCTTTAATTAGTGAGCATCTTCTGCTTACAAGGCCTCCTGGGGGTTGTCAGAAATAATCAGTATATCAAACCATTCATATAATTAAAAACAAATAAAATAACTCTCTCCTTTGTGTTATATATACGTTTGTCAGTGTAGGAATAATAAAGGCTCCAGAATCATTTCCTAATTGCAGCTTGCTGCCTCTTATGGAAACATTTATATAGATAAATAGTAATTATACCATATGCACTTACAATAAGTCTCCATATGTTACTCTGGTAAACGTTAGTTAAAGTATCAATTGCTGACAGGTTTCTCTACTTTCATGTAGATGTTAATCACATTTTACTCTTAAGTACATTTCCATTGTTTTCTCAAATTTCTTTAAGATATAGGCATTATTAAAACAGCCTGGAATTAAAGCACCTCTCTGGCTGTTTTTTTTAAATTTATTTACCCTCTGGATAGGTATCACTAATGTACATTCCCTGCCCCTGGTAAAATACTTACCAGCGATCATCTTCTGCTCTTCCTAGAGCTACTCTGGTCCCATTCCAACATCTTGAGATCGCAGAGCTAACGGTCACAAATTCTCAGTGTAAGCCTGTTTTTGTCTCTCATAGACTTACATTAAGTTGTGATCTCTGGATTGCCCAGCAAACACTAGTGCAATCCAGCAGAAGATGACGGAAGCAGCGCCGAGGACAGAAGAAGATGATGGCTGGTAAATATCTTGCTAGGGGCAGGGAACATGAATTAGTCATACCACTCTAGCGGTAAAATTAAAAAAAAACTCAAACTCAGGAGAGGGGCTTTAATTATGTTCTATTATTTTTATTGTTACCATCTGTATGATTTCAGCTTTCATTTTAATGAAGGCAAATAAACATGAGAGTATCCATCTGCTGAGGACTGACTTTGAGTCGAATTGCTGAAAATTTGACTTGCAACTTTTTAGCATATGATGAGTGATGCAGATTCTTGTCATGTCACTGCATTGCTACTGTTTTGCACCTAAAGATCTACATTTTAATTTTTATTATTTTGTTAGTATTTTGTAAATCCACCTTTGGCTTTCAAATCTGCTTGAATCGTTCTGGGCATGCTCTCTATCAGATTCAAACATGTGCTGACCGAAATATGATCTCAGGTGATTTCTACACGTTCCAAAAGTTCGTGCATACTGCTCGAATCACTTGAGTATGTATACACTTTTTTTCAAATATACCCACAAGTGTTTGATTCGGTTGGGTTGATGTCTGGGGACTGTAGGGGCAATTCCAGCACCTCTACTTCATTGTCATTGAACCATTTTTTCACCAATCTCGACATATGCTTTGTGTTGTTGTCCTGTTGTCCTTGTATAAAATAATTCATTTTGTAGGATACTCACATATAGCTCAGCATTGAGACCACCATCGATACAGGTCAAGTATCTAACACCTTTGGCTATGAAACAACCCCATATCCATATCATAAGGCTTCCTCCACCAAACTTGACATTTCCTTCAATTTCTCTATCCATTAACCCTTTTTTCGCTTGTTTCTTTCAGACCTATTTGCACCTCCCAGAGGCAAGTCTATCGACTTTCATGTCATTGACCAAATCACTCTTTTCAAATCTTTAAAAGTCCACTTTTTGTACTTGTTTGCAAGCTCGAGCCGACACTACTTATGACAATATTGGAGTTGAGGCTTCTTCACCTTTTTTGGTCCACCATTTCAGACTTGCATAATGTGCGTTGCACGGTGCTTGCATCGTCGTCTGTGATTTCACTATTATGAAGCATACAAGCCACCAACACTGCCGTGTTTGTCACACCAGAACTGATAGGCCTTGTGATGAGCCAACATGTTGACTGGATATCCACCTTTTGGCTTCTGAATGGATGGACGGACTTCATTTTGCATTCTAACAACTGTCATGGCACTCACATGATCCAGTTGAACAATTTCCTTGGCCAAGAGACCTCTATCGATGAGTTGGATGATGCTATTTCTCTTTTCTTGGGAATTTGTCTTCATGGCTGCTCCTCGATTCGAACCAATGACCTTTCACTTGGGAATCAACCTAATAATACCCTGAGGTATTGGGGAATGTGAGTACAGGTTGTATTTTGTAGTATTCAGGAAGAAAAATATTTTTCCACCATCAGGAGCAAAACAGAAAGAATGCAGTAGCATGACAAGAATCTGCATAACTAATCGTATGCTAAATAGCTGAAAGGCAAATTTATGTATGAGCTAGCCAAGATGATTGTCTATAAAATGATGGTACTCTCACAATCAAAGCAGTACTGGATGGTGAGATATGGAAGCTGAATGTCAAAAGTTAAAAACATTGTTACCCTTTTGCTCTTCAATGTACATAGATTTCAGGCATATTTATAGCTTTATTGTATGTATACTGTTACAGATGCGAGGATACTTTATCAATTCCTTGGGCTTATCAACTTTGAAAATAAGAGCTAGTTCATTTTCTAAATTAGC
The DNA here is from genome assembly GCF_032444005.1 of Ranitomeya imitator. Taxonomy (NCBI): domain Eukaryota; kingdom Metazoa; phylum Chordata; class Amphibia; order Anura; family Dendrobatidae; genus Ranitomeya; species Ranitomeya imitator. Next base: position 110,545,321 of record NC_091287.1, on the reverse strand, counting down.
TAAAATATTCAGTTTGGAGTCTGAGGTGGAGGCCGATGTTGTGTCACATTTTATTTTTGTTTCTGTGTATGTCTGACTGTAATGTATCCTTATCTCCTTACTATTGACTTCATTTTGTGTATAACATTGCACTATTTGTGTGCATTACATTGCGCCAAATGTCTATAGATCAAACTTTCAGAATTTCATTGTAACTTACCTTGTGGATATACATATGTCCATATACTGTACATAACTGTTATCAATATTTCTTGGCAATATTCTGTCATCTGATGGATGCTCTTTGTATTTTCTTCTTATCTTCATTATTTTGTGCCTCTCAACGGCCTCCCCTTGCTTTCATTTTGTCTTGATTTTAATTATCAATTTTTAATTATTATTATTATTATGTAGTTGTATACCTCAATAAAACATTTTTTGTTCATATACATTTACTGGTGTTTTGATTATTATGGAGTAACACATATAATATTTAATGCTTGCTCTGTGTGCTCTCATTTACATTGAATTTACATTTTTTATTACAGTCTCCTTTACTGTATTTATACTCTATTATAGACACAGGAATATTTTATTCCTTCTTTGGGCTTATCAACTTTGAAAATAAGAGCTAGTTTCCTTTCTAAACTAGCTAAAACTTTATTTCAGTGTTACTCTGCGTGACGCATGTACATTTGGTCTGATTGCATTATCAAGAAAATGTATTAGCCATTTTCTATTCTCTAAGAAATAGCATTATTAAATGAAAAAGAGCTTTTCTGTATATTAATTACGTTATTTCACTGCCTAGGCATTTTGCATAATTTCCCATTTTATGCACATGAGATTCAGTATCTAAGGTTGGTTTCACATTTTCGGTTGTGTCCGCTGCATTTCTGACACATACATCCGCATGCGTCTTGATTTCCTATCTTTAACATTGTAGATGCAGGTGCATGCGCTTGTATGCGTTCGCCCGCATTTGCTTATGCATGCTGTGTGTGTGGCTGGGCGCGGCATGTTAGAATTTTTTTGCCATAAAATTTCCGCCGCATACGCATGCAGACGATTGCGAAAGGAGTGTGTCAAAACAACGCATTACAGTCTATGGGAACGCATAGGAGCACAAGGACATGCGTTCGCTTGCGTTTGCACAAGGGTCTATATACAGAAATCCCATGAGCCTTTGGGCATGGCTTGGGTCAATGAAATTCTCCTTGAAAAATGTGTTCATAACAAACGCATGCGCCTAAACAACGCGAACGCATGCAAAAACACATGCAAACGCGTGCAAACGTTGCGTTTTTTTATCCGTCAGGCGTAAGTTAATGCCGATAAAAAATGCAGCATTATCATGTGTATGCATGCTTATGCCATTCGTTTGCGGTTGCGTGCGAAATGCTACAGACTCAACTGCAAATGTGAACCTAGCCTTAGTCTTATTGGCAAACGAGACAGTTTTATTGCAAAAATAAAATCAATGAACTATTGATATTTGGGTATAAACATAAATATTAATTATATATATATATACACCATGTTCCAAATTATTATGCAAATTATATTTTTCTCGGATTTTCCTAAATGGTCAGTGCAAATGCTAGTCAGTCTAATAAAAGTCATCACCTGTTAGATTATACATCGAATTTTATTGAAGAAACCTCCCAATGATAACAGCATAATCTCCAAAATGAATAAAAACTCAAAATGCACTGTTCCAAATTATTAGGCACAGTAGAATTTCTAAACATTTGATATGTTTTAAAGAACTGAAAATGCTCATTTGTGGAATTTGCAGCATTTGGAGATCACATTCACTGAACAGAAAAGCTATTTAACTCCAAAACATCCTAACAGGCCAAGTTACATATTAACATAGGAACCCTTCTTTGACATCACCTTCACAATTCTTGCATCCGTTGAACTTGTGAGATTTTGGAGAGTTTCTGCTTGTATTTCTTTGCATGAAGTCAGAATAGCCTCCCAGAGCTGCTGTTTTGATGTGAACTGCCTCCCACCCTCATAGATCTTTTACTTGATGATACTCCCAAAGGTTCTCTATAGGGTTGAGGTCAGGGGAAGATGGTGGCCACACCATGAGTTTGTCTCCTTTTATGCCCATGGCAGCCAATGACTCAGAGGGATTCTTTGCAGCATGAGATGGGGCATTGTCATGCATGAAGATGATTTTGCTCCTGAAGGCACGTTTCTGCTTTTTATACCATGGTAGAAAGTTGTCAGTCAGAAACTCTATATACTTTGCAGAGGTAATTTTCAAACCTTCAGGAACCTTAAAGGGCCCCACAAGCTGTTTCCCCATGATTCCAGCCCAAAACATGACTACACCTCCTTGCTGACATCGCAGCCTTGTTGGGACATAATGGCCATCCACCAACCATCCACTACTCCATTCATCTGGACCATCCAGGGTTGCTCGACACTCATCAGTAAACAAGACTGTTTGAAACTTAGTCTTCATGTATGCCCGGGCCCACTGCAACCATTTCTGCTTGTGAACACTGGTTAGGGGTGGCCAAATAGCAGGTTTATGTACCACAGCAAGCCTTTGAAGGATCCTACACCTTGAGGTTTGAGTGACTCCAGAGGCACCAGCAGCTCCAAATAACTGTTTGCTGCTTTGTAATGGTATTTTGGCAGCTGCTGTCTTAATCCAATGAATTTTTCTGGCAGAAACCTTCCTCATTATGCCTTTATCTGCATGAACTCTGTTTATGTTCTGTTTCAGTCATGAATCTCTTCACAGTATGATGATAACTCTTAGGTTTTCGTGAAATATCTAATGTTTTCATACCTTGTCCAAGGCATTGCACTATTTAACGCTTTTCAGCAGCAGAGAGATCCTTTTTATTGCCCATATTGCTTGAAACCTGTGGCCTGCTTAATAATGTGGAATATCATTTTTAAGTAGTTTTCCTTTAATTAGAATCACATGGAAAACTTATTATCACATGTTTAAGATTGATTTCAGTGATCAATTGAGCCCTGAGACACAATACCATCCACGAGTTTATTTGAAAAACAAAACAATTAAATCTTTATGACACTTAAATCCAATTTGCATAATAATTTGGAACACACTGTATAAATTATTCCTTAATAATTATTATGCAAATTATTGAGCAGATAATATAGACTCATACACTCTATTTTTGGCATCTGTAGATGTATATTAGCTGCATTGTTCTTAACCCAACCAGACGTTTCCCTTCCCATATTTACTGGTTTTCCATAGACAAACTTCTTAGGAACTTAGAAGTTTTAATGAATATTTACAAAGTGTCTGCCCTGAAAGCAGGGAAATGAAGAAGTTTAGACTTCTACTTTTTCCTACAGAGGTTCATGCATTTAAATCTTGAATTTCACAGTTATGATAAAATGACAATAGACATGCTTTAATAGGCATTTGTTTATTTATTCATTTATTTGACTCACTTATATATTGCCATCATATTCCACAGCGCTTTGCAGACATTATCATTACTGACCCCACTGGAGCTCACAATCTAAATATATCCGATCTGGTCTGGATAATATGAGTACCAAATATGGCAAAAAATGTACATACAAATTGACCAACACTGCCTACAGTATTTAAAGTGGTGGTTTGACACTTAAAATGTATTTTCTGAATATCTATCTTTAAACCCTAACCAGTACCACATTTGTGATTTGTTTTATTGCATGATGCCCTACACTTTATTCTATCTATGTAATTCTATGTAATCCCTATATATGTTTTTATTTACTGTACTTCTTGTGATGTTTCGTTTGGTAGGAGTCTCAAATTTGACGTCACAGGAGGTTAGAACTGCACTAACTCCCCGGAGCCTCAATCACCCCTCCTAGATCCGGACATCACGAGGGGGCAGAGTTGAAGTAACTCACTAGTTTCTTGCATTGCTGCCCTCTCTGAAGAGGATCATTAGCATATTGCATACAATGCTCTCACATCGGATGCCATATCCTGGTGTGATTCCAGCCATAGGTTGAGCCCCATAGGAGAATTGCAATTTTGCAGTATACACATGTGGTCAAAATTGTTGGTACCCCTCGTTCAATGATAGAAAAACCCACAATGGTCACAAGAATAACTTGAGTCTGACAAAAGTAATAATAAATAAAAAATCCATGAAAATAAACAAATGAAAGTCAGACATTTCTTTTCAACCATGCTTCCACAGAATTTAAAAAAAATAAAACTCCTGAAATAGGCCTGGACAGAAATGATGGTACCCATAACCTAATATTTTGTTGCACAACCTTTTGAGGCAATCACTGCAATCAAACGATTCCTGTAACTGTCAATGAGACTTCTGCACCTCTCGAGAGGTATTTTGGCCCACTCCTCAAGAGCAAACTGCTCCAGTTGTCCCGTGCTTGAAGGTTGCCTTTTCCAGACGACATTTTTTTTTTCACTTTTTAGGGTATCGACATGAGGCTGTGATCGTCTGACCGCTCATGCTATGCATAGTAATACATCAGCACAGCTATGTGTAGTAAAATCACAATCTCCTATGAACGCCAGCTAAATGCTAGTTCAATGAAGGATCGTAATTACAGTCATGGGGATCATCAAACAGCCTGTTAGAGGCACATGATGGCCTCTAATATCAGCCATCATGTGCAAGGAAAGATATGGGTTCGGTGTGGAATCAAAGGCAGGTACACAACATATGACGTAAGTTTACGTCATATGTCTAGAAGGGGGTTAATTGCTTCAGGCTTTGAAAGCCAACAAGCTAAAGCCTTTAAAGGAAGTGAAATAAGTTATATGACCATTCTTCAGGCAGCTTTCACTCGGAACCCATTCACTATGTAAATAAATAAGCTAGCCCCCTGCAAATGAAACAGAAAAGATATACAGTGCCTTGCGAAAGTATTTGGCCCCCTGGAACTTTTCAACTTTTTCCAACATATCATGCTTCAAACATAAAGATATCAAATGTAAATTTTTGGTGAAGAATCAACAACAAGTGGAATACAATTGTGAAGTTGAACGAAATGTATTGGTTATTCTAAATTTTTGTGGAAATTCAAAAACTGAAAAGTGGGGCGTGCAATATTATTTGGCCCCTTTACTTTCAGTGCAGCAAACTCATCCCAGAAGTTCATTGTAGATCTCTGAATCATCCAATGTTGTCCTAAATGCCTAATGATGATAAATATAATCAACCTGTGTGTAATCAAGTCACCGTATAAATGCACCTGCTCTGTGATAGTCTCAGGGTTCTGTTTGGAGTGCAGAGAGCATCATGAAGACCAAGGAACACAACAGGCAGGTCTGTGATACTGTTGTGGAGAAGTTTAAAGCTGGATTTGGATACAAAATGATTTCCAAAGATTTAAACATCCCAAGGAGCACTGTGCAACAATTCCAAACGATATGTTTGGTGTAAAGGCAACACAGCTCATCACCCCAAACACTCCATCCCCACTCTCAAACATGGTGGTGGCAGCATCATGGTTTAGGCCTGCTTTTCTACAGCAGGGACAGGGAAGTGTTTCAAATTGATGGGAAGATGGTTGGAACCAAATACAGGACCATTCTTGAAGAAAACCTGTTTGAGTCTGCAAAAGACCTGAGACTGGGATGGAGATCTGTCTTCCAACAAGACAATGATCCCAAACATAAAGCAAAATCTACAATGGAATGGTTCACAAATAAACGTATCCAGGTGTTAGAATGGCCAAGTCAAAGTCCAGACCTCAATCTAATCGAGAATCTGTGGAAAGAGCTGAAAACTGCTGTTCACAAACGATCTCCATCAAACCTCACTGAGCTCGAGCTGTTTGCCAAGGAAGAATGGGCAAGAATTTCAGTCTCTCAATGTACAAAACTGATAGAGACATACCTCAAGCGACTTGCATCTGTAATCGCAGCAAAAGGTGGCGCAACAAAGTATTAAGTTAAAGGGGCCGAATAATATTGCACGCCCCACTTTAAAAAATTAAAAATAACCAATAAATTTCATTCAACTTCACAATTGTGTTCCACCTGTTGTTGATTCTTCACCAAAAATTTACATTTGATATCTTTATGTTTGAAGCATGATATGTGGGAAAAGGTTGAAAAGTTCCAGGGAGCCGAATACTTTCACATGGCACTCTAAAAAAGACACTTCAAGAAAAACACTGACAGCATTTTCCTGAAGCATCTCCTGAGAGAGAGAGTTTTGAATTAAAGTTCAAGTTGGGTACCAGAACCCGAACTTACATGGGTCTGCTTATACATTGTGCCTAGGCCTCCTACCAAGGGAGGAAGCTTGAAATACAGCTATACTTTGCTCTAATTGAAAACAGTCTTGGAAAGATCAGTGACTAAAAAGATGCAAAGCTGTGGAGATTGTCACACTGCCCAATGTACACTGCAGAAAATAGACATACAAATGTATGTAGACATATGTAACTGCAATACAAACATATATCACTATGCAACGGCAATCGGCAAACATTATATACTGTACATATATTCCACTATTATGTGAAAGCATTTAAAAAGAAAAGGGAGACTAAACCAAGTATTTCCCATTAACTTGATAAAAGTGGTGGATTTCCAGAACGTAAGTATTGGGAATGGATTATTCGAAATTTATCAATAAAAGAAATTATTTGGTGCAGCTCACTTCCACTTTGGGAGATTAGTACTTCTGATTACATCACTTCAACAGAATAATATATGACTAGCAGGTATTCGCAGACATGGCATCATCTACGCCACTCACCTACAGTTGCAGAAATGAGCAGCATGAGCAACACCTCTTTAACCCCTTAATGACCGCCGATACACCTTTTAACGGCGGTTGTTAAGGGTACTTAAACGACAGCACCGTTAATTAATGGCGCTGTGGAAAATGTGTATAGTGCCCCCCAGAGTCAGATTTTTTCTGGGGTCTCGGCAGCCGGGGGTAGACGAGACCCCAGACAACATGATTCGGGTTGGTTATTACCAACCCCCCATGGTTGCGATTGCCGGTAATTAACCGTTTACCAGCGAACGCAAAAAAAGCGCGATTTACCATTTAATTTCTCTCTCCTCTGATGTGATCGCACAACAGAGGAGAAAGAAATAGGGTGTCCGATCACCCCTGATACTTTCCAGTGTCTCCCGGTGTCTGTTGGTCCTTCCACTTCCTCCCCCCCATGGGCACCTCCATCTTTTACTGGGGAAAAATGGCAGGCGAATGCGTAGCGCGCCCGCTGAGATCTGCCAGCCAGTACTCGGCAGATCTTTTGGTCTTGGCTGACGGGGGTAGCCAAGACCCCAAAGAACATAATTCGGTTTTGCAACTTCCGCTACTAACAGTGTAGCGGCGGCCGCTAAAAAAAAAAAGTCTGATGTGCCATGTAATTTCTCTCTCCTCTGCACATCAGAGGAGAGAGAAAAAGGGTCCCCGATCCCCCCTAAACTTACCAGTGTCACCTGATGCTCCTCGGCCCCCCTGCTTCCTCCGGTGGGCGCCGCCATCTTAATCAGGGGAAAAATGGCAGGCGCATGCGCAGTGCGCATGCCGAGATCTGCCCGGCAACAATAGGAAGAATTTTCCTATTGGTTCATTTTGGTCACTGTGATAAACCCTATCACAGTGAGCAAAATAAAAAAATAGTAAATAATCCCCCATTTATCACTCCCTTAGTTAGGGAAAAATAATAAAACAAAGAAAAGGTATTTATTTCCATTTTCCCATTAGGGTTAGGGTTAAGGTTGGGGCTAAAATTAAGTTTAGGGTTAGGGTTGGGGCTAAAATTAGGGTTAGAGTTGAGGCTAAAATTAGGGTTAGGGTTGAGGCTAAAATTAGGGTTAGGGTTGGGGCTAAAATTAGAGTTAGAGTTGGGGCTAAAATTAGGGTTAGGATTAGGGTAGGGTTGGGGCTAAAGTTAGGGTTAGGGTAAGGCTTCTTTTACACTTACCGTGGTTTTGATTCCCATTTTTGCAGTCCCAATAGATTTCTATGGGGCCTCAAAAACGGGCTGCAATAATTCTACAGGGCACCGTATGCCGTATGGCCGTGAGGGCCGTATTTACGCCCGTGAAAAAACGGAAGGTTGATTTTGCGGTGCACTGTGACTTCCGGTTTTGCGGACCGGCTTTTTTTTCCAATACTTTTGCGATAGTATTGCAAACCCGAAAAACGGCAATCCGCAAGTTTTTAGCGGTCCGTTAGTGCTGCAGACCATGAAAATTGCGGCAATACAGCCCACAAAAAAGGCCCACAATAACGGGCCACAAAAAACCCGGTAAGTGTAAAAGAAGCCTTAGGTTTGGGATTAGGGTTAGGTTTGGGATTAGGGTGATGGTTAAGGATGGGATAAGGGTTAGGTTTGGGATTAGGGTTAGGTTTGGGATTAGGGTTAGGATTAGGGTTATGAGTGTGTTGGGATGAGGGTTAGGTTTGCGGTTAGGGTTATGGTTAGGGTTGGGATTAGGGTTAGAGGCGTGTTGGGGTTAGGGTTGTGATTAGGGTTATGGTTAGGATTGGGATTAGGGTTAGGGGTGTGTTGGGGTTAGGGTTGGAGTTAGAATAGGAGGTTTAGGTACTGTACATCAGGGGTTCTCCAAACACGACATGGCTCCACCATTGATTCCAGCTAATTTTGCACGTTGAAAAAGTCAAATGGTGCTCCCTCCCTTCTGAGCTCTGCCGTGCACCCAAAAAGTGGTTTAGCCCCACATATGAGGCTTCAGCGTACTCAGGACAAAGTGGACAACAACTTTTGGGATCCAGTTTCTCCTGCTACCCTTGGGAAAATAAAAAAAATTGGGGGCTAAAAATTCATTTTTGTCGTAAAAAAAGATTTTTTATTTTCACGGCTCTGCGTTATAAACTTCTGTGAAGCACTTGGGTATTCAAAGTGGTCACCACACATCTAAATAAGCTTCTTGGGGGGGATCTAGTTCCCAAAATGGGGTCACTTGTGGGGGGTTGCTACTGTTTAGGCACATCACTACATCCCTTCCGAGCTCTGCCATGCACCCAAACAGTGGTTCCCCACATATAGGACTTCAACGTACTCAGGACAAATTGCACAACTTTCATGGTCCAATTTCTCCTGTTACCCTTGTGAAAGTAAAAATTTGGGCGTGAAAAGATCATTTTTGTGGAAAAAATATGATTTTTTATTTTCACGGCTCTACATTATAAAATTCTGTGAAGCACTTGGGGGTTCATAGTGCTCACCACACATCTAGATAAGTTTCAAAATAGGGTCAGTTGTGGGAGGTTTCTACTGTTTAGGTACATCAGGGGCTCTGCAAATGCAACATGACGCCCGCAAACCATTCTATCAAAGTCTGCATTCCAAAACGGCACTCCTTCCCTTCCAAGCTCTGCCATGTGCCCAAACAGTGGTCCTCCCCCACATATGGGGCATCAACATACTCAGGACAAATTGCACAACAACCTCCATGGTCCAATTTCTCCTATTACCCTTGTGAAAGTAAAAATTTGGGGGTGAAAAGATCATTTTCGTGGAAAAAATGTGATTTTTATTTTCACGGCTCTACGTTATAAACTTACGTTACAAACGTTATAAACCACTAGTGATAAGCAAATATACTCGTTACTCGAGATTTCCCGAGCACGCTCAGGTGACCTCCAAGTATTTTTTAGTGCTCGGAGATTTAGTTTTCCTCACCTCAGCTGAATGATTTACATCTCTTAGCCAGCTTGATTACATGTGGGGATTCCCTAGCAACCAGGCAACCCCCACATGTACTTATGCTGGCTAATATGTAAATCATTCAGCTGTGGCGATGAAAACTAAATCTCCAAGCACTAAAAAATACTTGGAGGTCACCTGAATGTGCTCGGGAAATCTCGAGTAACGAGTATATTAGCTCATCACTACTCACCACACATCTAGATAAACTCCTTGGGGGTTTATTTTCCAAAATTGGGTCACTTGTGTTTTTTTTTTACTGTTTAGGTACATCAGGGGCTCTGCAAATGCAACATGACGCCCGCAGTCCATTCCATCAAAGTCTGCATTTTAAAACGTCACTACTTACCTTCCGAGCCCCGCTGTGCCCCCACGTATGGGGTATCGGCGTACTCAGGATTTTTTATTTTCACGGCTCTATGTTATAAACTTCTGTGAAGCACTTGGGGGTTCAATGTGCACACCACACATCTAGGTAAGTTCCTTAAGTGGTCTAGTTTCCAAAATGGTGTCACTTGTGGGGGGTTTCACTGTTTAGGCACATCAGGGGCTCTCCAAATGCAACAATGGCGTCCGATCTCAATTCGAGCCAATTCTGCGTTGAAAAAGTCAAACGGCGCTCCTTCCATTCCGAGCTCTGCCGTGCACCAAAACAGTGGTTTACCCCAACATATGGGGTATCAGCGTAGTCAGGACAAATTGCACAAGAACTTTTGCAGTCTAATTTCTCCTGTTTCCCTTGTGAAAATAAAAATGTGGGGGCGAAAATATCATTTTTGTGGAAAAAATTGGATTTTTTATTTTAACTGCTCTACGTTATAAACTTCTGTGAAGCAGTTGGGGGTTCAAAGTGCACCCCACACATCTAGATAAGTTCCTTATGGGGTCTAGTTTCCAAAATGGTGTCACTTGTGGGGGATTTCCACTGTTTAGGCACATCAGTGGCTCTCAAAATGCAACATGGCATCTGATCTCAATTCCAGCCAATTCTGCGTTGAAAAAGTAAAATGGCACGCCTTCTCTTCCAAGCTCTGCCGGGCGCCCAAACAGTGGTTTCCCCCACATATGGGTATCGGCGTACTCAGGACAAATTGCACAATATCTTTCATGGTCCAATTTCTCCTGTTACCATTGTGAAAATAAAAATTTGGGGGCGAAAAGATCATTTTTGTGGAAAAAATATGATTTTTTCTTGTTCACGGCTCTACGTTATAAACTTCTGTGAAGCACTTGGGGGTTCAAAGTGCTCACCACACATCTAGATAAGTTCCTTAAGGGGTCTAGTTTCCAAAATGGTGTCACGTTTGGGGGGTTTCCACTGTTTAGGCACATCAGGGGCATCCTAAGCACAACATGGCGTCGGATCTCAATTCCAGCCAATTCTGCATTGAAAAAGTCAAACAGCACTCCTTCTCTTCCAAGCTCTGCTGTGCACCCAAACAGTGGTTTACTCCCACATATGGGATATCAGCGTATTCAGGCAAAATTGCACAACAAATGTTATGGTTCATTTTTTCTTTTTACACTTGTGAAAGTAAAAAAAATTGGTTCTGAAGTAAAATGTTTGTAAAAAAAAAAGTTAAATGTTAATTTTTTCCTTCCACATTGCTTCACTTCATGTGAAGCACGTAAAAGGTTAATAAAATTCTTGAATGTGGTTTTGAGCACCTTCAGGGGTGTAGTTTTTAGAATGGTGTCACTTTTGGGTGTTTTCTGTCATGAACACCCTTCAAAGTGACTTTAAATGTGAGATGGTCCCTTAAAAAATATGGTTTTGTAAATTTTGTTGTAAAAATGAGAAATCGCTGGTCAACTTTTAACCCTTATAACTTCCTAACAAAAAAAATGTATTTCCAAAATTGTACTGATGTAAAGTTGACATGGGGGAAATGTTATGTATTAACTATTTTGTGTGACATATCTATCTGATTTAAGAGCATAAAAATTCAAAGTTTGAAAATTGCTTAATTTTACATTTTTTGCCATATTTCCATTTTTTTCATAAATAAATGCAAGTAATATCGAAGAAATTTTACCACTATCATGAAGTACAATAAGTCACGAAAAAACAATCTCAGAATCAGCGGGATCCGTTAAAGCGTTTCAGAGTTATAACCTCATAAAGTGACAGTGGTCAGAATTGTAAAAATTGGCTCGGTCATTAAGTACCAAATTGGCTCTGTCACTAAGGGGTTAAAAAATGTTACTGTTAGTAAACAACTATGAACAATTGGTAAATATATACAGCATATTAAACTGGTTTTCCACTTTCAGGAAAGTGGACCCATTATGCTCTAAAATACCTAGAATAACAAGCAGAGCAGGAACTTATCCTCCCCTGGTCCAGCAAGCTCTTCCCACCCCCACCACCACTACCACCTCTTGACTTAGTGATTGGCTACAGTGAAAAAAATGGGAGAAGCCCCCCATAGAGAGAGACCAAATGAAATGGCTACTAACTGTTTCCAGAGGTGATTGTGCAAAAGTACAGACAGAACACTGTGGTACATGAGTTGAATGAAGAATTGCAGTCACACTTGCTGAATGGACGGATCCAGTTCGTAAATAATATCAAAATGCTCGGCAGCCAGCAGGATAAAAGTGCACGATCGGAGGCGGTAGATAGATCAAAACCTACTATTGTGTAAATATACTGCACATTTCAGAGGTGATCCAACTCCATCCTCAGACATATCATAGGTCACAAGTTACATCAGAATCAGCAGTACAAATCACATGATCAGGACGATGGGAAAAAGAAACAATAAAAATATACGTACAAAATTAAAAGTATAACACAATATCTAATATCAAATCTGTGTTGGGTCATACGATCTCTGACTGTTTGAGTTTTTCTACCCGTATATTGGAGGTGATAATTACATTTCAATAACTAGGTAACATAGGCGGTAACGCAATTCAAAAATTGTTTAACAGTAAAAGTCTTTCCTGCAACGACAGAACAAAAAGAAGTTTTCCGATGTACAATCATATTAGAACAAACGCATTTATTTTTATTGTACCATAAAAAGGAGTGTACAGTACATTGTGAAGCCATAACTCTCGACTGACAAGGAACAAAGAGATTCTTTAAATTCTTATTTTTCCAAGAGGTAATATTAGTTCTCAGGGGGATTGGGATTTACTCATTTCTAATGACAAATATTTACTGAGGATATCTTTAATACACGGATAAGAATAATTAAACGTGATGATAAGATTAAATTGACATTTAGCAATATTAATTTTATTTTTATTTTCATTATTGATGATCTCTCCAACGGTTCAGTCTATTTGTTGAGATTTGGAAACATTTTTAAAAGCTCAGGAAATGAGAGTATTTAGGGTTTTGTATATGGATATTGTCTTACATAGGTGTATACTGTAGGTTTTGGATTAATTTTACTTTTTATCTCTGTATAGAAATGGTATTATAATTTGAATGTTGTACATATATTTGTAATGTTTCTATTTTCCCTCCCCCTGAACATGTGATTTGTACTAAGGATGCCGACCCATAAAGCCTGTGTTTTTTCTATTTTGATATGTCTGAAGAAGGAGATTGATTTATACAGACAACCTGCCAAGAGAAAAGTCTGTATACAAACATAAACTGAATTATTTTTCAACTGCACTCTATTAGTATAGTTAATTGAAACATTAAAAACATCTTAATTCAGGTTGAAAGGGGTTGTCCGGTCTAAACCAATAAGTCTGCAGTCGCTCTGTGTTTCAGTCACTTGCCAGTTTCAGACCCGGTAACGGAAGGTATGTCTGCGCTATACATACCCCCGACCAGTGGGTGCGACCTTGCTCTCTATGCACTTGTTTGGATCAAGGCCGCACCCTCTACTTGTCCACACCCACTTACCGTCCGCGTCTCTGATTGGGGTGTGGCCTCGGCTCCATACAAGTGTATGGAGCGAGGCTACCATTAACGGACGGAGGTATGTATATCTCATACATACCCTCTGTTCCCCAGTCTGAAACCAGCAGATCCCCACAGTGAACAGTGTGTGCGCTGGGGGGATTCATAAGTCTGCAGTCACAGAGAGTGGTATAGACAGGACAACACCTTTAAAACAAACATCCACTTGCATATAACTTGTTGTGACACCACCTAGTGTTCTTCTTGGTGTGTTCCAAAGTGACTTAAGAACTTAGGTTATGTTCTTCTGACTATTCCAGCACACATACAATACGTTATATAATTGTGATCCTTATTGCTGTTATTTCATATTTATTATATCAGTTTCTAGCTTTGTCATTTTTCATGTAGTTTTGCAAATTATACCGGCACCTAAAGTACTAGAGGTCACAACAGTATTGCTGCAGGATCCAATGCAAGAGAGGAATGCAAATAGAAATATAATTAGTTATTCTTTTCATTCTGCCTTGAAGCCATCAGCGAAGGCGGTCATTTCCATATTGTGACCTTTATAACATTTTACTGTTAAATCAGCACAATATTCTTAGACAACCATATATCGTAATTTCAATAAATAATTTTCTTAAGAGCTTTTAGTAAAATGCTCATGTAGATGGGGTTTACATATTTCCAAACATTTCAATACAACTATGCAACACAAATGATTGTCTACAAGGTATTTTACTAATAATAGAGGAATTAGTGACATCTTATAAAACTAAATATCTGTTGTGATGTAATATTACCATGCTCTTCCTGTCAGTACATGTATACAGCACCAAGTTAGTACAGTGATCAAATGTAATGTCAGGTCAGCCCCACATATAACTTTATTATTATTATTATTGATTGTTATAGCGCCATTTATTCCATGGCGCTTTACATGTGAGGAGGGGTATACATAATAAAAACAAGTACAATAATCTTAAACAATACAAGTCACAACTGGTAAAGGAGGAGAGAGGACCCTGCCCGCGAAGGCTCACAATCTGCAAACACATGAACCTATAATTCCATGTATGCCTTTAACAATAGTAAGGAGATGCTGGATGTTAAGGTTATTATTAGTGATGAGCGAGTATATTCGTTGCTCAGGGGTCCTCCGAGTATTTGTTAGTGTTCGGAGATTTAGTATTCATCACCTCAGCTGAATGATTTACAGCTACTAGCCAGGCTGAGTACATGTAATCAAACTGTCTAACAGTCGCAAATCATCCAGCTGCTGGGAGGAAAACTAAATCTCCGAGCAGTCATAAATACTCGGAGATCACCCGAGCGTGCTCTGGAAAACAGGAGCAACGAGTACACTCACTCATCACTAGCTATTATGAGCCATCATCAGAGTGTGGGCCATACAGGAACCACAGTACTGATTAGATGGAGGCAGTATCACAATTAAACATTAACATCCAGGTACCTTAGGTTTGCATGTAGCACAGATGTCATGATGAGATTTCACACCCAGAGCTTGTCTCTCCCGACTTCCCTCTTCCCCGTCTTTGGCAACACTTTCCAAAATGGTGCCCCTAAAAATAAAAATATCATTATACTTTAAAAAAATATCTCCCATTTTGTGTCCCTGAATAAATAATTGTCTCTTACTCTGCTTCCCGCACACAAAAAAAACACAAACGGCCCCTTTCAATAATATCCCCCCACACTCCTCTCCATAATGTCCCCTGACATAATATACCCACGCTGTCCATCTCCATAATGTCTCCACACATACAGCCCCTTTCTATATCTCTCCCCACTGCTTCTCTGCATAAAGTCCCCTCCACCCAACTTTCCTTTACTGCAGTGTGCCTGCTTTCACAATCCCCCTCAATTTTCCCTTAATGTCCCCCATTAGCCCATAATGTCTCAAATTGCCCCCAAAATGTCCCCTATTGCTTCGTAATGTCTCAAATTGAACCATTATGTACCCCATTGTGCCATAATGTCCCCCATTGCCACATTATGTACCTTGGTAGTAACACAACTTGCCTCCTCCCCCTGCCCCCTCATCTAAAATAACATTGTATTTAACTTTCAGCTCATCTATGGAGTGCCCCATGGATCCTGACATCTCTGGTGCCTGTCTGGTGCCAGCAGCAGTGTGATGAGGTCAACAGCGTGCAGCTCCCTTTGGCTGTCTACATGCGGCCTGCAGGGGTGGCATATAGCATCAGTTTTGTCCAACAAGGGTATATCTGATTTATGGTCCATACTCGTATCTTTAGAAAGCTAATCCCACAAATTTATTGTTTGATATGAACACATCATACAAGATTCATTTATCTTCACCATTAACCCTGCACTTTCATATCAATACTTTGAAGTAGTTATACAGAAAGTAACCTTTATACCAATCCAATCAAATATGTCATAATTTAATCAGATGATGGGGAATGCGATAGTTTAATTTCTGTTTTTTAGGTGAAAACTGTCTGCCTTCTGTACATTGCTGTCTAGTCGTTCAGACTGGATAGAAAGAATTCTTCTCCGCTCCTCTCCTCTCTGTGATGGAGAAAGAAGAGAAAAGCAGCGTCCGGTAAACTCAGGAAAACATAAATCAATATAACACATGGATGCCTATTTATATGAATGTCCATCATGTAATTATGCATTTTCCCTGCAGCTGCAACAGGCTGGTTGTGTCTGTCCACTGCAGAGGCTCCCATATTCATGGGTTCTTTCATTAAAGCAACCCCTTTAATGGGGTTTTCCACTTTCAAAAGTGTTTTGATGTATGTAAAGTTCAAAAGGATGCAACTTATTAATATCTGAATAAGGAAGGTTTTCCCAGAAAAATCAATGCGGGTCTTGGATACCAGCACCTTTTACTTCTAGATAAGTTTTGACTCAAGAGAATGCATTTTGTGTTGGCACATCGCCGGTGATGTGTATGAAGGGGCAGGTGCAGACACAATCAGAAGAGGGCCTCTGTGCATGAAGAGTAGATGGGCCATTCAGTAGTTGATCATAATGCACAATTCTACCTGCATTAGAGGTGATACTATACGCACTTATCTTTTGAACCTCTGTGATGCTGCACAGATTGGACTAATGCTATGTCCACCCCTGGGTAGCAGGCTGGTTGACCGTCTCATTTCAATAGCTCCACTAGCCCTCTTCTCAGTCTATGAATAAGCAATGGCAGAGAATGGGGCTGGCTTAGCTACTGAAATGAGTGGTCAGCAAGACCCCATTTACACACAACAGTAGTGAAGAGCCAATTCAAGAAGCTCTTTCTGTGTGGAAACAATGCCAACAGTGGCAATGCTGGGACCCAAGACCAATACTGATATCTCAAGATCAGAGAAGCTTCCTTAACTCAATTATATTGGTAAGTTGTATCTTTACACTCGTAAAAGGCAACTTTTTTCAAGCTCAACAACCTCTTTAATATTCATAAATTCTTTATAAAAGTAAAGCCCCAATACACCTTAGACTAATGTCAGCCGAAACCACCAATATTGATGGGTTCGGCCAACACTGTAATGGATATGGGGGCACTGGCTAACTGCTCACTGGGATAGATGTCAATCGGGCATGTCCAAATTTTGGTCTGCTGATTGCATTGTTCTTCCAGAGTAAAAGGGACTCTTTCAGCACAGAATGACTGCTCAAACTAAGTACCATGGCTTGATGCTTCATGACAGGCACTCGGTGCTTCACGGTGGGACCAGTCATTCCGTGCTGTCAGAGCACCGTCAGATTTGTCTCGATGTCTTTCTCATATAAAACACAGGAACGCTCAGTTGAGCGAGCACTCCTGTAACGGCTGACCAAAGCATCGTTTGGCCAACAGCCATCTAATGTGTATGGACGGCTTTATCAGGTTTCAGAACGCCTTTAATGTGATTCCATAATATCCATATTCTGGCGGCAGCATCTACACCCTCCAGGTATTTTATGATTTAGCTTTGGCTCCTTAGAACCAACTGAAAGGCGTCTCGTTCTTAGTAATACATACATTAACATGAGCACTGGTTTATGGCCATGTGAAACAAAATGTCAGTTTCCCAACACTGCCAGAATTATCATCAATAATATGCATTATATATACTGTTATATTAATAACAGCAAGGTAATAACACAATTACATCTTCCACCACTACACAGAAATTCACACAATTTATCTCAATTACTAAGAATAATTGAACGCAGCCACTAAGGCAAAACATACATATTTTAATAATATATCGTGGCACCTAGGAATATTATATCTGCCAATATTTTGCCATCTTGGTAGCTGGAAGCTTTTTATTGAATATATTAGAAGTTTATGTTAGCTTTTTCAATCCTATCCGCTCCCTGAGGCAACATATGGAGAAGGCTGATAAGCTGTAAGCATAATTACTAGTATCCTTTCTCCCTGGAAAGTTACATTTGCTGCTGAGGTTTTCCTTGGTATGCATTCTGATATTGTTTACTGCTGAGAAATAGTTTCCAAACGCCTCAAGCTTAAAAAGATGGACACAACTTAGTCGCCCTGTGCATTTACTTTGTACATCATATTAGTCAGTGCATGGTCCTACAGCTCTCATTTATCAAGGCAAAGTGCCTCCGCTGGCACAAAGCTGTTCATCAATGCCTTTTGAGAATGATTTGCAGTAGCTTAGGGTGATTGTATGTTTCAATGTTTTCTACATAACCCAATAGATGTCCTCATTTTGCCTAATGTGATTGCCATGCTTCACTGGACATGCCGCCTCTACTTATTCACAAAAACCGCTTTGCTATTTTGATAACAATGCTATATGTACTAGACAGCACCTGTGAATACCCGAAGGCTATGCAAAAGGTAGATTGAGGATTTGCTGTAATGTCAGTGCCATCTGATTTTTTTTCACTCTTTTGTCATAAAAATCCACAGACGTGTCTAGTATATATGATAGATTTATTTCCCATTAGGACCATGTTGCTTTGATAATGATACTAGGAATTAAATTTTTAAATGTCTGAGTCCAAGTGATTTCTGAATGGCCCTTAATTTATAACCAAAATGTCACCAGAAAGTTCAGCTTTCTCTTTTGTATCTATGTACTCTCAAGACATAATGTGGAATCGTACTATGGAAATATTCTAAAGCTAGAGAATAATCTAATTCCTGCAAATTCTACTATCATTGTTACATTGATAACCCCATAATGGCATGTTAAACTTTAGAAAATACATTTTTCATTTCTCTCTCTCATTTATTTATTCATTCATTTTATTTTATTCACTTTGCTGCACAGAGCTCGTCCTTAGGCAAGGTTCACACAACCGTTTTTACGGTCCAGTTATGATTAATCGGACTCTGATCAGAGTTTGATCAGAGTTTGGTCAGAGTGGAACCCGTTAGTCTTGGAGGTGGTGAGAAAAAAATAATTTTCTCCACCTTCTCCTTTCATAGTTACATAAATACATACAGTACAGGCCAAAAGTTTGGACACACCTTCTCATTTAAAGATTTTTTTGTATTTTCATGACTATGAAAATTGTACATTCACACTGAAGGCATCAAAACTATGAATTAACACGTGGAATTATATACTTAACAAAAAAGTGTGAAACAACTGAAATGATGTCTTATATTCTAAATTCTTCAAAGTAGCCACCTTTTACTTTGATGACTACTTTGCACACTCTTGGCATCTCTCTTCGAGAGGTAGTCACTGGCAATGGTTTGGTGGATACACAGCTGATAGTCCTACTCAATAGACTGTTAGAATTTGCATTTTGGCAAGAAAAAAGCAGCTAAGTAAAGAAAAACGAGTGGCCAATATTACTTTAAGAAATGAAGGTCAGTCAGTCCGAAAAATTGGGCAAACTTTGAAAGTGTCCCCAAGTGCAGTGGCAAAAACCATCAAGAGCTACAAAGAAACTGGCTCACATGAGGACTGCTCCAGGAAAGGGAAGACCAAGAGTCACCTCTGCTTCTGAGGATAAGTTTATCCGAGTCACCAGCCTCAGAAATCACAGGTTAACAGCTGCTCAGATTAGATACCAGGTCAATGCCACACAGTTCTAGCAGCAGACACATCTCTACAACAACTGCTAAGAGGAGACTTTGTGTAGCAGGCCTTCACTGTAAAATAGCTGCTAGGAAACCACTGCTAAGGACAGGCAACAAGCAGAAGAGACTTGTTTGGGCTAAAGAACACAAGGAATGGACAATAGGCCAGTGGAAATCTGTGCTTTGGTCTGATGAGTCCAAATTTGAGATCTTTGGTTCCAACCACCATATCTTTGTGCGATGTAAAAAAGGTGAACGGATGGTGAGGAGGAGGAGCTGTGATGGTGTGGGGATGCTTGCTGGTGACATTGTTGGGGATTTATTCAAAATTGAAGGCATACTGAACCAGCATGGCTACCACAGCATCTTGCAGCGGCATACTATTCCATCCGGTTTGCGCTTAGTTGGACCATCATTTATTTTTCAACAGGACAATGACCCCAAGCACACCTCCAGACTGTGTAAGGGCTATTTGACCAAGAAGGAGAGTGATGGGGTGCTACACCAGATGACCTGGCCTCCACAATCACCAGACCTGAACCAAATCGAGATGGTTTGGGGTGAACTGAACAGCAGAGTGAAGGCAAAAAGGCCAACAAGTGCTAAGCATCTCTGGGAACTCTTTCAAGATTGTTGGAAGACCATTCCCGGTGACTACCTCTTGAAGCTCATCAAGAGAATGCCAAGAGTGTGCAAAGCAGTCATCAATGCAAAAGGTGACTACTTTGAAGAACCTAGAATATAACACATATTTTCAGTTGTTTCACACTTTTTTGTTAAGTATATAATTCCACATGTGTTAATACATAGTTTTGATGCCTTCAGTGTGAATGTACAATTTTCATAGTCATGAAAATACAGAAAAATCTTTAAATGAGATGGTGTGTCCAAACTTTTGGTCTGTACTGTAGGTTAAAAAAGATCTGCACACATGGTCAAACTTATTGGCACCCCTCGTTTAATGACAGAGAAACCCACAATGGTCACAGAAATAACTTGAATCTGACAAAAGTACCGTAATAATAAATAAAAGATCTATGAAAATGAACAAATGAAAGTCAGAAATTGCTTTTCAACCGTGCTTCCAAAGAATTAAAAAAAAATAAAACTCATGAAATAGGACCGAAAGGGACTGTCACCTCAAATTGGTTGGATATTTAAATGACTTTTAAATGACTGTCCGATGGGTGGCGTTTCATCTTCATTTCTCCAACCCGTTTGTCCCTATTGTCCGCAATATGTTAGTGAATTAGAGTACTTGTGTTCCATAGTTGGCGTGTGTGCAATGCATTCTTCGGTCCCGCACGCGCAGTATGCTTTGCCCAACTACGAGCAAAGCCGAAAAGCATTACTGCGCACACGCACTATGTCCCGGAAGTATTTCGCTGTGTAGCGGAACATAGTGCGTGGGCACACTCAACATGGACCAGAGGAAGCGAAGGAAAGAGTTGTCTCAGGAGATTAGAAAGAAAATTATAGACAAACAAGTTAAAGGTAAAAGTTATAAGACCATGTCCAAGCAGTCTGATGTTCCTGTGGCTACAGTTGCACATATTATTCAGAAATTTAAAGGGAACCTGTCACCCCGTTTTTTCAGTAGGAGATAAAAATACCGTTAAATAGGGCCTGAGCTGTGCTTTACAATAGGGTATTTTTGTCCCCTGATTCCCTACCTATGCTGCCGAAATACCTTACAAAAGTGGCCTTTTTCGCCTGTCAATCAGGCTGGTCAGGTCAGGTGGGCGTGGTCACAGCGCTGTTTCTCCCCCACATCTTGCTTATGTTCCCGTTGGTGGCGTAGTGCTTCTCGCATGCGCAAGTGCCGAATGCACTGCGCAGCTGTAGGAAAAGAGCGCGCTCGCCGCTATTCAGCGGTTTCCCGGTGGGCGCGGCCATCTTCCTGAGGCCGCGCGTGCGCAGATGGAGTCTCCTGCTTCCCGGGGCTTCAGGAAAATGGCCGCGGGATGCCGCGCGTGCGCAGATGGACATCGCGGCGGCCATTTTCCTGAAGCCGAGTTCAAATCTCGGCTTCAGGAAAATGGCCACCGCGATGTCCATCTGCGCATGCGCGGCATCCCGCTGCCATTTTCCTGAAGCCCCGGGAAGCAGGAGACTCCATCTGCGCTGCGCAGTGCATTCGGCACTTGCGCATACTAGAAGCACTACGCCACCAACGGGAACATAAGCAAGATGTGGGGGAGAAACAGCGCTGTGACCACGCCCATCTGACCTGACCAGCCTGATTGACAGGCGAAAAAGGCCACTTTTGTAAGGTATTTCGGCAGCATAGGTAGGGAATCAGGGGACAAAAAATACCCTATTGTAAAGCACAGCTTAGGCCCTATTTAACGATATTTTTATCTCCTACTGAAAAAACGGGGTGGCAGGTTCCCTTTAAGATCCATGGGACTGTAGCCAACATCCCTGGATGTGGCCGCATGAGAAAAATTGATGACAAATCAAAGAGACGGATAATACAATGGTAACAAAAGAGTCCAGAAAAACTTCCAAACAGATCAAAGATGAACTTCAAGCTCAAGGAACATCAGTGTCAGATTGTACCATCCATCGTTATATGAGCCAAAGTTGGACTTCATGGGAGGTGACCAAGGAGGACACTACTGTTGAAAAAAATAATAAAAAAGCCAGACTAGAAGTTGCCAAACTACATGTTGACAAGCCACAAAGCTTCTGGGAGAATGCCCTATGGACAGATGAGACAAAAATTGAACTTTTGGCAAGGCACATCAGTTCTATGCTCACAGACTGAAAAATGAAGCATATCAAGAAAAGAACAGTGTCCCTACTGTGAAACATGGAGGAGGCTCTGTTATGTTCTGGGGCTACTTTGCTGCATCTGGCACAGGGTGTCTAGAATCTGTGCAGGTTACAATGAAATCTCAAGACTCTCAAGGGATTCTAGAGAGAAATGTGCTGCCCAGTGTCAGAAAGCTTGGTCTCAGTCACAGGTCATGGGTCTTGCAACAGGATAATACAGGACCTAAAATACACAGCTAAAAACACCCAAAAATGGCTAAAGGAAAACATTGGACTAGAGTTGAGCGACCTTGACCTTTTTAGAGTCGAGCCGGGTTTCGCGAAACCCGACTATCTCAAAAGTCGGGTCGAGTGAAATCGGCCGATTATGACGTAAAGTCGGGATCGACCGAAACACGAAACCCAATGCAAGTCAATGGGGCAGCATAGTCGGCAGTGAGTGGGGGCCAGGAAAACACCTAGAGTGCCCATTTTAATGTCAAAACCATCCATTCTTCTTAATGAAGCTTGTCAAGCGTAATTTACCTTATAATAATTGGAAGGCATTTGAAATTGGGGGTCATTTGGCTAAAGTTGTGGTGGGTAGGGCTGGTTCAAGTAATTAGTGGGCCCAGGAAATCTGGACCACGTCACGGCAGTGGAGCAGGGAGAGGTAAGTATTTCAACTTTGCAAGTGCTGTGAACCTGTGCAAGCAGGGGGGGCCCACTCATTGGCATTGGCACTGGCACAGGGCCCCTCAAAGTACAGCGGTGTGTTTGCACGGCGGGGGCGCCTCCCACCGGCAGCAACACTTTTGCGTACTATGAGAGGCCCTGTGCCAGTGACGTCGCCAACTAGTATTCCTCCCCCCACCTGATGAAGGAACCTGCACTTTCATCTGCACCTTCCTCTTTGTCCCCGTGTAAGGTGGTATGGTATGCGGGAAGAGCAACCTAACTTTCAGCAGGGTCACAATGTTGTTGTGTAGCGTGCACGGGGAATGTTGCGTTATGGGTCAATGTACCAGCAGACTCATCTATCACTGGCTGGGCAATGGGCAGGATGAGGAGGAAACACAGATATAGGCCCAAAGAATAAAGTTGGCTAAATGCAGTTCAAAATTGGTAACACAGGAATAACCAGGGGGCATTGCAGTGGAGGACAACTGGAATGAGAGGCAGACACCGATAGTAGGCCCCAACCCAACTAGTAGGCCAAATGCAGTCTAACATTAACAACTACTTAACGAGCGCCTAAAAACGGAATTTCAGGACAGGAAACCAGGAGAACAGCAAGGAGCGGCAGACACTGTTAGTAGTCCCCAAACCAACTAGTACGCCAAATGCAGTTGTTCCATTTAACCACAATTTAACGAGAGCCTGAAGATAGAAGCTCAGGAAAGGCAACCTGGAGAACACCTTGGAGTGGAACACACCATCTCTCTCCACCCCATACCCATTTTGTAGGCCTAATGCAGTGTAGTTTTCTACAACTACTAAACGAGAGTCGGAAGACCGAATCAATGGCAAGGAAACCTGGGGAACACCTTGGAGTGTAACACACCATCTCTCTCCACCCGATACCCATTTTGTAGGCCTAATGCAGTGTAGTTTTCT
Source organism: Ranitomeya imitator (assembly GCF_032444005.1). Taxonomy (NCBI): domain Eukaryota; kingdom Metazoa; phylum Chordata; class Amphibia; order Anura; family Dendrobatidae; genus Ranitomeya; species Ranitomeya imitator. The sequence goes on along the minus strand of NC_091287.1, from coordinate 110,521,376 downwards.
ACAACTACTAAACGAGAGTCGGAAGACCGAAGCAATGGCAAGGAAACCTGGGGAACACCTTGGAGTGTAAGACACCATCTCTAACCACCCGATACCCATTTTGTAGGCCTAATGCAGTGTAGTTTTCTACAACTACTAAACGAGAGTCGGAAGACCGAAGCAATGGCAAGGAAACCTGGGGAACACCTTGGAGTGGAACACACCATCTCTCTCCACCCCATACCCATTTTGTAGGCCTAATGCAGTGTAGTTTTCTACAACTACTAAACGAGAGTCGGAAGACCGAAGTAATGGCAAGGAAACCTGGGGAACACCTTGGAGTGTAACACACCATCTCTCTCCACCCGATACCCATTTTGTAGGCCTAATGCAGTGTAGTTTTCTACAACTACTAAACGAGAGTCGGAAGACCGAAGCAATGGCAAGGAAACCTGGGGAACACCTTGGAGTGTAACACACCATCTCTCTCCACCCGATACCCATTTTGTAGGCCTAATGCAGTGTAGTTTTCTACAACTACTAAACGAGAGTCGGAAGACCGAAGCAATGGCAAGGAAACCTGGGGAACACCTTGGAGTGTAACACACCATCTCTCTCCACCCGATACCCATTTTGTAGGCCTAATGCAGTGTAGTTTTCTACAACTACTAAACGAGAGTCGGAAGACCGAAGCAATGGCAAGGAAACCTGGGGAACACCTTGGAGTGTTGGAACACCATCTCTCTCCACCCCATACCCAATTTGTAGGCCTAATGCAGCCTACTTTCCGACAACTACTAAACGAGAGCATGAAGATCGAAGCTCAGGAAAGGCAACCTGGGGAACACCTTGGAGTGTAACACATCCTCTCTCTACACCACGGAAGGGCTGATTCTTAGGAAGGAAGGCTGTCGGAAAGAAGCAGGGCGCGTCCGAGGGTGATTATATTCTTATTAGGTATATACTCACCCTCGGACGCGCCCTGCTTCTTTATTTGTAATGAATGTTTATTTGCAATGTGGTTTTGACTTATTCTATTTTTTTGGTAAATAATGATTTTATTATTTTCATTGTTATGCATCTTCTTGGCAATAATATAAAGAAGACGCGACAGGACAACACTCGGTGGATGCCGAGCAAAATACTTATTTTTATATTTTCTGATGTTGGTTCAAGGGGTACACGGGCAGCAGTAGACAGGTCAGTGGAGGCCTAGTGGAAGGAGGGACCGCAGACAGGCTTCGAAGCCCTAACATAATAAATTGGGCTGGCTGTAGGCAATTTAAAATTGGTTCCAGGGGAACCCGGGCAGCAGTAGACAGGTCAGTGGAGGCCTAGTGGAAGGAGGGACCGCAGACAGGCTTCGAAGCCCTAACATAATAAATTGGGCTGGCTGTAGGCAATTTAAAATTGGTTCCAGGGGAACACGGGCGGCAGTAGACAGGTCAGTGGAGTCCTAGTGGAAGGAGGGACCGCAGACAGGCTTCGAAGCCCTAACATAATAAATTGGGCTGGCTGTAGGCAATTTAAAATTGGTTCCAGGGGAACACGGGCGGCAGTAGACAGGTCAGTGGAGGCCTAGTGGAAGGAGGGACCGCAGACAGGCTTCGAAGCCCTAACATAATAAATTGGGCTGGCTGTAGGCAATTTAAAATTGGTTCCAGGGGAACACGGGCGGCAGTAGACAGGTCAGTGGAGGCCTAGTGGAAGGAGGGACCGCAGACAGGCTTCGAAGCTCTAACATAATAAATTGGGCTGGCTGTAGGCAATTTAAAATTGGTTCCAGGGGAACACGGGCGGCAGTAGCCAGGTCAGTGTAGTAGTAGTGGAAAGAACGGGCCGCAGACAGGCTTCGAAGGTCTAACATAACAAAAATTGGGCTGTAGGCAATTTAAAATTGGTTCCAGGGGAACACGGGCGGCAGTAGACAGGTCAGTGGAGGCCTAGTGGAAGGAGGGACCGCAGACAGGCTTCGAAGCCCTAACATAATAAATTGGGCTGGCTGTAGGCAATTTAAAATTGGTTCCAGGGGAACACGGGCAGCAGTAGACAGGTCAGTGGAGGCCTAGTGGAAGGAGTGACCGCAGACAGGCTTCGAAGGCCTAACATAAGAAAAATGTCAATACAATGGTATTGACAGTGCCAGGCATTGAAGGATGTCAGCGCATGGACTAAACATTGGTGGAGCTGTGAGAGAAAATTTTGCAAGTGGTAGAGCACTGTTTGACCTGGGGGGGGACTGTCTTGTGGCCAGCGGTACAGGCCCAGGGCCCCTCATATTACAACGGTGTGTCTGACGTTGGGTGCGCACCACCACCGCCAGACACTTTATTGTACTATGAGGGACCTAGTGGCAGTGCCGTCGACCAAAAGCGGGCACACCCACCTCTTCAGACAAACAGTACTCTCACGGGTGCTGGCGCCAAGTGGCGATACCACGGCCCCGTGTGGGGACTTTGGCCATTTAGGGAGGTGTTAACATGTCGGATGCTGGACAATCAGGTGCTGCAAATTACGAGATTGGAAAAGTCGTTCAGAATAGTCCACAGGCAAGACCTTTACATAGGAAAGCTAGGTGTCAGCCGGGCAAGGTGGGGCAAAAGATTTCGAAATCCAGTTGTGGTTCATTTTAATGAAGGTTAGATCATCTACATTTTGGGTAGCCAGACGAGTCATTTTTTCTGTTAGTGTTGAACCTGCAGCACTGAATACTCTTTCTGATAGGACACTAGCTGCCGGGCAAGCAAGCTCCTGCAATGCATATTCTGCCAATTCTGGCCAGGTGTCTAATTTTGATGCCCAGTAATCAAATGGGAATGACGGTTGAGGGAGAACGTCGATAAGGGATGAAAAATAGTTAGTAACCATACTGGACAAATGTTGTCTCCTGTCACTTTGAATTGATGCTGCAGTACCTGTCCTGTCTGCGGTCATAGCAAAATCACTCCACAACCTGGTCAGAAAACCCCTCTGGCCAACGCCACTTCTGATTTCTGCCCCTCTAACACCTCTGGTCTGCTGGCCCCTGCAGCTCGTGTTAGAACGATCACGGGCGCTGTGTGCAGGGAATGCCAGAAGCAAACAGTCAATAAGAGTTGATTGTTTGGTTGCTAATATTAGTTCCAAGTTCTCATGTGGCATTATATTTTGCAATTTGCCTTTATAGCGAGGATCAAGGAGGCAGGCCAACTAGTAATCGTCATCGTTCATCATTTTTGTTATGCGTGTGTCCCTTTTGAGAATACGTAAGGCATAATCCGCCATGTGGCCCAAAGTTCCAGTTCTCAAATCTGTGGTTGTGCTTGGTTGAGGGGCAGTTTCAGGCAAATCCACGTCACTTGTGTCCCTCCAAAAACCAGAACCCGGCCTTGCCGCGCCAACAATTTCCACTGGCCCCGGAAAAGCTTCCTCATTAAAAATATAATCATCCCCATCATCCTCCTCGTCCTCCTCCTCCTGTACGCCCGCTACCTCGTCCTGTACACTGCCCTGGCCAGACAATGGCTGACTGTCATCAAGGCTTTCCTCTTCCTCAGCTGCAGACGCCTGATCCTTTATGTGCGTCAAACTTTGCATCAGCAGACGCATTAGGGGGATGCTCATGCTTATTATGGCGTTGTCTGCACTAACCAGCCGTGTGCATTCCTCAAAACACTGAAGGACTTGACACATGTCTTGAATCTTCGACCGCTGCACACCTGACAACTCCATGTCTGCCATCCTACTGCCTGCCCGTGTATGTGTATCCTCCCACAAAAACATAACAGCCCGCCTCTGTTCACACAGTCTCTGAAGCATGTGCAGTGTTGAGTTCCACCTTGTTGCAACATCTATAATTAGGTGATGCTGGGGAAGGTTCAAAGAACGCTGATAGGTCTGCATACGGCTGGAGTGTACGGGCGAACCGCGGATATGTGAGCAAAGTCCACGCACTTTGAGGAGCAGGTCGGATAACCCGGATAACTTTTCAGGAAGCACTGCACCACCAGGTTTAAGGTGTGAGCCAGGCAAGGAATGTGTTTCAGTTGGGAAAGGGAGATGGCAGCCATGAAATTCCTTCCGTTATCACTCACTACCTTGCCTGCCTCAAGATCTACAGTGCCCAGCCACGACTGCGTTTCTTTCTGCAAGAACTCGGACAGAACTTCCGCGGTGTGTCTGTTGTCGCCCAAACACTTCATAGCCAATACAGCCTGCTGACGTTTGCCAGTAGCTGCCCCATAATGGGAGACCTGGTGTGCAACAGTGGCAGCTGTGGATGGAGTGGTTGTGCGACTGCGGTCTGTGGACGAGGTCTCGCTTCTGCAGGAGGACGAGGAGGAGGAGGAGGGGGTGCGAACGGCTACAGCCAACTGTTTCCTAGACCGTGGGCTAGGCAGAACTGTCCCAAAGTTGCTGTCCCCTGTGGACCCTGCATCCACCACATTTACCCAGTGTGCCGTGATGGACACGTAACGTCCCTGGCCATGCCTACTGGTCCATGCATCTGTTGTCAGGTGCACCTTTGTGCTCACACATTGCCTGAGTGCATGGACGATGCGCTCTTTAACATGCTGGTGGAGGGCTGGGATGGCTTTTCTGGAAAAAAAGTGTCGACTGGGTAGCTCGTAGCGTGGTACAGCGTAGTCCATCAGGGCTTTGAAAGCTTCGCTTTCAACTAACCGGTAGGGCATCATCTCTAACGAGATTAGTCTAGCTATGTGGGCGTTCAAACCCTGTGTACGCGGATGCGAGGCTAAGTACTTCCTTTTTCTAACCATAGTCTCATGTAGGGTGAGCTGGACTGGAGAGCTGGAGATCGTGGAACTAGCGGGGGTGCCGGTGGACATGGCAGACTGAGAGACGGTGGGAGATGGTATTGTTGCCGCCGGTGCCCTAGATGCAGTGTTTCCTACTACGAAACTGGTGATTCCCTGACCCTGACTGCTTTGGCCTGGCAAAGAAACCTGCACAGATACTGCAGGTGGTGCAGAAAATGGTGGCCCTACACTGCCGGAAGGGATGTTGCGTTGATGACTAGCTTCATTGGCCGAGGGTGCTACAACCTTAAGGGACGTTTGGTAGTTAGTCCAAGCTTGCAAATGCATGGTGGTTAAATGTCTATGCATGCAACTTGTATTGAGACTTTTCAGATTCTGCCCTCTGCTTAAGGTAGTTGAACATTTTTGACAGATGACTTTGCGCTGATCAATTGGATGTTGTTTAAAAAAATGCCAGACTGCACTCTTTCTAGCATCGGATACCTTGTCATGCATTGCAGACTGAGCTTTAACCGGATGGCCACGCTGTCCTCCAACAGGTTTTGACTTTGCCACGCGTTTTGGGCAAGATACGGGCCCGGCAGATGGAACCTGTTGCGATGTTGATGCCTGCTGCGGCCCCTCCTCCTCCGCTTCAGAACTGCTGCCGCCTGCACCCTGTTCCCCCAATGGCTGCCAATCGGGGTCAAGAACTGGGTCATCTATTACCTCTTCTTGTAGCTCGTGTACAACTTCGTCTGTGTCACCGTGTCGGTCGGTGGTATAGCGTTCGTGATGGGGCAACATAGTCTCATCAGGGTCTGATTCTTGATCAGCACCCTGCGAGGGCAATGTTGTGGTCTGAGTCAAAGGACCAGCATAGTAGTCTGGCTGTGGCTGTGCATCAGTGCACTCCATGTCAGATTCAACTTGTAATGGGCATGGACTGTTAACTGCTTCACTTCAGAGGCGTAGCTAGAGCTTTTGCCGCCCGGGGCTGTTCCCGAGTTTGGCGCCCCCCCCCCATCCCACCCCCCCTCCAGCTCAATACACACAAAGGTTACCAAAAATGGTTTTCCTGTTTTGTAGAACTTAAACTGGGCCTAATGGTGTCACCCCCACATGCCACACCTGTGACTTAATACCACCACACCATGACCAGGCCACATAGTGACCGAATAATACTACATACAAGGGACAAATACCACCGCACCATTTCCAGACCACATATTACCACCACATAGTGACTGAATACTACAATACTGATCAGTAATAAAAAAAAAAACCACAATACTATCACCATAAGTGCCAGTATTCACAGGAGATCTGTACTTAGTATGCAGTGTCTGTGTAGAGGTAATACAGAGATCACTGGTGGTATTATACACAGGACCTCTATATAGTATACAGTGTATAGTGTCAGTGTATAGGTAACACTGACTCACCAGTGACGTCTCTAGGTGAAGTCCTTCATCTTTTATCCAGCACAGACCGCCATCATTCCTTCCAGCCAGGACTCGTTTCTGCAGGAAATAACACAGTTATCTCGAGCTCCGCTTGCAGAACACATTACTTAATTTTTCACAACTTCTACATTACACCACATGAAGAAAAAAAGGTGATATAGTGTCACTCTGCACAGTAACAGGACAGCCCCCCCATTTAAAACAGTATACTCAAAAAATAAAATAAATACATCACTGCAGTAACAATATCCCTTAATTATCCCCTATGGTAATAATATTCCCCACCCTGGCCCCGTTTATCTCATTCCTGGCTCCAGCCATATGTTGTCGTATCCTGCCCTCATGAGTATCCATTCTACCCCATATGATCTCCCCATCCTGCCCCACCAGCCTCCATCGTATCCGTCCTGCCCCATGATCCAATCCTGCCCCGTGTCTCCAATCATGCCCCGTATCTACATTCTGCCCATGCCTCAAGTCCTGCCCCCAGTGTGTCCAGCATATTACCCCCATGTTGTCCAGCAATCTGCCCCAGTGTGTCCAGCATATTACCCCCATGTTGTCCAGCAATCTGCCCCAGTGTGTCCAGCATATTACCCCCAGTGTGTCCAGCAATCTGCCCCAGTATGTCCAGCATATTACCCCCAGTGTGTCCAGCAATCTGCCCTCAGTGTGTCCAGCAATCTGCCCCAGTGTCCAGCCTTTCCCCAGTGTGTCCAGCAGTCTGCCCCAGTGTCCAGCATTGCCCCAGTGTGTCCAGTATATTACCCCCAGTGTGTCCAGCAATCTGCCCCAGTGTCCAGCATTGCCCCAGTGTGTCCAGAAGTCTGCCCCAGGGTCTCCAGCATTGCCTCAATGTGTCCAGAAATCTGCCCCAGGGTCTCCAGTATTGCCCCAGTGTGTCCAGCAATCTGCCCCAGGGTCTCCAGTATTGCCCCAGTGTGTCCAGCATTCTGCCCCATAGTCTCCTGTACTGCCCCAGTGTGTCCAGCATTCTGCCCCATGGTCTCCAGTATTGCCCCAGTGTGTCCAGCAATCTGCCCCATGGTCTCCTGTATTGCCCCAGTGTGTCCAGCATTCTGCCCCATGGTCTCCAGTATTGCCCCGGTGTGTCCAGCAATCTGCCCCATGGTCTCCAGTATTGCCCCAGTATGTCCAGAAGTCTGCCCCAGGGTCTCCAGCATTGCCTCAATGTGTCCTGAGATCTGACCCATGGTCTCCAGTATTCAGAGTGTCCAGCATTCTGCCCCATAGTCTCCTGTACTGCCCCAGTGTGTCCAGCATTCTGCCCCATGGTCTCCAGTATTGCCCCAGTGTGTCCAGCAATCTGCCCCATGGTCTCCTGTATTGCCCCAGTGTGTCCAGCATTCTGCCCCATGGTCTCCAGTATTGCCCCGGTGTGTCCAGCAATCTGCCCCATGGTCTCCAGTATTGCCCCAGTATGTCCAGAAGTCTGCCCCAGGGTCTCCAGCATTGCCTCAATGTGTCCTGAGATCTGCCCCATGGTCTCCAGTATTCAGAGTGTCCAGCATTCTGCCCCATAGTCTCCTGTACTGCCCCAGTGTGTCCAGCATTCTGCCCCATGGTCTCCAGTATTGCCCCAGTGTGTCCAGCATTCTGCCCCATGGTCTCCAGTATTGCCCCAGTGTGTCCAGCAATCTGCCCCATAGTCTCCTGTATTGCCCCAGTGTGTCCAGCAATCTGCCCCATGGTCTCCAGTATTGCCCCAGTGTGTCCAGCATTCTGCCCCATAGTCTCCTGTACTGCCCCAGTGTGTCCAGCATTCTGCCCCATGGTCTCCAGTATTGCCCCAGTGTGTCCAGCATTCTGCCCCATGGTCTCCAGTATTGCCCCAGTGTGTCCAGCAATCTGCCCCATAGTCTCCTGTATTGCCCCAGTGTGTCCAGCAATCTGCCCCATGGTCTCCAGTATTGCCCCAGTGTGTCCAGCATTCTGCCCCATGGTCTCCAGTATTGCCCCAGTGTGTCCAGCAATCTGCCCCATGGTGTCCTGTATTGCCCCAGTGTGTCCAGCAATCTGCCCCATGGTCTCCTGTATTGCCCCAGTGTGTCCAGCAATCTGCCCCATAGTCTCCTGTATTGCCCCAGTGTGTCCAGCAATCTGCCCCATGGTCTCCTGTATTGCCCCAGTGTGTCCAGCAATCTGCCCCATGGTCTCCTGTATTGCCCCAGTGTGTCCAGCAATCTGCCCCATGGTCTCCAGTATTGCCCCAGTGTGTCCAGCAATCTGCCCCATGGTCTCCTGTATTGCCCCAGTGTGTCCAGCATTCTGCCCCATGGTCTCCAGCATTGCCCCAGCCCCAGACAGTCAGAAATAAAGAAAAAAAAAAAAAAAGTAAAATCCTCACCTCTCCCGTTCCCAGCGCAGGTCCGGTGCAGTCAGCGTCTCTCCGGCTCTGCGACGCTCAGGACAGAGAGGCAGAGCGGCGCGCACAGTAGTGACGTCATCGCGCCCTCTGCTCTGAGACGTCGCAGAGTCAGAGGAGGCTGCAGCTGCCGGCGCCGCAGGAACCAGGAGAGGTGAGTATAGAGCGGGGGGCGGGGGCGGGGGCGGGACCCGGGGGTGGGGGGAGCTGGCCCTGGTCGTGGCGGCGGACGGCGCCGCCCGAAGATTTAAAGGGGCGTCTTTTTTTTATTTTTTTTTTTATCTTCTTCTGCAGCGCCGGCCGCCCCCAGCATTGTGCCGCCCGGGGCGGACCGCCCCCCCCGCACCCCCCTTCCTACACCACTGCTTCACTTTCTAAGCCAGGGACGGGATGTGTAAAGAGCTCCATGGAGTAACCCGTTGTGTCGCCTGCTGCATTCATCTCTGTTGTTGTTTTTGCTGAAGAGGACAAGGAAGCGACTTGTCCCTGACCGTGAACATCCACTAACGACGCGCTGCTTTTACTTTTACCAGTTTCACGAGAGGAGGCAAAAGAGCTAGAGGCTGAGTAAGCAAGATAAGCCAAAACTTGCTCTTGCTGCTCCGGCTTTAAAAGCGGTTTTCCTACTCCCAGAAAAGGGAGCGTTCGAGGCCTTGTGTAGCCAGACGACGAACCTGGCTCCACAGCTCCAGACTTAGGTGCAATATTTTTTTTCCCACGACCACCTGATGCTCCACTACTACCACTACCCTCATTACCAGCTGACAATGAACGCCCCCGGCCACGACCTCTTCCACCAGACTTCCTCATTTTTTTAAAAACGTTACCAAACTAACGGTATTTGTTGCTGTCACACAACTTACACGGTGAGCTATAACTTCAGTATGATTTAGCTACCCCTTTACAGGTGGGTGAGACCACAAAGAAAATCAGGCACAATGTTACACACTCTGTTGTTGGTGGCAACAAATGAGAGAGATGCCACACACGCAGGACTGTCACTGAAGCGCAAATGTAAATATTAATCTCCCACTGATTTGTTTTTTTTTTTTAACAGGGAGACTTTAGAAAAAAAAAATAATTAAAAAAAATGATTTTTTAAGGAAGAATTTATAAACCAAATAAAATGAAATGATTGTTTCAGGGAGAATTTAGAAAACAAATAAAAAAAAAATAGGCTTTCTATGGCCCACTGAGTGAGAGAGGACGCACACAGGAGTCAGGAGTGGCACACAAGCCCAGAGGCCAATATTTATCTCCCACTGATTGATTTAGTGATTTTTTCAGGTAGATTTTGGAACCCAAATCAAGCAAAAAAATTAATAGGCTTTCTATGGCCCACAATTGGAGAGAGAGAGATGGCACACCCAGGAGTCAAGACTGGCACACAAGCAGAAAGGGCAATATTAATCTCCCACTGATTTGATTTTTTTTTTTTTTTTGTTTCAGGGAGACTTTAGAAAAAAAAATACAAAAAAAATGATTTTTTCAGGAATAATTTAGAAACCAAATAAAATAAAATGATTTTTTCAGGGAGAATTTAGAAAACAAATAAAAAAAAAAATAGGCTTTGTAGGGCCCACTGAGTGAGAGAGGACGCACACAGGAGTCAGGAGTGGCACACAAGCCCAGAGGCCAATATTTATCTCCCACTGATTGATTTAGTGATTTTTTCAGGTAGATTTTGGAACCCAAATCAAGCAAAAAAATTAATAGGCTTTCTATGGCCCACAATTGGAGAGAGAGAGATGGCACACCCAGGAGTCAAGACTGGCACACAAGCAGAAAGGGCAATATTAATCTCCCACTGATTTGATTTTTTTTTTTTTGTTTCAGGGAGACTTTAGAAAAAAAAATACAAAAAAAATGATTTTTTCAGGAATAATTTAGAAACCAAATAAAATAAAATGATTTTTTCAGGGAGAATTTAGAAAACAAATAAAACAAAAAATAGGCTTTCTAGGGCCCACTGAGTGAGAGATGACGCACACAGGAGTCAGGAGTGGCACACAAGCCCAGAGGCCAATATTTATCTCCCACTGATTGATTTAGTGATTTTTTCAGGTAGATTTTGGAACCCAAATCAAGCAAAAAAATAAATAGGCTTTCTATGGCCCACAATTGGAGAGAGAGAGAGAGAGAGATGGCACACCCAGGAGTCAAGACTGGCACACAAGCAGAAAGGGCAATATTAATCTCCCACTGATTTGATTTTTTTTTTTTTTCAGGGAGACTTTAGAAAAAAAAAATACAAAAAAAATGATTTTTTCAGGAATAATTTAGAAACCAAATAAAATAAAATGATTTTTTCAGGGAAAATTTAGAAAACAAATAAAACAAAAAATAGGCTTTCTAGGGCCCACTGAGTGAGAGATGACGCACACAGGAGTCAGGAGTGGCACACAAGCCCAGAGGCCAATATTTATCTCCCACTGATTGATTTATTGATTTTTTCAGGTAGAATTTAGAACCCAAATCAACCCAAAAAATAAATAGGCTTTCTATGGCCCACTATTTGTGATGGCACGCTCAGGACTGGCACACAAGCCCAGAGGCCAATATTAATCTCCCACTTTTTTTTTTTTTTTCCAGGGAAAATTTATAAACCCAATAAAAAAAATAATAAATAGTCTTTCTATGGCCCACTATCTGAGAGAGAGAGATGGCACGCTTAGGACTGGCACACAAGCCCAAAGGCCAATATTAATCTCCCACTGATTGATTTATTGATTTTTTCAGGTAGAATTTAGAACCCAAATCAAGCAAAAAAATTAATAGGCTTTCTATGGCCCACTGAGTGAGAGATGGCACACACAGGAGTCAGGAGTGGCACACAAGCCCTGAGGCCAATATTTTTCTCCCACTGATTGATGTTGTGATTTTTTTCAGGTAGATTTTGGAACCCAAATCAAGCAAAAAAATAAATAGGCTTTCTATGGCCCACTGAGTGAGAGATGGCACACACAGGAGTAAGGAGTGGCACACAAGCCCTGATGCCAATATTTTTCTCCCACTGATTGATGTAGTGATTTTTTCAGGTAGATTTTAGAACCCAAATCAAGCAAAAAAATAAATAGGCTTTCTATGGCCCACTGAGTGAGAGATGACACAGACAGGGATGGCACTCTAGCAGAAATGCCAATCTTAATCTCCCACAAAAAAAAAAAAAAAAAAAAAAAGGAACTGTCCTTCAATTACTATCTTCCTGCAGTAATCTCAGCCAGGTATGGCAGGCAGCAATAAGAAGTGGACTGATGCACAAATTAAATAAAAAGTGTGGACAAACAAACAAGATAGCTGTGCAGAAAGGAAGGAACAAGAGGATTTGTGCTTGGAAAAAAGCAGTTGGTTTGCACAGCGGCGTACTCACAGCAATGCAGCTATCAGGGAGCCTTCTAGGGCAGCCCAATGAGCTACAGCGCTGAGGAAAAAAAACAAATGTAGCTTCCACTATCCCTGCACACCGAAGGTGGTGTTGGGCAGTGGAAATCGCTACAGCACAAGCGGTTTGGTGGTTAATGGACCCTGCCTAACGCTATCCCTGCTTCTGACGAAGCGGCAGCAACCTCTCCCTAAGCTCAGATCAGCAGCAGTAACATGGCGGTCGGCGGGAACGCCCCTTTATAGCCCCTGTGACGCCGCGGACAGCAAGCCAATCACTGCAATGCCCTTCTCTAAGATGGTGGGGACCAGGACCTATGTCATCACGCTGCCCACACTCTGCGTTTACCTTCATTGGCTGAGAAATGGCGCTTTTCGCATCATTGAAACGCGACTTTGGCGCGAAAGTCGCGTACCGCATGGCCGACCCCGCACAGGGGTCGGATCGGGTTTCATGAAACCCGACTTTGCCAAAAGTCGTCGACTTTTGAAAATGAACGACCCGTTTCGCTCAACCCTACATTGGACTATTCTGAAGTGGCCTTCTATGAGCCCTTGTGATGTTACTGTATGGCTTTGGAACTCCTAGAGTGAACCCACAGATCCGTGACAACGAACTTCCCAAAGGTGAGCTAGCCAAGTAGATCACTGTTATGATAGGCAATTCAGTATCACAATGGACATGGAGGTCAGAGCACATACAGTGATCTGACAATAACCCAAAATAATAGAACGAGCTCTGAGACGTGGGAACTCTGCAGACCGCAATCCCTGATCCTCTCCAAACACAACTAGAGGCAGCCGTGGATTGCACAGCCTGAGAAACTAACTAGCCTGAAGATAGAAAAAATAAGCCTACCTTGCCTCAGAGAAATACCCCAAAGGAAAAGGCAGCCCCCCACATATAATGACTGTGAGTAAGATGAAAAGACAAACGTAGGGATGAAATAGATTCAGCAAAGTGAGGCCCGATATTCTAGACAGAACGAGGATAGGAAAGATAACTTTGCGGTCTACACAAAACCCTAAAGAAAACCACGCAAAGGGGCAAAAAGACCCTCCGTACCGAACTAACGGCACGGAGGTACACCCTTTGTGTCCCAGAGCTTCCAGCAAAACAAATAGACAAGCTGGACAGAAAAAATAGCAACAAATAGCAAAGAAGCACTTAGCTATGCAGAGCAGCAGGCCACAGGAATGATCCAGAGAAACACAAGTCCAACACTGGAACATTGACAGGAAGCATGAATCAAAGCATTAGGTGGGGTTAAGTAGAGAAGCACCTAACGACCTCACCAGATCACCTGAGGGAGGAAACTCAGAAGCAGCAGTACCAGTTTCCTCCACAAACGGAAACTCCCAGAGAGAATCAGCCGAAGTACCACTTGTGACCACAGGAGGGAGCTCTGCCACAGAATTCACAACAGTACCCCCCCCCTTGAGGAGGGGTCACCGAACCCTCACCAGAGCCCCCAGGCCGACCAGGATGAGCCACATGAAAGGCACGAACAAGATCGAGAGCATGGACATCAGAGGCAAAAACCCAGGAATTATCCTCCTGAGCATAACCCTTCCATTTAACCAGATACTGGAGTTTCCGTCTTGAAACACGAGAATCCAAAATCTTCTCCACAATATACTCCAATTCCCCCTCCACCAAAACCGGGGCAGGAGGGTCAACAGATGGAACCATAGGTGCCACGTATCTCCGCAACAATGACCTATGGAAGACGTTATGTATGAAAAAAGAATCTGGGAGGGTCAGACGAAAAGACACAGGATTAATAACCTCAGAAATCCTATAAGGACCAATGAAACGAGGTTTAAACTTCGGAGAGGAAACCTTCATAGGAATATGACGAGAAGATAACCAAACCAGATCCCCAACACGAAGTCGGGGACCCACACGGCGTCTGTGATTAGCGAAACGTTGAGCCTTCTCCTGGGACAAGGTCAAATTGTCCACTACATGAGTCCAAATCTGCTGCAACCTGTCCACCACAGTATCCACACCAGGACAGTCCGAAGACTCAACCTGTCCTGAAGAGAAACGAGGATGGAACCCAGAATTGCAGAAAAATGGCGAAACCAAGGTAGCCGAGCTGGCCCAATTATTAAGGGCGAACTCAGCCAAAGGCAAAAAGGACACCCAGTCATCCTGATCGGCAGAAACAAAGCATCTCAGATAAGTTTCCAAGGTCTGATTGGTTCGTTCGGTCTGGCCATTAGTCTGAGGATGAAAAGCCGAGGAAAAAGACAAGTCAATGCCCATCCTACCACAAAAGGCTCGCCAAAACCTCGAAACAAACTGGGAACCTCTGTCAGAAACGATATTCTCTGGAATGCCATGCAAACGAACCACATGCTGGAAGAACAATGGCACCAAATCAGAGGAGGAAGGCAACTTGGACAAGGGTACCAGATGGACCATCTTAGAAAAGCGATCACAGACCACCCAAATGACTGACATCTTTTGAGAGACGGGAAGATCTGAAATAAAATCCATAGAGATATGTGTCCAAAGTCTCTTCGGGACCGGCAAGGGCAAAAGCAACCCACTGGCACGAGAACAGCAGGGCTTAGCCCGAGCACAAATCCCACAGGACTGCACAAAAGAACGCACATCCCGCGACAGAGATGGCCACCAAAAGGATCTAGCCACTAACTCTCTGGTACCAAAGATTCCAGGATGACCAGCCAACACCGAACAATGAACCTCAGAGATCACTTTATTTGTCCACCTATCCGGGACAAACAGTTTCTCCGCTGGACAACGATCAGGTTTATTAGCCTGAAATTTTTGCAGCACCCGCCGCAAATCAGGGGAGATGGCAGACACAATTACTCCTTCCTTGAGGATACCCGCCGGCTCAGATAAACCCGGAGAGTCGGGCACAAAACTCCTAGACAGAGCATCCGCCTTCACATTTTTAGAGCCCGGAAGGTACGAAATCACAAAGTCAAAACGGGCGAAAAACAGCGACCAACGAGCCTGTCTAGGATTCAAACGCTTAGCAGACTCGAGATAAGTCAGGTTCTTATGATCAGTCAATACCACCACGCGATGCTTAGCTCCTTCAAGCCAATGACGCCACTCCTCGAATGCCCACTTCATGGCCAGCAACTCTCGGTTGCCCACATCATAATTCCGCTCAGCAGGCGAAAACTTCCTGGAAAAAAAAGCGCATGGTTTCATCACTGAACAATCAGAACCTCTCTGCGACAAAACAGCCCCTGCTCCAATCTCAGAAGCATCAACCTCGACCTGGAACGGAAGAGAAACATCAGGTTGACACAACACAGGGGCAGAAAAAAAACGACGCTTCAACTCTTGAAAAGCTTCCACAGCAGCAGAAGACCAATTAACCAAATCAGCACCCTTCTTGGTCAAAACGGTCAATGGTTTGGCAATACTAGAAAAATTGCAGATGAAGCGACGATAAAAATTAGCAAAGCCCAGGAACTTTTGCAGACTTTTCAGAGATGTCGGCTGAGTCCAATCATGGATGGCTTGGACCTTAACAGGATCCATCTCGATAGTAGAAGGGGAAAAGATGAACCCCAAAAATGAAACCTTCTGCACACCAAAGAGACACTTTGATCCCTTCACAAACAAAGAATTAGCACACAAGACCTGAAAAACCGTTCTGACCTGTTTCACATGAGACTCCCAATCATCCGAGAAGATCAAAATGTCATCCAAGTACACAATCAGAAATTTATTCAGGTACTCTCGGAAGATGTCATGCATAAAGGACTGAAACACTGATGGAGCATTGGCAAGTCCGAATGGCATCACTAGATACTCAAAATGACCCTCGGGCGTATTAAATGCAGTTTTCCATTCATCGCCTCGCCTGATTCGCACCAGATTATACGCACCACGAAGATCAATCTTGGTGAACCAACTAGCCCCCTTAATCCGAGCAAACAAATCAGATAACAAAGGCAAGGGGTACTGAAATTTAACAGTGATCTTATTAAGAAGGCGATAATCTATAAAAGGTCTCAGCGAACCATCCTTTTTGGCTACAAAAAAGAACCCTGCTCCTAATGGCGACGATGACGGGCGAATATGCCCCTTCTCCAGGGATTCCTTCACATAAATGCGCATAGCGGTGTGCTCAGGCACGGATAAATTAAACAGTCGACCTTTTGGGAATTTACCACCAGGAATCAAATTGATAGCACAATCACAATCCCTATGCGGAGGTAGGGCATCGGACTTGGGCTCATCAAATACATCCCGGTAATCAGACAAGAACTCTGGAACCTCAGAAGGGGTGGATGACGAAATTGACAAAAATGGAACATCACCATGTACCCCCTGACAACCCCAGCTGGACACCGACATGGATTTCCAATCCAATACTGGATTATGGGCTTGTAGCCATGGCAACCCCAACACGACCACATCATGCAGATTATGCAACACCAGAAAGCGAATATCCTCCTGATGTGCAGGAGCCATGCACATGGTCAGCTGGGTCCAGTATTGAGGCTTATTCTTGGCCAAAGGCGTAGCATCAATACCTCTCAATGGAATAGGACACTGCAAGGGCTCCAAGAAAAACCCACAACGCTTAGCATATTCCAAGTCCATCAAATTCAGAGCAGCGCCTGAATCCACAAACGCCATGACAGAATATAATGACAAAGAGCAGATCAAGGTAACGGACAGAAGAAATTTTGACTGTACCGTACCAATGGTGGCAGACCTAGCGAACCGCTTAGTGTGCTTAGGACAATCAGAGATAGCATGAGTGGAATCACCACAGTAGAAACACAGCCCATTCAGACGTCTGTGTTCTTGCCGTTCAACTCTGGTCAAAGTCCTATCGCACTGCATAGGCTCAGGTTTAAGCTCAGGTAATACCGCCAAATGGTGCACAGATTTACGCTCACGCAAGCGTCGACCGATCTGAATAGCCAAAGACATAGACTCATTCAAACCAGCAGGCATAGGAAATCCCACCATGACATCCTTAAGGGCTTCAGAGAGACCCTTTCTGAACATAGCTGCCAGCGCAGATTCATTCCATTGAGTGAGCACTGACCATTTTCTAAATTTCTGGCAATATACCTCTATCTCATCCTGACCCTGACAAAGAGCCAGCAAATTCTTTTCTGTCTGATCCACTGAATTAGGCTCATCGTACAGCAATCCGAGCGCCAGAAAAAACGCATTGATATTAATGCAGGATCTCCTGGCGCAAGAGAAAATGCCCAGTCCTGAGGGTCGCCGCGCAAAAAAGAAATAATAATCAAAACCTGTTGAACTGGATCACCAGAGGAACGAGGTTTCAAGGCCAGAAATAACTTACAATTATTTTTGAAACTCAGAAACTTAGTTCTATCTCCAAAAAACAAATCAGGAATAGGAATTCTTGGTTCTAACATAGATTTCTGATCAATAGTGTCTTGAATCTTTTGTACTCTTGCCGAGAACTGATCCACAAATGAAGACAGACTTCTAATGTCCATCGCTACACCTGTGTACTGAACCACCCAAATGTCTAGGGGAAAAAAAAGACAAAACACAAAGCCAAGAAAAAAAAATGGTCTCAGAACTTCTTTTTTCCCTCTATTGAGAATCATTAGTACTTTGGGCTTCCTGTACTGTTATGATAGGCAATTCAGTATCACAATGGGCATGGAGGTCAGAGCACATACAGTGATCTGACAATAACCCAAAATAATAGAACGAGCTCTGAGACGTGGGAACTCTGCAGACCGCAATCCCTGATCCTCTCCAAACACAACTAGAGGCAGCCGTGGATTGCGCCTAACGCTCCCTATGCAACTCGGCACAGCCTGAGAAACTAACTTGCCTGAAGATAGAAAAAATAAGCCTACCTTGCCTCAGAGAAATACCCCAAAGGAAAAGGCAGCCCCCCACATATAATGACTGTGAGTAAGATGAAAAGACAAACGTAGTGATGAAATAGATTCAGCAAAGTGAGGCCCGATATTCTAGACAGAACGAGGATAGGAAAGATAACTTTGCGGTCTACACAAAACCCTAAAGAAAACCACGCAAAGGGGCAAAAAGACCCTCCGTACCGAACTAACGGCACGGAGGTACACCCTTTGCGTCCCAGAGCTTCCAGCAAAACAAATAGACAAGCTGGACAGAAAAAATAGCAACAAATAGCAAAGAAGCACTTAGCTATGCAGAGCAGCAGGCCACAGGAATGATTCAGAGAAACACAAGTCCAACACTGGAACATTGACAGGAAGCATGAATCAAAGCATTAGGTGGGGTTAAGTAGAGAAGCACCTAACGACCTCACCAGATCACCTGAGGGAGGAAACTCAGAAGCAGCAGTACCAGTTTCCTCCACAAACGGAAACTCCCAGAGAGAATCAGCCGAAGTACCACTTGTGACCACAGGAGGGAGCTCTGCCACAGAATTCACAACAGACCAGGGAGAATTAGGGGCAGGCCCAAGGGAGACTATTGCCGCAGAAGCTGGCACCTGGGGACAGGAAATAGGAGGTTGAAAAGAGAGGGAGAGCGTAGGTCTGACCGAGCGAGAAATGACGTTGGATGGACTGGTGTGGACTGGAAAGAAACGAGACAAGAAGATAACTGAAAATGATGCAAACACAGGGATCGCTGGGTGAGACAGAGGCGAAACGTGGACAGGACACGGAGGAGACACAGGACCGACCGGACTAGAATGGAGAAACAAGGAAGACTTGAAAATGACTGAGACACTAGGCAAACTGGACTGAGCAGAGACACAGGATGGACCGCACAGAGACAAGAGAGGACCTGGATCATTAGTAGCACAAATGACAATCAGGCAAGGAGGCAGAGGAAAAGTTACCTTAAATACATGGGACGCAGAAGGACTTCTGGGTCAGGGTCCTCCAGGGTCAAAGAGAGGAGAAGCGACGCGCCTGTATTTCAAAAGCGGAAGTGCGCGTGCGCAGAGGGAGCTGGAGTGCAAAGTGCGCATGCGCAGCCGGCGGAATCCCAGAAGCTGCGGTGAGTCATGAAGAGAAGGAAGAATGCGCACCTGCAGGAGGAGCGCGCCGAAGCAGGTAAGTATGCCGGTGAGTGGAGAAGGGAGCGAGGGGTAGAGCGGCAGGCAGGGCAGCAGGAGTGGTGGCCCAGAGCGGCGCCGTGACAGCCCTGACCTAAATCCTATTGAGCATCCTTGGAAAGAGCTGAAACATGCCATCTCGAAAAGGCAATCTTCAAACACGAGACAACTGGAGCAGTTTGCAATTGAGGAGTGGGCCAAAATACCGTATATACTCGAGTATAAGCCGAGATTTTCAGCCCATTTTTGGGGGCTGAAAGTCCCCCTCTCGGCTTATACTCGAGTCATACCCAAGGGTCGGCAGGGGAGGGGGAGCGGGGGCTGTCTAATTATACTCACCTGCTCCTGGCACGGTCCCTGCACGTCTTTTCCCCGGCACTGACAGCTTCTTCCTGTACTGAGCGGTCACATGGTACTGCTCATTACAGTAATGAATATGCGGCGTCACCTCCCATAGAGGTGGAGCCGCATATTCATTACTGTAATGAGCGGTAAATGTGACCGCTCAGTACAGGAAGAAGCTGCCGACACCAGGGAACAGACGTGCAGGGACCGCACCAGGAGCAGGTGAGTATAACGGGGAGGGGAGCGCTGCGTGATATTCACCTGCTCCTTATTCTGGCGCCGCTCCGTTTTCAGCATCTTCTACAGTGATGCTAAGGTCAGAGGGTGCGGTGAAGTGGTTAGTGCGCGCCCTCTGCCTGAACATCAGTGCAGGGAGACGCTGAAGATGGAGCAGCGGCTGGAACCAGGAGCAGGTGAATATTGAAAATGCCGGGGGCCTGAGCAATGGAGAGGTGAGTATGTGATTTTTTTTTTATCGCAGCAACAGCAAATGGGGCAAGTGTCTGTATGGATCATCTATGGGGCCATAACATTTGTGCAGCACTGTATGGGGCCATAACATTTGTGCAGCACTGTATGGGGCCATAAGGTTTGTGCAGCACTGTATGGGGCCATAACGTTTGTGCAGCATTATATGGGGCAAGTGTCAGGACTCTGGATTCCCTGTTTTCATTTGTAGTACTTTTTGCCCTTTTCCAAGATGGCGTCTGCTGCCTCGCTTCTGCTCATGTGATCCACCTTCCCTGTCTTTATAACCCTGGTTCACATCCAACTCCTTGCTTGTGTATTCTGCTGGAATTCCTGGCTTGTGCTACAAGAGACTTTCCTCTTCATATACTCCGGCTCCGCCTCCTTAGCAAACCTTCCCAGCTCTCAGTGGTGTCTGTGCTGCAATCTGTTTTTGCCTGTGTTTATCTGCAATCTTCTCCTGCCTGCTAGGACACGTAAGCTCTGCCTGCTACAGCCAATCTAGTTTGGTATCCGCAGCCAGTTTGACTGTTTCTGGACTTGAAGCTCTGCACTGCTTCTGGACTCTTTTCTAGTGATTGCCAAACCTAGTATGAACTATGACTTATTATCTGCTTCACCAAAGAGGGTGCTACACCCATAAGACTTTGCCCGCAGCAAAGCAGCAAATGAACTACTCCTAAGAAGGACCTTGTTTGTTATTTGCTTGAACTGTTGTGCACATGCTGCATCCACGTTTGTGCATATAAACACTGACTCTGCCTGCAACAGAGCTGCTAAGGCACTTCTCCTGATATCATCTTGTTTGCTGTGTTTGAACTTGCTCACACCTTGCACCTGTGTTCATTTGAATACTACAAACTTTACACTGCACTTTGGTTCAGCTGCCTTATTTGTCTCAAACCAAGAGATTCCTGAGTGTACCACTATAATTGTTACAGCAAGTGTCTCTATGGGGCCATAATGTTTGTGCAGCACTATATGGGGCAAGGGTCTGTATGGGGCCATGATCAACGTTTGTGCAGCACTATATGGGGCAAATATCTTTATGGAGCATCTTATGGGGCCATAATCAACATTTGTACAGCATTATATTGGGCAAATGTGTCTATGAAGCATCTTATGGGGCCCATCATAAACTTTATGGAGCATTATATGGGGCTCCTGATTCAATATGGATATTTAAAAACACTTAACTTACTGCTGTCTCAACTAATTTTACTTTTATTGGTATCTATTTTTACTTTTGACATTTACCGGTAGCTGCTGCATTTCCCACCTTAGGCTTATACTCGAGTCATTAAGTTTTCTCAGTTTTTTGTGGCAAAATTAGGGGGGTCGGCTTATACTCAAGTATATACGGTACCTGTCGAGAGGTGCAGAAGTCTCATTGACAGTTACAGGAATCGTTTGATTGCAGTGATAACCTCAAAAGGTTGTGCAACAAAATATTAAGTTACGGTACGATCATTTCTGTCCAGGCATTTCATGAGTTTTATTTTTTTTTTTAATCTGTGGAGGCATGGTTGAAAAGCAATATCTGACTTTCATTTGTTCATCTTCATAGATTTTTTTATTTATATTACTTTTGTCAGTTTTAAGTTATTTCTGTGACCATTGTGGGGTTTTCTGTCATTAATCGAGGGGTGCCAACAATTTTGACCATGTGTGTAGGTCCATCAAGTTCAGCCTTCCTCCACTAAAAGTATATTTTTTACTATAACCCAC